>NW_026294534.1:2402500-3717500 GCF_007827085.1 Peromyscus californicus insignis
AAACAGATGCAACAACTGAAACAAAATCCTCTAAAGCTGAGGCTTTCATCTAATTACACCACTTCCCCTGCACATAGACTAAGGTAACCAAGTGTCTTAGATCTGCTACTATGGTACATAATGTGGACAAGTAAGCTAGGACACCAAACATTTATTTCTTAAAGTTCTGTAGGCTGGAGGTCCAAAATCACTATATCATCAAATCCCATACGTGTGTGATATACTAAGGCTTCTTTAATCTTTGGGGGTCATTTTCATGTTTCTAGATTCTTAATCAGATCTACAAAATTCTTTTCTCCAAAGTAGTAACATTCATAATCTCCAGGTATTGGGACTCATTTTAAGAAGCAGAATGAGTAAAAGGAAGGGGGAGTAGAGAAAAGAAAAAAAATAAAGAAAGAATAGAAAAGAAAAACTAACAACCACACTCTGGAGAAGTCAACTATTGTCTCTACTGTCTGCATTTGTGCTGCAAGTGTCTGAGACAGCAGGATGCTGGGTCTGTGGCTTTGACAGCACTGTCTTGATGCGGGCAGGGAAGTCTCAATGTGGAAAACAGAGAAGAGAATACACTCAGTTATCACTGGACACTGCTGTAAATCCAGCATCAGTCACAGGTGGATGTTAGTAACGATGCCACTTTGTTGGACTGTATCCAGAATGTACTTGATTGATGTGAGTGACAGAGTTACTGATTTCAACATTGAAGTCATACGTTTAACAGTGATTTGGAGGCAACAAGAAAATAATCACACATTCGGGACAGAAAACAGGAGGCACAATCACTCATGGAGATCCAAAGTTGAAGATGTTTTCAGAGAAACCTAGAATGATAGCAAAACAGAGAAGGCAAGAGCCAGTAACACAGGCTGGTTCAGATGGAGATGTCCAACACCCCTAATGATCTTCCTAATTTTAAGTTTCACACAGGTCTCTGATGTCCCTGTACAATCTCATTCTGAAGACTTCCTTGTGGACCACTCACAGTCATGAGTCATCAGACAGAATACAATGAACTCACAATAATACCATTACACTTAAATCAAGGTAGTTTCCCCGGACAATCAGTTGGCTTGGTGTCTTCAACTCCACATGTAAGAATATTTTCGATGTTTTTAACTTTGCCAAGAGGAGATGTAAGACGTTATGCCATGGACTGTCATTTTTCTGTACTCAGATGGCAATCTTACTGGAGATCGCTGGGGGTTGCAATCTGCTCTCAGGTGTGGCATAGGCACTGTGGTTCTCCTTCATCCTTGACACTTGCTGACTGTTATTTGAGTGTTGTTTTTGATTTAAGAGTTAAGCCTCTAATCTTGAAAGTCTCACAGATGTTTCATGATCAAAATAATTGATTCCTCAAATAATAAGATCCTTTATGTGGTACAGTACAATGTGAAATCTCAGTGATATCATTACATCTGAATTCCTATCTCTAGGGTCTTAAATAGAATAAATGCTCAAAAATGTTAAGTAAAACTATCGTGTATATATGGTTATATGGACTACAAGTTAGTAGACAAGGCTCTGGAATCAAGATATCCTGGGTTCACTTTTAGTTTTGTTCAAAGGCAAGTATTTAACACCTTGAGCAAAAGTTTTTGAAATGTTTCAATTCAATCTTCATTAATATTAAATCTTAGAACATGATGCTTTTTTCTTCATTACTGTACTATTAGTTATAAATACCCTTTCCTTTGTGGAGAAAGCCTTTTATGTTATTAATTTCTTAACAGGACAAATACCAAGAGAAATGGACCAGGTGGAACCTGGTATCCCAGTATAGAAGACGAAAACCCAGCTGAGGACTAATGTGGAAAGTTATGGCAAGCAGCCAGATGCTCAAGCAGAAGGGAAAGGGATGGTGAGCCAACCTGAGAGGCAAGGCTAAGGTAAGAGGAAGGCAAAGGGACTCCCAGTGACATCACTGCATGGTGTATTGGGAGTGCAGGACTTCCATGGCCAAGCCTCACTGGCGTTGGAGTGTCTCATCTATCCCAGATAATAGGCTTGTTTCATCAGATATAACATTCTTGGCAATTGTAGATAATTACAGTGATTGAGTACATGTTATGTACCTTCTTCTTATTTATAGACATGAGTTTTGCCATCACAACCAGATGCTTTAATATTGTCATCGAGTAAAGGGAAGGCGTCCAAGAGACGCATCCTATCTGGAGGACTTTGGATTCATAGGAAAACACATGGGGCATTATACTTCCATCCCAAAGTTAATTTATATTTTATTCTTCAAAACTTTTATGCATGCATCTAATATACTGTTCACCCTGTTCTCTTCATACTCTCATGTTTTAATCCTACCCCTGCAGAATCCTTTTCTCTCACTAAGTCCACATCTCACTTCCATGTTTATTTTCCTTTGTGACACATTGGATTTAATCAGTGATACTCCTGTGGACATAGGTGAAGCATGAGTAATTCATCAGTAACTACATCAGTAAAGATACTGACTTCCTCTCCTTCAGAAGTCCTCTCCATCTATGACTGAATGTTTATTGGGTCAGTCTGCTGTGGTGCTTATTCAGGCAACTACAGTTGTTGTGAGGTCATGAATGCCAAGGTCATGCCATGTTCATAACAAAGGGTTTCACTGTCCTTCTGCCTACTTCTCTGCTCTAACATTCTTTCTGTCTCTTTTCCAGTACTTCCTAAGACTTAGAGGACTGATATAGGTGCCTTTTTATGTTTAATACTAAATAATCACATTTTCTCAACATCTTGACTAACCACTATCTCTTTATTAGCCAATTTGTCTCAAAGAGAAGAATCTTTGATTAAGATGAGAACTGCACTAGTCTAATATTACAAACACTATTACTTAAGTGGCAGTTGATAACATATCATTTTAGCAAAACAGAAGCAACCTAATCATTCTACCTGAAGTGTCTATGACCTTCAACAGGTCTATCAGACTGGGCAGGAACTCCCTCTTATGGCAGGCTTCAATCCAATCAGAAATCAATTCATTATCCCAGT
The DNA here is from genome assembly GCF_007827085.1 of Peromyscus californicus insignis. Lineage (NCBI taxonomy): Eukaryota > Metazoa > Chordata > Mammalia > Rodentia > Cricetidae > Peromyscus > Peromyscus californicus. The sequence goes on from NW_026294534.1 coordinate 2,405,498, forward strand.
AATAGTTTTTAAAATTACTGAATAAGTGGCTAGAAAAATGTCTTAAGGGTTACAAGCAGTTGCTGCTCTTACAAAGGATCCAAGTTTGGCTGCCAGCACAAGCATCTATAACTCCAGTACCAGGAGACCTGATGCCCTCTCCTGAACACCATTGGCACCAGGCATACATGAAAATAAAATACTCATACACACGAAGAACTAACTTTTACAAAAAATTACAAATAAAATAAAGTGCCACCCCTCTAAGGAGAAGAGTATCTGTTCATTTCTAGAGAATTAATGGTAAGAGACATGGTATTGTGTCAGCTCTGCACCTGTGTCTTGTGACTTCTCTCAAAACTGAACCATAGCCCATCACAGAAAGGTTCCCAGAAGATGCCTATCCACACATATAATATATTCATGACAACTCCCCTTAAGTGTCCAGTGGGAAGACTTATTCAGCTTCACTAACTTGATTGGACAATTAGGTTGAATATTGTTTGGGAAATGATATTGTCCTGAAGAGAGGGAGAAGAGGATTCTGGAATTGTACTAATGATCAACTGGACTCCAAAGTAGTGGCAATGAGAGCTCTGAGTAAAGATTTGCTATCCCATTCTCCTTATGACTATTTGACTTGGGAAACTGATAGGGCTTGTTGAGATTCAGTTACATAAGCTACAACATACAAGTGTCTCCTTTGGCTTATGTTAAAATAGCATTATGTTGATACATAAAGAGCAGATGTCTTCATTTCTTTGGAAGAAAGGCATGCCTAACTATATCAAGTTAATCTTCAGACCTATTCATCCTGGTTACAACTGAGAGCCCCTGGTGTCCTTGGTCCAGAAGGTGAAAATATCAGTGCTGTATTAAATGTGCAAGTGGCTCATTTATAAAAAGCTTTCTAGTGACAATACCTTAATATATGAGTTTTCTATTAGTACAAATTCATTCCATCCTAGCAATCACTTACAGTTTTGGAAAATCTAAAAGTCAAGAGCTTACATTTAGATGGAGAAAACATGTTTGTGTACTGAAGAATATGAAACTTTTAGGTCAACATATAAAACCTCTGTATTTATTTTGTGTCATAAGTCAATCAATCACATTGATACTGTAAGCCGATATACTTTATTCTTGCAATAAACTTTTGATCAATAAAAGGAAAGACTTCTAATGAATATTTTAATTTTACTGGAGATGAACTCATTTGTTATCAGTTTGCATCAAAATTGTTATATAAACATTGAAGGTATTCACAATTTTAAATATTGACTCATAATTTTCATGAATGTTGTGTTAGAATCTCAGTTGTTTGTTAATAAAAACAACAATCAGGTTTGGATCTGCAGCTGCCCAATACCAATGTTAACACCATAGCTCTTCACAGTTCTGGTACCAATGATTGCTATGGAGCCATCCACATAAAACATTTGCAGATGAAGGCAGACAATCTACCTGTGGAGGGTTGTGGCAGGGGGCTATGTGGAATCCCCAGCAATGCAAGAAGATCAGGGAGTGATCCAAGGATTTCCTTGTTGTCTACCCACAGGGCATTCATCACCCTAATGGACTGAAAATGAATGTGTTGCTAATCCTAGCATTCAAAAACCTCTGCATTTATTGCTGTGCTCATCTGGGAAATGGCAGTCTTGGGATGGAAATAAAAATTCTAACAAATCAGCAGGTGACTGTGGTCTTGTTGAGTTGTAATTGTTGCTTTGATATTAAATAATGCATGATTTGAGATTAGATATATTTTTCTCATATATCCATAGTAGAGTCAATGGGTCTGTTTTATGAGCCTTGTTTCTGTCTGCTTTGGGCGTCAAATGTTTCAGCTTCTCCTCCTCAGCTAAGGTATTCCCCTCTCAGCCTGCATTTGAAACTTCTGTCCAACCACTCTGTACTCTTGTCTCTTCCACTAAAACAGGAAATGATCTTGAATGCCTAGGGTCCAGGTGAAGCACAGACTTGTCTTTGTGCAATGAAGTCAGATGTATTCCTCACACGATGATGCCTTTTTGTATTTTGCTAACAAAACTGGATTCAATTAGATGCACATGTATTGATCCCCAGGCTGATTATGGAGTGTGATTCTGAGGTAGACACATTTAGCTTGGTAAATAAATGATGAAGTAGCTGTGTACAGATGTTCTTTAAGTAGTGTGGCCACACAAAGATGTGGAAGATGTGATCTTTAACCTTGAGGAAATCACAGTCTGGATACGGAAGCAATAGTACTGAATACCAATTTTTATTATATATATATATATATATATATATATATATATATATATATATTGCCAGTGCTATGGACAAAACCTTGCAGAGGGCTCTACCACTGAGATAAATCCCTGCTGGCCTCTAAGTTAAAAACACATGGAATAATTTCATGATAAAAGTGACATACAAGGCTCCTCTACAAATTCTGTGCTTTCCTGAGAAGGCTTTTGCCGAAGGTGGTATTTAATTTGGGCTTCATTAAGCCATCTACCTTACCAGATTAGAGAATATTTAATACATGCTTAAGAAATAGCAATAGAAAGTGTGAGTATGGTGTCCCAAGCTTGAAATGGCAGCATTTTGGAGGCTGAGGTAGGAATACTGAGATTTTGAAGCCAGGGTCAGAATTGTAATGACTTCAAGGTTAGTAAGACAATGTAGCAGACTCTGTCTCAGAAAAAAAAAAAAAACAAACAAACACAGTATTATGAAAACTGTGGAGTGAAAGTGCTCATCTGCCCTTTTCATTGATTTCAGGCCCTTCTTTGAAATTTATGGTAAATACATTTCTTTAGGAAGCTTAAAGTCTACAACTGTCACTCTGGTTTCCTGGACTCCCCATATGTCTTATTTACTTAGAGATAGATGTATGGATCAGGGTTGGGAAACTGAACCTAAGTGACACATCCATCCTGAAGTCTCAGTGGCTCTTCTCAAGGCAAGGTCATCTCCTACTTAAGTTACAGCGTTGTCTTCAGCAGACAGGGACAAGCTGAAGAAACTTCATTTTCACTGACTCACTTACCATTTATTCTTCACTTTCATTTGTACAAGGTGGATATTGCATTCTGTAAAGTGATACCACTACTTCAACTACAAAGTGATAGCTCTCAGTAGGTATACTAGGGCTTGGGAGAAGTAAGTGCTTCTGAAAGTCAGTAAGAACCTAGACAAAGACCATGCTAACATACTCAACCCACTTATAATGCCTCCAAAATGAATGGTATAAGCAGCCTGGTGGACCCTCAACACTGTTAACGCATTAAAATATCCCACTCCAGAACTTACAACTTCAGTAGTTACTAGGAACTGATCTATAACAGTCACATAATGAGAAGAAAAGAAATCAAGAGAGAGCTATTATTCTTTTGTAGTGTTTTATACATATGACATTATTACAATAGTAAAAATAATACATGTATTGTTTATTTATTCATATTAGTTTATTTTCTGATAGTTTCATATATCCCTATAATACGTTCTCATTACACTCATCCATCTTTCCTCTCTTAAGCAAAGAAACCCCAGCTTCTGAACACCTCCCTCAACAACCCTCCTCCTGCCCATTGAATCTCCATCCGACTTTCAAGTTGTTTTGCTTTTTGACCCACTGGGTTTAACCTGAGCCACTCATGTGAGCTTGGGGAGCTGAGTGTGAAGCTGTCTACTGGAAGGGGTATATCATTGAGGATAATCACCTCCAGTAGTGCTCACTTGCGCTAATGTCCTCTGGGTGGGCATGGTCTACTCTCATGAGCCACATCTCTGACTAAATTAACATATCCATTTTATTAAAATCCATCTATAAGCTACTGGTTAATTATTTGCCCAATATACTATGATTATTTTATTTGAAAGATTAAATTCCAGTCATCTCTGAAGTACAAAACTATTTTAAAATATACAAATTAATATTTATGATTCTTTCCTTCCTTCATTCACACAGCCTGCACAAGGATGAATCAATGTTAATATTAACAAATTTTAGAATTTAGACAATTATTAAACCACACCACAGATGAAATATATCATTGTATCAATTGTACCTTTGCTTCAAAATAAAATAACAAATAAAAAGGAAAGCAACATGTTAATTTTGGGGCTGTGTGTGTGTGTGTGTGTGTATTGTGATTACTTCCCCCTTGCATACACACATGCGTTTGGTGGGTGCTGAATGCATATGCGCATGGGGTGGGCTACACATATCTATAAATGCACAGGTCCCAGAGGAAGACATCAGATGTCTTGGTTTATTCCTTTCCACTTTATTCTATGCAGAGTCTTTGGTGAGTTGGGTGGTACACAGGTGTCCGGAAGCTCCAGTGACACCTCTGTCTCTGCTTTGCACTGTACTTGGGTTACAGATTTACCTAAGCCCACTGCTTAAGATCTGAACTTAAGATGCTCATGCCTGTTTGGCAATCTCTGTGATTATGTGAGCTGTCTCCAAACCCACACATGTTCACTTTATTACAACCAGCTTGCTAAAAGTATTTCATGTATGAAATGAAATTTCATTTTGCAAAAAAAAAAAAAAAAAAAAAAAAATGTGACCCCTTGTGGTATTAAGTCTGCCTCACCACATTTAGTTTTAAACATAATTAAATCTCAATTGGTCACATACAAAAATTGGTTCTTGTCAAGCCCATTTTCTTAGGCTACATAACCACCTTACCAATACTGCTTATTCCATATATACTATCTATTTACAAGCCTATCCAGTATGATTCAGACATATAAACCATGCCGACCCTCACAACACTGGACACTTATCGGAGAATTCGCAAGCCCATACCATCCAGGAACCGATTATGTAATAGTGAATTATCAGAAACAACTTTCAATTGCCAACCAGTGTTATTTGGTTGAGGAAACGGCCCAATGGGCGAGGGCACTTACTGTGCAAACGCGGGACCTGCTTTCAGTTTCTTGGCATTGATGAGAAAGCCACAGACGGCTGCACACTCCTGCAACAGCTGACTTCCTCCTTTGGTCTCCACACCCACATAAAACCACAGTGTGCATCCACCCCACGCCCATACACACACACACACACACACACACACACACACACACACACACACACACACACGATGATGAGGAGGAAAATTATGATGAAGAAAAATGATACATTAATGCTGTTGTTTTGGCAAATTAAAATACATACATGTATTAGAATAATTCAACCCCAGTCCCTGTGCTATTTAGATCCTGGACCAACATTACTCCCAAAACCTCAGTGAATATTTTACCACTGTTTAGAATTGCTTATCCAAGTCATGCTAAGCAATGGACCAGTTTTTAGACAGCTTTATCATTTTCTAAAAGTACTCCACAGATGAGCAGAGCTCCTAGATTATCTGCAGTTCCCAGAGGACAGAGCTCTCTCTTCCTTGTTTCCCACTTGTCAATGTTATGAACTTTGACAGCTTTGTATGTACAGCTCTGCTGGAAATCAGTGAGGATGTCAAGGGATTATTCTTTTGTACATTATACTCTAGAAGAGTTAAAATAGAAAGCATACAGTTACATATCTGGAAAGAGAGAGAGGGAGGGAAAGAGAGTATGTGCATGGTAATCTATTCTGTAGCACACAAAAAGGTAACATTTGATAATCCAGGAAAAACATTACTCTGAGTACATGTGTAGGCACAACTACTTAAGAAAAGTAGTTTCATATGATCCCTCTTCAAGAGTTTATATTACCAGAATGTCTAATGCTATTCTGTGTGGGGGAACATCAGCCAGGCAAGAGTTTAGGGCCATTGTCCTTATTAGTAAACATAGGTAAGCAGAGCAGTGTATTATAGATAATACACAGTGATATACTACAAGAATTTAGTGCTGAAAGAGTAGGAAACAGTCTGCTTTAACTTAAATGTTAAAGGAAGCCTTTCAAGAAGTTAAATACAATGTTAATTTCAACAATAAAGACCACCATTATGAAAGGGCTTGATCCCTAGAGGGACTAGTAAAAAGTCTAATATGGGTTACAGCGTGGCAGATAAATGGGAAATATGAGTGTGGGCAACATGTCCACACAGTGAGCTGAAAAAGCAATCTCTGTTGTATTCAGAACAGAAAAGCCTATCAAGTTTGTCTAATTCTTGCATGTAATGAGAGTCACTGAAAATGTTTAACAAACAAGTGTTATGATCAATGTCCATGTTTGTGCACGGTTCCCAGTTGGTATATGAAGCCTAGGTTTTTAAAGAGAAATCAAGGAGCTGGAGAAGGAGAGTTGGTGCTGCAACAAAGGGAGAGAGGAAGGAGGACGTCAACAATGAGTCCCAAATTTCTGCCAAGTTAAGTGAATAAAAACAATAACAAAACCTATAAATGCCATCTATAGAAACATGACATGTTGAGAAAGACAAGTAGGGAGGAAATTTAAGGACTTTGATTTTAAGTGTGGAGATTCCTCCAATGCATCCCACAGGCAGTTAGGAAATTATAAACAAACTTTCAGAACAGAGTTTAGAACTGGAGATAAGTATTCAGGAATCATTCATATATGGACTGTTTGTACTAGTAAAGACAGCACTTAGATTTCATATGAGACAGCAATGTATTATGGAATTCTGTTTGTATTTTTGTATTCATGATACACTATGTAGCAATTAATTTTTGCAATAAGAACTATTTCCACGAGAGTAAACACTTGAAGGCAAATAAAAGATTTTGATATTGGAGTACTTCAAGTGAATTTTGAAATGAACAAATATATAGTTTTCTACAAAATAGTATTCTGCATATCATTAAGATGGTATTAATATAACTATGAACACATAAAACTTAAGAAGTGATATCAGAAATATAAATATACCATGAGAGTTTTCAAACATATAAAAAAGAATATCTGGAAGGTGGGATGATAACTCAGTCAGGAAAGTTCTTGTAGAAAAATTACAAGAACCTGAGCTAAAAGCCCAAATTCAACCCTCATAATCTGGACATGATGGGCTTAATGTGAGCTCAGTACTGGGGAAATAAATATAGGTGGACCCATCCAACTTTCTGGCCAACACATCTAGTCTAATATATGAGACCCCAGACAAGTGAAATACCCTATTCCAAAGCACAAGATAGACTGAACTTGAGGAATAACACCCAAATTTGACTGATGGCCTCCAAGAACATACACACACACACACACACACACACACACACACACACACACACACAAACATACACATGAATAACTACAAATGTAATGAAATCAGTTATTAATCAAATATCATTTTTTATCAAACAGCTAAAACATTTTATAATACTGATTTAAGTAATAGCTTTCTTTTCCATAAATTTTATGAAAATAGAAATTTTTAAAACATAAGAAGGAAAATGAATTACAGCAAAATATTCATTGTTTTCCTAAAAAAATATTTGTATTACTTAAAATATTAGGGTAAAAATAAAAGTATGTATAAGATATAGAATAGGGTTATATACTCCTACTAAAATTATATTTTACATAATAAAATGATTAGGTCAGAATATGAATTGTTCTTCAGAAATGAATGTCAACATTATGAGCTATAATTTAATATTATGAGACAATGCTAGTTAATGTTTATCTTTAATGAATTAATCATGTATATGCATGAAATATTTTATAATTTTCTGAAATATTAAAATGCATTACGTTCTCAAAGACATAGTTTAAGGTTTTGTAAGGTGTTCCTAAAAAAGCAAAGCTAAATTAACTTAATAAATTCTTAAGTATTTTATTACATTATCTGGTGCCTCAAATATATAACCTCTTGAGAGTATTTGGCATTCTAGGAGACAAAGGCCTGGGTGTGTCTCAGAAGATATTTGTACTTGGTTTAACTGAAGAAGAAAAATAACCCCTGAGTATGGGTGATTTACATGAGCATGTCCCTTTAGACAAGTGTTCTCAACCTGTGGGTCACAAACCATTTGGGAGGGTCTAATGACCCTTTCACAGGGGTCACCTAAGACCATTGGGAAACACAGATATTACATGATGATTCATAACAGTAGCACAATTACAGTTATGAAGTAGCAGTGAAAATAATTTTATGGTAGGGTGTCACCACATCATGAGGATACAAAATAGCATTCTGCATATCATACCAACATGAGGAACTGTATTAAAAGGCCACAGCATTAGGGAGGTTGAGAACCACTGCCCTCGACTCATATGTTTAAATGCTTAGTAGTTGGTGGAACAGTTTGGTAAAGATTGGAAGTTGTGGCCTTGTTGAAGGAGGTGTGTCACCACTGGCAGGCTTTGAGGTTCCTAAAAGTCCATGCCATTCCCAGTTAGCTCTCCCTGCCTCCTACTTTTAGGTCAAGATATAAGCTTCCAGATACTACTCCTGTGCCTTGCCTGCCTGCTCGCTCCCATGCTTAGAGTCCTGATGGTCACAGACTCACCCTTTGAAGCTGTAAGCCCAAAATAACCTCTTTCTTATGTAAGTTGCTTTGGTTATGGTGTCTTATCACAGCAATAGAAAAGGAATAAGACATACAGCATGATCACATGGGCTGGGATACCCAGGGGAATAAAAGTGGGAACAGAAGCTTCCTCATATTTTGTTTTATACTTCCCTCTCTCCCCAGATGGGAGGAGTTCCACTGTGGGGCATACATGGGCTGCAAAGAGGGGACCGAGTGAAATTCAGATAAATAGAGCTTAAGCTTTAAGCTGTTTGTGCAGAGAGTGGATACAAATGGCAACAAAGGAAGTTAGTTTAAGCTGTTTGTGCAGAGAATAGATACAAAGGTTGGCTAAGAGAAAGTTAGGTTGGGTTGTTTGTATGGAGATTAAAGACAAAGAGTAAAAAAAAAGTTCAAGTTATTTATGCCAAAATAAGATACTAAAAACAAAACATAATGTCAGGGCATAAACAACTTGTAAATAGGGTGACCTTTAAAATGATTGGTTGGTTCCTTCACCCCCCCCCTAGGGTTCTGAGGTTTTCTGGTATAAAAGAGGCTTACTGCCTATCAATAAATGAGTTCTTGCTTGACTTGACTCCCTGCTGAGTCTTATTGTCTCTGGGTAAGAAGGAACCTGGGGAATGGGCGGGCAGGTGGTGCGCACTTACCTTTCCTAGGTTCCAAGCCACCTCTTCACAGGTGGCCTAAGTTCCCCGGTGGGGCAAATCCCCACATTCCATTGCATGCTTCTGCCATTATGAGTGGTATCATTCCTTCCCTGACATGATAAGAGTGCTCTCTCCTGAACAGCAAGCCAAAATAAACCCTTCTTATAAGTTGTAGGGCATTTGGTCAAATAATCAAAACAGTAAAATTGCATAGTATGGTTTTCTTCCTGCAATATTTTATTTTATTAGGGATCATGTATTTAATTACATGCGTATCTATGTTTATCTGTGTATGGACATACGTAGATGAGTGCAGGTGCCTGTGGCAGCCAGAAGAGGGCGTCAGACCCCCTGGAGCTGGAGTTACAGGTGGTTATGAACTTCCTGATGGGTTGATAGAAGCCAAGCTTGGACCCTCTGAAAGAAGAGTACTGGCTCTTACCTTGGGAGCCATCTTTTCAGTCAGTCACTCTGCATACTTTTAATAGACATAGCTCAGTAATCCAGTATTACTAATAATACTCGAAAATCAATGTCATGTGTTACTTCAGATAATCTCCTTTTCTGATTAACAGTGAATAAACATGTCTCCTTTTCATATGTTGTACATGAGAGATTTGATTCTACAAAGTCAACACGGAAATAAAAATAAAAATATAAATCTTATCTAAAGACTGTGTGGCTATGCTAGTCAGCACTGTCTGTGTCAAAATACCTGAGAAAAGCAAGCTCATAGGAAGAAGTGTTTATCAGGTGTTTTTTTTTGTTTGTTTGTTTGCTTGTATTTTTGTTTTTTTTTTGTTTTTGTTTTTGTTTTTTTGTTTTTTTGGTTTTTTTTTTGAGAGGCTTTACTTTAAGGTCTCTTGGTCTGGTTGCTTTGGGAGTTGTCGTGACCCAGAACCTCATAACAGAAGTGCTTGGTGCAGAAAAGCTGCTTACCTCATGTCAGTCAGAAAACAAAGACAGCAAAGAAGGAGCAAGTATTAATACCCTACTCAAGGAAGGGGCAATATTAATACCCTACTCAAGGACACATCCTTTATTACTACTTCCTCCAACTGGGTTCTCACTCTTAAATATTTTAACATGTCCTCAAGTCAACATCAGCTAGACATTAAGTGTTCAAAATATCAGATTCAGGGTATATTTAACAATCAAGCCCTCATACTGGCCATGCTGTATAGATTTTATCAATAGCACAAAGTAATTGTATAATACCCAATAAACTATTTATATAAATTTCCTACTGTTTAGCTGCTTAGATATACTATAAAAAGTGTTTGGTACATAGGACTTTAAGGATATAAGTCTGTTAAGGCTCATAAATATATCTCATATTCATGAATCCTACATTTGATCATAAGCCTGGATCAAATGTACCATTGTGGACTTTTTTTGTCATATTCTTCTTTATAATTATCTTTTCTATTAACAGATAAATGGCATACATGTTACATGCACATGATGTTCTGAGCCTGTGTCCAGCACCATGAAAGTGCATATCCAGTATAACCTAATGTCCCAAGTAAATGGACAGAGGCAGGTGAGTACTTGTCCCAGTTGCTTATCCAAAAGTAAAACAGATCATAAGCAATGCAGGGCTATATGTAAATGCACACCAAGCTAAAAGTGTCCCTTGTGTAACTGAGTCAGGCCTCACCACTGATTTCTATCAATGTCATGTTTTGTCCTAGGCAGGTAGGACTAAGTAACCTCTTTCCTATTAAAAAGTAAGTTAAACACAAATTATTGGAAAAGAAGAGGTGATCCAAACATGTTTTAACCACCAGGTCAAATACAGTCAATGAAGTGAGAACACGTTGTAAGAAGATGAAAACCACATGTCTCTGATATCCTCCCTAGCTTTTTTTGTTTAACTAAATTTCTCAATCCAATCACAGTTTCCCCTCCTTCCCTCCTCTTCTCCTATCCTCTCCCTCCAACCCCCCATCTCATCTGCTTTCACTCTTCCTTTATCTTCAAAAAAGTGCAGGCCTCCCATGTACATCAGCCAGCCATGACATATTAAGTTGCAGTAAGACTAGGCATTTCCTCTCCCACTAAGGCTGGATTAGGAGACACAGTAGGAGTAAAGGGTTCCCAAAGCAGGAAACAGAGTAAGAGACAGCCCCTGCTCCCTCTGTTAGGAGTCTCACAAGACTGGAAATAATCTAGAGGCCCAAATAATGGATGAAGAAAATGTAGTACATTTACCCAATGGAGTATTACTCATCTGTTAAAAACAATGACATCATGAAACTTGCTGGCAAATGGATGGAACTAGAAAAGGACATCGTAAGTGAGGTAATGCAGACCCAGAAAGACAAAAATGGTATGTATTCACTTATAAGTGGATATAGCTCTAAAGTAAAAGATAACCATGCCACAATCCAAAGGCCCAAAGAAGCTAAGTAACAAGGAGGGCTCAGTGTGGGACATGTGAATCTCACCGTGAAGGGAAAATAGAATAGTCAGCACAGACGGATGAGGGGAGGGATCTAGAAGGAGAGGTGAGCATGGGAAGAAAAGGAATCAAGCGGGGAGATGATAGAGGGAGAGAGTACTGGAAAAGGCAACTGGGATCAGGCACATATCTGGGAAGAACTAGAAACCTAGTGTAATGGAAACCCACAGAAATCTATGAGGGTGACCCTAGTTAAGACTTCTAGCAGTGGAAGATATGGAGCCTGAACTGGTCATCTCTTGTAACCTGGCGAGACTTCTAGTGGAGGGGATTGGAACTCCAACCCAGTCACAAAACCTCAGATCTACAATTTGCCCTGCCTACAAAATATGCTGGGACTAAGGTGGCACAGAAATTATGAGAGTGGCCAACCAATGACAAGTGTAGCTTGAGACTCATGCTGTGAGAGGGAACCTGCTCCTGAAACTGCCTGGAGGTCCAGGACCCAGAGGCTCAACAGCAAAGATACCTAGGATAGAATAAAAAAAAAATGACTGGCAAAAAAGAAAAAAATAAGTCAATGAAATAATTCCTAAGGATATTTTCCTGTACTTGTAGATCATTGTCTAGCTCAAATGTCATCAGAGAGGTTTCACCAGCAACTGACTGAAACAGATATAGAGACATAGAGACCCAAAGCCAAACATTAGGTGGACCTCTGGGAATCCTGTGGAAGAGGGGGAGAAAAGATTATGGGAGCCAGAGGGGCCGAGGGTATCCCATCTAGCTTTAAGGGTCAACTTGACACAGCCTGGAGCTACAGAGAGAAATTTCAATTGAGGAAAGATCATATGACTCTGTGTGCATGTCAGTGGAGGATTGTGTTGATTATTAACTTATGGAAGAGGGCACAGCCCACTTTAGGAAGTGTTATCTCTGGAAATGTGGTCCTGGGCTTTATAAGGAAGCTAGTTAAATATGGGTTGTGAACAAGTCAGAAAGTAGCATTTCTCCATGGTTTCTGCTTCAGGTTCCTGCCTGAGTTACTGTTATGACTTCCCTCAGTAAGGGACTCTGACAGAGAAGTGTAAGACAAATAAAACTCTTCTTCATCTACCCTGATAGCAGAGGATTTTATCGCAGCAACCGAGAGGAAAAGTAGAACATGACAGACTAATATTACCTAGACAAAGACCCCTGCAATGTGGTGGCTTAAGATTAATAGTTCATGATGCCTAATTCTTTAAGCTCAATAAAGCTAAGAGAAATTCCAATGTTACAATGGTGATGTAACATGTACTATGAAGTAAGAAATGATTGAGAACCACTTTAAAAATCAACAGCCATGCAAGTATCATGACTGAGCTTTAAATACACTACTCATAGTCACTGGCAGGAGGTGAAAGCCAGCATAAGATCACAGAAAGAGGCTGTTGCCATGCTTACCTTCTACAAAAGTTCTACAAAAGAGAAAGCATGCTTCTGCAGTGTGTTTGCAGTATGTTGAGCCAGAGTTCCATAAACCAGAACCTATGATTAACCCCTGGCTACCACCTACTCAAAAATAAAATGTAATTGGAAACAGCCATACACCATTAACATTATCATGGCATATCTTGAACCGTAACAACAAAGGTAAAATATTCTTACCAAAAAGGGTGTATAGGTAAGTTTTCTCAGGGAAGGAATTTGAAATAGATAAATGAAGGAAGGAAGGAAGGAAGGAAGGAAGGAAGGAAGGAAGGAAGGAAGGAAGGAAGGACGCTTTATTTTGTCTTACAGATAAAGAAGGAACATATTGTATCATGGTGGTTGACATGGCAGCAGAAATGTAAAGCAGCTGGTCACCTGCTAGTTATATCACATCCATAAGAATCAGAGAAAAATGAATGCTGTCACTCAGCTCAATTTCTCCTTCCCCGTCTATTGACTTTGGGAATCCAGTCCATGCGATGGTCTTGCCTACATGCAGAAGGTATTGACTTTTTAATCAAACCTGTCCTGACACTCTCTAGAGGTGTGTCTCCCAGAGATAATTCTCCAGACAGTCACAGCAGGAATAACCTGCTCAGACGGTAAAGCCATGAATTCTAAATCATTTTTCTTTTACTCTTTGCATAAAACATTTGCCAAACTTTAGATAAAATAATAACTAAATATATAATATTTAAATGTTTAAATATTTGCTGAGTAAATACTTTGGCCAACATCTTTCTATATATAATTATGACCATTTATAGAAATAATGACTCTCTCTTTTGAAAATTGATGGTCTTAAAGTACATTATGAAGGACGACTTTAACCCTCTTCAGAATCACATGCTCACAAATCAAGTGGATAACATATAAATAGCACAACATTTTCAGGCAGGGAAGAGAAATTCATAAAGATGACATCAGTCACTCATAAATTTTGTCAACAAATGCATAGTAAATCACAAAGACTCCTCAGTTCATAAAATCTATTTTGAGTTAAGAACATTTTTCTGTGCTCATGAAGATTAAACTCCAGTGCAGAGACTGATATTGCCTTACCTGCTAGGCATATCTGAAATGATATCAGTGCTAAATGATACAAAAGAGAAGTGTGGTACTTGAAGAACTATTTTAAGAGGTGCCTTCCATGTATCTGTGTGAATCCGATATGAAAGAAGGATGTAGGGAAGAGCAGAACCAGAGTCCTACCCTAAGGTTGTGAATAGCAGAGACATGTAAACTCTACAACAGAGAGGAGAAGTCAGGACTGTGTGTGAATACACACAGAAGCACTGAGGGTAAACAGTCAGAGGGCTCAATCTGATGCTGTGTGTTCCTGGGTCAAATTCTTCTGTTAGGGATTTTCATTTTTTTATTTTTTCAAAATGGATGGAAAAAATACCTCATACCCATTGCCAATAGACACCACATAGCACTAAATATAGGTGATTTTATTTGCATCATTACTATTTTACTTATAAAATATGTAAAAGATAACTTCAAAATGATTAAAAAATACAAATCTTCATTTTCATTTCTATAAATAAGATAATGAATACATGATTGCAATACCTATCTTTCTTACATTCTACATTAGCAGTGTATAGGTGTGACCATGGTCAAAGTGACAGATAAGCATTTAGAGTAGTGGGTTTTCATTTAGAAATCTGTCTATATATATATATATATATATATATATATATATATATATATATATATATATATGTGTGTGTGTGTGTGTGTGTGTGTGTGTGTGTGTGTGTGTGTGTGTGTACACTAGTTTGTGAAGTGCCAAAATCCATCTGTATCTTCCTGTAGCACATGGGTCAGCAAACAGCCAAATAATGATGCGAGGGTATGCTAAGAACCCTTCAAGTTATCCAAGGTAATCTTTCTTGTACTCAGTATTCATTATATTAATATTTTCAGAGTAAATATTCAAAGCCAAGTCAGGATTCATTCAATTCCAAACTTTAAACAACCGCCCAACCAATTCGTTTTGATGGGAAGATAGAATCATACGTAATGCCTGGTTGGTATAATTTGTGGCATGGTTATAAAAGTTAAAAAGTATTTTTATAAGTGTATGGGTTAAAAATTCTAAAGTGATGGACAGATTTAAACAATCAGAACAGGCAGACTCAATAAATTTCTAACATTCATTTCAAACTTGAAAAATGAATATTCTGAAGCAATAAAAAAATCTAGGTATCTACTCAAGGCAATTCCTCTACCTACCCCTTGCTTGCTTGTTTGATATTTTGTTATTATTAAATATTCACTACAGTGCACATAACTTCTATCCATCTTTTAAAATTTTAACATAAACCGAGTAAAACGTTATATTTAATTCATACAAATTCAAACAAACTCTTTTCATATATGTTACCCCCCCTTCCAACACACACACACACACACACACACACACACACACACATCCAAATGGAATATGAGAGGAGCATCTGTAGGATTTGCCTTGTTTTGTTTTATTTTGTTTTTCTTTGCCACAAGATAAAAATATCCACCAATTTCCTGGGGGTCATTCTGGATCGATAGACACCTGACCTCTGAAAGCCCTATAAGTGGTAAGAGATATTTTTAGGTCATTCTTCCTATTTTCACAAGTTAGCCTGAGGACATGATCAGCAGAAAAGGAATAATTGATGATACTTTGAAAGAATTGGTTGATTTAAAGTGAAGGAAAATATCAGCCTCCTTGTGTAAGGCTGTTATATTTTATGCTATGCAGATATATGTTTTGTTTTTACATTGTTTTGTTTTTTTATTGTTTGAGAGTTTCATATACATATACACTGTGTTTGACCAAATCCACTCATATCCACAACATTTAATTCCCTCAATGAACCTCCTAACACTTCTACTTCCCAACTTCACATGCTCTATTCTTTAAGTACTGAGTTCACTTAGTGAGGACAGTATGTATTGTGAGTAGAGCCACCCGCTGGAGCACTGGAAGCCTACCAGGGACACATTCCTGAAGATAACTCTCCCTCTTCTAACAGACATCAAGTGCCAAAACAAACAAATAAAAACAAAACAAATGAACTCACTGTGGATGAGACTATCAAGCCCCACCCTCTCCCTGATAAATACTGGAATTTTGACTGGCTTCATCTTGATTTAGTCTTGGGTATACAATCATAGCCACTGTAAAGAAAAGGAAATTTTCAAATACAGATGGAGCTGATCATTTTGAATAAGGTAACTCATACCCAAAAAGCAAGCGATGTATATTTTACTTCATATGCTTATCCTAGTTTAGTATCTTTAGAAATCTCTCTTTAAATTGGAGAACTGTAGAAGGCAGAGAACTGAAAGGTGGACATTGTGGGAGCCTGGGGGTGGGGAGCAGTAAGGGGAGGAAGACAACAGATGTACAATTTTTTTTCCAATATATGACACAGAAAGTAGATACTAAGAAATCTGAAACATACCTAGATCACTAAGAAAATTCAACTGTAATCTCTGATTTCAATATTGCACTTAAGATTTATTTATTTATTGAGATTATAATATAAATATATCATTCTCCCTTCCCTTTCATCCTTCCTTACTGACTTTCAAATTCATGGCCACGTGTTTCATAAATCATTTACAATGAATCTACTACCCAGTTTGTTTGTTTGTTATTTGTTCTTATTTCCTCACACGCTGACATGGGACTTGAATTTTAGTCATATCACATTGTCAGAAGATGTAGAACACACCCTCGTTTGTGGAACATGATCACTCACCATGTCCAAATTGAGGGTACGTAAGGATGGGGTGGACATGTTGATTAAGTCACACATGAATTTCACAAGCTTGGTATAGGGCTCTACTTTCTGTGACTGTAACAGTCTTCAAGAAGGACGCTGCTGCTGAGAGTCTGTGGGCCATCCTCCTTGAAGTAAAGAGAGTCACCAGGTCTCAGCCCAGTTCCCATGCTTTACCCGAATGCTACCTTTCTTCCTTTCTTTCATTATCCTTTGACACTGCTGTATTAAATCATAACACTCTTCAGTCTGAAGGGTTTTATTTATAAATCACTGTCTTCATTATGTCCCATTTTACTATGTTTTTCTAGCCTTCAACATAAATAATTTCAAAATTCACTTATAAAACAATTAGCCAATACAAAATAAGACTATAAAGAAAGCCCATTTTGTCATGGCATTTCTGATAAACTATATAAAGCATAGATGATACATTTTGAGAAAAAAAAGAAAAAGTTTAATCTACTTATTTCTGAACATGAATGTAATCTTTGGACAAATGTCATAAAAACAAAGAATTCTGAGAAACATTGGATCATGTGGCTATAAATTTGATTAGGATGAGTTAGCAGGAAGCCCACAAGTGGTAAGTAACTACTACCACCACGGTGTCTCTAAAATGCTCTGTCATGTTTCGTGCTCACTTTCACAGCTCGGTGGATTAAAGTTTTAGAAATGGATACTTGAGTTTAGGTTTCCATCCTCAGATCAGATCATATGCAAATATGGCCCTATTTTGACTACCACACTTGCCCCCATTTAGACTCCATGCCATTGGACTTTCCTCACAGTTATATGTTACTGACTACAGTGGGTGAGTTTGTGTCCCCATCAACCAGAATGTCTGCTAAACACAGGTGATCAAATAGTCTGTTAAGACACACAGTTAGAATGTGATTGTCATTAAACAAATACTACAGGAGACACACTGTTTAAGCAAAAGAGTCTCAATTACAGACACCTGCCTAAATGCTACAAGATGTAGTTTTGTGTTTAAACAGAACTGTCATATGTAAGACATTGAATGAGATTCATTGTGTTTGGTAACAATTACAGAATAAACAAGTGCTTTATTTTCTTTTGAGACTTTTCCCCCATCACAAACAATTATCCTGTTGGGTAAGGGCTGGACCCTGGGGTAGAGTGTGGCCTGTATGTTTTTATAGTGTTTTACTTATTCCAGATCAGTAGAAGGAATATTGACTCAGTGGTTGTTAAATAAATATCATTTGTACATAAAGGAAATAGTAGCATCATTTCAAGTAATAGAAATAAAAATTGAATATATCTCTGCTTGTATATATGTTGTTGGTAGTTTTCTGCTTAAACAGAAACACTTATTTGTCTTTACCATGTCTCCTTATTTAAATTATTTCTTAATGTTGCAAAGGCCTTAGCATTAATCAGCTCCATCTGCAGACACAAAAGACATGACACAGGGAACAAAAAAAGTCTGAGGACAAAACTCTGCTTCCATTCACAGCAATAGGGGAAATTAGTGTCATCACTAGGTTGAAGACATAAAGAGACTCAAAATTAAAAATCCTTTGAATGCTTCCAACAAGATTCCTATAATCAACTGGAAGATAAGTAATGATCAGAGCCCTTTAAAACAGTATTGTTCACTCCATTAGAACTGTTAAAATGTACCCTACTATTTATCAGAAATTATACAAGATTACTGCAGAAACCACACTATTGTTTCAGTCAGGCACCCAGATGTTTTAAGGATGGCTCTCCCCACCAATATAAGGTTAAAATCCAAGGTACAAAACCAGCTGCAGTTATAAACCTTAATTATAAGGCATGTTCTACCACATAGGTGCTCAATTGTCCTGGCAAACAGATTTATTCTGAAAAGTTGAGTAGAGGTGGATTTGAGATATGGTGGCTGGCAAATGCTAGAATGGGAAATTCCTAGCTAAATTGAATCAAATTTTGGACAATTCTTCGAATGAACTCTTCCAAAACCCTTACTAAATTTGTACTGCATTTCTTAAACTTGTAAATACTTCTGTTTTACATACTTCATGCTATTCCAGATCTGGTAGGATGGGTGTAAAGACACAAGCACTTTGGAGTATACCTCATGACCATTTTCAGATTTGCCCAATACTATTTTTGTTTAGTAAGTCAGGGTTGGAAGGAGATAACTTGACATAGCCTACTCTCACTATCTGAAGAGAGAAGAAGAATTAGTGGAATTTTAGAAAATGATTTCTACTACCCATTTTGGAAATTGGAATTGGACAAATCTGCATCAAGGCAACACTAAGTCCTGTGAAAAAGATGCACAGAAATGGGAGTCCTTCAGCTATATCTTATGTCTGAAGGTGTGTGGTTCAAATGAATCAAAGCAGCATGGGTTAAAATACAAGACTTCTAGTGTCCAAACTAACAGCCCGGACAGAGTGTGTTTACTTTTTGGTATTTTGGAAAGTAAGTCCATTATGAATGTAGACTTAGAATCAAGATTTTTCAACTTTCAATAACGTCTCTAATAGTCCTCAAAACTTTATAAATTCCATGGATTTTATTTTACAATTAGCCAGATTTTATAAATAAGTGAAGATTTTGATGTCATTTGAAGAATTACAAGACAGACTACCAAGGAGTTGCTATAATAATCAACAGCAGTGTTGCTGTGTGGTTTCCTTTTATTTTTTAGAAGCACTCTTCCAGGTTGTAATATTAGTCTTTGAGACAGATGTGACTATTTTAGGAAATAAATACCTTGTACTGAACAAAAATGCTCTACAGATTCTCAGGGGAAAGAAAAAAACATGACAATGTGTGTCCCTGAAATTTGCAGTATTTGGATATTTGTAATTTTTCTTCTGGTATTGACTTTAGAATGTCTTTTATTCCTGCTGTCACCTTCTAAGAGATATGAATAAACTGAGATACAGTGGTATTCTTCTGAAGGTTAACACTGGCTACTTAGCCAATCTGACAACTAGCAACTTAATGTTTGTGATATTATTGTCATTAGATTCTATACAAGACGACGTGGGTTGTGTTTCTTCCTGTGTCTGGACTGTTTCACTCAAAATTTTCTCCAAGTTCACCCACATTTTCAGATACTATAAAGTTCTACTTTTTCTCTGTGGCCAAACAGTGCTCTATTTTGCACATGTATGGTAGATATTTTGTCTGGTTTTCCATTCATGGGTGCTACAATTGATAATTGACTTTATTCAATGAAGCCAAGGTAGCCTGTGAATTCAAGGGTAGTAATAATTTTACTCAATTCTCTGTAAAGACTGGCTTACTTTCATTTAATACACTAGAATGTTTCCTCTGTGTCTGTGTGCTCTGCATGCATTCCTGGTGCCAAAATAGGGCAGAGGAGGGAGCTGGATCACCTGTGTTTCACAAATTATTTTTCTAAGCAGGAGGTAGAGTTTTTAATATTGTTATTCATTAAATTGAAAATTTGAGAGTGAACATGGTATTCAGATTATGTCAAGGGGTGATCCTTGCTTTTATGGAAACATTTTATTTAGAAATTCATATTTCTTCAAAATCATTTTTTGCAGAGACCACAATAGTCATGTCTTCATTTCACTGAAATACTTCAAAAACTTTACACAAGAGTTAAATGATTGTCTTTGATGTATAACCACAGCAAGGTGGAAACTGTTCATGGGAAGCTTCCCTTATCACTTCTGAAAAAAAAAAAAAAAGCAAAATGCACTATGAAAAGAGAAACTTTCAAGCAGAGAGTTCTCTTATAAAAATGACATGGAAATTTCTGAGGCACCTGTTTGGAAGATGGTATTGGCAGAATCAAAAGAACTAACATATTTTTATGTAACAAGTAATACATTTTGTTAGAAACAGTTAAACCGTTTGTTGCACTTGTCTATGTGACAAACTATGTGAACAAGGGTGAAGAACAGATTGACACTAAGTCTTCACATCGGACCTGAAAATGCTGATTTTAGTGTTTACATATAGGTTCAGATATTTTCTTTCTTCTTGACAAACAAGAGAGATATGCCCTCATCTGTTGAAAATATGCCCTATCAAGAATGATTGTTATGATTGCTACTGTCTGGACATTTTCAGTATTAATCATATATATTCAAAAATATATCACTATTATTCATATATATATATATATATGTGTGTGTGTATACATATGTGTGTGATAAATTAGAGTAAGAGTGAGGTATAGATCGATGATATAGGTATAGATGGATGATAGACAGATAGATAGATGGACAGATAGTTGCATATATATATCTCCCAGCCATGGAGGCAGAATTAGCTTAGTAAAATAAAACAGAAAGTTAAAATGAAAAAAAGAAAAGGAAATTGTATAATTGGTTAGACTGCTTTGTTATTCCTAAAACTGAAATTACTTTTTCCAAGAGAGATATGTTTTAATGAATCACATGTTGAACTACCTCTCTTCACCTTTATGTGAAACTGGAATCTGAATATATCAAATGCCTAAGTTGGTAGCACAGTTTGCATGCCTTGCTTTGACAGCCAAACACTTGTGCCCAGAATGACAGCATGAAAATCATCACACAAGTCTTGCTTTTGTATTTATAGATGAAATAATTTGATTTTGTCTTCCACAATGAAGTTTGGAAGAAAAAAAAATATAAGCAGTGAGATAATGAGAAATGTATTCCAGTATTAAGTTGCCAGTTAATTACTAGAGTCAAATATCAACCTCACCTCCAGAGAGCAAGAGCCATCCCAATGTCTGCATGCCTTTTTTTTTTTTTTTACTTAATTTTCTAAGGAATACGAAACATCTGTCTTTTTCAGTCTCTTCACAGCATTCAACCCTATGGACAGATGTTTTCAAAACCACGTTGTCTGTGAACATTTAAAGGAATAGTATATTTGCATAAACTCTGGGAATTCCAAGCTTCGTGCTTTCCATACTGTTTGAGTTTCTTTTCTTTTTTTTTTCAAATCAACATTTTTTTGTTCTGTACCCATCATTTTGTTTTACTCCTCATAAAGCAGACATTGTGTGCACACATCTGTTAAATCTGGGCTGCATTTATTATAGTTCTGTTCTTCCAGAAACAGGAAGGATTAATTACCACAGACCGGCTCTAGAAGCACCCCCGTGTTTCTTAACACACAAAATTAATTCAGAGTTGACAAAACTCTTTCAGACACGGCCTGCTTCCTGCTGAGGGCGCTTTATTAGCATATTTTTTCCCAGAAAAAAAAAAGTGCCTGATAGACCCTTTTTACCTCTCCTCCGAGTTCAATTTGTACAGCACTGAGTGACAGGCAGTAAAATGGCTTGAACATATCTGAGGCAAGTTGCCAAAATCCTCCCGATAGCAGCACTTTGGAGCCTTTGTTCAGAGTACATTAAAGTCACAGAAGGTCCATGTACTGTAGACAGCACAGGGCAGGCAGGATGTTCTCAGTAAGACAAAACAGCAGGTGATAAATGACATTAAATAACAGTGAGAATTTACCACAGACTAAATTAACTACTGGAGTGAAGTGTTCTCAGCTCGAAGGCTATATTAACAGTGAATTTATAATTAGGCGATTATCATTCTTTTTAGTGTTTGAGGAAGTCTATAAGTAAAAATGATGAAGACAGCTCTATTTGACTCTGGAGACACACTGCTGGGAGTGGTTCTAAAAACTCTGGTGAATAATTCTTCTTTCAGGATTTATAAAGTCATTTATAAAATAAGTGCGTGGAAGATGGCTTTTGAAGATCTTGCATATATACATAAAGATGTGTATATGCACATATAAAGATCATTGATAAACTACTGTCTCATTGAGTTTCTAGGAAGTCAGGAAGTATCAAATTATGATCTTACAGGTGTTCCCTAAGTTAGACAGACATTAATCTCCAGTATAAACATTAAATTTTGTTTGTATTCCTGTTTGAAATTGGGTCCTTAAAATATGTTTCTTCTCTAACTCTTAAGGAATCCCTTTACAACCAAACCATGTCTGATTTCCATTTAGATGCCCCCCGAAGCCTCTTAGAATCTAAAGAATTTCAATTCAGTCTTTTGGTGAATATGTTAGGAGGGTACTCACCCTTTAATTTTATCACAGACAGGGTTCTTCTAAAATCGTCATAGAGAAATAGCTTGGTCAAATGAGCCTAAACAAAACAACAGTGATTTAAAAAAAAAACAAGAAAGAAAACAAAACAAAATAATTAAAATAAGACATTTTAAATAATATATTTTAAACTCATAACATCATTGTTCCTTCCCAGTACTTTTTTCTCCCAGCCTTATGCTATGTCTACTGAACAGTGTTCCTAATTCTCTTGCTTTTCCAATTGTACCCTTTCTGGAAAGAGGAATGAGAGTGCCTTCTCAATAGTGGCCACAGCACACATGGGCCGCTGGTAGGTTCTCACCATCCAACATCTTGCATACTTTCCAGACAGAGTTCTTATGAAACTTGAGCACTGTATCATTGGCAACCAAGTCTTGTCAGTCTAGACACACTGTAGTACTTGGTTACAATTGAATTTCCATAATAAACTAGAACCCATTCATTCATGACTTTCTCCAAGATTCCCTTCTGGGTTTTAAACTCTCCAGGCTTGGCTTCAGCCAAAAGGTGAATATTTGGAAAGTTTCTGCTAAACTCATTTCATCAGATATTGACTTATATGACTCAAAAATCATTTTCCATATGTCCACAAGAATTATTGCCCTGAAAGAGAAGACCATAAGGAGCTGACTCTTATAATTTAAAGTTTGAATCTGAGAATTCCTTTGAGATACAAACTCCATCACTGGAATGAAAGATTCAAATTCAAAACCAAAATGTGCTCATATCCATGCATATTCAACTAAAGCATAAACATGTGTGCCCACCACACAGGATTTTTCACTGTTTTGGATATCTCCAGATACAAACTTACCATAGTATTTATTTTGTTTTGAGAAACTTATAGAACTACAAACTAACCTATTATGTGGCTACTAGTTTTAAAATCTCAATGCCTGTCGTCATTTTAAGCTTTGTTTTCTTATCATGATGGCATTTTCCAACAGCACTCAAGTCCCAACACAAACCTGCCACTGAATCTCTGGAGAAGTGACTGAAAAATTCTAGGCCTATAGGCTGAAGATGGATGCTTAAACATTACAGAGGAATTTTGGATGACTGTCCAGGCAGCCAACTGTCTCTGTCATTCTAGAGTTTTGAAAGTTACTTACAATGCTTTTCCTGTTTACTGACATAATATTATATCCTTCTGGGGTCTTTGATGGAGTTAAAGACTAGATAGTTATAATGATCATTTTCCTTGGTTATGATAAAAGATAAATTAGATATGAAAATTTAGACTCACAGAAATAAGATAGATGATAGATTTTTTTTTCATTTTGCCAAGTACAAATAGACTAGATATTGTAACTGTAATTCTTGCTTGATAACTGTTCGTTATATGTAATTTTACTATGTTAAAGTTAAAACCTTCCTTTTTGACTAGACAGAAAAGGAGAAGTGTTGTGGGATGTCTTTCTGTATGCTATGAATATGTGTTGCTCTGATTGGTGGATTAATAAAGCTGTTTGGCCAATGGTGAGGCAGAATAAGGTTAGGTGGTACATTCCAACTGGAGAGAGAGGAAGAGGAAAGGAGAGGCGGAAGAGACACTGGGAGCCGCAAGAGGCCTGCCATAGACCATACAGTTCATAATCAATATAAGCCTCTGAGTGATTATTTTATAAGCAGCTGTGGGACTGTGAGTGAGAGAGATTTGTCTGTACCACAGGCTGGGTAGGACACAGAGAAACATCTGACTACAGTGTCTTCTATCTTATGCGAGTACACACACTCACTCAGCCTTTATGTGCATAAATCTGTATGATTATGAATAAAAAATATGGGTGAAATAATAAAATTTGAGTCAGATGTTTTCATTCTGCCCACTTCCCTTCTCACACTCTTGATGCCATTATTTGGCATCCAACATTTGAGGAACTCTAGGGACTTTATTTCATTGCGAATAGTAAGTGGACATTAAGTGACAACTCTTCTAAAAGTATCTTTGCTTAAAAATCCATTCACAAGTAAAGTAGTAATTCAATATAAAAACCTGCGACATTTGGTGTAAATGTTGGTTATTTATTCAAAATGAATTTAGGGCACGGACTTCGTCAATTTCTTATTTAATGTCCTTGTTCTTAAATTTCTTCATCTTAACAGTAGGAAACAAAGCAGTTTCCATATTTGATTGTTTGAAAATTGTAAAGATATGTACTTTATGCATCATTTCCATCAGCTGTGATTAAAGATGCATTTGGTAAATACTATTTACTAATAGATGTCATTATTTTTGTCTATAAATGAGAACAGTGACTATCAAAAATGGTTATTTACTAAAGAGAATGCACATTTTCCACATGACTAAAAATATCAATAAAATTTTAAATTCAGTGCTAAGCAGTTTTCTGTTTTTTAGTTTGATTATATTTCTCATATATAATTATATGAGTGTATATATATACATATATATATATATATATATATATACTTATGTGCATGTGTGCATTCAATCTCATAATCTGTGGAAAAGGAACAGAAGAGAAGCATCTCTTATGTTTCTTATACATGAATTCAGAAACAATAAGCCATTTTATAATGACTTGGGATCACAAATATATAAATTAAGCAAATGTACTTTCATTGAAATACCAGGATTTGACACTATATTTACACAATTTAGTTACTGGTTCAAAACAACAAAACAAATAAATAAGCAAAATACAAGTGAAACAAAAAATAAAGCATTAAAAGACCTAGAATACTATTTCCCCAAGAAGTCAATGAATCCTTCTCAAATATCTACTTTCCTATTCTTACTTTAATTACTAGTGTCAATTTTTATCCTTTAACACCAAAACACAAACTTTATTTAAAAATATTACACTTAAAAAGCATTTATTCATTCTTTATAAGGTTGCTGATTACCCCATCTTTCAGTATGTAACATTTATGAAATTTTACGAAACATTTTTTTATAATAACTCATTCTCTTGTTACACAAATTCTGTGTTGTACTTCACGAGCCTTTCATTTGGCAAGTCAATTAGGTTATCTATCCAAAGCTTGCTTCTCTACATCATTAGAACGAAAGGAGGCAGGCACAGATTTTTAAAACCATAAGTCTCACTTTCTTACAGTGGTACTGCATATTTTAAGCAACAAATGATAATCTTTAAAAAATAAGTTTCACATAGAATTAAAAACTCACAGTGTACCAAACAATACCAAGCAGTTGAATAGTGATTGTTTTAATATATATTTAAGAGAAATGATGAGATATGAGCTTTATTTAGAAAAACCTTATGTGTAAGGAATTAGGGTTTAAGTTTATAAATTAATTTCTCATGCTAAGAAAGATAATAAATGATGCAATTGGGAATGTTAAGGTTTATTCTCTCTACCTTGTGATCTTCTGTGTGTAGCCAGGACTCCTGAAGAGCTACTCCTTCCAAACAGAAAAATGATGGCCACATGGCTTTTGCACTTTATAAAAGGCAGCTTTGCAGACAGTAAAAGCTATGCAGACAGGATCTGTGAGAAGAAGACAGAAGATCAATATTTGTTGTAAAGGAAGTCACTTTAGATCTTTAAAGACTGCTAAATGAAAGAACCTGCTGTAGAAATCCTTTGGAGTCTATGTATGTTACAGGAGAGGGGTATGCCTCTGCAATAGGCTCTAAGCAGGATTCTCTGTGTGAGAATCATAAAACGGGATCATGAGTTAAGGATGAGTAATGAGTGAACTGGCTTCTTTAAAGTGGGTTATTTGAGTCAGAAATAAGGCAGGGATGTGGATGTCTTAGGAGTCAAGTAATGTGAAGTCCCAAGGAATAAAATAGAGCCTTTTGTGACCACTTAGCCCTCCTGGATTGGATCACACATAAGAGTAGGATTAGCTAAAAGTCAGAAAGGCTGGAAGCCAGAAGTTGGAGCACTATAAGAGAGACATTCCATTAATCTAAATGTATTAGTTAGCCAGGGTCTAGACCAGGGATAAGAAAAGAAAGCATTGGGTAAATGTAACAAGTAGAAGTTGGAGCAGACAAGACAGAGTTAAGATTAGAAAGGGTCCAATTTCAGCCCCATTCACCTTTGGGAAAGCAATGTGAGGAATTCTCATGATAAGCTAACATCACAGGAACTCATTAAAATTGGTTTCCCTTGTGACAGTCACACACAAAGAGAAGTGAAATCTGTCATTATTTCTATTCCTATGACAGAAAGTTATTGTATTTGCTGTGTAGGTAATAAACTCGGTTTCCTAAAAAAAGAAAGGAAATAAAAAGGATTTGTGTCAAATCTGTTTATAATGCTGAGAAATTAAGATATTGGCCTTTAATTTCCATGTTAACATTGCATCATACAAGCTATGTCTACAGCAAACTGTGTATGGACAAGTAAGGACACTCATGTTATTTCTACAAACTCACTTTTAATGTGTAGCCTGAACACCTCAAGGTGATTCAGATTGTAACGAAGCAATGAACTTTGCATACAACATATTTATTTCATTTTTCACCACATAGATTAGCATTTTCTGGTTTTAAGAGCTTTTAATATGCAAAGCCAGTCAACTCTAGTCTCTGGCTCTCAGTCAAGAGGTTAGGTTACAAAGAAGGCAGTCTGTCATTGGCTGTTTTCAGTATGTAATCCCCCTTCCATTTTCTCTTCCTGAATCTTGCTTTTCTGAAGTTAAATCTTTCAACTTACTACATGACTGCACCAGAATGTGTTAAATATGCGCGTGCCAGAGTCTCCAGAAGAACACAACTCTACTTCATGCTTTTCAGTGTATTTGAGGCATGTAAATCTGTACCAGGAGATTCAGTGGGCCTCGTTGACAAACACACAGCTTGGGGTCGACACATCAGGTCACTTACCCTTACCACTAAGAACTTTCTCAAAATTGTAGAAGACAATATTTCATATAGAAGACATGCAAACTAAGGTCTAAAAGCCAAACATCAACATAAAGAACCAACATTCTCTGGAATTCTGTTTGTCGCAGAACTGGAAGCTCTCGTCATGAAAAATAGGCAAGAGAAGGAAACAGTGGCAGACAGACTGCAATCACACGTGTGACATCAGTGTTTCGTTTTTTAAGCATTCTAAATATAAATCTTTAAAATTTTCTAATTTTCTATTAGCATAGAAAGAGGTATTATTGTGGCATTTTCAAACAACATTTTCTTCAGTTGTTGCTGACGAACGTCTCTCCTTTCCTTGTGTTTTCCACATCCAGTTGTTTGTATCTTTGAGACAAGATCTTACTGTATCTCCCAGGCTGACGTGGAACTAAATATGTAGCACAACATGGCCTTGAATTTGAAGCAATACTTTTGCCTCTGCATCACAACTTCTGAGGTTACAAGTGTGAGCCAAAAGGCCTGAATATAGATGACATCAATTTATATGTTGAAACTCTGAAAGAAACTTTGAAAAGTCTGTTAAATAATCTCCATAAAATGTCAGACTACAAAATCAGCGTACAAACTACATTAACATTTCTATGCACTCAAAGTGTATTATCAAAGAAATAAAATCATAATTTACATTATGAAACTTAATACTTATGAGCACAATCAATGAAACAAAATGAGCCATCTTTCCTTGTGAACTATAACACACTGATGAAAGAAGTTGAAAAAGATAAAATAAACGGAAGGACACATGCTCATAGACTAGAAAAATTGACATTTAAAAATGTGTATATTTTTGGTTGTGAGCCTAGCCTTTAAAGGCAGGCGGATCTCTGTGAGTTCGAGGCCAGCCTGGTCTACAGCGCGAGATCCAGGAAAGGCGCAAAGCTACACAGAGAAACCCTGTCTCGAAAAACCAAAAAAAAAAAAAAAAAAAAAAGAAAAAGAAAAAAAGTGTATATTACTCCAAATATACTTCAGATTAAATGTAATACATATTACTGCAGTAACACTTTTATGAAATTATATTTTAAGCCTAAAAGAGAAGTCAATACACAAAACTCACTAAACTAACAAAAATAATCTTCAGGAAGAAAAGCAAAGATGGAGTTACCAACTTCTCTAACTTCTAACTATGTTACAAAATGCTGTCAATCAGCACGAACCTGTACTGCATCAAACCAGCTGAATAAATCATTAGAAGGAAATAAAGAACCCAGAAATAATTCCACATATTTATACCAAGCTGAGTTTTCAGTTCCAAGAACATGTTGAGAAAAAAGAATCTCATCAAAAAATAAATATAGGTGAACTGCATATTTAGATACAGAAGAGTAAAACTGACTACTGTCACAAACTGTATTCAAAATATCAGTTCAAGACTGAGTAAAGATATATAAAATATCTAACACTATAAACTTGCATAAAACCTCATGATATTGGGTTCCAGAATATTTTGGGGATTATATGAAATGAAAATCAAGGTAACAAAAATAAATGGCTCAGATTTCATCAAGACTAACAGCTTATTGCACATTGAAGGAGACAAACAAAGAGCCCATAGAACAGAAAACCATATCTACAAATCACACATCACATAAGGCTCCAGGCTTCCATAGTATATAAACATCACAATTCAATAGAAAGAAAAGGCAAAGTCTCACTTACAATTAGTAAAGGATTGAGAATATGTATTTTCAAAAGAAGGTCTATAAATGCCCAAGAACTGTATGAATAGATGACTAATTATCAAGAAAATGCTGATTAATCCACTTTGAGATGTCACTTCCTATCTATTAGTGTGGTTATTATGAAAAGGAGTAAAAGATTCATATACATGAGGAAGGAGAATTCCTTCACACTGTGAATGGGAACAGAAATTATTGTAGTTATTATGGAAAACAGTGTGGAGTTTCCTCATGAAACTAGAAATAGAATTACCTTATGACACAATAATACTGCTATTGAGTATATGGTATACTCACGTCAATATGTGGGAGATATATCTGTCCTTTCATGTTCCTTTCAATATTAGTCAAAACAGTCAAGATACAGAATCAGCTTTAGTGCCTATCAAAGAATGAATAGAAGAAGAAAAGGTGGTGTATATAAGATATAGAGTACAACTCAGGATACAGAACCCATGTATCACTTACGTTGGTACTGATCCTTTATCTCTATTTCAAATAAAAAAAATTAACTGATGGACTGAATTAAGTGCTTTGTTCTGGAAACACATACTAGTTTCAATTAAAGACCCATTTTGAGAATTTAATTATCAAACCTATATAATAATGTATAGTAAATATTATTCTTACTTTAATCTGTGAACACTAAGTCTGGGGGAAAGGAAATGTTCTACCAAGGTGTCCTCCTGGAAGAGACATCCTTCTCCCTCTTGCCCAGACAAGCTGCCGTTTTCTGTATGGTCCAGAGCTTGGCACATGGAACATCCATATACTCTTCACTAGCCTTACATAGCAGGAGGTCTCCAGCCAGGGATGAAATAAGCCTACTTTTTTGCATGTGGTAAATTTTGTGGGATGGCTGTGGTCCAGAATAGCCTGGAATAAATGGGGATGTCTGGATAGCTGAAGAGACATGAATGAGCAGGCCAGTGTCACCAGAGAACCACAATCTATTTTTTTTTCTAGTGACATTTTATTGGTTGGGACTAAGCTACACCAGCCCCTTATCTGTGACCTCCTATGTCAGTCTCTCTGTTGGCTGTGTATTATGCATTGGGATTTCCCTGATCCTGCCACAAGCCGCATGAACAGAACTGAGACCAAACCAAGGTTGTGTGATTCTAAGCACAGGGACCTTTGAATTGAAAAGTGTGATCCTAGAGTTAAATATTGTATAAAGGTCTGGAAAGGGCACCAGTGACATCAAACTTGATTCTATATCTGTTGAGTTATATGGGACCCCGGTTTTCATTCCATCATTAGAATGGATGTCAGAATCAAGGTGATTTCAGGTGGATATAGTGATTGGCCTTTAAATCACCTTCCTTCATAGATTCCCCAGCCTTTCACAGAACCACAGTCCACTCCATGAGTTGGTATATGGAGGATACTTCAAGCATATATTGACAATTATATATATATAAAGAGGTTTTGAAGGCTTAGAATTTGGCCCGTGAAGTCTATAAGAAGATAGACTGCAAAATTGAGTAAAGTAACAAGTAAAAATCAAAATTATTATGGGAGAACAAATAATCAGTTTTCTTAGACATTTTATAACAACTTAATATACTTAATTATCAAAATATTAATTAGTTATTACCTTTGCCTATCAAACGGCAAGAATTTTAAAGAAAATTAGAATGAGAATGAAGAAGTAGTATACATTTGTGCAATATTTTGCTATGCTATCTTAACTATGTGTTGAAAGAATTTGGATGTGTTGTTTTAAATGTATTTTCTTTTAAAAAGTACATCTGACTAAAATATTGAGAGATATGCAGAGACTCGCATGCTTCTCTACAGTTCACATAAGAAACACTGATGGTCTCTGTTGTGCAGTTATTTCAGCTCCTACAACATGTCATACAATGGGATAGGCGTTTAAAATCCCCTGTAAAGTAGTTACTTTTACTATCAGGAAATATTTACAGGAACCTGGTAGGCTAAAAATAAGTGGATCCACAACACGAAGCACTGTTTACTGATAAAATCTAAGCAAAGCAACATATAGTCAGAAAAAGGAAGAAGTAGACACAATTATTATTAGCAACGCTTTTTCAGGGGCTAGAGTTTGAGCTAGCCTCTTAATTTTTTTTTTTTTTACTTTCACATTTCTGAGTTACAATTCTTATAACAAGTAATATACTTTCCTCTTGAAGGTTTGTGAGCATCAATTCCAGTTTCTGGTCAATGACAACTCAAACATAATTCTTTCTTCCTGATAGACAATTTTGATGAAGTCATGGGATTCCCAGAATCCCATGCAGGTAACCAGTCTGTACTGTGGTATATCCATATATGTGTCTTTTGCTAACTACAGCCTCAGATTTCTAAGTCTTTGATGCTGCTCTTTCCTACAACACAGTCATCATGTCTGGAAGTGAAGAACTCATGCTGCTGATGTGAGAATCAGGAATTAACAGCCACCACCATGCTGCTGATATCATGAAGCTGTCACATAGCTCTGCTTGTTCTACATCTGTGTTTCATTTCATATGAGGAAAAGAAAAGATCTTCATGCAAATCATTCTGGACTAGTGTCTTCTATAGGTATTCAGTGAAATCTTAAGTGATACAGAGAAAGAGAAAGGAAGCATTAGTTAACATTTTGTAAATGATTATGAGTAGTTTGTCTCTAAAGCCAGCAGTCCCTTGAATCCTGAGCAAAATGACACAAGGATGCTGAAAGAATTCCAGACAAGTGATGCTGCTTAACCCCCTCATCACATTTCAGTACTCTTTGTAGCAAGAGTTACTTGATGGACACACAGTAATGCTATTTTTCAATCTCAGTGTCTGAGATACTGTACCAGTGTCCCTTAATGGCTGACTGTCAAATGTTGTACAATTGGATATATTTATCTTTCAGCAGGAAAGATTGAAAATAAGAATTTTCATGTAGGAGGACATTATATGTCAAGTGATTTTAACAGCAGCATTATATATGACCAAGCAGAATTGTCAGATTAAAAATAGGGTGATACATAAATACTGACAGGAAGAAAAGGGAAAAATTGGCCCCTGAGCAAGAATTTGCTGTGGGAAAATCAAGGATCAGAAGCATAGAAGGATCACATTTGAATCTTTCTCCAAGTCACTGATCCTCTGTTTGAGACTCCTGCACAAGTAACTTCAATAGTGATTCCTATTCCAAATTGTCCATTTATTCTCTTTGACCTTATTCGCTATTAAAACTAGCTTTCAGCACTGCTTATGTTCAGAGGAAGATGTGAGGGAAATACTCACTCTAGATATTATACCACTGAAATGCATGCTCTTTTTGAAATGACTGTCCATGGACCATAACCAAATAGAACCTCTCCATTCTGGAAGTGATCAGATAGGTTCAAAAAGGGTATTTGAAACTGTGCCAAGCAAGCACATCATTGCAATTATAAAATGGCAATGCCCACACCCCAAACAGCCACACTTGCCCTTGTATTATAGCCCAGCTGCCTCCCACGGGGAGCCTGATTCAGCACAAGATACAAACTGAGTGAACTCTCCATCAGTTTAGTGACATTTCCCAGTGGCAAAGTCCCAGGTAAATCATTAAAAATAACTTGGGACTGTCTCTGAAAATGTTGAATCCCTAGGCGATGATTACCACTTTCCTGAAACTGGATTGTCCATTGGGAACTTCAATGGTGTGTCAGGAAACAACAGAATGCTCCATACTTCAGTCAAACACTCATTCATGGGGCAAATGCCTACTGATAAAATACTGCATATGATGGACAGGATTAAAGTGCTATGTTAAGACTCTGCTCTAACTCTGTTTTCTCACTTTGCATTTCTCCTTAAACAACTATGAACATTCAAGCACCATCATTATTGTGCCTATTGTGTGAAATGTTCTGAGTATATTTCCATTCCAGTTCCTCATGGTTCAGAACATCAATGCCACAAAGCACCCAAAGTGTTTATTATTTTATCTGTTTTAAGCAAAGCTTTGACTTCTTATCTATACATTAATCAACCCATAGCCCTATGACTATTATGCAGAGACAAAATAGGAAGTTATTAAATAACAGATTCTCAGTCAGGATGGATTGTCATGGCAGTTTAGAAAACATCATGTTGCAGCTTGTCAAAAAAAAAAGCTTTTTTTTTTTTTACTTCTTGGTAGATAACAGGATTCTAAAATGGCATTCCTTGTAGGGTCTTGACATTTAGAGCTCTTTGCATTTTGCCTTCAAGAGTTGCAGAAAAGGCTAAAGCCTGGGACGGAACCTAACTCCTGCCGTCCTAGTCCTTAGATGAGTGAAGTGAGAGGAGAATTGATGAGAGTTTGAGGTCATTCTGAACTATTGGATGAGATGGTCTCTCTAAAGAAAATTAAAACCATTTAAAAGTTACATAATCATCTAAATGTTTTGGGTAACAGACTTGGGAGTTGCTGGAAATAATTCTCCACAAGCTATCCTTATATTTCAAAAGCTACCAGGTCTACAACCTTAAGACAAGGCCCCTCAAGTCTTCCTTGGGATCATCCTAGGCCATTAACTCTAAACCTTTCTTTCCCCTGCTTCTCTGGATCCATTCCTCTGTAAATCTCTCTCTTAGGGAGAGATGGCAAAGGGCACAAATGGATTATGAGGAATGCAGACCCCCTTTATCATGATAGTTTCATATTTCCCTCAAAGTAAGTTTTCTTTCCATATGGCACACTCATGCTGACTCACTTTGTCAATGAAGATGGCCTAGAGGTCTTGTCTGCAGCCTTCTATAAATTCGTACCCAATGCCATATGTAGGCATGCTATTCATCTTATGAACTTACTGTGACACTTTGTAATTAAATATATTGTGTTTCACATCTCAATCTGAATATTTTCTCTGTCTTTAAAGGGCTTCTTAGATGGGAAAATTTTTAATGTGAGTCTAACCCTTTACAACTATTCAAGAAACCCTGAAAAATGCATACACATTTACCAGATTAGACAAAATACTCACAGAAAGTTGAATTTCCTCCTCTTCCCACACCAGATATTCTAGGATCAACTCCACCTCAAAAGTTGCTGGTATGAGCTATATCCAGAAGCCTGGAGCAGCCCCCTCAAGAATCTACATCTTTTCTTTCTTTCCTTATAGTGTGCCTAGAGCTGTTTCATCTACTAGGCAGGTTCAAAGTTCGCATGATTGTCGTACTCATAGAGGTCTTTGAAAACACTGAGCTTTGAATAATTGAAGTTAAATTGTGTTGTTGTTGTTTTTCAAGAAAGGAAAATGATCTTCAATTTTGAAAAGATATTTCCAAGCTTTCGTGCTTTAGAATAATATTATTTATAAATAACAGTACATAGTAGTAATTATCTCTATAACTTAAAGCATTTATCCTTTCTCAATTTACATATATCTTAAAAGGTCCACTACTAATTGACAGCTATCTAATGCATACTCCTCCCTCATTAAGGTTTTAAAACATGACCATTTAGCAGAATAACAATAGTGGTTTCCCCACTAGGGCCTATGAGCTCTCTAGCCATGGGCTTTGGCTGGGTTTATAATACCAGGCATGAATTCCCTTCTGTAGAACAGTGACGAAGCAGCCAGTACCCTCAAGGCAGCCATGCCACATTTACCCCTGTGGGCAAATCGTGCATGGCAGGTTGGTATCATAGCCTGCAGTATCCAAGAGTGGGTATGTACGACCACTGATTTCCTTACTTTCCTGACAGCTACACAGCACCTTCCATTACTGTGAAAGCTAAGGAGCAGGACGGAAGTTTCCCATTCAATTTGAGCTTGAGGTTTAAAGTAATCAACTATATGATAATATAAGAAAGAGTAAAATTCACATTAGAAAATGAGAGAAAAATGCTCATGTTACATATCAAAAACATCATAGATTGCTTTGAGCAATCTCAGTTGATTTGTAATCTAAGAATATGTATTTAAGTTATTTATATGTTAAATTATTCATGCTCATAATTTTTCAACTTTCAGAAATTAGTATAACAGCTCAAAGGTATATGATTGAAACAAGTTGTGAAAGTGACTTCCTTAAGCATGACTTTGAAGAAATGAATATAAACGTGTCTATTCTCACAACATACATATTTACATTGACATACCTGATTTCTGAGAGGAAAATTACTTGAATTACTCAAGACTAAGCCCATATCCATAAAAGTAAGATAAAATATATCGGAAAAAATACCATTCTTTTCTATATTTCCAAGTTAATACTTACAATGGTGGGTCAAAAACAAACCTTGACTTATTCATAAAGGCAAAATAAGCATTTTAATCCAACATTGATCATAGAAACATATACAAATAAATACATGAGAATTTTTCTGAGTGTCAAAAATGTGCCATTATATATTTTTGATACAAGATCTTTGTATGTAACCTAGGCTAGTCTCAAACTCCAACTCACAGCCCCTAGCATGTAAGTAAGGAAGTCTTGTGTTAGTATACTTCAATATATTTAAAACATTGGTTATTCATCAGGAGGTAACAAATACATCAAAGAGAGTCTTTATCAGCAATATCATTTAAATATTCATCTTTCAATGACCACTTTAGAAATTCAAGCAGAAAGTTAGAAGTCAAAACTTTTTAAAGTGATTATATCATAATAAAGGTAGAGCATGATGTTATAAATCATAGTCATCTTATTTATTTCATGGAAATGATCTCAATGAAGGATAGCATTAGACATGCCCATGACCCCAGAATTTTTCAGGGACATGGAAACTTTTATGTGAAATGATCAAATGAAACTGTTTTCTAAAATCAAGTGATTAAATACGTTTTGTATACATTAATCATAAGAAACTCACACTTGCACACCATACCATTTCTCCTGCTTAGGAGTATTTCTACCTAGAACAAAAATCAAGCAAGACTGAAGGCCTACTCACTTTTTTATGTTGATTAGTATGTCTGGATTGACACCCCATGATGTACCAGGTCAGGCATCTGAGGCCAAACACATAGATTTTTTTTTAAAGCATTTGTATATTTCACACTAGAAATTAATTCTATTACAATGAATGTACCTCTGGGCTTACCTCTTTGTTTGTTTGAACTCTGAATTAACAGAATTATCATTGAAGACATGGTTATATCACAGAGGACAGACATCCACATCTCGGTCTCTTTTAAGTCAATAATGTCTTTGGTGAATATCAGCTATATCTATATATGAAAATACTTTGGGGATACTTTCAATTTAAATAGTAATGCTTTGCTCATGCTTTTGAAAAACGTTTTTCATTAGATTTGGGAAAGATCTCAAGCCATCAGTACATTTTCAAAGTTTTCAAGCTGGGAAACTTGTAGCCAAAGTAGAATATTCTTGAAACATATAATTTTCTATGCAAATAGATGACATGGAAAAATGACTACATTTACAATATAATAGTCATAATAAAATCACCTGAAATCAGAGGTAATTTGTTCACAGAGAAGAAAATTTGAAAATTACTTTTTAAGATATTTATGAGCAAGTTTCAAGAATTTATTTAGACTATGAAACAATAATTACCCTTCCAGTAAGATCTATGAAATTATAAGATATCAGAATGATGCAATTACTAATGATGTTTTATAAATATCTATGATAAGACATCTGTTGTGTTTAGGTATATAAACTCTAAAATGCTTAATATCAAGGGAGCAATTTTTTTTCATTTCATATTGAAAAAAAATCACATAAATGCAGGAATTTTTTATAAAGGTTAAAGCAGTGAAAAAGTAACAGATAAAACTATCTAAAATGTAAGTAATATTTAAATAATAAATTAATCTACAATTTTAAGGAAATATTGCTTGGGGGGGCATGAACACACATGTAAACCTATCTGACCCCCACCTTAACATATGCATACATAGATGCACACACACACACACACACACACACACACACACACACACACACACACATACACGCTCACGTGTGACTTAAGATGGAAGTGCACAGGTAAATGAAGATGCCCCAGTTCTAGTTCACACAGTATCCATGAATGCTTTTGAGACATGATCAGACAGTTCTCTCCCCAAATACCATACCAGCTGAGTTCCCAACAACTTAGTTCTCTTGAAGCTGATAATAGTATTTAAAGTTTAATGAGTTTTTTTGATTACTTTTCATTTGGTAATACTTACATTCTTTGTGGATATTAAATTGGAGATCACTCAGTTTTGTAAGGAGTCCTGGCATGATGCAGCTGACCTCATTCATTTCAGAACACTTGTTAGAGAACTTTTTCTCAACTACACTTGCTTCCGCTGCAAACCCTGCATGCAAACCTCTGGATGGAGTTTGTTTCTGATATCGAGGAGCCAATGTGAAGTAAATAGTTACAAGGCCATCGTTGCAAAGGTGCAGAATCAAAACCTGAATAATTTTAATTCTGTCATTGTATGAAATCTTTTCAAATGTTCATTCCTTTTGAACATTTTCCTCTGTAGCAGTATTTGAATACCAAAAGGATCAATCTCAAAGAAAGAGAATTATGGATAGAATTATAATTTCTGGAATTTATTGTGCAATGTAATTTTTATGATTCTCTGCCAAACTTAGCCATATGTTTAACATCTTCCTTGATCTAGAAGCATTAGTCTGTACAGTTCATATATGTTGCTTTGTAATAAATAACATTTTGAAACTAAAATTAAAAACAAATATTTGGTTAATTGAACAAAAACGGACTATCAAATTTAGCTATTGTCTACTGACAATATGTATGTAAGGAAGATTTGCTTGAATAAAATAATTGGCACTGCATATTGAGCACTGATTTAGAGGATATACCATCTGGATAATGTTGTAATATCCTTGCAAAATAAGGTCACCAGTTTAACCCAGGAACTGAGTGTAGAAAATCCCTTCCTATGGTCTTATCAACTGAGCATTATTAAGAAAATCAAGGGACAAGATGATACCTGTGGAGACCTTGAATCACTGCTGTGCTTCTGTTGCTGTGCAGATTAGAAGTTAGGCTGTCTGGGAGGGGGATGAAGCCAATCTGGGTCAGTGCAGCACAGCCTTGTCCAGAGTCATGGTCCAGAGAGAACACAATGTATTCTCCGTATGAAAGGAGATGTCTGATGGAATCACTGTGCAGGCAGATAAGTGCTTGATCATCTGGAGAATAGTGCACCATCTGAGAACCAGGCTTTTGCCTCTAGAACTGGAGAACTGGACACTCAATGGGAGAAATATCCAGGGATATGTGGGCAAAATCTATGCACAACCTCTGTTCCCAACAGTAGGTCCATTCCAAGGTCCCAATATGCAATGATAGCCATGGCAGGGGAATAGGCATTCTGTTACATATACAATATGTTATGCTACCTTATTGATTATTAAGCTCTTCTGCAAGGTTTAAGTTAGGTGATCACTCATATATAACAAAAATAATTTCATTTAACTTCCAGTTGAGAGAGATTTGTTCAGACATCTATTACACAGATTTTCTTGTTAGAAATTTTACTTCTGGTACATTTTTTCATGTACCTGTCTATCCAGACAAACCACTGACTGAAACCTACAATTTGATATATAATTACAAGCACGAATCTTACTCCTCTATACAGAAGATTCTATGGTAAAATGTCTTTTCCTCCATTTTTCTGTTATGTTTACTCATTAAGTAAAGTGACGAACCACATGTGCTAAGTAACATGCTCTTGATGTGATACGGAAAGACTTTCACTAAGGATGGCCTACCTGTCACTCCAACTTACTGTCCAATTCTTCAACTTACAAAAGGGCCTTTTTCACTGATAAAGCATCATGGCTTGGAGACCAACTTGATAGTGGATTTCTTGACTCACAGGCAGTTCTGGTTCTCTCTCCAATATCATGAACATTGGACATTTAATGGATCTAATTTCCGTTCACTTTTGCATCTGCTTGTTTTATCTAGATATATAGTCAACTCTACAATCACAGCATTCTCTCTATCACAGCTACTAAACAAACAGTATATCCCAAAGTTGTTAAAACATTGAGCTCATTTCCATGGCTCCATGATATTTCCATCTATCCCTGCTAAACATCAAATGATCTGTTGGAAAAAAACCACAAATCAGGTAATTAAAGAACAGTGTTCTGTGAATTGCATGGCATATGATATAACCAAGACTATTGACTCAAATATAATAGAAGATATTTTATATTCTATATGGAAATATTTATAAAAGATTCCCCAGAATCTCCAGACATAAAAATCCCAGAATTTTATTGAAATGTGCCCTGAAGGCACAAGGAATGTACACAAGATGATGAAGGATGTGAAACATGAAATATAATTTGTACTTTCAATCAAGAAATAAGGAACCTGTATTTTACATGAATTATATTTTTCCACATATGAAGATCTGTGGACACACCTAGATGTATAAGCATTTAGAAGCATGTATATGAATAGATATAAATATAGAATAGTGGTGTTTATATAATAATGCTAAGTAATAAATTAATGAAAAGATGATGGAGACAGGATTGGATAGAAAACAGGGGGAAAAGAACACCTAAAACTCATGAACTTAGAAATAGAGAAATTATAATACCTTGGTGGTAGTGGTGGTGGTGGTGGTGGTGCTGTGTGTGTGTGTGTGTGTGTGTGTGTGTGTGTGTGTGTGTGTGTGTTTATGTGCTGTTCTGTTTGCTGAAGACAGCAGATAACTTTTTGATTTTGTGAGTGAAATCTTCACATAATCACTGAAGTATTTAATTTATCTAATGAGTATGAGAAGACATATGTAAGAATGTATAAATGCTGTCTGCAGTTAACAGGAGCAAATAGTGGGTGGGGTGGCCACATAAGTAATCCAAATTGTAACATTGCTGCCAAGAACATGTGTTTAACCATATGGTGTATCTGCTGTATGGTGGGAATGGCACAAAGGTAGCAGGGACATATGGTCATCCTAAATGTAATGGGTATGTTCAATACATGTACATTTACCATGCAAATGCCCTTCTTTGTTTCAGAGAAATACACCTCCAATTCAGTGATATGCGGGGAAAGTTCGATGTCATTGAATGAACTTTGGAGAGAGAAGCAAATTCAAAAGGGTGGTGAGTTTTGTTGCGCCATGTCCGTGTCTAGTAGAATGCTCTACAGAGGTGATGGTCATGATTGTGGACAGCTGTAGTTGATTTAGGATTGAAAAATTATTATGCATTTTACACTGTTAAGTTTATTGTGAGAACCATTTAGTTTGAAGATCTGAACACTGTGTTCACAGAGGTGAATCACTCGCTGCCTGTTCTAATTTCATTTCTACCACTGTGTTTAATATTCAGACCCAAAGATAGTTAAGGGAGGAAAAGGTTTATTTCTGCTTATAGGGTACAGCTAATTATTGAGGAAAGTCAGGACAAAAACTCAAGCAGGCACTTTATTTTAAGCCTAGTTGCTATTGCATAGCATCACCTCTGACCAAGGAACTTACAGCCAAAGAAGGACAGCAGGAATGATAGAGGATGCTGCTTGATGGATCCTTCAGGCTCCTGATCAGTTAGTCCAGAGAATGGGTACTATGTATAGTGGGCTGGACTCTCTTGCTTCAATTAACAATCAAGATAACCTCCAACTGCATGCCCACAGACCAATCTGGTTAGGGAATTCCTCAACTCAGTCTTCCCTCCCAGGTGATTTCTAGGTTGTGTCAAGTTAGGGTTAAAACTAAGTAGGGTACTGCACAAGGGCAGAGGGTTAGGAAGCAATGGAACGTAATGAGAATCAGGGGACTCAGCCCTAGTCACTGGGAAGGATAAGCATATGCTATGAATGGCAAGGATGCATGCATAGTGTGCTCTCATCCCTATTTTCAGTGTGATTAAAGTGAACGGTCATCATACTTCCTCCCACAGATGAAAGTAAATGGTGGATTCTCTACTCTCCAACATGCCTCATGATAGTTCATATTTCAGATATTTTGTCATCACAATTTTGAGTGGAAGGTGTAGATGTAACCAGCCATCTTATTAAATAAGAAACACAGAACCAATGCAAAGAGGAAAGCCAAGAGATTAGACCTAAGAGCCTTACCCGCCTCCTGCAGCTAGCCTCTTCAGCCAAGAGACCTCTCCGAAAGAGACCTACTTCCTGTCTGTTTGTCTTTATATAGACTTTCTGTTCTGC
Organism: Peromyscus californicus insignis; assembly: GCF_007827085.1. Lineage (NCBI taxonomy): Eukaryota > Metazoa > Chordata > Mammalia > Rodentia > Cricetidae > Peromyscus > Peromyscus californicus. The sequence goes on from NW_026294534.1 coordinate 2,446,959, forward strand.
CTTCTCATTGGTTGTAAACCCAACCACATGACTGCCTCGTCATTGCCTGTCTGTACCGACCTCCAGACACACATTGGAGCGAGTGTCTCCAATGTTGGCTGTATCCTTGAACACACAGAGATCTACCTAGCTCTGCCTAACAACTGCTGGGATTAAAGGCGTGAGCCACAAACGACCAGCTCTGCTATGGCTTGCTATTAGCTCTGACCCCAGGCAACTTTATTTATTAACATACAAATAAAATCACATTTCAGTACAAATAAAATATCACCATAGGAAGGATTTGTTTTTCTATTCTCCAATGAAGGGGTTAAGTTTGAATAATTATGATTTTATGCTCTATCTGGAATAACTAATAACTATCTATATATTCTGAAATTTAAGCCATGGTCTGTGGATTTAGATCTTAACACTTTCCATTACAGTGTATGGCCCACCAGACTATTCAGTGTTCTGCTATACAAATGCCAAATATTTCCTTTAATAAAGGAAATGAGACTTTTTTTGCCTTAAATTACCAGGCACAATGGTTATTTAAAGACACATTAAATAGAGTAATCCTGTACATTCCCTGAAGCAATCATGTGGACAATGCTACGCCCGTAGACACACAATCTCGACTGAAACACCATCACTTTTAGACAAAGAACCCAAATCACACAATGATATAAAACTCTGTCTACTCCCAATGCCTTCCCTTAATCCATATGTTAGTATAGAATCATCTAAAGAGCGATTATTTCTGATCAGTGATTCACAGAGAACAAAGTTGCACTCAGCTGTCAGACTAACTTTTTGAAATAAGCTTTATGATAATACAGTTAAGACATCCTATCAGTACAGATCATTACTTCTGCTAAATATCTTCCAGACCTTAATTTTGTTCAGAATTCTAATATAATAATTCTTATCAGATGAATTTTGTGCATTTTGAAAATTGGCCTGTTATTGGTATATAATATATAAATTTATTTCTGAGTACTATAATATAGAATGTCTCAACATCAGTATTTCTAAAAGCAAATGTAATTATATTTATAAACATGATCAAGACAATTTTCCTCTGAATTTGAATCTTGACATTTAGGAAAAAATGTTATTTATTCTTTCAGAATTTCATGCTATATATTTTGATTATAGTTATTTCTCTCCTGCCAGATAATCTCCTACGTCCCTACCCACCCAACTTCATGTTCTCCCTTAAAAAAAAAAACCAAAGTCATGGATGTTAGATAATGCCTTTTGAGTATGGGGCTGTCTCTGTAGTATAGTAGATATATCCAGTGTGACTCACATAAAACTGATTTTCTTCTCCCAGCAGCTATCAATTGCAAATAACTTTTAAGCTTTTATACCCTTAAAACATGCCATTTCCTTGTGTGTTTCTATATTGGGTTCTTTTCTGCATTTGAAGGAACATGGCAAGAAGTGTTGGGAAGAGGGCTGCAACGCATTTCTTCAGTATTTACTGATTGACAGGCAGTATGTACAGCAGAGGATGATAATGATAAGCAGAAAACAGACAAGGCCGACATCCTCCAGGAGTGAATAATGTGCTGTTAGGAGTGAGCACGAGTGGGGACATGGTACTATTGCTTCATCCTTTTGAATTTCATCTTAGAAAGTACTGATGGGATTGATTACCAAGGCATTCTCTGAGGCTGTTTGTATAGAAAATTTGCTAGACCTTAGCATGGAGTCCCCAAAGATGAATATTTTCCAAAACCGTTGTTAAGATATGGTGGACAGTGGTTTGCATTATGCAAATCCTGTAGTGTGGGCTGGCCTGAAGCACAAGTTCCATTCCATATGGCTCTGTGTTCTCCAAGAACCGCCTCTCCAAAACGACTTGGCAAGAATTACAATGAGGTTTGGAAGAGAGTCAACAGAACTTGATTCTGGAAAGAACGATAGCTCCCGGGAGCCAGTGGAATAACTGACACAGAAATCAGTTCATTTGCTCCTCAACAATGATGCAGGACTAGGGAATTCTCAACCTCTTTTGTATCTGGCAGCAAGATAAATTCCAGCCTTCACAGACTCTCAAGCTAAGAAAATGTATCTTCCTTGGGCACTTTTGGATAAATCATGGCCAGTACTTTGGGGAACCCTAGAAAGGAGAGGTAGGACAAAGCAGACCCCAGATAGGTCCTTCAGCAAAGTGCAGGAACTGTACTCTAACTATTTTAAGGGCAAGCATAAGCACGTTATGGCTGGATTCAGACTTTACTGTTCCATTTGCTCAGAGCTACCTTCCAGATCAGTACGTGTGAGAACAGTGGTTTCAATGTTATATAAACAAGAATGCCTCTTCTTATGGGCTGATGTGCAGCACTAGATCATACTCACAGGTGAAGACATTCTCCTGCACAGATATCTGAGGTTGATTTTCCTGCAACTTTTTCTATAAATTTGATTATTACTCTACCTGAAGAACATGTGCACATAGATATGGACATGCCATTGCATGTGTATGGAGGATAGAGAACAACTTTATGGAATTTATTCTCTCCTGCCAATGCATGACTTCCAGAGATGGAACCCAGGACATGAGGCTTGCATGAAAAGTGTTTTAGGCTGTGAGCCACTGAGCCAGCATTTAAGTTGATTTCTTGATTGTATCATTTATATATCAGTAGTCTTTCTTTTCCTATGCTAGAATATATTAAATTATCACTTTAGTAATGGAAATTCAGGAGAGGCTAGGCATTTCATAAAATATGAGGACAGAAAACACAAAATTTGGATTAAATAAAATAGCCAGATAATTTGCACTTGCAAATATAAAAATCAAGAAGACTCACAGGGGTTGTCCTGGATCATTGATTACTCTTCACTGTAGTCTATGACATAAAATAACTTTAGCATTATTAACAGAGATGATGATTGACACACTACACAAGATCCATAAATGCCTATTGTTCCTACAGTTGATGTATAAATATGAGTTTCTTTATTTATAACTGTGTTTATTTGAAATCTTATTTTTTCACTTAGCAAGAAATATAATTAAATAAAGTAATACATGCAATAGAAAAACAAGAAATTAACAAGATAATGAAAATTCCTGGTTCTTCCTGTGAATTTAAGTATTCATTTGATATCCAAAACTGATCTTAAAATTGTTAATCGGAAAACATGCAAAAAAGTCATTCAGTAAGCCCAGAAGGAGGGGATGTAGGAAATTTGTCAATATAAATCAAATATCAAATTTTATTTATGATTTCTTATTCATTTCATTTTTCCTTCTGTTAATATTGACATTGTCTGATTTATCTTACAATTATTTGTGTGTGTTTTGCTGTGCATGTGTGTATACGTGTGTGTGTGTGTGTGTGTATGTGTGTGTGTGTGTGTGTGTGTACATCTTTGTGTACATATGGATGTGAGTGCATGTGGAGGTCAGAAGTCAACATCGTATATATTGTTCTGTCACATTCCTCATTAGTTAATTAATTAATTTACTATTTATTTGGGGGACCATATCTCTCACAGGTCTGTAACTTATAAGTTAGTGTAGGCTGGTCAGCCAGTATGCGCCACAGATCTTCCTGTGTCTGCCTCCCTAACTGGGACTACAGATGCATCTGATGTGTCAGGCTTTATAAAAAGTTAATATTTTTTTTATTTTCCCAAGAGGTACATTACTACTAAATTTACAACATTTCCATCCTTCTCTCTTCCACAAGACTACACACACACACACACACACACACACACACACACACACACACACACACACACTCACACCCTACTGAGTCTATCTAGAAGTAGATGCATTTAGGGATGACCACTTGGAATTAGATAGCCTCTCAGGAAGCCTATCCATAGAGAAAACTGATTCTCTCAGCAGTTAATGATTGCCAACATCTTTTCATTTAGAGTGGGACCATGTAAAAATTCCCATCTATAATGTCTGCCAACTGGTACTGTCATTATGCAGGGTTTTCAGAGATCCATAACCTATCAAAATACAGAAGATAAGTGTCTGTGAACATGGGATGTGATGTCCAGATTGCTATGTCTTCAATGAAACCTCTATATCTAAGACTCAGGGAATATCACTGAAAAGGAGGCAGAAATTTTCCCATTTGTTGCTAGACGGTATCTTCTAGTCATAATGGGGAAACTGCACCCTTGACAACTCAACAAAGTCCTTGCAAGCCCACACTTTTTCAAATGGGTGCTGGAGATCTGAATCCAGGTTCTCCCAAATGTGCTGTAAGCACTTGTTCCACTGAGCACCTTCAGATGCTTTTCACAGTCCTCACCGAAGCTCCTTTTTCAGCTCCAGTTACGTAGCACATTCTTTCTCCCATCTGTAACTAAACCTTGCTCTCTCACCACACTGGCTACTGAGACAGACACTCTTTTCTGGCACAATCAAGTAATTTCAAAGATTACATTAGTCACAGTTTATCACCTAGCAGATTCAGAAATCCAGGAGTAAGCGGGCCATTAGGTGGACATTTACCATCAATTTCTTGCCATTTGGTTCATTTGGCTACAGTAATTTGAAATCCCATACTGCTTTTCAGAGAGCGTGACCCCTCCACAGTCAGTCTGCTTACTGTGTGTTGACTATTAACAGCAAGAACGAGTGATTTGTCACAAGGGAACAACCCCCTTAAGACAAATGAGACACATGACTCCTTCCAGGGATTCTTTCTGTCTGGTCAGGAAAGAGTCTGGCGATAAGGCGTTGTGAGATAATCATTCCTGTGATAAGGGCGAGGATGACAGCTTAACAGAGGTTTGAGAAAGAGCAGATATGTATCGCCTTCAGCAGATATACAACTCTGATATTTTTATCAGCCATTTCCTTTAGTATTTTACTGAAAATGCACTCAGCTGTTAATTTTCTAGACAGAAAACATTCAAGCGGATAAAGATAATCCTTGGGCACTCGAAAACCACTTTAGGCAGTGAACTATTACAGGCTAAGGGCTGACCCTGGGTTCTCATGTCTAATCTGGGGGATTTTGACCACTACTACATTTTTACTAAGGGAAAAATTAATTAAGTAGAGTGATTTGGACTATGATGTGTAATGAATGAATTCTACTGTTAAAGTAAAAGCTTCAACCATTCCTCACAGTGCTGTGACAAGCTGGCACTAACTACTGCTTATTGAATGTATCTTGCAGACCAATAGTCAGAAATCAAGACTACAGCAAGAAAGACCAAGTACAGGCCAGGTGGAGTCACATGATGGATCACATTGTTGTGTAGAAGAAAGGAGAGACTCGGAGAGGATTGAATTCTGTTATAACTGTGACTGGGAATTATTTATGAGGCTTTTCTATGTGTTTTTAGCAATCTAGTATCCATATGTTTTAAACAGTAGACCGTTTATGCATCACAGACTAGTGATACAAAAACAAGGGATTTGGTATTAGAATGTGATAAGAGAAATCTTCTACCATGCCAAACGTAACATGTTTGGGTAATTTCAGCCAAGACTGCCAGTCTTCGATTTGGTATATATGATTAGTGTCCTCCTTGATTCCACTCTCTGGTTGTTAGCTGTAAAGCTCTCACTGGGCAGATAATGAGATATCAAGAGACAGATGTATGACTACCCTGAAGACGGTAAAGTCATGAGGGTGCCATTATCATCACAGCCCACAGACCCTAATACAAGAGATCAGCCATTCTCTCATGGGATTGATCCCCAAAGACATAAGCACACATTCTCTCCTTAACCTTGACAGAAGTGAAGCTTGTTAAGAACTGAGAAATGATGGTAGGTATATGTAAATCTCTCACATGTGATTAGGCATAGTCTAAGTCCAGTATGTCAAATTAGGCAATGTTGCAATATTTTAAAACTTTTTAGGTTTGAATAAGGAGATAGAGTAGGAAGAAAAGTAAGAGAGAATGAGAGTGAGAGAGTGAGAGAGAGAGTGAAAGAGAGAGGGGAGATAGGGAGGGAGGGGGAGGGAGGGAGAGAGAGAGAGAGAGAGAGAGAGTTCTCTTCCTTTGGCATATTTGCCCTAAGTTTGCAAATCACTTCTGGTGTGACATCATCTCTTCCCAAAAATATTTCCAATCATAAAATCAGTCATTATAAAATATTTCCAGAAATTCCTCATGAAATTTAAACTTACCTCAGTGATTCATATCCCTCTAGAAATATAAGGATATCTTTATATTTCTCATTCTTGTATTATTATAGATAAAAGGGGATATGTGGAGAATTAGGTTGGCACCTACATTTGAGTTGTCAAATAAAACAATTTTTCACAAAATAGTTACAGTTGTCAATGGTATGAACATTTAACTACCATTAAGAATAAATCTCCCTGTTTGAATCTTCCCCATTGAATCATTCACAAGCATCTGGCCTGTCCCCTCATCTGTCTCCTTTGCTATTGTGGACACATTTTACAGGAATTCATGGCCCTACTGTCATCCTATCCCTTGAACCTCATAAATGGCAAAACAACTTGAAGTAAACATACATGAAATTAACTCCTGTTTAAGTCAGCAGTTTTAGTAATAAAAAATGTGAAATGGTAATAATAGCAAAAAGAAGATATAAATTAATCAGGAAATCAGGATACCATCTGAGTGTGTATTTATTATATTATAAAATATATGTAATATCTATATTAGAATTTGACCTAATGATTAATAAAATATAGGTGACCCGGGATCACAGTTATTTTAATCACAAATCAGTGTATGCAGTATACATCATTTCATGGAGGCATGATTACCTAACCAGTGTGTAGAGATAGATATAGATAGATATTGTGAATAGACAAGCTATTGTGATTTTAAAGAAAAGTAAGAAAGCATAGGTATTAGTATCTTGGAAGAAGATCCCAAGAGTCAGGAAATAAAGTTCTGGTCCCATGCTTTGAATAGCTCTGTGAGGTTTTCATTCATGCACATATGTATTTCCTTTAGGTTGTAAAAGTGAAAATCATTGTGTATCAATATTATGATGACAGAATTCAAAATTTTCTAGTAATTGTTTTATGGCCTTGTTTACTTTTCTGTATAGGCACCAGTTTTCTCTATCTAAATGAGTTCCTCATTAGTTCTAAGTTTCATTAGTTGCTTTCATAACTCAGTTTCCAATGGCTACCCAAATGGGTGATTCAACAAATTAGTCATGTTAGTAATTTTAAAACATCTTCACCATTTTTGAAAATACATTTTGTAAAATTTACCTGTATAAATTTTTGAACTTGATATTTAAATAGTATTGAACATTTTTTATAAATGGTGTTTATTTTAGTGAATTTTCTAAATTTTTAGTGCTATTTCTCACTTTTATGTACATGCTGAGTTGCACAGTGAACTAGTCAATGCATGTTTGGATTTTACATAACAAAGTTTTCAGTTTTTATGTTAGTATTTCATATCAGGTCTAATTTTGAGAGTTTTCAAATGCTAAATCACATTTTTTCATTAAAAAATCACATTGTGTATACTAGTCATTTGTATTTCATTATACATGAACACTTTCAATTTTGTTTTCCAGCTCACCTATTGGCTTGTTAGATATCACACTATTTAGTTTTTTGAGCTTTTCTTATACTTTCAATATTAATCCTCTGTCAGATACATAGCTAGTATGTATTTGCACAATAGAAATTTTCAGTCATAAGGAATGAAATTAAAGCAATCACAGGAAAATGGAAATAACCAAAGTCAAATTAGGCAAACGATGAAACACTTGTAAAGATAAACATGACATGTGTTCTCCATCACCACGGCATCTAAGAATTTACATAAGGCCATAAAATCATATGCCTGTATAAAGCATGAACAATGGACAGAAGCTATCTAGACAAAGGTGACTAAGTGGAAGGATTATAGATGAGAGTAGACTGATCATAAACTGGTTTACGGGGTGGAAGTCTGAGAGTACATTATGAACTTGCATGAAAATATCCATATAACCCAGTACCATGCACAGTGAGTATATACTAAGAAATTATTATTAAAATAAAAGAAATGCTATCAGTCAGACTTCACATAAGCTGTGCTCCATAAACAAGTTACCCACTCAGTCCATACATTTCGGACTTTCTCCTACTACATTCCAAATTGAAAACTAAATCTTGACTCTATAGCAATATATTAACAAGACAAATGAAGTAAAATGAAGACCTCTAGACTCTTCCATCAAGATGAGGTAGTGAATCAGCCTAAGCATGGACATGTACCTGGGCTGTACAGAATGGCATTAGCACTCAGGGTCCTTTGTATCTCAGTGGGAAGTGAATGCCTAATAAAATGTAATATCAAGGAATCATGACTTAAATATCAAACATAACAGGTGCCTGTGCAATAACATAGTCAACCAAACTAGATCACCATCTTCCTAGAAAGCTGTAACCCTTTATAAGAAAGTTTAGAAACGATACTTACAAAAACATTGATATACACCTAAGCCAAGAGAAGCAGCTGCAGGCAGTATTGTGAAGGGTGATAAAATCCCCCAAAATAAATATAAGAAATTATAATTATAGTGCTATCAATTTCCTTAGCAATGTGCTATTACAGTAAATTATAACCTTCACTTTACATTTCAAGAAATATCAAATGTTTCATTTCTATCATAATCCTGCATTACCTATACCTGGGTGCAGTTCTCACTGCTTCTTTTCTGTGACTGTTCAGAACTCCTGTACTCTTAGGAGGAAACTGACGGCTTAAGAGTCACCTGGAACACACCGGTGGAGAATGACATTTGTCTTATGAGAAAATCTCATTTATTGAAAGCTGCATTTCTGTTTGTACAAAGTTTGAATGCCTTCTTGCAATAAAGGTAAATGCAGTCTAATGACTCAAGGCTAGAGTAAATAGAAGATAGGGAGAGAGCAAGCAGGGCAGGGAACTGTGAGGAACATGACACATAAAAATTGCTGATACAATTATTAATAACAGTTATGATCTACAGGGAACATAAAAAGATAATACAATAAATCGCTATGCTTTGTTAATGTTCATTTTCATTGGCCTTCACTTAATTATTCCCTTCCAGATCTTCCCAACAATATTGAAGCAAATATTAAGAACAGTTACTATTACATCTATCAGAATAAAAATGTAGTATCTTATGAAATATCCACAGAAAATAGGGAGTTAATATAACACAAGTACACAATCATGACCCTATGTTACAATTTACACAACACTGGGGGCTGAACTCTAACACACACTAACAATTACACACACAATGGTAAAACCTTAAGTCATTCAGTGGGCCCACTCCACAGTCTTAAAAAAGGTTCAGCAAAATCTTCCTGTTGTATTCATTTGTAAAAGGTTATAATTAGTTGTCCATCCAGTTTTGTAGATAGAGATGGTGCATGTGGAAAATAATAGGCTGTTGTTCTTTAAGGGTTAGTAACTAGAACTCCACAAAGAGATACATGTTAAAGCAACAACAGTTTATTCGTCTTCCTCTAATAATTGTGATATTTTAGAACCTCCAATGTCATGAGAGCGAATGGTTAAAATGCAAAGTGCGTGTATTTATACATTGTTTTATTTTTAATCTTTGATTCTTCTAATACTTCTAATAAAAACTTAAAATTAATAAAAATCATTGCCAAAAATTGTTTTTCTAGGGGCCACCACTCATCAGAGGCTGTATACACTAGAGTAAGTGGCTGGTGTTCAGAAAGAATGAGACCTGATTACTTCCCTTTCCAGGTATTGTGTTCTGCACGGCAACACTATGTGGGCCTGTAGAGTATTCTGCTTTTATTCCCCCTTTGTGCATGGAATATTAAGAGATTCCATCAGGAAGCTCTTGTCTGAGAGGCGAAGCAGCTACAGTTTCTTTGGAAACACACTGTTAAACCGAGTCTTATTTTTGCAAGATTGCAGATTTCTTTTGAATCAAAAATTACAGTTTCTAAAAATGGCTGCAAGTCTAAATTGTGCATATGATTATGTATAATGTAAATTTTGAAAAATTAAAGAGAATGGGAAAAAATTCCCTGTATTCCAAACTCCTTGACTTCTATAAAGCAGTTTGGTCACAGTTTTTCATTTAACAACTATGGGGCCCTTCAAATTGAGTGTTTTTTTATTTTAAGTATCCTAAACAGAATGAAGAAAACATTCGTTTTGTAAGTAGAAATCAATGGCTAACTTTATAGTATACTGAATATAATATTTATGAAATATACATATATTTTCAGATCATTCACTGATCTCTAATTAATATAGGAGCAAATTAATAATAGGATAATATTTGATAAATAGGGTATAATATGTGGAATGTTTAGGGATAGACATAAAATGATAATTAAATGATTAGCATCCCACCTACTTGGAATCTGTGTGTTTAAATACAGAGAAAATATGAATTCACCCTAAACTGACATCTCACCCTTCAGATTTGATCTTTTGAAGAAAACAATGGGACAGAATAGTAGCCAGTTAACCCATAAGCCATCAATCCTGACAGATTTTCTGAGACATACACAAAGTAAGACTTGTGGCTTTTCACATCAAATGTTCTACTATAAGTGGGCAATGCATATATAAGCTTCATGGTGAACACACAGCCACAAAACTAAGGAGAAGATGGAATCCACACAAGTATGAAAATATGATTGGTTATAATGGGAATTCTTCCAAGTAGATAAACTACCTATGTTGATTGGCCAGTTTGTATCTAAATAGTCACTTGAGCCTTGGATCTGTACTAAAGTGAAATCTGCACTTTAGTTAATTTCTGTTAGATTTCAAAATATTTGCCTTGCCTAACTTGCAATACCCCTGCTGAGGTAGAATATATGTAATCTACCAAAGAAAACCAAAATGTACATAAAAAATTAGTGAAAAAGCCTGTATTGTAAATTAAAAGTTAATAAGTTTTGTAAAAATAGATTTACCTGTCCCTTGACAGAAGTTATAAAACCACATTAAAATTTTCAGATTCATAAATACTCTTAGCTTTCATTAAACCTGTTTGTAATGTCCATAGACTCCCCTAATAGATGTACAGGACAGTAGTTTATGGTATTACTAATGTTTGATTTCTTAATCAATATTAACATAGATATATATTAAGGCTAAGTAAGAACTGTGAAGAATGAAGGAGGTAACTCGGAGGAATATCCATACCCAAAATTCTTGACCAAAACTTACTCCAAGTGAAAATAACAGGTTGATGAACTTATCTGGTCCTGATGCATCCCTTCCCAATGGGTGCCAAAGTAGAAAATAAAATGAAATTTGGCTAGAAACTTGGCTAGAGAGAGATGGCAAAGAGATATAGTAGCCATAGGAGGAGGCCAATTAGGAAATGACTATGAAATAGCATCAGTACTACTCAAAGTGGTTAAATTTTCTTGCTGGAGAGAGGGAGGAAAGATTGTAGGAGCCAGAGGGGTCAAAGATATCACAAGAAAACCCACAGAAACAACTAACCTGGATCATAGGCACTCACAGAGTCTGAACCAACAACCAAGGAATCTACATGGGACTGACCTAGGCCCTCTACATATGTGTGACAGTTTTGCAGCTTGGTCTAGTATGGGACTCCTAACAATGGAAGCAGAGGCTGTCCCTAGTGCTTTGGCTGGCTCTTGGGAATCTATTTCCCATACTGGATTGTCTTGCTCAGCCTGAATACAAGGGGAGTTGCTTACTCTTAAGACCACTTGATATGTCATGCTTTGTGGACACCCATAGGAGGCCTGCCCCTTTCTGAACAGAAACAGAGGACTAGATTGAGGTGAGGAGGGGAGAGAAAGAAGGGAATGGGAGAAGAGGAGGAAGGAAAACAAGTCAGGATGTAAAAAGACAGATGATAGATAAATAGATAGATAGATAGATAGATAGATAGATAGATAGATAGATAGATAGACAGACAAACAGATAGATAGATAGATAGATAGATAGATAGATAGATAGATAGATAGATAGATAGATAATTTTACTGTGAGCCTTGTGGATCCATCAAACACAAGATAAGTCTAAGAGAAGGATATTGGTCCTTAATACTGATACTGAAGTGCTTAGAGTGCGCTCTGAGCGCCACATTGTGATAAAAAGTAGGGAACATAGAATCATCTCTCTATTAAGTTGCTTCTTCTGAGATATTTGGTACATCAGTGAGAAAAGTAACTAATACAGCCTCCCTCTCCTAGAGAAGCATCATTTTCTTTTTGTAATTACAGATTTTTTGTTAACTCTTTGGAAATTTCATTTATGTATACAATTAAATATTATCATAACCAACTCCCATACACCTCTCTGACTTCACTCACATCTCTCCCAACAATTCCCCATCCCAATCTCATGTCTTCATTTTATTTTCATTCCACTAAATCTTGGTTCTGTTTTATGTTCATTGGTATGGGGCCATCCTCAGAAAAGAATGAATCCCCTCCTCAAGAAGCTATTATCAATAAGAGATGGGGTCTAAACAGCCCCTTCCCACTCTGAGCTGGTATATTGCCTGTCTTAAGTTTTGCATGTTTTGTGCAGGCAACCCCAGCTGCTGTGAGATCATGAGAACAACGGCATGGCATGTCCAGAAGACAGTGTTTCACAGCACTCCACCCCATTCTCCAGTTCTTATATCCTTTCTGCCTCTTATTCTGCCGTGTTCCCCAAGTTTTGTTGAGGGCATGGTGTGCAAAATGTGTCTCAAGTAAGAGGGCTGACCACTCAGTCTCTTATTCTCTGTTCTTTGATCAGTTAAAGGTTTCTGCATTGACTAGTATGTACTAGAAAAAGAAGCTTCTCTGCCCAAGGTTGCAAACAGCACAAACCTATAGGTATTAATGTGGATATTTAGAAGGGAATTTGAAAACATGATCACAGAAGAAAAAAAAAAACCTAGCAGATTCTACCCTAGGTATTATCACCTGTGACTGTACTACTCACTGGCCATGTTCTTTTGACCATGCTTCTATTACCAGGCATAAAATTTCCTCTGTGAAGCAGACCATAAATCCATTCAGAAAGTGCCCCATAACAGCCATGCTGATGTTACATCAGTAGGCATGTTTTGTCTGGCAAGTATTGTGGCATGAAGAGTTCAACACTGGTTAAGTCCTTTGCCGTCTGATCTCCCCTGCATCCTACATGGAAGCTTCTGACATGATGGCGGTTAGCCTGATGGGAGGTTGTCTCCCCTGAGGTTTTAGAATGATTTCCCTGTGTAACAACTTAACTCCTATGACTGCCATGCAATGAAATGCTTCAAAGTGCTGTGGTGTAAATTGTATCAAAATGTACTGAGGGTTATGGAGAGTTATTAATACACCATTGAATTTTGCTATGAAAAATCTGTGCTTGTTGTTTGAATCTTAAATAGTCTTATAATAAAAAATCCAGTACCAAATATTGGGGTGAAAGCTGAAAGATCAGAGAAGCAGAACAGTGAGCCACTAGTTCTTACCTCTATGAAATCCTAAGCCTCAAGAAAGTGAGTTTCTGTTTCCTCACATCTTATAAACTTTTCTCTGCCCTGCTGTATTACTTCCAGGGATTAAAAGTATGTATGCTTCCCAAGAAAAGGCATGAGATCTCAAGTTCTAGGATAAAAGGTGTGTGCCACCACTGCCTATCTCTGTTTCTTTCATATACTGGATCAATCTCATGTAGCCCAGTGTGGCCTTGAACTCACAGGGATCCAGACAGATCTCTGTCTCCTGAGTGATAGGATTAAAGGTATGTGTCACCACTGCCTGACCTCTATGTCTAATCTAGTGGCTGGCTCTGTCCTGTTATCCTCAGGCAAGTTTATCAGGGTACAGAGTATACCACCACAGTGGCTAATGAAAAGATAAACTTTAAAAAATCCCTATTTAATGGACTTTACAAAAAAGCCAGTGAGAAAATATGATAATTTTCCTTCTCTCTGGAGAATAATAAGAGCTAACTGACCTAGAACCAGGTATTCATTTTATTTTTAACCTTGAATGCTTATAAATTGATACCCTGGATTCTCAGTTATCATTTCCTAATTCTCTCTCTCCCCTTCTCTCTCTCTCTCTCTCTCTCTCTCTCTCTCTCTCTCTCTCTCTCTCTCTCTCTCTCTCTTTTATCTTTCACTCTCTTTCTACATTTTCACACTCCCTCACTCCATATTTAAAAGTTTTATAGCATCTTTATTCCCTCTGTTAAGGTTGAAGACGTCTATCTTTAGTTATCTAAAATACTTATTGAGGACTAATATTTTAAAATCAGCAGCACTGTGCTGTAATTTAAACTTTATAGACACACCTTGCAACAAATTGGTCATAGGTGCATAATGCCTGAAATAGAGTTCTGCAGTAGAATATGATAAGTCTAAGAGCAGGGTCATGCAAGGTATCAATCTTTTATCTCAGAGTATTTTTATTCTTGTCGTGCTGATTCAGACTTTTGTGCCCTTTTATATAATATTCATGTCTTCCTTATGGAGATGTCAGAATAACTTGACTGGGTAAGATATTTCTAATGCTTATATCTATCTTTATATGGTATATGTGAAACACAAATCATCCATAATATAATTTAGATGGCCTACAGTGTAAGCAACCTGTGTTCTTTAATATATGTGTAATGAATCTACTTTGATAATTTACATAACACATTGTTTCTATGAGTAACATGGCAGAATATATATTTCTATCATCTTGTATATGCATAATTACATATTTATTAATATCTGTAAACATGTACATGAATTTCCTTTTTAAGAAAATTTAAAAATTACTAAAAGAGGTAATTATAAATTATATACATTTTCAATTACTATTTCTCCATATTATTAAATATATAAGATGCAGGATATAATCTTGATGTTTATAGAACTAACCATGGTAAGAACTGAGAAAAGTGAATGTTTATTCTGAACTGATGAGATAAATATCAAGATATAAGTATTTGTTCTCTTCAAATTTATGAACACTCCTTTTTGAAGTCAGAACAAATTAGTATTGACTCTGACATATAAAAGAAGAGTAATACTTGCTCAGAATCTCTAGATTCTATAATAGCTAGACATGCTTCAAGTCTACCAGTGTCTTGTGTTAAAGTGAAACACTAAACATGACTGAGATTTTTTTGTGCCCAATGAATTTGTCTCTAGTTTCAGTACTTGTCCTGAACAAAACTTGCAAGATGAGTCATTTTTGTTCTCTATCAAGCTCTAACTCCACTACCAAAGAGGACAATTTTCACCCCAGAGAATATCTGTTTTGTACTGTACAGCTGAAGTAGATATTAAGTATGTATGAAACTTGTTGGCCTTTTAATTCCTTTTCTTCACAACAAGGAAACTTGACAACTGCAGAACTGGGATTAAAATGTCTTACAGTTCAGAAAAGGCTGTAGGGTTCAAAACACATGGACAATGTTACCTTAGGGGAATGATTACTTCTCTTCTCATGCCCCTATCAACATTGATTGATGGTTCTGAATGCTAAGGCTATTTTCCCAGGAAGGATCACATCTCAGGGACTAGAATGGAGCAGGTGCATAGTGAACTGTTGGGTACAGGTAGATGGAGATGCTGATGCTACTGTACCACGGCTTCATGAATTATTATAGCAGGAAAGAATCTTGGCCTCATCCCTATGCCCACTGTGAAGAACTCCAAATAAGTAACCAGGTGCACTTCTCAGAATGCTGGTCACTTTGAGTGGCAACTTTACTTCCATCCTACTGATATTGAGCTCCATAAAAAAAAAAAATGACAGGAAGAAATTTCAGTGTTTTTGAGTATTAGTGATGACTCTGCATTTTCAAATTGAAATAAAAGGTATATACTGACCCAGACATTTCAGCAGCTACCCTGGAATTCTGATTATCATGGAAAAGTTGTGTATAAGTTGCTAGTGATGCTTCAGAATCATCTCATTTCAAGTCTACTTATGGGTTAATTCTTGAGTTTCAACTTAGCATATTTAATCTCAGTGGTCAGATATTACTGAAACTATAGGAAGTGAGGTTGTTCTGAAGTGAAAAAAAATAGAAATTATTGGTTATTTTCAAAAAAGAAGAAATTTAATAAAAAAATGCCAAAAAGATATATATTAGCTGGGTGGTGGTGGTGCATGCCTTTAATCCTAGCACTTGGGAAGCAGAGGCAGACAGATCTCAGTGAGTTCAAGGCCAATCTGGTCTACAAAGTGAGTTCCAAGACAGCCAGGACTGTTTCACAGAGACACCTTGTCTTGAAAAAGAAAAAAATGGAAAAAAAGATGTATATTAAGAAAATGTGTAGTAAAGACTTTATTTTAAAAATTATTTTACCTAATGGTCTTGATTTTAGTATATATAACTTGATACACCTTTTGATGAAATTACATATGACTGCACATTTGTCTTTTAAGTCAGTATAAGTTGGTTCCTTAAATATAATTACAGTCAGTGGCTACAAGGAAGGTTTGTATTATTGATATTGCAATGTCTAAATTTGAGGTTCATTCTCCAGCAATGCACAGAGCCCTTTAAGAAGTGCACTGAGTTTTTAACATAAAATTTAGAGCAATGTTATCTCCAGTGTTAGTAAAATAAAAGAGAAATCTTATATCCTGACAACTTATGTTCAGTAAGTCATGCTGAAGTGCCAAATTCACAGGAATTCAAGATGTCTCAAATCATACAAGAACTAGAACACAAGGCATATAAAATGTTTAAGAGATTTCATTGCTAAAATAGCATAATTGATGAAAATACAATAAAAATGTCATATTGTGTTACTATTCAGTAATGACTGATTGTTAAAATATAGTTTATGATACTCCATGTGAGAACTAACAAAGTGCTAGCCACTTTATCAATGAAATATATTGATAAAAAAGGAATTCAAATGACATAAGTGTTAAATATTAGCAAATATTATTTTCATATATAAATACTAAAAAACAATTAATTTCTAAGCAATCGATATTTAAAAGGAATTCCCTATGGCTGATGCTCAGAGTCCTATTAATGCTGCCAGTACTCGAAGAGTTTGTAAACAACATGCTTTTAGATTGCTGAGAACATTGTAGAAATGGTCTTATTCAAGATCACTGGAATTTCCCTTTGGTTTGCATATAAAATAGGAAAAATTATTATGTTTTTGAAAGTATTGAAGTAAATCTTTTTTGTATAATTATAATTCATAAGAATATAAGGGCAATCAGATTACTTCAAGTAGTCAGAAACTATAACAATACATATTTTAATTTGTTCATAAATATGCTGATTCAAATAAATCAAGGACATGTAATTACTATCTAATAGCAAAAGTAGTCAGTCAGAATACTTCATCCTTTCTTTGCTTTATGAGTTCACTCTATCTAGGTATATGATTTCAGTATAATAAATGAATTATGATCATATATGTATATATATGTGCATATAAAATGTGTGTGTGTGTGTGTGTGTGTGTGTGTGTGTGTGTGTGTGTATGTGTGTGTGTTTTACAGGAGCCAAAATTCAGGATCTGTTCAGGCCAGAGAAATTCTGTATAATTGTGCTATACAAAGCCCCAATGTAAACTATAAATAATTTGCCATATGCTTATGTAAAATAAAAGACATTTGAACAAATAAATTGTGTGAATAAAGGCATTAGTATGTGTTTTTATTTTTAAAGAATAGATACAAATGTCTTAATAAACAAAATTTTACTTCATCCTGTCATACATATGAGAAACAAAATGCTTTAAAGTAGTTTTATTGGAAATTTTACTCATTTTTTCTTTTCCCAAAAACTGTTTTAGATTGTTCAAATCTAAAATTTTCATGAAGAAATTAAGCTTTAAGCTATGTGTATTCATGCAGATCAGTAATTCCAACACTTGGGAAACTGAGGCAGGATACTGGCACAAGTGGAAGCTCGCCTGTTCTACACAGCAAGATCCAGGCCACCTGGGGCTACATAGTCAGACCTAGTCTCAGGAAATATGAAGAAGTTAAACTTTGATTTAACTTGCTGCTCTGAGTAGGAAATTGTGTGTGTGTGTGTGTGTGTGTGTGTGTGTGTGTGTGTGTGTGTATTGATTGATTGATTGAAAGATAGATAGATACAAAGGAAAAGAATAAAAAGATCCAATAAGCTACAAATTTAATATAAGTTCAATTTTTCATGAGCCAAGATTTATCAAATGCTTTAATGAGATCAAGCTTATGATATGAAAGAACTTGCAAATATCAGGGATGTCCCTCAGCTACACATTCTTTTGTTTTATTCTTTTTAAATATATCTTTTTAAATTCTAATACATTTTAAGTAAAATATAATTACATAATTTCCTCACTTCCATTTCATCTTTCCAAAGTCTCCCATGTTGTCTTCTTCCAATCAATCTCTTCCATGTTCTATCCCTGTATCCTTCTCAAAATGATGACATCTTTTTCATTGCTTTCTATATTGTGACTGATAGATGATGATGATGATGATAGATAGATAGATAGATAGATAGATGATAGATAGATAGATAGATGATAGATAGATAGATGATAGATAGATAGATAGATAGACAATAGATAGATGATAGATAGATAGATAGGTAGACAATAGATAGATGATAGATAGATAGATAGATAGATAGACAGACAGATAGATGATAGAGTGTAAACTAAGTTATGCCACTTGGGCTAATAATGCTTCTCACAAGTTCCATAATCGACCTAACAAAATTCATGTCCTTACTCTTACCCCTTGTATTAGAGAATGCTATGCTCAATCCCACAGTTCAGTGATTTATATATTGTCACAAAGAGGCTTGGTTGGAATCCAGTTGGTAAAACTATATCCTGGGACTTTCTACAGAAAAATGTCATCTTAGAAGGTTGTGAATTTAATTTGGAATCACCTGCTGAGCTCTCAATGGAATATTGGATAATTCAGAAACCATTTCCCCTGTTTTTAAGACCAAAAAACAGAGAGGGAATTTGAATGCCTCTTCTGAAACTTCTCCCATAATAAATAGGTCAAAATTCAGTCTTGCAGATAAATAGCTGAATGAAATGTTAGCATTTAAGACAGTATATTAAAAACATAAGTCTAGCAGAATTCCTTTTCCAAGTCAGCCTATCTGAAAGGTTCTGGAGTGGAAAAAAAAAACTCAAACAAACAAAAGTCCCAACATATGTTGGGAAGGAAAGCGATACTCCCTGTGAATATTTCTTGACAAATTAGCCTAACCTAGTGTGTGTACACAGAATCTGGGACACCTTGCATCTTCTAACCCAAGCTCATTATACTAATTTTAGCTGTGTTTTATTGTGTGCAGCTCTCTAGTTCTATAGAACTCAGCTACTTTAAAAGATGAGGGCAGAGTGGAAGTCAATGTCTTTGGAAGGCAGAAAGATGGTTCCATCAGCTGTGAGGAGGTAACATGTGCTTTTTATATTATTATCCTGTTCATTCCTTATGTGTCACTCCAAAAACTTTATGAGAATATCACTTATACTATCAAAACATATCCTTAGTCAAGATATAAATTTTCCCTGGATAGCTATATATTTAAAAGTTTTCCCTATCGATCCAGGAACTTGATTCCATGTGCTTAGCAGATTTCCCCTTTAGTAGGGGGAAAAAGTTTCAAAGGCTAGAGTCTCTCGGCTCCCTAGTCAGTGTGTATTTGGCTAGCCTCTCTCTCCCACTGCGTGGACAGATGATTTCAGGACTAATACTTGACATATTGTCAGAAGAGTTGAAAGAAGACATGATACATGAGTCAGAAAAGACATAACCGGAAGGTGAGCACCCATGACAACTCAAAAAATAAACCATGGCCCGACGCTGCTGAAGGGCTTGGGGTCGCATGCTGTGCTGGCTTTGCCTGTAAGAGCTTGCTCAAAAATGCAAGATTTACTGCAGAGTAAGATCCTATGTGATTTTTCATCCTGGCTTTCCTTATTTCAATCTCTTTTATTCTACTTCAACCATTTTAAGAGTCAGTAAAAGAAAATTTAGACAGTTTCAGAATTCTGTTCTAGTTTTCAAATCCTCATATTTCAAATCATCTTTAGAGCTACTGTTAAAAATCAAACCAGAAAAAAAATATAAATGTTAAAAATCTAGAAACAGTGCATTCCTTGGGTTAATACAAAAAATGACAACAACAACAACAACAACAAAAAGTTACCCTGTAGTCTGTTTTGGATTAAGAATACCACTTCACACAGTAGTGAACACCATCCTGATGTCAGGGCCTTCCCAATTCATTTGAGTTACACAGCATATGCTTTTCCTCACATGTCATCTACTCATTCTCTGGCTTCCTAGCTAGCTTTTGATTTGAAGAAGCCTGGGTCACACAGGGATGAATGGAATCACCAGAAATTATAGAAGTTACTTCTCTTGTTGTTGTGGGGAACAAAAGGAAAGAATAAGAAGTAACTTCAGGGAGACTGGATTTATGAGGGCTCAAGATTTTAGAGAGAGGCCTGTCCATCACGGAAGGGAAGGCATGGTGATATTTTGGGAGACTGAGTGTGGGTGTGCGGGGTATAACAGAACCAGCAGTTTGGATTTAGGTTACTCAACCTAGCTAGAGATAAGTCTAAACCCTATGCCAAAAGACCTACTTTGTCCCACTAGGGCACAGTTCTTGAAGCTTCTACAACATCCTAAAATGATTAGCCAGCTCAGGACTAATGTAAATCATGAGCTTGAGAGTGGCATTTCATACTCAAATCACAGTAGCACCATTGCTTTTCCAGACTAAACTTAGCAGCACTGGCCCCACCAGCTAAGGTATTTGCTTCCAAACATGTGACCTGACAATGTAAGTTCCATGCACAGAACCCACATGGTGAAGAGAGGGAATCAATACTCTGATTATTGTACAAATTGTAGTCTGAACTCCAAAAACATGGTATGCTAGCAAACATTCATTTGCACACACTTGCACACTAAACACAAATATATTGTTCTTTTAAATTAAACTGACAAAGAATAAGATGATATTACTAGATTGTCATATTCAAAATTGATGACCCTCATGTAGCACTAGTCCTTAGCTTTAGCTGTCAAGTTGACATAGCCCAGAGTTGTTCCAAGTAGTTTCAGTTAGTAAATATCCTCCAGAAGAATGGCCTTTGGACATATCTATGGGACATTTTCTTTATCAGTTTAACTGATAAAGCAATGACTAGTCCACTATGCGCCATGCCATCCCTGGGCAGGTGGTCCTGGGTTGTGTAAAAAAAACATGTTGATTGAAGTATGAAGAGGGAACAAGCCAATAAGCAGTGATGCCCCATGGTCTCTGCTTCAGTTCCTGCCTCCAGGTTCCTGCCTTGAGCCTAGCTCAGGCAATCCATGATGTAAGTCAAACAAACCCTTTTCTCTGCAAGTTTCTTTATAGTCATGGTGTTTATCATAGCAAGATACCAAACTAGAACATGAGTCTTGAGACATGTTATTTGACTTATAAAATTTAACTCAGACTGTTTTCAACTAGGCATATTTATTCTGAATTTAGCAAAGCTAGCATGAAAATTGCAATCTACTTTATGTAAAGGGTGTACTTGAACAGCCCACATTGCATAGATTATAATAATTTGTCTGTCATTTGAAATTGCTCAATACAGCTTATTAAAAACATATATCATATTTTGAAATTCTTTGTAATGTGCTAGACAAGAAATCTGTGTGCTAAAAAACAATTTAAGTATGACATAGGTCAATATTCTTTATTTTACCATTATTTTTATTCTAGGTAAATCTGTCTCAAACTTTGAGTAAGCTACAGTATATGAATAAGTATATGAATAAGCTCAACAATTTTAATATATCATATTTCTTATAACAGAATTATGTAGTTAAGAGTCTGTTTTATAGGACTTTTCAAAAGTATCATTGTCATTGAAGACACTAAATACTTTTATACTTCCTTATGTGTCAGTTAACTCTTCCCCTTCACACCCTGTGTTAATTCACTCTGTCACCATTATATCAGTTGGGCTTTCAAAACAAAATTCAAATATAATCTTTGTCTTCCTGTGTAAAATGAAGACCTACTCTACTTAGGAATTGTTCTCATACTAATGCCTCAGTCTCGAGCACTCCTCTGACAGGGGATGTCTAGCAGGACCAATTCAATCATGACACCCTCGGGATGCAGGCCTCAAGAGAGCTGAGCAGAACACTCCAGTGAAAATGTAGCCTCAATTCTATCTACTATGACAACTCCAGAGACTGTAATTCTACTTTTAAAGATTTATTTTATTTTTTCTTATGGGTACTAGTGTGTGAATATGAGTACATGCAGGCAGGTGCCTGAAGAGAAAACAGGCATCTCCCTGAAGAGGAAACCTCCTGAGGGGCTGTGAACAAAACTAGTATCCTATGCAAATACAACTGTCCTTAACAACTAATATATCTCTTTAGCCCTGCAATCCTATTTTCATAAGCATTAGTAATCTAAGTTTTAGACTTAGCTTTTCATTATTTTTGATCAAATGTTCTGTGGATTATATTATATTATGAAATGCTGGCTGCCCCACTCAATGCCAGCTTGTGATAGGATGTTAAGTGAACATTTCACTCCTGCTTTCTTTTCTATGTATGTGCTAGGATAGAATTTGTGACTAAAGTTTTCACTTTATAACCAACTATGCTATCCTCTGTGTCTGTGGCATTCTGTATTCTGGCAAGATTCTCTCTTTGGAAACCATCTTCCCTGTACAAAAGTTAAGACATTCTCAGCACTATCAGATGACTGCCTTGTACTTATTTTTTTCTTCTTTCCTCTCCATGTTTCCTCATATCATCCTCACCCCTTTCCTGACCCTCTTTTGAGTTAACCGTTGTGCGTATATTTATGGTCAAATGCTTGCTAACCAGACACTTCCCTTTCTATATTGCTTCATCAAAACAAGTTGAACTTCTTGAAAACAGAAACCATGCTTTATGCTTCTCGAATATCCCATTTATAAGAATATTTCATAGAAAACTGAATGTAATTTCTTACAAGTAAAAGAGTACACTATTCTTACAGCTTCGTCCATGTCTCAAGCATGCACTTCAATCACAAAGAATGAAGCTGTGTTCTGTGAAGTGGAGCTGGCTCCCTGGGATTTGCAGTCACCTTCCTGACTTGGTGCCCTTCACCTTCTCAGTGTCCCCTATTCCGTCACCTGGCTGAATCTCTCCTGATGAGACCCATCAATATTGAACAAGCAGTTGTTGAAATGAGTGACACAGAGGGCAATGTCATCCATGGCTGTCTCGCTTCCTGACTAGAAAAGCTAGGATTAGATTGGTTCATTTGCTATCACTTTGCTTTGCCTCAGTGACTATTTCATTTGGAAAAATATTCAAGGGTATGGTTAAAGGAGGGTTTGTCTGTGCAAATCGTGACTGTCTATGTGATGTTTCAGTATAAAATTTATAATAAAAGCAATACCCACAAAACCAAGAGAACACAATTGTAGTGGGTAGCCATTCCAGCTTTGATCTGTAAGTTCCAACCCCCATTGAGACTTCGGCAACTGTCACGCCTACAAGGCGGGGCGAAAGGAGGCGCCTGGGGACCCGAGATCTGGATCGGCTGGCGCTCGCTCTGTTGCGGGACCCTGGACTAGAGAGGTGGACCGAGCAGAGCTCCAGAGAACACCGCTGGACTGCGATACACCTTCCCCAGACTCCGCGACCTACCTATCCCTTAATTTGTAAGTTACACCATTAAATAAATCTCCTTTTAACTACGTGGAGTGGCCTTAATAATTTCACCAATACACAATGATATCATTTATTAAACTTGTTCATTAGTGTCATTCTCCAAATTTCTGAGCTTTTCAGATATTGTTTCTTTGTTAAAAATGATGGATGAATTCATCAAGATAGCTTTAAATGGACTCTGTCTGGTCCATATATAAATACAGTGTTACTGCCCGTGGGCCCTATGATTTTCTTAACACACACATATAGAGAAGGGGGCATGAACACACACATACACACACACACACACACACAGAGAGACAGAGAGTAAGAGAGAGAGAATACAATTCAATTAAAAAATTAAAAAGATACTATCCTATGTCTACGCCTCTTATGCTTCCTCTTTCAAATACAGAACTCCATGTTTCCTTTATCAAAAAGAAAACAAGGGGGAATTATGGCAAGAGAGACTGAGATTAGATAACAAAGAGGACTTCCTGTGTGCATATGCTATTCCTCTGAAAGATCAGTCAAGTAGTAGCTCCCATGCCCTTGAAAAGAATTAGTCAGAAAGGTACAATTAACTTAAGAGGTTTCATTCTCTGTGTTTATTTTTACAAAACCGTGCCTCTCTCTTTCCACAGAGGGACCAGATACACCTTAAAGAATCCCTGCCATCTCATAATACTAGATAGAAACACAATTCTTCCTTTTAATATTTTAGATAAAATGGAAAACAAAACTAAACACCAAGTGATATTTATGGTCCACAAGGGACCTTTTCAGGTGCCTTTAAATCATTTATCTGTAAAACGTGGAAGGAATTAGCTTCTTTTTCTATGACCCGCAAATCTTTGACTTCTTTTCCTTTTCTACATCAGTATTTAAAACACGAATATTATGCTCTTCTTAACCAGAATCTGCATTAGGAAAAATGGAGACTTGGATGAAGCCTCCCTCCCACTCCTTTTGTTAATCTGACAAGTGTCACATGCTACAGCTAATATGCTATTCTGTTCTTATCTTCCAAAATTCACATGTCTCAGAAAGCCAGAGCACAGTAGAAAAACAGCCTGGATCCTGGCCCCGTCTCCAGAGTTAAGATAGACCTTGGTTCCCGCCTTAGAATTTCCTGGACTGGGAGTCAAAATTCCACACTTAAGCCATGCTGTCATTTAGAGGAGTCCCATTGTACTGGTATATCTGAAGACCAACATTTTCTGAATAGGTCCTTGTTCCATTTTCTCCTTTCCTGGGGAAGTGTTATCAGGGCTGTGATGTACAGTAAGCTGATAAGCCTTTATTTAGCACCCATATATCATTGCTAAACCTTTAAGGGAGGCTGCAGGAGGCCTAGCCTTTACCCATTGATAACTATAAACAGTTATTCTTGGTTGATGCAGATGGAGGAGGATTTTTTTTCTCAAGTATAGATTGCAAGCTTTATTCAGGCCTTTAACATTGATGTCCGGCTAGGACTTATATACAAGAAGATTTAAAATCTTGTCAACTTAGATAGATACAACAAATTATAACTTACTTGTGCACACATATAATCAACCCAACTAGCATCACAAAAATCTATTAATAGCCTAAGTCTGCATGCTTCACAATAAGAGTCCGTTCATATGAGAAATAAAAGCTGCGGGAAAGTCAGAGGCTCAAAATCAGATCTATATCTTTTATAATAAGATTTCTCTCATATCTAAGCTACTTTTGTTTTATTTGCATGCAAATAGTTGATGCTCAGGTATGTTATGGTCAATTTCTTTTGCATGTGGCATAGTTTAGGCACCCTCATCACTGTTGCTAGTGATGAGGTCTAGACCCTCTGCATATGGGAGACAGTTGTGTAGTTGTGTCTGTTTGAGGGGACCCTGGCAGTATGATCAGAATCTATCCCTGGTGCATGAGCCAGCTTTCTGGATCCAATTACCTATGGTCAGACACCTTGCTCACCCTCAATAAAGTGGGGAGGGGCTTTTTCTTGCCTGAACTGAATGTATCAGGCTTAGCTGTCCCCCTACTGGAGAACTTACCCTGTTGGAGGAGGGGATGAGGGGTTGGGGGAAGGGGGAGGGGGAGCAGGAGGAAGGATGAGAGGGAGATTTGCGGTTGGTATGTAAAATGAATTAAAAAATTAATAAAAAATAAAATAAAAAAGAATTATATTCACAATATTTTGTCCATTTTTAGTTAGCATATTCAGAGAAAATAATGCATTATCTATCCTAACTTAGTGAATCCAAAATTTTACACCTAATTTGCTTTCTATCATAACTAAGGAAAACTGTAATTATAACTATCTAGTCTTCAACTCCATCAAAGTCCCAGAAGGATGTAATACTATATACCAACAGAGACATTTGCCTGGACACTCACCCAAAGTTCCTCTGCAACTTCGAGGCATCCATCTTCAGCCTATAGGCCTAGAGTATCTCACACACTTTTCAGTGAGGAGAAAATTTGAAAGACTGTCCCACCCTGTACTGAAAAGGTTTGTCAGTCACTTTCCTCTGTGGCCTGTAGAATATCTGGCAGATTCTTCTGTGAAGCAGGAATTCTGTCCTGCTTTATTTTTGCAAAGTTCAACGGTCCTTTTCGTGTGTGTCCTGCATGTCCAATCCGCACAGCATATTGTCAACAGTCAAAGATCAGAACAGTTTCTTTGCCCAGTGGCTAACCTTGCCACAATAAAAGCAAACTCCATAAGGAGTTTCTTCAATGCCCATCATCTTCTCTGAAGTAAATTGGTTCTACCAAGAGCAGATGTGTCCCATTGTCGTGAAAAGCCGTAAGTTAACAAGCCATTAAAATGCCATATTCTGTATGACTTTGGAAGGTTTGAAAACCATCTATCTATGTAAAATATATCTCTATAGGATCTGGAAAGCGTACCTAACATATCTTCAAATTTGATTGTTATAAATGACTAACCACTAACCTATGATTCCTGATTATCCTATATAGTTTATAATAACAGCTTTCAAAAACTAAAACTTCACCCTACATTTCCAAATAAACTGTGTAGTCACAATACCTCAGACAAAAATAGAAACATACATACAGTATATTATAACAAATATAACCTTAATTTTTTATCAATATACAAAAATCCTTTAAATATATATATACATATATATACATATATATATGTATATATGTATATATACAGTGCAACAACATTAACTTTAAATCTGTATCAATATTATACTCTCCGTAATGATAACAAAATAGAAACATATATAGTGTAACAAAAGTAACTTTAAATTTGTTTAAATTCAGAATCAATATTCTATATTCCACTAAATGATAACAAACATCCATAACCCACCAAATAACCGAAAAACACCCACACCCCCAACTCTTGGAAATGTGGGTGTAGTTTTCTCCATACTTCTTCTCCTCTCTGTGGACAAAATATCTGTAGGATCCCAGAGAGAAAATTTGAGATAATGGCCAAGTTGTGGGAAAACCAGCAGTAACCTTTACTGATAGATATCACCTGTCAAGTTTCAGGAGGCCTTGCCTGATCAAACCTGATCCATATTAACCCTGAAGGAATCCACAGACTCTCATCTCCTATGGGAATAAAACTCCAAAGCATTTTTGATTTCCATTTGACAAATATATTTTTTGACTTTTTAAAGTTAAGACATTCCTAGAGTATATAGGCTGATTTATTTCAACAGTCCCTCTTTCAATTCCAGGTCTCTTTGTAGCTTTTCTTTACTTTACAACGATCAAAAGATTCAGAATCAACACAATAACATATAGGATCCAGATTCCCTGTGCTATTTCCCATCTTACACTGCTTTTTTCTTTTTTCTTTTGGTTTTTCTAGACAGGGTGTCTCTGTGTAGCTTTGCACCTTTCCTGGAACTCGTTTAGGAGACCAGGCTGGCCTCAAACTCACAGAGATCCGCCTGCCTCTGCCTCACAAGTGCTGGGATTAAAGGCATGCGCCACCACCACCACATGCCCAGCCCACTTTTTTCTTTTATATTACTTAACTTCTCTCTTGAAAGACTTTATTTTATAAACTATTCATCTTTTCTTCCTATGACTATACCCTTTTCCTTTTCTTAAGCCTACACACATTGTTAAACACACTGTAACCTGTAGAGGTTTTTCCATCTGGACCTCTTTTATTGAGTATCTTCAGCCCCTTTGGACTGCACAAGCAAACTTTAGACTGATAAGGTACACCTGGATCCTCCATTCACGCAGCTCTCAGCTGGCTCTGCCTGCTTTTCCTTGGTCATGAAAGCCAAGCATGAAACTCACAGCTGGTAGGAGATTTGTCTGACCAGGAATTGCAGTCAACCTTCCTTGAGCTCTAGAATGCCAATGATGGCACTATGCCAGGCATTTTCACTTAGTTTTTTTTTTTTTTTTTTTTTTTTGTTTCTACTTAATGTACTAGCTGCTCAAGGGCTTGCTGACCAGCAGAAACTGTCAGGCATAAACTCTTAAAGGATCCATTTTTTTTTAAACACTCTTAACCTCTGTGTGGAAATAAGAGCCTATGTTGGAATGCCAATAAAGCTTTTTGGTTACATAAAGATTTCTGACAAAAATATACCAAAGACATGGTTCTTTAAAAAAGAAAAACCTAACATAAAAGTCCATTTTCATTCAAAATAAGCACAAGTTAAAAAAAACTCTCTCTCTCCCTCCCTCTCCCTCTCTCTCCCTCTCTCTCTCTCTCTCTCTCTCTCTCTCTCTCTCTCTCTCTCTCTCTCTCTCTCACACACACACACACACACACACACACAAGTCACTTAAATTAAAATGTCAACATTATGAAGATAAAACAATAATGGATAAGCATAAATAATCACCTTCATGATGTCTCCCCATGGGGTAGATAGAGTGAAATAATTCTCATTGACCTTTCTTTCTCAAGAAGTGTCATATTACTCCCATTAAAGAGAGCTTCCACCAGGTGGTAATGGAGCATGCCTTTTATCCCAGCACTCGGGAGGCAGAGGCAGGAGGATTTCTGTGAGATCGAGGCAAGCCTGGGCTACAGAGTGAGTTCCAGGAAAGGCTCAAAGCTACAAAGAGAAACTCTGACTCAAAATTTAAAAAAAGGGGGAGAGAGGGAAAGAGCTTCATAATGAAAATGTAATCATCAAAAGGTCTACCACTGTACATGAGCACATTGGGGACAGAGATTCTACTTATGAATTTGAAGTTGCTGCAAAAATAGTTTCTAGCACAGAAAAATACCCATACAGGACCATGGACATATGTTTCCCAGCCTGGATCTTAAAATCTAGTGCACTAGAGCTGTTCAAGGTGTCTGTTACTGGGAAAAGGAAAGCGAACGACGTGGAAGGTGCTCGTGAAGTATCTTACAACTGCTAGGCATGTGTGTGTTCGATGGTGGGACTGATGTGGCCTGTTTCCATCCCGATCTCTGATGGGCTGACACCAGAAAGAAGGCTTCATGATTGTCATTTACTTACCACATCTCAAGATCTGCCTGGCTTCTCTTGGACTGCATTTGGTTTGCTTGAAGTACACGTACCATCTAGATATGAAGACTATTTCCACACTCCTGGGAAGTGATTTCTATCAGTTAACACCTAAGCTTGGCTAATTGTTGGAGCCTCTCTGAAAAAAATACCACGATTCACTGTGGTATGTTCATATGCTGTCAATCACTTTGAAGTACAGAGCATCTGCATTTGCACTTTTTTTCACCCCATGTCCAGGGAATAGTTTTCTTTCTCATTCCATTTTGATATCAGAGCAGACAGATTCTGATAAAACTCTGATTTAGGTGATCTCTTCTCTACTCCATTCTAGACACCAAGGGGAAGGAAAGGACAAGGCTTTCCAAATATCAGGCACTTCTATAATTTGCACATATTAGCACCTAATTGGAAATTAAAACAGAAATGCTCGACAAGCTAAGATTCCCTATTAACTTAAATACTCTCAGTAAACTTGTGACTAAGTAATTTCATCTCACTTTTCTCTGAGTGTGTCTCATGAACCAACTCCAGACCATGAACTGATACAGAATAGGGATTAAGTGCATCTAGAATTTAAAACTCAATGTTTAGAATATTCGAAGACACTAGCATTGCTAAGAGATCAGCATTTAGTGTGCTTATTCATGGGATGAGACTAGTCAGAGTTTGGTGTAAGTTGTAAGTGTATTGTGTACACAGGACTAAATAATATTTATTTGTGCCACAACAGAATTGAGATAAAATAAATTAATCACAATCTGCCTTTTATCGGTCGGTAACGTAGGGACATACCTCCTTTTCACAGTTCATAGGAGGTAAGAAGTTTGACTTCATTGTGGCATTAGCTAATCTGCTTTTTTGTGTGTTTTCAAGTATCTGAGGTTTTGCAGCTCTATACTCCTTAAGCAGATGGGTTAGAAGTCAAGCTGTGAGGTTAAAGGCCCACAGAATTTAAAACACACCTGACAGTGAACTGAAAGTTCTATTGATTTTTATAGTTTTTTTTTTCAGAAAGAAGACTCAGAAATAGAAAAATATGGTTCAGAAGCTTGTTACTAAAATACCATGATAAGAACTTGTGATTTTTTTTAAGTAAAGGATGAACCTGTATAAAACTTTGTAAGAGAAAATAACTACACCAAAAGATATTGGAAAGTAAAAAGCCCAAGCATCTTTCTGGTGTGACAGAAGATAGTTTGGGAAAAGCAAAAAAACTAAAAAGTGAGCATCTTCATTCCAACTCACTCTGTGTAAGCTGCATCAGGTCACGCACTCAATATCTGTGATATGTGACTAGTCTTAAAAATCCAAATAGATCCTGTGTAAAAACCGGCTATCAATATGTATATGTAACAGCTTTGAAATTTATGAGTATGTTTCTATTTTTATGTAGTTAATATTTGTTTTCTGTCCATATTTCACTAGGGAATACTTCAAACACAGGAAATCAAAATTTGAAATATTATTAAGAAGGTTATTTTTGTAACCCATAATATCCTTCCTGTTTAGCCCAGCTTTATCTTTTAAAAATACAAATAAACCAGACCTGGAAGTTTTAGATCTCAGTCATAAACATAAAAGAAAAGAAACAAAGAAGTAAATTGAATCATGACAAGGGTTGTGCATGTGCATGTTACACACTTGTATGTGTATGCTACGGGGTATATAAGTCACATTGTGTATGTGTGTGTGTGTGTGTGTGTGTGCGTGTGTGTGTGTGTGTGTGTGTGTGTGTGTGTGTGTGTGTGTGACAGAGAGAGAGAGAGAGAGAGAGAGAGAGAGAGAGAGTCTAGAGATATCACATTGTGATGTACGCTATATTGTGAGGTTAATGAAGAAACTGAAAGAAAGATCCTTCTTAAAATGTGTATTTGATGATAACCCAACACCTTGGCCATAATTAGGCGTATCAGAGGATAAAGCAATGTCATGTTTGGTGTTAGAGGTTTAGAACCAAGACTTCATGCACATAAATTGAGCAATGAACATCCATAATGGACATGTTTCTGAATTTTGGTTTATATTAGTTCCGATGGCCTCATAGGACTATGGGAAAGAAATAATAAAAATACCGAGGAATGTTTAAGTTGTAAGTGTCATAATTCTTAGATATTTATTTCACCCAAATTTTCCGTCAAGACTTTTGACTAAACTATTCCAATAGAAATACTGCTGAAGTGGAATTCAATTTTAGAAACATTTTAAAACATCACCTCCTTTGCTTAAAATCAAGTTAGGGCAAATACCTGGGTAAGATCGACAGATAATGACTCCAATTAGCATAGTGAACATGAGAAGGGATCCAGCAATTATGAGAAGTGGAACTAGCCAGGCCAGTTCTTGACTAGAAGACTTCTGGTTTCCTAAATAGAACTAGGCAAGGAAGTGCCTAGTGTTTGAAGTGCAGTGTGCTCTGGGTGTAAGCTCTCTTTCGGTTTCACCGCATGGACAAATGCCACATGTTTGTGAAGTTTTAAGACTGTAGATAGGTTTCTTTCACTCATTTCTTGGCAGAGAAAAAGCTTTCTTTCCTCTTGCTTCATGTAACCCAAGACTTGATTGTTTGCTCCTCCTCTCTTGAAATGGTTAACCTAGACCTTGAGTGATATCTTCACAAGATACTCTCTAAGGGAAAAGAGTCACCATCTAAGACTCCTGGAGTCACTACAGAAAATACTGCAACATTTCCCATGCAAACTGAATGCTATGAAAAGAAAACCCAGCATGGTACACCTGCCCTTCCACATAACTATAGAAGGTTCTTATTAAGATCAGCGCTGTGTGATATCTTTATGTACATATGTGTGCTGAGAACAACCAGTCACAGCATGTTGACATTTTTTTACATAGGATTAATAAAAAATACTGGTCCTGTCATCAAGCAACTTACTATTTATTATTAAGAAATCTACTATGCTAGTGCACAGATCCCATGATCTTAGTGGGTTCCACACTACTCATTTCTTTTCCTTTATATTTGCATTCAAAGTCTAGTCTTGCTAGGTACCCAAGCTTGATATTAAAGTCATTAACCTGTTGCCTTGGCCTTCCTGACTGATGAGATCACAGCCATACCACCCTGCCTGACTCTATAATATTTTTTATCTCCTACAACCTGATGTCCCAAAGATGAATGGGAAGTGTGTTTATCTTCTCCTACTGCTGAAAAGTAGTTTGGGTAAGATAACAGAGTTAACTTAGAAAGGGGTAGAACCCATAGTCTACTCTCATTCTCCCGAGTCACTGTCTGTGTAGAGGAATAAGTTGCCACAGTCTAAAGTTTGCTGCATATCAACCCTTGGTGGGGACACCAAATATGCAGCAGGACTAATGTCTTAATCATGATACCTCCCTCAAATAGACAACGAGAAAATTAAAGGATGTCATGAAAGGTTTTCTAAAATTTATAAATCAAACCACTTTTATTTTTAAACTACCCTGTCCCATTTATAGCTTATGTTAGTAAATTATGTGGAACACAGAAAGAGAGGAAAACA
The DNA here is from genome assembly GCF_007827085.1 of Peromyscus californicus insignis. Taxonomy (NCBI): domain Eukaryota; kingdom Metazoa; phylum Chordata; class Mammalia; order Rodentia; family Cricetidae; genus Peromyscus; species Peromyscus californicus. Next base: position 2,479,527 of record NW_026294534.1, read on the forward strand.
GAGTTAAGTGAAATGTGGACAAGCTCATTTTTTCTGTATTATAGTTCTTCCACTCCCCACATAAGGATAACTACACTTTCTTTTATTGTTAAAGAATCTGATCGTTAAAATCTCCCAATAAACAAATGTCGAAATTTTTATCAGAAAATAAAAGATGCCTCTCATTTACAAACAAGTATGATATATTTTAATCAATAGTAGATAGACTCATCAAACTTCTCTTTACACTGAATGAGTTAAATTTTACGTGGATGCCCCCCTAGGCCTTTTCTTATCTTTCTTTCATTCAATTAACTATGGTTTTGAAAACTGACAAAAATTCAACTATAACTCTGTCTGATAAGTCATGCAATTGCCCTTATGCTAAAATTTTTCACAATGCCCTATTATTTGGAATATCTACCAAGCAAAGTTCTTTGCAATTTTATATCCATAAAAAAGCTACAATCATTTGAATAATAATTATCTTTACAAAATGAGATACATCCAATTTTCAAGACCCTGATGATAACAACTACATTTTATTGTATTATCACAAAATTTAAAAGGACAATATCTCAGCCTTCAGTCCAAATAAGGCATTATCCAGTGGCTAAACATCAGCACCAGGACTTTTCCCAATTTTTGAATAATAACAGTAATTTTGGTATTAATGCAATGCTTCACAATGTCTCTGTTTTGAAAATTAATAGTTCCAAAGAGAGACTACACTTTTGCTGGCATGCCATCTACTACAATTTTATTTTTAAAAATCTAGGTATTTCTTTCCTTGTTCTCCCACTCTGTTCCTGATCCAGCTAGGACCTCCTGCTCCCCTAAGCTCTCTTTTCCTCGACCCTTGCCCTCCATTATCCCCTCCCCTCATCCCCAGTTTGCTCATGTAGATCTCATCCATTTCTCTGTCATTGGGTGATCCCTGTGTCTTCCTTAGGGTCCTCTTTTCTAGGTAGGTAACCTCCCTGGAGTTGTGAGTTGCAGTCTGGTTATCCTTTGCTTTACATCTAGTATACACTTATGAGTGAGTACATACCATGTTTGTCTTTCTGAGTCTGGGTTACTTTACTCAGGATGATATTTTCTAGTTTTGTCCATTTGCCTGCAAACCTCATGATGTCATTATTTTTCTCTGCTGAGTAGTACTCCATTGTGTATATGTACCTCATTTTATTTATCCAGTCTTTAGTTGAAGGGCATCTAGGTTGTTTCCAGGTTCTGGCTATTACAAATAATGCTGCTTTGAACATAGCTGAACATGCGTCGTTGTGGTATGATTGAGTATTCCTTGGGTATATGCCCAAGAGTGATATAGCTGGGTCTTGAGGGAGGTTGATTCCCAATTTTCTAAGAAAGCGCCATATTGATTTCCAAAGTGGCTGTACAAGTTTGCATTCCTACCAAGAGTGGAGGAGTGTTCCCCTTGCTCCACATCCTCTCCAACATAAGCTGTGTTCAGTGTTTTTGATCTTAGCCATTCTGACGGGTGTAAGATGGTATCTCAGGAAGAAGCAGAATGCTAGAGCGGTCCCCAGAAATCCACAAAGATACCTCCACTATAGACTACTGCCAATGGTCGAGAGAGTGCCTGAGCTTACCTACTGTGGTGATCAGATGGCCAAACACCCTAACTGTAGTGGGTAGCCTTTCCAGCTTTGATCTGGAAGTTCCAACCTCCATTGAGGCTTTGGTAACTGTCACGCCTTCAAGGCAGGGCTGAGAGAGGACCCTGAAGACCCAAGATCCAGATGCACCAGCTTGCTTGGTTCCTGGACCCTGGACGCTAGAAGTAGACCAAGAAGAGTTCTCCAGAGAACAACGCCAGACTGTGTTATAATCTTTCCCAAACCCTGTTACCTATCCTTTCACTTGTAAGTTACCCCACAAAATAAACCTCGCATTTAACTACATGGAGTGGCCTTAATAATTTCACCAATACCCTAACTATCATGATAGAACTCTCATCCAGTGACTGATGGAAGCAGATGCAGAGATCCATGGCCAAATCCCAGGTGGAACTCCAGGAGTCCAATTGGCAAGAGAGAGGAGGGATTATATGAGCAAAAGATATTGAGACCATGATTGGAAAAAGCACAGGGACAAATAGCCAAACTAGTGGAAACACATAAACTGTGAACCAAGAGCTGAGGAGCCCCCATGGAACTGAACCAGGACCTCTGGATAAGTGAGACAGTTGATTAGCTTGAACTGTTTAGGAGGCCCCCAGGCAGTGGAACTGGGACCTGTCCTTGGTGCATGAGCTGGGTTTTTGGAACCTAGGGCCTATGCTGAGGCACTTTGCTCAGCCTTGGTGTAGGGAGGTGGGGACTGGACCTGCCTTAACTGAATCTACCAGGCTAGGTTGACTCCCCAGGGGAGACCTTCCCCTGGAGGAGGTGAGAATGGGGGGCAGATTGGGGGGGGAGCCTGGGGGGTAGGAAGAGGGAGGTTAGGGGAATCTGTGGCTGATATGTAAAGTTAAATTATTTATAAAATAAAAATATTTTAAAAAGTCAAAAAAAATTTTAACTATTTTAAAAAACGTTTAAATTTTATTTTCTGTTTCTTCCAAGTACCTTTTTTAGGTACATTCATTTTTTTAAATGCACTAATAAACAAAAAATCAAATTCTAATATCTATTTTATACCATAATTCAGAGAAAGACAAGATTTTCTTAAAGGAACTCTCACACTGAAGCACTGCTTTTGAATTCATCCGTAACAACATAAAAGCAAGTATATTTTAAAAATATCTCTTAAACTACATTGATGGACAAGTATGATCTTGTGGAGTGCTCAAGGATACATAAACTGTGTCAACACCACCCTTCTACAAACCAAACTACTTCTAAAGTGGCTTTATATAATGAGTATTGTTCCTGACCCTGTAGCAGAAGCAGTAAATTAGGTGGCCATGGTATGATAGGGTTATGGTTGTGCAAACCACTTCCAAATAATTTGAAAAGAAGAAATGCATAGGGCCAGAAGCTATGAAGCACAGATACATGTTTATTAGAAACTTTATTTTCACTGTTCCCTAACTGATGACAGAATGATACAAAAACATGAGGAAAACCAAGTATTTTTCCAATCCTCTCCTATGTGAACTCAACCCTACACATTCCTGTCAGCACACATATCTCAAAGGAAGCTTAGGGCTAGAAATGAAAGCTGTGTTGTTCTTGTCCAAATACTACATTTTAGGGGAAAAGAAGCATAATGGAATACACAAAGTTTGCAATTTGTATATTATACCTAAATGTGGTTCCATTTATGAATCCTGGTGGGGGCCTTAACCCATTTGGTGGAATGGCTGTGCAGCATGCAAGAGGCCCAGGGCAGACTCTCAGCATCACATGAATTGGGTGTGGTAGTGTTACACCTGCCATTTCAGCATCCCAGAGACACAGGCGGGATGATCAGAAGTGCAAGACGTTTCTCAGTTAAATAATGAGAGTAAGGCTATCCTGAGATGGTGGAGACCTTGTAAAAATGAATAAATAGTAGTCACATAAAGATTTGTTTTCTGTGTGGGCTGTGTGTGTGTGTAGTTTTTTTTTTTAATTTTGGAAAGATAGTGAAGAAAGAAATGCATTTTTAATTTTTTATCAAAATCTTAGCAATCTAGGAAGGAAATAAATGAACAGATCACAAATGCATAGGGTACCAAATATGATTGTACTCTTTCTTCCTTTTATATCCTACTAGGATCTGAGGATGGCTTAAAGGTATGGCAAGCCTTGTTGCCTATAAGATGTGATTTCTCTAATACCACCTTACATTCAATGTTCTGGACCTCAGTATGCTTTAAATAGCATGCTTATAATGAACTTAAATAGGAGTACTTGATGAAATAGACCTTGACCTAATATAACCATGTGACTGAGAAAAATATCAAGCAAGGAAATATTGGAATGAACTTTGTTTTTTCTATATATACACACATATGTATATATGGAGTGAGAAAGAGAGAGAATCTCATTATTTAGTTTCCCAGAACTCAATCCTACTCAGTCCTCTTACCCCTAACCTCTGAGTGTTTCTTCTGCAGACAGATAGCACTTGCATCCATCCCTGGATGGAGATCAAAATGTTTTAAATTGATTCATTTTCTTAAAACACCGAAAACAGAGCCAACAGCTGGTGAGATTGAAAGTGACTGCGGCCTGCTTCTTACACAGTGCCCCTTATAATGACATCTTTCTTTAAGTTCTCCACATCCTCTTCTACCTCCCCCTCTACTACTGATCTTTGGTTATCCTCGACTTTCTGCTTCTGTATCCTACAAAGCAGTTTTCTATGCCAAATACATTCCTCTCACCAGCCACTGTCAAAATTTCTATTTCCTTAATGGAAACTAGTATCTGATGTTTGGAGGAAAATAATATGGTCTTAAAGCATTTCATGCTAAATAGAGGTGACTTTTTGGTGAGGTTTAAAATATACTATGGGGGTGGCACTTTATGGAGGATGCTTGTAGACCCAATAACTTATTAACTGCTGAATTTTTCAAGAATGTCACAGAACGACTCCACCACAGTGGATATCCCAGGCTTCCTTGGGCTACCCTTATGTAGGTGGTCCCATCATGCTTAAGCATTCCTTATGCAAGAACTTCTATCATGCTTCATTGCTCCACCTGCCCATTATCTACTGAGCACATGCCAAGGTAGGTGCAGATATCTGTGCTAAGTTTGTTATAGTATTCAAACTAGGTTCCATTCCCTTAAGAAATGTAAAACTCTTACTATCTTAAGGAAGTCTATACTACTGTATGTATTAGTTCATACCTCATTCAATTCAGCACCCTTCAAAGCCCCTACAACTGTTCATATCTTAGCTATTTATAAGATATTCAGTTGCAAGATCTTTTCACCTTACATTAACTAAAAAAGAGTTGGTCATTCTGACTTTGAAATATGAAACAACGGCTTCAATATGACCTTGCACACTACCTGGTATCTTAGTTACTTCTATACTTATTCTTATCCTATTGTTGGTGCAAAGTCTCTATCTGCCTGAAATCCAGAAGGTCCAACTTTGTTTCCCATCTGTTCTTGTTCATGGCAGGTGATTCATAAATATGTGTAAAGACATATGAGTGTGGGATTCTTCCAATTACTTTAACTGCTGCACCAATCTGTGACTAGCATCTCATATATACATTACGAGCTACATTACAAGCTTTTGAAATCCCTGGCCAAATTAAATGGATGAGAAAAAGTGAATGGAGGCACATTTTTTTAATTGAGATTAAAAAGCTGATAGTCAGGAAGTTGCTGCAGGAGCCTTATTTATGCATTTCCCACTTGTATCTATTTCACACAAAGAAAAAAATCTTTTATAGTAGGTGAGTCCATAAGACAAGACAAGGACTTTCCGTTTATTAAATAACTGGAAAGAAAGAAAACGGTAGTTGAATTCCATGCAGAGTTTTTAATGGTTCTTTATCTTACAAGATAAAGTAAGTAGCCAGAAGCTGGCACTTGAGGCACACTTGCTTGAGGGACACATGCCTCTCAAGTGGGCCTGCCCACATGATGACAGCAAGTGGACACAAGGTGATTTTCCTGGGAGAAAATATTTAACTTGCACCCCTCAGGAGCAAGAAAGTGGTTTCACCATTTGCACCAGTTTAGCAAAATATCAACACAACTCCAAGTGTTTATGTCTCTTTTTAACAGAAACTTTCGTGCATAATAATATTGATATGAATCTTGAATTACAGCAAAGGCAGAAATATAAGTAATGAGATGAATGTTGAATTGCATTACTTGCTTTATTAACCACAGTACGTGTTTAATAGTACATATTACAATAACTTTTGTATTCTACCAAAGTTGAGAGCCAAAATATGTCCCAGAAGAGTCAGGATGAGTCACACTTGATGCTGTTCTTCAGAAAGTCCCAATTTTTTAGTCTGATATACAACAATTTGGACACTGAGTTCTACTTCAAATTTATCTCAATATATGGATTTGAAGTTCTTCCAACTAAGAATTAATGGAAGAATTTAAAATAACCAAGGATCTGGATATGATTTAATGGTCATGTGCTTGTCTTGGATGAGACATATCCAAGTATCAATCTTTAGAATGAAAAAATTCTAAAAAAATAGAACAAACCATCACATTAATTGTTTTAATCATATTAATTACTTAGTAATTTTAAACATCTTTAAAAAAAGTTTATTGATTACTAAACATCTGCCTTTTATAATTTAATCAGTTATCCTTGATACTGATACCAAGCTATTGGAATTTATAATTTGAAAAATGCATTCAAATCTATTTGATTATTTCACATGTTGTTGTTTCTTGTTCATTTTGCTCTTTTTAATATGATTCTTATGTATCTGAGCTCTGAGCTCCTCTTTGAACTCCTGGTCTTTCTGCCAACCACCTCCTATGTGCTGGTATTACAGGCATGTGTCACGATTCCCAGCTCTATTTTATCTCAAATTTCCATCAAGTTTCTAGATATGAAGGACCTGGGGAGCTGTTTCAGTGCATAAAGTGCTTGTTCTACAATGAGAGGTTTTGATTCTGGATCCCCAGGAACTGGCTGAGAGCTGACTGGGTGTAATAGCCTAGATGTACTACCAGTGTGCAGGAAGTGGTGACAGATGCTTCCTAGAGCAAGATGTTGAACTACACTAGTTGAACGAAAATCTTTGGGTCCAGTGAGAAATCTGCCTCAATTCATAATGTGGACAGTGATCAAAGTAGACACTTGATGTCAAATACATGCACACATGCACATGCACACATAGGTACCTACATATACTCGGATATACATGTGTGCATGTGTGCTTCACATATATGCATTAGAGAGAGAGAAAAGAAAACATTTTTATATGTGAGGAATTGAGAGCTTCCTAGATGGCATATCATTTTACTGGTCTTGAATTTAATAACCCTAATTAGCTTCTGGCCTTGAGTTTTTGTGTTTGTCTGTTGATGTCACAGCTTAAACACTATAAAATAATTAATTTATCTGTTTCATACACTTTCTGGAACTATATCCAATAGTTTTTATTTAAATAATAAACATTGAAGTTAGCATATTCTGTTATGTTTATAAGGGGATTCCATAAACTTAAGGATTATCTGAGTGTTTCAAATATATTAACTTATCCTTCTAAATTATCTCTGAAGTTACTCATGTTATTTCTGCTTGACAGCTGGAGACCTCAGGGTTTGAACTTAGAAGCTACTCCCTCAGTCTCATTAACCTCATTAGTACTACAGCCTCTCCAATCAAAAATGTATTGGCTCCTTTTCGGATCATGTTGTGCTCTTACTCCTACATGCCATGAAAACATTGTGTTAGTAAGTGAGTCAATTATGGTTGAAAAATACTTACTCCCTCACACATTTCCTTTTTCATCCAACAATAAAGACGAAATATTTAGCATTTAAGTCATATTTAGTGAATTTCTTAAAATATAATACATATTAGCCGTATCAGTTAAAATGAAGGAAGGCACACCTTATGACAGTGGGTGTCCTAAAGTCTCCAGGTAAAAAGAAACACAAAAGAGACATATGCCCCCTTCCTTGGAAAATTTAATTTGTATTTTATAAGGATGTTTACTTTTTACTTCACAATGTAGAGTTTACTTTAATGACTTTTTTTAATCTAAGCCCTCAGAAAGGTATGCCATGCTTCCTATCAACGTATCTCTTGGCAATATAATGTGCTTAAGTAAGTGGCCATATGTCTATTTCATACTGTTTTAGTTGGTTTTTCTTAAGGCAGAAAGAAGCGGGTATTTTCTCAAAGCATGTTGCTTCTCAGCTTTTGCTGTTGAGGGCACCTGTTTTCCTCACAAAGCCTAACACAATCAGTCAGAGTCTGCATTGAATAACCAACTTTCTAAACACTGCTGATGAGTGTCTCCAGACTTGATTTGATCATCATGTTGGCTTGACTGCCATTCTGTATTTATAAACTGCCCTCTGCTTTCTATATCTCACTTTAGGGGAAGAAAACCTCTATATATAATCCACAATGAAAGAACAGGGATTTTGTACTCCTCTTCTATGACAGTGGAACACCGTCATGAAATCCTTGGCACAGGAGATCTTATTCTCTTCAAATATTGATGTGTTCTATCTCTTGTTCATGTCATTATGGGACTAAATATCTATTTTATATTTGGTTTATAATCCAACATTCCTGCATTGCTTTTCTCATCAAATTATTTCAGTTTTGGTCATTAGGCACCCAGTGGGCCACTATGCCCTTTCACATACCCTGCCAAATTACTACATTCTGTGAATGTGTCCTTCTTTACTTGGAATGTCTAATAAAGGGACTACAATACATTTTAGAACACTGATATTTATGAAATACATTAGTTTGGGTATGGAGTCACCACATATCTGAGCAGAGAAGCGATCTAGTATACTCTTTGCATAGAATGATTTTCTGTTGAGGGATATGCGACTCACCTCTAATTATGTATTGTGACATAAAAGGTGAGTGACCTAAAAAAAAATCTAAGATATTTTGTAGTCAGGCCTCTTTCCCCGATATTTTACTGAAGGAACTCCAGAATAAAAGAAATGAAGGCCTGTGGCTGCTTTTGTGGGTTTTATAATTGATCACTGTTACTATGTCTTTAAAGTAACTTTTTTTAATAATAAACATAAGTGTAATCTATTTCTTGCTCACAAAAAACTATCAGAGCAAATGCTAGTCATAATATCCCTCAGGGCATACAGGAGTGGACAAAGACTCAAAAGTTGTGAGGTATTTCTGGTTGCATCGAAACTTCAAATGAATAATAGAATAGCATTTGTCCTATACCACATTATAGACAAAATGCAGAGACCACTGACCATTGGGCCATTGGGGCTTGGCTATTAGGGAAAACATTACTCCTACAGAAACCATCTTCTGCATCCAAAATGAGACCATTTTACCCATTAGAGCAAAAAGAATCCATTTCACTTTTTTTTTTGGTTCATTTTCATCTGAGAGAAATAATACGAATCTTGGCCCTCAGCATTTCCTGTGGCTTCATAGCCAGCTGGACCTCAAGCTATCACATCCTCTCAGACAACCATTAGTTCTCAGGAAACACTGCCTGGATCAGTATTGCATAATTAAGACCATCTTGTGTTCCTTTAATGTAACATATCAATTATTGAAGAGAAATACAATACTGAGAAAAAAAGTGAAGACTTCTTCATAGGTAAAAGAAGGAAACATGACCAGTCACAAGGATTTATTTTAATAACTACCTTTAAATAACCATCTTATGTAAATTTCTAAAGACCTTATTAGATACTTCTACTTGAAGATAATTTTGTAACATGGATAAGCAATGAACAAGACAGAGAAGGAGTTGCCTGTCTTCAAGGGAGTTTTACAATATATCCAGAAACCTTTGAACAAGCAAACATCAGTGCTTGGATAGAATATCCAAATACAAATGGGTAAACTGAGCACCTGAGATCACACTTAGGTGAAATGCTGAGATAGTCCAGGGAAAAGGAGGGAAAAAACATAATTTGAAAAGGAAAAGAAAGGAACATGGAAATAGACTTTCAACTGCTCTGTGATGATGGATGTATTTTGCTAAAGAATGATGAGAAAGCAGAAAGATAAAAGGAATATAATAAATGATGCATGGTGTCATGGTCTCTGCTGATTCACCCAGCTCAAACAGCAAGAAACTAAAAAATATAGACAATTAGAACATTTTAGTAATATTTGTATCTAACTAGAAATTGAATCTAGGACCTTGTGGCTGTCAAGCCCTCTTCTGTGGAGCTGAAACTCCATCCTTCTTATTTTTTTGACAAAGTCTCTCACTTAGTTTCTGGCCTTGGATATTTGATACTCCTGACTCAGCCTTCTTAGTATCTGGGATTATGAACCTGCTCAACCAGGTAAGCTGGTTAACTAGTTCCTCTCTCTCTCTCTCTCTCTCTCTCTCTCTCTCTCTCTCTCTCTCTCTCTCTCTCTCTCTCTATATATATATATATATATATATATATATATATATATAGATAGATAGATAGATAGATAGATAGATATAGATATAGATATAGATATAGATAGATATAGATATATATGGTGGTATTTTACTTGTACGGAAATGTGATTTTAATTGTATGTTAATAAATAAAGTTGCCCGGGGGTCAGAGCTATTAGAGCCATAGCAAGAGCGTAGCGGTGGTGGCGAATGCCTTTAATCCCAGCACTTGGTAGACAGAGCTAGGTAGATCTCTGTGTGTTCAAGGATACAGCCAGCATTGGAGACACACGCCTTTAATCTCAATACCAACCATAGAAGACCTGGAAGTCTCTACAGACAGGCAGTGATGAGGGCAGTCATGTGTTTGGGTTTACAACCAATGAGAAGGCAGAACAGAAAGGCTATAAAGACGAACACACAGGAAGTAGCTCCATTTCGGAGAGCTCTCTTGGCTGAAGAGGATCGCTGAATCAGGAAGGGTGAGGCTCTTAGCTCTGACTTCTTGACTTTCTTCTCTGAATAGGCTCTGTGTTTCTTATTTAATAAGACGGTTGGTTACATCTACATTTGGCACCCAACGTGATAATAGATATAGATATAGATATAGATATAGATATCTCCCCTCCCTTTTTCCTTCCTTCTTTTCATCCCTCCTTCCTTCAATTTTTGGGATTGGATCAAGGACCTTATACATATTAGGCAAGTGCTCTACTATCAAACTACTACATCCTTAGCCCCCATAGCAACTATAAAAAGGGTCTCATTAGTTTTGTCTTATTGTACAGCCCATGATGACCTTAGTCTCCTGATAATCATCCTTAACTCAGACTCACAAGTACTTCAAGGACAGTTGTGTCCTATTGTGCTCAGCTGCAATGCTTTTGAAGCAGACAAGACCCCAATTTCAAATATAAGAAATGGTCTCAGAGTAATGTCACTGTGCCAATTATTTATTTGTTTTTAGTGATATCAAAGATTGAAACCAGGGTTATGTGCATGTCAGGTAAGCCTTCTCACCCTGAGCTTCAGTCATGTGCTTGATGTATACTCTTTAGACAGTACAGTTGCTGTATCTCTTTATAGGGAATTGGGATGATCTAGGTCCTAGATTCTAGGAATTCTTCCTTCCTCTTCTCTACCTAAGCAGAAAACACATGAACAAGTGGCTAGCATTTAAGGTACCACAAACATGGCAGGAGAAATGCCCTGAAATATGAAAGACACACAAAAAAGCAACCAACATGATTCTATTTATGAATTGTAGGGTGAATTAGGCATTCTTTCCAGAAATGGGGTATGTACTCCTAAAAATTAAATGTCTGGAATTGTCAGCTTGGGTGAATTTGGAATAATAGCCAAGCGTGCTTCCCAGAAAACTGAGCCATTGAGTCAGAAATTTTGCATTGTAATTTTTTTTCCTACATGGGAACATGAGTAACAAACATGTGGAGCTGAGTGGCCAGCCATCTCCATGTTCATGATTACTGTGTATTCTTTTAGTATTATAGAACTACTAGGATTTGTGACTGAACTCACCACATCAGACATTGTGTTCAAATACTACAAAAATACTTAAGAAAACAGCACTGTAACTAGCCACCTCTGAGGTGAAACCAAGTAGACCACTGCCACATACTGAGTGACAAGGGACCTCTATCTTCACCAAAGACCTCTCTATATCCTGTTGCTTTTTAGGGTCTTGTAGAAGTTCCTTTTACATGTCCACATTATAGACCTTAGCGTTTGATCTTGGCTGCTGTGCAAGTGCCCTTAAAATGCTCCTGGGCTCTGAGAGCTCTTTTGTAAAAATCAGCACAGCTTGGTATGAAAGGCTGGATCCCCAGGTTGCCATTTAATTCATAGGACTGCCTCGTAGCACAACACTGTGAATTGTTAACTGTGTGTGTGAAGAAAATAGACAGCCATTTATTTAAAAATACTTTTGTCAATAGATCATCTAAAATAGTTTTGTATTAATATGCCATGAAAAGTATCAGATAGTTATAAATATTCATCTTTCCTTTCTAAATTCACAACATGTGTTCCTTAAAAACTGCATGCCCGATGATTCAGTGGAACTAGCTCCAGGGCTAGGTATTCTGACTATCCAACCTCCTTCAATTCAATTGAGGCAGTCCCAGGTGATATTGAAACTTTTCCATTGACTACACCCTCCTCTTCCAAACAGAACAGAGAGTTCAGCTTGCAATATACTTTTCCCTCTTAATGCCCAAGTTTCAGCATGAATATCCACAGCCTAGGTCTTCAGACAGCAGAATAACCCACAGCAAGATATTCCCCTCCTAATACCTGATTGTCTATGCCTTGACAGTATGTTGTAATTTATTGAAATATCAATGACTGACTAGTAACCACCACCTCTTCATACTCTTACAGATGTATCAGACATTACTAAGGATTCCAGCATTTTGAAGTTCAATTTCTTTTTTCCATGAATAGCAATCCATCTAAGTAAATACTTTGTTGCTATGAAACAATACTATGAACTGGGTGTGTTATTCACAAATAAGAAAAAGACTAATTTTTTTTAGAGTTCTAGTATAAGATTGAGGGGACCCATCTGGTGATAGCTATGTTGGCATAGTTCCAAGGTGGCACAGGGTATCACATGACAAGAAATGGTGACATAGGAGAGGTCTATCCACACTGGCTTTTTATTCCATGCCCACTCTTGAGATAACCCATTAATCCATTAGTTGCATGATGGAATTAATTCATTCATTAGGGGAGAGCCCTAATCACCTCTTAAAAGTCCCTTGGTCCTCCTTCTTAATAGCTCATAATGGGGGATTAAATTTCAACAAGGTCACAGAGAGGTAAAACATCTTCCAAACAGCACCATTGCAGTGTCAGTTCCAACTCTGACACACATCTCTCTCTCTCTGAGTTTGTGCATATTAGTCTATGTTGAAGGAAGAGGAAGGCAGTATTATTAGTAATCATTGCATTCTATACAGTCAGGCTACTTGCATATTGCTTGACCTCACCTCACCCACACACGTTAATCATCTTAACAGGTAGGCCTGGCCAGAAATATTATAAAAACTATTAAGAAAATGACCTGGTTGTCTGGACACTGAAAAGGTCATTAGATCTGGTTCTCACATTTAAGTCAGATCTGCTTTCCCTGGGTTAATAAATAAATAAATAAATAAACAAACAAACAAACTATGGTATTTATTTCACTCAAATACGACTAATTTTACTTCATTCATTATCAGTGTCTTTAAGAGTGATGGTCTTTTAGGCTACAGTCATATCTGAGTTGTGATGACTCATGAATCATCTATAATTATAAGACAATGTTTTTTTGGATTTTAACTCAGCTATACGTGCTGTGTTTTCTGACTTTGGTTGTAAGAATCTCTTTAGGACTTTATTAGATTCTTGCCAGGTTTTGCCTACTAAGGAAGGAAAAATACCACTTGAGTTCTTTACATGGAGAGAAAATGAAGCAAAATGAAGAGCACTGTCATTAAAAGTAGACCTCATCACCATGTAGGGATCCGTAAGTCTCTAAAATCTCACCATATAACACCCTAAGAAGAAAGTTACCTCTAAAACATTTTCTCTGTTTGTGTAGACTAGGAACGATGCTCTTTAATCATCTCACCGTGCGGAGATAAAATGCCGCCAGACCAGGAGTGTGCTCCCATCCTCACTGTAGGTGGTTCTCCCTGCTTTAGAGCAGGGTGGCTGCTTTTCAATCCATGGCAACATGCAAGAAGCAAAACATCGAATAGCCTGCTTTCACTCTTCACCCCTGGTCCTGCCTAGTAATCTCTCTCACGGACTCTGAAGTGGGCCTCTGGCTTTGCTTGCCTGCATCCCCTCAGAGCGCACCCAGCTGTCTGTCCAAGCTGTATCCTGACTGTTTCAAGCGACAAATGTTAATCTTCTCACCAGTACTCCATAGAGAGTTCCTTTAGTAGCTTCTTCATTCCGTCTGGGATGAATTCCAGGCTGTTTGCATGGTCAGGACCCTAGCCAATCGCTCTGCTCACGTGGTTTCTTTCTGCTCCCAGGCTCCCCCAGCCCTTTGTTGGCCACAGAGTAAATGTGGCACCGTGGGCTCAGACTCAGAATGCCATATCTCGTTTTGAATTTCTTGTAGCCGCTTCACAATTCTTTCGAAAGACTTTCCCTGAACATAGTTCAAGCCAGTGACATTGACTGAGACTGCTTTCATTTCTAGCCATTTTATATATGAGTGGAGTCAAGGTCTTTCAAATTGATGCTTTCACTAGCTCTATTCTAGTTCCATTTCTGTTGCTATGACAAAATACAAACAGCTTGGCAGAGAAAGTGTTTATTTTATCTCACAACTCTAGATTACAGCCCACCAGTCTGGAGAAGTCAAGGCAGGAGCCGGAAGCACCTTTTCATATCCACTGCCGATAGCAGAGCGAAAGGAATGCATGCAGATTTACTTGCTCATTTTTCTTTCCCCATTTATATAGCCCATGATCCCAAGACTAGGGAATGATGCCCACGCACACTGGACTAGGTCTTGACCATATCAATTAACCTAAATAAGATAGTCTGTCACAGACATGTCCATGGGTTCAATCAGATCTCATGGAGATTATCTTCTTAGCTGATTTCAGGTTATATCACAATCACACTTAAAATTATCACATCTATTTTTCAATGTACAATTATAAATAGAGTCATATCCTACAGGAATAATTAAGAGTCTCTGTTTTAGTAAAAAAAACAAAACAAAACAAAACAACCACTGGACACATACCCAGCAGTGGCATAGCAAGTTCATATGGCTGTTCTATTTCTGGTTTCTTTTTTTTTTAACTTTTTATTCATTTTACATACCAACCACAGTTCCTCCTACCTCCCCTCTTCCTGCTCCCCCTACCTCCTCCCATCCCACCCCCCTATCCACTCCCCAGAAAGGGTAATTCCTCCCATGGGAGTCAGCAAACCCTGGCACATCAGTTGAGGTAGTACCAAGCTCCTCCCCTCTGCATAAAGACTGAGCAAGGCATCCCACCATAGGGAATGGGCTCCAAAACACCAGCTCATGCACCAGGGATAGATTCAGGGGCCCCACAAACATACCAAGCCACACAACTGTCACCCGCATGCAGGCTCCCAAGCTGTTGGTCCAGAGTCCATAAGGTTTCACAAGGTCTGGTCAGCTGTCTCTGTGGGTTTCCCTGTCATGATCTTGACCCCCCCCCCTTTGCTCATATAATCCCTCCTCCCTTCATTCAACTGGACTCCCAGAGCTCAGCCCAGAGCTTGGCTGTGGATCTCTGCATCTGCTCCCATCAGTTAATGGATGGAGGTTCTACAATGACAATCAGGGTAGTCACTAATCTGATTACAGGAGAAGGCCAGTTCAGGCACCCTCTCCACTATTTCTAGGAGTCTTAGCTGGGGTCATCCTTGTGCATTCCTGGGAATTACCCTAGCACCAGGTTTTTCCCTAACCCCATAATGGTTCGATGAAGATATCTCTTTCCCTTTCTTAAAAAAAACCTTCAAACTGGTATCAAAAGTGGCTTCACTAATATATACTACCACCAAAGGTATATCAGAGTTCTCCCTTTGATACATTTATGCCAGCATTTGTTGTCTTTTCTATTTTTGATGTTGGCCAGGGGTGAGATGATTCTTAAAGTGGCTCTCATCTGCATTTAAAGAATGGCTAAGGATGCTCCACAGCTTTTTAATTGCTTACCATCCATTTGTACTTATTCTTTACAGAAATTTCTGGTCCTTCACACAGTGTACACTTCAATTGGGTTGCATATCTTCTGAATATTAAGGGTTCTTCTCATTCTCTCAATTATCCTAGACACCAATCTTCTGGATGGTTAGCTTTGCCATTTTCTTGCCTGCCTCCTCACTTGATTGACAGTTTCCTTTGGCGTACTGAAGCATTTTAGTTTCAATGGATCCAATTTGTCAATTGTTTGTCTTATTTCTTATGCTACTGAAGCCATATTCAGAAAATTCTTACATGTGTGTATGAGTAGAAAAATACTCTTCAAATGTTCCTCTGGTGTCTCAGGATATCAGGTTTCATTTGGAAGGTTTTTAATCCATTTGGAATTGAGTTTTGTGCAGAGTGAGAGATAAACATTAAATTTCATTTTTCTGTGTATTAAAGTAGGGTTTTCTTCCATACCATTTGTTTAACATTCTGTTTTATCTAATGTACATTTTTGGCATATTTATCAAAGATCAGGAAGCTATAGACTCCCCAGTTATTTTGCTTTATGTAGAATGGCCATCATTATAAAATTAGTTCTTCTGGTCCACTAAGGAGAAGTCCAGCATCCGCCTCCATTTCTTTCTTCAGTGTCTTAAAGTTTTAGAAGTACTTTGTTTCCCTGCTTTGCTTTATTTCCAAAAGGTGTCTGTTTGTGGCTGTTGTTAATGGGATTTTTTCCCTAATTTATGTTAACATTTTCATTGATGGATACAAAAACTACCAATTTGTATTACTAATTTTAAATTAAAGTGTGTGTTAGCTATATGAGTTTTGGGTGGTCCTTAGGGTCTCATATATAAAGAACTGTATCATCAAATAAGGATATTTTGACTTCTTTGCATACTTGTATCCACTTAGTTGCCTTTTCTTATTTGTTTAGCTAAAGTTTCAGTGACTAAATAGGATAACAGTGGAGGAAGAGGACACCATTTTTTCTTGGAGTGTTTCAAAGTTCCCTTTCTTTAGCATGAAGTTGGTCATACTTTTGTCTACAAACCCTTTATTATACTGGGGTTTGCTTCCTGGTTGCATCCTCTCTGTGACTTTTATCATGAAAGGATGCTAGGTTTTGTGGAAGGTCTTTTCCACTTTTGTAGCAGTGATCATGCAATTTCTGTTTTTGAACCTATAACTTCTCTGTGCTTGTTGAGCCATCTTTATATTACTGGAATCAAGCCAAGGTGCCATGATTAATGTTCTTTCAGATATAATATTTAATTTGTTTTGCAAACATAATTGAGAATTTTGCATCTATATTTATGGGAGAAATCATTCATTAGTTTCCTATTAATGTTGTCTATAACTTGTTTTGGAATCAGGGCAATTGTGGCTTTATAAAATGATTTTTGATGTCTTCCTTCTGTATCTACTTTATGGAATATATGCAAAGTATTGTTAATTCTTCTTCAAAATCTTGGTAGAATTCTGCATTGAATCTATTTGGTCTTGATTTTTTTTCTTAGGTGGGAGAATTTTTTACTTCTTTAATCTGATTGTTGGTTGTAAATATTTTTAAACTATGTATTTCATATTATGCACCTAGAAATTTATCCCTTTCTTTTTTATTTTTCCAATTGATTATAATATAGGTTTTTACATCCTTTTTAGACAATATGTTTTCAATTGAAATTGAATTTCATATCTTTTCCCTTCTTTTCTTCCCTCCATCACACTCATATCCCTCACTGCAAATTTGATATCCTCTGTCTTTGATTAATATTAACATGTGCATATATATATATATATATATATATATATGCACAAACATATATCAGCATAACCTGTTATATTCCCTTTAGCTATTGGTGTGGATATTGTTCCAGGGCAGGGCACTCAGAATTGGGGGAATAATGATGGGACTCATCATTGAGAAAGGCCAGTTCTTCCTCTCCCAGCAGTCGTTGTTGCCTACATAATTCTTTGTCTAGGTGTGGGACTCAGCGAAAGTTTCCTTCTTCCAAGTTACAGTGTTCATTGCTGCTGCCTTTGTTCCTGTTTTGTTGATGAAGCCATTTCGAGGAGAGACTGTTTTACAGTGGACTTTATGATATTATGGCTCTTACCATCTTCCAACTACCCTCTTTGGTGAATTTCTCATAATTGTTGGTGCAGGAGCTATGATGCAGATGTATCCTTTGCAACTGGGATCCTCTTTTCCTTGGTTCATTCCTCCAAATCCTCAAATGTGCATGTAAGCATGAAGCAACCACAGAAATCGTGAATGCATAAATAGGCCATAGTAGGTGTTACTGAGGGAAGAAATGGCAGGCATCAAATGATGTGAAATGGTGAACAGAAAAACAGAGTAGGGTTCCAACTGAAGAGGAAGGAGGACAACACAGAAAAAAGAGAAACAAAGAGCAAATAACACCAAGGTTGCTTCATAAAGCCTCAGGGAGTCGTATTATTTTATATTTACCTAAATTAAACATAATAAATACAATTGAATATGTATTTATATTATATTTCATTTTATATTATGTATTAAAAGAGGTTAAGCCACTTGGACTGTCAATATCCTCCACAAGAACCATAGACTAACAAAACCTCCAGCAGCAGGGGCAAGAAACCTTTTGAATGTTTGTTTGAATAAGACAGACTGTTAACCTAGCCCTTGGCTACCTCTCAAGGGTTGAGAATAGACCCTGATTGCTGAAGACACCATGCACTTAGGACACAGGTCTAGCTTTCATGACACCAGAACATATCACAAAAGCTTCCGAGGAAGAGAAGCAATTAAATGATCCTAACCAGCTTCAGCACTATGGACTACAAGAATCACCAGCCTAGCACGGTATCTATAGATGCACAGTAAGTGGCACTCAGATGTTGGTGGCAACTAACAGCTGTCTAATTGGACCCCATCCCTCAACCAAGAAGTCCCTCTTCACAGCAACTGGAGATAATCACAGAAAACCACAAATGGACATAGTATATTTTTTATTTTCTGAATCTCATTGTTATCTGTTATAATGTCACCTAATTTTATTAATTTGTATCATCTTTTTTTCTTTTTGGAAATTGATCTGGGGTTTGAAAATTTGTTTTCTTTTTCTTTTTCTTTCCTTTTCTTTCTTTTTTTGAGACAGGGTTTCTCTGTGTAGCTTTGTGCCTTTCCTGGAACTCACTTGGTAGCCCAGGCTGGCCTCGAACTCACAGAGATCCATCTGCCTCTGCCTCACAAGTGCTGGGATTAAAGGTGTGTGCCATTACCACCCAGCGAAAATTTGTTTTCAACTTGTTCAATTTCAATTCAAGTTTCAATTTTCAAAGAATAAATTATTCCTTTATTTGGTAATTAATTTTTTTTCTACTTAATTTGTATCTGTCCCAATTTTTAATATATTTTTTCACTACAGTTTTTATCTTTTATTTGTTTTTGTTTTCCAAGTCCTGAAGGTGCATAATTACGTATTTGAGTTGTCTCTGTTTTTTTTTTCTTTTCTCTTTCTTCCTTTAGTGCAAGCATTAACTTTATAAGCTTTCCTCTTGAACCTCCTTTGTTATGTCCCATAGATGTTAGTATGTTGTGTTCTTATTTTCATTCAATTCTATACATTATTTCTTTCTTTCTTGATGTGTTCCCTTGCCCATTCCTCATTCAATATCGTGTTTTTAAATAACTACAACTCAACGTTATTTCTGTAATTTCTACTAGTGTTGATATTTAGCTTTATTCTGTTTTGGTAAGATAGAATACAGGAGTTTTCTTATTGGCTGAATTTTCCTTTCTGTCCTAATTTGTAATCTGTTTTGGAGAAAATTGCATGTGCTTAAAAAAATACACATTCTTTAGTTATGGATGGAATTTTCGGTAGAACTCTATAAGTTCCTTGCATTTATGATGACATTTTACACTGATGTTCTCTTACTTTGTTGACTACCTATACATTGATGAGAGTAGGGTATTGAAGTGACCCACTATCACTTTATTGGGATTAATCTATGGTGTAACATCTAGATCTATTTATTTAATTATGAAACTGGATATACCCAAGCTTGTTGTGTATCCTCTTAATGGATTAGTTTATGATTGTGATGTGATATTCTATATTGCTTTGTTGCATATGCATACACACATACATGTTTATATATATACATCTTCTTGGTGGATAATTCTGTTTACCAGTGTGATATCATATTCTCTATCACTCATTAGTTTATCATTGAAATTTGTTTTGTCAGATATTTAAATACATATGCCTAATTGTTTCCTTGTTCCATTTGTACAGAGTATTTTTTTTTATATTCTTTTGTCCTAAGAAGGATCTTGTCACTCATGATAACATATTTCCTAAAGTCATCAAAATTTTGGACTCCCTCCAATCCAATGTGAAGGACTGTATTCTTTTATTTGAAGAATCAAAGCCATTAATATTTAAAGGTATTATGAAAAATGTATATAAATTTCTGCCATTCTGTAGATTTTGTGGCATTTTTAAAGATTTTGTCTAGTCAACTGTCTTGATATTGTTTATTTAGCTCTTTTATCTCAAAGGTGTATCTGTACTTTTCTTGAATCTAAACTCTACCCTATCTAATGCTGACTTCAGGACAATAAATTCCTTTAGCACACATTTATTATGGAAAATTTTATTTCTCTTTCAATTATATAGTTTTTCTGGGTATAATAGTATGGACTAACATTTGTGATATTTCATGACTTAGACTACATCTTTTCAGGCACTCTTAACATTTAAGGCTTCTATATAAAAATCAGCTATTATTCCATTGGTCTCAACTTTTTATGTGACTTGACCTTTTTCTTTTACAGCTTACAATACATTTTCTTTATTCTGGGTTTTAAATACTTAAACTATAATATGTTATGGAGAGCTTTTTTTCTAGTCCTGTTGATTTAGTGTTCTGTAGGCCTCTTGTAACTACCTGTATTGGTTTCTTTATCTCGAGATTTTTGGAGAATTTCATGTATGATTTTATTGAATATTTTCTATGTCTTTTGCTTGATACTCTTCTTCTTCTGCCCATAATTTAAAGATTTGGTCTTTTCATGGTATCCCAAAGCTGTCCTGTGTTACACTTAAATGCATAAATTATTAAAATATCATTGATTCCTATTGAGAAATTCAGTTGTTTTACCTTGTCTTCAAATCTGAAACTCTGTATTTCATGTGTTCAGTTTTATTGATGAGCTTTTTTTCTCTTAACTTTTTTATTTGACTCTTCAGTTTTTCATTTCCATCATCATTTCATTTTGGCTTTTCTTAAGAAATTCTATCTCTTTATTGAAATCTATCCTCATATTCTGAGGTAGATTTCACATTTTATTCAGATCATTTGTTCTCATAAACTATAACCATGTCTTCAGGCCAGTGTGTTGCTTGAGATCCTTATAATCATTCTTTTGAATAACCTCTCTCAAAGTTCTTCTAAGTCATCCACAATGGGGGCCATTAACACGAGATTAGTAATTTTCAGGGGAAAATATTTTGACTTTAATAAAACAGATTTTGTTTCTTTGTTGGGGAACTGTATCTGGAATGAGTTTGTAAATTTAGTCCTTCTTGTTTTCTGTTAATCAAGTCAACCTTCTCCCCTCATTGAAAGCTTTATAATGTTTAGACAAAAACAGGTATCATAAGTTCAAAGTGTTTTCCTCTATTAGACTGGTATTCAGGATGACAAATAGTATCCTTAGTCTTCCTCTGAGAGTCAGGCATTATCTGCCAAAAAAGTCACTATCCAAATATCAGCAAATGCCGGGTTGGCACCTGCTTCACTCTCAGGACGGGTGGCTCTCCACATGGGCAAATTTCCCTGGGTCAGTTCTGACCAGAACTGTACTTCCATGCTTGTTGAATGTTGTGTGGCCTACCCCAGATCATCTCTGGTCAGCTGGGTCTGCAGCTTCTATATCAAGTTATAAGACTTCCTGTGCCTGATCCCTTATCCTGGGTCAGCTGGCTCTGGTCGTCTCTTTTATAAATTCATGTACTTTTATCCTTTAAAATGTTTAATAAACTCCTGATCATGTTGCTTAAATAAAGTGCAAAAATTAATTAAGAATATAAATGTATAGTTTACATAAATATCAATTATAATTGTTTTCAGAAAACTCTACTATTTTAGAATTAATAGTTTTATTGCTGTTGTAATTTAAACTTTATCAACAAATTTTCAATTTTGTTATGATTTTAAGTTTTAGGGGAATTAAGTAAAAACTAAGAAAGATCAGTCAGGGTTTCTGCAGAGCCTTTGTAGGTTACATTTAGCTTGCTGGTTTCCTTTCAAAAATTCAAGTTTGAAATTCCCAGCAGAATTGAAGACATGTTTAAATGGACTAAAAAAAATTGCTGACATTTGTTTAATCCTCAATGAAGTTTCAATGTATTTCTTTGGGGTTTGCTTTTAAGAATGAGGGATCCTATACAAACTTTGAAATGCCTTTTTACTTCATATTTGAAAAAGTATATTCCTGTGCATTCATAATGGGAAGAGATAATAAAGGTTCTCACCTGCATTAAAACTAAACACAGTATAGGCTGCTGCTGTGAACTAGAATATTACAGTTTTATCCTGATATAAGAAATGGAAAATGTTGAGACTATTACCAAGTCCTGATAGTGTTCCAAAGACAGACTATTCTCAAACAAAAGGAAAAAAAAGTCATGGACATCAGAGAAAAATGACTCTGGCACAGTCATTTTTACTTGTGTTGGTTACTTCCTTTTACCAGGGTAGAATATGTGAGGGGCATTCTTGGTTTTCTTAGGCACATTACCACAGTATATTTTACTCATGGGGAATTTTAACTACTAAATCTTTCAGCAATGAAGAAATTCTGTTATCAGTATAGGGGACTGGTGTGCAATATTAGTTTAAGATGTGTTGCATTAATTTATGCTGTGGAATATTTGTCTAATGACACAAAGATATATTTGTGTTATTTTATATTCCATTTGTTTAACTCTGTAAAGCTGTGTCACCTTGCCTGCCTAAGACACCTGATGGTCTAATAAAGATCTGAATGACCAATAGCTAGGCAGGAGAAAGGATAGGTGGGGCTGGCAGGAAGAGAGGATAAATAGGAAGAATCTGGGTTCAGTAGAAGAGGAGGAGTGAGAAAAGGAGGAATGGTGGACACCAGGGGCCAGTCACCCAGCCATCCAGCCACAAAGCCACACAGTCACACAGCCACACAGCCAGCCATGGAGTAAGAAGGAAAGAAAGACATCAAGAATAAAGGAAGGTAAAAATCCCAGAGGCAAAACATAGTTAAAGAGAAACGGGATAATTTAAGTTAGAAAAGCTGGCTAGAAACAAGCCAAGCTAAGGCTGGCATTCATAAGCAACAATAAGTCTCTGTGTATTTATTTGCTAACTGGGTGGTGAGCCCCCAAAGAGTAAAAAAAAAGGAAATGAAAATTAAAAAAGTAAACTACAGGGGACAGAGATATTCACACATGAACTGCTAGGACATTATAGTCCATTAGATGTTGGCAAGGCAGAAAAGCTTCACTTGGCCTACACTTATGACTCTGTGAATCATTAATTTACTAACAACATTCTATAACTTGTATCAGATTATTTAAAAATCAGAGTTCTTTGGTTAAATGCTTTCAAAAAAATTTTTTTTGCCACATTCTTCTAATTTTCCCACTGTCCATATAAGTGAGAGACCATGATTGAGACTTGAGTCTTACTACAGTTTGATGACCTGTTTGAAAGTCTGTTATCACTAAAGGTCTGAGAAACAGGAGCCATGCTGTCCACTCTCTGCCTTTCCTTGGTCTAGGCTCTTCACAGAAGGACCTCATCGGTCCATGCTATGTAAGTCACAGCGGAGTGAGGCTGACCCCGACAGGCTCTCCTAGAATACACTCTAGGTTCACTTTAGCAGTTCTGCTAGCTGTGATAGTAAAGAGGCTGCAAAAAGCCGGGTCTGGATGTAGCTCAGATCTGTCCTTGTTTGACCTTCTACAGTCAGAAAACAATGCTCAACCAAATGGTCAATCATTTGAGATTGTGATGCAAGCAGGATGGTATATTTCTCTAATCACCATTTTTCTGAATAGAGAGAAACAGGAATACTTACCTCATACACGGACCAACACCAGTGCGGCAGTCCAAGGGGACTTTGTTGGGGGACGTTGTTTGAGGAACACTCATTTTGCCACCAGCTTGGACAGAAAGTGTGTCTGTCCAAAGTGTATTTCAGACATTCTTAAATTCTTTCAGCACTATAATCTCTTTTCCACAGCTCCCAAATCCATGAGGTCTTTAAGTCTAGATTTATATTACAGTCCCCTTAGGCAAGATTTGGAGAAATGGCACATGAAATTTTTTCCATAAATCCTTAGCTAGCTTTAAGTTTCATTTGAATTTGCTTTTCATTTTAGATATTCAACGCACAGATACAATTTGTTTCCAAACATTTAGCTACCATTTATCTATGTAATAGTGTTATAGGTATAGTTTAACAACAGTAAGACATTAAAGCAAAGTCAAAGTATAATGTTCGAATCTTAGATGGTCTTTTAATGAAAAAACCCAGAGCCAGATATTGGGGTGAAAGCTGAAAGATCAGAGAAGCAGAGCAAGCCACATCTAGCCTCACCTCTCCAACTCCTCAGCCGATCCTGCTTCCTCAAACTGAAAGTTTCTGAGTCCTCACCTGAAAGTGTCTCAGCTGAACTACCTTAGTTCCTGTCTCCTCAGGCCTTATATACCTTTCTCTACCCAGCCATGTCACTTCCTGGGATTAAAGGCGTGTGTGCTTCCCAGTACTGGGATTAAAGGCATATGCCACCACTGCCTGTCTCTGTTTACAGTGTGGCCTTTAGCTCACAGAGATCCAGACAGATCTCAGCCTCCTGAGTGATAGGATTAAGGGTGTGTGTCACCACAGTCTGGCCTCTATGTCTAATCTAGTGGCTGTCTCTGTCCTCTGATCCTCTGGCAAGCTTTATTAGGGTATGCAATAAATCACCACAGAATAAAGTTTTCAGGAAGATAGATTATGAATTACACCTGAACCTGGACCAAACTTGGGGGTAAATGGACTCAATAATGAATTGCTTACATGAGGGTAAAATGTAAATAAATGATGTGACTCAAGCTCAGGATAGAGGGCTTTCCTCTTTTGCACAAGGCCTTGGTTTCTGCTCCTAGCACCACATGAAGTGAGCATAGTGCTGCAGAGCTGGAATCTAGGAGTGGGAGTTAAAGGTGGGAAATCCAGATTTCAAGTTCACACTGAGCTTCCTGGCAAATGTACAGAGAACCAAGGGTAATGGAAGAAAGCTGGGAGTAGACAGGGTAGTCTTCCCCAGGGAAAACAACACCATTGTTGTACAGTGACAAATGGTCAGCTTTGAAACATGCATGCAAGTAACATTATATGGATCAAGCAGGTAATATTTAAAAATATACATGTATATACATATATGCATGCAATAACAATTAATTAAAAAGTAGCGTGGATTTGAAGGGAAACAAGAAGGAGTATATGGGAAGGTTTGGAGGGAGAAAGGGGAAGGGAGATGTACTGTAGTTTAATAATAATCTCAAAAATTAAAAAAGGAGAAATAAACTATGCTATGAAATGGTAGGTGGGAGGAGGCAGATCTAAGAGAAGTCGGGGAAGCAGTGAGGAATAAATATGATTACGATTTTTTGTATGTATAGTGTTCTCAAAGAATAAAAAAAGAATTCCTTTTTACTTATTTTTTAAAAAGGAATAAAATAAACTATATTTTAAGCTAATTAAATAAAACTTGAGAGTGATTAATGTATATGTGGAAACAATACACAGGCATGAAAATGAATAAATAAATATGTATAAATACATTATAGATAAATACAGAAATATATTCATTTGGTTGATAAGATGCCACAAACACTTGATCCAATGAATAACACTATGTTCAGAATATAAGGCTACATTTTAATTTATTAGGTTATTTCATCTTAATTAAAAAAAAATCCATCTCATGCCGGGGGTGGGGGAGTGGTGGCCCACACCTTTAGTCCCAGCACTCTGGAGGCAGAGCCAGGAGGATCTCTGTGAGTTCAAGGCCAGCCTGATCTACAGAGTGAGTTCCAGGAAAGGCGCAAAGCTACACAGAGAAACCCTGTCTCAAAAAACAAAACATGAATGGAAACACATGAACTATGAACCAATGGCTGAGGGGTCCCCACTGGATCAGGCCCTCCGAATGGGTGAGACAGTTGATTGGCTTGATCTGTTTGGGAGGCATCCAGGCAGTGGGACCAGATCTTGTGCTCATTGCATGAGTTGGCTGTTTGAAACCTGGGGCCTATGCAGGATTGTTTGGCTCGGCCTGGGAGGAGGGGACTAGACCTACCTGGACTGAGTCTACCAGGTTGACCTCAGTCTGTGGGGAAGGCTTTGCCCTGGAGGAGATGGGAAATGGGGGGGGGGGGGGGGTTGGGGGGAAGGTGAGGGGGACGGGAGGGGGGAGAACAAGGGAATCCGTGGCTGATATGTAGAACTGAATTGTATTGTATTGCAAAATAAATTAAAATAAATTAAAAAAAACCATAAGGAACACTGATAAAAACAAACAAACAAACAAACAAAAACTCCATCTCAACCATTAGTAAGAGTTTAGGAAAAATGAAGGCAGCAAGAAGAAACGCTTACTAGAGAAGACCCGGCAGGCGGGAAGCCAAGCTCCAAGACGTGTGGTTTGAGGATAAAGGACTCTATTTGATGTTGACAGCTTTATACTGTAATTAGACATAAAAAAGAAAACCCTTAAGATGAGAGAACACAAACTTAAACAAATAAAATGTCAGTTCTATTCTTGTGTGTTTGTAAGACTCAGAGGAAACATCTCCAAAATAAAAATAAAAATATTGAAAATTGATAGTAATACTGAGAAGGGTCTGGTGTTACTAAGAGTTCCTAACAGAACATTTAATTTTTTCATTGGTTTCTTTTGAAATTTTCTATAATACTTAATATTTCTTGTTCTTTCCTCATGGACTTCAAAAGTCACACATTACAGATAAGTACTTTTAAATTTTTTTTTTAAATTTTAACCTTGTCTTTTTATAGGTTTTTTTGGCTGCTGTTATTTATGCTCACTTTCTGCTGGAATAATTACCCCTTGTTTAAAACAGTCTTTAACTTTAAGTTGAAATACTGGGTTACTTCACACAGTGACAGTTTGGGAATTTCTTTAAGAAACACATTTTTCTTCCCTGGACCCTTACAGAAAACAAGTTTTGGCATGCAGTGTGCATTTATTTCTACTGCAACCAGGTTGGTTCTGCGATTGCACACTCTTCAGGTTATCTTTCAGGAATAAATATCAATTGAGGAGGAGGTGGGGGTGGCAAGCCTCACCAGCCCTAGCTTTCTTCTCCCCCAGGGCAGTATTTCCCAATTATGCCTCTCTATCATCAACACCTCTTCATGTCTGGGCTCATCAACCTTCCAGACCAGTTCCTGCATGGCTAAGTCACCAGAAAAAGTAGGACCCCACACCAAGATGATCTTCTTAGCTGTGCTCAACACTCTAGCATTGGGAAACATCAAATATTTTAAAAGGTAAGTGTGGTGATTGTCTAGATAGGTGGCTAAATGTCTCCTTCGATTACAAAAACAATTTTAAACAGAAAAAATAATTTGCCTTAATAATGAATCCAAACAAAATTCCAGAGTATTTTCCCTTCACCACACACTGCAGCAAAGAACATATGACTTAAAATTAGGACAGGCTTGAACAGAAAATATTGACTTTCTGACCACGGGTGGATTTTTTTTCTATAAACATAAAGAGAAGTTTGTATTTCACAGACTGGTAAGGGAGTATTTATACCACGTTTGTTTTTGAAACACCTACATTTCATGATTTGCCATCAACCTAGAAACAGCAGTGAGAAAAATTGTGCATGCAGAATATATACTCTAGTTTTGTTTTAGCCCACTCACAGGGGAAGTGGCTTTGCATGTATTTGTATAACACAATAAACGGGCAACCTCCAGCCAAGGGGTCTATAAAAATTTCCCCCTGGCATATCTACTCTTTCTAATACAGCTCAAGAGGATATTATGTTTGCACATTTTGTGTATGCACATGTATTCAACATATGTTAATACATAACATTTGTCTTATTTCTGTCATACATGTTTATATGTACTTTATTTAATAATTTTAGTTAACATTTTCTATTTCTTTGTAAAAAATGATAGTATGATTTTTAAAAGTATGGCCCAACTCCCAGACTTAGGCATAACTAATATATGAATACATTTAGTCATGCTTACTGTGTTAGTGGACTTTGATATCGAATGACTTTCATGCAAATGAGTAGTTTTCATATGGTATATACTAAAAATGATTCAAATAATAGAAAATCTTATTTGTTGGCTATTTTCTTAATCTTTAACTGTAATAAGAAAGTGTATCCAATTTAGAAATTACAGTGTGTGTGTGTGTGTGTGTGTGTGTGTGTGTGTGTGTGTGTGTGTGATAATGTGGGAGGTTTACAATTACAGTGGGCAGGAGGAACTGTTTGCATCTCATTTCCTGGCATGAGATCATGTTTTCCTTATTGTTTTTACTCGTCTCAGTACTTTTGAAAACCTAAAATTTTGTATCCACGAGTGGGGAGCTAGACCGTCTAAAATGAGCCTTATTTACTTTTCCTAATATTTATGTCTGTTTATAGCTGTAAGTTATAGCATACCAACAAACTCTCAGATTTGAGACTGACAGTTTCAAGGTTACTGTCATCCCTACTGTGCCTGATCTTTTACTGATTTTTTTTTTAACTCTCTCAGTTCTCACAGGGATTTATGCAGCTTTGTTCCTCTAAAACCATTACAAAATTAATTGATTAATCTCCCAATTGTTTCTTTGCTATTTCTTTCCTCTTCAAATGATCATTCATTAGAAATCCAATATAACACTAATGATAATATTTATTTATTCATGGTTGTTTTTCATAGCCTAATGAATTGAGGTCAAGGGAGCTCTCCTATGGCATTATTACCTGCTCTAGCTCTACCTAAATATCGTCTTTAATGATTTTTAAATATACTAGTCTTGGCAATACGTACGTAAGTTTGAATTCATTTTGCTGGAAAAGGACACATTTCTCTGAACTTTGATCAAATTCTATGACATCTCAATGTAGTTAAAAATGCCATCCTGGTTACCTAGTACAGTAGCTGGCTACGACTAAGTACTAAATAAATATCTGTGGAACAAATGAACTATTCTCAATGATGTTTTTCCGAGCCATCTAAATATCACTCTTACCCTAACTTATTGTACTTAAAAACCATTCTGCTACTGTGAAATTGTCCTCTGTGTGGAACTGTCACCCCCCCCTATACAGGCACCTAGAATGCATGACTCAGGAGTACAGAGTATGAACCTGTTCTAGGCACCATAGGGTTTTGTCTTCTTCAACAATTCCTGATAAAGATGATGAGATGGATCATGGTATGAAGAAGAGCTCACAGTAGAAAGCTCATGAAGAGCATCCTCTATAGGCTCAAAGAATGACCGTCTTTAGAATCCAGTTCCCTCTAACTTTCCATGATGATGCACACTAAGTAGTCTATCTCAGCAGGAAACAGGATTAAAAGGGCATTGTCTTCCAGTCTTCTGTGTCCCAGAAGAGCCTAAATATTTCTAAGGAAGACCTGTTAGATATAACTCTCCACAGCCACTGGGATGTCCTGTCTGTGTTCTGCAATGTGCTGTCTAGGTACCTGTTAATAATGAATATTGGAAATAGGGCCAATGCTGCTAAGAGCTGACTTTTCTTTAATAATTAATTTAAACAGTCACATGGTGGTGGATGTTACAATATGATAGCCTACAGTTCTTGAATTACATTTCTCTCTCCATAGTTGAAATTATCTAAAGATATTCTCATGAGCAAGAAACTGACAAAACCCCCTAAAACTCACAAGGAAATTACATCCTATAAAACAATCTGTCAACCAGCTCCAGCAATTCATGGCTTTGAGCAAAACACTGCTCTCTCCCAATAAGTTCCTGCTACGTGGCTGCCAGTGCTTCCCCAGTGAGTCTTCTACACCTTAGTCTGTTTTGTGCACCAGCCTTCTTCAGGGCTCTGTCTCTGGCTGTCCTTTGTATCTACATAGAGCTTGGTGCCTGACTGCCATAGGTAGGACATCACTCTAAGTGGGGTGTATCTCCTTCAACATCCAGAAAAGGAAAAAAAAATCACATGCCCATGAATCCTAAACTCTCTTCATAGTCCTAGGAAGTGTGGATATGAGGAGAGTTGCCAGGGGTCTCTGTACTTTTCAAAGGCCACTACTCAGTGTGAGTCTCAGGGGAATACCTTCCTGCCCAGTGGAACGCTGAGCAAGAAGCTGGCCAATCTGATGAGGCAGAAACTCATCCAGGTGTGTCTATTACCGCTCACTTTAAAGAACAACAATTTCTCAAGTTGTAAAAACTGCGAGCATCTCCATGCCCTAAACAACTTCTAGAAAAATCTGCACTACGGTTTATTTACAGAAAGGGATTAAATAATTTTTTTTTAAAGTCTAGTGAAGATCGCCATATTGGCTAGGGTTTTCTAATAAATTAATAAATTAATGTTCTTTAAAAAGATAGCATCATATGTAACAATCTACTGTTCAAAAATTGTGGGAATCACTATAAGACAGACAAGGTCTGCATATCCAACAACTCCTGGGGACTGGTGAGATAGTTCATCAGTTAAGAGCACTTACTGCTCTTTCTCATGACCTCTACTTATTTCCCAGCACCCACATGAGGTGGCTAACAACCACCTGTAACTCCAGCTCAATATCATCATCTGATGCTCTTTTTGGGGCCTTCACAGGTACCCATATTCATACGCACCTATACACACACATACACAGAGACCAAAAAATAAACACTTATTCCATTTCTCAAGATTTCCTGGATAATTAAAGTAAGAAAGTTGTGTGTGTGTGTGTGTGTGTGTGTGTGTGTGTGTGTGTGTGTGTGTGTGTTATTATACAAGTATATAGCAGAAAACTGTTCATGGAACATATGTTTACATTGGTCCTTAATGTGGTATCACAACAAAAGCAAGAAATGAAGTATTTTAGTTTATTTTCCTATTGCTGCAATAAAATATTCCCACCAAAAGTGTTTGGGAGGAAACAGATTGTTTCTGTGCTTGTTAGGTTTTTTGGGTTTTTTTGTTTGTTTGCTTTTTGTTTTGTTTTGTTTTTGTCAACCTGGCATAGGTTTGGGTCATCTGGGAAGAGTGAAACTCACTTAAGAAAATGTCTCCATCGCACTGGCCTGTAGGCAAGTCTGTGAGGCATTTTTTTGATTAATGATTGATGTGGGCGGGTCCAGCCACTGCTGGTGTTACTGGATGGTATAAGAAAGTAGGCTGAGCAAGCCACAGGCAGCAAGCCAGTATCATTTTCCCATGTCTTCTGCTTCAGTTCCTCCTTCAGTGGTCCTGCCCACCTTAAGTATTTACCTTGGCTTCCCTAGATGGCTGGCATTTATAAGAACAGATAAAACAACTCAACCCTTTCCTCTTCAGTTTATTTTTAGTTGTGATACTTTATCACAGCAAAAGAAAATGAACTAAGAAAATGGTACTGTCCATCATCACCACATCCACCATTGTTTGACCCTTGTGAATGTCCCATGTGTCCATGAGGTCGTATTTAGTGTTGTACAGACACAATGATATTAGTGCTTATTTTTCAGTTAATGGGAAAGGCGTTATATTGGCAATGTTAAAAGGCCATGCTTCTGGAGCCAGTAACTCTGGAAAAGCAATCTCTCCCTAGCTGTTTCCCAAGTGTGCAGCTCTGACAGTTACAGACAGGAATGTGTGAACCTCAATTTGTTCAATTGTAAAAGTGGAACCTTTGGTGTATCTGTGGCTGGATTGTTGATGAGGTAAATACCTAGCATGGGACAACTGAATGAATATTACCTATTTTGCTGTCATGCATATATTGAAGACTTTGTACAGGGCAGGGGGGAGACTGGACACTAAACATGTTACCTTTACTTTTAATTTCTGATGTAATTTTGGTAGGAATTCTTCATAGGTTTACAAAGCTACTGACTGAGAAAAAATATGAAGCGTCTGTCAATTCTATTGCTTTAATACCTTTTAAATCTTGGGCATAGCTTAAATTCTTCTAAGAAGTCAGAATGAATGGAAATAAAGTATATGTGTGTTGTATTTTCAAAATGGGAAGAATATCAATTATTTAAAGTTATGAAATTCAAATAAAATATAGCTGTTAGTTTCTGAGATGTTAATCATTATTTGCATGCATAGTCACAAGACACAAACCTGTAAGGAAGAAATAAGGCGTTTTCAACAATTATGAAGAAAATAGATACCTCTCTGTGAAGAGGTGAAGAAAACCATCAGATCGCCATCTCTAGACACATTCTTTCCAGAGGCTGCTCTCAGCCTTAGTCAGCAAAACCTCTTTGCAGTGCACAAACGACAATGAGAGGTCAGTCCTAAAGAATACATTTATATTATCTTTGAAGGGCTCGGGGGATATTGCAGAAGAGTGACAAGAGAATAGAAGAGCCAGAGACAGGAAGAAGAGCTATGAAATGCAACCTGGTAATTGTGAACTCCTAACAACTTCACCTACTGACATTGAACCTCCACAAGTTGGTCCTACTCAACTGCAGCCTATGAACAGAGAAGATACTCATGGAGTCTCATCACTTACTATTGAACTATTTGGGAACTAACTCATTCTAAAATGTAATCTATCAGATTTTCACAGATAGTGCCAAACCCAGGATTACACAGCACTAGTCAACACTGTGTGGAACACGATACAAAAAAAAAAGTTATGAATGTGGGAAAGAGATTTGTTGAGAAGAGGCAGGGCTATCAAGAAAAGAAGGGGGAAACAAAGAGTTGAAAGAGAATAACGGAAATGCATTGTATACATGAAGAAAAGGTAATGGATAAAATTTATTCATAAAAGATAAAAATGTCACTTAACCCTACAGTTTATGTGTATACAGGAGGCATTTATATTTGTGATATTTGCTTTCTAATTAAAATAAAACTAAGTGTTGCAATGCAAATAGTTTTATTGACATCTAGTGACAGCCATTCCTTGGCATGCTGATCCCTTCAGACATTTGTCTCTAGTTTGTGGCATCACAATAAATAATGTGAATATAATTGTGAATAAATGAAAAGAAACCAAACATCCAAAGGAGAGAGATCTTATACCAGATTTTATTTCTTGTGTTCATCTTGATGGCTGTGCAGATGCATGATTATAAAGTAAAAAGAGTAGAATAGTTTCCAATATATTTTCATCAAAGTCTGACATTAAAAAACATCTGTACATGTAAGGAAACATGCAATGTCAATATTATTCAGCACACATACATGCATGCATGCATGCATGCATGTAGAAATAGGTAAACTGCCTATAAGTTTACACATAGGAGAGATCTTTTATCTGAGCACTGTGCTATGTGGCACAGTAGTAAGACTGCTAAAGAGAGTACTAGGGGCATAATAGCTGAAGGACAGAGATTTCTATTCCCATATCTCCCAGTCTTATCCTCCAAGACACACACTGTTGTTCATGTCTGCATTCTCTCGCCTTCAGAGAGCTGCTTTTCCCAGCTTTGATTTTGTGCTGTCATGTTTTATTAAGGCCTTATTTTTCAATATGGAAAATAAATAAAAAGAAAATCACATTACCCAGTCCTTAGTAGCTTATAATTTCTTGCATGCATTCATTCACCAAATTGACAAGCAATAAATGAATAAATAAATAAATGTCCCAGTATCCCCATGGTGAAAATTTTAACCATTTCTTATGAATAAAATAGGGGATAGATATTTTCTGCTACAAAGAGTTTAGAAGAGGCAGCAAAGTAATGTTTTCTCTGCCTCCACCATTCTTATAAGAGTACATACTCAAGGTTGGAAATTACTTTCCAATTACGGTTCCTTACTCAGAAGTAATTACAGTAGATTGAATTGGACCTTTTTGGTAACACTCATTCTTTCCTTGCCCCAGCTCCTTAAAAGAAAGCTCTGAATTTGGAAAGAAAATAAGCAGGATTAAGTGGATTTGTGCTATAGGGAGAATCAATGATTTAATTTTTTAGAATTAACTTATTTTCATCTTACCTCTAAATATTGAGAAGCAATATTTAATCTTCTGACAAATATGCATTCTCAGTCCATACTGAAGAAAAATAGAATCTCTCTACATCTCCTTTATCCAATTTTGAAGTCTATTTTTATTTTTCTGTTACTTGAATAATTTCTTACAATTTGGTTGCTCTGTAAATAAATTTAAAGTCAGATTTTTTATGTGGTTATTCTGCCTAACCATAACATGATTATCTTCTTGTCTTCAGACTTGACATTTTTCTCTACTGAATTCATCTTTTGCTCATTTTTTGAAAGAATGATGGTGAACTTATATTCTCATGTCTATAACTAGAGCAATCATCAAGATGAAAAGTAATCTCTTAAGAATTACCAAATACAACTTCAAAAACCAAGTCGATGCCTTTGTTCCAGATTACTCACTATCTTCCTGAGGGAACTTATACTTCAGTGGAAAGGTCCAGGCAATCATGTGGATCATTTTCTTAGTTTACCTTTTTCTTTTCCACAATGGTTTTAGTTCAAATACTTTTGATGCTATGTCTCTTCATTTTTCTTTTTTAAAATTCATTGAACAAAATATCAAATAAAACATGTACCAATATATTCCTCCACTTATTAGATGTCTGTGATTTATAGCAGTTATGTTGGAAAAAGTAAAATGGGTTAAGGAAGCCTATCAGTACGTACAGATAATGTATATATAAAGTGAGCCCAACTTGCTTCTATTAGAAACCTATAGGCAGGATAAGCAGACAGGGAGAATTCTGGGAAGAGGAAGACTGAATCAAGAGTCGCCAGCCAGACACAGGGGAAGCAAGATGACAAGGCAGAACTAAGAAAAAGTACCAAGCAAAATGGCTAAACATAGATAAGAATAATGGGTTAAATTAAGTGTAAGAGCTAGTCAGTAATAAGCCTGAGCTAATGGCTAAGCAGTTACAAATAATATAAGCTTCTGAGTGATTTTTTTTTTTTTATGAGTGGCTGTGGGACCATGGGGCCTGGTGAGACCCAGAGAAAACTTGCAGCTACATAAACCTCATTTGGTAAATGACTTAGCAAAGCTGCACATAATATACTAGTCAAGCCAAATATGTGTGAGATGAATTTTGAGTTTACCAAGAGCAAGGATGAAAATATTGGAAGAAATGATACAGTCATTGGAACAACTGGCACTTCTAGGACAAAGCAATAACAGCAGAGATCGAACATGATAAAGTGCATTGAGGGTATGATATCCCCAATATAGATTTAAGAATATGATTATGCTTTAATAAACTAAAAAAGGCAATGGCGTCCACATGTGAAAGACGTTTCTGTGAATTGGTTGACAGGATATAAAGTTATACTAATATTAACAACCTTTAATTGAAAGCTCATGTACATACAAAATGCTCACATATAGAGAATTACCCTTGGTGCATTAAGTAATCAGGAAATAATGTGTTAAAATTGTATTAGAAGATAATTTAAAACATGCAGAAGTCTATTCAGAAAGAGACAACTGTGTTTCGTGGTTTTAGAGCCACATTGTATTTTGGTGGGCGACACCATGTTAACATTGTGTAGTGATAATTCACAAAGATTTAAAATAGTCCAGCTATGGTTGACCACAGGGAACTATTCCCAGGTTGAACTGGATGGAGGCGTCTGGCATCTTCAGAACTCAAGTTAAAGCTTTTTACAAATCCCTTGCATTCAGAGTCAAGTCAAACAAACCCTCAAGTTTCTTTGCTCTTGAGAATGAAAATGATTTTAACCTGGATTAAGTTCTCTAAGGTCCATAGAGCCCCGGTGCTTCTGAGGGGACTTCAGGCTGATAATCACAAGGTCGTGTTTTATAAAGGTGGACGTATAAATGCAAGGATGAAGCACCACAATTTAATTTTGGCCCTGGGAATTGAGATATGTATGTCCTATTGTAAATAAGGAACTCAAAGTGTGATGTGATGCAGCAGAACATTGATTTATTCAATTTAATGTTACTCAAAAAAAACCTCTAAAATTAAGTGAAAGAGATGGTTATATAATCATCACATGATACTTACATTAATATGCATATTTAAAGACATAATGTAGTGAGTAGTGTAGATTTATATTGCACACAGAGATGGAGAGGAAGGAAAGAAGAAAGAAAGATGTAAGAAAGGAAGGAGGTAGAGAAGGAGAGAAGAGAAGGAGGGATTGAAGGGAGGGTGAGTGGGGAGGTATAGGGAAGAGCCAGGCGAGGCTCAAGAGCTAAGAGATGTTTTCTGAGATGATAGTTGTCTCATTTGTCATTCTAGTCCAGATCATTTCACTTTAAATCATATTCCTCAACACCATGACAATTTTTAGGTGCTTTTAAAATACTGATTCATTTTATGCGCAAGTGTTTGTATGCTTGAGTGTTTCTATGTATGGCCCCTGTATGCAGGAGCCTGTGAATGTCAGAAGAGAGCATTCAATGCCCTGATAATGGAGTTACAAGCAGTGTGACCTGCTCTGTGAGTGCTGGAGTTTGAAGCAGGCTCTTCTGCAAGAGCAATAGATGCTCTGAACCTTTGAGCCACCTCTAAAGCCTCCTTATATGTACCTTTTAGGTATTAAGTTCTAATTTTTATTTTCCTTGAGGTCAGAATTCTTTATATCTCTAGAACATAAGACAATTTAAAATTCAAAAAAAAAAGAGTTTCATGGTTCTTGTCTATTTCATCATATTCCAGTAGTTGTTCTTGAACTAATCTTCCATAGCTATTTTTTGAAACTTATTTTCATATTGCCAGTCTAGAACCCAATTATAAATGTAAATTACATTTACTCTACCCATCTCTATTAAGGACCTTTGAGTACTGAAATGCTGAGTCACACTCTGAACACAACTACCTTGAAAAAAGAAAAGGCAGATGAAAGGGGAAGTATTCCAAATCACACTGCCCACCCCATGGTGAATATGTGTCTATGTCCATTATAAGTCACTTAAACATGCATTCCAGATTATTTTTAATCCATTCCCCATCTAATTTTCAAACTGTGCCCATAGGCCATATTTAACTATAACCCTGTCTTGTTTCATCCCCACAGCTGTTTAATTATTCATTTTTTACTTAAGTAATCTAAATGATGCCTTTTAATTCTTATAGGCTAAGCAAAGATCATAAATGAGATTTAAATGACCTTTTTAGATTTGTACACCAAACACATTCAGTAAAAATCCACTGAAAATTGTTGTTTAAAATTCTTTATGAGTTCAATATTCTGCTGGTTTTTTTTTTTTTTAACCAGAATAACTTAGTGTGGCCTGTTCATGTTTTTTTATGAATTTTTTCCAAAGTGTCATTTACAGTATCCCTGATGGAGGCCCTTTGGTTTGTCACAGGAAAGTGGAACTTAGCTGTCAGAAAAATGCAAAGTCATTCAGTGGAATTATATTTAGAGGCATAGCAACATGACTCTTATGGAGCAATTGCACCGTGATTTTTAGTCATACTGATGAGCTATAATCTGTCTACAGAACAGTAAAGGCTACAGTTTATTGGTTCGACATGAAGGTAAATTTAGACAAGTTCTCTAAGAGGTGATTTCTACTCATTTTCAATCTAGTTCTAATCAGAACTGTCTAATCTTTGGACTATGGGAACACTGCTCAAGTAAATTTTCTTATCACTAAAATGAAGTTGAGCTCTTCAGATTTCTTAACAAAATTTCCTTTGGAACAAGCTGTTTGGCAAGAACCCATTGATGTAAAAAATTGTGGAGTTCTCTGCTAAAGACACATCAGGCCAGAGAATATAATCCAAATGCCACAATTCTACGCACACTCTCATATAAAAATACCCTATTTTGTTGTTCGGCATAGAATATGTCCCTGATAACCAACAGATTACATTTGAGAACTTACATGATAATCTTAATTACTGCATTTATTTCCTGGAACTGTGGTTGTTTGAGAAAATAACAATGAGGATATAATAGATGTTACACATGAGTCCTTCAAAAACCACCTGAACCATGCAACTAGAGGAAGAAAGAAATTGTCTTAGTTTGCTGGGCATCCTTCAGCTATTTACACTCACAGCAGTGCTTATTACTGGAAACAATAGAATGCATGTGGATTTAAGAATGCACAGATACTCATCTGTTAATGTGGCATGCTCTCTTAGAAACTGATCACTGTTTGTCACTTCAAGGCCATCTAAAGACATGACAGAAAGTGATAATGTTCTACCAGCTTCGGGTTAAAAATGAAGTTACATAATATTCTATATTATTATAAACAATCCCATGATTAGATGGATCATAGAGATTAATGTCTAAAAGGGGGTGATCATATATACCAATATGAAAGGGCATAATGAAGGGGCATAATCTTAAAGGTATGCATAAACTTAAACTATGTAAATTGGCTGTAAGAGAATATCACAGATTCAAGCAAGTTGAGATCACAATTTATGCCTTTCAATGAGGAAGCAGGAGCTGAGGGGCAAAGAAGTTGGAGAAAAGCCACAGGCAAAACTTCGGTGAGTAAATCAGGAAGAGTGGAGTAAAGGAAACATCGCCAGTGTTCTTAAGAATTGGAAAATGCTGGTCTTAGCCAGAAATCTCTGTACTTTTAAACTCTTAAGGAAAACCTTTATGATACATCTAACACTAGCCAGAAGATCATACTTCCCTTTACTAACATTCACCTCATTTGCTCAGTGTTATTCTGAGGTCTAAGCTGTGGTTTACACTGTCATTTTAAAAGCAATTCTGAGAACATTTGCTAGGTAGTTTATGGAAGGAGACACTGGGGGAAAGGCCTTACGCAGCTGTCCCTGGTTAGATAAGAAACCAGAAGCTAAGTCAGCCTCAGAAACCAGATATTCAGAGTCCTCGCCTTAGTTCTTAAACCAGGCTCCCATTTAATATATCCAGGGTGGCTTTTACCAGGACGAAACCTGTAATTGGATCCATGAATGAAAGCTTTGGAGGGCACTATCAGCATTACGCGTTTATCTTTTATCTCAAAATCTCACAAAGCTTTATTAAACCATTCAAAAAGGAAGTGTTATTGTTCCCATGTACCTCTCTCTCCCCAAAAGATAGCTCAAGTGGATTTATCAGGTGGCTAAATGGGAGTAGAGAGGGGTTGAATTTAATTCAAGGGAAGAAATTTCCCTCATGAACACAGACCCTTTTGTAATGCCGGTGCTAAAGTGGTCTCCTTGTCAAAGGGCTTGTTTCTTATGGTGTCTTTCAAACAAATTTAGAAAATAAAAAGGAAATTCACACAGAAACTGTACTTTCTAGGCTCAAGAACCAGAGAGGGAATTTTCGTTCTTGGGAGGCTGGGCTATGCAAGAGTTAAGATGTCTCAGACTGCATAATAACGATGCTCACTGAGGGCTGTATTTCTGTGATGTGAAAATAAGAGATGAATTGAATGGGAAGTTTAGGGGCAGTGATTTAGGCTGAAAATATGGAATTTTACAATACATTGAAATGCAATCATTTTGTACTCAGGAAGTTCGGTATGGACACAAAAATCTATGATGGTTCTGTCAGGTGGTAGATTGTTGGCTTTTTTAAATTCACTTTCAGAGAAAGTGAAAAATGTACATAATAGTGGCTTCAAGTATGTACATTTATTTTGTGTGCACAGTCTTAAAGGACTTGTACACAGACACTTTTAATTGGTCATTTAATGAAGCATATCATTAAGTAGTCATTGGCAGGATTCTTCTCTATGACTGCAATCCTGTAAATGATTCTATTGATACAACCTGTCATTTCCAGGCTCTTCTAACGATATTTTAGCTTACCATTTAGAGATAGGAGCAAAGAACAGAGAAATCTTCTTATTTGAAACTTGAACTTATCAAAGCTCATCTGTCTAGAAATTAGCATGGGAACATAGGAGCAATGAAATTTCCACCCCCATCCCCATTCTTGCTGACATGCCCCTTCCCATTTTTAACTATGAGAGTTCTAAGACCTTTCTGTCAATTTTGAATTCTCAAATAAGCTCAACTCAGAGTTTTATAAGAATACAGCAATTAGCTCACTGAATGATCCCAACAATATTCATCGCTTCACCTAGAGGTATTTTTAGAGAAAATAAAACTAACGGTTTTCCTTCATGGAAAAAAATTACTTACCCCACCCCCACCCTGAAACACCAGTGGTTGTTTTAAATATTTATTTTAAGTTACATATGAGGTATGAAAAACAGGGGTCAACAGGCCTAATTCACTTTCTTGGTGATTGATGATGTGGATGGAAAGGAAGTGGCCACAGAAAACAGACTGAAGCCTTACTTTTACCTCATTCGAGTCTACCCATAGTCACAAATACAATGTAAAGCCTTTGGTCAACCACAATTATTCAGTTTCCTGACACGCAAGTCATTTTATTGAGTTATAGTACCTGGCTGCCCTAAAAAAAAACTGAGCTTGAACACAATTTCAGCCACATTTGTCTCAGTTTTGCAGGCAACAGTTTCTCTTGTTCAGAGTCCCCACCCCGCTGCCCGCAGACTCTTCAAGTGCCAGAGACGTCTGCCAGCATGTCAGAACAGAATCACATTCCACTTCTCCTTAGCTATAGCTCTATGCATTTAGTGACATCACCAACAAGATATCGACAAATTTGTGGTTCCCTGCAAATCAAAAGGGTTCCTGCATACGCCACCTCCCATGTTCTCCCTTCCTTCAGTTCTCTCAGTATCCTACAGCTGCAACTCTGGTGTTCTTCCTCATGTAAACAGTCTTTTACCCTACAAGCTCAGATCTCCAACACTGTAACATACATACATCTCCAGACCTGGGCATGAAGGTATAATAACTCTGGGTGCTTATTATAGCATGCCCATCAAGCCTGAGACCCTTTGCTTAGAGACACTCCACAGAAGAGAATTTCCACTTTCTCACTAAATTGAACTTTCCCAAGCTCAGATTAATTAGTAATTTCCTTCTAGGTTACATTTCTAAAGTATTTGGGCTATAAAATCCTATGGAAAAGCCAATCATATGCACAAAAGTGAACTAAAAAATAAAACCATAAGTTGATATGATATTTCATCAATTTGTTGATGAGAAAGCTGGAAATATGATACATTGGGCTGAAAAGTTTGATAAATAGATATTTTAATGATAAATACAGCATAAAGGTGTAATTCAGTTGTGTGTATGGGGGGCGGGTCTTCTTTGATGTTTTCTAACTTATTCTTTGATATGGTGCTGCTCACTGAAACTGGAGCTCACAGGCTGCCCAGTTAGCAAGCTAGCAAGTCCTAAAGATCCTCCTGTCTCCGTCTCATCCCCAGCATTGGGATTACAAGTGTGTAATCCCAAAGCATTTCACTAAACCAGGCCTTCCACATAAGTGCCGAAATTTCAAACTGTGACCTTCGTGGTTGCACAGTAAGCGCTCTACCCATCCTGTAATCTTTCCAGCCCAGAAACACATAATTTCTGAGACAGGTACACAGACATGCAAGAGCTGTACCGACTTCTAAAAGTAACTACACTGATTTAGAAACAGCAGATGATTAGGCCCGTATTTAAATTGCAACTCTTGAGATAGACTGGGTAAACTGTATATAAATGCTTCTCATGTGAAGGCATTATTCTTTTCATGCGTCTGTGTGTGTGTATCTATGTATGTGTATGAGTATGTGCTGTATGGGAACACTAAAGGGAAAGGTAGGCTGCCAGTCTCAGGAACACTGTCTTCCTCATTTGAGACAAGTTCTCCCATTGGTGTGAAACAGGCTAGGCTGGACAGGGAAACCCAAGGATAACCCTGAGGCTGTCTCCCCTGGGCTTGGATGGAAAATGGGTTCACCATTATATTATGCTTTTTGCTTGCATTCTGGAATGAGACATTGGTCTCTCCCAAACCACAAGTCTCAGTAGGCATTCATCTGTTTTTATTCAATGAAAGAGAAACACAGAAGATAAATTCCCTTCACCAAATTAATGGGTCTATTCTGTGAGATTAGAAAAACTGAACATTAAAATTTCTCTCTTCACGGGCTGGAGAGATGGCTCAGAGGTTAAGAGCACCAACTGCTCTTCCAGAGGTCCTGAGTTCAATTCCCAGCACC
The DNA here is from genome assembly GCF_007827085.1 of Peromyscus californicus insignis. NCBI lineage: Eukaryota > Metazoa > Chordata > Mammalia > Rodentia > Cricetidae > Peromyscus > Peromyscus californicus. The sequence goes on from NW_026294534.1 coordinate 2,521,461, forward strand.
CACATGGTGGTTCACAACCATCTGTAATGAGATTTGGCACCCGCTTCTGTATACATAATAAATAAATAAATCTTTAAAAAAAAAATTTCTCTCTTCTTTGGACCTTTCTCCTTAATATTTAAATATGGTCATCTCTAACATTTTATATCTTAATCTCTCTCCCTCCCTCTGTTGTAGTGTATATTGTCTTTAAAAGAAAAGCTATCAAATTTCTGTACTTGCTAACTGTATATGATTATTCAAGTATACCTTATTTCCTCATATGTAGATGATTCAACTGAGTCAGCAGTATTCCATGTGAATGCTCTTGGTTTCTGAGCAGCATCATAAAGGACAGTATAAGCCTCAGTGCTGGCTGACAGCATCTCTGACTCCTGGGCTGCCTGACAGACGGCATCACCTAGGCTCCTGGGATTCATGCCTGTGCTTCTTTTCTCAGCTTCTCTTTTTCTCCTCCAATTTGAGTGATATAATTTAAAAGTTCAATTTACAATTGTGAACTTTACGTTAAGAGAATTTCCCCAACTTTATTGATATATACTTTACATAGCAAACTGATCATATGAATATGGAGAAATTTATAAATACAGATGTGTGATTAAATACTAAAACCATTACCACAGTCAAAATAGTTGAGCCCACTACCATTCTTAGAAATTTCTCCACACTTCTTTACATCACTCCCTTTAACCATTCTGTCCTTTCCCCTCAAGGAAAGCTCATGCAGGTTCTCAGATCAACTATTTCCTTTCCTTACGCCTCAGTCCTCATTCATTATAGCTCATCTAGCAAGAAGATTTTCCTCTACAGGATCCTGTGGGTAGCATTTTAGTCACTCATCTTGCCTGGTATCCCATTTCATCACAATGTCTTTTTAATCCACCTGCTCACCATCCATGATTATCTTCCCTAGCTTTCAGTTACTATTGAGTAAGCTTTGAGAAAGTTTGTATGCATGCCTTTACTTGCTTGCTTATTTTTATTTATTTATTGTTTTGAGACAAACCTGTAGCTCAGGCAACTCAAACTTCTGATCTTCCTGCCTCACAAGGACAGAGATTCTGAGCCCCACACCTGGATCTGAATACAAGTCTTTTAACAGACATAGGCCTTCACTCCCATAGGTGGCCGAATGCCTAGATCATGTGTCTAGATCAAACTGGTAGATACATGCTTATCTTTGGAAGCATGTATTGCATTACAAAGTGACTGGATCATTTTCCACTCTGATCAGATATGAATGCCTCCTCCATCCCACCAGAGCTAAGGTGAACGTTTATATTATTAGCTATACAATAGACATGCAGTGATGTGTTATTATATAGATTTCTTTAATGACTGATGTTATGGGTCAACTTTTCATATGAATATTTTCTATCCAACTATCCTTTTGCCACATATCTGCTATAGCTGTAGTCTATAATTTACAGAATTGATGATTGTTTTCTTACTTTTGAGAGTTTTTAATAAGTTCTGGATAGGGACCCTGCATTAGGTAGACCTTTTGTAAATATATTCTTTGACTTATATTTTGACTTCAGATTTACGTTTTAATTGTCTTAATGGTGACTTTTAAGGACAAAAAGTTCTTTATTTGATTGTCAACCTTGTAATTATTGCTATTTAATTTCACAGATGTACAATTTATCAATTAATTATTGTTAATTAAGATCATAACCATTTCTTACTATGCAGCTCTGGTTGGCCTACAACTCCCTATATAGATTATGCTGACCTCAAACTCACAGAGATCTACCTGCCTCTGCCTGTTGAGTGCCAAAATAAAAGCTTTGCTGCCAGTATGCCAGGCTAAGGATCATGGGTTTTTGAAGCATATGAAAAATATACACAATACAATACACTCATTGTTTAGTTTGCCTGAGAGCTAGATAAAACACAAAGCTAGACTTGGATGCAGCATCCATATACATGGTGATTCTTTAGGTTTCATCAATCTCAGTATCAACTCCACATAAGCCTGCTACTTATGAAATTCCCTCCCTGCTGCATTTCAGATCTACCTTTCAATCTGCTTCAATGTTTCAAGGGTAGACTAAATTACTCAAGCCCCCAAACTAACATGAACACAGATTACTGGGTGTGGGTAACAGGAATTGGGGTCAGAAGACATCAGACACAGATAAATGGAGTAGGGAAAACTCAATAACCCTATAGAAGGCAAATAATAATGCAATTATGCTACCTGGTTTTGAAAACACTGGGTCTCACACTTATTCAAGTATTCACCATTTTGCACGTTAAAGAACTAATGAGAAGGCTGGTGTCTACTTTTTAGATGTATATTCACTTTTAACTCCCTTCTCTTATTTTTGCTACTTTTTGCAAAGGCCTTTCAAATGATATAATTTATATAATAATAACATCCTGATAATTGAGATAAGGGATAAAGTAATTTATCTATGCCTTCACTAACCATGTGTGAATATGCACTAGTGTGTACACAAGCACAGACCATGTGTTTGTACATGTGTGTGTGGAGGCCAAATGTCACCCTGGAGTGTTACTGCTCATAAGATATCCAATTTATTTTTGAGAGACAGGTCTCTCATTGGGACCTGGGGCTAGCAATATTTACTCCTCTGGCTGGCCACAAAGCCCCAGGAACTTGCTTGTGCCATTCCTCATCAGTGGGATGAGAAGCATGTGCCACCATGTCCTGCATTTATACGTGGGTTTTGAGATTGCACTCAGGTCCTCTTGCCTGCAATGGTGAACGTTTTATTAAGTGAAATGCCTTCTTAGCCCCATTTCATGTATCTTTAAAAACAGCCTTTGAATAGAGTACCTATAAGACACAGTGCTGACAATCGTATTTATTATTCAGTGTTTTGGATTTTACACTTTAGAAGTTATTTCTTCTTCTTGAAATTTCTCCCCTTCTTTCCTAAAAAACATACCCCAAAGTGATGAATCGAAAGCTCAGAATACTTTGCAAGAGAAGGAGAAAAGTGTGACAGTTGGCAAGATAAAAATTAGCAGGTAGAGGGCAAGGAGTGCATAATCACCAGTAGACTAGAGGTGGAAGCTAGAAAATAGTCTCAATAATTTAAAAAAATATATAGTTGTGTTCCAATTTTTAATAAGTCACATAAAATGATGAATTTCAAATAGCTCCTTTAATTAGGTCTCAACAATGAAGTATTTATAGGAAATTGGCCACTAAAGGCCTGTTAACCACATTAAACATAGTTTCTATAATTGCTTGATATCTATTTTAACATTCCCAGTGGAGTAAATGCAATGGCTAGTGTCCCCTGACATCACTGAAGAACCATGCGTGCCCAGAGACTCAGAATGCTGTAGCCATCCCTAGGGACGTGCTTTGAGTCTGGCAGGAACATTAGCTGATCATGCTACTTCAGCCTGACAGCTTTAGATTTTTAACAGAGGGAAAGGGGGAGAACTAATGGACATGAATAAGCTTAAAAGCTAGGGCTTATCAACTGCTGTAAACAGCTGAATCCTGAGAGCTAATAGAGGCACTTCTGAAAATGTAAAACGCCAATAGCTACATTTTCAGGCAACTAATAATTTCAATCTGCTCTTCCTCATCTGTCTCTTCTCCAGTCTCCAATATGTCTACCTGCTTCTTTTCCTTTTCTTTTCCTGTGGTAAAATATGCTCATCAGCATTGATTAACATGAAAGAATCTCCTTCCATAAAGCATTCTTCTTTGTAGAAAAAAGTAAAACAATATCTAATTTTATGAAAAGATAACTCAAAAAGATGAATGAAGTATATCAAATTATCACCATGACTATATTTCTCATTGTTCTTTTTTTATTTTCTAAGAGGAATACACGCGATATTGTTTGTAATTGTCACATTACTGAGTGATGACTAGAACTATTTACCATTGTATTGAACCTGAGGTATATAACCATTTACACGTACATTTCAAACAGCTTGGAAATACGATTATCTGTTTTCCCTCACAATTATTTCAAAGTATTCTACTATTCCATTTCTGCATAGAGGGTTCTGACCCAGAATCTTGTAGAATAAATTTGCTTTTGAAGATACAATGGTTCAAGTTACACAGCAAAGTCCTGATTATTTTCACCAGAGGGTGGAAAATATTTAATTTAATTAATTAATTTAATTATATTATACTTATCTACATCTACATGTGTGTGTGTGTGTGTGTGTGTGTGTGTGTGTGTGTGTGTGTGTGTGTGTTTAATTATGTTATCTGCCTTATTGAAGGAAGAGGATATGGAGGAAATACAAATACTGTCAGGTAAGCATCTTCAATACAGAGCCTGATGATGCAGGGGTGTTTGAAATGCATGACAGGCATCTCTCACACTGAGAAATGACAGTCTCTCAACATGGTTTATCTGATCTTTGTGGGAGTTAAGAAGGCACCAGTATTAATTTTCTCCTTTGTAAGATGCACAACATCATTTACTAGGGTAATGAGACACTTAACACACTGTCATGCTCCAGTGACCTAGCTGTCCACCAAGGGAGTCCGTGTGACAGTTCACACTACTGGATAGATTGACTGAGCCCAGGATAGTGGGCAGGACCTACAAGCTGGTGTGACTGTTTGGGGAGTTAGGGAATATGTTGTTGAGTGGTAATTTCAGAGCATGTTTATACATATATATGCATGTGTAGATAGATAGATAGATAAATAGATAGATACATAGATATATAGATACATAGATAGATAGATAAATACATACATACATAGATAGATATAGATACATAGTAAGTAATAGAGTATATATGTATATATATACATATATATAATATAGTAATTAAATATAGAATCTCTTTCAGAATCTGTTCATTATGTTTGAAGCCCTGGCTTTAATTCCTAATACATAGAAACAAACAAAAAAGAATATTTTTCATGTAAACAATAGTAGTATACATATAAACACATTTTAAGCTGAACAGCATAGAGTCTGAAGCCAGGCTTATGATTCTAAACCCTGTTTCAATATTTCTATGACACTGGAAAATTCCCTTACCTTGAAAGTTTCCATTTCATCAACTGAGAAATGAACTTTTACAATTTCGTTTTCTTCTTTCAAAATGACCTGCAATCAGTGTGGGTTCGAAGTTGGCCTATGGAGAGCATTTTAGAGGTTAATGTTAAATAACTATTTTTTTAAAGCAGCTTTTCTCCAAAACAACTAAGATAGGTTTTGTAGTATGAATGCCACAGACATATGCCAGTTTGTAGGCTTTTGAGTAAGCTAGACTTGTCTAATGTGAGTCTTGTAGACAATGTAGCTAAGTACCATCAATTCAGAGATAATCTCTAACATTCTTACATTCCTTTGTTCTGATTATTAAATCTAGTTTAAACTTATAGCAAGTTTAGCTAGAATTTCCTGGTTGTGGGTGAAACCTAAAATTTGTTTCAATTTCAAAAATTTGTGGTAAGTAGTGTTGAGCACAATATGGTAAGCACCCAACATGTAGGTAGTTACTATTTCTGAAGATTAAATTACAAAAATCCCAAGCCTTTGTCCATATGTTCTGAAGTATACTAGTGTATTACACATTAACAACTGATTCACAGAAACAAGTAGACCTTCCAGCAAATATCACCTGTCAATATGTCAAAGTGAGACATTGTTTTACCTTCTTCAGAAATGGACTTCAAAATGCACTTACACAATCATGGCATTTTAGACTTTCTGTATGGTTACGTCTTTAAGTGGAAGTTTGTGTCCCACCAGCAACTCCCAAATACCTGGCAGTTGCTTCCCAAATTACCACACAGAGGCTTATATTAATTATAAATGCTCTGCTAGTAACTCAGGATTATTATTAACTCTCTCTTACAATTATTAACCCATAATTCTTATCTCTGTTTAGCCACACAGCTTGATACCTTTTCTCAGTACTGCATTCTCATCTTGCTTCCTCTGCATCTGGCTGGCGACTTTTGACTCTGCCTTTCTCCTTCCCCAAATTCTCAGTTTGGCCACCCCCCTATACTTCCCGCCTGGCTACTGGCCAATCAGCATTTTATTAAACCAATTCGAGTGACAAGTCTTTATAGTGTACAAGAGGATTATTCCACAGCATACATCCACATGTACAATTGTAGCAGACTCAAACACAAGCCAACAATTCTCCAACTTGTGAAGATCACATCTTTGTATAATGCCTTTCCCCTACCCACAAGTGATCTGGCTTCCTTTATGGGTTACATTCGGCATGATTTGTCCAACTGGGACAAGATTTCATAGAAAGCTTAATGTCACCATCAATAATATTGTAAGAGCCACCATGGTAAAGCCTGGTGTTGAGTTGAGCTGCTGGAGGACACTTCTGGAACTAATGAGGATGTGTAACAGCAGATAGAAGAAAGGCCATTTTGCAGCCATAAGGAATTGAACTCTGCCAAAACAGAACAGTCCCCAGAGGCCTGTTATTCCCAGACACATCATAAGATAATGTGGTGCAGTCACAGGCTTGAAGATGTTGAAAGACCTTGTGCCAAAGATACTGAGAGTATGGTATGTGCAGGCACAGGATTAGAAAAAACCTGATACTGGACTCTAAATAAATATATCATCAAATTTTCCCTTTGGCATGGTTATACTTTCATGGCTATATTTTGATTGAATGTTGAAAGAGACTGACGCAGTGTTTTGCCCCAGACTGAATCATTTTCCATCTAGGAACTACAGAACCGATAACCTGGCTGGACATCCACTGAGCAGTGAAGTACATGCCCAACTTGACTGAGAACAGAAGTGGAAGATAAGCTCTCAAATCAAATTCCCAACCCTTGAGGTCAGGAGGTTATAAATACAGAACTGAAGAAATAAAAATCAGAGGCTAGGCTAAAAAGAAAGGTGATGAATATTCATGTCTTTTCTGAGAATGAGCAGAGATTTTTCTGGGAATGCGGGCACCTACTCTTTCTATCCTCTTTTTTTTTTTTTTTTTTTTGTCTTGTCTAGTTGTCACTGTTCCAACTGTCAACTGTCTCAGCAGTGGGAACGATAGCATTTGGCATACAGGTGGGATTACAATGAGGTCAGAGGTTGCCTGGCGTCATTTTGGCAGCAGTCATTGGCCTGACCAGATCCAACCAAACAACATGAAGATGTGCTGTGGCTTCATTGGCACCCTGACCTCAGAGTTAAACACAGACAAGGAGATGAGAATGGCTGTGAACCGAGAGCTTTCAGATAACAGAATGATGCAAATTTAACTCTGTGCCAGATTTTTAAATTAAAATGAAGTGCTATGGAGAAAGATGCGATGTACTAATTTATCTTAAACAGGACTGAATTTCTACTGTGCCCTTGTCTTAAATCTATAAACTGGATACTTCTAAGAATTTATTCCCATTAAGACTACTGATTGAAACTTTCCTCTTTTACAAATTTTCGTTTCTATGGGAAAATTTTTATTTTTTAATTTTTTTGTTTACTTGTTTTTTGTTTTTGTTTGTGTTTTGTTTTTGTTGTTTTTTGTTTTGTTTTGTTTTTAGTTCCTGCATGGGATAAACATAAACCCTCTACATATATGTGACAGTTGGGGAGCTTGGTCTATCTGAGGGACTCCTAACAATGGGAGCAGGGTCTGTCCCTAATGCTTGGGCTGGATCTTGGGAACGCATTCCGAATACCAAATTGCCTTGCCCAGCTGAAATACAAGGGGAGGTACTTAGTGTTAGGGCAACTTGATATGACATGCTTTGCTGATACCCACAGGAGGCCTGCCCCTTTCTGAACAGAAACAGAAGAGGAGTGGATTCAGCAGCAGGTGGGGGAGGGAATGGGAGGAGAGGAGGGAAGGGAAAATACAGTTGGGATATAAATAAGAAATAAATTAAGTAAAAAAGTTTATTTGCTATTAAATGAGGGAATTTATGTGCCAGGTATATATTCACAGGGTGATGAAATATTTTTTAATATTTATCTATGTATTCAGTGTATGTGTATATGAGGGGATGAGTTGGTCACTGTGCACAGAACACAGGATACAGGTGGAGTTTAAACAATGAGGCAGCATCATCTCATCACCTCCTTCCTTCCACCATGTGGGGTACGGAAAGATCAAATCCAGGTATCAGGCTCATTGGCAGCCACCTTTCTCCAACATAGCAGCCTCGCTGAGGCATACAATGTGGTTTCTATGCGCCCATCTGTCTTGTGTTACGGAAATGTGTGTGTATGCGCCTGTGTGGGCATGCTTGTGTGGTCAGTTTGCCACGAGTTCTGAATAATTGATTTTCCAATCAAGCAATAGAGGTGACTTCCCTGTTTCTCTTTGGTCACATTCCTTCAACTTAGAATGATTTTTAGTAAAGTTTTCTGCTAGAAAAACAATAGAAAAGACAGATTTATGTTATTGTCATAAAACGATGTCTTCTATCCCAGTGTGGTCAGTTTAGTGTAGAGAACTCTTGATTGTTCGGAGAACCATGCTACAAACAAGAACACGTATTTTTATGTGGATATATCTGAGACTCAAGTTACACAGACTACTTGAGTATTATTTAAAATGGTAGGAATATATTCACATGCTGATTACTTCAAACTCAGCAAGCTAGAGGCAAGTGTTGAGTATTTAAAAATAACTTCCTAGGAACAAGTTCTAAATCTTTTACTTTCTTATTGTGTGATCTTAGCTAACTTATGGTCTGCCTAGAGTTCAGAGAAACCACCGTGAAGTTTAAATGCAGTACATGCTCAGAGCAAGGTTCTCTGCCTATCATCTCTCAACAGCTGTGTGTCACCATCAGTCTAGACAGAATCTTTTCCTCTTCACACTAAAGCAGATCATTAAATGACCATACAAATAAAATACAGAGTAGTGCATTTTAAAGGCTTTGGCTCTTTGGTTTTATTTTAAGTTATTTATTTGATTTTGGCTTTGAATCAAGATAGCCCAAAGCAAACATTCAAATAAAATAGGTATATCTCAAACATTTTTACATGAGATAGGACTCAATAAAACTTCTTTTTCTTTGCAGGTTTCTCACTTGGAAGCAAATGGATTATTGTGATGATTAACTAAATTTCTGAAATGTAAAGGGGTAGTTGAGTAAATATTCTCCATGGACCTCAGCTGGATGAGAGTACAGTTTTAGATGGCAACTTTGATTCCTTAAGATGATTTTACTTCATCCCCTTCTGAGAATATTTCCCTAAAATTGGAATAATAATAATAATGACCATTATTAAGTTCTGAGTAAAAACTCTTATCAGGCAAAAAAATAAACAAAATAATTAATGTATGAGAAAAGTACGAAATCTCTATGTCCATATGTAGTAGCAAAATCTTAATAAAAAAAAGATACATATCTTAGTGTAGGTAAAACTTAATATGTTATAAATAGGACTTGTTTTTTACTATCAAGATGTATATACTTATAGGTAGCGTGAATGTGAGTGTATATAGAATTTCCAGCTTTTAAAGTGTGTATGTATATTTTAATTAAAACATATCAGTGTGTATTGCTATTTGTGTATGTGTATTTATATAATCCAGAAATATAGACACACATTGTCACTGCTGATAATTTGTTAAAATCCAGAATAATTCATATTTTAAAATATTATAACTTTTATATAAACTCTGAAGTTTCCATTTACATAAAATATAATTTATTTTAGTTAAATGATTATGAATAGAAGTAATCCCTAAAATAAGCAATACAATGTATGTTTGTCACATTAAGATGATATATTTGAATTAATACAAATGAAATAACTTTTGAGATTTGAGAACATTGCAGTTATTAACAATATATATTTTCATTAAAAAAATACAATATCATCTGTGCTTTTTTAAACTTAAACCCTAGGATATCATTTTTTGATTGTTTTTGAGAAATGAATTATAATTATCTCTATTTTAATTATTTCAGAAATTATATCTTAACTAATCTTTCCACTTTTACAAACAATTAAAAATATTCAAATTAGTTTCCTACAAAAGTTTTATGTTTAGTTTGAACATATTTAAACTTAAGAGAGGCAAACCACTGTCTACTTCTGTGTGACTAGTTGGGAGACACCTAAGGAGTAGTGACAATCCACTAGCTAGGCATTGTCCAGGAGACAGAAGAGGAAACTCTCTTACATGAGCCCTCCATTCGGAATCACTTGCTGTTGATCAACACTCTCGGGAACAGAGGAGAGACACCAAAGCATTGCTATACTATTTGCTGGAGTTGAACTTCAATTATAGAGAATTTTATATTTGAGAAATGTTTGTATCATAACATTCTCCATTTAAGACTTACCCAAAGAAAACCCATCACTCCTAACTACATAACAATTTCTATTTTAATTAATATTTCAAATTTTCAGAAAGAGCAGGATGTTTTACCTCTGACTCACATAGCTAGACATTTTCAAAATGGACTAAATTTTCAAAAGTATTATCAATAAACTAGTAAATCTATGAATTATATTCCCCACTTTAGGAATGTGGTGACCCATTCCTTGTTATTTCTAGCATAGACCAAATTTTACTGGAATGAAAGTATATTTAATATCTGCCTATATATTATTTCATTTCCACAGACAAATACACATCTTGTTTCTAAAGAACACAGCATGTTTCACAGATGTAGAAAACAAGGAAAAAGAAAAGTATCAAAGGCACATTATGTACAAAATAAACCACAGAGTCATTTTTGCTGTTATATTTTGGTCTAGCTATCAAACTTTTCTGAGCTGCAATTTACTTTGTTATTAAATAGTGATAGTAAAACGACTTATCTGATAAGGTTTTAGATCAGCTGAAACCTCAAAAAAAATGGTTTTTGGGGGGCCGGCCCATAGAAAGATCTGAATAAATACAAGGGCTGCGACGAGACTGCTGTACGCTATGTATTATGAGTTAAGAGGCACTATGCTTAATAGATTTGTTATGCTACTTTCCATTGTGCTTAGAAGGTTGGGCTGTCCTGTGTAAGGATTTACAGAAATGTAAACCAGGTGTCTCACACTTATTCAGCCTTCGGGGGTGAGTCATGCTTCCCTTTAATGCCTAAATACCAATAACTTGTGTCTCTTTGTATGTTATGGCAGAAAATCTAGTCTTTTATGGGGTTTCTCTTCTCAAGTATTTCTGAGAAGCCCTGAAAAATGTTTTTTATATACCACAACTTCATGGGCCGCAGCCTTTGTCTGCCATTCAGAGAAGCAACTGGATGCACAAGCCTGTAGCTCTTTTCCACATTTAACCTTTGTTTCCCTTGCCCTGGTTTTTGGAGAGGTGCTATGCTCTTCCTAATGTAGAGTCCCTTTTAGGCTGGATCCTTTCAACACAGTTGGAATTGGGCTCTTGCTACGCATACCCGTTAGATGTTTGTAGAACACAGATTAGAAATTCTTGCTAAAAGCATTGTGTTTGTAAAGTTTTTTTTTTTTTTTTTTAATACAATGTGTGGGTTTTATGAACAGCCAAAAACTCAGGCTTGTAGGAGTAAACAATCCACAAATTCCCTTCTTGGTCAGCTGGGATCAAGCCAGGAGTCTGTTGGGACAGGCTGTGACTCCAGGTTATGGGTTAGGTATAGGCAAGCTGATTCTCCTCTTCATGCTGGGAACTATAACAGCCTGCCGCATTTATTTCTTGATACGTAGCAGAAGCACAGGAGCTCAAGCTGCATCTATTCACACCCTGTCAGTGAGCCAGGGACCAGGGGATGCTGTATGGGCTGGAATCCCAAGAGGGAAGACGGCATCATCCTGCCCAGGTATATATGCAGAGCTGAGTCTCTAAAGGGTGTTCAAAAATGGCCACCTCTCCTGACACTTGGGGCTTCTGCATTTTATGAGGACAAGATTTCTGCGGAAGCACCATTGATCTACTTCTCAACAGAAATAATAATGGCAGAGGACAGTAAACAACTTTCTAAAAGCCATGATTTTAATATAGGGACAGCTAACAGTGAAGAAAATATTTTATAATATCAATAAATCAGAATATATGTTCATTCCTGAAATTCTGAAAGTGCTATGCTCCTGAGCATAGAAATCTCTCTCTCTCTCTTTCTCTCTCTCTCTCTCTCTCTCTCTCTCTCTCTCTCTCTCTCTCTCTCTCTCTATCTCTCATATATATATTAAATATGCTAAAATAAATATTAGTAATAATAAATTATTTGCTAGATTTTACACAAACACACATCTCCAAACTATCCATTCCCCTCCCCCAAAACAAAGGAACTGTAGTTTTCTACTGGTGAATTCAAGTGGCCTCCAAGGAAAGAGATCATGTCACTGATGGTCAATCTCAGTCCTTCTGTGTCTACAGACATCAGTAGGGGCTAGCCTCCATTAGGCTCTACTGTTGCAAAATGTTTCAAGAAAGAAATATGCAAAAGTATCTAACAAATTTCAAAAGACTCATAAGCAGATAAATTATTGGAGGTCAGCCAAGGTAGGTGAGGACCTAGCTCTGTACCATGGCTGCTGTCTGTGCTTGGATCTAGGCCCTGGACCACAGCTACAGTCTGCACTTGGGTCTAGGCCTTGTACCACAGCTACAGTCTGTGCTTGGGTCTAGGCCCTATGCCACAGCTACAGTCTGTGCTTGGGTCTAGGCCCTGTACCACAGCTACAGTCTGTGCTTGGGTCTAGGGCCTGTACCACAGCTACAGTCTGTGCTTGGGTCTAGGGCCTGTACCACAGCTACAGTTTGTGCTTAGGTCTAGGGCCTGTACCACAGCTACAGTCTGTGCTTGGGTCTAGGGCCTGTACCACAGCTACAGTCTGTGCTTGGGTCTAGAGCCCTGTGCTAGAGTTGCAGTCTGCACTTGGGTCTAGGTGGGTGGAGCTGCTGTTCTGGATCCCTTGAGAAAGAGCCCATCCTTAGCAGAGAGAGGCTTATAGAAGGGTTGCCTGCATAGAAGCGCTCAATAGAAGTGGAGGTACAGGGGAGGAGAATCTCAGGAGGGAGGTTAATTCCCTGAGGATCAGAGGAGCCTGATGAGGGCTTGCTTTAAACAAAACATGAAGAGTTTGAAATGAGTTTATTTCCTAAGAGCAGGCTCAGAAGTACTGAGTAATGACCAAAACAGCTCTGGATTCAAAAGTAAGCTGCCTCTGCTGAGGCCTGACCTTCCACATAAGTGGCATGACATTGCTCATGTGGTCATTGCACGGAGGAGTTAGTAACTTCTGTGAGCCCTGAGTCACATAGTCAGGGTAAGGTGAAGCAATATATACAAAACAATAAACTATGCATAAGAAACAGGAAATTTAAAAATGTTAAAAATTCAAAGCTATGCTAAATTGAAGGAATTTTATTTACATTTCGCTAAGAGTAGACAGTTTTGTGATGGTTGATATATAAACATGTGTATGTGCTCATATACACATGTACACACACACACATATATATGAATACATATTCTGGAAGAAAATCAGGGGTGAATAACAATAAATTATGATTTTTATTTAAAATAATTGAACTAGAAAAATGCAATATTAAATTTTAGTACTTTATAATATGCTCTTTTGATAAAGAAAATTTTAAATAACTTAACAAATAAATTTTATTACCCACACATATATCTGTTTTCTCACTAGACAAAAAGAAGGGCAATAAATAAATAAATCATGCAGTCATTCACTGTAACTAAAATCTGAATCACTTTCTCTTGAATCTGACTTATCTCTTGGAAAATAAAGAAAATCAATACTTCTGGCTCCCAAACAGAGAACTTGTAGGGATCTTGGTCAGAAGGTCTCCTCCTTTTGTGATGTGGTTCAGGTCTGCTGGAATTTAAGTTTCTAAAAGCCTGAGGAAGCTGAGAACTGCCCAGGAGGGGGAAAGCTGGTCAGAAGATATCTGTGTGCAGTAGTAAGAGGAGGAAATAAGGAAATAAATAACATGTGTTTTTATTTTGCAAAGATAGCCCAGACTGTGGCAAGAGAAAAATAAAGTAAAAGAAAAATTATATCTTAAAGTAAGGTTAAAAAGAGAGAATCTGAGATAGACTGAGAGTCATAAAGTCGGGGAAAATCCTTTTTTTTTTTTGTTCTATTTTCTCCATAGACATATGTTCTTCAAAACTAGAATCCAGTTATATAATATAGCAGATTTCCTCTTTGGCTATCACAGTGAGATCTTGTCATGTTGGCTAAGAGAGAACACATGAGAACAGAGGCTATGCTTTTAGAAGTACCAGGTTGGGGGAGTAAGGTTTTGGTGGGATGGTGGCCCAAATAGCTGCCCAGCTGATGACAGTGGCATTTGTTGGAATCAATAGGTAATTAATGGTTCCTTGTCAAGTGAAAAAAATCAAATTGCACGGATAAACAAAAAGATTGGCCAGAAAGATGGCTCAGGGTTTAAGAGCACTTACTGCTCTTGCAGAGGACTGGAGTTTGGGTCTCAGCACCCACATGGCAGCTCATAAACTCCTGCAATCCCAACTCCATAGCATCTGATGCCCTTTTCTAGTTTTGGAAGACTTCTGTACGCACAATTATATAAACTTACCACACACATCTATACACTCATAAAATAAATCTTTAAAAAAAGAAAACAACATACAAAACATGAATTATAAATTACAGAAGTTACAAGGCTGTTTTTTTTTTTTTTCATTAATTTCCCAGGGAGACATTTGAAGAGTATTCACAAAAGACAGTATCCTCAACCCAGAGTCTAGGAGACGGAGCAGACTTTTCTAGTGACTATAGAAGTCTTCCTCTTCCAGGGGCAGCCCCAGCTACTTGAGATGCCTGCTTTCACATGCTTTCACATACATGTATCACTGTACCACTGTCATTGCTGAGAATAACTTCAACTCTCATCTCATGCAATCTCCAGGAATTTCTAAATTCTAGTTTACATTTTGAATGGTCTTTTGCCATTGTTTTTCAGACTGCCATGTATTCATCGGTCATCTTTACTTCTTTTTCTGTACAACTGCCTGTAACTGTTTAATTTCTTCTTCTTCTCCCCACCTCTCTCTCCGCTGTCTTTCTCCCCTCCTCCCTCTATTCTCCCTCCCTCAAGTATGAATTATGTTCTTTTGCATAGCCTTATCACAAGTTATTTTCCATCCCTATATACATAATTTCACATTGAGTTGCCTTTTAGGGTATCTCCTTTTTATATAACCATGATTCTGTTGCCTTGGCTCTAGCCATCGTTTCTCACAGAGACTGTAGCTTTTCCTGGGTGATCACCTGTCTCAGTCACCTTTCCTCATATGGTAAGTAGAAAAGGTTTCTCTGGCTCATAGTTACCGACATCTCATACCATTTAACCCCATTGCCCTTGTGGCTGTGGTATGGCTGAATGTCACTGAAGGAATGTGGCAGAGGAAGCTGCTCTCTGAATTAGACCTGGGAAGCAAAGAGAGAGAACGGAAGAAGTCAAGGTCTAAATATCACTTTCAAAGCAGCCCCTGGTTAGCCTAACTTCTAAATAGGACCCGCTTCAGAAGGTTCCATCCCATCAAAGAATAGAGCTACAAGATGTACCCTTGCCTTTAACATACAGGATCCCTGGCTGTGAACCAAAGATTCCTTCAGTGCCACAGTGATATTGCAAGACATAAGTATGACTGGAACTTTTATTAAAAATCAATTGGATACTTTTTGTACTATATGAATACCATCAATGTAGCTCCTTATTTATGATTCATTAGTCATGTGTGTGTGTAATGTTACAATACAACTTTCTGCCTACTGGTTCTTTCATCTCTTCAATAAAACTTCCACATTACAGAAAATATTCTATGAACAGGTCAGCAGGTCTAAGGACATGCTGGAGAATGCCATCAGCCACCCACAGTGTGTAGGCACACTTCCACAGTTCTCTACAAAAAATTCATACAGTTTCTTTTTATCATTATATTTCAAATCTTTTCTCATATAAATGTCAGAATTAGAATACATATATAACCAAACATAATTATGAAGAGGAAAGTATGCTGAATAACTACAAAATTTGAAATTGAAATTTGTGCTCATTGTGTGTGTATGTATGTGATTGTGTGATTTTATGTGTGTGTGCGTCTGTGTGTTTGTGTGTGTGTGTGTGTGTGAGAGAGAGAGAGAGAGAGAGAGAGAGACAGAGAGAGAGAGACAGAGAGACAGAGACAGACACAGAGACAGAGAGAAGTTCTCTATGCCCTCTTCTCTGGTCACTAAATCCCAAATATTCTACTAGAAAAAAAGTAGCAGAAAAGTAAATCTATAGATCATACTGAGATTTATTTGTAAGGATACATGTTTATATATGAGTAACCCGAATAACATAGTACTAAACATTTAATGTAGTTATTCAAAAGGAGGACTTACCTCACCTACAAAACATTAAAGACACAAAAAAATTGCTTTTGAGCTGTGAAAAGTAGCAAACCATGCTGATAATATCTTGACTATTGCAAGATAAAAGTTGTTATCTAAGGATCTCACCTGGGTTTTAATAGGGAGTATAATAGAGTTTCCTATCTCTTGTGTAATCCTGTATGCAGTGCATTTTGTTACACTTATTATACAAATTGAAGCGAATAATAATTTGCAGTTTTACATCCCATGAATATTTTTTAGTCTTCTCCAGTAGTAGTTAATATGCTAACCAACTTTACTGAAAGGCATACAGATGTGGAAGAGATCTATCTGGGGACTTTAATTATCACCTTGTCAGATTCAAATTATTATCTTGTGAGTTCATTTCCATAAAGTATCCTCTTTGCGGTTCTATGGTTTAGCATGTGTCTATTTTTTCTTATCTTATATGTATCTATCTGGAGTCTTCAACCCTTTCGAAGGTGGCAGATTACTGTCAGATGTCATATTTACCATCAAGTATGTGGTCAAATTCATGTTTATATATACTTTGTTTGGACAGAGCCAACCTGTGTGCAGTACATTAAATTGTCTTAATCTCCATAGTGACTCAAAATTCATATTGAAATCTAATTCAATATGAACCCCAAGGTCAGAGTAAGAAAGAGGAAGTGACTATAACTCACCAGCTCTAATCTGAAAGATCATGGATGCTGAATGGTGGTGCCAATGTCTTGATATTGCTTTGGGTTTCTCTTGACTTCACATGTTGAGACTTAGTCCTCTTAGTGATAACATGAAAGGCTCTATGGGGCTTTTATAAGATGGAGTCTAGTAAGAGGAGAGTCATTGAGCCAATATCTTGTGACGGGACAGGTGTTAATTCTTGTGGCACTGCTGAGCCTGGGGACTCTCTACACGCTAGCATCCACTGCTGCCTGGTAATTATTCTTTCTCACAGAATATGCAATGACCGTGAGGTCTCGATCAGTTCCATATACCTAAACCTCCAGAGCTGTGAACATAATAAATCCATTTAATAAATAAAGTACCAGCTCCTGATTTGTAATTATATTAACAGAAGATAAATTAATACTGTAGCATATCTCATGAGCAGGAAAACTGGACAGCTTCTAACATCAAGGTGTTTGCTAATTTGCTGTAACAATCTCATGGAACATGGAGCCAGTGGGAGAATGTATAACCAGTGAGTCCTTTCCCAGGACATTTCAACCTGAGGTTGGTACTGTAAGAGGAGGAAAGGTACATACTAATAGCACCAAAGAAAGTTCATTTCTGTAACTGTTAATAAAAATATCAAATTCAATATAGAGACACAGAGTTCATTACCTCTTAAAATATTTATTTTTAATTGAAATAAAAAGTGTGTCTTTGAAATCATAATGCAGCTTTTGAAAAAAAAACATACTTTATTTTGACTTCCATGTGATTTCAAAGGTTTCCATTTAAAAGATTTGCTGTTATTTGAAGGTATCCGCAGCAATTGTTAAAATGTGTTAACATATATATTCAAGTGTTTCCACAAGCATTACAGCTAATAACCCCTATTATCACCTGTCACGTGCTGTACCCCCAAAATGCACACACTAAAGAATTAAAACACTGAATGTTTAGCTAATGAGGTGGTGGCAGTGACTTGGCGACTGAGCTAATGATGCAGTTCTCTCCATGTCCCCATCTAGAAATGTAACCCCTTCAAGAGCCCATCACAGTCAGGAATTTCCTTAGTTACAGAAATAATGTGGACACAGTTAAGTATTATTTTTGAGAGTCGGAACATGTCAGGTAAAAAAAAAAAAATCACCTTATTTAGGAAAACAAAATATACTTTCTCAGAAATGCTTCCATTAAGGGGAAAGAAAGAAAAAGATACAGTAGCTACCAAAATGACTAGTGTAAACCTGATGCTGCCACCTGAAGCTCCTTCCAGAAAGTTCTTAGTTCTTAGTACCTCCATTCCCGTGAAGCATGCCAGTGGTCAGAAACCAAAAGTCAGAAGTAGAGCTTGATAAATAACAGTAGCAGTAATGTCTTTGTACCCAAAATAATAATATAAAAATTATCTGATTCGTTTCTGTTAAAACACAAACACTTGTCATTCATGGTTTCTAATGACAAACATGACAATTTCTATATTTATGTTTCATGCTTGCTGAATTGCATTCTGTCTCTTACACTCCTGAGAAGCTAGCTGACTTCCGCACACATTGTTGAACAAGGCGCTATGAATTTTTCCTTACAAAATGCTTGTAATTTGTGAAGCTACAAATAGCACAAGATAAGCCAATGTTTACAAAGGATGCTCTTGTGACTGATAACTAGCCTGCTGCCCTCCTGTAAAATACACTGAATCTTATTTCAAACCTTAAATAAAATCACTTGATTTTCCTTCTAAAGCAAATAAACTCTGCCATACTTCCTCAATCAGAATTTTTTTTCTCTAAAGAAAATTCAGCTTGAGTCTTGGAGGTACATACCATGATACTACAAATCACAAACATCTACCTATCTAAAAAACAAGAGTCAGAAACAAAGAAGGAAGGAAGGAAAGGAGGGTGGGAGGGAGGGAGGGAGGGAAGGAAGGAAGTAAAAAAGAAGGAAGAAAGAAAAAAGAAAGGAGAGAAAGTCCTGTTACTGCACATGTTGATCTACTCCCTCATGTATTGTATATTTCTTAAATGTCCAGATTTACTAGGCTTTTCCTCACCCTACCCCCATGATCAGTGGTAAAGCCATTGTTCCTTTGTTTTCGACCTGTCAAATACAGTTAAAATGTCAACAGCTAAACAACAAAAAACCAAAAACATCAGATCAAAATCAGTCACTCAGAAACAAGAAGACTTCAAATGTCCCATGCCACAAGTCTTTGCCATATGTTTCAAAAATTCTCCCTGTAATCAAAAGTGGTTTTAAATTTTTTGTGCATATATGAAAAGCTTCAAACTCACCCTTGTTAAGTAGAGTAGACACTATCTATTGGTAGCATATTGGAAAGCAATAATAATAGAAGCTATGACTTCTTTGCAGTGCACTTCTGATGTTATGAAAGGAGGCTCACACTTGTAAGTTGTGGCAATTTCCTGCAGGAAACAGGGCCGAAGGGGGTGAGGTTGAAAGTGTGATTTTCTTAATTTAATTTAGCCTCTGTAGGCATTGGAAATATTTATCTTTAATGGCATCAGAAACTAATAATTACAACAAATGTGTGCACATGCAGCTGAGATAAATAAAAACAGCTGTGGATGCAACTGAACGTGCAAAAATAATAGAGCTGTCACCTGTGTCTATTTTAAATTAAAGCTTTGCTAAATGCGGTCCTTTGTAAAGCTGAGCCAAGTGTTACTTGGAGGGCACACGCTGGAGAGACAACACTGGAGTGTTTAGCCCACGCTCTGTGCAGTGACAGCTCCAGTTTGCCTGTCTCCTCTGCTCTTCTGCGGACCTATTGATTTCTGCCAAGTGACAACCAGCCAAGCATAGAAAACCGGTAGCAGACGCACTGTGGAGTCACTCCTGCTAATTCTTGCCCCAGGGTTTTTGTCGGTAAGGAAACCACTGGATTTGACTTGCTGAGGTGGATTTTCAACAGTGGTGGCTTTAAAGGAGAGTTTACATCCTAGGCTGGAGGAGAAGAAACCAAAATTCAATTGAATGAAAGTAAGTGGAACAAATCAAACTTCTCAAGTTTTCCAGGCAAAAAGAAAAAAAAATGTCACCCTGGGTTTTGTTTAGTTTAAAGTGGTTTAGGGCAAATGGAGGACAGAAAAAAGTTCAAAAATAGTGTCCATATATCTGATGCATGATCTAAGAATGATTAAAAATTAAGTGAATGATGAAAAACGTAGAGTAAATATATTCTGTTTACATATAGTATTGGTTTTCAATTCAGTGTTTTACCATTATTCTAGATAATTAATGCAACTGGCTATATTCTTAGATTTACTTATAAAGAATAAAATCAAGCGAAATTATTTTTGATGACTTCAATATCTGTGAGTTTCTGGAAACACTAAGACTGCTTAAAATCTAAAAACAAATCTCTTATACAAATGTGAAGACTGAAATAAATATTGGCTGGGAAATACTTATGTCTATGTATAGCTCTGAAATAGAAATACATTTTCCAGTTAGAAAACATTCAAGGAGAGTTTAATTTATTAGTTGTCTCAGTTCACAGTTACCGTTACCCACACCCAAGAAGCCCCAAGCATGCTCTAGGAGATAAATGTGGCTCCTTTGTCTCAGAAAAGGGAAAGGGGACATCCATGTGTAGGGAAAAACTACTGCTAAAATATGAAAGAAATTGAAATATTACCTTCTGAAGTATGAAATAATTTTGATGTTTCCTTCAACAAGAGACATATTTACTGAATGGACATTGCATGGTGGGTGTTGTCTTTCCTCTATTGTACACAGCAATTGGAGCATAGAGAAGTCATCTACCTTCCTCAACATAACCCAGCTACGAAGTAGCAAAACTTAGCTTTAAAAGCCTTGGTCCAGTGACATCTGTTACTGCATGTGAGCAGGAGAAATGCAATGCTCAGCTTGCAGCCCTGAGAGGGACAGCTTCTCATAGGAACCTGAAGAAGGGGACATTGTGAGACAACCCAGAGTTAGATCTCTGTTGATGGGGCTCAGAGTGTTCTTAATCATTCCTATGGACCCTGAAATTGAAGCCACCCTAGAATTCATAGCTGGCCACAAGGACCGTGGATGGTCCTTGTTTATTTCAAATGTGTTCTCTGGATGAATTGTAATGTTTCCCCTCCAAACGAAGTACAGAGGAGATTGAATCTAGCTGCCAGTGAATGCAATTCTCACTCCACTGAACTGATCAGCATTGTGGCTTTGCAGGGATACAATGCATTAGAAGGAAATGTTTAATAACCATACAGAGAATTCTCATAAGTAATAAACTTTAAAGTTACAAATACTTGTAAGAACAATGTTTTTGAGTTCCCATTATATTTGTTTCATGAGCTGAATGTCTGTCCTCTATATTCATTGTTCCTTCATCCCTGAGTTCTCCCCTCTTCATGCTCTCTGCCCCTCCCTCCTCATGCTCTTTCCTCACCCCTCCCCTCCTCAAGCTCTCTGCCCCTCCCCTCCTCATGCTCTCAGACTCTCCCCTCCTCATGCTCTCCTCACCCCTCCCCTCCCTCCTCAGGCTCTCTGCCCCTCCCCCCTCAGGCTCTCTGCCCCTCCCCTTCATGCTCTCTGCCCTTCCGCCCTCATGCTCTCTGCTACCCCTCCTCAAGCTCTCTGCCCCCCCTCAGTCTCTTTCCTCACCCCTCCCCTCCATTACTCGCTTGCTTGCTTGTGTTCACCTTGAATTCTGCACTCTTGTGTAGTTCAGAACCCCTTCAGAGGAATGGTTCTGCTGACACTGGACTGGGTTTTCCCACATCAGTTAATTTAGACAATCCACAACAATCATACTCAATATCAGCCCAATGCACACAATCCCTTCTTCATAGGTGATTATGTCAAGGTGACAATTAAATCTAACCATCACAGCCATAAAACATGGATCAGTACAGGTAAACCAGGCTCTTTACCAGAGATCTATTAAATCCTATCAACTACTTACTTCAGTACAGACTGTTTTCCTACATTATTAAGCAGGAGCAAAATATTCAATAAGATAAGAAGATCTGACCAAGACTTACCAGTTATCCACTGGAATGAGATTGACACTCACATCTCCTAAGCTCCATGTTATTCATGCCTATCTCTCCATGGGGTGTGGCTACCACTGGACCTCTTTTATAGACCAGTCAGTACACAGCTGTTCTTTGATTATGGGTGGCCTGATGTGTAAAATAGTTACCCCTGCTGAGATGACTAAGTGGAATGTATTTGAAGTAACATCTACATTCTAATGATGGCCAGGTTACTCTTCTAATTAACCTCTCTAATTTGGTTCACGTGAGAAATGGGACTTCTAGCAATTAGTTGTTAAACATGTTTTAGAACATAGTTTTGAAAGGTGGTACTAAATTAAAATTAGATCTATGTTTGTTTTTTTTAAGTTATTTATACTGATTATAAGAAACATGTAAGGTAACCACATAAAAATATATGTACATTAAAGAATAGCAAAAACAACCTTTGGATACAATTGCCTTAAAACAAGATTATATAAGGAAAACTGCAATTTAAAATATTTTTGAAAAAATGAAAACATGTATTGGGTGCTGTGGGATGTGCTGTATGGCAAATGTGTTGCTGATTGGTCAATAAATAAAACACTGATTGGCCATTGGCTAGGCAGGAAGTGTAGGCAGGACAAGGAGGAGAATAAAGCTGGGAAGTGGAAGGCTGAGTCAGAGAGACACTGCCAGCCACCACAATGACAAACAGCATGTGAAGATGCTGGTAAGCCACGAGCCATGTGGCAAGGTATAGATTAATGGAAATGGATTAATTTAAGCTGTAAGAACAGTTAGCAAGAAGCCTGCCACGGCCATACAGTTTGTAACCAATATAAGTCTCTGTGTTTACTTGGTTGGGTCTGACGGCTGTGGGACTGGCAGGTGAGAGAGATTTGTCCTGACTGTGGGTCAGGCAGGAAACTCAAGCTACAAATTGGGCTTTTGATTTTTTTATTTATTTGTCAGTAAAATTTATCCTGTTTTTAACTGTGAAGTCTTAGAAAAACATAAATAACATTAATTTCTTGTCTTGTGGAGAAATGGGATTAGACCAAGGCGTGGGGAGCACAGACTTCAAAGGTAACAAACAGCATAAACATTTGGAAATATGTATAGGATCTAGGCTGTGGACCCAGCTCCCCGACATTTGGGATTGCTTCCCTAGTAACTTCTTCATTGTATATTTCTCCATCTGAAAAATGGGAGTAACGATGTGGTCTCTGCGCTGCTTTACACAAGCTTTCCCAAATGATGCACAATTCCACTGAGCAGCACATTCATTAATGAACCTCAGACCTAGTTTCCCATCAAAGCAAAATGTCTATGGATGAGATAACAGCATTGGCATGTTTTCTTTTGTCTCTCAAACTTGTTTGTCTACCAAATTCTCTTGAGAACTTTTTATGTAATGTGCTCCAGGAGCAAACCTGTCAGGACAGCAAACAAAGAACACAGCGCCTGACTCTTGGTGTGCATAAGGCTCTCTCAGAAAGCGGGTAGCCATGTGAACATTGGTGCAGCCCTGTGGCTGTTGAAATGGCATTCTCACTGGCGTGCAGGTGATGCTCACCTGTGAGCCTCAGTTCAGACCTGGAGTGCAGATGCCCAGATGGCTGCAGCTAGACAGAGAAACCTAACCCAAACTTCCAAAACCACCTCAACACTAGTTATGGTTTGATCATGTTTATCATCAAACAAAACTGAAAAGAAACAGGCAAAGGCAGGGAAGTTTCATGTTGACTAATGGGTCTCCTGATAAAATGATACATTACAGCAGGACCAAGTCATTTGGGCAGAGCAGAGAGCAAAGAGGGGAGAAAAAACAACACTCAATTACCTTTTTGTTTTCCATTTCTTGTTTTGTTCACTCTAAAACTCAAGCCCATTGGACACGGTGGCACCCAATCAGAGTGGCTCCTCCAACACATCCAAAGGTGTGGTTCCCTGATGCCATTGGTATTTTTATCCAATTAAGTTGAAAAGCAACATTAACCACTATACTCTGCAATCCACACAGAAAGCATTCTGTTCAGACTTTGTTACAATCTATCTCCACTATAGTTAGAAGTGTGAGAAACCCTAGGTTGGATATTTTTATACACACCATGTCTAGGAAGGTAGTGAGTATGTGGTACCTGTTTATTACATGTCCACTGGCATGAGTTCTGAAATCCAGTGAGTGTTCCTCAAAATGGAGGTTTAATCATCCTTCTTCTTCTTCTTCTTCTTCTTCTTCTTCTTCTTCTTCTTCTTCTTCTTCTTCTTCTTCTTCTTCTTCTTCTTCTTCTTTAATAACTGGGCTTAAGATTGTCTTCCAGCAAGTAATGGCACCAAGCTTAGTCATGAAGAAAGCAAAGAGGAAGAATTTTGCAGTCCTTCACAGTTCTTATGAATGGCATAATTGGAGACTACGAGAATGAGAGTCTGTGGTGTACATCCTTATATGTGCTATGAAACCTCTCTGAACCAGAGGATTTGTGCAGTTGGGATAAATTCCCACATGAAGTTCAACCTGCAAAAGCAGCTCTGAGGCCTGAGTAGAAATCTTGAAACAATCCAGATCTTAGACTCAGAGGCGTCTGATATGTTTTTCCCCCACTATCAGCAATATATCCTCAGATAAATTACATAATTTGTTGAGTTCTCAGTTACCTCACTTAAATAATGAAAGTAAAACTATCTCCCCTGAGTAATTCATTGGAATAGTGTAAAGGGGAAAAATGACTATATAAAGCTTGAAAATTAGCCGGGCGGTGGTGGCGCACGCCTTTAATCCCAGCACTCGGGAGGCAGAGCCAGGCGGATCTCTGTGAGTTCGAGGCCAGCCTGGGCTACCAAGTGAGTTCCAGGAAAGGCGCAAAGCTACACAGAGAAACCCTGTCTCGAAAAACCAAAAAAAAAAAAAAAAAAAGCTTGAAAATTAGTGAGCACAAAATAAATAATTGCCATTGTTATCATTTACAGTATTTATATTCCAACAGAATGTAATCAGTGTGCTACATAAATCGGTTTCTTCTTGTTACTAAATATATTGCTAGGATTATTTTGTATCTAAACTACCATTCCAAAATGCAAATCAAGATTGTAATTACTAACTGTGAAACCATATCTTTGGATCTCAGGCTTTTATGTGCTTAATGTCTGATCATGTTAAAAATTCCCCTTTGACAGTTCAGCCAGAGGTGGTATTACCTGACTCCTGACCCAGGTGCCTTGTATCAATATACCCCTTGAAGCTGTGATATCATGGACAAGAGTGTTTCCACTGTTTTTCTTAAATCTCCCTTTCCTTCAGAACATCTTATAGAGATGTTTGCATAGCTATAGTCCATAACTAAAACATATATACACACCATACCTTCAATACACTGTGTTAAAGAGGTTTTAGGTGTATTTTTTTATCAATTAAAGCAAGGATCCCCCCAAAATTTTAAGAGAATTTTCCCCCAAATAATCCTCTCTTTTATAAGCTTGGTTCCTTTCAGAACCCCACATATATGGACCCATATATATTGTCCTGTTTTAAGCTTACTTCAAATAATATCCTTGGGGTTCTTTGTTACTATTGTTGGGCTGGGAGATATTAAAAAAAAAATGTGGGCTTTCTGTTCCACAGGTACAAAGGGACAAAATGTTGTCGAGATCTGTTGGATCACATGGCACATAGATATCACAGTCTCCTAAAAGTGCAGGAGGCTTTCTCACGCTATATGTTCCTCTCCTGTTGATAATAAGAAATACAATCCATTCCTTGAACTAGTTTACTTCACTAAAGCTATATTCAAAGACCATGAAAAAATAAACTTAAGTGATGATTCTCAGAAGACGTGTGCTTCTGGAGATGCCATGAACACCACAAAAAGATGTGTGAACAATGCCTCCTGAGCACTCCATGAGATACAGTACAGGAGACTGCCTCTTGAAAACAAGACACCATGTCAATAAGCTGAGACTTGAATTCCCAGGCACAGGGAAGATTGTTAGCCACTTCCTTTCCTGAGAAGTCATCTCCTTTGCATGGGGATTAAAGGGCTTTCCCTACATTCAGCTGTGACATTTCTCGCTTTCATTTGAAGCCATGTGCACATTTGTTGTGTCAATTAAATAAGTCCAAGATCTTTTCCTCACCATTCCACTGACAGAAAGAATATAAATATAGTAATCCCCATCATCACAGAACACTGCCTGCCCCCATTGATGTCCACTCACCCCCAAGACCAGGGATGTGTCTCAGGCTGTCTATAAATTGCCCTATCCACAGCAGTGCAAGAAGGGAAACATGGTAGGCACATCAGGGTAGCTCATAGTACCAGAAGCAGTGTCTTTGCCTTTCTTTCATTTGGCTGTTACCTGATCCTTATTTCTTTCCTCCTTTTTTCTGCTCCTGCTCCTCTTCCTCCTCCTTCATTCTTCTCCTCCTTTTCATTCTTCTCTTATCTACTTCTCCCCTTCTCTTCATCCTCCTCCTTATTCTTGAGTTTCACACAATGGGTTTTAACCATATTCATTCACCTCCACTAACTCCTCCCAAATCTACAATCTTTCTAACCCACCCAACTTTGTATCTTTTTAGAAATATTTTTAGACTGCCTTGATGTGTGTTTTTTTTTTTAACTGTTGTAAGCAATTTGGTGGCCTGTAGCTGAGGGGGGATGGGGCAGAGCTGGGGGGGGGGGTGGGCAATGGGGAAGAGGGCATGTTATTTGGCTTTCCCATCCTGAATCAGAGTCCATTGAAGGATGTCAAGGCAGGAACTCAAACTGGGAAGGAACTTGGAGGCAGCAGCCTGTGCATGGAGGAACACTGTTTATTGACTTGCTCCTTATGGCTTGCTCAGTGGGCTTTCTTATAGCACCAAGGACCATAAGCCCAGCAGTTGCACCTCACACTATGGGATGGGCTTTTATTAATCACTAATTAAGAAAATGTCTTAAAGGCTTGCCTATAAACAAATCTTTTAAAGGCAATCTCAATTGAGGATCCATCCCTTCAGATGTATCTACCTTGTATCAACTTGACATAAAACTGTCTAAAACAAGAACCCATTTGTGCTGCCCAAATATTCTCACATATGTGGTCTTCCACAGGAGAATGGTCCACTTGACAGCTGCTGCACTCAAAGAAAAATTTGCTTCCATTTCCAAGCAGCTAACATTTGCAAATCGCTCCTTGCATGGGGATTGGACTGTGTGCCTTACTCCCTTTCTCTGTGCTAATATTTGTTCTAGTTCTATAACCTGTCTTTGTGGGCTTCCTCAAAATTACTGAGCTTCCTTATATTCTTTCAATAAAATTTTATATTAAATTGGCCCATAATCATTTTACTGTTTGAAATTTAGAATGTGTTTAAACAGAAGTATACTTTTTCTTCACCAACTTGCATTGGAGGTGATTTCTCTTGCATCCTGAAGTATAGGATAGATGTACAATTCTAATAAAAGCATTTCCTAACACACTGTGGGAGGAAGGAAGTTTCTACATGTTCTCCAGATTGGTTCCTGCTCATATGCTGTGCTTTACAGAATACTTGGCATGTATTAATTGGTTAATAAATGTTAGCTGGGATTATTTGCAAATTGTGTGCAATTTTGCAGAGTTATACCTGCAATAATACCTTCTAGTAAATGGCATAAACCCGGAAACTAATTATGCCCCAGATTTTTGTTTGGTTCCCAAGCTAATCCCCCACAATTACAAATCTTTCCTGTTTGGGAAAGACATGAATTTACTTTGCTAATGTCAATTTATTTGTTATTCCTTCAACTGTGACCCAATGACTAAAGAGCTAAAGAGACTCCATTGCATTCTACATTTAAGTGGTGAATGGAATCTGACAGTAATAGCCAAGCATTTACTTTTCTTTCCCACAAAAATAAATATTTATAATTATAAGGAAGACTGTTTACCACAGAGCTTGAGATAAAATGCCATAATCAAGGCAACTTATGGAAGGAAGAATTGATTGGGCCTTATGGGTCTACAGGAATAAGAGGCAATCATGGTGGGGACATAGCAGGCATTGAGGCTGTAGCATGATGCAGAGGGCTGGCATCTTGAGACAAAATCATGAAGCACAAAGGACAAACTAGAAAGG
Source organism: Peromyscus californicus insignis (assembly GCF_007827085.1). Classification (NCBI taxonomy): domain Eukaryota; kingdom Metazoa; phylum Chordata; class Mammalia; order Rodentia; family Cricetidae; genus Peromyscus; species Peromyscus californicus. Next base: position 2,549,507 of record NW_026294534.1, read on the forward strand.
GTGTGAATTTTTCAACTCTCAGAGCAGGCCCCAGTGAGAGGCTTATTCCCTCAAGGTCCCACTTCCTGAACCTATCCAAACAAGTGCTATCAACTGAAAATCAAGCATTCAAATGTCCAAGACTATGGGGAACATTTATCATTTACACCACTACAGAGGGCTGTGATAATGACCCAAAACAACAAAGAATGTTGATTTAAGAGGTATGCTTGGGGTGGGCAACATAATAAGCTATTGAAAAGAACTTTTCAAATATAACGTGTAAGAAACATTGTAAATAACCACACTAATTTCACTTACACTTTTTTTAAATTCCAGAAGAAATGTTTCATCTTTGCTTCAATATTTGAAGCAGTTTCCCTTAAATAAACCATGTTAACATGTAGATGCAGGGAAGGTTCATTCCTAACAACACAAGGCCAATTTCTTTCTAGAATTTCAGATTTTCATTCCTGAGGACTACAAGCAAGCCAAATTTCAACGTGCAAACTTTTCTTTATTTCCATGTTCCTAATATCTTGGACTTCTCTTAAAAGCTAACCTGGAAGGTGGTAACCTTCAAAGAGACTGACAAAAAAAAAAAGGCCTTGTCCCTTTGAAGTTCCTCAGTTAGAAGTTTCCCTGGTGGTCAAAGAGATGAGTGCTCTCTCAGAAGCTAAGTTGTAGGAGTAGAGGGCCGGGGCAAAGGCCACCCAGATATTTTCTGTCTTGATCCTAGCACTGCTGCAGCACATGAAAGAGAATGCTGGCCCAGTAAGCTGGAGTGTTTCACTGCCTGTGTTAGACACTGTCTGCTCAATCCTATACAGTAGACAGAAAACAAAAAGTATGATTTGTTAATGATTCACACTAGAGTTACTCACTGGTTCTACAGTCTGAAGCACTTTCTCCTTCCTCACTTTATAAGCTCATTTATTTAGCTTAATGTGTTTATTCACTGAGGACACTGAAGTCAAAGCTGAAATTGAAAATGCAATTGTTGTTAAAAAGCACCCTCAGTGTTCCTTTATGTGTACTTATAATTAGATGAGGCACTGCCCTCTGTGTAGACATCCTGTAGTATCAATTAAATATTAGAACAACTTGAATGGCAACAGGGATTTTTAAGTTGGTAATTATAGTCATAATCTGGAATTGAAGCTCTCAATTCACTCTTAGACTGCTTAATAAGTTAGAAACTTGAATGGTTGTGTCCACTTTGCCTCTGAAAGAACTTTTCATGACAGAAAAACCATTGGAGAATTTTAAAAAAATCACTAGACTTGTCTTGGTGGGAACATGTGTGATTTATTCCTTTCTGCCTTTCCTTGTTGCCATAGAGTATCAAGATTTTAAAATTGTTACCTCTTCTTTTTTGTTATAATTCTGTGAAATATTAAAAGCACTCCTCCTCAATGATCCATGTTTTTAAGATTATAGAATCAATGGAACAAATATTACTGGAGTACATTCTTCATAGAAATATTTAAATGAAATAAACTAAGCTCTCTGAAATTAAAAGGAAATCAGTTATCAATGAGATTTTTATCTTTCACTTTTCTAGTGATGAAAGTACAGTGGTTTAAGTATAACATACTGTTATTTTGCAGAAGAAAAGAAGGAAACTTTAAAATAGGTCTTCAACAGCAACCTCGTCAGAATAAAGTTGCTTAGAAAATCTCATACCATGCCGAGGTTGGGAGCAAACTAAAAATGTGCATTATCCATCCCAAATCCTATACCTAACACTCTTGGAAGTTAAACATGGACTATTGATTCATAAAATCTCTGTACATCTAAAGGTAATCCAAAGTTAATAGTAGTCTTGAGGAAAAATTCCTCTAATACTGAATCACCTGTGTCATTAACATGGCCTTTGAACTGTGCAAAGATCTGCATCACAGATGCAGACTTTTCATTGGAATAAAATCTTTGAATGCCTGTGAATCTTCTGCTATTTTGAAAATGGAGTTAAATGTAATGTTTTCTCAGATATTCAGTCTAATGTCTCTGTGCCAAAAGAACAGAATCATCACACTTCGAATTTCCCATGATACTGATTTCATGTCTGTTGCATGACAAGCTTACGGGTGTGTTAAATTTCTTTTTCTTTACCCCTCTCTCATTAAGACAGAGAACCCTAGCCTAGGCTCACCTGGCATTTCCTATATGCCTAAAAATGACCTTCACTGGACTTGAAATCATGATCTTTATATTGAACCCCACAAGATTTCTCATGTTATGGACTATATTTCCCAATTCTTTAGACAGAATCTCATTGAATATCTTTTATATTTCTGGTAGAATCAGAATATACTTCTGTTCATTCCTTTGACTGCCTTTGATCTTTTATTCTGTGTCCTTTACTTTTCTCAGTTACTAAGCTGTTGGATTTTATCATGATTTTCCCACCAACCAAGTTACCATTCATTTTCTGGGGCCACTTAAAATTATAACAATAGTTTTGATGGTTATGATATCATTCAAGTAGTTTTTAAAAGAAAAGACAAAGCAAAAGAAATAAAAAATGGGACACTAGATGAGATTGGGGGGAGTCCCTGAGCAAGATGTAGGGATCATAGCCTTTCTTAGACATTAAGAAGTTCCTAGAAACATGAGGAGTATAAACAAGCTAACCTTGTTTACCAACCTGGAGAAATACGGTCAGAGGACTGAATCTACAAAGATGATAAGTGCCTCCCTTGCTCAGTGATCAATTTCAATGTTCTCATTTTAGAACTGGCATCAAGAAAGGTGGGGTGACTGAAGCAAATCCTACAGCCAGCATGGACTTCTCTTTCTGAATTTGATGCAATAGTTCTTACATCCCTCAATTAAGCCAGCATCCTGGGACTACCTTTGTTAGGTATGAGTCAACTGGGAGGAAATTTTCTCATGAACTGTAGACATGCAAAATGTCATATAATAAATAATGAATGTTTAACAATGGAACTATAACTTTAACCTGTCCATATTTTAATAGAAATCTGGGGTATTTGAACCTAAGCCAAAGATGACTTCTTTCCTTCAAGCTTCAGGTAGGTATGTATACATTCCAGATTAAATGGTTTATTACACAAGGAGAATAAACTTCATGTTAAAGGTTTTTTTTTTTTTTTGCCATCAAATTTCAAAAGAATAATTCGTCTGGAGTGGGAGGAACCCATTTAAAAATTTGATAAGATCCTTAGTGCAGTAACTATAACTACCCATAAGAAAAGCCAAAACATCACTTTCAGTCCCCAAAGGGAAAACATGACAATAATTTTAAAAAATATTTAGTATGTTCCTTATAAAAACTTTAAAGTCAATGAGAACCGTCAAATGTTGGAAGGGGATAGAATGTCCTGAGAATGAAACAAACAGGGAAGATGAATGAAAGATTTCTGCAAAGAGAGACAAGACAATAGGAGTCCTGTCCTGTTTCCAGCCAAGGAAATTACCTGGTCTAATAGGATTGACATTCCTCAGTGAGGCTCCCTGGCCTTTCATTTCCTCACTTCCTGTCTCTCCCCACCTCCACCACACAGAGTGTGCTCAGTCAGTTAAAGCAGATGGAACACAGCTATTTTTACTTAGATCTCACTCTTTTTCGATGAATTACTACATAGGAAAGTTAGAGGACTTTTAATTTAGTAATTTGATATTTGAAACTCCAACCTGCCCTCCAGTTTTCTCTGAGCGTCAGAACTTCGTACGCTCCTTTGACTCCTACACTGATCCAACAGTCTTTTGTTTATGGGACCCACAAAGTGAGCTTAGATGCATTCAGAAATGAACCCACTCCATGACTTATGAAGACCAGCCTCTGAGGGGGGACAACCGTATTGTCAGTTTCACACCTGTTGTGCCACTTTACTTTCACGTAACAAAAGGTGCTGTGGAGACATGCGATCACGTATTAAATTTATTTATCACTATTATGCACACATTATGGTCCTCCACATACCACAAAGAAGGCAAATGCCAACATCTGTTTTAAAGTTTCCTCACAAGTTTGTCCCCAAAGTAAGCAAGCAGCCTGTGGTAAACTGGCTTCCTATGGCTTCTACCTCTCTATGTCCCTCCTCTGTAGGAAGAACTGAGGAGGTATCACTAGGAATAGTATTTATATGATCTTCCTTTTATATTTTGAATTGTGCACCTGACTTATTATCCTATGTGTTAATTTTCTAAATTTCTGTACATGTGACCTTGTTTGAAATTAGGATTTTTTGTCAAGTACAGTGATTCACATTTTTAATTCCAGTACTCAGGAGGTAGGGGAGGTAGAGGCAGGTAGATCTGTGAATTCCAGTCTAGCCTGGTCGACAAAGGGAGTTCCAGGAAAGCCAGGGCTGTGACACAGAGAAACACTGTCTCAAAAAACTAGAAAGAGAGAGAGAGAGAAAAAAAGGGAAAATAGAGGCTTTCTGTATATGGTCAAATCAAGATGATGTCTTGTTCACTTTGGCTGGGTTCATTTGACTTGTATCCTTGTGCCAGTAGAAAGACCGTGAACACAGGAGAGAGTCCACAGGAGGATAGAAGCCAGATCTGATTGAGGAATCACAAGGTAATTTGCCAAGGATCCAGAAATGAGGAAGCAGTGCTTTACAGACTTTTTAGAAGGAACCTCTCACTTTAAGCCTTGATGTCTCACTTCAACCTCTGCTATTGAGAGGGAGTAGTTTCCTACTATGTGGGCCACACCATTGGTGCCAACTTATGACATCTGTGGCAGTTTGAATGAGAATGGCCCCCATAGCCTCACATGTTAGAATGCTTCCCCACCAGTTAGTGGAACTGTTCGGGAAGGATTGAGAAGTTTGACCTTGTTGGAATAGATGTGGCTTATTGCAGGAGTTGTGTCACTGGGGGTAGTTTTGAAGTTTCGAAATCCCATTCTCTCTCTCTCTCTCTCTCTCTCTCTCTCTCTCTCTCTCTCTCTCTCTCTCTCTCTCTCTCTCTCCTGCCTGTGGATCACGATGTAAAGCTCTGAACTCCTTCTACAGCATTATGCCAATCTACTTCCCACCATGATGATCATAGACTAACAGCCCCAAATTATAAGCAAGTACACAATTAAATGCTTTTTTCTATAAGTGTTGCCATGGTTAGGGTGTCTATAAACAGCAATAGAACACCAGCAAAGACAGCTTCCTAACAAACTAATGCATGAACAGGGTGGTAGTGTAGTGGTATTGGTAATGAAAAAAGATTGTTGCAGAATTAAAATACTACCAGCAGTTAAAAATAATTCATACAAATATCATTCTTTATCAAAACAAAGCCAACTGTATTCACCTAGTCATACAATACAAACCCCTCCTCATTCCAGTATCCTATTGGAAATTAGGAAGGCCTCAGACAGTCTATATGTTTAAAGATATCTTAGAAGGAATCTAAACATTCTACATGCGTATTCATTCCTTGGTTCAGAGATTATAATCATCAGCTTCCCAAAGTCACAAGATGAAGATTAAACACCATCAATCTTTTTGGAACTTCTTATGGCAGGAACTCCATGCCTGCCAACATCAATGCTGTTCTTTCTATGAACTATAGGTGATGGAATTCACTGAAAACACAAGGAAAAAAACTAAAAGGAGATGGATTTGTACACCACAGGCTGAAGGTATCAATGTAAAAATGTAGATTCTTCAGACCAAGCCAAGAAAAAAGGGATCTAGGCTTCCTGACAATTATAGACATTGATCAATCCCATTGGCTCAAAGTATTTTAAGGATAAGAAGAGTGGGTGTAAATAAATGTAAATTTGCAGAGCAGTAGTGAGAATGCACCAACTTACTGTTAGAACAATTCAAGCAACCTAGACAGAAAGAATGCTGAACCCAGAGCCTCCAAGCAGCCTGACTGACCCCTGACAGTAACCCTCCAAAAAAAAAAAAAAATGAAAACCATGTGAATGTAGATGTGCAATATCATGTGAAAATCCAGCCAAAATGACATACCACAGAATGTCAATTACTTTAGGGTATGGTTAAAGAACTTAAAATTTATATAGAAAGAGAAGATTTCTCTGAGTCCATAAGAAGAGATTGAAGCCAGGAAAATAGCAGCAAGGGATGGAACTAAAAATACCTATACTCCCAGGAAGTTCACCCTTAGCTAAACACCTACAGCATTATATTCAAGAGAAAAATGACTGTATTTATTATTTTTCTATTCCTGTGATAAAATTTAATGGCTAAGAGACTTATAAAGGAAAACATGTACTTAGACTTAGGGTTCCAGAAAGCTAGTCTCCATGGTAATGGAAAGAAGGCATGGAGGCAGGAACATCTGAGAGCTTGCAGAGCCTGAGGGAGCATTCAAGACCCAAGAATCTTTAGAAGTCACACCGCCCACATCCAGTGATGCACCTTCTCCAATATGACCATACTTCCTAGTCCTTCCCAACTAATTCCACCAACTAGGCACTGAGTATTCAAATACATGACTCTATGAGATCTGTTCTAATTATTTTTTCTTTTTTTTTTTTTTTGCCCTGGGAATTCAAAGACATTATTTATTGAACCAGTTATGTTCACAATGTGATGGTTGATTTTTCTTTCCCACTTTCCCAGTCTCATACCACTTTATTCTCTTTTTTAACTTCCTTTTTATTTATTCTTTGTGTCTTTCTTATCATGTATCTCCATCCCATTCATTTCCCTGTCCCTTTGTATCTACCTTCTGCCCTTGCAACCTGCCCCCCCACACAAATAAAATAAAATAAATTTTAAGAAGAATAAAATGAAAAAGAAAACACAGTTTCATCATGGGAGCTGCAGTGTGACACAGGGAGTCACTAAGTAAACCCTTTTATCCATATATTTTTACTTGTATTTGTTGCAAAGAGTCATTGGTCTGATTCCAGGCCTCTGATTTCTGCTACACTATCAATGTTGGGCCCTCACTGGAATTCCTCCTGGTTATCCTGCTGTTTCCCAGTGTTGTGGAAATCCTGAAGTTTTCAGTCTACAGGACCAGACTCTTCATGTGCTTCAGCAGATGGGGTGGATGTTGGGGTAGGTGAACTCATAACCCTGGTTCTGGGCCTGGGTAGTTGCAGGGTTGGTCAGCCTGCCAGCTCTCTCTTGTCCTTGCTACAAGGGTGAGCTCTCCTGCCTTGCCCTGGCTAATTTACCCCTTGTAGCAAGGAGCAAGGGATGAGGTCAGTTCTCCTGCTTTCACACGCTCAGGTTTGGTTATCCCACATCGACTCCTTCAGGGTCAGCTCTACTTTGTTGTCCAGGCATTGTGTAGGGGCCACTCGTCCTAGTGCTGCAGCCGATGAGGGGCAGGGGCAGTTCTCCTGCTCTTACGACCTCAGGGCCAGCTCTGCCACCTGCCTCAGATGTTGATGGATGGGAGTAGGGGTAGAGGAGGATCTCTTCCCTGCTCATGAAGCCACAGAGATCCATTCTAATTCTAATCAACACCATGACCTTAAGAAAAAAATAAGTGATGAAAAATAATTTAGAAATTTCAGGAAAATGCAAAATAAGGAAAAAGTGTTAATGCTATTTCCATTTACCTAGTAAAAATTGAAATGTAAAATATTTCCAAGTAATTTATTTAGTAAACATAAAAAGAGTGGGAATACAGTATTTAGTGTAGCAGTTCCCTAGATTTTTATCTGCCTGTTTCTGCATTAAGGAGCTATGTTTTATGTTGTCCATATCTGCTGTGGGAGGTCTTTCTGTACTCTGTGAATATGCGTTGCTCTGATTGGTTGATAAATAAAGCTGCATTGGCCTATGGCAGGGCAGGATAAGGTTAGGCGGTACATTCAAACTGAAGACATTTGGTGCCCAGATGTGGTAACAGAAATTTCCACCCAAAACGTGAGAAAGCTTTAAAAAATGACTCTAAAACAGAGCTAAAAACAACTTCCTAGTGGTATCTCTCAGGCAAGCTGTGATACAGAGATGCCTTGGCATGCAGATTTGAGTATGGTAGGTTTGCTTCATGTGGGCTTGACCTACAACATGGAGGATTCCCGCCATAATACACAGAGGTGTCTCCAATCCATGCAATGCACTGCATGGTGGATTTAGCTTTTGCGAGTACAGACAAAAAAAAAAAAGGTTTGTGGGCTACACACTGCTGGGTGGAGTCATAGACTCAGTGCTTCCCAGAGTCAGCGGTGAGCATGGCACCCCCCAGAGCTGGCAGTAAACATTCCTCTGCCATGTTGGGAAGCTGAGACGAGCAGAGCCAGCAGCCAGGGCTGCCACTTCGGTCCCAGCCACACTGCAGTTTAAATCAGTGGTCAAAAAATGATTACAGATTCACAATAAGACAGATTCGGATGGAATAAAACACTAAACAGTTTACAGTGTGTGTAAAACTGTACATAGGCTTGGAAGAGAGAGGAAAAGGAATATAGATAGTTATATAAAGGAAAATATAGTTTAAAAATTAAAGTCTTTAAAGAGACAATAAGAATAATATGAAAGTTAAGCTACATAAAGATGTAATTACACAAATAGTCTGAATTATATTGTCTTTAGGATTTTTAACTGTAGAAAGACATTTGATTGTAAAGGCTACTCAGTTAAACCAATATGTATATTTTAAAGGTATCTTGACTTCAAGTTCGTGTCAAGTGACACATTGCTTTGAAAAGAGGTTCTACTTTTTTTTCCACAGAAGATGAGAATCTATGGATTGCTTCCAGGCTAATATGATTTGATCAACCAAGACCCCCTAAAAGATTATTACAGCCTCATAGACTACTACAGCCAAGATTTAACTATAATTCTTAATTTTCTCAAGATCACCATAACATTATCAGCTCCCCCAACCAGCAGGAAGTAGTATGATAAACTATGCCCAAATTCCTAAAATATTGTTTATAAATGTTTATTTTTTATTTAAAGGAGGTTGATTATAAATGTAATCACTTTCTAAAGAAGAAAAGGTGATATAGATATGATAGGATAAAAGTAGATTATTGAATCTACTTTTAAAGAGCAACAACTTGTTTGAAATGTTTTACATTTCTATGGATTTTGGTTTATTGATACAAATTTAAAGTTAATTTTGCTATATTATTTATATACACTTCTATTCTTGTTTAAGGTATTATATTTATGCAACTCATTTAAAATTGTGATATATAATTTAAAAAATACAGAATAATTAGTTATTTATGATAATCAAACTTATAGTCATGTTAGTTAAGTTTTCTAGGTATACATAGACATATTTCAATTAGGTAAATAATCTTCAAAATCTTCAAAAACCTACAGAATATGGCATTTAAAATGTTTTAAAAACTTAGACTTTTCTGGACAATGAGACACATCTGCTTGTGGAAGCACCAATTACTTCAAATGAGCATTGAAGAAACTCCATATGGAGTTTGCTTTCTTTAAGGCAAAAAAATAGCCTTTTGGGCAAGAAACTGCTCTTGCTTGGACTGCTTGATAATATGTTGTATAAACAGGACATACAGGACCCATAGAAAAATGAGCACTGGATTTTACCAAAACAAGGCAAAATGGTCCTTCAGATTCCTGCTTCACAAAGGAGACTGCCAGACATTCAACAGGACACAGGGAAAGCAACTGAGAGACTCTAGACCTATAGACTGAAGATGGATGTCCCAATGTTGCAGAGGAACTTTGGGTGACTGTCCAGGTAACCTGCTGTCTCTGTCATTTCTAGAATTATGGAAGTTGCTTGCAATGAACTTCCTGTTTCCTCAGATAATATTATATCCTTCTGGGGTCTTTAATGTAGTTGAAGACTAGATGGTTGTAATTTTCATTGGTTATAATCAACATAAATTAGATATGAAACTTTAGACTCATAAATATAGGGTAGATTTTCTTTAAATTTGTCAACTACAAATAAGCTAAATATTGTAACTGTAATTATTGATTGACAACTGTTCTATTATATGTAATTTTACTATGTTAAAGTTAAAACCTTCCTTTTGATTAGACAGAAAGCGGGAAGTGCTGTGGGGTGTCTCTCTGTAAGCTGTGAATATGTGTTGCTCTGATTGGTTGGCAAATAAAGCTGCATTGGCCTATGGCAGGGCAGGATAAGGTTAGGTGGTACATTCAAACTGAAGATGAGAGGAAGAAGGGTGGAGTCAAGGAGACACCAACCTGCCACTGAAGGAGCAACAAGATGCCAGCAGACCTGTAACATGCCATGGCCACGTGGCAATATATAGATTAATAGAAATGGGTTAAGTTATAAGCGCTAGCTAGCATAGATCATATAATTTGCAATTAATATTAAGCCTCTGAGTGATTATTTTATAAGTGGCTGTGGGACCAAGGGCAGGATGGGACTGGAGAAACTTACAGCTATACATATCTACACTTTTATCATGGACATAGGCATGGATATCATATAGCAAAGGTTCTGCATTGATGAATGAGATCCCCATTAACCCATTGTTTAGCTCTATATGAATGATCTCCTATTGATGCCTTTCTTTCTGATCCTTAAAACTTTGAGTACACTTATCTTATTGAACTACTGTCAACATTATTCTACATATTTAACCCACAAATTTGCCTTTGTCCAGGCTCAGTTTACATGAAAATGACATAGTCATCACCTTTAAATTATCAATAAGTTTTGAAGGAGATTGATAAAATTCCTTCTCATCATTTTTTGTAATTTGGATGACTGTGGTGTTTGAAAGATAATGCTCCCTAAGGGAGTGGCATGATTAAGAGGTGTGGCCTTGTTGGAGTAGGTATGGTCTTGTTGGAGCAAGTGTATCACTGTGGAGGTCTTATATATGCTCAAGCCACATCCAGTAGTACAGTTCACTTTCTGTTGCTTGTGAGATAAGATATAAGGACCCTCAGCTCCTTCTCTAGCACCATGTCTGCCTTCAGACCACCATGCTCCATGACATGATGATAATGTACTAAAGTTCTGAAACTGTGAGCTGGCTACAACTAAAATAAATGTTTTTCCTTTATAAGAATTGCCATGGTCATGTGGTCATGGTGTCTCTTCACAGCAGTAGAAACCACAACTAACTCAATGAATTTGTCCATCTTTCCCCCTATTTCCTTTACATGTGCAGATTCTCCATAAGATTTTCCATTTCCTTGTTCATACACTATTCCAGATAATTTGCTCAGTACTGTTTCCCAAGGCTCTCAGTTTCAGCTGCACCTTACCTGCAGTTACATCAAATTTCATTCTTTAACATCTAGAATTTTTCTTGAGTTATTTGTAGTGTCAACATGTTAATTATTCATTTTTCACATGATCACATTATGAAAGTTTTTACATATATGTAACATAACATCAACATGACATTATATATATATATATATAATTTTTCTCTGAGTTAACTTATATCTGACTCTCTAAGTTATTTATTTTTGATTCTTTTATTTTGAAGCACCTTCCTATTGTTTTCTTTTAATGCTTCACAGTGTCAATTTTCCTTTCAAGATTCTCTAGAGGAGTTCTTTTTATTTGTTTAATGCTTGTAAAAATGCCCCTGAGAGGATACAGAGTATTTTTCCACATTAAATTATCTTTAAGCTCTGCTTTGGTCTTTGGTCTGTTATACATTTATACATTTTCTCAGGCATTATTATTTGAATGTGTGAGACCCCATGCAGGCTCATATTTCTGAATGCTTGGTCATCTGCTTGTGGCAATGTTTTCAGAGGTTGTGGAAGCATAGAGGAGCAGTGATTCCAACCTTTGACACTCTCAACTACAATGTCCATACTTTAGGGTGATGCAATGAAGTTGTAAAAAAAAAAAAAAACAAAAAACAAAAAACAAAAAACTTTAAAAATAAACTCATGATTTTAAGGGAAGTTTGTGATTTTGTCTTTTACCACATTCACAGCTGTTCCCTGCTGCATTTGTCCTATGGGCTACAGGAGAGATGTGTCTGCAAGTGGAGAAGCATTGTCTAAACAGAAGGGGTACATTGTGCGATGATCTTTAAAATTATGTCCAGCCCTGCTTCAAGCTCATCTCTGCCCTCATGGATGGGTATACATAGATGTCAGGAAGAAGACTCATACTGTTGCCATATCTAGAAGCCATCATCTGCTCTGCATACCATGCCTACCTGACACTGATGGACCATGCTTCCTGAACTGTGAACTAGAACAAGTCCTCCTACCTGACTCCGATGGGCTGTGACTCCTGAACTGTGAACTAGAATTAATCCTATCTCTCATAAATTTATTTTGGCATTTATTCTGTCATAATACACAGGAAGAAACTACTGTCTCATACAAAGACAGTGGACATGAGCTTGGCCTTTTTTATAAATATTTTCTTCTTTCTTAGAAGGCTAAAGGGAGAGTTACATGCCTGCATGGGTACTTGTGTTTACTTTCCATAAGTGTTATGTTTATCAATAATTTGCCTGTGTTATCTGAAAGGACAGTCCAATGTTAGTTTCAGCTCTTAAATTATATTAAGATTTGGCCTTTGAATAGTTCCTGCACTCTGGAAATACTTCTGAAAGATGCCTGTTGTGTTGGACCTGAGATGATGTGCTAATTTTCTGCACTCATAGAATCTGCAAATCAATTTGAAACTCAACATTCTTAAATAATATCCTCTCAGTAAAGCAAGTTTGGAATTCTACTTCATTCTCTAGGTCTCCTTCTGTACTTAGCTTTCAATTGAAAATACAACTTTGTTTTAGGATTTATTTTTATTTTAATTCATTTATATTATTGGTGTTTGCCTGTATGTCTGCCATATGTTCCAGGTGACACAAGATAACAGGAGAGAGCATCAGATCCCCTGAGGCTGGAGTTACAGGTTGTTGTTTATCTCCTTGATGCAGGTGCTGAAAACCAAATTTGGGTCTTCTGAAAGAGCAGTAAATGCTCTTAATAAAAGAGCTATCTCCCCAGTTCAAATTTTCCTTTCTTGTCAATGCATTAATAATATACAAAGCATATTTTCCAAGACATTGAGCTTTCTCATGCCCCCTTCCTCATTTTCATTTCACACTGTGGAAAGGTAGACTATAATGCCTGCTCTATGAGTATTGCCAAAGAAGGAAATTATGTGGAGTTATGAGAATCTAAATTCACACACATTTACTGAAATCTTTCCTATTGAAAAATTAGCAAAAAATGTAGACTTTGTCTATTCAATGCTTCTGACCTGTTTTAATTTTGTTATTAAAATAAATCACTTGTTTCAACTCTATAATCTATTTTTCCAAATTGTGATCTTACAATTTAACACATATTTAGGAAACATTTATGTATTTATATACCACTTTTAAATACTCTGTTGGTATACTGAAAAACTAGTATGCGCATGTTCTAACAGAAATGGTTTTGTAGTGAATATATCTGCCATGCATTAATGAAACAAGCATACTGCACAAGCCCTGACAATCACCTGGTTCCATTTTATGAACTTAACAGTTCCTTATGTGATATATTGTAAATTAGAATGTCATCTTTGCATTTGATACAGATATTTTTTGATCCAATATGTTTTCAGTTCTGTAGAACTTGTTCTTTGGAGGTCCTGGTGCTTAACTTTGCAAAACACAGCAGATCTATCTTCCCTGTGTTGTAGCATTCTGCTCTTATGTTTAAAAATTCCCTGAACTTAGTCTTTCAAGCTATCATGTTTGTTAAGTGTTTATGCAAGCTGAAGAGTATTTGCAGTTAATCTTGGTTTGTGCTTGATGAGTGCAACAGGAGAATCCTTATCTGGACCAGTTAATTTATTATTTGCTAATAATGTCTATCCCACAAAGTTTGTTTTTGTAGATGTCATGTATCTCCAAAACATATATTGATGTAACTGCAACTACTCAGGTAACTAGCAAGTAAAATCTTGGAATAAAGTTTCTGGGCTAGAAAATTTAAGAAAGCAAAACAATAACTGCAACAAAAATCAAATTAAAGCAATACAAAGACAAAACTTACAGACTTAGCTGCAAAGCTTTTTGTGCGTGTGGTTTTTTGAGACAGGGATTCTCTGTGTAGTTTTGGTGACTGTCCTGGATCTCGCTCTGTAGACCAGGCTGCCCTTCAACTCATAGAGATCTGCCTGGCTCTGCCTCCCAAGACCTGGTATTAAAAGTGTGCGTCACCACTGCCCGGTGCTGCAAAGCTATTTACTAATATGTTCATAAAAGTCTTTAGAAAAATGTGTTTCATTTAAAACATGCATTCACCATTGAAATATTACCAAGACATGGTATCACCGCAAATGCCTAGTGTCTGGATTCTGTTCAGCATTGGTTTGGAAATCTAAGCTCTCTTCTGTAGCTCTATGCCCAGCATATTTCCTCTTCTGTTCCTTTAGTCTGTTTGTCACCAACCCCTTCTGCTTTCTGGGCATCCTACAGTCAATCTACCTCCAGGAAGTTATCAGATACTGTTTCTATCTTACTGAGGAAGTTGGAACCCATCTCGCCTCCCTAGTGAGATGATTTTATCATTCTGTTTTGCAAAGCTTCCATCACTTGATTTCCTAGAGTCTGCTCCCTACATCCTTCCCACATATGCAAAGATTAAGTAGCCAAAAGTACTCAAATAAACAGTCCAAAACTCCCCTCTGAGTTCATCTCCTTTGAATCATCATCATCATCATCATCATCATCATCATCATCATCATCATTCTCAAGTACTTTCCTCCAAATCCATAAGTCTGCAGTTATTGGCCAATGGTCATTAGCTGGTTTGGGAGAGCTCCTGCTTTCTCTGCCATGTGTTTCTCTTGCTGTAGTGTGCTGTGCTATGACCCTCTCATGCTTGAAACAGGACTGTCTTCTTACCCCTTCTCTCTAACTTTTATGTAAGCAGACCTGATTACACTGATTACATGGGATAGATTTTATAGGCTTATATCCACCCCTTAAAGTCAGATGACTAGTAATACTAATGACTTTTGCAAGTCTCTTCTGTCATACATTTAGAAAAATCAGGACTATGACATCAGAGGTGGAAAGTCGAAGGTAACAAACACACTGTGTAAAGTATAGTCAGCATGGCCCAGGAGATCAGCCACTGTCATCAAAATCCTACCTCATTCCTCTAAGTTGACTCATTCACTTAGTGTCTAGTGAGAACTACTTCCTGTTTTCTGGGATGGTTATGATTCGTTCATGTTACTCTGGGGGCCAAATGAATAACGTTGTCTTTAATGCACTAGTATGTTCCAGTTTGTGCAAAAACTAAGACACCATTTACTGATGTGCTGTGTCCCACTGCACTGTTTTCTACTTGCTGCTTTCTAAAAATCCGCAGCACATTCTCCAGTTCACTTCTACTGTGCTCAGTGTTTTTTCCTCCACTGTCTCTCAGAATATACCACTTTTATTACCTACATGAACTTATTTATTAATTCAGTTCACTTCAAGTATCGAGATATCTTTATCCCCATTCTAAGTGATTTTCCAATTTTTAAAATACATTTTGACCCATGAATTTTCTTTTATATTCTTCTCTAGAACCCCAAAGGCACTCAGTATCAGTAACTGAGATGAACTCCATGTAGGAGAGACACAGCGACATGAGACAGAAATTGTAGCTTGCCAACTTGTTCTGAACAAGATGGATTTTATGTACAATATTTTCCTGAAGCTCTGTAGGTTTCAGCTCTTACACTGGGTTGAGACTAATTCTACCATGCTCTGAAGTAGGCTGAAAGTGTACTAACATTATGATTGACTCTCTTTCCTCTCTTTAGGGGAGTATGGGTGTTTTGTATAGGTGATAATCAACAGGAGATACAGAGAGACTGGAAAGGAACAAAAAATAGTAAGTGAAGTTGCAGAACTTTTGTTCTCTGCCCTCTCTCCAAGCATTGCCAATAGGCCCTAGAATAGGTCCTTTCTCTAAGCATCTCGGGAAGCCAATGGGGAAATATGCAGACTGTGTGATGTCTGTTGTAAACTGCCAGCCTGTTGTAAGTGTGGTGCATTGATAATACGGGTATAAATGTGTGGATAAAGTAAATGGGAATTGTAGGTGGCAGTATCAAAATTGCTATACCTGCAAATTTGCTGCTAAATTTGTGCATGCTATAGGTTGGTGTTTCTATGCAAGGTAGCCACATTTCCTAAAACTCAGCAAAATGAATCAAAAGCTTTCCTGCAGAGGAAAGCATTTCCACACTCTGTATTATTCTAAGGGAGAAAAATGTGATTTGAAAATGCAGTCCACTAGATGTGCATTTCTAAATGAGACTGATTAGATAAGGCTCTGAGCAGCAAATGTGCATTTGATTTGTGTCGAATTGTCCTCCTCCTCTTCTTTATTTCTCCCCTAAGAACCTTTGATTCAATTGTGCTTTTAGTAAATCCCTGTAGACTAATGGGATATACGACTCTTTATGGTGCAGGAGCACTTTTGAACTATAAGGGCAATGGCTTGTTTTGTAGTCAAATTAATGCCTCTTGGGAAGTTGGTAAAAACAAAGTGTTCTAGTTTCATTCTGTTGCTGTGGTAAAATACTCGTACTAAAATCAACTTAAGAAGGAATGGTTTGCTCCAGCTTACCAGTTGCAATCCATCCTTGAGGGAAGTCAGGGCAAGAAGAAGCTCCAGCAGGAATGTAAAGAAGGAACTATAAAGGGATACTGCCAGCTAGCTTTCTTATATGCCAGGAAGACCACCTACCTAGTGATGGCAGTGCCATGGTGGACTGCTCCCTCCCAAATTGATCAATCAGTAATAAGGACAATCCTGCTACATGCCAATAGGCCAATCTGATCTGGTAATTCCTCAACTGAGCATTTTCTCTCAGATGGCTCTAGTCAGTATCAAGTTGACACTTAGAGTAAGAACATCATAAAACTAACTTAGACAGAAGGCATTTGATTATTTGAGCGGCTTATGACTCTTTTCATGGTAGAATTAAAAACCACTAAAAGTCACTCTGTTTAATAAATAACTAGTTAGTGCCTAAATGATTTCTTTTGTAAAGCTACATAGGGGTTTTTGTTTTTTTACATAACTAGTAGGCACAAGTTCCCAAAGCTCTATAAAACATAGTTTTCCATATATTCAAAGTGCTCTAAATATGAGAAAAAGGAAAGAACATTACTTGACACTTTTATGTGGAACATACATTTCTCTTTTTTCATCCAGTATCAGTATTGTGTGTGTGTGTGTGTGTGTGTATACATATAATGTTGTTATATAGATAGATAGATACATACATACAGACAGACATATATATATATACAGACAGATATCACACTACAAGGAAGCTCATTCTGTGTAATGTCAATTCAGGTTTTAGGCAGCAGTAACAAGAAGACTTTTAGTAAACTTTCCTGTGAGTTTAGAGGTGACAATGTTGATTTACAGTAACAATAAATAGTACAGAGTGTTTTATGGATGCTAAATGCAAATTCCTGAATTTGAATACTGGTGGCTGTGATATTGGAATCTTCTGGAACACACTGATAGCCCCCGTGGGATCAGGGAGGCATTGTATTAAGCACTAGTGAGAAGAGGCACTGACCTCTGACTCTAGAAGATGCCATGGTGGGAAACACCTCTACTTAACAGTTTCTAATAATAATTCTTCTGCTCATTAGCAAAGCTGTTTCACATGACATCCCCGAAGTCAGCTTCCTTCCTTAGATGAGCAGCAGATGAGTTTGTCCTGAAGTTCATGTGGCTAGCATCTTATAAGATAGCTAGAATTCTGGGTCAGATTGCTAATCAGGGCATCTCCCTGTGTCCTTTAACCTGCTTTAATGTTAGGGTTCCTGGACTTCATTACAGAATCTGAGAGATCACTAAAAAGAACACCCCCAGAAAGCTGCAAAGACACTACAGAGTTTCAAATGGTCTGCTTCTGGCTATCCCCAAACACCATTTACTCAATATGCTATGAGTCAAGATCTCACTTAAACAATCTGAATGGGAGGATTTAGATTGAAGGCTTCATTGAAAAGTGTAACAAGGTAATTTATGTCAATATTCAATTGAGTAAAAATGAATTATTTTATCAAATTGTGATTAAATAGATAACACTGTTGGCTTCCACAAAGAAAGTTGCTCTAAAACTAACATTCCTGCTATAAGCAATTATTATAAAATAACATATAACAATAGTAATCCATAACAATAATAAATAACAGTATAATAACTGTATTATTATAATTATAGTAATAAATGTAGTCAGTCCATCAAATGCTACCTAATTAGAATATTCATGCACTTTTTAGAGGCAGCAGAATAGATGGCTATTTGGTTATTGATAAAAAATAATTCATAGGGCAAAAAGACAACTCTAATGTAAGAAGGGAGAGACAGGAACAGGAAAAGGCTTTCAGTAAAAAGTAGGAGAATAAGTGGATATGCATGTAGAAGAAATGAGCCACTATGGACTCTTGTTGGGTTCTGGAGACAAGGAGTCACGGCCTTCAATTGTCTACAACCAGTGAGTCCACTAGACTCTAGAGAATAACTCCAGGCCAACCACAACACAGATGGCTCTGGCTAACCACAGTGGGCCACAAAATAAGACACAGAGACACAGATCTTAAATTAAGGCTTATAGGGGAGCACATTGATAGTAGTGAAAGGGAGATAAGAAATAGTAAGGGGAGAATGTAATCATAATGAGTTACTTATTAAGCAGTCAAAGAATATGCTTAATTAATACATTAAAAAATATTTCAATAGGCAGATTTCTTAGAGTACAAAAACACCAAGCCTAAAAAGAAAAAAAATCATTAAGATCCTGTTTTTTTTTAAAAGATGCCAATGAAAAACAAACCACAAACTGGAAAATATTACAATATATGTGACTGACTATATCTATAATATGTAAACAACACTGCAATCTAGAATGTAACAAGACAAGTATGGATATTCAGTGTGTCCTAAAAACACACATACAATAATATTGTACAGACTGAGCAGATTATATTTAGGCATATATCCATAGAATCACAATTAGTGACAAAAAGAGGCCATGAATTTGAAGAAAAGCAGGGAGGGATACATAGGAAGCCTTGGTGGGAGAAATGTAATTATATTATAATCTCAAAATAAACATGAAATAATTCATGGGTATACATATGGCAAAACAAAACAAAAGAAACAGAGATTGGCAAATAGGAGAAAAGGACTTTTGTTATTATTAATCAAGAATCTTAAAAGCAAGGCACACATGTGAGAATGGTTGGCGCTGAAGATTTTCCCACACTAGTAATGGGAGTGCAAAATTATGAGCTGTGGGAATTTGTCTTCCCTGGGTCCTGCCTGCCTCTACATACTTTCTGGTTTCTCCATGTGTGCAGGTCTCATGACCTTCGCCTGGACCGTTTCCCAGGGTGATATTTCTGATTAGCCTCCCTGAGGTGGAAGAAAACACTTTCATTCAAAACTCACTTCAAGCTTGCTTACCACTTACCCTAAATTAGGACCCCCAGGCCCAGGTACTATTTGTAATGTTCAGCATCCCCTAGGCCTCTGCTTTCTTTTTGGACTCAAGCGACACCATAAAACAACATAAGCACTGTGGTCATGCTGCTTCCTCTACAGAAACGATAAAATTGTTTTTTTTCCTGAACCGGCAATCACATGCTTTCTTCCTGCAGCCATAAAACATTAATAGGCAAATTTATTAGCTTCTAAGTAGGATAAAATCCCAGACACTGACAACTACTTGGAGAAGATTTTACCTTTTCCATTGTAATTGAATTTATACATATCTCATGAAGAAATCCAATGGATACACAAATTTTATACAGGAGTAATGAAAATGTAAATCCACAAAATTGTATGAGAATTTGATATGACTTTGCATGTTATAGTCAACATTTGGCTTATCTAAATAAGGAATTATTGCTCATCAATTTAAGAAGTCAAATCATTGACATAATGTAGGTTAACTTCAGGAATATAATGCTGGATGAGAGATGCCAGGTGCAAACACATAGCTTCCTCTTCCATTTTTTGAAATTCTATAGTTAAGAACTGGTAGCCAGAACCTGGAAACAACCTAGATGCCCCTCATCTGAAGAATGGATTAAGAAAATGTGGTACATATACACAATGGAGTACTACTCAGCAGAGAAAAACAATGACATCATGAAATTTGCAGGCAAATGGATAGAACTAGAAAATATTCCCCTGAGTGAGGTAACCCAGACTCAGAAAGACAAACATGGTATGTACCCACTCATAAGTGGATACTAGCTATAAAGCAAAGCATAATCAGGCAACAACCCAGAACTCCTGAGAGGCTAACTAACAGGGAAGACCCAAAGAGGGATGCATGGACCACGCTGGAAAGAGGAAATAGATGAGATCTCCATGAGTAAACTGGGGATGAGGGGTGGGCAATGGAGAATAGGGGGTAGGGGATGAGAACATAAGGGAATGGGATGATTGAGCTGGAATAGGGAGGGAGGGGGAAACAATGAAAGAGATACCATGACAGAGAGAGATACCACGGGGATAGAGAGAAACCTGGTGATAGGGAAATTGCCAGGAATCCCCAAGGATGGCCCCAGCCTGGGCTACTAGCAATAGTGGAGAGGGTGCCTGAACTGAACTGGCTTGCCCCAGAGATCAGACCAGTGAAAACCCTGTCATTACAGAGCCTTTCTCCACTGAGAGATGGAAGCAGATGCAGAGATCTACAGCCAATCACTAGACAGAGCGCCAGGAGTCCAGTCAAAGAGAGAGAAGAGGGATTCTATGAGCAAGTGCATCAGGATCATGATGGGGAAACATGCAGGAACAACCAAACCAA
Organism: Peromyscus californicus insignis; assembly: GCF_007827085.1. Taxonomy (NCBI): domain Eukaryota; kingdom Metazoa; phylum Chordata; class Mammalia; order Rodentia; family Cricetidae; genus Peromyscus; species Peromyscus californicus. The sequence goes on from NW_026294534.1 coordinate 2,570,192, forward strand.
ACTGGAGGGAACTCATGAAAGTTGGATCAATGGCTATGGAGTCTGAATGGGACTGGACTAGGCCCTCTGCATGGCGAGACAGTTGTGTAGCTTGATCTGCTTGGGAGGCCCCTGGCAGTAGAATCAGAATCCATCTCTGGTGCATGAGCAGGCATTTTGGAGCCCACTACCTATGATGGGACACCTCATGCAGCCTTGAGGCAGGGGGAAGGGCTTGGACTTGCCTCTACTGGATGTGCCTCCCCAATGGAGGCCTTGCCTTCTTGTGGGTAGGAGAGGGAGGTGTGTTGGGGGGGAGGCTGGGAGGGTAGAAGGAGGGGAGAGGGGGGTCTTTGGTGTGTAAAATGAATGAAAAAAAATTCTTAATAAAAAAGGGGGGAAAAAAGAACTGGTGCACACACTGACCCTTTTTTTCCCATTTGTGGGGAGGAAATTCATGATATTTGCTTAGGAATGTTATACTTGAGATGTATCTTGAGATTTGCAACTGAATGTGTTAAATATTCAATTATTTAAATATTAATTTGTGAAGGAGCAATATCTAATTGTAGTCATCTGGAATGAGCAAAAGAAGATGTATGAATGGTCATTGATGCCAAAACATGGCTATAAATTTTAAATGTGGAGGCTACCTGTAGCAGAAATCTTAAAAGTTCTTATTAATAAAATCAAACCCGGGGCCAGTTATTGGGGTGAAATGCTGGATGGTCAGAGAGACAGAACAAGCCACAGCTAACTTCATCTGGCCAACTTCTCAGCTGATCTTGTTTCCTCAGACTGGAAGCATCTGTGTCCTCATCCCAATGGCTCTCAGCTGAACTGTGCTGCCCCATAGCCTGAAACCTTAACCAGCTAAAAGCTTCTAGTTTCTGGTCCTCAAGCCTTATATATCTTTCTGCTTTCTACCACCACTCCCTGGGATTAAAGGCTTGCTTTCTGGGATTAAAGGCATGAGTCACCATGCTTGGCTGTATCCTTGAACACATGGATTTCTGCCTCTGGAATGCTAGGATTAAAGGCATGTGCTACTACTGCCTAACTTCTATGTTTAATATTGTGGCTGTTCTGTCTCTGACCCCAGATAAGTTTATTAGGATGCACAATATTTTGGGGAACACAATACCACCACAGCTACCAACAGGCCCTGCAGTAAAGTGGGAACAGAAACAATGGAGGCTACCTACACAAGCATTTACATCAATAATCACATGAAAATGTTGTTTGGGTGCATCGCTTTGGTTCTTTACATAACACAAAGAAGGATTGAGTCTTGAAAGCATTCACAAACAAACCAGCCACAGTAAGTAGATTCTGCAGGTTTTTAATGTACTTATGCATATATATTAAAAATAATAATCAAAGAAAAAGAGGCCATCAATTTGAGAGGGGGTAGATGTGGCATGGGAAAGGTTGGAGGGCAAGGACATGGAAGGGACTGGACAAAGGAAATGGAAGTGGGAGAAATTATGTAATTATATTTTAATTAAAAGTTTTAATAAAAAGAAAAGAAATGCAAAATCAAAAAGGTTTAAGGGTCAGCAAGGCTAAAGAAGTGAAAATGGGAAGAAGAATACTTTGTGAAATTCATTATGAACAGTTGATAGACAACAGAGATATAGATCACATAGTGAGTAGGATTTAGCGTGGTCTTTTAACTTTTATTATTTTCTTAACAGTGTTTTTATTGAAACTGATAGGAATCATGCAGTAAAGAAATGTGGGCTTATAATTTATTCTGCACATAAACAGAGGTAAGGACATTTTCTCCTCCCTTTTTCCTCCTCCCTCCCTCCTTCCCTCCTTCTGTCTTCTCTCCCTCCCTTCCTCCTTCCTTCTTTCTGTCCCTTCCTCCCTTCTGTCCTTTGTATTTTCTGTGGAAAGAAACTAACACTATCTATTGGTAAGCATTGGAAGGGAGCTGAAAGAGCAGTTGGAAGCTGCCTTTGAGTCTGCAAATACAATTACCTGTGTGTGTCAACTCTTCCTGGGTTTTCTGTGCTGTTGAATAGCCCCCAACTCTCGGCGGATCGTGACAATAATGCATTTCTCACTCCTGCGTCTTTGCAGCTGTGGGTTGGCTGGGGTCTCACTTCTTGTGCCTTTTCTCCCTGGCATCCAGATCGAACGTGCATTTTCTATTTGAAACATGTGGTTCTCTGGCAAAATGGAAAATTGTGGTAGCCAAACCCTGCAGGGGCTCTTCAAGTTCTTATTCAGACATGCAGAAGTCTTCTGTACTGAAAGGTGAAAATGCTCTAGGAAATCCACTAGTATGAGAGGTTTACACCCAGAGAAAACATAATGTTCAAAGCACACATTGAGTATCTTGTTTAGAAATGAGAAAATACTGGCAATGCATACAGACGTGGGAGTGAATGAGACCAGAGCACAGGTCGCACTGTAAGAGCCATCATCCACGGAAATGACATTAAGTGGCAGCAGATGTTCATTTCACAGGCATGGCTGTGGGAGACACTGCCCATTAGGAAGTAGAGAACGAGAGACCACAAGTTGATAAAGAGATGGGTGTTCAGAAGAGGAGTCTTCCAACTGTCATTCAGAAAGAAAGTCATGTGGATAGATCACAGGAGCAAGCAATAGCAGTGAATGTGGGTGGATCCCCATGCAGTGAGTGCCAAGAACAGGGGGATAGAGGCTCTCTATGGGACTGCACAGGGTACCCGCTGTGTAGGCTATGCAGAGCCTCATCTGGAAACATCCTGTAAATGATGGTGAAAAGCTTAGACTTCGTCAGTGGAGCTGCGGGAAGGTGATAAATAATTTAAAAAGTGGCTATCATGATCTTAGCTTCATTGAAGATAAAGTAAGTCTCCAGAATGGATAAAAACAGATGGAAAATATTAAAACAAGATGATTATATTAATGTTTCAGTACAATGGCTACAGTGGCCTGAAATAATTCGGTAGTCACACTGAAGTAAAATAACCACATTTTCAGAGTTATCAAGGGGATTGCATCACCAGGATAGAACCAGCAGGTATTTGTGGCTTAAAATTAGGTGTGGCTGTGAAGCAGATTATTCCAATGCAATTCCTGTGAAAAAAATAAAAATTAAAGAAAGAAGAAATGATCAAGAACCTGTAGAACAGAAGAAGACTCTTAAAACTAGAAAAAGGATAAAGAGTTACTTCGAGGCTTTGTGAAGGGGACAGTCCTGATTCTGAAGTGTGAACCACTTGCTGGACATCAAGCAAGTATGGAACAGTCAGTAGTGACAGATTTGAAGTCTTAAGGAATATAGATAGCATGGAAAGGCCTGTGCTACCTTCCACTATATCACCAGCCTGGGGGGTGGGGATTATCTTTAGGATGTGGCTTTTCCTTTAGAAAGATTATTTCAGATAATGGTATTAATATGAGGTGGGACAACTGGGTAAAAATAGATTCCTCAGTAGACAAGGTGAGAAATGATCTAATTACAACCTGTAATGTGGTCCTGAGAAGGACAGTGGTGGAAACATGAGTTAACAGATTCAAGGAAAATCTGGGGATTTTACAAGTGAGACTTGATGGTTTAAGGGATAGGAGTTAAAGGAGAGGTGGAAAGGTCGCCTTCCTGGTGCAATAGCTCTATGGAGTCACAATCAAACAGACATCCATGAGGAATCACAGGTTTGTGAAAAGGCATGAGGGCTAGAATCTTTCATTGTTTGTTTGTTCATTTTAAAATCACAAAGGCCAAAAGCTTGTGACTAGACTGGTCATAGGCCATGGTAGGGGGGCGCCTACATTAATAAATGGACATCGAATTAAACTGACTCCTAATGACTTATCATTATACAGACCTATTGTAGATGGCACAATCAATCCTCAGCTGTGCAAAGACTCTTGACCTCCTGACAGGAGCAAGAAATAATTAATTATATTTATGCACTAAGAATATGATTTAGAATCTGCCAATGAAGTTAAGATCGCCTTAATATTTTCAAGGTGGAAATTGAATGTATTTACTCTGCTAGAGTCTCTACATGACGAGGACACTACAATTGTTCTGCTAGGGTCCTTAATTGTAACCATATGTGACTGTGTTGTGTTTTAGTCTTTTCTCTAGTCATGTGAATATGTTCAATTTTTAGTGATAAACACACATGAAGAAACCTAAGGACATAAAGTTAGTAAAATTCATTTATTTTTGACAAATATTAGAACTTTTACAAATTATGCAATCTCCAAAATTGTTAGCTCTAGAATAACTTATAAGCACAGGAATCATTTCAAGAGGGTGTCACTTGGTTATCCAAAGAGCAGGTAAAGAAGTACATCACAGAACCATTTAAAGCATTCTAGTTGAGTGACCAAGGGTAGGAACAAGAATCTTATACCATTAAAAAGGTGAATACAATTTACTTTCAAAGAGATGTAAAAATTTATCATACTTCATAAAGAGATCTATCCTTATCAGCAACTATTTTTTACTTCATTTCAAAATTCTAGATGAAGTTTCAAACTGCTATGAAGTAGAAGGGGGAATCTGTCACATTGGTCATTGATAATTACAAGATTTTTAAAACTGTTTTTTTCTTTATGAGCACATAAATTATGATATTCAAAACGGAGTTTGAGTAATATGAAGTAGCCAAATTATAGATGTGATGTAATAAATGTTTTTAAAATGTCATAAGATATTTATAAGAGCGGATGAGCTATGTATGCATAACCCTTCAAATACTAAAAATGAGATGGTAAGTCTTCTGAATTTGAGAATAATTAATAAAAAATCTTCTTATCAGCCATTTAAAGAGTAGCTCACAGATTAAACAAACCCAATGGATTCTTATTTTAACTCATGCAATCTTTTAATTACTAACTTAAAGAAAAGATGTGGCCGGGCGGTGGTACCACACACGCCTTTAATCCCAGTGCTTGGGAGGCAGAGGCAGGCAGATCTCTGTGAGTTCGAGGCCAGTCTGGGCTACAGAGTGAGTTCCAGGAAAGCTACACAGAGAAACCCTGTCTCAAACCCCTCCCCCCCCCAAAAAAGAAGAGATGTGGCCTGAGACTTCAGAGAATCAGAAATAACTTGACATGCCAATTACTTGTAAAAATAACCCCAGCTATTTTTGCTTTTATAGAATTCTTTTACGTAGTGTTATCTTTCCTCTAAGGTATAAATAAAGGCATGGGTCTTTGACACTTATTCAGATTAAAACTAAAATGTCCAGTGAGTTTTGATTTTCTTGCCTGTTTTCCTCCCTCATGCATTTCCTAGAAAGGACAACACATGTACTTACTACACACCATTCAGACACATTTCATGACTTGCTAAGTTGTGCCTCCTCTCCTCAACCTCTTTTGCATTCCAGGCGACTGGTACTAGAACATCATTTGGTTCCTTTGAATCAATTCTCAGAGTATGTCTGATCCATCACTGGCTGCAAAGGTCAAGTTTCCTTGTTCTTAGTTAAGAGATTCTACAATCATTATTTCCATGGAGGAGAGATTTTAAATATCTTTAAATTTCTTTAAATTTCCTACATAAAGTAGCTTTTGTATTAGAATATAAATAATCATTGATCTCATGAACTAGAAATACAAGAGTGAAATTATATCATGTCTACTGACGTACCCACCCTCCAGAAGGTCTTCTCTTGGGTGGCCCTGCTTCCATTACAGTCCAAGACATCCATTGAGATGTAACTGCTTCACATCTTGAAACTTTATAAAAGATTTTTTGCCATTCTACCTTGGCTGAATATGGCTTGTTTTCTAAATGCCTTTCTTTGCCCATTTTTCCTAGGGATTATCTTCATTTTCAAGTTGAAAAAAAAAGTATTTTTTTAATTCTCTGCTTCCAGAATCTATCAGTAATACACATTCATGTAAAAACTATACACCCTCTCTACTTGTTGGTGCCATCTCTGTCTATGTATCCTCATATCACCATTTGCAAAGGAATGGTTGTATTTTTCTCCCCACTCTATACAATGTCAATATTCAGGTCAGATTTGCTATATATTATAGTTATCTGAGATGCCCCAAACATTAATTCTTGGATTTCAGCAAAAGTGATAATCATTTAATTGGTCTTATTGGCTTTGATCATAAATTTACTGCCTAGATAATCTCAAATTACTCAGATTGGAATCTCCGATTAGACTCCGATTAGATTATCTGGCCTCACTTGCATCAATGCAATATTTGAGAACCACTATCAGAAGTGACTATCAATTTAGTAATTCTGTACCTATGTTGACCTTGACTCAGTAATGCAAGTGACAATCATTTATCAATTAGTGGAAGGAATGATTTCAAAGAAAGACAGTTGATATAATGTGAAGAGATTTATTAAAGGCATTGTTTTCAGGGAAAAAAAGAAAAGAAAAAAGAACAGCTTGGTAGAGAGTAAGGTATTTATATACACAAGAGAAAATGTAATGACTGCTAAGCAAGGTGGATGAAGCAGTGGGAGAGAGTAAGAGGGATTGACAACAGAACAAAGAAGGGGACAAAACTTAAGAAAGAAGATGTAAGCTGCTGTAATTATACACTTGCTGGTTGGCAATAAGAATAGACATTGTACTCCTGCCTGAGTGTCACTATCTCTGTGAAGTAGCAGGTCAGATATACTACTCCAAGTTAGGGAAAGCTTTACAAGTATTAGCCAAAAACAGGAAAATATGTTATTCCCAGAACTAGGTCTCAAGAATGAGTTAGATGGTAAAATTCAGAATTACATTCATTATGAAATATATCGAGAATGAAATAAGACATCCTGGGATTGACGCTGACATAATAGGTTCAAGGTTGCATTGCATAAAAGTAAAAGACCAAAGGTGATGGCGATTGTTGCATGATAAGAAAGAAATGACTGATATTTACAGTCGAGGCTGGGGAGAAAAGTGAGGGTAGTCTAAAGAAATGATAGCTCATGTGAGTCGAGGAGTCACAGAAACAGAGGACTTGATTGACAGAGTTTGCATGTGGTGTGAAAAGGAAATGAAGAATATAGCTTCTGTTTAGATGGTAATCATTAAAGGTTATAGAGACAGAGTATGTCAAATGCAATGGAATATTAGTCTTGATACTCTTGCCAGTCAACCGTACAACCTTGGGAATAAATCTTGAAATCTTTTGCACCTCGAGTTGTCATCTCAGAAGAAGAGGATAAAACTTGAGTATCATCAAGAAATCCCTCTTGCAATAGTGTATGATTTAAGTGTTCATAACTCATTCTTGAAAAGAAGAAAGCCATTATTTAAGAGTGTCTCTTTTTAAGTGTTTTCAAACATGAATGTTCTCTACAATGGCAGTCTGGCCAGTGATGCTTCTGGCATGTCTAATACTATGTATAGCAGTGCCTGGTTACTACATTCCATAATAACTGTTCCCTTTAAAGACCATCCAATCTACTTTACTGTCTATTCTCTTGTTCTTATAATGTCTCCATACCATTAATTCCATCCATAAACACTAGGTATTACTCATATGTCTCCTCTATAAGCAGATACTTTCTCACACATACTACCTTCCCTGGATATCTTTCATATTGATTTTGCTATAACATTTTCTTGTGACCCTAAAGCAGACACTTCACCATAGATTTCCACAGACTCTCACATAAAAGGATTACCTAGCCTGTTAGACCACAGCATTCAAATGTTCAAATGCCTCACACTTCAAACATCAGATATTCATTCTTGTACAATGTAGTGGGTAACCATTCCAGCTTTGATCTGGAAGTTCCAACCCCCATTGAGGCTTCGGTAACTGTCACACCTACAAGACAGGGCCAAGAGAGGACCCTGAAGACCCAAGACCTGGATATGCTGGCTCTCTTGGTTCCTGGACCCTGGATGCTGAAGGTAGACAGAGCAGAGTTCTCCAGAGAACACTGCCAGACTCTGCTACACCTTTCCCAGAACCTGTAAACTATCCCTTCACTTTTAAGTTACCCCACAAAATTAATAAACCTCCCTTTTAACTACATGGAGTGGCCTTAATAATTTCACCAATAGTATAAGCTAAAATTCTAGTTCACATCAAGAAAAAATTTTGAAAACCATGTCAAATTCTTCTTCTTTACATCATTGCCCCCCTCCACTCAAAATCTGAAGTTAATTGTTTCCATAGTTCTCAGACTCATTAAAGACCACATGCATAGTCTTCCACTTCTCCAAAACCACTTATCCCTCTTCACTTTGAACTTCATTACTAGCCTGAACCACAGAAACACCATCCTCAGGAGGTCATGCTGTTCCCAGGTAACACTGCATCCCATACTCTCTTAAGAATATAACCTTGTGAAGATACCACTACTCACTTATAAAACCTATAAAGTGATTTCATGACTATTCCATTCATGATGAAATATAATCATTTTTTTAGTCTGGTAGAACAATTTTCTTCAGTATCTAATTTTTCTAGACCATTGCCTCTGTTTTATGTAGTCAGACATTTCTCTCTGACCAGCCAGTTCCCAAATAGTCACTCAGAGGCTTTATGTATAAATGCTCTGCCAATAGCTCAGGATTGTTACTAGCTAGCTCTTACAATTAAATTAACCCATATTTTTTATCTATGTTTTGCCACATGGCTCATGGATTGTTACTTCAGTGGCTGGCTGGTGTCTTCCTTGACTCCACCCTTCTTCATCCCAATATCCTCTGTGTCTGGCTGCCCCACCTATACTTTCTGCCTGGCAACTGGCCTGTCAGCTTTTTATTACCCAATGACAGTAATACATATTCACAGTGTACAGAAGGATTATTCCAGAGTACATTGCCTCTGTTTTTCCTTCATGTTCAGATTAAGTAGTTCTCACTATTGTATTTATCATTGTGTTAAAAACTGATATTATTTCTTTTTTGAAGACTATATCCCACTATCTGCATGGATGATCCTTAATCATCCTTCAAATGTTACTACAGATACTAAGTGCTTTGTAGGAACCATATCCGACAAATTTTTAAAACCTATTACTTCTTAGCTCACACTAGAGTCTCAAGAAGTAATCAACCATAATGGAAGGTTACGAAGCAAAAATAAGCCCTTTCATTTGGGCAATTAATTTTTTTGGGAAAAATTAAGACATAGATAGCCTCTTTGCTAATTTTGCCAATGGATTTTATGCAAGATAAATATGTTTATTGAATCATGTCTGATACATCAGATTCTCTGACACAGACAAAACAAACAAAAATCAGAAAGAATAAAAATATCTAGTAGTAAATAGCTTGAATTTATAACTTTTCTGATCCATTTGTTTTTCAGATTGTGTTTTACAGATTTTCCTTTCTTTGGTATTTCATTTTGCATTTTGTTTTCATAAACAATACTAGATTAATTTTGCTCAAGATAGTTGAATCAGCTCTTTCTCACTTGAAATCCTTATGCTTTATGAGAAACTATCTCCAATTACAGAGTTTGAAATGATCCAATGAATCAACTAATACATTGTTTTACTAGCCACAATAATTTACTTTGAAAATATGTGTTTAACCTAAATTATTCAATCAGAAATTTCCTGCCAAAAAGATAATCTACCAGTCATTGGGCATGAAAGTAAAATGCCCTCTGTTTTCAAGGTGGAGGCAGCAATCTTAGATACTCTAGGACAATCAACTCTACAACAAAACTTCATCAAAAGAAGAAAGTGTGTAGCTGGACAAAAGCTATGTGCATTGACATGGGTACATCTGATTTGCTATTTGAGTGATGAAGGATATCAGCATAAATGTCTGCTTCATCTATTTGTATTGCATGAAGACCCAAGGACACTAACAGAGACTTATTTTATCATCACAAACCTAACAGGTATTCAATATGAAAATCCTTCACAAGAATATCACCAGTGTTGGGTGGAGGTTAATAGTTGTCTAATTATTATTTTCCACTAAGCATGGATTCAGAGAGATGATATTCAAACAAGAAAACTGTAAAAAATTATGTTTCCACTAAATTCTAGGTTTTTCATTATTTAAAAGCTCTGTCTTTGCCTATTAGACTACACTGTGCAAATGTTTCACACACTTCAAATGTCAGATATTCAAAATTCATTCATTCATATCCAAGGTTTTCCTTCATATACAAGTTTGGATTCTAGCTCAAACCTAGACATCAAGAAAGAATGTTGGAACCCATGTCATGTTCTCCTGCCTTGCCACTCATGGGAAGCAGGACCTAGTTTGTAGCAGTAGCTTTTTCATTCTCTTTTATTCTGGAATGAAGGAAAAGTCTTACATCTTAAAGGATAATGCTAGCCAACAAACATACCTAATACTTCATTAGGGTCACAATGTTGTTTATCCAGCACTGTGGCTGTATAACTTAGGACATTCTGATTTCTCTCTTTTCAATAAGAACATTTACTCATATTGAAATATGAGGGAAAAAAATCACTGAATAATAACTGTTCCCATTTTAAGATAAGGGGAAAAGAAAACTGAAGTGGTAAAGCTAGGCATCCAAATGTATCTGCATCTTCTTGAATTTTTGAAGAAACACTTTCTAGAAAATTTTCTTAATTACTCATAGTAAAGTTACACTGATACAGAAACTTGGTGTGTAGTTCTACATAATCATTGTATTTCTGCATGAGTTACTGATTGTTGAAGTTTAATTATTTAATATTTCTATGAGGGTAATAAATGTCACATTTTTGTTTCTTAATTAAATATGTTCTTTGGCACTTTCATTCATATATATTTTCTAAGTAGTTAGTAGACATTGCTTGGGCAAAGTTCTGTTGCTATTTTGATTTCATTCATTTGTTGTCTGTGATAGTGTAGTATTGTGTTATTTTAGTGCATGATGAACAGGCACATATATTTCCTGTTTTATTTCATGAGCCACTGTTGCTCCATGTATATTTCCATGTTTGCTTTATATAAACTTCTGTCATGAGCCACATCCTGTTCTCATAGTTACCAATGTTTCTTAGAAATATTAGCCTTACATTTCTCCCAGAGCTTCCTCCTTAATAAGACTGCCACTGGGAATTTTTATTCCAGGCCATTCAAGGATACTAGTGAAGAGAATCCTGATTTTAATGAGAGGTTGCATTCAATTTCCTTAAAAAAAAAGTCATTTTCTCCCTAAAATGCTTCAACACAATGTTATAAACTATGATGGGTAAATGAAGTGACCTAAATTTTTCGTAACGTGATCTTCAAATTTAATCCCATAGCTGATGAGATTGTATGGCTGTCTCATTTGTGTCAACCAGTTGTTGGAGTATCTACAAGGTATAAATACAGGTTCAGTTTCCCTGAAAAGTAATTAGATGCCATAATCTAACACTAAAAGATATCCCATAAGTTGGAAATAAAATAGTAAAATTCAAGTCACTAAAGAGTTTAAAACAATATCCCAGTGGGTATGAAAATGACAACATTGAGAAAAAATTACACTTATATGTAGTTCCATGTAATTTAAATCGACCAGTTTTCATTGTGGGAACCTTAAGACTCATGTCAGGATGGTGGTTTAGTTCAGTGGTGGAATAAATATTCAGTAAGTACAAAGTCCTGGATTCCATTCTCGGCAACACACACTCACAATTTTACAAAGTGTTATCTAAATTTCTTATAATTTTGTTCAGCAATAAACACTTGTCTGAACATTTTATAATTCTTATTACCCATGGAATTAATGACAGGTTCTGGCTTTTCTGAGGGACATCAAGCCTTCTCCAGTGCCATTGGTGATCTATTTAGAAGCCAAATAGAGAACAAGAATAATGCATGGAAAAGTCTTCTGTAAGTTTAGTGTCTGTGGAAATATGAAGTAAATGTAGTAGATGGAAATAACTGAATCATATTTTAACTCAAACTATGTATAATCTCCTAAGTAAACTAACCAAAATTTCATCATTAAATATTGATGACTTGCTATATCTAAGAAAAAGGGTTTCCTCTAAAGTATTGATTAAACACTGTCAATATAGTCTTGTAATGAATGCAGCAGGTAAGTGCCACAATCACAAACTAGCAAGCATACAGAAAAAAACAGTTAAAAGCCATTTACATGTCAATCACAATTAATTCTGAGCATTTGGCTTTCTGTTAACTAGTTCTTTGTCACAAGGGGCCAGTAAGAGCAGCAGGTACCAAGAATTCTCCATCCATTCAAAATGTCTGTCATTTTCTGTTAGAAAAGTGTTCCCTGCCCTGTCTATCTGGCTTGTAATAGTGACTTCTTCATTCCCTTTTATCCTGAAAAACATTTGCCCAGTCACAAGAGCAATTTTCTTTTCAATAATAGCATACTATTCCATAAAAAATTCATATGTGTTAGAAAGGAAAGAGCTTTTTGGATAGACAGCTATTACACCCTCATGTTTTAAGTAGTCCCTGATATTTAATCATTTCATATAAATAACTTGTAGCTTCCCATGCTTTGTGGGAGACTGAGCTACGACTTCTAATACTACTCTGCCCTATGTGATATTGTATGCCAGGTTTTTCAGCAAGCTTCCAGGGTGTTTGGTATGCTAGTTCCTGTCTTCTTTCTATGAAACCAAGTATAATCACACAGTAGGACTTGACATAGTACCCTAGCTACATCCAGAGAGTGTGCCATAGGTTAGCTTGTGCCTGGCACTTCAGGCTGTGTCTGGAGTGAACCAGATCTTTAATGTTGCTACAAGAAGCAAATTCACTCTGCAATTGACCCCAACAGGAGGAACCCAAAATCAGCAACCCTAGAATGGAGAGACTGAGAATAAATTATCATTGTTCTAAACGATGAGAGTTTTGGTGGATGGTGGGGTTGCGTTACTGTGGTGATATTTGAAAGGAGGTCAATTTAGAGCTGTGCACTCTGGTTTATATTTTCAAATTGGCTCTATACTTTTTTATCACTAGATTACATAAAACAGTAAGATTTATTTCCTTAAAGTTGACTCTGACTTAAAGTAAGCTTGTTTACTCTGCCAGAATTTCATTTTGATTACACTACCTTGTTATTTTTAAATGTTTATTTTTATTTTATAAACATCAGTGATTGTTTTTGATGCATGCATTGTGTCATATGGGTCAGAAGTGGATTTGAACTCCCATGAAACTGGAGATTTAGGTGACTGTGAGTCACAATATTAGTGCTGAGACCTGAACCCAGGTCTTTTTCAAGAGAACCCAGTGCTATTGAATACTGAGCCATCTTTCTAGCACCAACACGATCCTACTTACAGATCATTTTCAATATGTCTCCCGTTTCACATACTTGTTTTGTTTATGAACAATATCATCATTTCTCATATGTACATGAACCCAACACATACATGTCATCCTACACATACAACTTTGTGATATTGTCACTGCTCATAAAAGACAAGGGGTTCAGAACTTAAAAACAGGAACATGAGGAAGAGGAAGATCACGAATATGAAGAGATACTGAAAGAACCAGGCCTGACTGTCTAAGGATGAATCCATTCTTCCAAGAAGAAAATAAACACCTGGTTTCTTTGGATCACAGTTGATTAGAACTTCTGATATTTGTAACCAAGAACATTCCAACTGTCTCTTAGGAAGGTGTCTACTGTTGTAATAAAAAAAATACCAAAACAATTTAGAGAAGAAAGGGTTTATTTCAGTTTACAAGTTCTGATCACAATCCATCATGGAGAAAACTTAGGTCAAGAACTCAAGGCAGGACCCTGAAAGCAGGAAAGAAAGCAGAAACCCCGGAAGAGTGCTTCATACCATCTTGCTTCATGTGAATTGCTCAAGCCTTTTCTTATCGCACTCAAAACCATCTGTCTAAGAGTGGCACTGTTGATAATGAAGTGGACCCTCTCACATCAACCATCAATCAAGAAAACATCCCAAAGGTCTTCCCACAGGCCATTCTGTTAGGGGCATTTTCTGAATTGAGGTTGTCCTTTTCCAAACCACTCTAGGTTGTGTAAAGCTGACATAAAACCAGCCACCCAGATTAATCCCTTGACAACTTGACACACAAACTCCATCACTACTTAAATAGAACCTTTCCTTTGTCATTTGTCCCCAGATGACATATTAATATTAATATCACAATGCAAAGCCTTCCAATTTTTAAAAGCCCCATAGTCATTAAAAATTCAAAGACTTTGCTATACAACTATTACACATATATAGAGGACCTAGGTTGGTCCTATGCAGGCTTCTTGGCTGTTGGTCCAGACTCTGTTAGCACCTATGAGCCCAGGTTAGTTGTTTCTGTGGGTTCCCTTGTGATGTCCTTGACCCCCCTTGCTCATAGAGTCCTTCCTTCCTCCCTTCAGTGGGAATAAATTCTGTCTTACATTGATCAGAATAGCTAATATCAAAAACATAAGTGACAGCTCATGATGGAGAGGATATGGAGCAAAGGGAACACTACTCCATTGCTGGTAGAAGTACAAACTTGTATAGCCAATATGGAAATAAATATTACAGTTTCCTGTGGTGGTATTGTGTTCCCCACAATATTGTGCACCCTAATAAACTTATCTGGGGTCAGAGACAGAACAGCCACAATATTAAACATAAAGGTTAGGCAGTGGTAGCACACGCCTTTAATCCTAGCATTCCAGAGGTAGAAATCCATGTGTTCAAGGATACAGACAAGCATGGTGACTCATGCCTTTAATCCCAGAAAGCAAACCTTTAATCCCAGGGAATGATGGTAGAAAGCAGAAAGCTATATAAGGCATGAGAACCAGAAACTAGAAGCATTTGGCTGGTTAAGCATTTGGCTCGTTAAGCTTTCAGGCTTTGGAGCAGCACAGTTCAGCTGAGAGCCATTCGGATATGAGGACACAGAGGCTTCCAGTCTGAGGAAACAAGATCAGCTGAGAAGTTGGCCAGGTGAAGTTAGCTGTGGCTTGTTCTGATTCTCTGATCCAGCATTCACCCCAATAACTGGCCTCAGGTTTGATTTGATTAATAAGACTCTTTAAGATTCCTGCTACAGTTTCCTCAGGAAATTAGCAATTGATAAACTTCAAGACCCAGTTATACCACTCCTGAGCATATACTGATAGATAGTCTACTATACTACAAGGACATTTGCTCAATTATGTTCATAACAGCTTTATTTGTAATAGCCAGAAACTGGAAACAGCCTAGATGTCCATCAACCAAAGAATGGATTAAAATAATGCAGTACATTTACACAATGGTGTATTATTACACTGTTAAAAACAATGACATTAGGAAATGTGCAGGCAAGTAGATGGATCTGTGCTAGGTTTGTATTGCTATGAAAAAACTACATGGCTGACATAAACTTGGGGAGAAAAGGGTATATTGCAGCTTACAACTTTGAGGCCCTACTCCATCACTTAGGGAAGTCAGGACAGAAACTCGAACTGGAAACCTAGAAGGAGGAGTGCTGTGGGGTAATGCACTTGTACACTGTAAAGATTTGTCACTCGAACTGGTTGAATAAAACACTGATTGTCCAGTAGCTAGGCAGGAAGTATGGGCAGGGTGAACAGACTAGGAGAATTCTGGGAAAAAGAAGGGCAGAGTCAGGAGTCACCAGCCAGACTCAGAGAAAGCAAGATGAGAATGCTGCACTGAGAAAAGGTACCAAGCCATGTGGCTAAACATAGATAAGAATTGTGGGTTCATTCAAGTGTAAGAGCCAGTTAGTAATAAGCCTGAGCTACCATCCGAGCATTTATAAGTAATATTAAGCCCATGAGTCAATTATTTGGGAAGCAGCTGCTGGGTATGGGAACAGGCAGGCAAGAGAGAAACTCTCACCTATGCAAGAGCAGAAGCAGAAGCCTTGGAGGAATCCTACTTACTGGTTTGCTCCTTAGAGCCTCCTCAGGCTGCTTTCTTATATACCTCAAGACCACTAGCCAAGGGGCAGCACCACTGACACTGAAATGGGCCTCTTCATATCAGTCATCAATCAAGAAAATGTCCCCAACACTTTCAGGCTGGCCAGTGGGACCATGTTCTCAATTGAGGTTTTGTCTTCCAAAATGACTTTACGTTTTGTCATTAGATATAAAATCAGTAGCACAAGCCACTATAGATATCAAGCCCACCAAGGACCTCATTGCCGTTGAATGATAGCCTCAGTGAGCTGCAACCATACTGTAAACTCTGGAATCTCAGATTTTCAAAAGTCTAGCACAACGTTATGTTTCCTCTGGAAAAGCTTAGTGCCAATATCCAAGGGACTGCTTCCTATGGAACTCTTGGCATACTCACATTGCCTGCAGCCTGTAAATTTGGTCAAGCCTAGGTTTTCTTTTACAGAGTCTATGCTTCTTTCTCTCATGAATACATTGAAGGACATTTTATTAATTCACTAATATATTCCAAAAACATTCCTGACAACTTTTTCTCTACTATTCCTTAGTCAAGTCTAATAACCTAAAACCTAATTATTTATGTTATCAAAGAAATATATATATATATATATATATATATATATATATATATATATATATATATATATATATACCTCTTGTGACAAGTGTAAGACAATACATTGAAAAATCCTGGTTAGACATATACATACTTGACACCAAATGCCATCATCACTAGTAACATTATTATGGAAAATGGAAATACAAGAAACAATGTAAATTTTTCTAAGATACTCTGTGGATGTGGGTGGGTGAGAGAGGGAGAGAGAGAGAGAGAGAGAGAGAGAGAGAGAGAGAGAGAGAGAGAGAGAGAGAGAGAGAGAGAGTGTTACCAGCATCCACATACATGGTACATAGAAGACAGTCTTAGGCATTACTTGGGCATTGCCTTCCATCTAGTATTGAGACAGAGTCCCTCTTGTTTATTGCTCTGAGTTCCTGGCTAGCTAGCCTGCAAGCTTCTGTCAATTTCCTGTCTCTGCTCCATATCTTCTGGTAAAAACATTCTAAGATGGGAAGCTACTGTGTCTGGACTTTATGTAGGTTCTTAGCATCCAAAACTAAGGTGACTGGTTTAAGCAGCAGGCACATTTCCCACTGAGCCATTTCCCCAGCTCCCTTCTAAGGTTTCTAAACAGTCTGTAACTAAAGAAAATAAATTATGTGACTAGTAATTTGCAGGAAAATAGCAAGTCTTCGCTTCTAGCAACTCTCCTGAACACATCTCATAAACCACTGTGTTGGGACTACCAAAAGCACATCCTCTCTACCCTGAGACCATTTGATTTTGGACAAATGATTTCATCTGAATATGGTTAGCTTTTTCAAATTAAAACATCATATTAACTTTGTGAATATGCAATAAAATTGTTTTAGAAATTACTGAGCTTGTGACTGGAGAGATGGCTCAGCTATTAATATATATTTGTGATGTGTGTGTTTGTAACAATAATAAGGAAAGGGGGCTATCACCTTGAGAAGGGGGCTCCAGAGGGGCTTAAGGAAGGACAACTGAAATGGGCTGAAGGGAGGAATAGGGGGGGCAATATAGTTCTATTTCATTCAAAACATGTTTTTAAAGAGGTTTTTTTTTTCCACTCTCCCAATAGACCTGAGTTCTAATCTCAGTATCCACATTGGAGCAGCTCAAAATTGTCTATAACTTGAACTCTCTGTGTTCCAAAGCCCTATTCTGGCCACCATGGGAACAAATACACACACACACACACACACACACACACACACACACACACACACACACATTAATAATAATAATAATAATAATAATAATAATAATAATAATAAAACCTAAGACAATTTATGGGTTTTGACCTACCTACAAGGTCAAAGCAGAGTTAAGGAAAATGTACTTTAGCATAATTTCCATGTGATTCTGGGATACTCATGTTGACAAACTGGTAGAAACCAACAATTACTAATATTTTGACCAGGTATCTTATTTTTTTAATTACAAGTTTATTCTTTAATAAAGTATTTAGACAAATAATTTAATTTCCTTCCTTTTCTCCTCCTCTCTCCTCCCTTATTCCTCTCCCTCTCCCTCCTCCTTCAATCAGATCTCAGGGCCTTGTATCTCAAATCAATATAACGTTCTATACTCAATCTTACGCTAAGACACTCATTTTTTAATCCTTAAATATAAATTATTTATAAAATTTTAACTTGTTTTCTATAAAAACCAAAAAGAGTAGGTGACATAATCTGACTCATTGCATAATTTAACTATTGTATAACTTTTGGTCCCAGCACTCAAGAGGCAGAGGCAAGTGGATCTCTGTGAATTTGAGGCCAGCTCTTACTACAAAGCAAGTTCCAGGACAGCCAGGGCTCCACAGAGAGAAATCTGGTCTCAAACCACCAAAAAAGGAAAATTTCTCTAACCCTAGTAGCAAAAACTTACTTGAGTATTATGGTTTTCCAAAATGATACAGAAGGGAAAAAAACATAGTAGGCAGATTCTCTACCCAACTCGAGGAAACACTTCCAAAGTCCTTCAACCTAAAATTATTCTGTATGCAGTGGAGCATAATATCTGTTGTAGCAAGAATTTTAAAGAGTTCTTATTAATAAAACAAACCCAGAGCCAAGTGTTGGAGTTAATGCAAGAAGGTCAGAGAACCAGAACAAGCCACAGCTACCTCACCTCGCTGGATCCTCAGCTGGTCTTGTTTCCTCAGAATGGATGCTTCTGTGTCCTCATCCCAATGGCTCTCAGCTGAACTGCTGCTCAAAAGCCTGAAGTTTAACCAGCTGAAAACTTAACCAGCCAAATGCTTCTTGTTTCTGGTCTTCACGCCTCATATCTTTCCTTTCTACCATCACTCCCTGGGATTAAAGGCTCGCTTTCTGGGATTAAAGGCGTGTGTCACCATGCCTGGCTGTTTCCAATGTGGCCTTGAACTCACAGAGATCCAAAGGGATTTCTGTCTCTGGAATGCTAGGATTAAAGGTAGGAGTCCCACCATTTTCTAGCATTTGTATCTAGTGACTGTTCTGTCTCTGACCCCAGATAAGTTTATTAGGGTGCACAATATTTTGGGAAACACAATACCACCACAATCTGTAGACTTTGGCCCCAGTAAAAGAAGACAGTTTGTAACTAAAGATAAAATTTGGGTAGCTAGTTTTCTCTTATATGATTGAATATTTGACACAGAGACCATTTTTCCATGCAGATAGTCAATGTCTAGAATCCAGAAAATATTGGATGTAGGCATTCTATTCATCATCACACCTTATATTTGTTTGCTCTTTGAGTATTTTCTTCTGTTAAAAGAACAATAACAAGAGCTGCATGGAGAGTATAAATTCATTAACTTGTTAATGTTACTGTGCAATGTAAAACAAAGGAGTCTCGGTCTAATTCTTCTGTGCAGGCTACAGATGTCAGGATCATGTTGAGCTGGGCTCTAAGGACAGATTCTCCACAACCATGGTTATAAAAATTCTTACATCTGGAAGAAAACTTAGCAAATTTCTTAAGATGAGTCTGGCAGTGTCACCATTTGCTAGCTGCTAAAGGTAGCTTTTCATTTTACATTCAGTGTGGGAAAGGAGAAAATGATAAAGGGTCAGCAGGGACCCAACACCTAGCAAGAGTTCCAGGACCCCCCGTACCAGGAGCACATTCATATTTAATACATTACATTAAGGGCTCCCAAAGCAATATTTTCCACCACCACTCCAATGGCCCTGTTCCCCATATGTAGACAAATTAATGAAGGTAGATTCTGGAACTGTACATAAATATTCAACCAGTGTCTGTATTTATGCCTCAGATTACCAATAACTAATGGTCAGCTGAACCAAAGTAACCATATAACTTAGACATGTAAAAGGATAGCTGATCCCATTTATTATACCACCTGTGAGCCTCCTAAGAGAATAGCAGTCTAGTGAAATATTTTGGTGTGCTGACACAATTTTGTACTTGTTTATGAGGCTGTGCCAGCCTCATCACTAATTTCCTGTTATAATTCTTTGCTTCAAAGGCCAAGTCCACACATGGGAAAACTATTTTCTGCAAACAATCTTCTCAAAGCTCTACTGTCTCTGTCTCTTCAATGGCCTCTCTGGATATTGTCTTCACTTTTACACTTGCTTTTAACCATCATAAGGGATTAAAATTAGCATTCAGGGGAAAGCAAATCCATGAGCTGTGCAAGATTTAAATTGCTATGTCGATTACCTGCTTCAGCCTCTTCTCAGAGGCATGGGAGAAAAACTCTCTTTTCTGATTCATGAGCTACCAAGGACAATGGAAAAAGCTTTTGCTCCAATACATCTCACAAAAAGATCAAGTGGAGATAAACTGATATAACTTCTGTGCTCACAACTGCAGCACGTTTCTATCCTAAAGTATTGATATACCGTGGACAGCCTGGAGATAGCCATACCCTTTCTGTAAGCAGCATTGATAGCACTATCTCCTGAGACAGTGGTTATTGCACTTTCTAAAGTATCTTATTAAAATGTGTAAATCCCAGTTGAGAAGCTCAACATCACAAAAACTACAGTAGAAAATGCAGTCATTTCTGCCACCGTATTTATCAAAGCATAGTAGCAATTTGCACTGTTAGGACTTTCAGTTTTAACTTTTTTTTTTCCTGTTATGTGCAGCACATAGTGTTAACACTGATTGGAAATGTCTCTGCTTATTTAGCAAAAATATTTATGGCTTGGGATTTTGAATTGTGGAAATGTTTACTTCAGGTTAAGAATTGGTACTTATTTCAAAGGATGGGCAGTTTTGACTATGGATGCTTATATTTTGAAGAGCTGGCTAGAATATGCTGGATTAATGGAACTCATTGCTGAAGCAGCGTCAAACGTGTAACAATAAGAGTGTTGCTGGCTCCCCTAAAAATATCAGACAACAACACAGAAAACTGATAACTGGTACTAGCTTGAACTGGAAAAGTAGAGTGTATTCAATAACATCTGGAAGTCTTTATTCAAAATACTTTACAGAATTTCTTACCTGCTGAGGAATGATGCGCATTATTCTATTAAACAATTGCAAATTTCTCTGGACACTGATGATTTTTCCATTCCTTTTATCAAATGAATTCTTGGATCTTAGAGAATTATATAGAGCTTAGAGCCTGGTCAAAGGCTTCAAAAGAACTCAAGGAAGAAAATGAACATGCAAATAAAAATGATAATTAGAGTCTGAAGGGCACATTGCTGAACTCACAATTATTTTGTTGTGTTTAAATATTGCAGAGGTTCCTGATATGCACATCTTGTTGGGCCATATGGGATCCTGAATTGCTTATTCCCAATAAGTGTTACTGCCTGAGGTTTTCAACCAACCTTGCCTTTTTTTAGTGGATATATATCAATGATCACACTATGTAAGCTGTT
Source organism: Peromyscus californicus insignis (assembly GCF_007827085.1). Classification (NCBI taxonomy): domain Eukaryota; kingdom Metazoa; phylum Chordata; class Mammalia; order Rodentia; family Cricetidae; genus Peromyscus; species Peromyscus californicus. The sequence goes on from NW_026294534.1 coordinate 2,591,390, forward strand.
AGTGTAGACTAACATGAGTGATATTTCATTCTGGGATGACCTTTTCTTGTATAACATGTAAGTTTACACATGTGTTTGCATATCTAAAGTACATGTTCTAAACCACGCCTAAAGTAACTGAACTTTTTGTTTTATCTTATTATCTAATAAATTAATACAACAAGGAGCTCATTAAATGCAAACGAGGAAGAGGAAAAAGGTGTTGCTAGAATGTAATTAGCAAGATACAAAGATACCAATTAACACCTATAGCAAAGAAAAAACAACTTTTTCCCCCATGGGGCAGCATCAAAAATAAAGCCACAGCTGGTTACACACACTGTGTGGAGTGAAGATGGATTTTAGTTTTTCTTTTAATCCTGAAGCCTGGAGAGTAAGGGGGAAAGGAGAAGAGGAGAGTCTGTATGCTGGCCAGTAAAGGGGTTGTCACTCTAAGTGCCTTTGGTTCTGGTTAGAACAGTGTACAGCTGAGGGGAGATTCTGTACAAGTCTCATGCCACTGGTCTTCTGTTGATTTCAATCCTCCTTATGTTCATTTCCTCCAAACAGCACTACATCATTCACATGTCACTGTTCGACAATTTCATCAAATATTTTCTTAAATCAAGTAATTAGTGTGACAAAATGGACTTCGTATATGTCACAAATCTTTGTAATATCTTTTGTATAAGGGGCCATGAACTCAAAGAATGTTTTGTTTAAGTTCTGAGAAGAAATGGTCAAACTGTCCCATGTGCATGTGACTTGATCATATGCACTTCATTTTTAGGGAAACAGCAGAGTACCTGTGACTGTGTTCATCAAGAGCTCTACAGCTTGGGGTATGGAGGTGGCTCTGTGGGTAAGAGCTCTTGCTCTACAAGCATGAGGCCTGAGTTCAGACCACACTGCCCATACATAATCATTCTGTGACTGTCTGCAACTCCAGCTCAAGGGGATGGAGACAGGCAGATGACAGGCCAGCCGTGTCAAAAGTGTGAGAAATGATCTCATGAGAACGAGGTTGACAGTAATGGAGCCAACCACCTGGCTTCTTCCTCTGCCTTCCATATGCATGCACAAAGACCTACTCATTAGCCCCACTCCCACATTCATGCATGCACAGGTACGCATGTGCATGTGCACGCACACACAAACACACACACACACACACACACACACACACACACACACACACACACTCACACTAATTTTTTAAAAAATCATTAAGACCCAGTCCGCTAACATTTGTACCTCCCAAGTCTATAATGTAGGCAGAGATAATGAGCCTCACATACAAAATCATGGCACTCTCATAGCTCTCCAAACAAAGCCATTGAAGTGTTAACCTACACTATTATTACATTATTCTTTTTAAAAGTAATTATAAGTTCACAGAAAAAAAAATCACAAGAATGGTACATGCACCCCCCTACAAGCCCTTTTTCCCAGCTGTGTTGATGGATGCAAAACTACCACATTTCTTTGTGTGAATGTGCACCCCACGCGTACCCTCTGAAAGCAAGCGGCTATTCTCTGACTCCTCTATCCCTCAGCACTTCAGTGTACATATCTTAAACACCAAGACATTCCCTTTCTTCTTACAAGACAATCACCATTTGGGGAAATACACCCTTAATAGACAACTGCATATCCAATATACTACAAATACCAGTGTTGTAAATTGATCCAGTATTCTCTTTTATACCATGTATTCTCTCCTATTGTATTTTGTTGGGATATCCCATAAGTTTCTTTTAAACTGAAATGGGTCATTACACTTTGTCTTTTACAACAGTTGCTTAGTTGAGGAAAATTTACAAGAAAACATTCCTTACTTGGCTTATATGATGCTTCCTAAATGATATGGTTAAAGCTGTGAACCCTGAGATGTATTTCCTTCTTAGAGTACCAGAACAGACCTTCAGGAATATTCACCTGTTCATCAGTGAAAACGTTAATTATCTTCATTTTATGTTTGTCTAATTTTGTCACTGTTCTGTTTCTGGATCCTTTAGGGGTGGTTGTAACATGGCTAACAATTGGCTTAACTTTTAAAATACTACATTATGGTATGGGTCAAGCCGTGTCTTCTGCATGTTTGCCAGGTGGAAGAGCTTTCTATTTTAGGTGTTCCTTTGCTGTGCAGCAATTTTCCCTGAGATAAAATGTTCCATCTGGGAGGGAAGCTCATCAAGAACAGGATGCTATAAAGGCAGGTGAAATAGTCCAACTTGCATGGAAACTCTTTAAAAACTGGGAAGTAACTCTTTCAACTCAAGAACTCAAAAGCATCATGATGTCCCTGAAACTGAACAGATTCCTTAAACCCCTCTGTCACCAGGTTTACACAAGAACTGCTGAGAAAAATACTCTGACCTAAGAAGTCAAGCTTCCTTGAAGAGGCTCAGAACAAATAAGCCACATGAAAGAAACAGAGACTGCTGTGGATATCGCTCTGTGTGCTGTGAATGTGTGTTGCTCTGATTGGTTAATAAATAAAGTGTTGATTGTCCAGTAGCCAGGCAGGAAGTATAGGCAGGACAAGCAGAGAAGAGAATTCTGGGAAGAGGAAGGCTGAGTTAGGAGTTGCCAACCAGACACAGAAGAAGCAAGATGTGAAGGCAGAACTAAGAAAAGGTACCAAGCTGCATGGCTAAACATAAATAAGAATTATGGGTAATTTAAGAGTAAGAGCTAGTCAATAGTTAGCCTGAGCTAATAGCCAAGCAGTTTTAATTAATATAAGCCTCTGTGTGTTTACTTGGGTCCAAGTGGCCACAGGGCCATGGGAACTAGACAGGACCAGAAAAACTTCAGCTACAAGAGACTATCCCAGTTGCTTGGAGGAGACAAATACCTACAGAACTGCCTAGAGGAAGTAGAAGCCAACTAAACTACCTAGAAAGGACACTATCTTGGGGGTATAACCAGTTGCAGGCTAGCAGGCAGGACTCCTCCAGGCAGGCCTGACTACCACCATCCCCTACTGGACCCTGTAACCTACAAGCCCCAATCCACCCCCCCCCAACTCATTGTCTGATACCACAGCTGCTCCCTGAGACACAGACTCTACTAGCTCTGATTGGACCAAGAGTGGCTCCCTGAGACACAGACACTGTTTGCACCAATTTGAGGAAGAGATAGGTAGACACCAGTGCAAGAATACATTCAACAACATAAAGAGCAACATGGCACCATCAGAACCTCATGGTTCTATATAAGCAAGACATGAACATCCCAATGTAGAAGAAGCATAAGAAAATGACCTTAAAATGACTTTAAGAAGATGATAGAGGCCTTTAAAGAGGAAATGAAAAATTCCCTTAAAGAAATTGAAGAAAAGACAAACAAAAATTGGAAGAAATCAATACATCACTTAAAGAAAGCCAAGAAAACCAAGAAAAAGCAATTGAACAGGTGAAGGAAACAGTTCAAGACCTGAAAATTGAAATAGAAACAATGAAGAAGACACAAACTAAGGAAATGCTGGGAATAGAAAATATGAGTAAACAAACAGGAACTATAGATGCAAGAATAACCAACAGAATACAAGAGATGGAAGAGAGAATCTCTGGTGTGAAGGACACAACAGAGGAAATAGATTTCTCAGCCAAAGAAAGTATTGAAGCCAAAATGTCATAACACAAAACATCCAGGAAATCTGGGACACCATGAAAAAGTCAAACCTAAGAATAATAGGGATAGAAGAAATAGAAGAATACCAACTCAAAGACATGGAAAATGTATTCAACAAAAGCATAGAAGAAAACTTTCCCAACCTAAAGAAGGAAAGCCTATTAAGTTACAAGAAGGTTACAGAACACCGAACAGACTGGACCCAAAAAAGAAGTCCCCTTGCCACGTAATAATTAAACCACTAAACATAGGGAATAAAGAAAAAATATTAAGAGCTACAAAGGAAAAAGGCCAAGTAACATATAAAAGCAGATCCATCAGAATAACACCTGACTTCTCAAGGGAGTATCTGAAATCCATAAGGTCCTGGACAGATGTTATGCAGACACTAAGAGACCATGAATGCCAGCCCAGACTATTATACCCAGCAAAACTCTCAATTGCCATAGACAAATTAAACAAAATATTCCAAGATAAAAACAGATTTAAACAATACCTATCCACAAGTCCACAACTACAGAAAGCACTAGAAGGAAAAATCCAATCCATGAAAGCTAGATGCACCCATGAAAACACAGGCAATAGATAACCTCATAGCAGCAAATCCCAAAGAATGGAAATACACACATACTACCACCAAAAGATAACAGGAATTAACAATCACTGGTCATTAATATCCCTTAATATCAATGAACTCAATTCACCTATAAAAGACAGAGGCTAACAGAATGGAGACAAAAACAGAACCCATTTCCTGCTGCAAACAAAAAACATACCTCAACTTCAAAGACAGACACTACCTCGGAGTAAAGGACTGGGAAAATTCTTTCTAGTCAAATAGACTTAAGAAGCAAGCTGGGCCAGGCGGTGGTGGCGCACGCCTTTAATCCCAGCACTCGGGAGGCAGAGCCAGGCGGATCTCTGTGAGTTCGAGGCCAGCCTGGGCTACCAAGTGAGTTCCAGGAGAGGTGCAAAGCTACACAGGGAAACCCTGTCTCAAAAAACCAAAAAAAAAAAAAAAGAAGCAAGCTGGTACAGCTATCCTAATATCTAACAAAATAGACTTCAACCTAAAATTAATCAAAAGAAATTAAGAAAGACATTACATATTCATCACAGGAAAAAATCCATCAAGATGAAGTCTCAAATCTGAACATTATGCCCCAAATAAAAGGGCACCCGTATGTAAAAGAAATATTACTAAAGCTTAAATCGCTCATCCAACCACACACACTAATAGTGGGAGACTTCAACTCCCTACTTTTACCAATGGACAGGTCTGCGAGACAGAAATTCAACAGAGAAATAATGGAAATAATAGATGTTATGACTCAAATGGACTTAATAGACATCTACAGAACATTCCACAAGAGAATATACACAAGAGAACAAACACATAAGAATATACCTTGTTCTCAGCACCCTGTGGAACCTTCTCTAAAACTGAAAACATACTCGGTCATAAAGCAAATCTCAACAAATACAAAAATATTGGAATAACCTCTTGTATTTTATCAGACCACCATGCCTTAAAGTTAGAATTCAACAACAACAAAACTTACAGAAAGCCTACAAACTCATGGAAACTTAATAATGCTCAACTGAATCACCAATAGGTCAAGGAAGAAATAAAGAAAGAAATTAAAAACTTCCTAGAATTCAACAAAAATGAATGTACAACATACCCAAACTTATGGGACACTATGAAAGCAGTACTAAGAGAAAAATTCATAGCACTAAATGCCTACATAAAGAAGTTGGAGAACTCTCCCACTAACGACTTAACAGCACACCTGAAAGCTCTAGAAGAAAAAGAGGCAAACTCACCCAGGAGGAGAGACACTAGGAAATAATCAAACTGAGGGCTGAAATCCATAAAATAGAAAGAAGGAGAACAATGAATCAATGAAACAAAGAGTTGGTTCTTGGAGAAAATCAACAAGATAGACACACAATTATCCAAAATAACTAAAAGACAGAGAGAGTATCGAAATTAACAAAATCAGAAACGAAAAGGGAGACACAACAACAGACAATGAGGAAATCCAGAGAATCATCAGATCATACTTCACAGACCTGTACTTCACAAAATTGGAAAATCTAAAAGAAATGGACAATTTTCTGGATAGGTACCATATATCCAAATAAATAAAGACCAAATAAATAATTTAAATAGACCCATAACTCTGATGGAAATAGAAGCAATCATTAAAAGTCTCCCAACCAAAAAACGCCCATGGCTAGATGGTTTCAGTGCAGAATTCTACCAGAATTTCAAACAAGAGCTAATACCAATACTCCTGAAATTGGTCCACACAATAGAAACAGAAGGAACATTGGCAAACTCTTTCTATAAGGCTACATTTATCCTGATACCCAAACACTACAAAAATGCAACAAAGAAAGGGAATTACAGACCAATCTTCCTCATGAACATTGATGTAAAAATTCTCAATAAAATACTGGCAAACCAAATCTAAGAACACATCAAAAAAATCATCCAGCATGATCAAGTAGGATTCATCCTAGAGATGCAGGGATGGTTCAACATATGAAAATCTGTCAATGTAATACACCATATAAACAAACTGAAAGAAAAAAAAAAAAAACACATGATTGTAGCTGGAGTTATCTCCAGTCCCGCCTGGGCCAGCAGTCACTCAGACTCAAATAAACACACAGACACTTATATGATTTAAACAGTTTGGCCTAATGGCTCAGGCTTCTTGCTAACTCTTTCTTATATCTTAAATTAACCCATATCTATTAATCTATAAGTTGCGATGTGGCTTGTGGCTTACTGGTACTTAACATCTTGCTTTTCTGAGGCTGACAGCATCTCCTGACTCAGCTTTCCACTTCCTAGACTTCTACTCTCTCTTTGTTCCACCTATACTTTCTGCCGGGCTACTGGCCAATCAGCACTTTATTTATTAACCAATCAGAGCAACACATTCAGAGCACATAGAACATACCACAGCACACGATCATCTCATTAGATGCTGAAAAGCTATGACAAAATTCAACACCCCTTCGTGATAAAGGTCCTGAAGATATCAGGAATACAAAGTACATACCTAAACATAATAAAGGCAATTTACAGCAAGCCAACAGCCAACATCAAATTAAATGGAGAGAAATTCAAAGCGACTTCACTAAAACCAGGAACAAGACAAGGCTGTCCACTCTCCCCATATCTATTCAATATAGTACTCAAAGTTCTAGCTAGAGCAATAAGACAACAAAAGGAGATCAATGGAATAGAAATTGGAAAGGAAGAAGTCAAACTTTCACTGTTTGCAGATGATATGATAGTATACATAAATGACCCCCAAAATTCTATCAGAGAACTCCTACAGCTGATAAACACCTTTAGTAATGTGGCAGGATACAAGATTAACTAAAAAAAAAAAAATCAGTAGCTCTCCTACATACAAATGATAAACAGGCCGAGAAAGAAATCAGAAAAACACCACCCTTTACAATAGCCACAAATAATATAAAATAACTTGAGGTAACTCTAACCAAATAAGTGAAAGACCTGTATGATAAGAAATTTAAGTCCTTGAAGAAAGCAATTGAAGAAAATATTAGAAAATGGAAAGATCTCCCATGCTCATGGATAGGTAGAACCAACATAATAAAAATAGCAATCTTACCAAAAGCAATCTAGAGAGTCAATGCAATCCCCATCAAAATCCCAACACAGTTCTTCACAGACCTCTAAAGTGCAACACTCAACTTCATATGGAAAAAACAGAAAACCTAGGATATCTAAAACATTCCTTTACAATAAAGCAACCTCTGGAGGCATCACCATCCTTGACTTCAAGCTCTGCTACAGGGCTATAGTAATAAAAACAGCTTGGTATTGGCATAAAAACCAACACATGGACCAATAGAATCAAGTTGAAGATCCTGACATTAATCCACACACCTATGAACACCTGATTTTTGACAAAGAAGCCAAAACTGTACAATAGAAAAAAGAAAAGATCTTCAACAAATGCTGCTGACATAACTAACTGGATGTCAACACGTAGAAGATTGCAAATATCTATCCATATCTATCACCATGCACAAAACTCAAATCCAAGTGAATCAAAGACCTCAACATAAATACAGCTACCCTGAACCTGATAGAGGAGAAAGCAGGAAGTAACCTAGAATGCACTGGCACAGGAGACCACTTCCTAAATATAACACCCAGTAGCACAGACACTGAGAGCAAAAATTATTAAATGGGACCTCCTGAAACTAAGAAGCTTCTGTAGGCAAAAGACACAGTAAATAAGAAAAAATGACAGCCTACATAATGGGTAAAGCTCTTCACAAACCCCACATCTGACAGAGGGCTAATCTCCAAAATATATAAAGAATCAAGAAACTAGACAGAAAAATACCAAACAATCCAATTAAAAAATGAGCTACAGATCTAAACAGAAAATTCTTAACAGAAGAATACCAAATGGCTGAAAGACATTTAAGGAATTGCTAAACATCCTTAGTCATCAGGGAAATGCAAATCAAAATGACTCTGAGATGTCATCTGTTAAAATGTCTAATATCAAAAACACTGATGACAGCTTATGTTGAAGAGGATGTGGAATAAGGGGAACACTCCTCCACTGTTGGTGGGAGTGAAAACTTGTACAGCCACTGGAAATCAGTATGACAGTTTCTCAGAAAACTGGGAATCAATGAACCTCAAGACTCAATGATACCAATCTTGGGCATGCACCCAAAAGATGCTCAAGTATACCACAAGGACACTTGGTCAACTATGTTCATAGTAGCATTATTTGTAATATCCAGAATTTGGAAGCTACCTAGATGTCCCTCAATTGATGAACGAATAAAACAAATGTGATACATATACACAATGGAGTATTACTCAGCTGTTAACAATAACAACAATGGCATCATGAAATTTGCAGGCAAATGGATGGAACTAGAATGTATCATCCTGAGTGAGGTAACCCATACTCAGAAAGACAAACATGGTATGTATTCACTCATAAGTGGATACTAGATGTAAAGCAAAGGATAATCAGACTACTGTCCACAGCTCTAGAGAAGTTAGGAAACAAGGAGGACCCTAAGAGGAATGGATAGATTACCTTGGGAAGGGAAAACAGAGAAGATCTTCATGAGTAAACTGGGAATGGAGGGTACAATAGAGGGTACCAGATGAGGGATGAGAACATGAGGGAATGAGATTGTTGAGCTGGGGGAGGGGCAGAGTAGGAGAGCATTGAAAGGGCAGAGTAGGAGAGCATTGAAAGAGATGTCTTGATAGAGGGAGACATTATGGGGTAAGGGAGAAACCTGGTGCTAGTGAAATTTCCAGGAATCCACAAGGATGACCCCAGATTATATTGCTAGCAACAGTGGTGAGGGTGCCTGAAATGGCCTACCCTGGTAATCAGATTGGTGAATACCCTAACTGTCATCATAGAGCCTTTATTCAGTAACTGATGGAAGCAGATGCAGAGATCCACAGCCACGCACGAAGCTGAGGGCTGAGCTCCGTGAGTCCAGTTGAAGAGAGGGAAGAGGGATTATATGAGCAAGGAGGGGTCAAGATCATGATGGGGAAATCTACAGAGACAACTGAACCAAGCTCAAAGGAACTCATGAACTTTAGACTGACAGCTGTGGAACCTGCATGGGACAGAACTAGACCCTCTGCATATGGGACACAATTGTATAGCTGGGTCTGTTTGAAGGGCCCCTGGCATTGTGATCAGGATCTATCCCTGGTGCATGAGCTAGCTTTCTGGATTCCATTACCTATGGTTGGACACCTTGCTCACCCATGATAAATTGGGGAAGGGCTTGGTTTTGCCTCAACTGAATGTACCAGGCTTAGCTGTCCCCCAACCATGGGAAAACTTATCCTCTTGGAGAAGGTGATGAAGGGTTGGGAAAAGGAGAAGGTGGGGGTGGGAGGAGGCAGGAGGAGGGATGAGAGGAGGATCTGTGGTTGGTATGTAAAATGAATTTAAAAAAATAAAACATTTTGAGTGGCAAAAGAAAAAGAAAAAGAAAAAAGGACACTCTCCAATTTATGGAGCTGCCTGCATGTTTTACAGTGCACTCTAGGTTTCCAGCTCTCACGAGATGTCACCCATGCTCAGGTGAACTTCTTGTGATGTGACTGGCTTTGAGTCATTTCTGCCCCTGTGAGTAACCTATCACCAGTATAATATGCCCAATGAAACTCACTGGTTCACCAAGCTGGAAGCCAGTAGTAATGCGACTTTGATTGGTCCTTAGTTCTTTTTTTTTTATGTCGAATACATATTTGTTCATGTCAGTTGGCCCCACTGGAGCTTGATATGTGTAAATACGAAGGAATGTTAGTAGCGCTGTAATAGGAGTAAACCCTCTCTGCTCTTTTTAAAGGTTTTATTTATTTATTTGTGTGTGTGTGTGTGTGTGTGTGTGTGTGTGTGTGTGTGTGTGTGTGCAGAATCTCTGAAAGACTCCAGAAGCAGGCATCAAAATCCACAGAGCTAAAGTGATAGGAAGTTATAAGCCACCACATATGGTTGCTGGGAATCATGGTCTGGTCCTCTGGAAAAATAGCATGTAGCACGTCCTATTAACTGCAGAACCATATCTCCAGTTACTCATATCTTTTCTTAAAACCATCAAAGAACCTAAATTGAAATAAAACCAAATATCCCGAGTTTGTGAGATAAAAGATTGCTTCATCTCTACCAAATTATTGAAGTAGCAGCTCCCATTTCATTTCCCACCAAATGCAAGTAAGCAAACACTGTGACACTGATTGACAGGCAGAGGATGTTGTTCTGCTACTTTGGGTTCCTATAGCTCAAGAAAATGGTCACTTCAGGCTGGTGGGAATGCTCATTGGGATAAAGTGCCTGTTGCCATGCCTAGATGACCTGAATCTGGTATCTGAGACTTACGTATCTCAAGGAGAGAACAGACTTGTAATTGTCCTCTGATCTCAAACACACAGCAAAGTTTTTTTTTAAAGGAATTTTTAAAAATGGTTGCTTATACATGGAGTTTGGATCTGAAACGCCACCCTAAAGTATGGCCAGACTTAATAGCATTTCTGTAGTACTGGAGTGAAGAAATGCAACCAATAAGGGGAAGGACTGAACTGGAGGAAATAGGTCCTTGTGAGTGTCTCCTTTATAGGGACATTGGAATTTTAGTCTAACACAGGTCTTGGGAAGTTCTCTAGTGTAACAGTTGTTCTAATTGGGAACATACACAATTGGGAGGTTAACAGGAATTTTGTAATTCCAGTTCTCAGATGCACTGACAAAAAGAACCACCTATATTTGTCTCTGATGAAACCAGATATGAGCTTAAGCAACATAGCCAATAAAATTTAAATTATTTTTAAAAATAAAACATTAATGTTTAAGGTCTCAGAATTGTCAAAACTAGCGCTTATGAGCCTCTACCATTTAGAGCATTCAATATAATGGATAGAATGCTTACAAGCCTGAATTCTTTGTGATGAGGCCCAATGCTCAATTCTGAAATAGCTTTGGATCCAAACGCTGACTCGATAATTTCAGTACAATTATCTGGCCATACATTTAGCTGACTTCTGTCCTTAGACTATTTTGTCCTCTGGCTCGAGTAAATATGTTATGCCATGTGCAATTAGAGGATATAAAAGGCAGAGAGCCAGGACTTCATTAAGCTCAGTACAATTGATTCTGTCCCTGCTTCATAGTACATGACTGCATGTCCAGCAGAATTATGTCTGGGGCTTCGGGGAAAGAGACCTTTAATTCTCCTGTGTCCCTACAAACAGAAGGCTAACAACATTAGTACAATTTACTTACTCATTGTGAATAAGGAAAATGAGGTTAGGCCAGTCTACATCTGGAGCAGGCTGACAAACTGCACCTGTCCTTTGTCAACCAATAATTCTTGTTCCTTTTCTACACCCCTGTAAGTTCTCTCCAGGCCTTTCTCAGATTGGTACCCTCTTCCTTTGGTTCTGAGGCTTGAGAGTTCGTGGTAATTTGTATTTTCATTCATGTATGTGTTTGCTCAGCAGCCATCTTGAATTCATACTTACACTGGGCACATGCTTCGACCTTCTATGAGTTTAGTCATCTCATGTGCAGGAAACGCTCAATCTCTGACCATTATTCTGTCTGTACATCACTCAACAGTTGCTGCATGCTCGCTCGGCTCCAAATTTCAAAGCTAACTATACTTAACCTTGGAAATTCTTGCATCACCAACACATGCTTTTAATCTTGAATATGGATTTAAAAGTCACTAGATTCTAGAGGAAGCTGCTCAGCATCAATCTGTGAAGAAGATGTTAAACTGAGCATCTGAAGAAGAGAAAGCATTACTTGACTGTTAAAAAGGTGAAGAGGGGAAGGGTGTGCAAAACTTCTAAAGAAAAATACAGTGTTTCTAGGAAATAAAATCCCAATGAATGGGGCTAGAAGTTAGATGCTTGAAAGAAGATGGTAGCAGAAAAGTCTTGAGGATGAGCATTGAAGTGCTGCTGGGGAATCTAGGGTGTTATTCATATTTAAAGATGACACAAAAGGAGGCCAGCTTATCTGCGCATCTAGCGACTATTGAAAGACTCAGCGTACCCTGCAGTTTACACTCTGTTACTCCTTCCTCTCTTACAACTTGGATCTAGAGGCACTGCAAATGTGTGGTATTATGGTCCTATATTTACACACAAGAGATGAGCAACAAAACAAAAACCATGATGGAAGATTTTCTAAATGTTTGAGGGATGTTTTCAACTTGTGTAACTATGTGAACAGAATGCAGAAAAAAATAAATTTGATATTGAATAAAAAACACTGGGGTACTTAAAAAAAACTTGACAGAGAAATGACACTAGGCAAAGAATTTCAGGTTTCAAGCCAGGCGGTGGTGGCATATGCCTTTAATCCCAGCATGCGAGAGGCAGAGGCAGGCGGATCTCTATGAGTTTGAGGTCAGCCTGGGCTATAGAATGAGTTCCAGGAAAGGCTCCAAAGCTACACAGAGAGACCCTGTCTCAAAAAAAACAATTCAGGCTTCAAAATGTGGAAAGTCCAGATGTTAACAAGGTTTCAAGTCACATCACAAAAGTTGAAGAAAGAGAGCATGAAACGGAATGTTCTGAAGAAAGAAGAGTGAAGATGGAGAGCAACAGCTATACCAAACATCAGAATTGAACTAGAGTGGTGGTATTGTGTTCTCTGTAATATTGTGCATGCTAATACACTTATCTGGCGTCAGAGAACAGAACAGTCACAATATTAAACATAGAGGATAGGCAGTGGTAGCACACGTCTTTAATCCTAGCATTCCAGAGGCAGAGATCTACCTGAATCTCTGTGTGTTCAAAGATACAGCCAAGCATGGTGACTCACGTCTTTAATCCCAGAAAGTGAGCCTTTAATCCCAGGGAGTGATGGCAGAAATCATTAAGGTATATAAGGCGTGAAGACCAGAAACTAGAAGCTTTTGGCTGGTTAAGCTTTCAGGCTTTTGAATAGCAGTTCAGCTGAGATCCATTCGGATGAGGACACAGAGGTTTCCAGTCTGAGGAAACAGGATCAGCTGAGGAATTGGCGAGGTGAGATAGCTGTGGCTTGTTCTGCTTCTCTGATCTTCCAGCATTCACTCCAATAATGACCTCAGGTTTGTTTTTATTAATAAGACCTTCTAACAATTCCTGCTACAGATCTCTTTGGGTCTGTGCCCTGACATACTGTCAACACTAAACAAAGGCTGTGGTAAGACAGCAAGGGAAGTAGAATATGGCCTACACACTGAAGAACCAGAGGAGCAAAGAGAGTGAGCCATTCTGGGGTGCAGAGATGTGAGATACTTTACCAATACAACATGTATTACACTATCAAAGACAAGTATCTCACAACAAAATGAGAAATGACAGAAGAAAAGCAGTGAAATATTGCAGTTTTTAGGACAACCTATGGGAACTCTGACACCAGTGAAAGAATTGGAACTACGGAGAAGGTGATCTGCAATAGAATGAGTATTCTTTGGTCAGTGTGGACAATCAGTATACCTATGATTACACAGGAAGGAAACATCAGGATGACTTATGTTGCTTAAAATGAGCTAGTCATGTGTGCATGCTTTCCGTCTTTGCTTTTTTTTTTTTTTTTTTCAGGGAAATAGATCTTACATACAGCCTCTATCTTTCCCCATAACTATAAATGTAAGAAAATCATGGAAACTGTGGTATCTGTCAGTCACTGTCCAAGGCATTGGGTGAAGGTTCTGTGTTCTTCCATTTATCTACCCTGCCTGACATGAGCTACTCTTCAGGTCCACAATCACAAAGAGCGTGAACAGAAACTTAACAACATTCCTGTCACACACTGAAAAGCATGCTGTCCCAGAAACTCTGTAGACAAACTTCAGAATCATTCAGCTATCATGTGTTTGTAAAGTTCTCAGCCTTCAAGGTTAATGAGTATAGAAGCGCAGAAGGTAAGAACAGGGGTCATGGGATTACAATGCCTTTGGACTTAGATGCTGACGTCACCAAACTTAATCAAGACTCATTTTCCTCATTTTCAAATTAAGTACAATAAAAGTATTGACCTTACAAGAGACTGTGACAACTGAGAAAAGACCTCTTCACATCATTAAACCAGTGTTGTCTGTTTATAGCTACTAACACACTAAGCAAATTGTCTTAAGCCCTGCTATCTCACTGTTCTAATATCTAAATGTTTTATTTATTTACTATTTATTTATTCAATGTATTGTGTGGGAGTGTGCAAGCCATGGAATATGTGTGGAAGTAAAAAAAAAGCTTGCTAGAATAAATTTTTGTTCCATCATGTGAGTCCTAGGGATCAAACTCAACTTGTGAGTTTGCAATCACCTTTGTCCACTGATCCATCATGCCAGCCCTGTCCTTATATTTAAATAAAGCATTTCTACTAAGTATTTCAACAGCTCCCCTAATACTATTTAGACTTCTCTGCTTATAGCCTCTGTATAAACTCTACAACAACCATTTCAACTCCATGTGATACTTTGAAAATACTGTATAAGTTATTCAGTTAAAACCAATTAAAGTTTCTTTAAATTTCCAATAGATTCCTCACAATCAATAGAATTAATTGGCTACTAATCAGAGAAAAACTCGGGGTTTTCTTGGCATCAGAATAAAGAATAACTAAATTTTGTGATCAAACAGCACTCATGTACTCTTTGGCAAAATTCATTTTAATAATTTAAAGCTGTTGATATAAAAATTGAAACCATATGAAAATAAAGTTAATGACAAAAATTTGTTCATGTCTGGATACATAAGTATGAGTTGAAAATCCTTAGGTTGAAATATCTAACTTCTAACTATGGAGCAGATAAGATTATTGCCATAAGTTTTGACATCAATATAAGGTGTGGTGGAGTTGTGAGACCTGGAGAGATGGCTCAGTGATTAAGAGAATTTACTGCTCTTCCAAAGGACCCAGGTTTAGTTCCCAGCACCCATACAGTGTCTGCAACTACAGTTTCAGGGTACCTATGGCCTTCTCCAGCATGGCATATTCATGGTACACCTAAGTGCATGAAACCAGACCCCTAAATCTTGTAAAGCAAAATGGACAGTGATGATGGTTGTGACCCTGCTTGCTGAGGTCAGGGAGAGCTCCCCAACTCCTCTCTGCCTGGAAGGGTGTCTTACAGGAGAATCACAGACACACTGCACTCTGCAGGGGCATCTCTCTAGACAAGATCAATAATTCCACAGGAGAAGAGTTGAACAGAGTACATCTATATAAATAGATCAAATCATCATCTTTCAACTTAAAGATCTAATTTATCCTACACGTTGTCTCTACCCCCTTTTTTTCTCATTATCTTTAACAACCTCTCTCCAGGTATTCAACTACACACACAAACTTTTCTAATGATGCCAGAGTAGCCACATTGATAGTGAACTCACTAACAAAAGAACATCCGGTTGTTATATTTTGACTGAATGTCTCAATCTGTTCATGCTGCTACAGTAAAAATAGCACAGACTCGGGGCCTTAGACAACAGAAATTTATTTCCTACAGATCCTGAGGCCAAGAAGTCCAAAATCAAAGTGTCTCCAGATAAGGAGGTTGGTGAGGACTCACTTCCTGGCTCACAGGTGACCCCTTTCTTGCTATATCCGTATACTGATGAGAGACAGTCTTTTTCACTGTCGCTTTCACCCTCATGACCTCATCTAAATTTAAGTATTTCTCAGTGGTCCCGCCTCCCAATAGTATAATGATTTAGAGACTATGCAAATTGCCAGTAAACTAAGAAGAAAAATAATGCAGAACTCATGATACTAGGACAAATGAGATAATGCATACCCATTCCTCACCATAGAGCTAAACTGCTATTAACTGATAATAAGTCTCCATCAAGCTGAGCATTGTGGACCACATCTCTAATCCCAGTGCCTAGGAGGCAGAAGCAAAAAGATCTTTACCAGTTTGAAGCCAACTTGGTCTGTATAAGGAGTTTCAGTCAGGCAGTGGCTACCTTGTAAGAGCTTGTTTCAAAATAAATCAAAATAAATTGGTAAACTCACCTGTATAAGTCACTCCAAGGGAGAAAAATGGCTAACGACATAATTGTTTCATAATCTCATTGATAGCATCTGACCAGCATGTGGGGACTTAAAACCACAGGCACAGGGAAATAAGATTGTAGTCTTGAAGGCCACACACAGAGCCAGATACCAAGATTTTCATAGTTTTACTTCAGTTTAGTAAGACTTCTATAATGCAAGCTTTCACTCATCTCATGGCTTGAGATTTCTATAGCTGAATGGCCCCTCACTCTTCAGGTTTGGGTGACAGGCTACCTCAGATATGCCTCATCCCCTTGTGGTCATATTTGTAATCCTCCTTAATTTTTTTTTTTGCATTTTTTTTAATTTATTTTAATTTATTTTGCAATACAATTCAGTTCTACATATCGGTCACGGATTCCCTTGTTCTCCCCCCTCCCGTCCCCCTCACCTTCCCCCCAACGCCCCCCCCCCCCATTCCCATCTCCTCCAGGGCAAAGCCTTCCCCACAGACTGAGGTCAACCTGGCTACTCAGCAGAAAAAAACAATGGCATCATGAGGTTTGCAGACAAATGGATGGATCTAGAAAAAATCATCCTGAGTGAGGTAACCCAGACTCAGAAAGACAAACATGGTATGTACTCACTCATAGCAGGATACTAGACATGAAACAAGGATGAATTGTCTGCTACTCACATCACCAGGGAGGCTACCCGGAAAACAGGACCCCAAGAAAGACACAGGGATCGCCCAATGACAGAGAAATGGAATGAGATCTACATGAACAGCCTGGACATGAGTGGGGGTAATGAAAGGCGAGGGTTGAGGGAAAGAGAGCTTGGGGGAGCGGGAGATCCCAGCTGGATCAACAACAGAGAGGGAGAACAAGGAATAGGAGACCATGGTAAATGAAGACCACATGAGAACAGGAAGAAGCAAAGTGCTAGAGAGGCCCACAGAAATCCACAAAGATACCCCCACAACAGACTGCTGGCAATGGTCGAGAGACAGCCCGAACTGACCTACTCTGGTGATGGGATGGCCAAACACCCTAATTGTTGTGCTAGAAACCTCATCCAACTACTGAGGGATCTGGATGCAGAGATCCATGACTAGGCCCTGGGTGGATCTCTGGGAGTCCAATTAACGAGAATGAGGAGGGTTTATATGAGCGAGAATTGTTGAGACCAAGGTTGGATAAAGCACAGGGACAAATAGCCAAATGAATGGAAACACATGAACTATGAACCAATGGCTGAGGGGTCCCCACTGGATCAGGCCCTCCGAATGGGTGAGACAGTTGATTGGCTTGATCTGTTTGGGAGGCATCCAGGCAGTGGGACCAGATCTTGTGCTCATTGCATGAATTGGCTGTTTGAAACCTGGGGCCTATGCAGGATTGTTTGGCTCGGCCTGGGAGGAGGGGACTAGACCTACCTGGAATCCTCCTTAATTTTGATAAGGAGTTTTAAACCTCTAATGAACAGAAAAAAAGGAACAGGTGTTTTCAGATTTTGAGACTACACAGATATGTTTGTAAGGTTTGGGGCAGGAAAAATAGTTTTAATTTTGCTTCTTTGAATGATATTGATTTAAAGACTTGCAACTTAATAATGTGATTATGAGTTTTTTGTGTATTTCTTACCCTGATTCCTGAGGTCTTTTAGGTTTCATAGATTAGGACACACATTCCAATGGAAACATAGGAACATGGTAAACAAGGATAGGGCTTTAGGACAAAACCTGAGGAGGGTTACAGTTTCTATCAATTTCACTTCATGTGTGCCTGATTCATATCCCATTATTCAAATTATCAGATTATGTCCTTAACCAGGAAATGTGACAATAGGGACATTGGTGATATGTCTCGGCTATCATAAAATATGATATGCAAGCCCAGCAGCCTTAGATTGACCATTGGAATTCATATGAACATGAGGAGAGAACTGACCCAATGCAGATATCCTCATAACTACACACACACACACACACACACACACACACACACAGAGGCATACACACCATGTACACACACTCACAATTATATTAAATAAGTTTTTTTAAATGGAACGAGAAAATAGCAAAATCCAACTGACTACTATTATGAGAATAGTCTGAGAAAGCATATGGAAAGTCACTTCTGTTTTCCAGTACGCTGGTAAAAAATTGGATTGCCATTTTATTGTTTTAGTATTTCCTCCTAAACTGATAAAATGAAATAAAAATGTGTCTCTGTTAAATCTCCCTCTCCATCCCTCTATACAGCATGCTTCAACAAACACAGTTACTGTTTAATGACGTGTGTTTAACTGGTGTGTATGGGCTAAGAAAACCAAAAGTATTTTTCAGCTGATGCCTTAACTCCATTCTATAAATATGAAAACACTAAAACATGCCTCAAAGTGTGTGGCTATGGCTTTGGTATGCACACCCTATCTGGGGTCTTTTAAGTCTCATTTTATCATCCCCTGTCACCAGTTCACCACCACAAACGGGTGATGGCTCACTCACAGGTGCAACATTGCAGGAAGTACCTCATTAAAATCGATACTGAATATAATAGCACACAGCAGTGCATGCAATAGCCATACACTTACATTCTGGGAGTGGATTCTACTAATTGTCCCCATTGATAATTTTAATTTAAGAGTAAATATTCTCAGTCTCTCTCTCTTCCTGTGGCTAAAAATGAACAAGAGCATCACATGTTTTCTTCTGGAATTGCTCATCACAAGATTGAATCTGTATTTAAAGATTCAAATTCATGGAGATATTTTTTCTCTCTGATTTGTTTCTTAAATCATGTGTTTGCTAAATCCTCATTTGTGATTTCTAACTTGTAGCACTAATGGCACCGACTTGGAATTCTGCACGAAATCATCTCCACACAGCATGTAATTTACTATGCAGTGTTTATGTGAGCGCTTCATCACCTTTCATTTTCTGTTCTATGTATCTCTAAATGCTAAAGTAAGTTGAGAAAGAACGTTTATTTCTTTTCAATTAAAAGGTCATTATTAAAAGACTGGTGAATATAGTGAATGCTTTTTATAGTGAATTTAAGATGTGGTATCAAAAATATTCTTTAGAGGTAGCCTCACCCCACAGTTCCCTACAAGGTTCGCATTACATAGTCCTCAAAGCAAATCTGTGGTACAAGTTTTATGAATTCTAACATTTTTTATGAAGAAACTGAGCTCCAGAGAAATGGATTAACACACTCAATATCTTGTAATTAGCTTTCAGATCATAGTACATATTGTACACCTTATACACATTTTATTACAAACTTTTAATGTGTGTGTGTGTGTGTGTGTGTGTGTGTGTGTGTATTAGTGGTTTTTAAACTATGCCACACATAAAAATTACCCTGGCAGCTTTCTCAAATACAGCTTTCTTGGCACTATGCTCAGACATGCAGATTCAGGGTGGAACTTTGTCTTTCCTTTCCCAACAATTCTACAGATGATGTGAATCCAACCACCCCAAATTCCACAGACAGAGATCTACTGAATGTCCCACACTGAATCCCTCGTAAGGATAAGCAAAGGCACCAGGGCATGCACATGCATGGCATTTGCCACTCACACTTTAGTAACATTAAACACCATTCTGTTGTGGAATTGATACCAGTCTGTCAGCCCACATATTGTGTCTAATACTAATTCCCAGCCTTCAGTTCTTTACAAAAACATGTTTGTTTCTGAAAAGCCTTAGTGTCATATGTCTCTGTTTTTAATTCTTGTTCTGGAAGTTATGCCAGTTTGGGGTGGAGCAAAGTATTCTGTTTTCCACAATTATAAAATCAGCATGAGAGTTGCCTTCCTGAATCTGTAGGTGGTTTCAATAGAATAATATTAATAATATCAATGCTAGTACTAGCATGGTCCTAGGAGATTACTTCACCTGGGCATTATAGCTACCTTACTTTGTTTAACTATAATCTAGGGTGTTCACACACCAACTCCAAACACCCAATACCACACTTTTGAGAACCTGTCTTCCACAAAGCAAAGCACAGTGTTGCATAAGGTATAGAGACGCGGCAGCTGCCCCCTTAGCAGCTACTTCCCTTCCTTTCACAGACTGTTTCCACTAGGAAAAGAACGAGAAATTGTCTAAATGAATTGATGGCCCATATGTGTAGATTAGGGCCAATGCAGGAAAAAGAAGACAAAGTGAGACTTCATGGCTTATATATTGACAAATGTCTTGTTTCATTCAATGAGAAGTTCAATTAATTTTATAATAAAAGTGAAAACATTTCCTGACAACTTCTCTCACTAATAGCTCCAGTGAAGTGATTAGAGGCCATTATATTCTCCTGAAATAGTCACTTCCTAGCAAGAACTCATTAAGCATTTTAAACTGTGGGACACAATTATAGAGAATAAAAAACCTTAATTGTTAAAAATAATTATTATTCCTGAGCTGATGGAATTAATTTTTCAATATGTTGATATATAAAACTCTCTAAGAGCTTGTAATTTTTAACCAAGGTTCCCTCTTCCTTGATCTTTAAAATTACCTATCTCTCTTCATTTTACTGTTTCATTAATTTTTAGTAGAACTTGGTGGGATGTAGGCTTGTCTCCTGCTAAATAAAACTATGAACCAAATTAGTTTAGAAGAAAGATCATGGAATTATTTGTATGGGTGCTACTAAAATAGGATCTATTCTTTAGATTTGGGTCATATTAATAGCACCAAAGATCCCGTCAACAATCATGAAAAATGTGTTCATGTTAAAATAGCCTCAAGTGCTTAATATTCGTTTGATTCTATGGTGATACCTCCTGGTTAGTGATTGATAAGTGGGAGTCTAACGTTTCACATGCAAGTTCCTCTAAAATGAAACTGATCTTATGCACATTAAAAGCTATCTTCAGGGGGCTGGAGAGATGGCTCATAGTTAAGAATAATCTCTGTTCTTCAGACTGGTGTGGAATGTATCTGTGCCTAGGGAGTCTGCTGGACTTGCAGGGCAGGGCTGGCCACAATGAGGATGATGAGCTAGATGGCGTTGGGTGGTGGAGTGGGTCATGGGGGAGCAGAATCCAGTTGGAGGTAGCACTCTAGGCTGCAGGCAGGTCACTCACTTGTTTGGTGAGGACTGTACCAGAGCAGTGGAGGGAACATGGGGAGGGGCTTTGAATGGAGGGGGAGAATAATGAAAGAGAGATCTTGTTGAAGAGGGCATACTGGGGTCAGGTAGAAATCTGGTGCAAGGGAATCTCCCACGAATCTACAAGAATGACCCCAGCTAAGACTCCTAGCAATAATGGATAGGTAGCCTGAATTGGCCTTCTGTAATCATATTGGTAACTAACCTACTTTTCATCCGAGAGTTTTTATCTAGGGACTGATGGAAATAGATGCAGAGAGTCACAGTCAAGCCCTGGCCTCAGGGAATCCTGTTGAAGAGAGGACGGAAGGATTGTAGGAGACAGGGAGGATCAAGGTCATCACAAGGGAACCCACAGAAACAACTAACCTGGGCTCATAGGAGCTCACAGACTCTGGACTGACAGGTAGGGATCCTGCATGGGACTTACCTAGACCCTCTACATATGTGTGACTACTGTATACATTGATCTGCTTGTGGGGTTCCTAGTGGTGGGAACAGGGCCTGTCCCTAAGGCTTTACCTGGTTTCCAGGAACCTAGTCCTCCCACGGCCTTGCCTTGCCCAGCTTTACTACGAGGGGAGGAGCTTAGTCCTACCTCAACTTGATTTGTCATGCTTTCTTGACACCCATGGGAGGCCTGCCCCTTTCTGAACAGAAACAGAGGAAGAGTGGAGGTGGATAAGGGGAGGTGTGTGTAGGGAATAGGTGGAGGGGAGGGAGGGGAAACTGCAGTCGGGATTTAAAATAAGTGAGCAAATTCAATTAATAATAATAATAAAAGAATAATTGCCGTTCTTGCGAAGACTGGAGTTTACTTTCTACAACCTACTTCAGATAGCTCACAACCACACAAGTGCCTAAAACCCCAGCTCTCTCAACCACACTCTTCGGAATTACATGGGCACCCACATACACATGTAAATGCACATGATACACACACACACACACACACACACACACACACACACACACACACACACACACCACATAAAATAATAGAGTTATAAATAAATATTTAATAACAGAGTTATTATTAAGAGAATAGACACAATCATAACAGACAGATTTGCAACAGCTTTGCAGTGGGACATGAGTGTGTTTTGAGATACTACTGTCTAATTTTACTGGCAGGCTAGTAACAAGGTTTACTATTTATTAAAATTAATTTAACTGTTGAATTATGATTTTCTATGCATACAGCTTATCTTTCTTTTTTTGTTTTGTTTTGTTTTGTTTTTCGAGACAGGGTTTCTCTGTGTATCTTTGCATCTTTCCTGGAACTCACTCTGTAGCCCAGGCTGGCCTTGAACTCACAGAGATCCACCTGGCTCTGCCTCCCAAGTGCTGGGATTAAAGGCATGTGCCACCACCGCCCGGCCACCTTAACTTTCAATAAAATTTTACTGTTGTTGATCATGGTCCTAACTCAGTTTTCTTCCACACTCCAACATTCCCTATTTGTGGAGTAGTAAGCAGCAGAAGTAAATAAGATTATTTACTTCCTTCCAAAAAACTTTTACTTTGGGTCTGGTGTTGAGAACAGCATTTGAAAGACAACATTTGTTCTTGAACAAAATATTTGTATTTCATGGTCTGTATAAATACACATTTCAAGAGATTGTAAACTTACCCACATTTTATGCTGGTTCTTGGTTTCCATTTCTTTACACAAGCCTCAAATCATTCCTGGATAAAAATCAGTAAACTAAATTCAGAGGCATGATCCAGGATGAGATAAAAGCCGCCATCTTCTAGATTTATTTATGTTGTTACTATGCTCAAACTACATCTTTCAGCTTCTAAAGACTTTAGAATAATTTGTTTTCTCTAAACCAATTTGTATCATGTCAAAGTGAAATTGCAATTTTACAGCCACCTGGGGAAAGAAGTGATCCCCTTCCATAAATATAAAAGTAATCTGCATAAAATATGTACAGAGATAACCATGAAGACTTTGAAAGTGTTCTGTATGATGAGGAGGTGTGCAGAAACAAACAGTGATCGATTACAGGAAACCGCTATAAAGTAACTGCATTGGGTATGTTCTAATTTGTTAGTAAATTAATACTACCACTAAGAACGGGTTTGTACAAATATTCTTTTGGGGTTGGGTCCAGAATCTGAGACAACTACATTTTATCACTGAGCCCCATGGCCCAAAATGGAATCTTAAGAGACATTGTGCATATGAATAATGTGGTATTTGGAAGGCCCAGTGTATGGAACTCACAAATCCTGAGCTATCTTGCATTATGCTAGTTATGAAAGACTATGTATATATTAATGAAGACATAAACACTAGATGTATGTCTTTCTTATTTACTTCACATGAGGGCAACAGAAGAGGAATAGACAAAGGAAGAATAAACACCTTCATATTGACAAATTGGCAACAGAGCATGGGAAACATCTCAGATAACACCAAACAAGAACGAGAAAAACACATTACTGTTCCCAAATAAGTTTCACAAATACTTTACAATAATTGGGGTTTGGATTGCCAGTGAAAAACTAAATCAGTAAAATTTTATGCTAGCAAATACCAGAGTCTTTAAAATACTCTAGATGTTTCCTTCATCCTATTCCATCTTCCCGTGTCATGGAGGAGGAAAAGATGATGACTCTGAATCCAAGGTTGATTTGAGTGTGATTTCACAAACACCTTGAGTGATTCTAGCTCTGAATCCAAGGTTGATTTGAGTGTGATTTCACAAACACCTTGAGTGATTCTAGCCTCATTTCGCACCCGTAGCTTCCTATAAGATCTTCCAAAGTGAGTTTTAAATACTTCTACTGGCCTCTCAGGCACTGCTGTGTCTTCCTGGATCTGTCATATATATTCATAGTTTACACCCACTCAAATGTGTTTTATCACACATTATGATCTTGCCTTTAGACACCACATTTTTACTAAATCATCATTGCTCTTCTTCCATTTTTTTCCATCTGGGGAGGCTTCCCAGTCTAGCTTCATTCATCCTGGTAAGGAGGGGAACCCTTGAGGGGGGATTCAAGCATACTGGGATGTGTTCCGTCGTTGCCCACTCAGCCCAGAGGGTAGCAATCAACCCCCGAAAGTGCTCACTTTCTATAAAATTTAAAAGATAATATATAATTCAATCACAATTCCCCATGAGTAGCTTTATTAATTTGGATGATTTTATTTCACCCATACAAATCAGCTATTTGGTTTATCAATTTGTGAGTATGTGGCAAGTTCAATGTGTGTATGTGTGTGGGTGTGGGTGGATGGGTATGAGTGTGGGTGTGTGGGTGTGTGTTTCTTGCCCTTTAGTTATAAAATGATTTAAAACAACAAAAAAAAACCTATGTGAACCTCCCTGTAACACAAATTCTAAAAGGTCTTATTAATAAAAAACTCAGAGTCTGATAATGAAGTGAACGCTGAAAGATCAGAGAGACAAAGGAACAAGGCACCTCTTACCTCTAGGACTCACACTGAAAGCTTTCCTCACCTGAAAGACAATAGTTCCTGTCTCCTCATGCCTTACATACCTTTCTCCTCCCACTCATATCATTTCCTGTCTCAGCTTCCCTATTGCTTGGATTAAAGGCATGTGTGACTCCCAAGTATTGGGATTAAAGGTATGTGCCACCACTGTGTGACTCTGTTTCTCTCCTAGACTGAGTCAATCTCATGTAGTCCAGGGTGGCTTTGAATTTAACAGAGATCCAGATGGATCTCTGCCTCCCCAGTGCTAGGATTAAAGGTGTGTGCCACCACTGCCTGGCTTCTATGTTTAATCTAGTGGCTTGTTCTGTTCTCTGATCTTCAGGCCAAGTTTATTAGGGTACACAATATATCACCACACCTCCCTTTGTAATAAAATGTGTTTTTGCTATAAAAAGTAATACAGAATCCCTGAATTTACAATTAAATCTTTAGTAGGATGAGAATACCAATGGTTTCCAAAGTGAGACATAGATCAGAAAAAGATCAGAGAAGGTGCACAAAGCATGTGGTTGTGCAGTGGAGGAATGGAATGTTTTGTTCACACAATTGTGGCAGTTTGGAACCACATGAGACTTGTGCATAGAGGACATCGAGAAGAAGCAGTAGAAACTAGAGTGTAATGGCCTCATGCATCAATGCACATGGAGCACACTCCAGGGAGCAGTGATCTAGCACAGAAGGGTATAAATCAAGGACTGCACGAAAATGCTAGAAAAGAAAGAATGGAGAGTTCATTGCCCTCATGTTTTCACCCTCTAGACAAGGGGTGTTAGACTGTTGGATCTTGCATTCTGACATTGCCATGTGCAATACATCATAACATCACGGGACACAGGTAGCCCATGAGCTATAGACTGGACCCAACAGATCTAGACTTGCCTAAATTTGAGGAGTGATTCTGTATGCAGGTTTTCTGAGTCCAAGCTAATCAGTCTGAATTAGAGAACATTTGAGTCATATCAAGGAGCTTAGATTATATTTACTCTTTCACTACGTACCTAAATTTCTGCTTTCTTCATAACAGAACACTTATCAAGGATTGAACTATTACAAATAGCTTCTCATTTTTATGTGGTGATATTGTGTTCCCCAATATATTGTGTACCCTAATAAACTTATCTGGGGTCAGAGAACAGAACAGCCACTAGATATAGAGGCCAGGAAATGGTGGCACACACACACCTTTAATCCTAGCATTCCAAAGGCAGAGATCTGTCTGGATCTCTGAGTTCAAAGCCACACTGGAAACAGCCAGGCATGTTACTCACGACTTTAATCCCAGGAAGTGATGGTAGGAAGCAGAATGTTATGTATGGCGTGAGGACCAGAAACTAGAGCCTGTTAAGCTTTCAGGCTTTTAAGCAGCAGTTCAGCTGTGATCCATTCAGATCAGAGGCTTCCAGTTTGAGGAAATGAGATCAGCTGAGGAATTGGCAAGGTGAGGTTAGTTGTGGCTTGTTCTGTTTCTCTAATCTTTCAGTGTTCACCCCAATACCTGGCTTCAGGTTTGTTTTCATTAATAAGACCTTTTAGGATTTGTGCTACATTTTTATATGTAGTGACAGTTCATGCTTGAAATTATCAATTCTTTCTTAAGTTTTCCTTTTTCTTAATCTTTCCAGAGAATGCAGTTTAGTAAAAACACTTCCATATTCACTTCCAAAAATTCCTGTGTCTAGTCAATATTTATTGAGCATATGTAGTATGCTAAAGACTCTTCTGAGCTCTGGGAATAAATAAGTGAACACAGCAAAGCTGGCTTCATGCATTCCTGTGCTTCTGCCTCTGGAGTAGGGGGATTACAGATCTCTGGCTCTCACATGCCATTTTTTTTTTCTGCTTCATCTTGTTTCAAGTAAGCATAGTGCTGTCTACATTCCCTTGGGACACAGCAGGCAAGGTCACACTTGGAAGAAATAGCAGCTGACATTCCATCTGCCTAGACAAGCTCATGGAATCAACTATCTTAAAAGCATTTAAATATTGAACTACCGCTAATCTTTAACTGTGTATCATTAACTAAATAGAGGGACATAGGAAAATATTGGAATACATAAACAAGTTTAAGGATACTTCTTTGGAATCCATTTAATTAATAACACCAGATACTCCTATTTCTACTGCATATATTCTCTCTCTCTCTCTCTCTCTCTCTCTCTCTCTCTCTCGTCTTTCTGTGTGTGTGTTTGGTGCATGCATGTGTACAACTATGGTGTTTGTACATGTCAGTGAATATGTGTGCACCATGGGCATTTGGGAGCATTTAGGTATGTGTACAAGGCAAAGGTTCAATTTGGGTGTCTCACCTCTATTGCTCTCCATCTTTTTTTAAGCATAATATCTCCCTAAACTTGATGCTCATTAATTTGTCTGTATTGGCTAGCCAGGGAGCTTCGGGACTTGCCTGTCTCCAACCCACAGCGCTAGGGTCACAATCGGGTATCTCCACACCTGGATTTTTGTGTGACTCTGAAGCCAGCTCCTCATACTTACACAGCACACCCATCACTGACGGAGTAATTGCCCCGGCTCTATTTACTTTTAATGTCTATAAGTATATTTAAACAACAAATATCAATTTTAATTGATTAATGACTCATGATGTAGTAAAATGAAGGAACCGTGGTGGTAGAGGAATGGAAAAATGACAAACAAGTTTTATTTTATTTTTAGTTCTTTTCTAATGTTACTCAGTCTTCTGACCAGACTTCTCCACATTAGAATTATAAATAGGTTCTTACTCATGAATAGGCTTACTGTGCTCCTTGGTCTTATCATATATCTCAAAAGTTCTTTTAACAATAAGCTTGACTTTCTCCAGGATTGCTATAGCATTGTGTTTGAATACTTCATTTAAAGGTGTAGGCTTTAAAAAATATTTTCTTAAATGATTTGGCACTTGAAATGGCTTCTAAGTACTACAAAACTCATTCATTTTAGGATACAGTGAGTTAAAGACTTTCTGAGTTTGACTTGAGTAATTTTAATGAAATGAATTTCGTAAGGTTGACTATATTGCTTTTCAACTCGCCAGTTATAGAAACAAATACATCACAGTGTAGCAACAAGAGACATGTTTAATTCTTCCAGCCTTTCTCTTTGGGGTTCTATTTATAAGTTAAAAGATGAAATTGGGAAGCATTGGCATGACTATCATGGCTTAGTGAAGGAAGTGAAGCTGTGCGTACTCTTCTTGCAAAGGCTATAATAGATATGAATTTTTTCATGCATCTTATGCTTTCAGGAAAGACTTAGAAAATATCTAGGAACCTGGTATTAGACTTCTTCTATGATGACAGGGTTAAATGTCACTTTCTTAACTGTATCTAAATTTTTGCCAAGGATCTCCGATTATTTTCTTGTGTAGCAAAGTGAAAAAATAGCATATTAATTCAGCTTCAGAAAGAAGTTCAATTAATAAATCATGTTGCTTATTTTCAGACTCCCATATACCCATAGAAAGGTATAAGATTTTGTCATATTTCTAATTCAAGCCTAATTCTGCTGTGGACATAAGTCCTGGTACAGAAGCACCCTTATTTGTGAGTTTTTGTAAGACAATTTTATAGATATGATTGAAAACTTGAATACATTCTTTTCCAAGCAATTAATTCTTTTTTTCCAGTTAGTGTAGGCATAGTCTATTAGGCAATTAACTGTGGTGAGCTCAATTATAGAAAACATAATTCATCTGATTTAGAAACATAACTGACAAGGCAAGTGAACTTTTGCTAACCTCATGGAGCAGAATTAGGAAGTAATAGGGAAAACAAGGACTTGATCTTTCTAGATGATTGTGAATGGTAACAGTTCTAAGATATAGGGATGGGTAGTTACTTTGCTACTATGAAACAAAAAACAACATGTGGCTCCTGAAATGTTCAATAACATTTCACTCAGTACTTGTCAGTAGAAAATATACTTTATCTCCACATAGAAGAAAGAGCTAAATGCTATACACTAAAACTGTTATTAAATTTATGACTTGTTGGCCAAAAGGGTCCTACAGAACGCCCTAACATTGCACAATATTGCCAAAGCTACCGATAATTTCCCATAACCATCGATGAAGGCCCTGTTGCTAAGGACACAACTTACTTAATGTCATTGAACACAGAGAAATCAATCTAGTGCTCAAATAGAAGCTTCACACCTACTGTCTAACGTTCATGTTTCTGGATGGTACTTTGCATGCTACCTGGGGCAAGAAATAATCATCAATATTACCTAGCTATAAACTCTGTTACCTACAACAAAAACCTGCTTTCAAGACACACTGGTGCAATGGTGGCACTAATGTTATGGGAGTAGTCAACCACTTTTCAATTAGGTTTAAGGATACTACGTGTGAACGAACACACACCTGACACTCCTAAAGTAGCCAAAGCCATAGACTAGATAGGTCATGGACTTAGGTGAAAACCTACCACTCTTATTCTAATAAAGGAACATAGGAATAAAATTATTTCTAATGTCATACTGCTATAGCCATAGATCTGAGCATCATTTAACCCTCACCAGAGATTCTCCTTCTTGCTGCAAATGACAATCAACATAGATACCCACAATCAGACAATTGTGCAGAGTGAAAGACTTTGGAGTACTCTGTCCTAAGTCAGATGTCTATAGCAAACTCCCTAACCCAAGGCTCAGGAATCTCTGCAGAAGAGGAGGAAGAAAATTTTAAGAGCTGTAAGTAGTGCATGACTCTAAGAAAATAGTGTCTCCCAGACATAAAACTGATGCACATATGAACTAATAGAAATTGTGGCAGCACATACAAGACCTGCACAAGTTCAAGCCAGAAAAATCCCAGCACTGAGAAGGGGAAGTGGACATAAAGTTTCATTCCTAACCAAGAAGCTATTTGCAAATGATACCTGCTAATAAAGGGGACATCAGTTCTCTCCAATGGATTGTCACTGGCATGACATCCATATGCTAGGGTAGACCCCATGCCCAGGCATAATTTACTAACACAAAATGGACTCCATAGTTTTTTAATGTGCTTTTGCTTTCTTTCTTCTTTAAGTTTGTTTTGGTTTTCCAATTCGTTGTTGTTCTTGCTTGGATGTTTTTGTTAGAGAGAGAAAAATTACAAAGATAGATAGATAGACAGACAGACAGATAGATAGATAATAGATTATGTAGTTGGGTTGGTAGGGAACTGGAGAGGTATGAAGAGGTAGAGAGGACTTAGGAGTTGTGAAAGGGAAATAACAGGAGGAAATACATTTAATGAAAAATAAATAAGTAAATAATGTGACTTAATACTAAATTGCCAAAAGTATTGCATAATTATCTTTAAATCTACATTATATGTTTCATGTCACTAAGTGGCTATGAATTTTTGTTTTTCTAGTGGAGTGATTTTTCTTTTTTTAAAAAACTCATTTCTTTTATTATTTGAGATTATAGTATAATTGCATCATTTCCTACTTTCTTTCCCTCCAAACCTTGTAGTATACTGATCCTTGCTCTCTTTCAAATTCATGGCTTCTTTTTCATTAATTATTGTTATATACACATATATGATGTATAAACACATAGATGATAGATAGGTAGGCAGATAGAAATTCTTAATTCCTAACTACATAGGTACAATCTATTTAGTCTGTATAATATTACCTGCCAATATGTATTCAGGGCTAGCCATTTGGTCTTGGATAACTAACTGGTCTGCTCTTGCTTAAGGAAGAATACTCTCCCACTCTCAGCATTCCTTAATTGCCTATAGTTGTTTGTGTAGGGTTGAGACATCCTAGGCCTTCCATTGTCTATGTTAATGTGTCTGTTGTTATTTTCTTTGGTCAACTCATATTTAGATGTTCACCTTAGTGAGAATTTATGTGGTTCTGAGATTCCTAGATAAGTCAATCTCACAGCAAACTTCTTGTTCCTCTGGCTCATACAATTTTTCTGACCTTTCCTCTTCAGTGATCCTGAGCCTTATGAGTGGGAGTCGTACTGTAGATGTATATGCTAAAACTGTGTTTTAGTTTTATAACTCTGTATTTGTTTTTGTTTTTGTTTTTTGAGACAGGTTTTCTCTGTGTAGTTTTGGTACCTGTCCTGTGCTGTGGATGGTCTGTATGTCAAATTGCTCTGATTGGTCAATAAATAAAACACTGATTGGCCAGTGGCCAGGCAGGATGTATAGGCGGGACTAACAGGGAGGAAAACTGAGATAACAGGAAGGCAGAAGGAGACACTGCCAGCCACAGCCATGACAAGCAGCATGTGAAGATGCCAGTAAGCCACGAGCCACATGGCAAGGTATAGATTTATAGAAAAGGATTCATTTAAGATATAAGAACTAGATAACAAGAAGCCTGCCACGGCCATACAGTTTGTAAGCAATATAAGTCTCTGTGTTTACTTGGTTGGGTCTGAGTGGCTGTGGGACTGGCAGGTGACAAAGATTTGTCCTGACTGTGGGCAAGGCAGGAAAACACTAGCTACAGTCCTGGATCTCACTCTGTAGACCAGGCTGGCATTGAACTCACAGAGATTCACCTGGCTCTGCCTCCCGAGTGCTGGGATTAAAGGCGTGTGCCACCACTGGCTGGCATAACTCTGTATTTCTTTTGTTTGTGGTCTCTGTCTGTTTTAAAGAGAAATGTCCTTGATAAGGCATAGTGAGAACTACTTTTATCTCTGGACATAAGCACAATTTTTACAATATAGTTAGTAATTATGCTGGCTTAGGAACATGGAGGTTGTAGGTTCTGCTTCAGGCCCCAAGACTTCACTCATGCTAGGTAGTCGTCTAGGTTTCCATTATTTTTCTTGCTGTGTTAATTTTATTTTTTTAATCCTTTAAAATTCTTATATGAGAATCACAGAAAATTATAGGTTCCAAAACAAGAGTGACAGAATAAAATATAACAAGTATCCAGATAGAATTGAATAGTTATGAAGTAATTTTCTCCATTAGTGGCACATAAATTTTACAATAGCACTCAATGTCTCAAATAAGTTATAACTAATATCAAATGTGCAAATATAAGGAAGAGAATTGCATCTCCATATCAATTAACTGTCTCAGGTTAATTTTCAGACCATGTTTATGACCTAAAATATTTGCAACTGCGATTAGAATTTTAAATGATATGTCAAAATAGGATGTAAATGGAGGTAGGAGCTGGTGGGAAAGACAGCAGAGGTGACCAAAAGATGATTTGTTGGAATGATTTCCCCCATGCCTTGTGGCTAAGGCATCACTTGGCATCGTAAAGGGAGAACTGTATTTTTTTTTTTGCTTCTACATGCATGATACTGGTGTTAACAACTTGAAATATAATATTGAATGTGGGACAAACAGGAACAGATTTTTGGATTTGAAAATCAATACATTGTTTTAAATATCAACAAAGTTTTTGATTCATTTTTGTAACATTTCAATGCAATATTTTTTTTTCAAAAATTGGGCTTCATATTACTTCTTTAAACTGTTACTGTGTGCCCTCATATTCAAGCTTCCTTCCTCTCTTTCCATGGTATTGCCTCTAATTTCCTAAGCAAGATTTTTAGGTGTGTCTTCACTATAAAATTATCCAACACACCGTGTAATTTAATCTGATTCAAGATGGGATTTTTCCTGCTTCTTGTCACAATTTTGCCTTGAGAACCTTGACAGACATTCAAAATGACTACATATTGGCCTTAAAAGTTACCCTTAGGAAAATTAAATTGGAATAGCCAGCCATTCAGCTCACAGATATATGACTTACATATCCATATTATGAATTGACAATTCAATAAAAACTCGAGGGCTTATTAATAGAAGAGTTCAACAAAACATTACCAAAAGGAGGGGCAGTGACTTAAATGTCTAAACAGAAAGTTGAGGTGATATTCAGAGACTATCACACCTATGCAGTGTGGTGTGTCTACATATTTTCCTGTGTTCCTCTTTCTAGCTCTTAAACTTCTTAAAATCTATATCAAAACAACTCTCAGTAAACCAAAACTCTGCCCCCAAAATATGTTAAATTTGTTAGATAAAGATAATGTAGACAGAAAACATGCCATGGAAATTGAGTTTAACCAAATTGTCCACAAATATGTTCTTCAACAATTGTTTTAGATTTCAATATATTATTGTGGTACAGAGTAACTAATTGAAATCACACAAAATAGACATTCTTTTTCAGTACAAAATTTCACAATAAATTGAAACTTTGCTTAAAATCAATAATTTTACTTTAAAAGATAAGATGATATAAAAAATAAATGTGACAAGCATTCTTGTATATTATAAGTTGAATAACAGAGACAATATATGAAGATTATAGCTTTCAAAGACAGTAATGATAAATATGTGTAATTCTATATTAATTATAAATCAAGTAACATAAAAATAATGTCTAGAAAGTACATCTTTCAGAAACAGTAAATTATTCCCTTTTCCTAGAAACTGATTTTGTTAAAAAGTCCTCTTTTTTCCAATGCCTTACTCTTTAGGATGTAAAATATATTTGGTATCAAGGGAAGGACATTTAACACTCTCAATAGTTACTTGGTCTTCATACCGTAGGACATTTATGTCTTTAAATATACCCTGTTGTATAATTACTTTTTTATTAAACTTAGAATTATTAATATCAATAATTCTAAATATTAATAAAAATTGAGATAAATATTAATAAAGACAAGAATAAATAAAATAGCTGCTGACTTAGGATAACACAAATGTGAGAAACAACATCCTTATGTCTCTCCTATCCTCTTTACCTAGATTTGCAACAATGCAAATCAATGCTATGTCATCTGGGCATTGCAGAAAGCAAGTCATAGCTTAGGTTTTAAATGTCTTCCAGAAGCACTAATGTTAGGATTGGTCTCTAGCTTTTGACAACACTGGGGTATGGTAGAACTTTTGGAAGGAAGGGCCTACTGGAAAACAGTTAGGCAAATATAGAAATGTCTATGGAGGGAATATTGGGAATGCAGGTACTATGAAATAAGTAGATTTTCTGTACCATACAGTACCATCTCGATGACTGTGCCACCATAACTCCAAACAATGGAAGAAGCGACCATGAAGTGAAACTCATGAAACTGAGTCAAAATATTTCTTTCCTCCAAAAAGTTGATTTATCTCAGGCATTTTTGGCCATAGTAACTGAACAGTATAGGATGAACAGTAACAACTTACTGTTTACAGGGTTCCACTCAGTAGCCTAGGCTGGCCTTGACTTCATCTGACCTTCTCGGACTCTCAAATCCTGAGAAAACAAACGTGTCCCAGCATGCTTAGATAAACAATAACAGCATGAAATTAATATTGTAACTGTGACATATACATCATGGTTGGTTGAGCAAAGCAACTTTTTTTTTCTTTTTTTTTTTTTTTGGTTAAACTTTCTTCATGATTTCCAGGCTGAGAAGAAATACTCCTTTTTAAATTTCATATTCTGATATAGTCTTCTCCCATGGCGTGTTTGTGAGGACGAGTCTCAGTTGTGTCAACTGAAGTGAGACCATCTACCCTAAATGGCAGCAGTCCATGTACTCTGGGCACAGATTGGATAAAACAATGAGAGCAAGCTGAAGGCCAGCACTAGTCACTCCCCGCTTCCTACTGGCAGGTACAATCAGCTATCTCAGATTCCTGCTGACATGGCCTCCCCATCATCAGGGATGATACACTCCAACTGTGAGCCAAAAATGAGCCTTCCCTTACTTAAGTCGTTTTTGTTAGGCATTTTGTTACAACAGGGAGAACACAGCCAAGAACAGCAGCCTGCTTTGAACAAGGGACTCGGCTCCTTCCAGAGTTGCGTACCTATGATCTCTGACTGCTTTCTTCTCTTATCCAATTAGCCAATAGCACCCGGAAAACTCTCCCATTGCTTCAGTGTATAGTTAACTGATTAGCAATATTAATGACTTCCTAAGTCTGTCATCTTTATCACATTCCAGAGCAGAGCCCATGGATAGTAGAATCTCCACCTGCATTTACCAAAAGGCTATTGTGGATAACACTCTTTAAATCCCACTAAATTCATATCCGGAGTCTTCTAACTGCAAATAGCAACACTTAAGGCTGAAATTCAAAGTGTCTCCCTACTGCAGACTAAGTTCAACAACAGAAGGCGTGAACTATTTTCTGCCTCATCCACGAATCATCTCCTCCATCTCTCCACAGGTTTCTACCCCTCACCTTTAAGAAGGAATTGTTGGTGCCTCCTTGATGTTTTCTGGTATAGATCCTGAACACTGACATAAGGAGCTATGCTGTGTTCTGAATACATTAGCAAACAATTTTAGGAATCTAAACACAGTCTGTGCAATCGATTTCTCCCTCTTTTTTTTTTTCCAGGCTATGAAGACAAATTTGAAAGACACAAAACAACCATGAAATAATGAAGATCTCTGTGAAAGCAAAAGGTTATGAATAAAAATTCACCACTATGCCAATCATTATGTCAGAAAAAACATCTTCCCAGGGAAAAGTCAGACTGATTTCCACATTACTACTCTGATGGTGCATTCTCACGCTCAACCATAAATAATTTCTGCTTCTCCTGTTGTCTGCATTTGCAAACTAAGAAAACATGAATTAGTAAGAGGAAGTAGCTAAAATGTGGGATTAAATATTTCTTTTTTTTTCTTTCTAATTTTATTTATTTTTTATTAAATGTTTTTTATTCATTTTACTTACCAATCACAGATGCCCTCTTCTCTCCTCCCGCCCCTCCAGCCTTCCTCCCCCAACCCCATTCCCTCCTACAAGAAGGTAAGGCTTCCCATTGGGAGTCAGCAGAGTCTGGTACATTCAGTAGAGGCAGGTCCAAGCCCCTCCCCCTGCCTCAAGGCTGTGAGAGGTGTCCCACCATAGTTAGTGGACTCTGAAAAGCCTGCTCATGTACCAGGGATGGATCCTGATCCTATTGCCAGGGGGCCCCTTAAGCAGATCAAGCTACACAACTGTCTTGCTTATGTAGAGGGCCTAGTCCAGTCCCTTGAAGGCTCCACAGGTGTTGGTCTAAATTTCATGTGTTCCCACTAGTTTGGCTTGGTTGTCTCTGTAGGTTTCCCCATCATGATCTTGATGCCCCTTGCTCATAGAATCCCTCTTCTCTCTCTTCAACTGGACTCCTGGAGCTCGGCCTGGTGTTTGGCTCTGAATCTATTAAATATTTCTAATTTTGCAAAACCTGAAATCACACCTGTAGTGAATTGACAATCTCAGTGACAAAGGAACAAATTTGGAGCTACTCTTGTGGTAATGTGTGTCAATGTCAGTACTCACTTGTGAGAAGCAGCTTGGAGAAGTGTTCCAATCAGAGAGGGTATTTGTGTGAATGATTCTTGACTGCCGAAAACAGCAACAATAAATACAAAATATTTCCATTTAATAAGATACTGTCTTGATGCACAAAATAATTTCTCAATAAAATTTGCTGTTATTTTTTGAAAATAGCTTATTTTCTCATACAATATATCCTAATTATAGTTTCTCCTCCCACTACTCCTCCCAGTTCCTCCTCAATTCATCTCCCTTTAGATCCACTCCCTTTCTGTCTCTCATTAGAAAATAACAGACTTCTATGAGATAACAACCAAACATGACAGAATGAAATATAATAAGATGAAGCAAAAACTTTCATATGAAAGTTGGACACAGTGGACCAACAGGAGGAAAAGAGTCTCGAGAGCAGGCACAAGAGTCAGAGGACCACTTATTCTCACAGCCAGGAGCCCCACAAAAATACTAATAGCTATAATATACATGAAGAGGACCTGGTATAGACCCGTGTAGGCCCTGTACTTGCTGTTTCAGTATGTATGAGCTCATATATGCCTTGCTTAGTTAATTCAGAAGGCCTTTTCCTCCTGGTGTCCTCCCTCACCTCAGACTCTTACAATAGTCCTGCTTCATCTTCTGCAGGATTCCCTGAGCTTTAAGGGGAAGGATTTAATGGAAACCTCTAATGTAGGCTCTCTGGCTGTATGTCTCTGTAGATTCAATATTTGGCTGTGGCTCTCTGCATCTGCTGTGGGGGGAAGCCTGTCTGATGATGACTGGATAAGACATTAATCTATGATGTTAGCAGATTATCATTAGGAATTATTTTATTAATTTTGTTCCCTTTCATGTTTGATTTTATCCTATGTCTGAGGTCTATCTAGTCTCTGGTTCTTTGTTACCCAAGCAGTGTAGGGTATGGATTCCTTCTCATGGAGTGGGCCTTAAGTCAAATCAGACATTGGTTGACTATTCCACAAGTTTATCCTACAATTGCCCTAGCATATTTTGCAAGCAGAACAGATTATACATCAAAAGTTTTATGGTAAGATTGGTGTTCACATTTCCCTTTCAATAGTCTGCAGAGTGCCTTCCAACACCAAAGACTAAAATCTAGGCACCAGTTCAACTTCTCCATGTTTTCAATGAGTTGTGTGGATGTTGTCCTTGGCAATTTAGCTCTGCTGTCAATTTGTGGAGAGCAACCTTTTGTCTTAGCAAAAGCCTGGGTTTTTTGGAGATTTCCATGGGAACACCTTGCCCAACAACTCAATTGAATGCAACCCACTCCTTCCACTGGAAGCCTTGCCTGGCTACTAGAGATGGCCTATTGAGACTCTCTATCTCCCATTACTAGGAATGCTCATTAGGTCACTTTCACAGATTTCCACACAATCTGCCAAATGACCCACAATTCCAGCTGTCTCCTCCATGCACTCTCTCCATCCATTTAATCCCCCATCCTTTCCATTCTCATCTCCATCCAGCTCTCCCCCTCCACCATCCACCCATAAAATTTATTCTATTTCCCTTCCCATGGATATTCTTGCATTCCCCCTAGACCCCTCCTCTTTATCTAACTTCTCTATGTCTAAAAATTGTAGCTTGATTATCATTTATTTAATGGCTAATGTCCATGTATATGAATTCATACCAAATTTGTCTTTCTGAGTCTGGGTTACCTCACTTAGGATGATGTTTTTCTAGTTCCATCCATTTGACTGAAAATTTCATGATGATGTATTTTTTAGATAGCTGAGTAATATTCCATTGTGTAAATATACCACATTGTCTTTATCTATTCTTCTGTTGAGGGACATCTAGGTTGTTTCCAGCTTCTGACTATTATGAATAGAGCAGCAATGAATGTGGTTAAACAAGTGTCTTTGTCATAGGATGGAGCATCCTTTGGGTATATGCCCAAGAGTAGTATAGCTGGTTCTTGAGGTATATCAATTCCTAACTTTCCAAGGAAACTGCCACACTTATTTCCATAATGGCTGTACAAGTTTGTACTTCCACCAGCAATGAAGAAGTGTTCCCCTTGCCCTGCATCCTTGCCAGCATGCACTGTTACTTGTCTTAGAGCTCTTAGCCATTCTAAGGTGGAATCTCAAAGTAGTTTTCATTTGAACTTTCCAGATAGCTAAAGATGTTCAACATTTCTGTAAGTGTTTCTGAGACATTTGTGATTTCTCTATTGAGAATTCTCTGTTCTGTACCCCATTTTCAAATTACATTATTTGGTTTTTTTGGTGGTGGTGGTGGTTATTTGGTATTTTCTTGAGTTCTTTATATATTTTAGATACCAGTCCTCTAAAAGATGCAGAGTTGGTAAAAAAAAAAAATCTTTTCCCATTCTGCAGGCTGCTGTGTGTCCAATAGATAATATCCTTTGCATTACAGAAGCTTTTAAGTTTCATGAGGTCCCATTTATTGATTGTTGATCTTAGTGTCTGTGCTAATAGTATTCTGTTCAGAAAGTCATCTCCTTTGCTGAAGTGCTCAAGTATATGCTCCACTTTCTCATATACAAGGTTCAGGGTTTCTGGTTTTACATTGAGGTTTTTGGACTTGAGTTTTGTGCAGGTGATAAACAGGTATCTATTTGCATTCTTCTATATGCAGATATCAGTTTGACCAGCACCATTTGTTGAAGATCTTGTCTTTTTTCCAGTGTGCATTTCTTTACAAAAAAATAATTATCTGTCTATCTGTCTATCTATCTATCTATCTATCTATCTATCTATCTATCTATCTATCTATCTATCTATATTCCTTCCAACCTCTCTCATACCCCTTCTTGCTGTCTTTCAAATCCTACTTTTTATTAATTGTTGCATTGATACTCCTAAATTTTTATACAAAATATAAGTACGTAACTTA
Organism: Peromyscus californicus insignis; assembly: GCF_007827085.1. Lineage (NCBI taxonomy): Eukaryota > Metazoa > Chordata > Mammalia > Rodentia > Cricetidae > Peromyscus > Peromyscus californicus. Next base: position 2,630,315 of record NW_026294534.1, read on the forward strand.
AATATACATAATGATATTTGTAAGAGTCATATAATTTACTTAAATAAGATTCATATAAAGAATAATACAATTATTAATATTATTAACCTAACAGGATCTAGAATTAACTATGTAGGATCTGAGCCTCTGGCATGCTGGTCAGTGATTTTCCAATTTTCATGAATCTCCAGACATGACTGTGTGAGAGTCTCTACATTAGGTTAAATAAACTAGAACACACCACTTAACTGGGGGAAATACTATGCCACGGGATGGGATCTTGGGCTGAACCAAAGATGAAAACAAGCAGAGTATGGGCATTCATCACTGTCCATTTCCTGACTGAGGATACAGTTTGATCAGTTCTTTCAACATGTTGCCTTGACTTACCTACAGGAATAGATAGTAACCTCCAAATGTGAGCCACAACGGGGCTCCTTCCTTCCTTAAATTCTGTTTGTCAGGCATTTTGATACAGCAAACAGAAAATAAACTAATATAAACAGCAAAAGATGTTTCTCAAAAAATAATTATTTACAATTGTCTGACAAATTGATGTAATTGGGGAACAAAATAATACATATATGTCCTACGCATTAAGTTACTCATCTAATACCATTTTTCTGCCTAACATTTTCTGCTAAGTATAGTAGAATATGGACAATTAAACATATCTGAAATTTACATTTATTTCAATCATACTTTTAAAACATATTTTATCTTTGTTATTAAAGTAGCTTAATTGTATGTCTTGATAAAGGATGAATATATTTTTAGAAAATCCAAGCTAATGTGAAATAATTATGCTTTGTGTGGCAGGGTTCATTAACTTCTTTGATAAGAGTAGAGCAAATATCTAGGGACTTTCAAATATTTATTCAAAATTCAAGAAATCACAGGACCAAATAAATATCATAAGCTGAGTATTATACAGAAATATAAATATTTTAATATTATGCATTCAATGCATTGTAAACTTCATATGTGTGTGCATGTATATATGTGTGTGTATATGTGTTTGAATATGTGTGTGTATGTGCTTGTGTATAGATACATGTGTATGTGTGTGTTTGTGTGTGTGTGTGTGTGTGTGTGTGTGTGTATGTGTGTGTTCTAGTTCTTTGTGCTGAACTAGGCTACTTCTCATTTTATAGCATAAAAAATTTCAAGATATGATAGAAGGAAATATTACAGCTCTAATAATGACTTTTATCAATTAGATGCTATAAGACATTATTTCTTCATTTGGGAAATGATGCAAAAATTCTATTTGTGGAAAAATAACTGCTTTCATGCACTCTACAAAACAACATTTTCTAATGCAGAACTCAAATTTGTCTTTTAGCAGTTTTCCCTTCTCATGCAAATGAAATCATCAGTATCCCAAGACCTTATTCATCTCACAGTGCACGGACTTACTTTTGCATTTACTTTATTTGGCACGTATTTATTTACGTATAGGATATAAGTTGTTTTTTTTTTACGTAATTCACCAACCTTGAATCCACACAAAAGTCTAAGATGGCCTTCACACCAGTGTCTGAACTGGAGGAAGGGCTTTATTATTATCCATTCTCTGCTAAACTCCCTTAAACAAAGACCTTCATTATTTAAATCATTATTGTCTTATGAATGTATTGAGAGTATAAACTCATATGTACTGTATTTGTTCTATGTGAAAATAAATAGATGCTTTACTTTTTTGAGATTATAATTACAACATTCTCTGTCCTCCTTTCCTCCATCCATGCTTATGTGTATATATATACATACATGCCTAAATATAACTGCTCCATTTGTGTAATGTTACTTATGTGTATGTTTTCGGGGGTGATTATTTGGTATTGGATAACTAGTTGGTGTGTTCTTCCCTGAGGAAGACAATTTTCCCACTCTATGGACTCCACACTTGCCTGTTGTTCTCTGTATATGATTGAGATACGCTGAGCTTTCCCCATCCAGTGTACCACATTTGTTAGTGTCATCCTTTTCAGCTCACATTTAGGCAGTCTTAATGATGGGAATTTATGAAGGTAGCTTCTGATATTACAAGGAGACACATTCCCAAGGCATACTCTCTTACAATCTGCCCCTCTCCTGCAGTATTCCCTGAGCCCTAGGTGTGTGAATGTCTTGTTGATGGGTCCACTGGAGCTGGGTTCCATGAACCTACATTTTGATTGGTTGTGGTTTTCTGTAGTGGTCTCCATGTGCTGCAAATAGACATTTCCTTGATGAGGGGTGAAGACTATACCTATCTGTGAGTAGAAGGACACATGTTTGGATTGTTGTTAGGGATTATGCTGGTTTAGTAAAGTAGTGGTTGTAGGTTCACTTCCAATATCCGTGAATTTACTTGCCGCTTGACTATAATGAGATACAATTTCTCTGGTCTTCACTTTTCATCTTGGCCCACTTTATAAATACCATTGTCTAAATCACAAATACTCATTCCCAACCAACTCTGAAAAGTCATACCTAGGGATGAGGAGTTCTAGATGAGTTTTCCAGGGATACACAAGGATGGAGACAACAACATTCTGCCAATAGTACCAAAAATTCATACCCCTCTCACACGCAAATTGTATCCACCATATCTCAATATTTTCAAAAACCTTAATTTACTTATTAAGACAGAAAGAAAGAAAGAAAGAAAGAAAGAAAGAAAGAAAGAAAGAAAAAGAAAGAGAGAAAGGAAGAAAGAAAAAGATACTTTGACTTCTTCCCTTCCTGTTTCTAGGCCCTTGATCTCCTTTAGTTGTCTTATTTCTCCAGCTAAGAATTCAAGTGCTATATTGAATAGGTATGGAGAAAGTGGACAACCTTGTCTTGTTCCTAATTTTAGCAGAAATGCTTTGTTTCTCTTCATCTAGGTTGATGTTGGCTATGAGCTTCCTGTAAACTGCCTATATTATTTGAAGTTATGTTCCTTGTATCGCTAGTTTGTCCGGGACTTTTATTATGAAGGGGTGTTTGATTTTTTTCAAAGGCCTTATATGCACCTAATGAGAATATCATGTGGATTTGGCCCTAAGTCTCTTTATAACCTGAATTATAGCTAAAGATTTACACACGTTGAGCCATCCCTGGGATAAAGTCTATTTGATCATGGTGGATGATCTTTTTGATGTGTTCTTGAACTTGGTTTGCAAGTATTTTATTGAGGATTTTTTTTTCATCTATGTTCACATAGGAAAGGTCTGTAATTCTCTTTCTTCCTTTGGTCTTTATGTGGTTTAGGTATCAGTGTAATTGTGGCCTCCTAAAAAGAATCACACAATACTCCCCCTGTTTCTATTTTGCAGAATAATTTGAGGAATATTGATGTTAATTTGAAAATTTGGTAGAATTCTGCACTCAATCAATCTGGCCCTGAAATTATTTTTTCAGTAATGGAGGAGCTTTTTATTACTGCTTCTACTTCACTGGAGGTGATAGGTTTGTTTGAATTGCTTATTTGATCTTCATTTACTTTTGGTATATAAAAAACTTATTCCTTTCTTTCAGGTTTTTCAATTTGGTGGACTACAGTTGTTTTTGTTGTTTGTTTGTTTGTTTGCTTTGCTTAGTTTCGTTTTTAAAGTATGTCTTTATGATTCCCTGGGTTTCCTCAGTGCCTATTTTTTGGTCTCCCTTTTCTCCTCTAATTTTATTAATGTGGATCTTTGGATCCTCTCTTTTCACCTTTTAGTTAATTTGGCTAAGGGTTTATTGATCTTATTGATTTTCACACAGTAAAAGCCAATAAAGGGCAAATCTGGGAGCTCCACAGTGAATGAATGTGAGCTTCATACGGGAGCTCAGTGCGTTCAATAAATAGTTCATCCTACCGATAAATGTTCATGGTACTGGAAAGTACTCTGTACATCACTAGAGGAGAAAGGTAAACACCAACCCAGCTACAAGGCCTTCAATTTACAGTGGTGACCTGCCTACATGATAGCCTGGTGTAACAGTGGCACAGAACTTATGAAAGTCACCAACCACTCACTATATGACTGGATTTAAGGCCCACTCCATGAGGGGGAACCCATGCCTGACACTGCTCAGGTGTCCAAGACCCTGAGACTAGATAAGTCATCTACCTTGGAGAAAACCAAATACTACTGTTCCACTTAAGAAATAAAAAAATAAAATTACTCCTAAGGACATTCACCTGCACTCATAGATTAGTGCCTCTCTCCACCATCATCAGAGAAGCTTCCTCTGTAAGATATGGGAACAAATAGAGAGACACACATCTGGGGAAAGTATAGATAATGAGACACCCTGGAATATGTTGTCTACATTAAGTCCTAAATATGTTGTCTACATTAAATCCCTCCCCTTGGGCTCAGGGAACTGCATGGAAGAAGTACAGAAAGATTGTAAGATTCAATGGGGATGAAAGACACTAACAAGAAAAATGAACACAAAACAAGCTTTCTAGATACAACATGATTGATGTACATAGTAACATACAGAGACTGTGTCAGCATACACAGGGACTGAACAGGACAAAGCCAGATGGAGTCTCAGTGCTATGTGGGGAAGTAGACATACATCCTTATTCCTAACCCAAAAGCTATCTCCAATTGATAACCACTTGCAAAAGAAAAATTAGTTTTCTCTAAAGGAGTCTTACTGGGTAAAAATAGCAGGCCCCATGCCCAGCAATAGATGACCAACATAAAATGAACTCAGAATTATTTTTGGAAGGTTTTTGTCTCAAATGTTTGTCCATGCATTTTTTTCTCTACAAGGTTTCTGCTTATATGTTATGGTTTCTGATTTTGTATCTTTATGGGATTTCTGCGTACATGAATGTGTGTGTCCCTGAGTCTATATTTTTCTTGTTATTTTGGGGAGGGGTTCTTTTCTTTCTGTTAATCTGTTTTTTGTCCTATTCACTTATATTTGTTTTATTTTATCTTACTTTCTTTTCTTTTTTATTTTTCTTTTCCTCTTTCTTTTCTTAGATGCCTGTTTTTTAATGAGAGAGAGAGAGGAGTGTGGATATGAGCAAGTTGGGAGGTGGAAGGATCTGGAAGGAGTTGGGAGAGGGGAAACTGAAATTAGAATATATTATATAAAAACATCTACTTTCAATTTTAAAAAAGAAAAAATTGTTCTTTTTTTTGTCTATGCCTCAAAAACATAGCTCAGTTGACAGCCATGCATGTGTAAGTGTGAGACCCAATGACATGTTCTCTACAGCTCTCTTACTTCTGAGTCCCCATCAAATCTTCCTAGTGGACATTCTTAAGGCCTCCCTTAGGACAATGTGATGATTCATACCTCGTGCCTCAAGATTCTTCAGGTTTCTAATAACCCAAGTATAAAGTTACTTCTAAAACATTTATACTTGTACAACAGTATTCCCACATCCCTTTATCATATTTAGATCTGAATATATATTTATTCTCATAACAAAATACTTTAAAGTGAAAGACAAATATAAAATCAATTTATAACAGTTGTGAAAGATGGGAAAGCAAAGAATAAGGTGTTGACATTAATGCTGTGGATTTCACTCTGTATAAATAAAATGCTGATTGGCCAGTACTCAGGCAGGAAGTATGGGGGGGACAAGCAGAGAAGAGAATTCTGGGAACAGGAAGGCTGAGTCAGGAGACACTGCCAGCTGCTGCCGTGAGTAACAAACATGTAAGATACTGGTAAGCCACGAGCCATGTGGAAGGTAAAGATTTATAAAAATGGGTTAATTTAAGATAGAAGAACTAGATAACAAGAAGCCTGCCATGGTCATACAGTTTGTAAGCAATATAAGTCTCTGTGTGTTTACTCAGTTGAGTCTGAGCGGCTGTGGGTCTGGCGGGTGAGAGTTTTGTCCTGACTGTGGGCCAGACATGACTGGAGAAAACTTCAGTTACACATTAAGATTGTGATGATGTATCCTTATTGGTCAACAGCACTTTCTCATTCTATACTAACATTGTAAAACAAGTGACATAACTTTTGGACTACCTAGGAATCACATAATCCAATTATATCAACCCAATCACATGAGTCACCTCACTCCTCAAAGCCTCCACATGCTGATACCATTACTTTGGAGGCTGTGATTTCAAGACATGGACTTATGGATTATGTAACTATTCATAACAACAGCAGGGAATTGTTAAAAGTACATAATAATTAAAATTTCTTTAAAACAAAGTTTTGCAATTACAACATATTCAATGCAACATATTGAGCAAAGTTAGTAAATATCAAATTCATTGTTTTGAGAGAGCAAGGCTGCCATTTGAAAAGTATTAGTGGAATAGAACAGGTGGTTCATAAACGATCTATGTAACCTTCTGATGCCCAAATGCTCCACAGCACTTTAGCTTCACCCAGTGTGGGCAAGTGTGCATGAGAGTTACAGTTCAGAACAATGAACAAGCAATCACAGGTAGAGGCATAGGTGTTTGTGGGCAAAGATCATTCTAAGAATGGGGAATAGCATTACTGATCAGTGTCCATAATTGAGGTAGAGAATGCAGAAGAATAAGCAGTACTTCTTTCTATTACGTATATATGTATGTGTACACGTGAGTGTAGGTGTCCATGAATGCCAAAAGAAGGTGTTGGCTTCCCTAGAGCTGAAGTTTCAGGAAATTGTTAGCTGTGTCGTGTGGGCATTGGAAATCGGCTGGGAAACAAACCCAGGTCTTTTGCAAGGGCAGCATATCATATTAACTGTGGAGCCATACCTCCAGCCCCCAAGAACAAAGAGATCTTAAGGGAAAGTATCTGTCTAATTTGTGGCCAGCTGAAGTTGAAACACCAGTATGACCAGATAGAGATCACAGCAAATGATTTTACAGAAGCTTCCGAATGGAAGAAAACTATGTTCACAGGACATGGACGTATGGTAGTTTTCATTATTCAAATTGTGGTTCATTATCAGGGCAAATGAGGTTTTTGAAGGACAGAAAATAATAAAGGATTATGATAAATCTCAGGGAAAACTAACATTTATGTGATGTTCCAAGAATGAATAAGAAGATGTGTTTTAAGCTTGGAAGAAACCCAAGAACAATAGATAGTTCAAGAGAGCAGAAAAGAAGACACAGTGTAAGATCGATGTCCAAATCCAGAAGAGTATGTCAGGAAAATAAACACCAAAAACCATCAATCCGTGTAATAATGGATGAACACCAATAACATTTTCAGTGCCTTATTAATGGAGATATTGTGACACACATGGCTTGTGGGGGGGCTAGAACAAAATGAATAGTAAAGAAATAAAACGGCATGGCCAGAACACCAGAGGGGGATGACATACCCAGGGGATCTGGGGGAGTTTAATTATAACTGATGCCACCACAGCAAACACATCTGAAGGAGGGAAGCCAGAGGGTGGGAGGAAGCTGAATTTGTAACTACCTTTCATCTGTCAAAGCTGCTGCACTTCCTCCTTCATGGCTGTTCCGAATCTGTTTCTTTAAATAGCAGCAATTTCCTATATACCAGCCTGAAGTTGGAGTCAATGTCGAAAGTGAATATAAATATAATATATGATCTTACCTATCCTGCTTGGGTGTCATAACAACAAGCTTTGAAGGGAGCCTAACCTGAAGCTATCAGTTATATCATCGAAGCAATTGGTGTCTGAGCTTTGGCTACTTGGAACTAAACACATGTTGGAATGTCACAAGCAGGATGTTTATTTCCACCGAGGAACAGTATTAAAAAGTTGCATCCCCCAATTATTCCAAAAAAAATCTAACTAGTGGGATTCCGATGAGAAAACAAATCCACAACTTTCAGCTGTGATCCAAAAAGCAGGTGCCTAGCAGTGAATGAGTAACATCTGTATTCATGACTGCCATGAATAATGACTTACGTAAACACTTTGAAGAACACCTTGGTTATATGCTTTTTTTGGGGGGGCAGGGGGCTTTTATGAGACAGGGTCTCACTATGTAGCCTTGGTTGTCCACTAGGCTGTCCTTAAACTCACAGATATCCACCTACTTCTGCCTCCCAAGTGATGAGAATAGAGGCTTGGATCACCATGCCTGGAATGATATGCTTCTAAAGTTATGACAATATTAATAAAGATAATAAGTGTAGTCAAGTACCTTGATGTAATTTATATCCTGGCATATATTAATGATATATTGTTGCTTTCATGTTTTAGACAAATGCTGATTTTTTTATATTTATGGTAAAATGCAAGTTAATAAGTAAAATATCTTGCCAACAAACACATAGGAAAGGGCACCACAGTATTGTGTTAAATTCCTTTAATTGTTTTATATGCTTTTCACTCAGGAATACCACAATTGCTAATTGATCTTATAGGTTGTGTTAGCCATGTGCACCATTTGTGTTGCAAGGAAATTTTATCAAATATATTTATGGTGATATTTTATTTGTATTAAAATATTATTTGTATGTTAATAAATAAAGTTGCCCGGGGGTCAGAGCTATTAGCAAGCCATAGGAAAGCAGGGCAGTGGTAGCGTACGCTTGTAATTCCAGCACTTGGTAGGCAGAGCTGGGTAAGTCTCTGTGTGTTCAGGGATACAGCCATTATTGGATACACATGCTTTTAATCTTAATACCAATCATGGAAAACCTGGAGGCCTATACAGACAGGCTGTGAGAAGGCGGTCATGTGGTTGGGTTTACAACCAATGAGAAGGCAGGACAGGAACTCTATATAAAGACTTTAACACAGGGGTAGCTCTGGTTCGGAGAGGTAGGACCACTGCAGGAGGAAGGGTAAGGTTTTAGCTCTTAGCTCTGACCTCTTGGCTTTCTTCTTTGCATTGGTTCTGTGTTTATTATTTAATAAGAAGGTTGGATACATCTACATATATTCTTGAAATCAATACATGCATAATATAAAATAGCTAAACCAATTATAGTAAAATTTCAGTTGGACTGTAATTCATTGACAGTGATGATTACAAACCTCTGTAACATAAGTATATCAGGATAATAGCTCATAGCTATGACATCTGTTTGAGACACATATACCGTTTGTATTGAGCAGACAGGGCACAGAAACATACACATGCATTTATTAGTAAAATCCTACCCTAACTTTTATTCTTCATAAAATTTCATCTTTTTGTGACTATGATCTAGCAATTTTACAGACTCTTTTTCTTTCCTTTTTTTCCCTTGGATTCCCCTATCTATTCCACATGCTATAATATTAGCCACTGCTGTTTAGTGATAATGGTATGTGGTACGTTTAGCACCTTTCCAGTCTATCTGGATTTTTAAACTTAGTTTATTGTTTCCTCTGTAATTCAAAATAAGTTGGCTGATAGTTGTCACTGATAAAGAAGCTCCACTTCACTGTCTGATAACATATAGAAGACTTTCATCATATTTAAAGATTGTGGGAAAGGCAGGGGTGGTTGTTTATAAAGACCAACGAGAGAGGTGACTCAGCGGCAGTCTTTACCTGCCCTGTGTAAGTCTGTGAATACGCAGTCTTCAGCATCACAAGAGATAAAGAATAAAAACACTTAAACAAATATTAGCAATAGATATAAAATTATACCAAAACTTCACATGAACTCCAGGTATGGCACTTAATCGAGCAGAATAAGAATGGCTATTTGCAGTTTAAATATATTAATTCACATTTTTGTTCTATTCCACACATGGCAACTGACATAATCTACTAATTCCAAAATATATAAATGGACTATTTTGTAGCATATTGTCAAATTCTGTACATTCTCAATTACACAGACTGAGCAGTTTATGTTTAGAAATATGCATGTACATACATATATGCACTCAGCAGCAATTAATGAAAAACGAGGCCACAGATTTGAAGGAGAGTGGCAAGGGGGGATATGGGAGGCTTTCAAGGGAAGAAAGGGAATGGAGAAATGTTGTGATTATGTTATAATCTCAAAAATAAAAATTAACAAACCTTAACATTTTTATAAATTCACAAAGTATATACATTCCAACCCATTGGAAAGGCCACCTTGATGTCTTTCATAATAAACTTTAATTAAGAATGAACTGCATCCAGACAATCAGAAGTGTGGAGGTGGGGGCCAACCACACTTCAGCCTTGGTTACCAAGTCTTCAATAGCCTTCATCCCCCACACTGAGCAGAGTCGCTCTCCCTGTGGATTTATCATCACTTTCTCCCCAGCTACAATGAACATGGACCCTATGTTCCACATCTGGCCAAGGGCCCCTGAAGGCATGGCCGGTATTAACCTCCTGTTATTCTTTGTTAATCTTACCTGTCCTGTCCCCATAACACCACTGAATGTTATTTCAGCTACTTACTAGAGATGTGGTATCTAAAGATCATTAAAACTAAATGATTTGTCTTTTTTTTGTAAAGAATGTTTAAATATTTTCCATATTATCATTCATGTAAGACGTACTCATGTATGTAAGTGAGAAGTTGAAACAAATTAACAAGAATTTATACAAAAACAAGTATCCAGGAAGGCATCATGACCCCTTGGGTCATGTGCAAACTTGGTTCAGATTCTCAGTTTTGAATTCTTTAGAAGTCCAGAGAGTGCTGTGTAGCTAGAGTTTTCCTGCCTGGCCCACAGTCAGGACAAATCTCTCTCACCCACCAGTCCCACAGCCGTTCAGACCCAACCAAGTAAACACAGAGACTTATATTGCTTACAAATTGTATGGCCATGGCAGGCTTCTTGCTAACTGTTCTTACATCTTAAATAAATCCATTTCTATAAATCTATACCTTGCCATGTGGCTCATGGCTTACTGGCATCTTCACATGCTGCTTGTCATGGCAGCGGCTGGCAGTGTCTCTGCCTCAGCCTTCCACTTCCCAGAATTCTCCTCTCTCCTTGTCCCGTCTATACTTCCTGCCTGGCCACTGGCCATTCAGTGTTTTATTTATACAGAACAATATCCACAGCAGTGCTGTAGTTTCTCATGATTAGGAGCACTCCTTTCGTGATCTGTTCTGAAATGGGCCCATTTCTAAATGTGTTTATCCTACAACACCCTGTGTTAGTCATATCCAGAGCCTCTTTAGATAGCTAACACTGTGCAGCTACACATTAAACAAATGAATCTCTGAGGAAATGAGCCCTCTCTTTCTTTAGTTTCTTTGAATTTCTATGGTGTGAATACCCCGCTATGGTCACCTTCAACATATCAATGTGATACCACTGCATTCATAGTAGGGACTGAGACATTATGGGTAACTGGCCCATGCTTGTTTTTCTGGACTGACCCCAGAGCACAAACGCCCACTATCAAAGGGATTTCTCACTGCCTTTCACCAAGGCACATCCAAGCCTACCATCCTTAGCCTCCTTGTGTTGCCCTAAATCAACTCTGTATGGTTAACTACCTGGAGAATTTTAAGGCATTTTTCTATTCATGATGAGTATAGTACCTCTCAGCTTTTGCCCATGCTCTGTTGATTTTCAAAAGTTTGCAAAGGTTGAGCTTCCCTCCCTCCCTCCCTCCTTTCCTCCCTCCCTCCCTCCCCTCCCTCCTTCCCAGGAATAGGAGAAATAGATATCCTATCCACTAGAAGCACAGGAAGCCTTCCCTATCGCTCTGTTGATCAGAAAAGAGCAGATGAACCACATTCTATAACTCCCCAAACTATTCACACTGGGAGACACACATTTGCCTTATAATCTCTTAGGACACTCTTCAAGGGTCATCCACCAGCTGAGGCTCTACTTCCATGAGACTATCATACTATACAGCCAGATAGGGGTGTCATGTGATTCCCAGCTGAAGTCCCAAACCATAGACAATGTGAACATTCTAGCCAGTTAGTTATCAGAATAAATACAGAGGGAAATGCCAAGCTCTGCCCTTTCCAACTTTTTGATCCCATAAATCATTAGAAAAAGGAAGTGTTTCATAAGCTAACAAGTTTAGTATAGTATTCTCATTTGATCAAAGTCATTATCATTACAGTGATTGGAAGTAAACATTTCTCTTCATGAATAATTGTATTTTATCAATGATGATAATTTAGATAAATATATGTGAATAATATGACATTACTGTTTGAGAAAACACATACAAAGCAAAGTATACAGTCTAATGGAGGAAGATCCACTGCCTGTAAGATGAGGATTCTGACTTAGACACCAGTGCATTTTCTGGAGGGAGCCTTACATATTGCTTCATTTAGCAAGTCTAGATATCTTTAGGGTTTCTTATTCCAGATTTGCAGTCAGTTAAACCTTCTACTTAACCTCATGCTTCCCCAGAGTAAGGAAGATGATGAAGATGATGAAGGACCTGTCTATTTGGTTGTGGAGGTGGAGGTATGTTTTTTAATAAAGAGGATAAAAAGTATATCTTGCTTGTAACTAGAGAATGAAAACCAGATAAAGTGAGAAGTGTTTCAGTTTGAAAATTTGTGGGCACAATTTTTTTGTTGTAGGTTGTTCTGGTTCAAAGTTTCTTGAACTTTGATTTTTCTAGATTCTATCTAGTCTTCAAAGTAGTTTTGGTCAGCTTTTATTTGTTTCAGCTTAATTCAATACAATTCCTTTTTTTTATGGTACAATTGATACTGAGTGGTAAGACCCAGAGGAATGGAGACAGAATTGTTAATCATGCTGCTTAAGAGCAGGGCAAGACCACCAGCTTGACAGTCCATTATCATCATCCAACAGAAGTGATATAAATTTAACCTGGAATCAGGCCAGGTCCCACTGTTATAACTTTAACCAAAGGCCATAGCCAGTGTGGAAGTGTGAGGAGTAGCATCTCCTCTAGCACTGTGCCTGCAGGATGCCCCTGATAAGTGACAGAAGCTTCATTACCATAAGATGACAATGCCAAATTAATTCTAATTATCCTGATCATTGAACATTTAAATGAAAATGAAGATATTAAAGGTAACTAATTACTAAGAAGGCCATTTCTGAGGATGAATTAAGAAAGATTTTAAACAAAGACATTGCAAGGCAATGAGCGTCAGCTGCCCAGATCTTGCCAGCTTGTATGTTTGTACTGATCGCACTGAATTGATATACCAGGAAATTGAGAAGGATTTGATTGATAAGAGAATTTAGGAAGGACCCTCTTTCCTAAAACCTAAAGCCTCACTTAATTATTTCTAAATAACAACTTTATTATTTTTCTGACCCAAATGTAGATCAGCAGCAAAGAGTATGAAAAACTGGAGGGATAAAGGAGAAAATGTATTTTTAATTAATTGTGAGCTACATGAATGAACTTTAACAGAACAACAAAATAACTACCATAATTTGGTAGCTCTAGTGATTTACAATGATGGAGAGGAAAGATTGGTATTGATCTTATCAGGTGACTATATAATTAGGAAGAAGATAGGAAAATATTTATTTGGCTTAATTTTTTTTAAATTGTATATTTTCATCCCTTTAAATCAACAAGACTGATGTTTAAATATTTTAACTAATTGTCACTCCATAGCACTAAGAAATGTAGTATTAACAAACAATAAAATATTGATTAGTACTATTTAAAACCTCAAGGCACCTTGCCTGAATGTGGAACCCTGTTTAGGACTTAGCCTTCAGTTATGTCTTTGAAGTAATGCAAGAGTATTCTCACATTCTGGGTAAAATGACTGAAGACTGACTAATAAATTCTTCATTCAACAGGTCAGGTAAGAGAAAAATGTGAACTTTCAAACATTTGGTTTTCTTCAGTTCCAATATATAATGAACAAAAAGTCAAAACATGAGACTATTAAGAGGCATAATGTGTATCTCAAACTAATAATGCTTAGGAACTAATTGTCTTAAGTCAATAAGTTATGCAAACTAACAAGAAAGAATGCACTCTTCATCAAGGTCAGTTGCAAATCTTGACTTTCACAAAAAACTTGGAATTCATTTTTAAACAGACCTTGTACCACTCCCTATTGCAATTATTGTAGTAAATAGATGTAGTAAGTCATAGCACTGAGCCCCATCTTAATTACACTATGAAAAGTTGAGGGACTTTGAGACATTGTTCATGGATCACTAAGTATGTTTTGCTATTTTTTAAAATCTCTGTAACAACAGCCATAATTGTGGTTCAATCAATAAGATGAAGGAAAGGTTCTTTCTATCCTGTCACTATGTTTCAATAGTCTGTTAGTCATCTAGTATATACAACATGCTCAGCAATTTGGTGCTCATTAAATCGGTCACAACTGACAGACCCAGTACTGTTTACCTGTGTCTACCACCCTTGTATATACTCATCTAACATTTAGTCACAACAGACAGATTTCTGTTGACTGTCCTTTATCCATCTGTAAGAGAGGAAATGTATTATATTGAAAAAAAATACACATCTTCAAGGATGGTTACCACAAACAAGAATACCTTAGACTATGCAAGGAGCCTTACAAAATCAAATTAAAGTGTAATGCTTTCAGGAAGAAAACCCATCTGACGCCAGCTGGGGATTTTTTCACCATCCTAATGACATCATAACTATGTGTAAATTGGGTAATTAGCAATCTGAACTGGATGAAATATTTTAGTTGGCTCCGCCTTCAAGAAGAAATCAAGTCTGGGAGCACTTGTTCCTGCACACAAAGGACAGAGTGTGAGCCTATGTCTTCCTGAGGCTAAGCCTCTCCCATCAGGCTGTGGCATACGTTCTCGGGCTCCCTCCCACTCCTCTCACTGGCATTAACTGACAAACAAGGAAAGGGCAGACATTCACTCCCACGGTGTCTTTAAGAGAGTTCTGAGTCTATAGAAATTGGTTTTGTGGGGATCTCTCTATTTGACTATGCTGCTAGAACTGCGGAGCTCAGCCTGACCCAGGGATGAATTTAGTAGGAAATCAGCTCAAAACGTAAGAGCAGAAAACAGTGTGTGAAACACTCTGAAGACACAGCATCAAATGCCTACTCATTAGAGGCTGATGGACTGTGGTCCAAACTGAACCGACAAAGGAGAGTTAAAAATCACCTGGAGAAGACAGGTGACTCAATTACACTACTTAGAGCAGGGTCAGGCATAGTACTGCACAGCTTTAATCTCAGCACTTGGTAGAGAGAAGCATGTGATATCTGAATTTCAGTACAGCCAGGATTACATAGTTAGACTTTGCCTCAAAAACAGATGAAAAAAAAATCACTTAAACCTCTTAAAGTAATTAGTATAGATCAGCTAGCAACTGAAGAAAGAGGAATGAAGTTTTAAAGGGACTTGCCCCTTTAAGAACTGTAATTTTAAATGTTTAACTGTTAGCTAAATAAGAAGATATCTCAGACTTTAGGAGATATCACAGATGAAGTACAGTCACTAAGCAGTAGGACAGGACTGAACCTGTCTTTCAACAGGAAAGATCCACTCTGTTTTTATAAATATGGTTACAGGCTCTGGAGTCAGACAGGGTTAGGTCTAACTTCCTCTTTTTCCTTCTACCAGCTGTAGGATCATACCAGATTAATTAAGTTTGTCTTTAAGAGAGATGTGTGAATGCATGTGTGTGCATGTTCCTGTGTGGAGGTGTGGATATGTTCTATGTGTGTGGGTGTTCACAACACTCAAGTGGAGTTCAGATGACAACCCTGGTGTCTGTCTCTGTCTTGCACTTTGAGGAAGTTTCTTGTTTTTCATCTCTGAGTATGCCAGAGTAGATGGCCCACGAGCTCTGCTTCTGTCTGCTTCCTGTCTTCTATAGCAACTCTGGCTCAGAGGTGCATTTATTACCATGTCCACATTTACAGGGGTCCTGAAGGCTCTAGCTCAGGTCCTCCTGTCTGCACTACAAGTATGTTATTTAGAGACATTTACACAGCCAGTTAAAGTGTGTGTGTGTGTGTGTGTGTGTGTGTGTGTGTGTGTGTGTGTGTGTGTGTTTCAATGTCTTTTCAGTTATAAAAAATTTCTAGGATGGTTATGAGAAATAACATTTAAAAAAATTCTCTTAATGATTCGACATGGGATCCAGCTTGTGGCCAGTGTTCAAAACACTACTATTGTATTAACATTTATGAACTGACAACTGGTTGGGGGTCAACAGAGCCAGAAATATGAGTATATTTATCTAATTGTAGTCTGTGACCAAGGTTGATACCTTGCTAGCTCCAGCAGGGGCCCTCCTATAGCAAGAGAAGTACTGTAAAGTGCCTATAGGAACCATCTTCTTCTCCCTGATCCATCTGCCTCTTCCTCATTCCCAGGCCAGGGCATAAGTCTGTAAAGGGAAGGACTCAATTGTCACAAACTCTGGGGAGACAATAAGAATCAACACTCTTCTTGTTTCTTACCATAAGGGGCAGTTCTAAGGTGGACAGTCTCACGATTAAAGTACGTGAAGCAGTTGAGACTTTGTTCTGGCCTATCAGCTAACTCTACCTGGAAAGGATGCCTTTCCATAATTAGGGCCTGGAACATAAACACACTGCTCAGGAGAATCTTTATTAGCGGGTGGCAAAGGAGGAAAACCACATGCTGTCTATGAACAATTTCTGCTCTTTTGTGTTTGTTTTTGTTTTCTTAAATCCATTTTAAAGATCTACATTTCAGGGAGCTGGAAAGATGGCTCATCAGTTAAAAAAACACTTATTGCAAAGGACTAGAGTTCTTTCCCAATTCCCACATCAGAGAGCCCACAATGGTCTGTGACTCTAACTCCAGGGAATTTAACATCTTTTTCTACGCCCCCATGGACACCTATAAATACACACACACACACACACACACACACACACACACACACACACACACAGAGAGAGAGAGAGAGAGAGAGAGAGAGAGAGAGAGAGAGAGAGAGAGAGAGAGAGAGAGAGAGAATAAAATAAGGTAAAACTCTGAAATTTAAAAAAAGTTATTCCACTGAATTGTTATAACAATAAAATAACAATAAAGTATTTGTTTTTCTTTACTTTCAGTTTGCTTAAAGACACTCCAGTTGGGGTTTCTCTCATTGTAAATGAAAGCATCCTAACAGATTCCTCGTCAGACAAACTCTGTAATTGCTATTGATCAGTGCTTCCCTGGAAAATGTCAGAAAGTCAGCTCTCCTGGCTCGTCTAATTCATCCTGTGATTGTGAGTGCTAAGCAGGTCAGAAACCTTAAAATACATTCATTATTGTGCATCTGTTGATTTCTCCTGATTATTTGATTACTTTTCTTTTAAGTAGAGTAATAGTAGATTGAAATAGCAGTTAACTAATTTTAGGAACATTACAGTAGATTGTGAGATGAAACTGTTACTGCATCCTCTATTTTAAAGACTTCCATGCCTTGGGCTATTATTCCTTTTCTACTTTGGAAACTAAGGTAGCCATTTATACAAAAGTATTTTCCCTTGTTAACTTTAAAACAATAAGAACAAAAAAAAGGAAGTAATGGGTGGAGAGAGTGTCCATTAATTTACTAAGTAAATATCTACTTCCTTTCAATTAAGGACTTGGGGGTGTCATAATGTGTACCATTCAAATGTAGCCTGAAATTAAATATATTCTCAATAATCAATTAACCATGAGGTTTTGGTTGAATTTTCACTCAGAGGACTTTACCACATAGATTTTAATCCACAGCATTGCATCTTTAGGGAGCATGACTCAGACAAACATGGTAGAACTTCTCAAGGTGTGTTCCCATGCTCCTGTGCCTCCTTATTAGTTTGCATTTAGTATGTCTCATTATATTAAGAAAGATGTGCATCATACAGTTATCAATATACTACTGTGTAGAAATCAAGGATTTACCCAATCAGCTTATTCTGTTGGTGCCTATAAACTCAAGAGATAAAACCTTGATGCCTACTCACCATCTCAGTTGGGGAATTGGATTCTATTTCATGGTTTTGGGGCTGACTCTATGTTCTCAAAAGTTTATACAACAAGCTAAAAGTGTCAGAAATACATTTAATCTAATAACACACATACTAAATAATGTTAATTGAGCAAATCTCTGGCTTACATGAATAATCAACTTCGTTTCCTTTTCTTCATATAAAAATGATAGTGAGATATTAATGGAAAAGACTCTTTGATGAAGGTTGTAGAATGAGCCAAAATAAAGAAGAGTGAGAATACTAACACCAATATTGAGACCAAGAAGTACCCTAAGATATGCTCAAGAAGAAAAAAGGAAAGAAAATAGACTGTACTACTCAGAGTGACAATGAATTATACTATGAACAAAGTTTTTGGATTCTAGTCAGGGCCTTAAGCAAAACTGTGATGGTAGGGTAAGGCAACCTCAGATCAAAGTTGTCATTTAAGGATTAAGTGACTTGACCATGAGGTCTAAAAAGTTGGAATAAACTTGAACAACTTTAAAAGGTCTTCCAAGAAATTTAGAGATGCTGGGAGGGGGAGAAACAAAATATGCATCACAAATTTTAGCAAAAAACAGTCTAAAATGTCAGTACAACATGCTAAAGATACCAGATACATCCCCCACACTGGGATCCCAGGCATTATGAGGAACATCTTCATTCCGAGGGTCAATACAGATTCTCTTGTTTATTCAGTAGTTCCAGATCTTTGATAGTTTCAGAGGTAATATGGAACAATATTTCCTGTGCATTGAGGAAATACTGATAAGCCTGATGACTGTATATTTTCCTGTGTACATGATAGCAAAACCATGGTTGGTTTTAAACTACTACTTAGCAAGGCATACTTGTCTATTTTTAGTCCATAGTTATAAAGAAAAACTTCTATTATATTTTCCAAGATGCAGAAATTTGTTGCTTAAACATAACCATGATGACAGTTAAACACTAAAAGGAAAAGAGAGAGAAAAGCTATGTTGTCGATTGTCTTTGCAAATTTGATGAAGAAGAAAAGGACATTCAACAATATCAGTAATAGTTACAAAAGTGAAAATTCAACATTTTCCTGATTTTGGAAAGAAAATAACTCAGATTTCTGCAGTAGGTGAAAAAGATAGTCTTCTGAGTCTTCTTTAGAAGTAAAATAAGTGTTCTTAAATGACTCTAAACATGGCAGCTTTTTACTCCAAGATTATTAAACTTAGAATGTTGGCCTTGGAGAAGATATAACACACACAGACACACACATACAAATAAATATATAAACAAACAAATAAATGCACCTAATTTTCGACCTATATTGGAAATGCAATATCTACCTACATGTTTATATGAATACACATTATAATTATGGATTTATAATCCATAATTAGTCAATCAGATTTACTATACTCCATCATCACCAACCATGGCTCCTTTCTTGGTGCAAACATGTGTCTTCATCCCCATACAAAGCCTTGAAGAAGAAGTTAGGCCACATAGGAAAACCTCTCCAACCTTGGTGGAGATGCTCTTGTTCGTGTCCTGTTTTAGATTCGTATCTTTGTGACAAAATAAGCTAAAGTTAGCCCACTTAAAGATAAAAAGCTTATTTGGTCTCACAATTTCATAGGCGCCAGTTCGTTGTCACTTAGTGTTGTTGCTTGGGGGCATGTGGAAGAGAAAAGCATCATAGCAGAGGGTGTGTGCTGCAACTAAGCCAGTTACATCATGGTGGCCAGGAAGGAAATGGAGAGAGAAGGAGAGAGGAAGAGTTAGCCTGGGACAGGATAATTTTGAAAGACAAACAAAAGTGGCATTCTTCTTCTAATCAAACCCATTATTCTATGAACTTATTGATCATAAAACACATCCACAAGGTTAATATTATCACAATCAGGTCACCTCTCCATGGTACCACCAGCTGATACCAAGTCCCTAATGCCTTGGGAGGCATTTTTTTTTTTGCACCTTAACACACCTCATCACCAGTCTATCATTTGTAATACCATCCAATTATGGAGCATGATAGAGGAAACAAAACTTCCCCATTTTGTTTCATAATTTATTGAAATATTGGCTGACTCCCATAACTACTGCTTCTCTTTCTCTAGAATGATTCATTTAATAGACTATTACATTCCTCCAAATAAAGCATGCTAGACTTTGTTTATGGTTTTTGCACATAGATTGTGACTTTCCAGGTACTGGGCACTCTTTTTATCAACTTTTATTTTGAATTAATTTATTTGTATTATTCAAATTCAAAAGATTCTGGTTTTAGATGAATAACTAGGTCTGTAGTCTTTCAGGGAGAGCATAAAGGTTCACTTTACACAGTCCCAAAGAGATCATAGGATGGCCAAACTGCAATTCATTTTCCTTCCTGAACGTGAGTCATGATTTAAGCTTACTCAGAGGGTATCTCTTTCTCCTTAAAGAACAAGTGAAAGCCTTGTGCACACTCTTCCTTCACATTTGAATAAGATTCTTAAACCATTACTTTAAGTGAAATTTGTCATGCATCCTTAAACAGATGGATTTTGAGTTTTTGTTTTGGAAAGTGATTCATCTGGTGTTAGCATAGACCAGGCTGGTATTTGGAAGGAGTCAAAGGTTCCAGCTCTTGGGAGGCATAAGACGTGACTTGTCTAGGTCTGTGTCACAGTGGCAGAGAAAGAAGTTGCTATAACTCACATATGCCATGAAACCCTCCATAGAAGTGCCCTTTTCTCCCTGTGCCCCTGAGTACAGCACCCATGGAAACCTCACTTAGCTGTGATTGTAGTCTTGGAAACTTTTTGTCCCACAATGGGAAAATTGCAGTCTTCCAGAGAGGGACTTCGGATCTCTTGTTCATACATGGATCTTGTGGTACAAACCAAAAAAGTCTGTGTCAACTTAACACATGGGACAGCTAAAGGGAAAGCCAAGGCACACAGGCAAAGTGAGTGGCTCCTCATGATGGCATGTGTTACTGGGAAGTTCAGCTTGTGTTTGGTGTATTTGCCATTGACACCTCCAACTTCTTGCTTTCCCAAAGAAGCAGGTTTTAGTGGGGAAAAGATCAAAGGAGCATATAATAACAACCATAAAATATTTGCTTCCCATGGTGGTTCTTAGTAAATTTCATTTGACATATTTAAAAATCAACTTTAAGAAATAATGTAAAAAAAAAACTAACCAGAGCCAAAAGTATTTAATTATCAAAATATGGAGCTATGAAATATGGCAATCTTAATTTAGGAAAAAACACTAAAGGCTAACCAAAAGTTTGAGGGTCTTTACTTCAAGATCAGGGGAAATGTGGCAAAGGATATAGACATCAAATTAACATCACAAATTTCCATGTTAGAGCCTTGTACATCCCTGGAGATTGTGCTGTAGTGGAGTTAAAAATTGTGTCACTCATTGGAGAAAAATGCACATAGCCTTAAAGATGTTGCCTAATATTTTTATCATTTTGGTGAAAAATTGTTCTCACTGAGAGTCACACATCCGTTCTGTCATTCCTATTCTGGTCTCATTCTTAACCTTATGTTTTCTTTGCAAGAATGATGTCTCATTCTGACCTTTCTCGGCATTATACTCTTGATATTAGCTCATCACCCTTCTCTGTACTAGTATGTTTAAAATTCTTTTGCATGCATAATTAGTCATGCAAATTTTGAGCTTCCAACCTGAGAGCTATGCTGCCTTTTTCCTGTATTTATTCTTTGAAATGTTCAAAATAACATATTGACAAAGGTGTATGCTTTGGAGAGTCTTTAACAAAACATCTGTGATATGATTGTTGCCATGGCAACTGGTTTATTAAACATTAAAATTAATAACTCTGACAACCATTTAAGCTGGCATGAAAGGAAAAACTTTATAAATGTAATTGAGGTATAATAGGAAAATAGCACTCTCAGAGCAAAGAGGCCTCCCTCCTGTCGCCTTCCTGGATCCCAGTCATCTGCTGAAAAAAGTAAAGTACTTGGGAAATTAAATTGTGTTTGACTTTCGGGTCCTTTCTCAATACTTGAGCAGGTATTTCTTTCTTTCTAGAACTTTTCAAAGCTACTCATGCTATATCAAACCATGGTTGCATGTAACTTTTGTGGCTGTTAAGAACGTCTACCTTCATTGTGACCTGGTATTCTAAAAATATTAATATATTAATATTTCAATTCTTTTAAAACATTTACTTTTTGCTGCTTTAGTATAATTTTAGTAGACACTTGTTACTATTAAACTTTTTACTTTATTCAATTAAGAAATCAATTAAAAATTCTCAGCTTAGAAATATCATTATTCTCTTTTAACTGTAAAATAAATTAAAATATAATTGTAGGCAATTAAAGAATTGGAACCCTTACAAATGGCTTTAAGGGCCCCATGGTGGGTGGACTTTTCCTCATCTCCTAAGTGCAGTCTATGGGCAATCCCATCCACATTTTTGTCCCCAGTACTGCCTTTCCAGAAAGGATCTCTGTCTGTCTGAAGCTCACATTTCTCTGTCGAGATTGAGTCTTCTCACTGGAAAGTCTAATACCCTCTGGAAATCTTTTAAAGTCTCATGATACTTCTGACTCAACATACACCAAAACGGAAACATGCATTGACCTAATAGTGTATAAGTTTTCTGAGTTAATAGGTCAAAAACTTCTCATTTACATTTTGGATGACATTACAGAAATCTCTAGTGCTGCTACTGGAAAAGAAGGTCTTATTGATTGTCTATGCATCTTCTTTTTTAGATATAAACTGTATGTTACCAGATAAACAGGAAGTTTAATGGAAACTGACATGACTGAGAAAAAAGAAACAAAACTACACATGAATTTCTAGAAAAATCATTAAAGAGTATCAGACTTCAGTCTCATGCTAACACACCATCAATTCAAAGAAAAAATGTTGAAAGATTTATCCCAGCCTCCACTCATTCCACCATAATTCCAAAGTAAATTAAAATGAAAACATAATCCACATTTCCATATGCAATGAAAACTGTTGAAGGCCAGAGATAGGTGCTACATTTTGTATTTATTAAAGTAATACAAGTGTAGATAACACTGTCCCCCTCCCCCCAGGATTCATATACAGAAGCTCTACATTCAGTAGAACTTGCTTGGAATCAGAGCCCTTGAAGCATTATTTAAGGCTAATTGGGGTCATGTGTGTGGAGCCAAGTGTGTAAAAATTGCTGACCTCCAGAGATGAGGAAGAAGAGAAACCACAGAAAGAAAGTCAGAGAGAGACCTAAGTAAGAAGCTCGCTGTCTCCTCCAGGAATCGTTCTCATGAACAACCTTGAGGCCACTTTGATCTTAGAATTCTGGATTCCACAACTGTGAGAAAAGTTAGTTTCTATCATAGAAACTTGTGTGGCATTCTGGTGCAACATCTGGGCAGAATGGAACAGTAGATAGTGAAAAAGTTTTGTTTCATTTTTATTTTTTTATCTTTTTCCGACACTGACATCATTATCACCAAGGGTAGGTGTGCCCACTTTCTAATTTTTCAAGAAAGTAAAAGTAATACATGTTTGTTGATTCTCTCTTATGCTAACCATTTTATTTCAGTTCTCATATTCCAAAGAGGTAAGTGGTATTTTTGTCTCCATTTTAAAGATGACAACAACACACACACACACACACACACACACACACACACACACACACACACACACAATTGTTACAGAATCCCATGAGGCTGCATGGGTACAGAAATTAAATGATTATAATTAAATCTGAAAGACAAGGTGATGAAATTAAAGATGAAGATATCCTTTCTGTTCATTCTGAAGAATGTTTTCATTTTACTCCTAGACTATGTTTTCCTGGTGTTGGGTACAATGGCAGTTGTGGACAAATCCTCTGACCAGGCTTGACTTCTGGATCCTCCATGCTCTTCACATGTCCTTCTGAATTCATTTGCATGCCTCGCTATGGCATTACTCTATCTGGCCTTCCTGGAGGAATACTGGCCTGTTCTGGAGTGCAGTAACACCCATGGTCTTTGGCTGAGAAGACAGGGCACTGCTAGTGTTGGGGTCTCCAGCCCCTCCTTGCAGGGCTGTTGTTCTGGGCTTCCTCTTTGTAGTTCTGGGTACTTGGTGTCTAAACAAGAACTACTCAATCCAGATTACATGAAACAAATACAGATGAGTGGATCTTTGACCACATCTGGACACATTGCATAGGCCTGTAGTTAACTTATCTCAGGGAGCTATGAGTTATCAGGATCCTGTCTCTGTCTATTGTGGAGATCTGCTAAGATAGTTTCTTCAAATCACATTACTGTTGAATGGTTTTTAATAAAAAGAACATCTCCACCAAGTGTCAAAACAAAATAGCATCTCCACTATGTGTCAAAATAAAGGAAATAAGAGGAGGGTGATAAATTCACTTTATCACATTAGATATTTTCAAACACAATCCCCTGTATGAGCCCATAAGGAAAGCTCTATCAGACCTTAGTTTCCCTGATGATATTTCACTCCTAACCCCTGGGAGTTCTCTTGCCTGTTTTAATGATATATTTGAAACAGTTGTGGATATCTCAGCAGAAATCCCACATTCTGCTGCCCCACCATGCACTGTTTTTTTCATAACTTTGTATTGGTTCTTTGTGGATATTACATCATGCATCCTGATCACATTCATCCTTCTGTCCCTTCATATCCAACTTCTGTCCTGGCAATCCCCCCTCCAAAAAAATAAAATAAAATAAAATTTAAGAGAAAAGAACAAAAATCTCATAGTGAGACACAGTGAGTCACACAGTGTACCCCCTCCCCCACCTTGCCCCTTGCCACCTACTGCAGGTGGGAGAGCTGGCCTCGGGTACATGAGAGTGGAAATACTGGCCCTGACCCTTACCAGCTGCAGTTCTCTGGAGAGTGTCCCCTCCATCTCCCATGGTCAACACAGTAGAGCTGGCCCTCCTGATGTGAGTGCAGGTGAGCTAGAACCTAGGCCTTGAGAGCAGGGAACTGGTCCTGCCCTCTTGCTGCTACCTGCATAGGGTAAGCTACCCAGGGCTGTGCTGGCAAGCTTGCTCTGGTGTTGACAACAAGGGAGAACTGGCGGGCTGACCAATCCAGCTACCACGTATGCCCAGAACCAGGGCTATGAGATGGCCCACACTGACATCCACCCCATCTGACTTAGGATTTCTATTGCTGTGAAGAGACACTATGACCACAGCAACTCTTATAAAGGAAAACATTTAAGTGTGTGGCTTACGGTTTCAGAGGTTTAGTCCATTACTGAACATGGTGGCATGAAGGCACACATGGAGCTAAAGAAGGAGCTGAGAGTTCTGCATCTTGAAGGCAACAGGGAGTGCTCTGAGCTGCTGAGTGTGGTTTGAGCATATATGGGACCTCAAAGCCACTTCCACAGTGACACACTTGCTCCACTCTAACAAAGCCATACCTCCTAATAGTGCCACTCCCTTTAGGAGCCATTTTCTTTCAAACCACACCATCTACAGTCTGCTAGAGCACATGAAGGGGCCTGTCCTGTAGATCCAAAGCTACAGGATCCCCATGACAACAACAGAATATCCAAGAGGAGTCCCAGTGAGGGCCCAGTAGAAGCCAGGGGACTTAAAACAGACCAATGACTCATTGCAATAAATACTTGCACTTTTTATTTTTAATAAAACTCTTCAATGTATAACAATGGGCAAGCTTCACTGGGCCTCATTCTATTTACAGGACAATTGAAACCAAGGAGACTGTCTCCTTTCATCCTCTTCATAATGCAACAACTCAGTCAAGAGCTCCCACACCCAGCTTTGGTAGGTGCCGCAGATCAAAAGCACTAAGAAAACAAATATCAGTTATTTGCTATTTTACCAAGATTCACAATCACACGCTTTTTCATGCTTCTGCTTTAAAATTCTGCTGCTCACTTTTCCAAAGAAATAAAAAATAAATAAAAGCTCTAAAATCCTCGGTTTCTTTGCCTACACACAGCTAGAATGCCAGATTGCTGCATGGAGAACCTCTCAAAGCCCTTAACATTGGGAAGAATGTGTGACAAAGTATCATACTTTTCCTTTATGGCTAAGGATCTCTTTCCAAAAACAAAAAAGAAAACAAATAAAGCTTAATGAAAACAGGTGAATATTTGAAACAGTTGCTATTAAAGGAAACTAACCATACACATATCTCTACTAAATTCACAGGATTTGCTTTTCCCATTCATTTATTTTGCATGGTAGTAGAAGATTCAAACCTACTTTCAGGGGGTGAAGGTCATCAAAGTTTCCCCACTCAGCACACTGAATTTTGCACTAGAGCAGAATGACAGCTGTCATGCTACTTGACAAACCCAGTGAGGGACACTCCAGAGTTGGACCATGACAAACCACCTGGAGTTGGAGTTACAATTGAGGAACCATCATTCAGTACGTGCAAGATTTCCCTTCAGCACTCAAGAGTCTATTGACACTATGTCCTACATCAACCAAAAAACTACAAAATTTGCCAATCCTAGGGAACAGTTTATGACACACCTCATTCTATGCATTGGACCAGTGGGGTGGGACAGGAATGTAGAACCAAAATTAGAAAAGAAATAAGAGGTAAAACCATCTGCATTACATCCTGCACTTGCAGACAAAAAGTTATGTTAGAAATTCATTAAATTCAGTGACATTAAGTTTTCTAAGCAGCCCTAGAACACTAATTGGAATAAACAAATAATTTTGCAGCAAATTAATTGAATTCTTATGCTTTTGAAATTTCAGCAGTCTATTTATTTCACACATTAAACACTTATTCAGTACCCAGATCTACTTCATTACCATTGCCATGAAGAAGTTTCTGTTCATTTAGAGAAGGTACACCTTAAACAAACATACCCATGTTACCATGTTATTCCAGGTGTGCTGTGGGATGTTCTGTATGGCAAATGTGTTGTTTTGATTAGTCAATAAATAAATCACTGCCATTGGCTAGGCAGGAAGTATAGGCGGGACAAGGAGGAGAATAAAGCTGGGAAGTGGAAGGCTGAGTCAGAGAGACACTGCCAGCCGCCACGATGAGAAAAACCTGTGAAGATGCTGGTAAGCCACGAGCCACGTGGCAAGGTATGGATTAATAGAAATGGATTAATTTAAGCTATAAGAACAGTTAGCAAGAAGCCTGCCACGGCTATACAGTTTGTAACCAATATAAGTCTCTGTGTTTACTTAGTCGGGTCTGGGAGGCTGTGGGACTGGCAGGTGAGAGAGATTTGTCCTGACTGTGGGCCAGGCAGGAAAACTCTAGCTACAAACAAGCAAACAAAAAAACCATGAGCAAAGGCAATAGCTTTTCATGTGTGAGTGTCTATTGAACCCCACTGACAAACATCTTAAAAATAGATAACCCATTCTGGGGTGTTACAATATGAACTCATAGCTACTGTGATGGTATGCATAGGACCTGTGTAAGCTAAAGCCAGACAAATTCCATCATTAAGACTGGAGGCGGTCACAAAATATCACTCCATAACTGGGGAGTTATTGGCAATTGGTAGCTGCTAGGAGAAAGCATAATTTTTTTTAAATGTATTATCCTGAGGATTGTCCCATACCCAAGCATACTTGTGAAACAAAAATTTGACTAGATGGGCTTTAACAAAAATTTAAAAAAAAACACAAAAGAATAAAACTTGAAGTTGGTTGGATACAGAGACGAGGTGAATCTAAGAATTGAGAGGGGGTATTTGAATATAATAAAAATATGTTGTATAAAATTATCATATAATTAATAAGATATCACTTTAAAAATAAAACAGGTATAGGAAAAGTATTTTTTTATTTTTTTATTTATTTTAATTTATTTTGCAATACAATTCAGTTCTACATATCAGCCACGGATTCCCTTGTTCTCCCCCCCTCCCGTCCCCCTCACCTTCCCCCCAACCCCCCCCATTCCCATCTCCTCCAGGGCAAAGCCTTCCCCACAGACTGAGGTCAACCTGGTAGACTCAGTCCAGGTAGGTCTAGTCCCCTCCTCCCAGGCCGAGCCAAGCAATCCTGCATAGGCCCCAGGTTTCAAACAGCCAACTCATGCAATGAGCACAAGATCTGGTCCCACTGCCTGGATGCCTCCCAAACAGATCAAGCCAATCAACTGTCTCACCCATTCGGAGGGCCTGATCCAGTGGGGACCCCTCAGCCATTGGTTCATAGTTCATGTGTTTCCATTCATTTGGCTATTTGTCCCTGTCCTTTATCCAACCTTGGTCTCAACAATTCTCGCTCATATAAACCCTCCTCATTCTCGCTAATTGTACTCCCAGAGATCCACCCAGGGCCTAGTCATGGATCTCTGCATCCAGATCCCTCAGTAGTTGGATGAGGTTTCTAGCACAACAATTAGGGTGTTTGGCCATCCCATCACCAGAGTAGGTCAGTTCGGGCTGTCTCTCGACCATTGCCGGCAGTCTGTTGTGTGGGTATCTTTGTGGATTTCTGTGGGCCTCTCTAGCACTTTGCTTCTTCCTATTCTCATGTGGTCTTCATTTACCATGGTCTCCTATTCCTTGTTCTCCCTCTCTGTTATTGATCCAGCTGGAATCTCCCGCTTCCCCAAGCTCTCTTTCCCTCGACCCTCGCCTTTCATTACCCCCACTCATGTCCAGGCTGTTCATGTAGATCTCATTCCATTTCTCTGTCATTGGGCGATCCCTGTGTCTTTCTTGGGGTCCTGTTTTCCAGGTAGCCTCCCTGGTGATGTGAGTAGCAGACAAGTCATCCTTGTTTCATGTCTAGTATCCTGCTATGAGTGAGTACATACCATGTTTGTCTTTCTGAGTCTGGGTTACCTCACTCAGGATGATTTTTTCTAGATCCATCCATTTGTCTGCAAACCTCATGATGTCATTGTTTTTCTCTGCTGAGTAGTATTCCATTGTGTATATATACCACATTTTGTTTATCCATTCTTCAGTTGAAGGGCATCTAGGTTGTTTCCATGTTCTGGCTATTACAAACAATGCTGATATGAACATAGCTGAACAAGTGCTCTTATGGTGTGGTTGAGCATTCCTTGGGTATATGCCCAAGAGTGGTATAGCTGGATCTTGGGGGAGATGGATTCCCAATTTTCTAAGAAAGCGCCATATTGATTTCCAAAGTGGTTGTACAAGCTTGCATTCCCACCAGCAGTGGAGGAGAGTTCCCCTAGCTTCACATCCTCTCCAGCATAAGGTGTCTTCAGTGTTTTTGATCTTAGCCATTCTGACAGGCATAAGGTGGTATCTCAGAGTTGTTTTGATTTGCATTTCCCTGATGATTAGGGATGTTGAGCAATTCCTTAAATGTCTTTCGGCCATTTGAGTTTCCTCTGTTGAGAATTCTCTGTTTAGTTCTATAGCCCATTTCTTAATTGGACTGTTGGGCATTTTGATGTCTAATTTCTTGAGTTCCATAGTAAAAATGGCAATCTTACCAAAAGCAATCTATAGATTCAATGCAATCCCCATCAAAATACCAACACAATTCTTCACAGACCTGGAAAGAATAATACTCAACTTCATATGGAAAAACAAAAAACCCAGGATAACCCAAGGAATCCTGTACAATAACACAACCTCTGGAGGCATCACGATCCCTGACTTCAAGCTCTACTATAGAGCTACAGTAATAAAAACAGCTTGATACTGGCATAAAAACCGACATGTGGACCAATGGAATCGAATTGAAGACCCTGACATTAATCCGCACACCTATGAACATATAATTTTTGACAAAGAAGCCAAAAGTGCACAATGGAAAAAAAGAAAGCATCTTCAACAAATGGTGCTGGCAAAACTGAATATCAACATGTAGAAGGCTGCAAATAGATCCATATCTATCACCATGAACAAAACTTAAGTCCAAGTGGATCAAGGACCTCAACATAAATCCAGCTACTCTGAACCTGCTAGAAGAGAAAGTAGGAAGTAGTCTTGAATGCATTGGCATAGGAGACCACTTCCTAAATAGAACACCAGTAGCACAGACTCTGAGAGAAACAATCAATCAATGGGACCTCTTGAAACTAAGAAGCTTTTGTAGAGCAAAGGATACAGTCAACAAGGCAAAGTGACAGCCTACAGAATGGGAAAAGATCTTCACCAACCCCACATCTGACAGAGGACTGATATCCAGAATATATAAGGAAAAGTATTTTTAAGGACTGAGGTGATGACAATTTGAGAATAGGATCCAAATTCAGAATAATGAATAATTTAAAATGGCGCCAAAAATGAATTAATTTCAATGTGAACAAATTAGTAAGGCATATAAACAACAATTAAACAAGTCACTTCATGAAGTTTATTTAATCTCCATAACAACTTTGTGAGGTTGACATTTACTATTTTAATCTCAGTTTAAAAAGCATCAAAATGAGCTTAGGGGAAATAATAAAAAAAATTACCCATGTGTTTAAGATTATGGAAAGCACAGATTCTTGACTTATTTAATTTTTTTTATTTAATGATATGACTGGAAGTCACTTTCTGACTTTCAACCATAAGGAATTCTGCCTGGACTGTCTTGGTTCTCCCTTATTGAGGGTCCTTAGTATAGGCATTAAAAGACACTAACTCACATCTGCCATGCTTGAGAGACCAAGTTTGAATAGACATGACCCCGATCTTCTAGCCTAGCCTACTAACATCCTCGCCTGCAGCTGAATTGTCATTGCAATCATCAAGGATCATCTAAGTTAGCCTTCTTTCACTGGTATATTTTGGAGAGATCTCTACAAATGTTCATGTACCTGAACAGTCACACAAGTCAGTTTTGCCTTACCTGTGAACAAAGAAAAGTTGCAAGGTTGATGTTTCAAGCCAATGATTATAAATGGAAGATAGTAGAATAGTTATAGATAAATCTTTCACCAAAAGAGAAGTAGACTCAAATCCTACTACTTCACAGAAGGATACCTTTTCTTCTCTGATACCAACACACTAAATTCAAGAAAATGTACAATGTCATGAGTTGGTGACAAGTATCATCATGTGTACCTGAAGTTTTCTCTGGTCCTGCCCAGCCCCACAGACCCCGCAGCCACTTATAAAATAATCACTTAGAAACCTATATTAATTAAAACTGCATGACCTATTGGCTCAGGCTTCTCAATAGCTGTATCTTACATCTTAAATTAACCCATTTCTATGAATCTATACTTTGCCACATGGCTCGTGGCTTACTGATATCTTTACATCTTGCTTCTCATGGCAGCAGCTGGCAGTGTCCTCTCTGTTCTACCTTTCAACTTTCTCCTCTCTAGTTGGAATGTCCTGCCTAATCCTATCTTGCCTCACCATTGGCCAAACAGCTTTATTTATCAACCAATCAGAGCAACACATTCACAGCATACAGAGCAATACCCATAGCAATCATGAGCAAACTCCAGATGAGTTAATATATCAAGACAATACCCTGAAAGAAATATAAGATATTGTGATATGTAAATACCAGTGGAGTATGTTAATGCTATAATCAGAAGAAGAATTACTAAGAAATGTATTTGAGAATTTCAGAGGAAAGAAATTGACAGTGTTTATAAAGCAGAAACCTTGGGAGACTGATATTTGAAATTATGGAGTGACCCTAAAGACCAGTTCTTCAACATTAGAATGGAACAGACATAGAGCTCCCTCTCTCTGGGAACTCTTTAAAGGGGATTTATCTTGCAGGCAGCCCTGCAGTAGGTAGGCTGGTTCTAAATCAAGTCACACCAGGCAGTTAGCAGAGGCCTTAAGCACCTATTGAACTAATTTTCACCAGAAAGTCAAAGAAGAGGACTTGATTCTTGGAGCTTAAGGAAATCGGACCTCGTTAGACATATTCTCTTCTGTTTTTCTGTGCATTGTGATTACAGCTAAGGCATTTTCCAGGGACTAGTCCTCAAATCCAGAGGCACAGGAAGATTGCAGGGAGAGTTCAGAGGAGAAATATAAGAGGGATAAAATCATATAAGAATTGAAATATTTCAATATGTCTTGCTACAAAACACAAACAAAAGGAAAAGAAAAGAAAACACAAGCACAATAAAAACAAAGTCTCAGAAGCATTGTCAAGCATAAAGAAAGGGTTGTCCATGACTCTGCAATAGTCTCTTTCTCGGGGAAAGCCCAGAAGACAGTTCCCTGGTGAGGGTGAGCCTGTGGCCTCCAGTTCTGGGGCAAAGCATCAAGTTCCTTCACATGACTGTGGTCCAAATATCAAGAGTGATTTTTCAGGAGGTTAACTATATAGGTAATACAAAGCACCACCCATCTCTTATCATCTTTCCCCAGTTTTGATCACACCCTTGGCAAGGCACAACAAAGCAAGGTTGACTCTTCAGGCCATGGGAAGGCTCAAGTAAGATAATTAGGTACAGCTCTTGCCACAGGAAGACACCAGCTCCCACCCATCTCCACATCAATGTTAGTTTTATGATAGACGCAAGGCCAGGACAATTTGTTTATGTACTTTACTGTGTTTCTATGATGTGCCTTTGGGATTGGTTTCCAGCCCCCAGTTGTCTTGCTGGTATGACTGTTAGCACCTCTACAAGCACACTGAAATAAAGCTTTGAGGGACTCACTGTTCTTATGGTTCTTATGGCCAGTGGTAGCCTGAAAACCAACTTGGCCACCTCCCGTCTCATCCAGTAGTTTCTGATGATATATCTTTATTTTTAATCTCTGTTCAGGACATTATCCACTCAGTCAACAAAAACCCTTACTCTAACATCCAAATAAAAATTAACACAATGTTGAATAAATAAGACAGAAAATTACCAAAGATTTAGGACTATCTGTAAGGTAAATTATTCACATTAAATCACACAATCTAATTTGAAAACAATAAAAAGCATACATACCCTTTTTTTTGCTTGTTTAACCAAGTTTCTTCAAGTAAAATCAAGGGTATGATAAACTCCTAGCTTTTTATCTGTATTTAAAAGTTCTTCAAGCTTTTTACTGAAAACATCATTGTCTAACTGAATTTTCAGAGGGACTGTTCCATTGGAATTTCACTTAGTGAGTCCAATCAGAATAATATATCACGTTTTGGTTAATGATACTACTTCCCAGATATTCATCTTTTCCTTTCATTGGAGAATCTTTTACTCCTCAATAATATCCAACAAATCTGGCCTCAGTGACATGAGCCATACGAGGAAGGGGTTAAGGATGACAACACATGTAGATCTTGACATGCTGTTTCAG
This sequence comes from Peromyscus californicus insignis, assembly GCF_007827085.1. Lineage (NCBI taxonomy): Eukaryota > Metazoa > Chordata > Mammalia > Rodentia > Cricetidae > Peromyscus > Peromyscus californicus. Next base: position 2,663,198 of record NW_026294534.1, read on the forward strand.
TAAAGTACTAACTCGAGTCAAAGCACAGAAGCTGATTTGAAGTTGGCAGAGCATAATATCTGGAAAATGGTGACTGGACTCATGTTTTAGGAGAGAGAAAGATGAGTACAGAGTGGGGTCAGAGTCTCATGACTTTGCACTTGCATTTTACACACACACACACACACACACACACACACACACACACACACACAAAAGAAATAGACATGACTTTTGAGCAAGAAGGAGGGTTGGGAGAGCCAAAGCTAGTAGAGAAGGCACAGATTTCCTTTTGGTTTGAGAGAGTTCTGCTACCATGAGCAGATTTCAGCAAGAGCAGGGGAGGCTGTTTGACTGTAGGAAGGGAATCAAGAAGAGAGACGGGGCTGCAGAGAAAGCAGGAACCAGGGAGATGAAACAGAGTAAAGTCTGTGGGCAGCTATGTATGAAAATGTCACAATGAAGCCCATAGCTGTATATATGCTGAAGAAAGAAACTGAATTTAAAATTAGTATGAAAAGTTGATTTTCCAATTAAATATGTGTTTCTAGAAAACTCTGATGATGTGTTTCATCCTAAAAACGTTAGGTAAACAAATAAATAATTTTAGAAACAAAGGTTAACACAGACATTGCAATTTTCTCTATTCACAGCTTAAGTTAATGAAGATTATTCAAAGTCATTTGTATTAGAATGACCTTTTACTTTTTGAAACTTAATCTAATTACACTAAACAATGATTATAACTTTATTTAATATGCAACCATGAATGTAGAATATGTTATATGATTATTCTTAAAACATACCTTTGTTCTCTTTGGAGACATGGTCTCATCATAGATCCCTGGCTCATCTGGAACTTGCTATGTAGACTTGACTGGCCTCAAACTCAGAAATTCCACTACTTCTGCTTCCGAAGTCTTGGGATTAAAGGTAAATGTACTTTTTAAAGTAACAGAAGTAAAATATTCTAAGCTTTTATATGTCTCTAAACTACAAAATAATCAGGAAGAATAAAGTCTAAAAATACCAACAGTGTTAACAATACATTTCACCAGACAATTTTAATTTTGGCAATGTCACATACAGATAATTTTAAAATTTCAATTTAGTATGTAGTAATACTTTGATTGTGTGTTTGACAAAACACCTTACTCAAACTGAAGGGAGAAAAGGTTTGATTTCTGCTCACAGTTTCAAGAGGTCTCTGTCTATCATGATGAGGAAGGCATGACCACAGGAGCAGCAGTGATGGGATGCTGAAGGGGTTGTTCACAGTACTGCAGGAGGAAGTAGACAAGCAGGTTGGTACCATCAAAGCTCCCTTTCTCTCCCCAGGTGCCTATGTCTATCAGCCTTGTTTCACCTCTCCAAAGTTCCACAACCTCCTCAAACAGCCTCTAAGCTGGACAGTACCTGAGTCTATTGTGGGAGCAGGGGTGGGGGGATCCACACGCAACCCATAACTGAGGGAAGACTTAGGGTTACACATATCAGTGATCTTCACTAAAGATTCATTGAGTACACATTTGAGGCAGCATTAACTGTTAAACAATTTGAAACCTAGGTACATGGTACCTTGTTTATATCAAATTAGAAATATTTCTCAAAAGGGAAACATTTTTAAAAATTCTCTTCAATCACAGAGAAACCCTGTCTCGAAAAACCAAAAAAAAAAAAAAAAAAAAAAATTCTCTTCAATTGCTCTGTTTTTTCCCAGAGCCCACATACAGAATCTTCTGCAAAGTCATCTTGGCTCCGAAACTACATCAAGAAGAAAAAAAAACATATTTTCCCTGACATTAATGGGTTTATTTTTTTAAAGGAGAAATTAGAACACTTTCCAAATATGTAGAAATCCATTCAAAGAAATGTCATGGCAGCCGCGAGACTTACTTTTATAGTGTGGCTTCATTCTTCTTGGCTGTTCTCACCATAGAAAATTAATTTCTAATTAGACTGAACACAACACAAGATCTTCAGCACATAATGACTACACCACTTCAAGTGTGCCACCGGCATCTTACAGCATATCTATCCAGTGGGATAAGGAAGCAGGCGGGGCCAAGGCAACCCCAGTCAGTGGAGCTTCATTCTAACACCAAGTGATTTCAAAATACCCTGCACCTCTAATGCCGTAGATAAACATTTTATCTCTCCACTTTTGATGGTATATAATTTTCAGCCTTTGATCTCACGTAATTTAAGGTGTGGTAAGATGGATTTTGGCAGAGCAGGCGAGGGAAAAGCAAGGTTTAGCACTTTGGTTCCTGGAGATTCACATCCCAGACATGGGCTTGGCAAGCCCCAGGCCTGTGTAGCCAGTTCGGCTACAGGAAATAAAAGAGGTGCTATTTAAAGGAAAGAACTTGGGTTAGAAAGGAATCGCTGTTGTAAAAGATGTTCAACTCACATTGCCATATGGGGCTCTTGGAACATTTCCCATGTACATTAGCTGTATTCTTGGCACTTGGGGTTGTTTTTGGCTCCATGACATGCAGTTGCTGCTTTGAAGCTTGTTGAAGGTATTGTCATATAGCCACACCTTTGCAGGAAAAAAAAAATCATTGAAAACTTCAATAATAAGACTTGTTTGAAAAGCTCAACTGTTTCATCTGTCTTGGAGTTCCAGTCTATAAATACACATCTCAAGACAGTTGAGCATGACTAGAACTTGAGACAGAGGCTTCCATTAGATTGCATAAGCATTGAAAAGAAGAGCACTTTTTGGAAAATTTCATAAAACAAACAGTATCTATTAAATTCCAATGACCTGGAAGATGCTGCACTATCAGGTACGATTCTGTACAGCCACATAGAAATAATTTCTTGGTGTGTTCATTATCCTATGGCAGAACAAAACCTCCAAGGACAATATGCATAGTAATTCCTTTGTGTATTCATCCACTCACTCAGAAAATTACCAACCTGAGCCTGCAAAGTTGTGACTATTTACTGCTCCTGCAGAAGATGCAACATTGGTTCTCAGCACCTACACTGCAACTCTCAGCCTCCTATAACTCTAGTGACAGGGGATCTGATGCTCCCCTCTTGCCTCCAAGGACATAGCATGTATGTGATGCAGAAGCATCCATGTAGGCAAAACACTCACAGGCAAAATAAAACAAATTAAAATCTAGAAAAAATGTTTAGAATGAAATAAAATACCAATCAGCATCCATAGACTAGGCACCATTTTCAGTTTGGGGGATTATTTTACTACTTTCAAGTTATGGGCAATAGATAACAAACTAGATATTTTATAAATTATGGAATTTTCATTCTTGTCTCCTCCCACCCCTCCAGCCTCGCTCTCCCAACCCACTCCCCATTCCCTCTTATATGAAGGTATGGCCTCCCACGGGGAGGTACATTTAGTAGAGGCAGGTCCAAGCCCCTCCCCGTGCCTCAAGGCTGTGCCGGGTGTCCCATTGTAAGTAGTGGACTCCAAAAACCCTGCTCATGCACCAGGGAGGGATTCTGATCCTACTGCCGGTGTGTATGTGTGTGTGTGTGTGGGGGGGGTGCTTACCCTAACTGTCATCACAGAGCCTTTCTCCAGTAACTGATGGAAGCAGATGCAGAGATCCACAGCCAAACACCAGGCCAAGCTCCAGGAATCCAGTCGAAGAGAGGGAAGAGGGATTCTATGAGCAAGGGCATCAAGATCATGATGAGGAAACCTACAGAGACAACCAAACCAAACTAGTGGGAACTCATGAAATTTAGATCAACAGCTGTGGAGCCTGAATGGGCCTGGATGTCCCTCTGCATAAAGAGGAAGTTCTGCTTTGCATCTTATATTTAATTTTTAATTTTTTTCCTCACTGGAACATGATCAGTGCTTTAGATAGTAAAATAACATTATTCTTTTCATATTTTATTTTTGTATTATATAATTTATTCAAAATTACTATCTGTCCTCTTATCATATAAATAAGACAAACAAAATCAAAGAGTGCATTTTCCTCTTGTGTATTTATTACTATTGATATTTGATAATTAGGGATTATATTAGCTATAAAGCATGAGGTAGGATATAAAATACATTTATCTTCCATTGCCTATATGATACTTATTATATGATTTCTTGAACAATTTTTTAATTTTTCAAATGCTATAATTAGCTATTAATAAATTACTCTGTATTCAAGTACAAATTTGGATTTTATGTGTGTGTATATTTACTTCTTGTATATTAATACACTTGAACATGATTGAGGTAATTTCTTTAATAGGATGCTCCATTTTCTAGAATGTAGCTGGGGATATTTTCCTTATTTAGTTTCTTAATTTTTTTGGAAAATTCATTGTTTAAAATATATTTTTATATAACACCATTTATACAACAATAATTATAATATTATTTATATAGCATCATTTGAGAATTGCATACTTGTATTCAATATATTTTGATCATCTCTGCTCATCACCCATCCAACACTTCCTTGCTACACCAGTTTGCTCCTGTTATATTTGTTATTTTGGGGGGTCTGCCACCCAGTTCCCCAAAAAATCTCACACGGAGGCTTATTCTTACTTATAAATGCCCAGCCTTAGCTTGGCTTAGTTTCTAAGCAGATTTCCTTCACTTAAATTATCCCATCTACCTTTTGCCTCTGGGCTTTTCCTGTTCTCTTACTTCGTAAATCTTTTTTTTTTTTTTCAATGTTCAGTTTCCTTTAATGACCCCCATCTCCCTTGAAGGGTAGGTGCAGGCAGCTAGGTGACGGCAAGACATGTTCACTTGAAGATCTTGCCTTGATTGACGGCTTTGCCCACATGCTGGAAGGCCCCCTCCCAGGCAAAGTACTCTCGAACCAGGGTCTTGGTCTCCTCACTACCAGGATCCAGTTTCCGCCATGTATATGATTCATAGTCCACCTGCCAATCTGAACTCAGCTGAAAAGCAAGCTCTTGGCCTCAGAAGACCCAAACGCCAGAAATGGAGCTGCTGTTGTTGGTTCCAAAGATGATGACACTAGCAAAGGCATTCTTCCTCAGTTTGTCCAATCGCTGGAACATTCCAGTGATGAGGTTGCAACTCATAAAGGTCTGGGTGAGCTCTTCAGGGAAGCGGTACTCGGCATACTAGAGGAACCAGCCATCCTTATCAAAGTGCTCCCAAAAACATGGCAGCGCCACAGAGAGGGTGTCCTCATTGGAGTACTTACGCTTAAACTCATCCAACACAAAAGTACTCTTGGGCAGGTGAGAAAAGGGGTCCTTGGCCTTGGGCTCAGCAGCCAGTGCCTGCTCACATTCATCCATCTCCTCCTCAGGAGCTAGGGCAACAGCCTTTTTTTCCTCTTTCCACTCAGCCTGGAGGGGGGCTTCTGTTTCTCTTCTCGTGAGCCCTTTTCTTTCCTTGGAGTATCTTTTTTAGGCTGGCTCTCTGCAAACTTCTCAGCATCAAACTGGGCCATCTTCTCACACAACTTCACTTCCCCCAAGACTGCCCTGAACCGGGCTTGGTTAATGCAGGTGAGGAACCATCAGTTGGTATTGGGGCTCTAAGACCCGTTTGTAGAGCCACAGAAGGGTGCAGACAACTGTGATATCAGCCAGTGTCACTCGCTCACACACCAAAAAAAGTCCTTGTCTTCAAATGCATGTCCAGCAGCCCCAGGATTCGCCTCGCCTCCCCTTTTGCATTTTCAGTGGCCTGTTTGTTGTGGTGCATGATGCCCAAGGTGGGGACACCGAGGTGCTGGCTGGAGGAACAACGTCACTGTCAGCAAAGCTCACCCGCTGCACCACCTGAGCTGCTGCCACCTCTGGAGTACTTCCCCGCAGGTCCTCCTTGCTTATGTAATAGGCGATGGCATTGCTCTCAAACACACAGAATCCTTCATCACCCTCAAATGCTGGAACCTTGCCAGCTGGGAATTTTCTGAGAAATTCAGGGGTGCGGTTGGTTTGGCCAAAGTGGAGGTGGGGTGGTGCGGAGAGCACGCGGACCTGAGCCCCACTGTACTGAGCAGCAATGAGAGCCTTGAAGGGTCTCCAGTTTTCAGGATATGTGTACAGGGTCCCAGCCGCCATGGTGATTCCGCAGAGAAAGGGGGTGGGGCTGTCGGTGCACTTACTTCCGTAATCTTACTCTTACTCAGCTGAGTGGCTGGCCCCTGAAGTCCTCCTCCTCTGACTGCTAGATTTTTTTTCTCCTTTCAGATTTTTCCCTCTAAATATTCTCTCTGCCTGCCAGCCCTGTCTATCCTTTCTCCTGCCTTGCTATTGGCCAGTTCTTTATTAGACCATAAGATGTTTTAGACAAGCATAGTAACACAGCTTCACAGAGTTAAACAAATGCAACATAAACAAAAGTAACACACGTAACTACTACAAACTCCCGACTTTTTGTTCTCTTTATTTTGCCAATAGCTCCTCAGGTTTAGGTGGGACCCCATGATCACTCCCCCATCCAAGCTGAAATTTGACTGGCTTGACCTTGGGCAAGTCTTGTTCATGCAAACATTACTGTTTTCTGACCACAAATGCAAAATCCCTATCCAGGAAACAATGTTTCTCTGCAGCAGTACTCCCCAACTTCTGGCACTTACAATCTTTCTGTGTCTTTTCCCTCATAATGTAATATAGGTTTGCTTGCATTTTCTACCAAAATAATTTTTGCACTTTGTAAACAAGGAAAATGACATTTCTTCTTAAATTTCATACATTTTCTTTTTCTCATCTTATAGTTGTGTTTACTGTCTTATAATATTGAACATAAGTGAATTTGCCAACGTTCTTGTCCTATTAATGATGCACAAATGATTTAATTTACTAGGTCTAGATTTACTCACTTTGTATATATAGTAAGACCAATATTGACAATAGATTTCCTTTCTTCTACTATCTTTATAAACACTTGACATAACGAGGCTGAAGTAGTAGCTCAGAGGTTAAGAGCATTTGCTGTTCTTGAAAAGACCTGGGTTCAATTCCCAGTACATCCAAGGTGGCTCACAATGATCTATATGTCCAGTTCAAAGTGGTCTGATATCCTCTTTTGACCTCTTTATGGTATCCATACATACAAGCAAGACAAACACACTTACAAATTAAATAAATCTTAAAAAATAATATGCATAAGATTGTGCCAGACATCAAAACTCTGCAAAGTTCTCTATTCATTAGTATGTATATAATACAAATTATGTGCATAGCATATACATAGATACTTAGTATATCTGCATATATACATATGCAAGATATGATGTCTGCAAGAAGCCTTTACAGAAGGCACGCAGGGATGATTTTACTCAGAGAAGATTTTGACTACTTATGTAAGCTTTTGAATTGGCATGAGACTCTAGTTTTCCAATATGTCTTGAGTAACATATATTTAGGAATTCATCAGTTTAATCTAAAGTTTCAAGTTTATTGGCATAAGGTTTATAAAAATCTTTATTTTCTTTCTTGAGTGCACAACATTTAAGTACTGAGTTTTCTACTTCCAAATATTTGTGCATTTCTTTCTCTTTGTTCTAACTCACCCTTCTTGTGCCAATTCTGAGTCTTTTCAAGGAGCCAACTCTTGGTTTAATTGGTCCTTTCTAGTACAAGTTCTAGTTTGTAATTTCATGAAACTTTATTCTTATATTACTATTTGTTCTATAGTCTTCTGATTTATTAGGTTTACATTTTATTGTTATTTGATTAAATTCATTTATTTATATTCTTGTGCCTGTATAGGTATAGGAGAATGTGCTTGAACACATGTGATAGGTATGGAGGTTGAAGGAGAGAGTGCAGGAGTTGGTTCTCTCCTTTTAACATGTAGATTCCACAGATTGAACTCTGGTCATCGGACTTAGCAGCAAGCAGCTTATATACCCAAATCCCTTCCTTAACTCTTCCCAGATCCACCCCCACATCTCTAACATCAGTTAGGAGATGGGGGAAAGCTCATGAACCCCTCCTCCATCCATGCCAAGATGTTGACTGGATTGATATTGTACAGGTTTTGTGCAGGTAACCACAGCTGCTATGAGTTTCTAAGTGCTGTTTGATCCAGAAGACATTTTATATTCAGATCTTCCCAAACATGTGGATATTAGGCTCATTCTCCTCTCTCTTCCTCAATGGTCCTTGAACCCTGTAAAGTGGGTGTGGTATAAATGCTCCATTTGGAACACTCCCCAGGCATTGACTCTGCGCACTTTGACAAGTTGTGAGTTTCTGAATTAACTGTCACCCACTGCACAAAGAAACATCTCTGATAGGCTTGAGAGCTGCAATAATTTACTGGTGGAGAGATAAGAATTTTGAGGACACTTTGACACTATGTCCATTTAGCACAATAACAGTAATAGGTTTAGACCCGAGAACCCTGAGCTAACGAACATTTTTAGAACCAGCCATGTGTTTCTTCCCATGGAGAAATCCTTACATCACTGATGACAACCATAATATTTATGCCATGATTGCATTCATTGTATATATGGCTGTCTCAATCATCGTTGCTGGTCATAGGGTTCACAGTTGGATAAGACTCTTGAAGACTCCCCCTACTCCTAGCAGCCTGCTTAGCACCTTCCAGTACAAGGAGAACTAGGCAGCAGAAAGAAGCTTGCTCGTCAGTATTAAGTTGATTTCTTTGTGTTCCATGACTAATATATGTGGTACCTTCAGCAACTGGGTCGTATCATCAAGTTCTTTGGGGCAACCAAGAGCGATGGTAACAGCCTGTAGTATTGGGGGGGGGGGGGGCGCGGTTCCTAGATATCTTTGACCAATAACTGGAAAGGAGGTAACCCACAGTTTTTATTTGGTAATGTATGGCTTCTGAGATGAGCATTATTTCTTTTGTAAGGTAACTGCAATAATTCAAATAAACTTTTTTTACTTGAGAGATAGAAGATAGACAGATAGTCAGATAGAGAGATAGTTTAGGTACTTTACAAAATAGTATGCATTCATAATGAATTTTTATGTGTTGATTTTGCTAAAACTCACTGAAAGATAATCCCCAGAATTTCCCAGAATTCTCTTTACCACAAATTTCTAGTAATGGTAGACTCTCCCAGCAAGTTCTAGTGTCAATTTTGCAACATACACACCCCTTGTAGCTATTTTATAAAACTCTAATATAGGTTTGTTTTCTATAAATAACATGCAGGATGAATTGCCTCAAATAAGCTGATTTTTAGATTGATGAGACGGATCCTGGTTAATAGTGAAGACCCCCTTTCAAATCAGGACTAAGTGCCCCTGAACATCAAACAATGAGTGGCTGGTGGGTCTGCAAAACTCCTTGTTTCTTTCCTGACTTTCATCTTGAATTGGAAACCTCAGTCCGTGCTGTCTGAAATTCCTGCCTGCTCACGGTACTGCCTTCTTTTGCTGGTCTCCTGGTCTACCTTCTCTAGTGAAAAAATAACATGTCAATATATTTTAAGCGATCATTTCAGAATTATGTTAATATTCTCTATTCAAAGATCCATGACTTATACTTAATTTATCCATCTAAAATAAACTGGTGTCTCCTAGGTGATGGTGTTCCAAGCCTTTAATCGCAGCACTAGGGAGGCAGAGGCAGGTGGATCTCTGTGAGTTAGAAGCCTACTCTAACTATAGAGTGAATTCCAGGACAGCCAGGGATACACAGTGAAATCCTGTCTCAAATAAATAAATAAATAAAATAAACTAGTGTCGTTCTGAAAATATAATGCCATAATAACTATATTTTCTCTTTTTATAGCATTCACTTCAATTAGATATTTAAGTGGAAGATATTTTAACTGTATGTTTTGTTTGTTTATATTTCTCCCATGAAAATTATTATTAATACCTGAGTGTAGCAAATTCATTGTTTTTCTACTGAATAGTTTACAGTTTTATTCTAATAACTGGAAACAAATCACCATTTTTGGTAGAGTCATAGGCTCATAATTACAGCAATTTGGTGATTGAAGATACTAGTACATTCTATTTAGGCTTATATGACTTCTCATTAGAAATTAGTGATTAGGATACTTACCATTTTCAGTTAAAAATTTTCTAATACCTTTTCAGTTCTCTGCTTATACTTTTTCCCACATTGAAACAATAACAAACTGTTTCAGTATATATCATAATTCACTCTTTCCTTTGTCTCAATTACTTCCTGTTCTGCATTATGTGTAACTTCTTTTGACTTCTAACTCACTACTTCTATCTTCATTCATTGTCCGGTACTACTGCTTTTATGTGTTTATCTTTAGAATTAGTTATTGAAATCTTATTAATAAAATTCCTTTCTATAAGTTCCAAATATCTCAGATCCTGTGTGTAGTTCTTTTTTTTTTTTTTTGCATATGACTCCTCTTCCCTAAAACCCAGTAGATTGTTCCTAGACTGTGTTGATTCTACTGTTTAAGTTGTTGAATTGTTTTCTAGATTTCTGCTCACAGAGGAATCATACAAGAATTGTCTACCTGTATCTGGTTAAGTTGCAACACAAGCTGCATCTCATGTTTGAAAACAAAGACTAGGATGAAATTGCCCTTTTTTGGCAAGTGACTGATGCTGCCTCTGTTACATATGGGTGAGGCATATTATCAAACTGAAATCATCTTGAACAGAAGGTCAAGGATTGAAGGAAGACTTGAATTCCACAAGGCAATGCACATTTGGGCTAAAAATCTCTGCTTTTCTTCTGGTTCAACTTACCTGAATGGGAGATTCCTACATTTTTAGCTTAACTTAGATAAAGTATTCTATTATGTTACTCAATTCAGAGGGCTTTAGGCAATAACTTCTATCCTTCAGTCTGATAAATCACTCAGTATAAAAATTCATTTTTTTTCTGAGCCAGAAACTAACCTCCAGACAATTTCTATCTTCAATTTTCCTTCAATTCTAGTCTCATAATTCCTTCATACCATTCTACCTTAAACTATTTAAAGTGGAATATCATTCATATTTCATAGCATGAATACTTAAGAATATATAAATAAATAAAAGCAGGATTACAGGGTGAGAAAAGACAGAAGCAGTCTCTACAGGTAACAAAGAGCTCCATGTAAGATAGTCCAACACAACCAGTTACATAATGCAAAGATATGAGAAAGCAGAGCATGAAGAATAGCTAATTTCCTAAGCCAATGGGTATAAATATACATTCTAGTCTTTTGAAATCTCTTAATGATATAAAATTGTATGTATTGCTTATAAAATTTGGAAAATTTCTTATTTTTATTATATCTACTACATTATCTATTCCAACACCCTCACAACCTTGTTTTATATAAAAACTTATCCATGGAGAAAGCATTTGAAGAAACACGCTAGATATGAAAAGAGGAGTATTAACTACTTTGTGATACTTTCAGATGTACACCTCTAAAGATTAATTTCTAAGTTGCAGGCAGAAGATCATTCAGAAATCAGACAATTAAACGGAGCAACTAGAGCACTATGTTTTTATAAGCTTGCCAATATCACAGCTCTAATAATTGTAGTTATTTTTGAATCAATAGGAAATATTGGATCTCCATCTCTGTGCTAGCAACAGCCAACACAATATGTAAGATAGCTTCTAAGTGAGCAATGGTAGAGTAACCTATACACACTGGTATGATGGAGAAAAGGACAACTCGCATCCTGAGTCAAATGTAGCATCATAGTGTAGGACTCTATCATATGTAAATTAAAACTGAGGGATTCTTTGTTTCTCAAATTCTCCATTGATATTTTTTTTCAGACCATGACCTACAATGAGTAACTAAAACTCAGGAAAGCAAAAACTTGGCTGAGGCTGAACTACCATTATGTGACTAACAAAAATGGGAAGAAAATGTTATTTTGCAAATATCTCCTGCATCATCTTGCAGATACAAATTTACAATATGTAAATATTGTAAATAAAGACGAATGATTGGAGAGTTGACCTCCTTTTCAAACTCCCCTAGAAATGTGATCACATTGATTTTCTCTACTTTTCTTCCCTTCCTGTCATCCATGCAGAAGCTGATCTCAATAGACATGTTTTAGGATCCCTTCCCCTCCCTGACAGAAGAGGCCTGATTAAAGTTTATGTATCAAAAGGAAGCAGCTATGTGTGAGTAGAAGTTGATGGAAGTCTCTCTAGACTCACTACAAAATCTTGTTATAAGGTCTTGACTTTATCCTCCATCTAGATGTTTGTCACCGAGAGGCTGCAAGACAGAATTCTTATAGTTGGAAAGGCCGTAGACTTTAGGGGAAACTGACTACTGCCATTTTTCCTATGCCAGTGTAATTCCTAATTGTAGTCTAAATACTTATCCTTATACTCACAAGTAAGTGCAGCTGTCAATCCTCATAAAAGAAGTTGCCTCAATCTTACCAAAAGCAATCTACAGATTTAATGCAATCTCCATCAAAATTCCAACACAATTTTTTACAGACCTTAAAAAAAGCAATACTCAATTTCATATGCAAAAAAAAACAACAACAGAATAGTTAAAATAATCCTGTATAATAAAGGAACTTCCAGAAGTACCATCATTCGTCAAGCTCTATTATAGAGCTATATTAATAAAAACAGCATGGTATTGGCTTTAAAACAGACAGGTGGATCAATGGCATTAAAAAAAAGACCCTGATGTAAATCCACAAATCTATGAACACCTGATTTTTGACAAAGAGGGCAAAATTATAAAATGGAAAAAGAAGAAAACACCTTCAACAACTAGTGCTGACATAACTTGATGTCAGCATGTAGAAGAATGCAATTAGATCCATATTTATCACCCTACACAAAACTCAAGTCGAAGTGGATCAAAGACCTCATTGTGAATCCATTTACACCAAACCTGACAGAAAAGAAAGTGGGAAGTAGTCTTGACTGCATTGGCACAGGAGACAACTTCCTGAATATAACACCAGTGGCACAGACACTGAGAGCAACAATTAATAAATGAGACCTCCTGAAACTGAAAAGATACTGTAAGGCAAGGGGCGCTGTCAATAAGACAAAACAGCAGCCTAGAGAATAGGAAGAGATCTTCACAAACCCCACATCTGACACAGGGCTGATCTCCAAAATATATAAAGAACTTAGGAAACTAGACATCAAAATACCAAATAATCCAATTAAAAATTGGGGTAAAGATTTAAACAGAAGCCGGGCGGTGGTGGCGCACGCCTTTAGTCCCAGCACTCGGGAGGCAGAGGCAGGTGGATCTCTGTGAGTTCGAGGCCAACCTGGGCTACCAAGTGAGTTCCAGGAAAGGTGTAAAGCTACACAGAGAAACCCTGTCTCGAAAAACAACAAAAAAAAAAAAAAAAAAAAAAGATTTAAACAGAGAACTCTCAATAGAAGAATCTCAATGGCCAAGATACACTTAAAGAATTGTTCAATGTTGAGGATGATTGAATGATAAATAAAACACTGATTGCCCAGTAGCCAGGCAGGAAGTATAAGTGGGACTAACAGAGAGGAGAATTGAGAGAACAGGAAGGCAAGGAGTGACACTGCCAGCCACAGCCATAAGAAGATGTTAAGATACCGGTAAGCCACGAGCCACATGGCAACTTATAGACTAATAGATATGGGTTAATTTAAGATATAAGAACTAGATAACAAGAAGCCTGCTGCAGCCATACAGTTTGTAAATAATATAAGCATCTATGTGTTTATTTTATAAGTGGGCTGTTGGACTGCCGGGGATTGGCAGGACCTGGAGAGGAAACTCCAGCTACAGTTTAATATCCTAAACCACTAGGGAACTGCAAATCAGAAGGACTCTGAGGTATAACATCTTACACCTGTGAGAATGACTAAGATCAAAAACACTAATGACAGCCTACATGGGAGAAGATATGGAGTAAGGGGAACACTCTTCCACTGCTAGAAGTACAAACTTGTACATCCACTTTGGAAATCATAAGGTGATTTCTCAGAAAGCTGAGAAACAATCTACCTCAAGATCCAGCTATACCAATTTTGGGCATATACCTAAAGGATTCTCAATCATACTACAAAGACACTTGCTCAACTATGTTCATAGTAGTATTATTCATAATAGCCAGAACCTAGAAACTACCTAGATGCCGCTCAAACAAAGAATGGATAAAGAAAATGTGGTACATTTACACAATGGAGTATTACTTAGCAGTAAAAAACAGTGACATCATGAAATTTGTAGACAAATGGATGAAACTAGAAAATATCAACCTGAGTGAGGTAACCCAGACCCAGGAAGACAAACACAGTCACTCATAAGTGAATATTAGCTGTAAAGTAAAGGATAACCAGGCTGCAATCCAGAGCCCCAAAGAAGCTAGGTAAATGGAGGGCCCAAAGAGGGATGCATGGATTTCTATGGCAAGGTAAAATAGATGAGATCTCCTGTGTAAATTGGGGGCAAAGAGGGATAGGTATGGGGGAATGGGAGCATGAAGTATTAGGTTATTGATATATCTCGATGGGGGGGCATTTGGGAGTTAGGGAGAAACCTAGTGCCAAAGAAACTCCCAGGAATATACAAGGATGACCCCAGCTAAGACTCCTAGCAATAGTGGAGAAGGTACCTGAACTGGCCATCTCCTATAATCAGATTGGTGACTACCCTAATTGTTATCAGAGCACCTTCACCCAGTAACTGATGAAAGCAGATGCAGAGATCCACAGCCAAGCATTGGGTCAAGTTATGGGAGTCCTGTCGAAGAGAGGGAGGATGGATTGTAAGAGTGGGAGCAGAGAGGGTCAAGGTCACGATGAGGGAAACCCACAGAGACAAGTGACCTTAGCTCCTGGTAGCTCACAGACTCTGGAACAACAGCAAGGGAGCCTGCATGGGACCGACTTAGGCCCTCTGCATGTGGGTGACAGTTGTGTCGCTTGATGTGTTTATGCGGCTCCTAGCAGTGGGATAAGGATCTGTCCCTGGTGCTTGAGCTGGCTTTTGGGAACCTATTCCCCATGCTAGGATGCCTTTCCCAGCCTTGAAGCATGGGGAGGAGCTTGTTCCTGCCTCAACTTGGTATGTCATGCTTTTTTGACTCCCATCAGAGGCCTGCCCCTTTCTGAATGTGTAGGGAACAGGAGGAGAGGAGGGAGGAGAAGTTGTGGTAGGTATATAAAATAAATGAAAATAGCCGGGCGGTGGTGGCGCACGCCTTTAATCCCAGCACTCGGGAGGCAGAGCCAGGCGGATCTCTGTGAGTTCGAGGCCAGCCTGGGCTACCAAGTGAGTCCCAGGAAAGGCGCAAAGCTACACAGAGAAACCCTGTCTCGAAAAACCAAAAAAAAAAAAATGAAAATAATATATATTTATTATATACATATATGAAGACATTGCCTCCTTCAGCAAATAGAGGCTCCTACAGAGACCTACAACTGGTAAAAATGAAGAGAATAATGGACCCTGAGGTAGCCAACCCTAACTGAAATATCTACCTCTCAAGGAGCTTTGTGAAATTGGGGAGGTGGTTTCATAAGAGCCAGAAGACCAGGATACCAGTTTTGAGCTAACATCTTCTAGATATGACAGGAAGGCTCTACCCATGATAGCTCAGCAATATGACTGTGTGCCCACAAATGACCTACAAAATGACCACACCAGTCAACATGTTAATGTGCATGGGGAAATTTTACAAGGTCCCACCCCTAGATGAAGAACTACAAACAGTCAAGGGCTGCTAGGAGAGGAAGAATCAATTGTCACCATGGATGAGCCACCAGACAGGTCATTCAATCTCAAATGGTCAATCTCAAATAGATATTTGTATAAGCAACAGTGAATGGATTCAATACGGTGTGTGTGAATGTATGTGTGACAGTAATTCTTCTAGAACAGGCCTTAAATTTGTGAGGGGTGGAGGAAGCCCACGGAAGTTACAGGGGAGAAGAAGGAGTGAAAATTATGTAAATACAGTACTTATACATTAAATTCTCAAAAAAATTAAAATTCCAATTAAGAAATTCTCTGGAAGACTCAGTCCAGGCAGGTCCAGTCCCCTCCTCCCAGGCCGAGCCAAGCTACCCTGCATAAGCCCCAGGTTTCAAACAGCCAACTCATGCAAAGAGCACAGGACCCGGTCCCACTACCTGGATGCCTCCCAAACAGATCAAGTCAATCAACTGTCTCACCCATTCAGAGGGCCTGATCCAGTTGGGGACCCCTCAGCCATTGGTTCATAGTTCATGTGTTTCCATTCGTTTGGCTATTTGTCCCTGTGCTTTATCCAACCTTGGTCTCAACAATTCTTGCTCATATAAACCCTCCTCTTTCTTGCTAATTGGACTCCCAGAGCTCCACCTGGGGCCTAGCCATGGATCTCTGCATCCAGATCCCTCAGTTGTTGGATGGGGTTTCCAGCATGACAATTAGGGTGTTTGGCCATCCAGGTTGATCTCAGTCCGCGGGGGAGGCTTTGCCCTGGAGGAGGTGGGAATAGGGGGTGGGCTGGGGGGAAGGTGGGGGGACAGGAGGGGGGAGGACAAGGGGATCCATGACTGATATGTAGAACTGAACTGTATTGCAAAATAAAAAATAAATAAATAAATAAATAAAAGAAAAAAACAAAAAGCATACTTTAAAAGTACATAGGATATTTAAAAATTGTTACCAAATTATGTATGTATTCACATGCCCAGCTAACTGAGAATCCTGTGAGATTAAAGACTCTGGGAGAGTAGATCCTTTAAAAAAAAAAAAAAGAAAAAAAAAAGAAATTCTCTGGAAAATTATTAGGTAATAAAATATTTACAGTGCCTCTCTTTTAGAATTATTCTATCTAGCCTTACGTAAAACACCTTGTGTTCACCTATTACCTTCACTCCAACCTCTTGAAGAAAGACTTGGCACCTGAGAATCTTGCACAATGGTATCCAGCTGTGAGGATTTCAGTTCAGAATGCACATCTAAAGAACAACTCAGAATCTGAAGGTGACAGGAAATAAGATGTTACAGTAAGATAACCAGTCATACAAATTCTGTTCCACATCCTTCTAGGCTTCAATATACAGCATGCACAAGTAGTCAAAAGAAGAAAAAGTGTGCAGCGGAGTTAGCATTTTATCCATTTTTTTGTGTGTGAGTTAAATTCCTTTTATTATCAGCTTACGTATTTGTAATAAAGAAAATAAATTTAAAATTTCTGTGGACCTGGAAGTGGCAACTATCAATTTTCAGTCCTGAATAATATGAGTGCCTGAAACAAACCTTGGAGCAACTCCATGATACTCACATCTTAGAGGATTATCTGAGCACATTGATCTTCCTCATATTCTTGGCAAACCTTTCTCCATTATGAAGACTGAGAACTGTATCTTAGAATCACATTATTTCACCACAAGGATAATATACGCCATGTTTCAGACTCTATTCCTGGCTCATCACTGGGAGTGAATGGGCATTTGCCAGTGTGCCTAGCTGGCTAATATTGGCCATGTGTGCTACTTAAGATGGCTTTTCAGAACACTAACTCTCCCACTAGTTTTCTTTCCTGTGTTTACACTGGCAACTTTAATGTTTCTTTGTGCTGTTTTTGCATCTAATTGCCTAGAATTTTATATCAAGCACAAAATAATTTCCCTGGAAATATGCGTTCAAAATATATGGAGAGTGAGGTCATGCAGTAAGAATTTGCAAAGGGTAAGAACAACTTCAGCACTTAATGCTTAGCTTTGTTGGATTATATTTTCCACTAAAATGATGGTCCCCTTATGACTAATTGCAATTCCAGTTAAAACATGTTTTACTAAATGGACCTTTGCATATGTTAGCACAGTCTTTTTGAAGAATCAAATGTCTGTTCCTGATTAAATTTATTTTGGAAATAATATTGAAAATTTCATGTAACCAAAACAGAAAACTGAAAATATTTGAGGCTTTAAAAATCTCTCTGCTAATTTGTTTGTTTAAAAACATTAACAATTATATATTAAGTGAAATCTTTTGGTTCTCAATTATAAATAAATTCCATGGAAAACCACTTGATTTTGGGGCGTGCTTAGGTATCAGTAACTAAATGGTCTTCAAGTAGCATAAAAAGCCAAAGCTGACCCAAAATTAGAGAGATATCAAGACAGGGGTGCATTAGTCTTGTTAGGGAGTAGGTATGCCTACCACATTTATATCAAAAATAATCCAATGACTGTTAAATCAACATCATGCTTACACACTGAACATGAAGTGCATGCAAAACTCGGTGAAGTTCAATTAACTTACATTTTTACAAAATGAGATTTATTTTCCCTAAAAATTATTGAAGGACGTTCTGGGATTTTTTTATTGTTTGTTTTATTCTAGGTGTGTGACAAAACTCAGAAATTAGCATGATGATTATTCTGAATCACTGCACTTGTATGTGGAGTCGTTGAAGTTGACATTCTGCTTTTTACAGCTGTTTAATACAGATGGAAGTTCCACAGTGTTTATTTCATGGCAGGCCATGAAATGAATGAGTTTAATTTGCCAACTGCATTGACCAGGGTTCATATATTAAATTGACAATAAAAGGAGGAATGCCACCTTGGACACTCTGCCCATACTCCAGTAGACGGCCCTGCACCCATACATTCACTGGAAGCACTAAGTGGACTCAGTGAGTATGTGAGCACATGAAGTAGAGTGTGGGGATAGTGGAGGATGTATTTCATAAAAAAAAATTGTATGCATGTATGAAGTTATCAAAAATACTTTTAAAAATCAGTCAAATATTCTGAGTACAGGCTCAAAAATCTACTGCCTTGCATCCTTTTAAGTAAGGAAATAGCACACACGTGCATACACATACACAGGTGAATACACACACACACACACACACACTCCACATATTGTATCATTGATCCATGTCTATTGGCTCATTACACACACAGGCACACACATTACATCAGTGGTCCAAGTCTACTGGCTCTTTACATTCAGTGATGAGAAACTCAACTTGTCTTCTCTCATGTGGTTCACTATTAAGGAGCTTTATGTTTTATGATCCCCTTTGTGTTATTCCACAGAAATAAAAATTATGTCACTCATTTGAGAATATACTATGCCTGTAAATTTTCAACAAGCAATCTGCGGCTCTGTTATTTCTGATCATATGAGGGAAATTTTAAATGGTCCTTATTCAAGCACATAAAGAATGAGAAAATAGAATAAACTACATTATTCCCACTGGACCAATAAAGTCTACATTTAGAATTTAAGTACATATTCTCACTTCAACTAACCTTACCAGGAAAGAAGTCAACAATTTTGAAGGAAGACTGGCTAGTGTTTTTCTTACGTTTCGATTATCCATAAAGTATGGAAAACTAAGTGGGGTGAAAAAGAATCTAGACTTGTTCACTGACACCTTTTTTTAAATATAATGGAAAAATGGAGGCAACCTTTGCATCCACCCTGAAATAGGATCCAAGAGCTCCAGAAAAACTCAGTTTGAGTCTGTACTTGATTCTTGTCATCTCTCACCCAGCTGTGTGGCCTCTAAAGGTCCAAGAAACAGTTCTAAAGACTGGAGGAACAGACTTTTGGCAAGGAATAGAGACAAGAATGGAAAAGTGATTTTCCTGCCTGTGTCTCTATTCATGTCTTCTACACCCCATCTTCTGGTAGGAAAAGTTTGAGGCTGAAGTTCTGGAAGGTAGTATTAGGGGCTCAACTGTGGGAGCTCACATCTGGAGGGAGCTCTGTGTTGGAGAACCTGCCACCCAAATTTCTTCTTTTCACACTTTAAATAGAAAAGCTACCTTTTTGTGCGTGTTGTTTATATGTTAGGGTTCAAGAGAACCTATGGCTGGAAGAAATTATGCAGGTCCCCTAAGACTGAGAACACTCAGTTTCCCATGAAGACACCCTTTGCTCACAAAGTAGGTCTTCCGTCATCACTTGCATACGTTTTCTGTTTGCTATGGCCTTCATTTCTTGTGTGTCAAATGAGTGAATATCAGTGGTCAATCTGCTTCAAATGTATCAACAGTAAGTTCTCATTTTATTATAGTTCATAGAGTGCTACACAAAGATCTGCTTTTCCTGCAAACTTGTTTAAAAAACCATCTGTTCTCCATGTAAAACCACAAATGGTTAAGAAAGCATATAAAAAATGGAAAGTAAAAAACCCTTTTTATAAACAAAATACCCAGAGGCTTAAGAATTTAAATAAAGGAAGTAGGAAAAGCAAACAAACAAAGACCAAAGTACCAGATTTTTAGACTTCCCCATTGCAGAACCTGAGTAAAGGCTTTCAATAAATTTCTTTTAGAATGTTTGGCTTCAGATTAAATGTGCAGTGAATATTTGGAATGGTGGAAAGTTGTGCTTTATCTGAATTCATTCTTTTATCTCTAGCTATGACTCTGTATTGTTCAAAGATGATGTTGTGTAGGATAGATTGGCTGTGGAAACACAGAACAGGCCTGGCCTGAGAATTTATTTGCTGCAAACCTGCATTCTTGTAATGTTTCTGCCGGTGCTTTTTCAGAATCAAGTGGAAACAAAAACAGCAAAGTGAGTCACTCTATGATAGATGAATGTGCTCAAAAACATGAGCCTGTAATGCCAGCCAGGATTACTGGTGTAGTCTCCTCAAAAAAAAAAAAGAAAAAAGAAATAGAAAAGGGTCTCTTTCAATACCAATTTAATCATAGCTGCAAACATGATAACAAGAATATTTGATGGAAAAAAAATGAAGATAGTCTGTTGTTTTCCTGATAAGAATGAGGCAATGTTTGGAAGAAAAGTAGACTCTAATTCTTAAAAGCTATGAATCTGTGGCCACATTGATGACTTAAGATCAGATCTTCCAAATGTTCCAAGTAAACCAAAGTTCTGTCACTGGGAAGAGGTTTAAATGTTTGGTGGTTTGAAAGGGAAATGTCTCTACATACATAATCTTATATTTGAACAGTTGGTCCCCAATTGGAGATATGTTTGGAGAAGTTATTGAATCTTTATGATATGAAGACTTACTGAAGGAAGTATACCACTAGGTGATGGTTGTCAGGGGTTTTATGTAGCCTTTCTTCACTTCCTGTTTTCTCTCTACTACTTCCTATGTGCAGATGAAATGCTACCAACCATCTTCTATTTCTGCTAAACATGTTGTACCCTCCAATATGGACTTTAAGCTGAAATACACCATTGGCTTTACTAACTTACATTTTGTAATGGTACTTTAACACAGGAAACAGATGCAATTTGGCTTTTGTAAAATAAAAAAAGTCATTGGTACACTGCATCAATGGAGATCAACAGGATTTTAGGGATCATCCTGGGGGAGGTGAGAAGATTCATCTGTAATAATTATTCAGTTAGACCCGAGAGAAAAACTCCATGTATTTTAGTTTTGATTGAAAGAGAGGTCTCAATTACAGACAAAGAAAAGTTCTGTTCAACTCAGAAGAGAGCTATCACAGTGGTGGAATTGGTTGATGACCTTCCTTGCAAACTTTCAACCACCAGTTGAGAGAAGAGCTGACTTGAAAGTTTTCAGTCATAATTTTCACAGTAGATATTTAAGAGTTTCTGGCAAAAGTGCTAATTTAGAGTGTGGGAGTTTCCCTCTTCTGTATAGTCAAGGTCACATGTTATTTAACTAGTTGGCTATAGGTTTTCAGGAGCCAACAGCATCTCTTGCCTAAATAAATCTGTTTAGAAAGAAATATCAAAGAAACAAGGTTTTGTGGAACCTGGGAGAGCTGGGAGAGCTGGGAGAAAGGAAACTGTTATCAGAATATACTGTATGAAGAATACATATTTTCAATAAAGGAAAAAAATGACTGAAAGCGTGATGAGCAATGGAAGTCATTGTCCAATTGACTGCTTGCTAAAGAATCTGAAACTCTTGGGTAAATGGATCGAGCCAGAAACAATCCTTCAGTGTAAGGCAACTCAAATGCAGAAAGGCAAATGCCACCACTTCTCTTCCACGTGTGTACACTGGACTGGAATCCTTAGACATGTGTTTATGCACCAACTTAACTCACCAAGGTCCCCATGGGTGCTTCTAATGTTACAACTTCATTTAAGTTCCATAAACAAGATTTCATTTTTATTTTATTTAAATAACATTTTTTTTCATTGATTTTATAAACCTACCGCAGCTTCCCCTCCCTCCTCTACTCCTAGTCACTCTCCCTGGACACCCTCTCCTACATCTACCCTCCTCGACTTCTACTCCTCCTCAGTCTCCATAAGTGCCAGAGACAGGTCCTGATCTCACTGCTGGGAGCCTTATGAAGAAACCAAGCTACATACCTGTCAAGAATGTATACTAATGAGTGAAAGTAACAAGATCACCTGCAGCCAGGAGAAATTCATGTTTGTCCTTCAGCCCATGCCACTGTTTGGAAAAAGTAGGTGTGTCTGTGTATGTGTGTGAGGGAAGAATTTGTTTGTTTTGCGTGACAGGGAGAGAGAGAGAGAGAGAGAGAGAGAGAGAGAGAGAGAGAGAGAGAGAGAGAACACAGTGCCTTGGTAAAAGTAGGTCCTCACAACAATTAGACCAAGGAAATGACATTAAATAACAAATTGGAAATCAAGGCATAGTCAAGTTTATTTGTATCTAGTTTTTACAAATGTTGCTTTGAAATGAAACAAAGAAAACTTGTATTTGTATAAGTTGAAATGAGTGTAATGTTTCCACATAATATATCTTTGATTTGTACCAACACATGATTAGGTGTTTCTAACAATTTATATACCTAAAACTTTTATAAGTCTAAAAGTTTAAGTTCTTAGACTACTTATAACACCATAATATATGGCTTACACATTAGGGAGGTGGGGGAGGGTAGGATTCAGGTCCCAGGAAAGGGGAGTGGGGGCATAATTAAGGTCAAATACACTGTATGAAATTCTCAAGATGTAAATAAATTAATAAAAATAGATGAAAAGCATATATTTCAGAAGAAAGAAAGCTAATAAATAAGAAGTAGAGGACATACTGCCATTTGGCAACTCCTAATGACAGCTGATTTTCACAGAGACTAATTAGAAAATGTGCTTGTTAAAAGTTTTCAAAAATAGTGGGCTTGCGCTCCTGCAAGTCAATAACTCTCCAAATATGTACAAACACACACAGATGTACGCACAAATGCATACGCATGCATCTATATTATATCACATTAAACTGCATGTCTTTATTGTGGGCATATGTGGCAGTCAACTATAACCAAGTCATCAAAGGTAACATTGCCATTGTCATTTATGAACAACATGGGGCCCTGGGCTCTTACTGCACTGACCTAATAAACACACAGTACCACATATATGCCATGTTTACCAGAAACATTTTTATTTTCCTCTAAATGCAAAGTCACAGTGAAGGAATGCAGAATGGAAGGTATTCTGAGTTATTCAAAGCTTCATTATTAGGTTAAAAATAAACCAAATTATGCCACCATATAAACAAATAAAACCATTCCCCATCGACAAGTGTTAACATGCACACACACACACACACACACACACACACACACATACACTCAAAGAAAAGAAATGATGGGAAATACATTTGAATAATTGTATATATTAGGCAATACAAATAAATCAGTGCAAATTTTCTTAGATGTAAATATTTTAATGTCATGAGTTTTTTTATTTAATTGAAAATAGTCTTCTCTCAGATAATATATTCCAACCACAATTTCCTCTCACTCCATTCCTCCCAGGCCTCCCCCAACCAACCTCCACTCTCCCCCAGATCAAATTTCAAAAAGAAGCAGGCTTCCAAGAGACAACATCCAAACATGACAAAGCAAGAAACAATGATACAATGAGAGAAGACAAAAGCCTCATGTCGAGGCTGGATAAGGTTACCCAACTGGAGGAAAAGAGTCTCAAGATCAGGCAAAAGACTAAGATACACACAAGATAAAACTGTAATACAAATTCTAATAGGTCTTTTAATAAAAAACGTGGAACCAGATATTGGGGTAAAAGCTGAAAGATCAGAGAAGCAGAGTAAGCCACAGCCACTACCTCTTACCTCACTAACTCTGACTCTTAATCTCAGGGTCATGTGTTTGAGCCCCACATTGGGTGCCATAAAACAACTCTGTATGTGTAGTGCCTGTATGTATAATACAGATAGAGATACACTGATAGATGGGTGCATGCATACATTCATACATACATATATACTAGATAGAGGATGGATTGATAATAGAAATAAAACTATAGCTGGGCAGTGGTGGTGCACGCCTTTAATCCCAGCACTCAGGAGGCAGAACCAGGCGGATCCCTGTGAGTTCGAGGCCTGCCTGGTCTACAGAGTGAGACCCAGGACAGGTACCAAAACTACACAGAGAAACCCTGTCTTGAAAAAACCAAAAAAAAAAGAAAGAAAGAAAGAAAGAAAGAAAGAAAGAAAGAAAGAAAGAAAGAAAGAAAGAAAAGTAAATATGCTAAAGTCACAACTGATGAATTTATATGATGGGTTCAGTGTATGTTTGTTTCAACGAGCCAATAGATTTGAAATTTTTCAAAACAAAAGGGTTGTACAAGTTATACCACTATCTTTTTCCTTTACAATAAATGAGGGAAAACAAAAATGATATATCCAAATGGAAAGATAAATGGACTCAAACCTGATATTTTTCTGAGTGTCCTCAAGGCACATCATCTTTACATTTTCTTGAAGAAGGGACACAATGAACGAGGTGACAAGTACTTCACCAGAAGCTCTCTGCATCTGTGGATGATAAAGTGAGCACATGCTATGGGAAGAATTGAACTTGGGGTTAGAGTGGAGCCTTCAGAAAGCAAAGTGACTTTTCATAGTGCAGCTTCATCACCTCTATGTAGACAAGGGAACTGCCCATTGGTGTATAGATGATATTAGCAGTATTGACGTGAGCAGCTCTTATGGAGAAACAGGTTAGTTCACTAGAGTCAGCTGATACCAAGCCAAATGTTCACCCCAATCATCCTCATTAGTGTGTTGAAAGGTTATTATCCCAGAATGGTCAAAAAGTGCAACAGAGGAAGTCATGTATCCATTACTATGCCAACAAAACAAAGGCTGATTTTAAACTATGAAGCTACTCTATTTATTATTTTACAGTAGCAAAATATGCTGAAGAAAGGAAGTGTTTTAGCCATTGTAGGTGTGGAAGCATCTCTGAGACTTGGATTATCCATCAATTCAGCACCATCTTTCAACTCATCACGCCAAATTAAAAATATACTCAAACCTATAAAAGCTGAAATCAAGATAGCAAAGGCCATTTGCAAAGGATGTTATTTCTTAGAATTATGTTGACATTTCCATTGATATACAAAGTGGCTTATATTGTTATCAAGTTAATGGGGAAATTTACAATTTTAATGGTCATTTTGGGTCAGATCCAAACACTTAGGCCTTCTTAAATTTCATTTATCTTTCTTGTTGTTTTGTTTGTTAGAATTATACAAGTTGATTAGCAAAGGTTGTTTATTCTTAGTATAAGTTGTCCATTGTTGCTGAAAATTCCTTACCAAGAGTAGTTATGAGTTGAGGCCTCATAAAATAAATATAAATGACAAATTATCAATGAAAATCAAAGAACAAGCAAAAGTTTCTCAAAACGAAGTTGCATCTATTGAAATGGACCTTTCCTGTGCATTCTCCAGACACAGTGTCAGAATGCCATGGATATGCACTTTATCAGCATCAGCATCAGAATTCCCAAAGCAGAATGCTCTTTGCTCTTTCTCTCAAACAGCAAGCCAAGATACTGCTTTCTGATTTAATGTCATACACAAAGAGAGCATTAAAAATACTATATATTTCTGGCTTACAGAAATGAAAAAGACGTAGATGAGACCATCTAGCAATTGGCACTGGTCCTTCAGTGACATCAGACATATACCTGGATTTCCCAGAAGTACCAATTAAGCGGGGTCATTTTTAATTCTTTATTTTATCTAGGTATTTTACTTTACTGAGATTCATTAATCACTGGCAATATTGACTAGTTTTCTTCAATGTATTTAGAACTATTGCCCAACTCTGAGGTCATGGTCCATGAGTATGCTTCTAAGAGAGAAATCTATTCTGAAAACAGAGTAATCATTGTTATCCCCATTTTCTTTGTTGAGATACACCTCGGGGTAATAACAATGAATTCATAAATTTCATTATTCCCAGTTAATATGGAGACACTATATATTCCTACAGTGGCTAGAGTCACACACACACACACACACACACACACACACACACACACACACACACACTCTGTATGATGCTATTAGTAAGTATGCTTTTTCACTGTTGATCATTTGGCAACTAACTAGCATGTTGTTCCCTACTCCCCACTTCTCCTACTCCCCAATTTCCTTAGTTGTCTATGAGTCTTTGTGGGGAGTTGAGGTCTCGTGGGCTCTTTATGGTCCAGTTTAGAGTGGCCATTGGTGTCATCTTTGTTCAATTCGTGTTTGGACAGTCACATTAGTAAGACTATCGTTATAGCTTCTGATATTGATAGCACATACAATTTCATAGTAAACTCCCTGATCCTCTGGCTCTTCCAATCTTTCCAGCTCGTCTTCTACAATGTTCCCTGAGTCTTATGTGTGGGGACTTAGCAAGTTACATTTAGGAATATATATCTATATACATATACACACATGCATGCAATAACAATTTACTTAAAAGGGGTACATGAATTTGAAAGTGAGTCGGGAGGAATGTAAGAGGGGGCTTGGAGGGAAGAAGGAAAAAGGAGAAATATAATTATAATCTAAAAAGTGTGGTGTCAATAAATGTAATTATGTTCACAAATAAAAAAGAAATACAAGATGCATACAGTTTCAAATACGTAAAATAAAGTAGCATAACAAATCAGAGATGTATATTATAACATAAACATCAACTGTAGAATCTTGAGTATTTTAGAAAACTCACAGAGGAAAATGTAGAAAAGGGGCTAAGATGGAGCTTAGTTGTGGAATTCCTGCTGAACATGTGTAAGATTTTGGGTTAAGACTTCAGCACTGGGAATGAATGTATGAACAAACAAACAAATAAATAAATAAATAAGCAAACAGAACAAATAGGTGAGAGGACAGGACAGAAACACAAAAGTCGCTGAGCCTTGTGGGAATTTTTTTTTTTTTTTTTTTTTTTTTTTTTTTTGGTTTTTTGAGACAGGGTTTCTCTGTGTACCTTTGCGCCTTTCCTGGGACTCACTTGGTAGCCCAGGCTGGCCTCGAACTCACAGAGATCCGCCTGGCTCTGCCTCCCGAGTGCTGGGATTAAAGGCGTGCGCCACCACCGCCCGGCTAGTGGGAATTTTTATTATCAGTCAGCCTAACCCCTTGGCTCATGTGATTCCTATTTGCTTTCAGTTGACTCAATCAACTCAGCAAACCAAACTTGTAATACCCAAGAACCCGAGTCCCCTTTAAGAGAGTAGAATGTGGCCTTTACCTGCTGTAGCAGGTCCTTCTTGTACTGCACATGAGTCTTTCATACATATAGTTTTCTAAGTACACAACCCTTGACTCCTCTGCCTCCATGGCATAGTGCTGTGGGAAGTTCTGTATGTCAAATGTGTTGCTGATTGGTCAATAAATAAAACACTGATTGGCCATTGGCTAGGCAGGAAGTATAGGCGGGACAAGTAGGAGAATAAAGCTGGGAAGTGGAAGGTTGAGGCAGAGAGACACTGTCAGCCGCCACGATGACAAACAGCATGTGAAGATGCCGGTAAGCCACCAGCCATGTGGCAAGGTATAGATTAATAGAAATGGATTAATTTAAGCTGTAAGAACAGTTAGCAAGAAGCCTGCCACGGCCATACAGTTTGTAAGCAATATAAGTGTCTGTGTTTACTTGGTTGGGTCTGAGTGGCTGTGGGACTGGCGGGTGACAAAGATTTGTCCTGACTGTGGGCCAGGCAGGAAAACTCTAGCAACAAATGGTGTCCAACGTGGTGGCAAGAGTTTCCGTCTAAAAACTGAGAAAAAAGATTCTAAAACAGAGCTAAAAACAGCTTCCTAATTGTCTCTCTCAAATGAGCAGCTGCTGCTGGTTTGAGCTACTTGTGGGTTTCTGGTGTGCGCACTTGACCTGCAGTTTGGCGGGAATGAGGCCTCTGCAAGTGTCACATTAAGCTGCGTGGTGGATTTAGCCTTTGCTAGTACAAAACAAAAAAAAAGAGGTTTCTGGGCTATACGCTGCTTGGAAAAAAGCATAGACCCACAATAGCTCCCAGAGCTGGTGGTAAACCACCGCCATGTTGGGAAGATGAGGTGGGCGGAGCCAGCAGCCACAGCTGCTGCAGTTTAAAGCAATAGATTCACAATAAGACAGATGCAGATGTAATAGTTTACAATGTGTGTAAAATATACGTAGGCTTGAAAGAGACAAAAAAGGTTATATATACGGTTATATAAACAAATACAGTTTCAAAAAATAAAGTCTTTAAAGAGACAATAAAATTAATATAAAAAGTAAGCCACGTAAAGATGAATATTACACAGAGAATCTAGATTGTGTTGTCTTTGGGATTTTTAACTGCAGAAAAACATTTGATTGCAAAAGCTGTTGAGTTATGTCAAAATGTATATTTTAAAGGTACCTTGACATCAAAATTTGGATATAAGGATATGTTGCTTTGGAAAGGAGACTCTGCTTTTGTTCCCAAAGAAAGCCAGAGGCTATGGATTTCCTCCAGATTAAGATACATCAGGTTTGACCAGCCAAGACCCCCTGAAAGGTGACACCAAGGCCCAGATGATCCAACATCCAGAACCGTTTCAAGGCAACTGGCTCAGACGATACAGCCTCACGGACTACTCCATGATCCTAAAATTTTCTTTGTGTCCCCATAAGATACAGCGCCCCCCTCCAGCAGGAAGTAGTAAGAGAAGCTACACCCAAATTCCCAAATTATATGTAATTATACTTTGTTAAGGTTAAAACCTTCCTTTTTGAAAAAAAAAAGGGGGAAGTTCTGTGGGATGTTCTGTATGTCAAATGTGTTGCTGATTGGTCAATAAATAAAACACTGATTGGCCATTGGCTAGGCAGGAAGTATAGGCGGGACAAGGAGGAGAATAAAGCTGGGAAGTGGAAGGCTGAGGCAGAGAGACACTGTCAGCCGCCACAATGACAAACAGCATGTGAAGATGCCAGTAAGCCACAAGCCATGTGGCAAGGTATAGATTAATAGAAATGGATTAATTTAAGCTGTAAGAACAGTTAGCAAGAAGCCTGCCATGGCCATACAGTTTGTAAGCAATATAAGTCTCTGTGTTTACTTGGTTGGGTCTGCGTGGCTGTGGGACTGGCAGGTGAGAGAGATTTGTCCTGACTGTGGGCCAGGCAGGAAAACTCTAGCAACAGCATAGAACAAAAAATTGTACTATACCTCAATTCAATGATTAAAAGTCTTTAAATTTACATCCAAAGACCTACTTTCATCTCCTCACAATGAAAGCTAGCTTGTCAAGTGGGAGGTGCTTGGACCTCTCCAAAGGAAGAGACAGCTACCATTAAGTTACATCTTTCCCTGGGATCCTGAGAAATTGTGGTGAGAACTACAATTAGGTTCTACCCTTGCAATGTACTCAGGGAGAACTTGTACTCCTGGGGCCAGACCTACTCTCAATATACTTTGCTGGATGTGTTTCCAGTACTTTTCATACTTTATCTTGGGATCTCAATCATTTTCTTCCCCAAAGCTCTCTGGTGTCTGAGATCCTAACATCAACACACACACACACACACACACACACACACACACACACACACACATATACGCACACACACACGCACACGCACGCGTACATGCACACACACACACACACATACCACATACATGTGCACACACACACTACACATACACCACACACACACACAGCATACATACATATGCATGCACACACACAGTACACATACTACACACACCACACAGTACACACACACCACATACATATACATCATACAACACACACACAGAGACCACACACACACGAAATGCATGCACAGACAAACACCACACACATACACACAGACACCACATACACACAACACACACACACCACACATACACACAATACATGCACAAACAGGAGGATTTGATCTTTGGATCTTTGCTCTTCCAGGTTCCTTTTAGAGGACATTGCTCCCGTGATTCTCCTGGCACATAATAATAAAAATGTGTTCAAAGGTGACTTGTTACGTGAACCTTTTAAAAAGTTGCAGTATTTTTCATAAATTCTGTTTCTCAAGATGTCCAATTATTTAAAAGTAGAAAAACAATAAATCAGTGGTAGAGTTAACACCAAACATTATTACTGAATGATGCTGTACAGCTGCTGGAACTGCCCTAAGAAAAGGAAGCCCTCATTTCCTAGAAACGAAACAAGGCTACTCGTACAGTAAATCACAAGTTTTGTGGTGTGATGAAAGAGAGCTATTTTTGATTTTAAGAATAGCTTTTCCTTTATAATGCTGATATGTTTATACACATAGGAAATGTATGAGATACAGTGGATAACATCTTTAAGAATTCTTTCCCAATGACAACAAAATGAAATAAGTTAACACATTGAAGAATCAGCAGTCTTAATATTGTATCCATATTTGAGGCTGGGATTTCAAAAAATTTCAAGAATTGGAAAATTCAGTCTCTTAAAAATTAAAAATTTGTCTTGACACAGATTTACCTATTCTGGTAAGAAAGAGCTAGCCTTCTGGATCAGAGATCATGTTCTTAAACTCTGATTCCTACAAGGCAAATAGCATCAGATGAAACCAGCATTCAAGAGGTCTGGATTCCAAGAAAGAACCCAGAGATCAGATAATCTTACCATCCCACGAAGGCAACAGGCCATCTCTGTGTATTGTTCCACCAGAGGTGTGATCTCTGATCTATAGTGCTGTTTGCTGCATAAATGTCCTGCCAAAGACAGCAAGCCATCTGATGTAAGTTGTACAAAAATGTAAGGGACCTATTTTCTCCCTAAAGGGAAATGCTTATAACAAATTTTAAAGATAAAGCCAGAGAAAAACTTGATACAAGGAAAGAACAGGTAAAGGAACAGCAAAGGGGTGATGAGAATAGTAACTATTTTAATTGACTGAATATATGCAAATATGTTTGAAAATTATGCAGCAAATTAATGACCCACAACAGTCTTATTCATAACAAATACTTCTGTTAACTTACAGTATTTTAGACTGATCAGTGTAGAGATACCACCTCTCTTGGAAAGTAAATTAAATGACTCTCAGCCAAATGTATTGTGGCACTGTCTGAAGATATTAAAGGTTCTTGCAATGGGGTGCTACTGATCCATAATATGTGAAGAAATGAACCCCCAGCATCCTACAGTGCAGATCACATCCTCCAAAGTCAATGGTACAAAGATTAAGAAATCTTAAAATATTTATCTGATGTCCATAGCTTTGCCTGATATCCACTAATCTGGAACAGTTTTGTTACATGACCACGGCAAAACCGTTGATGCAGAGGACTCATGCTGGTTCCCAGAGGGGAAACAAACTCTACATTATTCCTCCATTTAATCAAACCATTATTTTTATATGACCTCAGAAATATTTTATATGTTCCTATTGTATTAATTTAAATGCAGGGTATCCCTCAATTCACATTTGGAGATCCTGTCAATAAAATGCACATTTCAGAAAGACTAAAATAGATTTTTCTCTCCATCTTTGGGAGAAAGAATCTACAGCTGCCTCTTGGTAGCATCACAGCAGAGATTAAAAACGACTAAATGTTCTGACTCTGACTCTCTATGCTTTTGAGTGGTATGATTATAACGTGTGATGTTAACATTGGTTCCTTAATGATATTCTGACAGCTAATTGACATAAGGGGCTGATAAAAAATACTTGTTTTAGGATCCAAAGCAAGTAATTCAGCTTGGATATGAAGGGCAATGTTTTCTGCATTCTTTCTTTTTTTCCCCTTGATATCAAAGAGACAGTAATGATAAATGGCCTATCCTACTCTGTCAGGTCATTGATTTCTGAAGTCCTCAAGGGTTTTAATTGGTACTCTGTTTTAATTCTTCTCCAGTGAGCTTTAGTTCACCATATTTTGAAGGCCGGGTATGGGGAAGCACAAACGTCAAAACCTGAACAGTGTTTGATGAATCTTCACTGCATCATGTTCATGACACTTCTGAGTGCTGACTTGGCAAGCTTTTCAAAACTGGAAATTTTAAGATTAAACATGCACTGAAGCCTGCTTGGAGAAACAGAGGTGTATACGTCATTTTCATCTGCTTATGAAATCATTCTTTCCCTTGCATTCTGACAGAAGCAGCATCCTGAGCATTCCTGGATTTGATTGATGAAATGAATCTTGCTCCAATCAGATGTTTACGAGAAGTAATGGTAAATCCTTTCAAAGGTGACTTTAAGGTCGTGGCTGAAACATTAAGTAAGGGGTCGAAGCACAGGACTGAATGCTGTGAAACCTACCTGAGCTCCCTTAGGTGAGATTCCAGATGCTTGGTGGACTTTCTCTGGTCTAAATACATGATTCCTGTTCAAGCTTGCAAGAGAAGAGCCTATTGGCTTGCCACATATGTCTGTGTGACCTATGACAGATAATCACACAGATTTTAGAAGTCTCTAAGAATTAGAGGGTTCAGTTTTTAAAATTACTTACCAAAGAATCCACTCATCCAATTTATTTCAAGAATAGTTCCTATCCCATTGTTTACTCAATGGAGGGCCCTTGCAAAAGTAACAAAATGTAAATATAAAACACCACAGCAAGAGATTATAATTTCCCAGTATAGGAATTGAATTTCCACAAATCTCAGACTACAATAAGACATTTTGAGTCAAGAACTGTATTTCCATAAACTACAGAACACATTTTTTTAGACTTCTGGGTACTTAGCAATTAGTTGAGAATATTTCTAGAATTATAGAACAGAAAGAAACAGGTCTAGAAGGTGTATACGCCTTTCTCATATTATCTAGTCATGAGTTTATAGTACTTGGATTGAGTCAAGTTAAAAACAGTTGACTCTGAATTGGCCAATATACTTCGGATTATGGAATCAAAATGAACCCAAATATTAACTGATAATATTCTAAAAAATGATAAAAATATTGAAGACAAAGTTCAACACTACTCTTGTAGAATTCTATTACTTCACCTTGGAAAAGTTCCACTGGGTTTGAATTGTCCTTCCCACAATGTCATATTTTTTCTTCCAGAGGTAGGTTCTACGTTTAAGGTCAAATGTTTCCATTAGCACATGAAAAATGTACTAGCCACACAAAGAAGAGTGACTTTTATTTTCAAATGTCTTATATTGACACTGTTTTAGTAACTATTATTCATAGGTTCATATACATTTAATGTGCTGTGACTTTGTGTGTGTGTGTGTGTGTGTGTGTGTGTGTGTGTGTGTGTGTGTATGCACTTGTGCATGTGTGTGTATGTATGCACAAATGCTCAAGTGTACACGTGAAAGTCAGAGAGTTTGGGGTTGGGGAGGAAGTAGTCCTCTCTTCTTACCATGTAGGCTTAAAGATTCAGCTCAGTCATCAGCTCGGTGGAAAGCACCTTCACCTACTCAGCCACCTCTCCAGTCCCTTTTGTACCTTAAACAGGTAAAAATAGATTGTTTTATTTTATTTTTATAGGTTTGCAATTTCTGAAAAAAAATCAGGATCAAAAAGAAAACAAAAGCTTGTCTATTGTCTAGATGGACATATGGTAAATTCAGGAGCATTAATCCCAAAAGAGGGCTCAGCCTCTTCATCTTCATTGCTCTCTCTCTCTCTCTCTCTCTCTCTCTCTCTCTCTCTCTCTCTCTCTCTCTCTCTCCTTTTCCCTCTCTCTCCCTCTCTGTCTCTGTCTGTCTATCTGTCTGTCTCTCCCTTTCTCTCTCCCTCCCTCTCTGTCTCTGTCTGTCTGTCTCTCCCTTTCCCTCTCCCTCCCTCTCTGTCTCTGTCTGTCTATCTGTCTCTCCCTCTCCCTCTCTGTCTCTGTCTGTCTGTCTGTCTGTCTGTCTCTCTCTCATTTCTCTTGTTGATAAGTATGATCCATATGTCTCCATTATGAGGCATTATGATGTCACAGACCCAATGCAACAGAAAATATCTCTGAAAATATGAGCCAAGCAGACCCTTTAGATATTTTGCCACAGTTCTTTAAACCTGGCTAGCACAACCAAGGGTACCACCCTGAGGCCTGGGTCTGGTAAGATCCATGAGCATGACTCTATTCAAACACTGGAAGAGGCATTTATGATGTTCTTGAGACACTGCAAGCAAAGGAGAGCACTCAGAGCTCAGTTTTGGTACAGAGGGAAGAAGGAAGTAGCACCTCTCATGCAGCTATTCCATCACTACAGCATTGAGCATAAAAGATTACTAAAGTAGAGACATATATAGAAGATATAAATAGTGGGAATCATTTAAAGTCCACAGGTTATAAATTAAGTGCTTCCAGTGACAGGTGAGCTTTTGTCAAAGAACATGATAAAATGTGGGGGAACATATCAACTTTATTCTTTACCTTGTGTTGAAACTACTATATGTAGCTTCTTTCTGAAAATAATGTTTTATTCTCTGCAAGTCTCATGTTTACACAATGTATATTTGTCATATTTACCTTGAGCTGTCAACTTGGCAAAACCCAGAGTCACTTGGGAAGAAGGAACCTCTGAAGAATTCCCTCCATCAGTTCATCCTATGGGCATATCTATAAGGTTTTATTAATTGTTAATTGCTGTAGGGAGAACCAGCCCACTATGGGTGGTGCCATTCCTGAGCAGGTGGACCTCTGCTGTAAAAGAAAAATAATTGAGTAGGCCAGGGGGAATCAAGACAGCTAGCGGCTTTCCTCCATGCTGTCTGCTTCAGTTAATGTTTCCACATCCCATTTCCCTCTCAGTTTCATGTCCTTTTTAGTTTTTTTTTTTTAATATTCCCAATTTATAACTTAGCACTACCTGTGTGTGTGTGTGTGTGTGTGTGTGTGTGTGTGTGTGTGTGTCTATTTATTGTGTCATGAACAACCTACCAGTGGCCAAGTCCCCAAAGAAGAGTGATTCTCCTTTCCTTGGCAGCCATCAACTGACAATATATTTTTCTATAGTGGTGGGGCCTCTGTGGTCAGTCCCCTCCTTCCCATCTACCAGTTCTTACCAGTTTTCTGTTTCCTCTTCTATGAAGTTTCCTGACCCTTACATTGATAACTCTCAGTTGAACACTCTGTCACCTTTATTTTGCAGAGTCTCCACGTTACCCACTACCCACCACAAACAGAAGATTTTCATCTATCTCTTGTCTTAGTATAGGTAAACCAAATAAGCAATAAATAGTGGTCATTAGAATTGCCTAGTAACTTCTAGAAATGTATCACTTATTTTGTATTGCTGTTTATTATATCAAATGCATTATCTAATTATACATATATGCATGTTGAGATCAGATAATCCTGCATTTGAATTTAGTTTATTGAAAAGTATTCTTCTCTGAGGCTCAGCTTTGTTATCAGGGAAAAAAAATGAGAATAAGTATCTTTGCCTTGAAATACAGCCAAGAAGCTTAGAAAACGGAACACACACACACACACACACACACACACACACTGGGGGGAGGGGGGATCGGAACAAGATCAATCAGCTATGCCAATACTGTGCTTTCATATACACTACATTTGTGATAAAGTCTTGGTGACTAGTACCTTCTAACCACGGTAAAGAGAATAGCACAGAGTATGGTAACACTGTAGGGCACTGGCTGTTGGGTTTTTGAAGCCCAAATTAAATTTGAATGACAAGTGTAGCCTTGAAGCCCGATTTGTTTCATGATTAAGACATTGCAGTTTCCTTTCCTTCAGTCTTTGGGCATTAGAATGAGTTTGATTTAATCTTAATGTCTAAATGGAAGAAAGTGAAATGATGATAACCTTTAATTACAATGCCATTTTTCTAAATTAAGAGAAAAAAAGAATAAAATAAATCCCCTAGACCTTCTGGAAGGTCTTTGAAAATAATTTGCTTTCAATTAGCTCACTACAGCTCTAAGCATGGTGTAGGCTAAGCTCTCTGTGTCCTGCCCAGAAACAAGCAGGGCTAATGCTCCTTTGCAGTTGTCTTCCCCCTAGGGTCCACTCTAAATTCTGAAAACACAAACACATTTTGCACGTGTGGGTGTTTAGTAAATGCTATTGATGATAATGGTGATGATTTCCTGAGAGCAAGGGTCTCTCATCAGAAGAATGTGTGGTTGTTGGAGGCTTTTGATTACTTCTCTTGATCACTTAAAAATAGGCTGGATTTGCTCATCTGTTCAGGATGGTTAAAGGGTCACCTTCTCTAAAGGCAGAGGAAGCCCAGGATGACATCAAGGTCCCTTCTAATTTCAAGACTCTATGAAGTAGGATTATTTATTCTGAAGCAGCAGCTCTAAAGGTTAGTGCCTAGAAGATGGTGACCAGCTGCTTCCCTCGCTGATTACAGAAAAGGAAGCATGTTTAAATTTGATCATGGGAGATTGAGGCAGTGAGAGAAGAATTTCCTCAAACCAAGGCTGCGTCAAAACCAAGGGCAAAAGCAAGCCGGAAATGAAGTCAGTTCGCTTTCCCAAGTATCTCTCTACCAAAAATGGAAGAGAACCCTGCCACAAGGAAGAGGACCACACCTGTGTTCCATTTCTCTTCCTGTCTTTCCCCCAACATCAGTCTAGCCTCTCTTTAAGATAAGCTGTAGCTATGTGGCTTAAACATAGGGATTTCTAGAGAGCCTAGTACTGTCTCCTGACCTCTAGAAGTCTAGAACCATAATTCCTATTTTTCATTTGTTAGAAGTTACCCAAAACTTGGTATTATCGGCAAAGATTCACTAGAAGGTGATCTCATGCTCTCATGTGTCTTTGACTTCAGCTCAACACTGAGCATATGTTATGAATTGTACCATTTATTGAATTCATATGTACATAGTAGACAGTGACGCTTCATACTGAAGCCACTGCTCTCCCCAACCAAACTTCCATACGGAGTTAAATTATACCGATTAGTAATTTAAATAGTGGTTTTGCTTGCAATTTTTCATAATTTTACTCTGGAAATATTTAAGAGAAAAAATCAATTATTGTGAAATTATACAAGTATATTGTTAGAGAATACTTTCAGGTTATGTCAGTAGATGACTCCATATTAAGATAGTGAATACTTAATAATCACTAAAAATTGGTGATTACAAGATATGAAACACAATAGCAAGTAATAATATATAAAATCCCTTTCAAGAGTTGATTGTTTGATTATTTTCTCCATGCTTAAAACCCAAAAATTCTACATAAGACATTATCAAAACTATGTAAAATGTCATTTATACTCATATTCTAGAAACTACATACATTTACTATCACAACAAATGTATTCATGCATTTATTGTGATATGAAATTCTTTCTAAAAATGAGGATGACATATTATCATTAAGGTACCATACAACATTCTCCTATGTAAAGTCAATATTAGAAAACTCATGCACAGGATAATCTTTGAGATGCTGCAGCTGTTATGCCTGATCAAGTCTGGGCCCTCACACATGTGACCATCAGATCTTCCACTGAGATACACCCAGCATAGGCTCCTACATTTAACCCACAAGCAACCTCTGCATGTGATTTGAATGGACACAGGCTTCAGTGGTTCTTAAATGTGTGGCTGTTTTTGTTGGTTGACACTCAGTCACTGGTAAACTTAAAGTGAATATGCCTTACCTCATCACCAAGAAGGACCAGGTGTGTGGATTCCAGGGTGTGCTCTCACTCTCAAATGTAAGCTGTCCTCGGGTTCCCACAGGACTCTACTTCATCTAGCCAATGTGTCCCTGTCTTTATATTTTAAAAAGGAAGCTTTCCTGGCATGCCATCTGGCACAGTCCTTGCAGAAGCTACTACGATGATCAGAGCTGGCTTTGGGATTTGTGGATTTACCTGATGGATAGTAGGACATTATACATAGTTGTTGTGTGGAGGCTGTCAAGAAGACAGAGGAAGTTGAGAGGAGACAACCAAGAGAGTCTAAAACACACATAAACCCCCAATACACATCTTCTTATTTTACTCCTAAGTCACACCATAACAGAAATGTCACCCTGAGAGCATGACTTGTACTGAAATACCAAAATACTTAAAACAGTAATGTAGGCATCCCAAAGACACTCCTCTACTAATAATTCACAAAAAAAACCCAGATCAGCTTCTCTAAGTGCATTCACTCAGCAGCACCCAGACAGAAGTTGCTTTTAAATTATGCCAGAATTTTCAAACCAGTGTGTCCACATGCACTTACACATTTTGGATATGTTTGCATAGAAGAGTAAAAATCTTGAGTTTAATCTTAATAAACGTCAAATTTGTATTATTTACATGTATACAGTTAAGTGGAAAATAACCTCTTAATAACAAAAGCAAAAAAAAAATAAAAAAATAAAATAAAAATAAAAAAAAAAAAACTAGCCGGGCGGTGGTGGCGCACGCCTTTAATCCCAGCACTCGGGAGGCAGAGGCAGGCGGATCTCTGTGAGTTCGAGGCCAGCCTGGTCTACAAAGCGAGTTCCAGGAAAGGTGCAAAGCTACACAGAGAAACCCTGTCTCGAAAAACCAAAAAAAAAAAAAAAAAAAAAATAACAAAAGCATTCTTGCCTTTGGATGTTTGTCTAAAGAATGGGCTCATAAAATGTAATACTTCCATTATTTAATCATGTGTTGCCACCGTAAGATTGTCACTTTTAAAAACCTGATTAAAGATAATTTTCCTCTTTTTTATAATAAAAAAAGGTATTGTTTTATATCTATGAGTGTTTTGCTTGCATGTATATAGGGACACCATATGTGTGTCTGGTGTCTGCAAAGGTTGGAAGTCTTCAGATCTCCTGGAACTAGAGCTAGGGATATTTGTAGGCTACCATGTAGATTTTAGGAGTCTATCTTGGGTTCTCTCCAGGAACAAAAAGTGTCATATTTCCAGCCTAATAATTTGGTACTTAATGCACTATATTCCAGTATTTGTTTTCTCTAAAGCCAAGGAAAACAGGTTGTTTGCAGGACATTCAAATTGAAGACACTCACAGTGTAGATGTGAGGTGACTGACTTTAGTGTTTCCTTTGAGGTTTTAACAGTATTAGTTTCTCTCATCTGTGTATTAAAATACATGGGAAGAAAAGTGAGTACTGAATCAAGAAAAGAACACTGGTGGTTTTGCCTCATTCAAAAACTTATATTTGTCACTAGGAAATGCATAAAGCTTATTTTTTTGCTGAATGGGGAATAATGTAAACAAAAATGATAGGAGATTTAAGAATACAATAACAGAGTATTTTAAAGATTATTTTTTAATTAATTATGGGTATGTGTGTTTATCTGTGGGTATGTGTGTTTATCTGTGGGTATGTGCACACATAGGTGCAGTACCCCAGAGGCCAGAGGAGGGCATCAGATCCCCTGATACTAGAGGTACGGATAATTGTAAGCCACCTGCTACGGAAATGACACTTGGGGCCTCTGCAAGAGCATTATGGGTTCCTAATCAATGAGCTATGTCTCCAGCTCCCTAACAGAAGCATTACAGAAAGAAAAGTTGGCGTGGCTCACAGTTTTAGAGACATTTCAGCCCATCATGGCAGGGAAGGTGGACAGAGTAACTCTGTAGTGGTGACATCATGTTTGTTAATCCTTCCTTATATGAGATAGATCACAGGAAGCAGAGAGAACTGAGCTCAAACCAGAGGCAAGCACAGCTTTCTTCGTCTGTCCCTGGTTACCAACTTCTCTCAATCAGTGCCCTTGTCCCAAAAAGTTCTACATATCCCAACACAGTACCACCATCTGAAGGTCAGGTGTCCAAACACCTGAGGCTATGGGGAACGTTTTGCCCTCAGGCCTTAACACTGGGTATTCTTAAAAGAACTAAGAATTTTAGTTAAATATGTGCATAAATGTAACAAAACTTACAAATACATATATCAAGAATTCAAAAAGCTGTAAGAGAGAAATTACAGAGTAAATTGTGATTATAGTCAGATGTTACACATGCTCTTTATTGGGAATTTATACAACAATTAGATACTAAAACTTGATGGGGATTTAGAAAGTTTGAATAGTATTGGAAATATTAATATAACTCCCATATGCCCTATAGAATATCCAGAAATGGTAGAACATACACTATTACATTAATATATTTAGCAATACACAGAACACTAATCCATGTAGATCACTCTCATTCATAAAATAAGTCTTGATAAATGGCAAAGCATTGAAGAAATTTGGAATATGTTTGCTGAGTATAATGATATAATAGACTTGATAACATTATCTAAAATACTTCCAATATTATAAAGCAAATGATTAATTTTAAATAAACTATATGTGAAAGTTGATATCACAAGGAGAAGATGAAGATAAACAAAAGTGAATGATATTGACAATAAACCAACTAAAAAACACAAGGATGGAAGTTGAAGGTTGCACCTGAATCACTTAAGAGAGGCAGAACTTTGAATGGGGCCTCTGAAAATAAGCAGTGAGAACTTGAGCCTCCATATCAGAGGGTATTTAAATTCAAAATAAAAAAAACAATACTGATTGACTTCTCAATGTCAAAAATACACTAATCACTAAAGAATGTTAGGAGTGTCTGTAAATGAGCCCATCGATAACCAATGACAGGAGCCTGCCATAGTGCCCTACCAAATTTAACATTTAATTTTTCCATGCAATATCATGTTTTCCCTTCCCTCAACTATTCCCAGATCCTCCCCATACACCTATCCACCTAACTTTGTACTCTCTCTTTTAAACGGAAACAAAAACTAAAAAACAAATATCAAGACCAACAGACAAAGAAAATCAATAAGACAAAGAAGAATATCAAAACAAAACAAAAACTACTCACAATACAAAACATAGAGATCATTTTGTGTTGGCCATGGGCCTTCCCTAGAGTGTGATTATATATCCAGTGTTAGCCCACTGAAGAAACTCATTTTCATTTTTCCTCCAGGTATCGTTTGCAAATAGCTTCTTGGTTGAGGGCATAACATGTCCACTTCCTGTTCTCAGTTGCTGGGGTTCTGCCTGGTTTGGACTTGTATAGGTTTTGTGTGTGCTGACAGTCTCTGTGAGTTGTTATGGGTATCAGTCATATTGTGTCTGGAAAACGATGTTTCCTTTCAGTCATCTAATGCCTCTGGCTCAAAAGTAACTATCAATATTACTAAGCTACAAACCCTGCTCCTACAACAGCAGCCTGCCTGAAAAATATACTGATACAATAATGGCACAAGTGTTATTGGAGTAATCAACCAATTTAAAATTGGATTTAAGGTCAGTCCACTCCATGACATAGAACCCATATACAATAGTGATAACATATCTGAAACTAGATAGGTCATGGACCCTAAGGGAAAATCTATTACTATTATTCTGCTAAAGCAACAAAGCAATAAAGTGATTCCTAATGACATATTGCTATACCCATAGATCAGGGCATTGCTCAAACCTCATCAGAAAAGGTGTTTCTTGCAGTAGATTTTGGAACACTCAATCCTAAAAGGAAATGTCTATAAAACTCCTTCCTTCAAGGCTTGAGGATCCAATCAGAATCTTTAAAGTGGCAGAGAGTCTTCTGCTCAGGAAAAAAGCAGCTCCTGGAACTCCACTTACAACCCCCTACCCTGCTGGTCAGCTCCCTCTGTTGAAAAATTAAAGTAAGCTCAACTTGGTTTGGTTAAATCTTGAGCCTTCTCATGGACAGAAGCTCACAGTCTCTCCTGTTCTATAATAAGCATCCAAAAGCCAGTGCTTCACAGTTGTGAAGAAATGGAACAGGCTACAAATGTACCAACATGTTTAATTCAAGGGGAGAAGGGGAACAGGTGCCTACTCGTACACCACAGAGGTCATCTGGCTCTCCACTATCAGCAACAAAGCTGATGTATTAATGTCCATCTATATTTTCTGATTCAAAGAGAGGGAAGAGTTCTAATGTTAAGCCCAGCAAGGAGATAATCCATGCAGAGCTTGACCCCTCTGCTCCAGAATTCTCTCGGCCTCTTTCATCTTGGCCCTCTGCCCCTCCATTCCAACTTCACTGATACTGCCCGACTCACACAAAGTCCCCTATGTCTTTTTCTGCTGTTTCTATTTGAACTGTCTAGAAAGGCTACTCATTATATGGGTGCAGAGGAGGATCAGAGGAGACCAAAGATACAGAAACTTGCACTTCATTGATGCTGTTGGCTTTACGGGCACCCTCCCAAGCTGTAGTCAGGACACAAATATCAGCTGTAGAGCTGGAGAAGGGAGGCTGTTCATGCTGTGACTTCCTCTGTGGCTTCAAATTACCACCCTGCCACGGAGGCTGGTTTTCTTTTAAAAACCACTTATGTTCTACCTGCGAGTGCTGCAATTGTAAATGACCTGGACTCAGAGAGCCTGTGATGTGGGGACACGCTGTGCAAATGGTCTTTGGAAGCCATGAGCCATCCCCAGAGGGGCAGCTACAGCAATCTTAGTGATATCGGAGAAGCCAGTCAGTATCCTGGAGCTGCAAAGAGTTAATGCCAACCAAGCATGATGGCATTCAAACCCCAATATTGAGATAAACTTTCCCAATTCTGGAACATGCATTCATGATCTCAGGACAAACTTCAGTGTGTCCAGGAACAATGATTCTTAAAGCACCCTGCAAGTTACCTTCTTGGTGTTTCCAGCACATGAGCAATATAGGCTCAATAACAGAAATGAACGTGCTCTTCCTTCAAGAGAACAGGTCAGGGGACTGAGGTCTTGTTAATATTGATTTATTTGTTTATTAGTGTCATCTTAGTGGAAAGGATAAAGTGAAAAAAAAGATTTGTATATTGACAATGCAAAAGATAATATTTAGCTAATACAGATATGCAAAAGATAATATTTAGCTAATATAGATTATCACATGCAAAGAATAGGGTCACATGTGAGTGTTTAACCACCCGTTTCTTGTTTGAGAGTTAAAAGCATGGCAATGTTCAAAACAGCATAGGAAAGATTTTGGTGAAACTGACAAAACAAGGAAATTCAGTGTTTAGGTTGTCACAACATATTTAGATTCCCTCTGATATAGAAATGGAATAAATCCTCTAATGTTTGATGTCATATACTTGTAAATTATATCAAAATGCAGAATCACTCTAATGTGGGGGGATTCCATTCTTGCCTGAAATGTATTTTCCGCTTCTTATTTAAGATATTGAACACTCTTACCAAAAAAGAGAGAGAGAGAGAAAAAAAAAATCTTGTAAGCATAGAAAGCTTGTCAATAGCAGAGCTGAAAGGTTTGAAGTTCCTATATTGTCTAAGCAGAATAGGCATGGACCAACAGACACATGGAAGTCATTTCCATCAAGTGGACAAGAAAGGTGTCCTTGGCTGAGTTCGGCACAGAAAATTTAGATGAAACACCAGGAAGTTAATCTCTGGTGCAGGTGTCTTTCATTTCATTTTTTCCCAAGGTTAGGTCAGTTAGGAGTTATTGTATAATTCTGTTAAGGAATTAGGTTATTATGGAAAAAGAACACATCAGAATACACTACTTGTATGTATAAATAGAACAAAGGTCATTTTATAATTATACTATAAGCAGGATAGAATGGAATGTGCCTAATTATTCCCTTAAACACGTGTGAATATTGTTAACACTTGAGGGCACAATTGTCAACAGTAAAATCTTTCTATGCTTTATTTGCAACAAAGAAAAGTTGGGAAGTTTAGTACCATTATAAAAGATACAATAGTAACAGTTTCTTTAAAATGACTTCAGTCTGAAATAGAAAAATAATAATAAATAAGCACGGTAATAAATAAGCACTGGCATGAAGATTATCAACCAGTACTAACTTTATTGTATGTAATTGCCCTGTTCACATACATGCACATATGTATGTGAACATGAATACTTGTAAATGTGCATTATGTATGTTGATGCATGTGATGCAGTATTTTTTTGGCTATTTTTCAAGATAGAAATCTAAACCTTGGATAAAAAGCAATGTAAGCTGTTGATGCTAGCTTTAGGAGAAGCGAGGTTTATCCTGAAGTTTCTATGGGTTGAATATCAATATCATTCTCAAATATCATTGTGAAATACAAGCCTGGAATTTGATGGTATCAGGAGGAGGAGAATTCAGGAAGTGATAAGGGCCTGAGGACAGAGGCTTCACAAATGAGATTCCTGCCCTCAGAAGCCTAGAGAGCTTTATCCACTATGAGATACAGTAAAGAGAGGTTGGCTGTTGGCCACCCAGGAAAAAAGAGACACCTAGAGGCCAGAGGCATCTGCACCTAGACCCCCACTTAAGCCTGATAAACAATGACGTAAATGCTTCTTTGAGCCACAGTCTACAGTATTCCATATTGCCAGTCAGAAAGGACTAATAAGAAAAGGCTTATTTCATTCTCATGGGATCTAAAGGATTTCTTAAGTCTTCTTTCTGTATATTAAATATTTTATCCTGATAAATCTCTGTATGCTAAATTTCAGAATATACGGCACAAGCATATTACTACTATTCACTAATATTTTGGCCTCTTATATTGCCTGGATAAATGGGCGAATGCCTAACACCTTTCTTGTGTTTAAAATGAGGCATGATCTTATGATGGGCAGAAGAAAACAATAAAACTGAAACATCTTGATTGCTGTGTGCCATCTCGTTTAGGAGGTCTATTTGGGTTTGTTGTTGTTGTTGTTGTTTGGTTTTTCGAGACAGGGTTTCTCTGTGTAGCTTTGCGACTTTCCTGGATCTCACTCTGTAGCCCAGGCTGGCCTCGAACTCACAGAGATCCGCCTGCC
This sequence comes from Peromyscus californicus insignis, assembly GCF_007827085.1. Taxonomy (NCBI): domain Eukaryota; kingdom Metazoa; phylum Chordata; class Mammalia; order Rodentia; family Cricetidae; genus Peromyscus; species Peromyscus californicus. The sequence continues at coordinate 2,707,931 of NW_026294534.1, forward strand.
TCTGCCTCCCGAGTGCTGGGATTAAAGGCATGCGCCACCACTGCCTGGCTGGGAGATCTATTTGAAGACAACTCGATTGTCCAACACCCCTCTCTATCTACTTTAAAACACAGCTTCTCAACTTTTTTCTACCCAAGACTCCTTTTTACCAAAGAAAATTTTATGTGACCCTGCCTGGGCTTATAGATAAATAAAATAGGTATAAGAAGCAAAGATATACTAATAGTAAACCATAAAGAAAATTTAAACAATTATTTAATGTACATATGCAATTTCTCTATTTATTAAAATGAAAGCCATTTTGCATGCTAAAGTGATGATGTGCTTGTAAGTTTTTTTTTTTTATAGAGAATTAAATCTGGGCTATAAATTTGAACTGATGAACAGAGAGAACCTTCACAGATTTTTTAGAATGGACCAATATTTGGAATTTACAATCGTGCCATTTCACATACATATATAATACAAGCTGGCATAAGTAAAGTTACGGCCATTTCAAAAATCATTAGAAATTCTGCTCTAATCCCAACATATATGTTTAATGGTTTTTAAATAAAACTCAAGTCAGTAAATAAAACAGCAGTTTTTAAAATCCAGTAGTCTAAAATGGTATAGCCCAAAAATACACTAATTTGAAATCTACATTCTGAGTAATAGTTGTAGGAAATATTAAAAAAAAAAGTTTATTTTGTGGAAATAAACTACTGTGTTCTTAAAGAAAAAAGAACAGAAAACAATATATATGGGGGAGAAGTACAGTTCATAACACACAGTTGTGTCAAGCATGCGTGGACATGTGTCAGGTGGCCCGCATGGGTATTGCTTGGAATGGGAATATGTCCCATGCACAGTGTACATGTCCTGAATTCTGAACAGACTGCAGTAAAGTTGTCACCCAACACAGGCAAGAACTGCCAGAAACAGCTCACAGCCGTTATAGACGACCCATTGTATATTTGATTTTTGGTCATTGTGCATTCAGAAAGCTTTCACTGTTGCCATTTTCTTTCCACAGCTTTTACTCACTAAGCGCCCTGACATGGAGTCACAGTCTAGTTTAAGCCGGACTCTAAGGCATGGGTTAAAAAGTTGCCACAGCTGGCAGCCCTAGAGTCACATAGGACACCTTGTGGAAGACAGCCATCGCCTCTGAAATTGCTCTCAATGCCAGCCTGGACAGTGTGTGGACAATACTCATTTGTGTGTATGTCATGAGAAAACACACAAAAAACATATTTTTGTTATTGAAATGCGAGTTGGTCTTTTGTTATATTTTCCTTTTAAAAAATATTTTTAAAATTTTTTATAAATTTTTATTAAAATATAATCAAATCCTTTTCCCCTTCCCCTTCCTCCCTCTGAGACCTTCCATGCTCCCCTCTCAAGTCTACAGCCTCTTCTTCCCAATTATTATTTTCACGTATGTGTAAGTATATATACGAACAAACAGATAAATGCCACCTGCTGAGGCAGGCTGTGTAGTTTGTGTTTATGTAGTTTCAGAACTGACCACTTTGTAGTGGACAACTAATTAGAAGTCTTATCTCTAGGAGAGGCTAACTCTCCTCTCAGCAGTCCTCAGCTACCTACAGTTCCTGGTCCAGGCATAGGATTCTGTAATGTTTTCCCCCTTTCAATGTTAGCATGTCTACTGATACTGCCATTGTTCAGATCTTGTTTATGCAGCCATTTGTATGAGTTTTTCACAGCAGACTTCCTGGAATTATTTCATTAACATTTCTAAGCATTTGTTTTTTTCTCTATTTGTGTGTATGAGTGACATAAACATGACCTTGAAATGTACCTTTTTAAAAGCCAACTTGAGACATTTTATAATAAAAGGCATTTCAAGTATACATTTGGTGACATTTGGCAATTGAGATGATATGATATTCGAAAACACTGTCACCCAAGATTTCTCAACCCATTTCTTTCCCTCAAGGCTGGTTCCTCAGAATGGCCAGAAAAGTGCATTGATCTGCTTTCATTTGCCATGGGCTAGATTTGGTCTTTCTTTAGACATTTTGTTATTTGAATTAGTATGAGGCATAAAAATGTATGGTTTGCACAGCACAGAGAGGGGAAGTAGATACAAGTACCACCTCCAGCCAAGAAAACGTTTGTAACCTGTAGTTTCTGGGATAGGAGAAGTCAATTGTTATCAATGGAGTGACACTGGGTATATCCACCCATGCTTAGGAGAAGTCAGCCAACAGAAATGGGACTTGGTGATGTTTTTTTTTTTTCTTCTTTTTTAAAATAAAGAGAAAGACATGCACTTAGGGGTAAGAAGATGGGGGAAGATCTGGAAGGATGTAGGGGAAGAGAAAGTATAAGGTCAAACTATGTTGTATGAAATTCTCAAATAAAAACTTGTTAAAAAGGGAAATCTAATAAAAAAGGATGAAAAGCAAAAAAAAAATGTATGGTTGGTATAGACTTGGAGAGGGAAATGTTGTGACAACTTTTAAAGTAAAACTGTCTATATTTTAGCTTCAAAATAACTCTGTCTAAACCTAGACAAATGCATCCTTCTCCTTAGGAAATATTTATTCAATCAATGAATACAGAATATAGTATGAAGTAAGCATTGGATACACAGCTAGGTAGGTGTATCCTTTCCTGTTCCATTGTGTGTAGTTAGTAAATAAAGTGGAAATAGTATTCCTCACCTTAAAATGGATCTCTTTCCTTTCCCTCATCACCAGTAACATGATTTTCACCATATACTTAATATTTATGTTTTAAGTCAAATACATGTTTGGTTACCAAGTTTTTAATATTTATTTGTTTTTAATCAAAGACAAGGTCTTGAATTAACATTGGTGGTTGAATGTGTCCCTGTTCCATCTACAATAACATTTTTGAAAGCAAGAAGTACTTGCCTCATCATCATGTTATAGCTCCTGTCATGAATGCACAGTGTATCAAAGAGTGAAGACCAGAGCCTAAGAACTGGGTTCAGATTGCTACTACAAGCTAAATTCTTGACTTTAAATAAATAGTTTAAATTGGAATCTGACAAGGGCACATATTTGCTTAAATTCTTGTCTGAATACTGGTGTGTGTGTGTGTGTGTGTGTGTGTGTGTGTGTGTGTGTATTGCACCCAGAACATATGAAGACATTATTGACTATTTCTTTTCTTTCTCATTGAATCTTCACACACCTGCTTCATAAAAATGACTTTACTGAATCAACAAATGGAGTAACAAATAAATGAAATTAATTTATCATCATTTTTGAATCTTTATATTATTTATGTTATACTTACATTTATTATTATTTCAATATTAGATAAACATAATTTTATAGAAGAGAAAGGTCATCTTCAATAAAACCTAGTGTCTTTTTCCACAAAATAAAATACATTTTATAAAAAGTATTCAGAATGATTAACACCAAGTATTACAGAAGATTTTCAATTCTAGTCACATTTATAATCTCTTAGTAAAAAAAGAATTCTTACCATCTATTAGCTATGAGCTCTTCTTATTTGTCCAGAGATCCCCCACCCCGAGTCTTTCCTTATCCTTATTGCCTTAACCTTCTTTACAGAAAAGGCTAGCCAGACTTGAGACGTTAAGCCTGGTTCAGCTGACGACCAACCTAAAGCAGCCTTATTTGTTTTGAAAAACAAAACTGGGATTTATTTTTCCAAAATCACTTTTGAAGCAATGTACATGCACTGGGTGGCTTACTGTTAGTGGAATATAGACTAGAGAATGAGCTGGAAGATGGACTTCTGGACACGCCTGCATGGCTGGGGTGTCTTGATAGGTTAACTGCTGTAAAAAGACACTCACCAAGGTGCCCACCATTCTCTGACATGGACTGTGTTACAGGTAGCTGGGCAACAGCAGGCGTTCACAGCACTGCTTCCTGACTGCAGATGAGATATGACCAGCGGCTTCAATCCCCTCTTTCCTGATTCACCTATCAGGATGGACTATGCTCTCAAACAATGAACCAACTTAGACGCCCTCTCCCATAAGTCAGGTACTCTTGTCAGAGTATTTTATCACAGCAATAAGAAAAGAAACTAACACAGCTATAAAAGGAGGATGTTTAAGAGTATGTTTATCTTGATTTGACTTTGCAGGATGCTTACTAGCTAAAAATCATTCCTTCTAAATGAACAAAACCCAAAACTCTCTGTACACAAAGGTTGTGAACTCAACCTTTAGCCTCTCTAGGGTTCAATTCAGCTATTTCTTCACACACTCATATAGTCTGGGTATCCAAAGCATAAACTGTTCCATTGCTTCTTTTATAAATACATTCTTCTAAATACTTTACGTTCTAAGCTAAATTTTTTTTTTTTTTTTTTGGTTTTTCAAGACAGGGTTTCTCTGTAGTTTTGCGCCTTTCCTGGAACTCACTTTGTAGATGAGGCTGGCCTCGAACTCACAGAGATCCGCCTGCCTCTGCCTCCCGAGTGCTGGGATTAAAGGTGTGTGCCACCACCGCCCGGCTCTAAGCTAAATTTTTTATCTACACATACTTTAAGAAATTTTGGGTGACCAAATATTTACTGAAGAAACTGAATCTTAGGAGTCAGTCACCAGTCTAACAGACTATTAGGGTCAATTCACACTAACTGGAGACAAACAATCATTAGGACCAGTTCACAATAACTGGAGACAAACAGCTGTGCTCAGAATCAGTGCATCAGCCATGCATGGACTGACTTTTAAGAGAATCTAGAAAATGCTACATTGCATCGACTTTTCCCCTGTTTTGAGCTATATGTCTGATGACCACTGCCTGAGCCACAGATTCATCAGATGCCTATGGCTATCACTCTCATTCCTGTTATATGAGGTAGGTAATTAATAAATAACTGTAGCATATGTGAGACTCTGATATGAGTTTCCATATGAAAATCTTTTCCAATTAAAGTTCAAAGTTCTCACCTATGGGTGATTACAGTTGGATTCTGTATGAAAACCTACTTGATATATGTGTCATCAATATTATTTGCAACACTGATGATATATTTAAATATTCAGATTGTCAGTGGGATAATGTTAGGGTCCATATACCTGATCTAAAACAAACTTTACTGCCATTTTCTTTAGAACACATACAGAAATATGATTAAATGAGGAACACAACAATATTTCTATCTTAAAAGAATCAGCTTGCATGAACATTACCATTTAATCCCATTTAGATGTCTAGTAGCTACAGTTCCATGATAAACTCCTTTCATTAAAGTAGAAATTTTCTAGACTCTAGATGTTTGATCCTACATAGTTCCCTAAGTTCATGGTACTTCAAAATAGAGTTCTCTTGGTAGCACATATCCTCATACAAATCCAAGAACTCAGTGGAAAGGGAGGGATCTCTTCTCATGGCCTGATCATCTGTCTTCAAGTACATTAGCAACATTTCCCTAGCTGTTTGACCTCAATGCAGTTGTTACAGAAGTGAAATATTATTATCAGACATACCATGGTAGAACACTACTGGAAAAAGTACTTAACAATAATGTAACATTAAACAAAAAAGTACACACAGGAAAGTTGGGGAAACAGACAGTGATCTTTATATTCTCCATCTTGATTGATAATTCATCAGAACACTCACTTGTAAGTTCATAGTCATTCTATAAATTATTACTTTGTTTTTATTTTGTCAAAGCTTCTGCTGTATTTTCCCTATTATCTTTTTTTAAAAGAATTATGTAGGCAATAAGAAGTGTAATCTTTGTTTTTGTAGAGAAAAAATTTTTTCTGTTATCTTTTCCCAATTAAAAATAGACATTTATTTTTAAGGATCAAAAATATTTATTAATCTGACAAAGTTGCATGTATTGCCATGTGCCTGGTTTGAAGTACCTGTATGTGGTGAAATGGTTGATAGAGCAGAAAAGTGCATGCATTATATTACAGGCTGAACGTGATTCTAATGAGAGCAGTTAGGACCTGCTCTTAGCAGTTCCCAGCAGAGAACACATAGCTCTTGCCTATTGTCACTGTACTGTGAAGTCGATCTCCTGAGCTTTGCCTCCTGCCTAAGTGCAAAAGAATGTGGATTTTTGAAGTTTCTATAATTGTATTATGTTGTGGCTTTGTCTGAGTTAATTCTCATTCATGTTTCTTAGAACTAGGAATCTCATTCAATCTGGACCTCATTCTTTCCTTCAACTACAGAACATTTCCCTCCTTTCAATTACTAGTTCTCCTTTATTCTCTTTATCCTCTTTCTTGTGAGCTTCACTGGGAGATGTTGGAGTCTCTAAATCTGCCCTTTATATCTGTGAACCACTCTTTTATACATTGTGTGTGTGTGTGCATGTGTGTATGTGTGTTGTATCTATATGAGTCTGTGTGTCTATGTAGTAGTATGTGTGTGTCCTCCTGTGTGTGTGTGCACATGTGTGCAGTTCACTACTACCTGCAGGTAAATCTTTTATGATTGTTTCTAGTCCAGAAATAATTTATGAAGCATTTTATGATCTCTCAATTTTGATATTGTTACTTTATTTTTCTTATAGCCATCTATTTATTTATGCCAGTGTCTATTGTATAAGCCTTCATGTTCCTTTTATGGTTATTGTAGCAGACAGTTCATTGTCCTCAGTTACTGCCTGGTCTCCTAGAACATGCAAAAACTCCAATTCCAAAACAAGTAATTACTCTGTATGATATTTAAGGCTGAGAATGTAATCAGGTATCCTTACTTGAGGGAGACAGGAATGTGGAAGACAGAGCAATGTTTATGAAGGCTTTAAATATAGCAGGAAACTTGTCATTTCCACTTCTAAAATATGAATGTGAGGCCCAAGGAGAGCAACATTTGCTCTGTCTTCTCTCACACAGATTAGTTTTGCTCATCCAGGTACAAATAGTGAAAAGCCCTAATCACAATGTGAGGTTTGGTGTGCTCTCTTCACAGATTGCTAAGGGTAAAAAGGTAAGACTGTGGATTTAAGGGGTGTCAACTTATATCCTCACAGAGACTTTCTCGGAGTTTGGCTAAGATCTCTTCGGTCTCACACCACTTAGAAGGAAAGTTAGGGTGACATTCTACTGAACATGGACATCATCCAAGATGACTGTCACGTCCACCAAGCACATACGTAATGCTGCATTAGGAAGTCACTTTCTCACCTGTTGATTTCACAGCACATGGCACTCACCCGTTTGTTTGCAAGGTCTTCTAAAAGAATCCGGGTTACAACTCTAGAGGCTAATAGCAGGAGAAAAAAAAATGACATATTCTCAAACACTAATGATGTCAAGAGCTGCAGATTTAGGTCAAGATCAATCTAACAATAACTTCTTCAAGATGTTGAGCCATCAAAAACTATCTTTTTGAAGAAAGATTTGCCTCTGCTCACCACACTTTCTTCATTTCTGTTCTTAGTGAGAAAGCATGCGTGTCAAAAGAAAATGGATTTGGGCCCTGTAGAGTAACCACTTCACACAGCTTCTGTGTTAAAATGAATCAAGCCACTGCAGAACTGGCTTGATCTTGATGTCTGTTCTTTTATATATTTTGTGCTAATAAACGTTCAGCTTCATTTTCTCATAAAAGGTACAATTCTGATACAGAAAACAATACCTGGATATCGTTAGTTTACAGCATCTACATTTCCCTGATTTTTAGGGTTAGTGATGTTCAAAATTAATACCATTCACCTCTCTTCTGCTTTAAAACACTATTTCCACCTCAACAAGGAAATATGATCCAACTTGGAAAAACAATCATGAAACACTAAAGAATAAACTCACCATTTCTACATGTAGAGTTGTAAGTTAACCATCATATAAAGGGAATAGAAAGGTCAATTTGAGTGCATCCAGCACACATGAGAATGATCTAGTATTGCTCCTGCATATTTAAGAGTTTGCATAGCCCTGTCTGGTTTGGAAGAATCCAGCTTAGTTCAGCATCTATGCAGGGCCACCTGTATGTACCTCATCATCTATTCTCATTAGAAATAAATAGAGCTATTCATATGCTTGAACCTTTACTAACTTTGAATTACTTGATGACATTTTGTGTGTTTGAGTTCAGAGATGTTACTTAAATTGCATTTTGTTTTACATATTCGTGAAACAAATGCCTAATTTTCTATAATGAATGGTTGGGGTAAGTGAAGTTGTGTAGATGAATTTCTAAATGGTCTTATTAAATAAGAAACACTGAGCCAAATATAGGGGTGAAAGCCTTAGAGATCAGGGAAATAGTGAGAGCCACCAGCTAGCCTTAATTCACCATGCCACTGTAGCTTCCCCTGAGAAAGCTACTTCCTGTCTACCCAGGCTTTTATTGCCTTGCTGTTCTGCCCTCTCATTGGCTCTTAGCCCAGCTACATCACTTCTCTGTTACTGCCTGTCTGTACAGACCTTCAGGTCTCTATGGTTGGTACTGGGAATAAAGGCATGTGTCACCAAGCTTGGCTGTTCCTTAGTGTGTCCTTGAACACACAGAGACCCTGCCTGCCAAGTGATGGGATTAAGGGCATGTGCTACCACTGCCTGATTTTTGTGTTAATAGTTTGCTATTACCCCTGATCTCCAGGCAAACTTTATTTATTAACATACAAAAAAATCACCACATTTCAGCACAAATAAAATATCACCACATTTCAGCACAAATAAAATATCACCACATTTTAGCACAAATAAAATATCACCACAAAGTTGGTCAGTGGGTCAAGTTACCTTGCCACTAAGTCTGACTACCTGAATTCTGTTTCTGGAGCTAACATAGTGGAAAGAGAAAACCAGTTCTTACAAATTGTCCCCTGATCTTTACAGTGATCACCAATTTGGGGTAAGACAAATTGTGTCATTTACTCAGGACCAATATATGCAGAACACTGAGCTGCTATTGAAGCCATGGGCAGCTCCACAGGTGCAATTTTAGTACTTCAGAAAATCAGTAAAAGAGATACATCAATCACAGATTTAAAATAAAAATTATATACATATGAGAGAATTGGATTAAGAATTCACCAGTGGCTGTTTCCATTAACTGCAGCAAAAATGGTATGCCAAACATTAGTTAAGGTCAAGGTTCATAGCCACAGCATTTGATATCAGGCATATTTGTATTTTATAAACTGAATTCATCATGCTTATCTTGCTTATTATCTATCACTCTAAATCATTTGGATTGTTCCAGTCACAACAAGAGCCCGATGACCCAATGACATAACTGTATCTCCCTGCTGAGACACAGTTGGATATTTATTGCTACACTTTCCAAGTTCTTGTCAGTACCTACGTTTTCTAAGAGTGAATATTTCCCCCATAAACAATTACAGCTATCATAACATCCCCCGAGGTGCATAATTTAGGATGAGATGTTTAATGTTCTTATACAAGAACTACTCTAGCATGTAAATTTTTTTTCCAAACAGAAAGCCAACTTAGTATTCAATTCAATCCAGAATGGTTACTCTTCCCCACAAAGCATTTAAAATGTCATTTTTCACATACACATGGACATGCATCCCGCTGTACAATTGCCCTATAGCAATTACACTGTATGGAAAGAAGCTAAATTGGCAACAGCATTATAAAGAATTTGTTATAAAGTTTTATTTGAGCACTTGCCAATGGAAAAATCACAAGTTTCTGAAAATAATAATATTGATGCTAACGCAAGGAAGAGATCAGCCCCATGTAAGATGGTCTGAAACAAGAAGATCAGGGAATCAGAGAAGAGGGCTGATAAATCTGAGGGGAAAAAATCTCATCCTTGCTAAGAGATTCTACAAATCCATTGGGGATGATGACTTGAAAGTTAGTAAAAAATTAATTACTCTGTGTGTGTGTGTGTGTGTGTGTGTACAATACTCATAATTCATGTAATGTAAATTCAGTACATCTGAGGATGTATGATCTACACCATATTTTTCCCAAATAAATGCCTTTAGGTTGTTGCAACTACTCAGCCTTTGTAAATGTCACTATGACACAAAAATTTGGCACAATCATATTGGTAGTAACCCTTAACAAAATGTTACACACTATGCTTTTTCTAATTGCTCCTTCAAAAGCAGTCTCAAGTACCCTCATTCACATCTCATCACAGCGGAAGTACAACAATCTCTTTATTCTCATTTGTGTTCTCTTGGAAGATGAACGACATGAGAGCTACTCTTTGAAGCCTGTGTATTCTCATTGCAAGGACAGAGGCAGCTAACTATAGCTTGAAATCTTAGGGTAGACAAAAATGTTACACAGGGATATAGGTAAGATATGTATCACTATGCTATGGTCCCATATAAAGACATAAAAATTTGAAATAATGTTCTGGGAAAAGACAACAATTGGTAATAATAGAAACCCATTTTCACATTCAGATAACCACAGATAGAACCTCCCAGATGTAACTCTTTAGCAACTCTGGAGTCTACTGATGAAAAGTTTCTGTGAAAGACTTCCAAGCACAAATTTCAGCAGACTTGGATCGTAGACTTGATTTGATTTTGGTCAACACAAGATTTAATCAAAGTGGAAGCTACCCATACGTCTTCTCTCATAACTGCTGGGCATGGAACTGAGCACTTGTCCCTGAAGGAAATACTACACAGAACACAGGAGCAAGGATAGAGGAAGACACCTTGGTCCTTAAGTATCTAAAGTATCCGAGACTTGTGTTCAGTTACTAACTGATACATTTGACCATAGACAGAGGAAGCATATGCCATTATATCTTCCTCACTGGCACAGACCCCTAACTGCTGGCTGAGAGTATTTCTAGGACATTTAAAATGTGCTCACCTACTTTTTTTCTCCCCTTTCCATTTTTTTTTTCAGTTTATCTCCTTGAACACAGATGTTGAAAACAAAACCTTTGAAGAGCAACTGTTTACAAAGGAATAGTTAGAAAGTCACCTGCACATACAAAGGAAGATGTAAAGTCAAAAAAAATAGGGTAAAGGAGTGTCACGCACCAGGCTAAAACTAATATTAGGCACCAAGATGTCTACACCCATCCAAAACAAAAGGCAAAAATTGAAGTCAAAGCCACTAACTGCAGAGAAAGGGGTTAGTCTGACTTCTACAGCCACATTATTAGACTCAGAAGTCCAGTATTCACATCAGAATCATAAGGCACACACAGTGCTGAAAAGTGTTGTCAAACAAAAACACTATATCCTGTATAATTGTTCTTCAATATGAGGAAAAGGAAGACATTGGCAAATAAACAAATTGGAGGATTTTGTTACCCCCTGATTTCCCCATAAGAAATGCTATAATGAGTCATTGTTGAAATGTGTGTTAGATTGTAACTCAAAGCCATATGAAGAAAATGAGATTAAGATAAAGGGAAAGCAATGAATAATCTAAAAGCTAATATTACTGTAGCTTTATACAACTCTGTTTTCTGTATTCTATGTAATATAAGACTAAAATATTAAAACAGATTTGTTCATATAAATATAAATTGTAATACCACATTTTGTTTTCTACATAATTTAAAAATTAGATGTAGAAAAAGTATCAGTTGTTATTTTTGGACATAAAATATACAAAGACACAATTTTGTAGCATGGACTACTGAAAAGGATAGGAATGAACCTTTTAAAGGAAAAAACAAGTTTTCTTTATAGTAGTAGTATAGTCTTGCTGGTATTCATTCCAATTAAACTGCAACTTGCAACTATATCATATTAAAATGTAATTACCATGGAAACCACAAAAATAGAAAACAAAAAGAATATACAGGAAAGGAAATGAAAAAAGAGTTTAAAGACTTCATTTTAAAAATCAACTATGCAACTAAAGGGATGGCTTAACAATTAAGAGCACTGGTGCTCTTTCAGAAGAATCAGATTCAATTTCTAGCATCTACATGGTGGCTCACAACCATCTGTAACTTCAGTACCAGGGGATCTAATAGACTCTTCTGAGTTCTATGGACACCAGGCATGGGTGTGGTATACAGACATACATGAAAGCAAAACATCCATACACATCACATCAAAATAATTTTTCATAAACCAACTAAACATGAAAGAAGGGGGAAATGCAGGGAAAGAAGCAGAAAAGGTGATAAGGCACACAAAGTCAAAAATCACTGCAACTGACTGATAGATATTTATGAAAACATAGATTAATGTTGCTAATCAAAAATTGGAGTTCAGCAGACTGGATTTTAAGTCATTTTAAATAACTCTATTAACCAAAATTCAGGTTCATCTCAGAATGAAAGACACAAAGAAAGAATTTGAAAAAGAAAGTTGAAGGTAAAAGAGAGCATAAGGATCTCACACCCAACAAAAGCAGAAGTTATCATAATATCAAACAAAATTGACTGTAAGTAATGAAGCACCAGATGATGACGACAATTACATATTAATAAAATGTCTGGTGCAGATATCATGAAGGCACAGAACTATAAACACACACAATACACACACACACACACACACACACAAACTCAAAAATCAACAATCATTGTCCACCATGGCAGGTGAGAACATCATTAATTCTATCATCTACAATGAATATCAACTAGGAAGAGAGAAAATAAGGAAATTAACAGAATCAACCAAGAAGATATAAGGGATATACAAACGACTCTTTACCCAATGGCAGATGTATACTTTATTGTAGCTGAAGTTTTCCTGTGTACATCTCACTCCTGCAGCTGCTCAGACCCAAGTAAACACACAGAGACTTATATTACTTATAAACTGTATGGCTGTGACAGGCTTCTTGTTATCTAGTTCTTATATCCTAAATTAACCCATTTCTATTAATGTATAAGTTGCCATGTGTTTTGTGGCTTACTGGTACTTTTGCATCTTGCTTCCTCTGTATCTGGCTGGCAACTCCTGACTCAGCCTTCCTGATCCCAGCATTCTCCTGCTGTGAGATGTTCTTAATGGCAAATGTATTGCTGATTAGTCAATAAATAAAACACTGATTGGCCATTGGCTAGGCAGGAAGTGTAGGCGGGACAAGGAGGAGAATAAAGCTGGGAAGTGGAAGGCTGAGGCAGAGAGACACTGCCAGCCGCCACGATGACAAACAGCATGTGAAGATGCCGGTAAGACACGAGCCATGTGGCAAGGTATAGATTAATGGAAATGAATTAATTTAAGCTGTAAGAACAGTTAGCAAGAAGCCTGCCACAGCCATACAGTTTGTAACCAATATAAGTCTCTGTGTTTACTTGGTCGGGTTTGAGCGGCTGTGGGACTGGCAGGTGAGAGAGATTTGTCCTGACTATGGGCCAGGCAGGAAAACTCCAGCTACATTCTCCTCTCTCTTTGTCCTGCCTATACTTCCTGCCTGGCTACTGACCAATCAGCACTTTATTTATTAACCAATCAGAGCAACACATTTACAGCACACAGAGCAATGTCCACAGCATTTCCCCTTTTCTTTTTTTTTCTAGTTAACATAGTAAAATTACATATAACAAAACAATTATCAAGTAAGAATTATAGTTAAAATATGTAGTCTATTTGTATTTGGCAAAAATTAAAGAAGATATGCTATCTATCCTGTATTTGTGAGTCTAAGTTTTCATATCTAACTTATCTTTTATCATAACTAAGGAAAATTATAACTATCCAGTCTTTAACTACATCAAAGACCTCAGAAGGACATAATATTACTTGAGAAATGGGAAAAGAGCACAAGCAATTTTCCAGAGTCCTACGAGAGTAGACAGAGACAACTGGCAGCCTGGACACTCATCCAAAATTCCTCTCTAAAGTTGGAGCATCTGTCTTTAGCCCACAGGCCTAGAGTCTCTCAGTCACTTCTCTCTGTGTCCTGTAGAATGTCTGGCAGTTTCCTCTGCAAAGCAGGAACCTGAAGGACCATTTTACCTTGCAAAGTTCAGTGGTCACTTTACTATGGGTCCCGCATGTGCAGTCGATACATCATTTTGTCAAGCAGTCCAGGCAAGAACAGTTTCTTGCCCAAATGGCTATTTTTGCCAAGAAGAAAATAAACTCCATATAGAGTATCTTCAATGCCCATCCTCCTCTCTGAAGTAAATCGGTGCTGCCAGGAGCAGACATGTCTCACTATCCAGAAAGCCTAAATTTTTAAAACATTTTAAATGCCATATTCTGTAGGTCTTTGAAGTGTTTGAAGATTACCTACCTAACTGAATTATACCTATGTATACCTAGAAAACTTAATGTGACTATAAGTTTGACTATCATAGAAGACTAATTATTAATCTGTATTTTTAATTATCCATTACAATCGAAATGAGTTACATAAACAATGCTTCAAACGAGACTAGAAATATATATACAATATAACAAAATTAAATTTAAACTTGTATCAATAAACTGAAATCCATAGCAATGTAAAACATTTCTAAACAAATTGCTGCTCTTTAAAGTAGGTTCATTAATCTACCCTTAGGCAGCATAGTGCACAGCTTGGAGACACCTCTGTGTAATGTGGCATAGGTCAAGCCTGAATGCCATGAACCTGCCATAGAGTAGCTCAAGCCCACATATTGTGATGTCTTGCTGCCCACAGGAGACATGAAGCAGGAACTTGGGTGGAAACTCAAGCTGTTGGGCACCATTTGTAGTTGAAGTTTTCCTGTGTCCACCTGGTTCCTGCAGCTGCTCAGACCCAAGTAAACACACAGAGACTTATATTACTTATAAACTGTATGGCCATGGCAGGCTTCTTGTTATCTAATTCTTATATCTTAAATTAACCCATTTCTATTAATCTATAAGTTGCCATGTGGCTTGTGGCTTACTGGTACGTTTACATCTTGCTTCCTCTGTGTCTGGCTGGTAACTCCTGATTCAGCCTTCCTGTTCCCAGCATTCACCACTGTCTTTGTCCCGCCTATACTTCCTGCCTGGCTACTGGCCAATCAATACTTTATTTATTAACCAATCAGAAAAACACATTCACATCCCACAGAGCAATATCCATAGCACTTTATAAGTGTCCATAAGACACTTTTCATGATACAGCATAGGCAGACCACAAAAAATCCTTAATGGCTTTAAAAAGATAGATGTCATACAATATATCTTCTCCAGCAAGATGAAGTCAAAATAATAAAGAAAAAGAGAAAGTAGAAACCTTACAAATTTGTAGAAATTAAATTATGTTCTTTTAGCAAATGATAGATTCAATACTAAATCATAAAATAAGAAAAAAAGTGGATAAACCAATAAAAAAAGTCTATCGTGTCAAAACTTACTGGGAAGATACAAGAGGAGATGAAGTGCATCTGGGAGGAGAGAGGGGGAAAAGTGGGGGTGGAAATGATCAAAATATAATATATGAAAATATTAGTGTCAAATTATATAATAAAAATCTTTCAGATACAACAAAAGCATTTCTAACAGGAAAATGTCATACATTGTAGAACAAGAAAGATGGGCTAGGGACTTGTCTAAGTGCAGAAAAGAGGGTATGAGATGAATCTTTGGAACCCACCAAAAAGCCCAGCATGGCTTGAGTCTCTGTGACCCTGGCATTGGAGGGCTAAAGACAACCAGACACAGTGATCTTGGTGAGAGCAGCCTAGCTGAAAAAGCATTGTCTTTCTCTGCCCTTGGCATGTTCCCAGAGTTATGCAGGCATATTTACATGAATACACACACATACACACACACACACACACACACACACACACACACACACACATATACAGTGTGTCTATACATATCATATATATAGTACATATTTTTATGACAAACAAAAATCAAAACAAGAAAAACTTGATGTCAGCAATCTAACTTGGTAGCTTTGTGAGCTGAACAAAGAACAAGAAATGAAACACACACTTAACAGAAGCAATGAACCATAAAGAACTGAGCAGAGATTTCTGGAATTGAAACAGGAAAATCATAAAGAAAACCGATTTTATAAAAAGTTAATTAATAGCATTTATTTTTAAGATCCTCAACAAAATACTAGCAAACTCAAATCACTAACATATTAAAAGGTTTATACACCATGACCAAGTACAATTTATTCCTGGAAAGTAATATGTTTCAATACAAAAACCGAAATTTATATAATATACCACATTAACAGAATGAGGGGGAAACAATACACAATCATCTTTATTGATGCAGAAAAATCATTTGACAAAATTTAATATGCTTTCCTGATAGAAACACTCAATGGAAGTGCTAATAGAAGGAAATTACATCACCATAACAAAACCCAGATGGTGACACACAACGGGAATCACACACAATGGAGGGAGAAGGGAAGGTTTCCTGTAAGAATAAGATCTGGAGAGAGATGTTAATTTTGGTGACTTCTTGGCATAAATCTGGAGTGCCTCCCCAGACAGTGGGCAAGAAAAAGAGTCTTTCTCAGAATCAGAAAAAAAAAAAAAACATATCAATTTTCAAAGAAGATCACATATGTAGAAAAAAATTAGATTTCATAAGAAAAAAACAAATTCAGCAAAGTGATAACAATATGAAATCAATCCAAAAAAATCAGTTGAATTTTTGTATATGATGTACTAACAATTAGTGTTTCAAAGGGGGTGAATTTAAGGACAGTTTTACTTATAACAGCATCATGAATCATAAAACAAAGTAGTAAGTGTGCAAAAGATTTGTCTGACAGAAATTCAAATATTTCCAACAAATCAAAGAAGACGTTGGTTGTGAATCAGTGTATGGAAAGACAGCACACACTTGCCAGGGGGAAGACGTGATAATATTATTATGCGCAAGTTACCTGCAGTGATTTGAACGTGGATTAATCTTCCAAATCTTGTGGACTCAGTGGAAAGCGGGCCAATCATGGGACACAACTAAGAAGGAGATTAACACTCATCTTTTAAGGGTGTGTTGGGTTTCTGCATGTGCATTACTCCACTCGAGAGTAGGCTGGTGGGAAACACAACCACAGAAATGGTACCTTCTGCAGGTGGCTGGTTCCTTTTCTACTTCAGCCTCTGTTCTAATACAGGCAAAGATCCTACCCCACCGAATGCTGGCATCATACTTATTGTTCCTTCCTGCACCAAAATCACCCATGTAAATCTCAATTACCTGGGCCCACACATTGTGTTCTATCAACGTAAAACAGGGTAAGGCATTATTCAAACTCCTCACCAAATTTAATGAAATTCCTGTGAAAATCTCAATGACTTTGAGAGAAATTCTCATCCTAAATTTCTTAAAATCTTGGGAAATCCTTCACAGTCAAAACAACACTTAAAAAGACTAATTTGGAGCAATCACACTTACTAATTTCAGAATTCACTGCAAATCTATGATAATCCAACAGTGTGGTACCAACATTAAAGCAAACAGCCCAGTGGATTGTAATGTGAAACCAGAGTAATCCCCTCATGTATATGCAAGTGGTTTTGATATGTATGTTAGAAATATTTAATACTGAGAAGAAAGCGATTGCAACAAATATTGCTGAGGAAACATGATGCTATTGGACTTTCACCTAATAAGACACCCAGAGATGAACTTAAAATGGATTAAACAACTAAATGTGAAGTCTAACAATATGAAAGGGTTGTGGGAATTCATTTCACCAATTGCTTTGGGGTACAAGCCTTAGGGCATGGCTTCTTGCCTGCCTAAGTGACCACTTAAAAGAGGAGAGAGAGGGGGCCACTCTCTCTTGGGTGGTGGAGACTGAATCAAGCAGCATGGAGCAGTGTGTGTCAAACCCCATCATTCCTGGGCAAAACAGGAGGACTCTGTGACTGGATCTACCTTATCCTGTATCTGTGAGTCTGTTTTCCCATAGCACCCATTAATAAATTGATCTATATTCATATATACACTCTTTTGGTTCTTATTTTAATGAATGTTTAATCAATATCTGATTTGACATAAGGTCCACTCCACAAGATGGAATTCATAACCAATACTGCTTGGGTGACCAATACCTGAGACTAGATAGCCCACGGACTTAGGGTAAAACCAAATACTACTGTTCTATAAATAAGAAAGAAATAAATGTAGCAATAAAATCATCTCTAATGATATTCCATCTATTCATAGATCAGTGACTTAGTCATCATCAGAGAAGTTTCCTCCTGCAGAAAATGGGAACAAATAGACGCCCACAGACAAGCATTATGCATAGAATGAGAGAAGTTGGAACACTTACACCTAAAAGGAATGTTTCCATCAAATCCCTCCCCTTGTGTCTCAGGAACCCTGAAGAAGAGGAGACAGCAACAGTGTAAGATCCAGAAGGGATTGAGAACATTAAAAAAAAAAAAAAAAAAAAAAAACATGATCAAAGCTCATATGAACACACAGAGACTAAGGCAGCGTACACAGGACCTGTGCATATATATTATGCCTTCCAATTCACTGTATTTGTGAGATCCCTAAGTGTATGATCAGGTGAGTCTCTGGTTGTTTTGCCTTCCCTTTGACTCAGCTCCTTTTGTTTGTTTGTTTGTTTTTTCAATTTAGACGTTAATTTTGTTTTTTATATTATATTATTTGATATTAATTATGTTACATTATTATCCCTTAGAAGCCTTTTTTTGTTGTTGTCTTTTGTTTTTTGCTTTTTCCGAGAGACAGAAGGGGAGTGGATCCAGATGGGAGGGGATGTGAAGAGGACATGGGAGGAATAGAAAGAGGGGAAGCTCTAAATCAGAATATATTATGTGAGAAAACTATTTTCAATAAAAGGGAAAATAAACTATATATATTAGTTTTTTAAAAAAGTACCACTGGGCAAATTCTTTATGATATTGCAGGTATAAGGAAACAGAGTAAAAGTGAGACAAAATGAATATTTTGAAATTGTCTTATTAAAGTTGAACACCAAGAGACTTACTCAAAAAACAGCAACTCACAAAGGAGAAGAGATGTAAAGAGCTGAACTCCTGGGCATGGAAACGTGTTAGTCTCCAAAGGTACAAACCTGGCAACTTGAATTAAAGTGCTGGAACCCACATGGTGGGAGGAGAGAACTCTCCTTTAAATTGCTCTCTGGTATATATGGAGATTGTGTTACATGTGCAGGCACACACGTATGCACGCACACACACACACAGAGAGATTAAATAAATAATAAATAAATGAAGTAACAAACTTGTAACCTTGTCCCCTGAAAAGAGAAAAGTACATTAGTATAGTCACATTAGAGAGTATTATGGCAGTTCCTGATCAATTCACGAAAGAAAAAAAAAATCAAATAAATCAATTCCATTTCTAGAGATATACTTGAATGAATCGAAAGCAATGACCCAATGATAGAGACAATATATGCAGATAGAAAGATAGACTATTGAGTGACAGATTGATAGATCAATAGATGGATAGATAAATGACAGAGGGATATCAGAAAGATCAGGAGACAGACAGATACATCCCTGAATGTAGTAAAATAGTTCTCTGTCATTATCTAATGGTACATGAATGAAAAGTAAAATGTGAATATGAGTATATGTGATATTTTAGAGATTCAGTAAAATATCATTTATCCCTAAAATTAGACCACTTTTGAAATATGTTACAACATGTATACAATTTAGGAACTTAGGCTAAAAGCAATGCATCAGTCACAAAAAGAAAATCCTGTCTGGTTCTGCCGGTACAAGACACTGGTGGTAGGACAGTCGGAGAAAGAAGTGTTGACAGGGGGTAAGGAGCAGAACACAGTGTTCGGTTTAATGAGTCTATGCTTTAATTTTTTTCTAGATGAAGTAGCTATGAATCTAGATAATCAGTATAGAATATCAATGTGTTCATTATCACTCAAAAACACATAAATAGCTCTGGTAACAAAGTTTGCCATGTATGTTACCACAACAAAAAGAAAAGCAGAACTAAAAAGATGCTCGTTTGCTTTAATTTTGTGTTTTTAGCCAACATTTCAGCTGACCCTCATAAGGTCAGTTCTTGAACCACATTGAGAAGTCCTTGGAAATGCAGGTGGTCACTTCAGTTACCAGGGATTCTGCATCTTATTTATTAGCACCTTGGGCTAAAGCCTTGAAAAGGTTTAAATGTAAATTAAAAGATTACTATCATCATACATTTATAAGCATTAACACTTTTTATACTTAAGTGAAAATACCTTGGCAAGGATGTCTCATTTCTCCCTTACTATATTACCACTCATATATTTATTTTATTTCTTTAGGTCTTCTCTGAAACATCTACATTTTATAGATGCCAGAGACAACATTCTCTCTCTCTCTCTCTCACCTAGCTCTCTCTGTGTGTCTCTGTAACATACATACTATTTGCCTTTAACTTATCTCTGAGCAAAGTATTTATGGCTTTGCTTGTATCTGACCTAGCTGTTCACATCACACACCTTGAAGAAACAACATGAAAAGACAAGCCCACCCTCCCATCACATGCTTCATTGTTTCCTGTGCCCTTGATGGGTCCTGGAAGTGGAGTGCTCTAGGAAAGAAGCAGCCGGCCATTCTGCATTTATCATGGAGCTATCACACAAAAACTAGAAAGGAGTTGGGGGAGCGAAAGGAAAGCGTTGAAGGGGATAATCAAGTGTAGTGAATAGTTGCAATTACAAATTAGGTAATTGGGCATGGAAACATTTTCTTTAATTTGAACATTCTGCTGTGAATTCTGAATTCACTGCTCTCTATTTGTGTCAGTGCTTCCCTATTTCTTGTTTCTTAGTTACTTTAAGAAATAATTATCTTCAGCTGGAAATAAAATATTCTGTGTGGCGCAGTACATAGATGAAGCCCCACGCTACACCCCTGTTCAATGACAACCCTTTGTGTGTGGATCATCAGATATCTTACAAAGTCTAAAAATGGAAGAGGAACGTACAAATCCTGACAAAGGAGTTGATGACTGTGGAAATGAAAGATACACCTGAAACCTGGAAGCCGGAAATGTGCTCAGAGTTCCATAGGTCCACGGCAGCTGTACTCTAAAGTGACTCCTTCAAAATCGAATGGGAGAAATTAGTTTTCTCAAATGAAACTGAGAAAGGAAGGGGCGCCAGAAGGGTTAAAGTTACTCAAACAATAACTCCACATTAATACTTATAGCACAACGTTCCCCCGTGGCTTTGAGAGTAAAACATGTTTCACCCACAATCCCATGCTCAAGCAAAGTGTTTCCAACCAATCTCCGTCAAAAAGTGTCAGAAAGCATGACTACCAGTGCCAGCAATCCTCCTCTTGCTAAGCCTGAGCCAACTAAACTGTAAGGATATTTTGGGCAACTGTAATCAGTATGATAAATGTGGTGATTTCTCTATGGCAAGTCACTGTTTAGTAGATATCACATATTCTGTAAGGGCTGTTCACAGTACATCATGAGACTTCAACGACTTAACAGAAAGATTGTAGTACTTCAGTGGTTTTCCCAATATACCCATTAAAACATAACAAGCTAAAAAAATCACAGAAACAAAAATAAGTATTAGATCACTGTAATTTATCTGAGTTTGTTTTTTTAACAGATTACTTTTTCTTTATAAATAATGCAATAATACGAGTAATAACAGCAAAGATACTAGCCCATGGACAACCATTTTAATACTACTTTGGTTAAAGTGAGGGCATGTTGGAAATTTCAAACATGTGGAAACAACTTACCTACTTTCTATTTTCTCAGTCTAGACTAAACTCTGAAAAAGAATACATAGGCAAGAGTGGGGGGAGTTGTGGGTGGGTAATTATGACTCTCGCATCCCTCTGTTGCATTTAGTTCAATATGCAGTTCCCATCAGTGTCAATACCATCAATCTTGATCCACCAAGCAAAAGCAGGCAGGCCAGTGAGTGCTGTCTTCCTCATCTGAAGTAGTATATTCAAAAAAGCAGAGTGCATTGCCCAGAGAAATTGCAAAATTTCTTTCTAAAATCACCCATGCCAACTTTTGTTGTGTGGTTACTATACATATTTAAAAATATAACTTCCCCAAATTTCCTGCAATAAGAAAGTAAACTAGGATAGTTAAAATTTTATGATTATTACAGCAGTTAATAAGCAAGGATAAATAGACATAAGGTAAGACAATGATAAATGCCTTATTAGAGGGAACACTTTCTGTAACAGATGGTCCTTGAGCATGCAAATTATCTGAAAAACAACCAGTGCCAACTATATTTATAATGAAAATTTAAATAAAGAAAAAATATCCTATATTACAATTAGAGAATTTAATTGTCTCAAATTTTTGTTCACCAATCACCAAATAAAATAAAGCTTTGTAAAAGATCTGTTCCTCCTTCACTGGGCCCAGGAAAGCTGGCCTTTCCTCTTTTTGGACACTACAGCAAGAGAGCTCACCTGTGCACTCAGAAAAGAGGGCCCCCATCCCTCACAACAAGCCCGGGTGAACCAACCCTGAAGGAACCTGAGGGAGATGACTGCACCCTCTTGCCCCAGGTAGGTAACCCAGGGACCCGGACTGACCAGCTTGGTTACCATGCAGGCCTGTAGCTGGGCCTTGGTTTGACCCACTCTAGCATCTACCTCACCTAGGACCTGCTGGAGCTGGAAAAGGGACTGATTCTGTGGAATGATAGCTGCAAGATTTCTAAGACTCGTGGCAGCCATAGGATATCCCAGAGGATTTCTGGTGAGGATCCATGATGATGGTGTACCAAAAACCAGAGGCCTTGAACCAGACCAGTGACTCACCTAAATAAACATTTGCCAATAAAACTGATAAGGACAAAGAGTTGTACTATAGCGCACACTGAAGCCTCCATTGCCCACTAGGATGGATAAAGAGGTGTTGCAGAAGCAGGAAAAGAAGGAGAAGCAAAATGATTTTTCCTGTTTTTTGTTTTGTTTGTTTGTTTTTGTTTTGTTTTGTTTTTCCTTTTGTTTCTGTTTGTTTGCTTACTTTGATTTGTTTCCTTATGTTGGGGGATGTGGCAGGGATGAAGGGGTATATGGGGGGATCAGAAGGTGAACAGAACCTGGGGTGTATAATGTGAAACTCCCAAAGAGTCAATAAGGAAGTTAAAAACAAAAAAAGATCTGTGCCTAAATACATGTTTCTTGGCCAAAAAGAAAAAAAAAAAAAAAAGGAATGGTTTCTTCTTTCCCTAGACCCTTCTACTAACCAAAATGTCCTATGTGTGCTTCATAAGCATCTTAAGGTCAGGATGATGGTCAGTAGTAACACCCTTGCCTTCCAGCATGATCTGCTGAGTTCTATCTTCAGCACTCTGCAGGTGTGGTCACACATGCCTGTAATTCCAGAGATGGGGAATGGAGACAAGTGATTCCTTGGGGCTCATTGGCCAGTCCAGCCTACTTAGTAAGTTCCAGGCTAATGAGAGAATCTGTTTCAAAAAACAAGGTGGGCGGGATCCCAGGAAGGACAACCAAAGCTGTCCTATGACCTCTACATGCACACACACACACACACACACACACACACACACACACACACACACACACACACACGAGGGAGAGAGAAAGAGAAAAAGAGAGAGAGAGATCTTAGCACAGTCAGCTTCATTTTACATGTATTTTCAACTCATGCTATAATAATGAAAATCACCAAATACTAGTGTTGGCTTTTATAGAGCTTTATCAGTATGTGGAACTTCTTTTTAGACAATGTGTATATATAATTATATATGTGAGTATAACTTCATATCTGGATATCAGAAAGTTGTGATGTAAAGCTCAACTCGGTGTGTGTGGCCTGATTTGGGGTATTGTCCAATAAAATTTACTTTAAGAACTACTCAAAAAATCACGACCAACATTCTAAAATGGTAAAGTGTCCAAATTATGAGGTTTTATATTTAGATTTACATAATACAAATTCTGAGGGCTGGTTTTCTGTTTGCTAGAAAAATCTCATCTTGTTCAAGAATGTTTGCAGGAAATTCACTTGAAATCCTCCACTGTGAAGACACATTACCCTCTCCAGGAGAAAGGCATTTGGAGAGAGGAACACATATCTCAGGCTCTATGCAGCTTACACCGTTGACAGGCATGGAGCTTAACATAATTATGGTTCTTAGCTGTGCTTTCCTCTGATGAGCTTTTGACCCCAATAGCAAGTGTCAGCAAAATTGACTATGACCTTGTTATTGGTCTTTCAACCATCTTCTCTACCATTAGTTGACTAATCAGTAGGGTCAGTATAATGTTGATAGATAATTAGATAGTTGATAGGTAGATAGAGAATAAATAACTACATAGTTGACAGATAATAGAGAAGTTTATTGATTATAGATAGAGACTGATTAGTTATAAGTGGGTAAATGATGGTTGGTAAACTTACAATTAGATAAATCATTAGGTAGATAACAGGTGAGTAGATAAACAAATGATAGACATAATATAAATAAATGATAGGTATAGACAAGATATCATAAGTAGACAGATGTAGATTTATAGATGATAATAAAATAGACATATGACAATAATAGATATGTAGACATATAGCAGATTGATATTTAATAGACACACAATAGAATGATAATAGATAGATTGTGGATCATAGATCATAGATAGATATAATTAGCAGATATATGATAGATAAATATGTGATAGATAGGTCCATAGTTAGAATGTCTGAGAAAGAGCTATCAAAGAAACTTCTCAATAAGCATGAGCACAGTGGCAAGATTCTTGCTTATAAAATCCTGTAACCTTGCTGCTGCATTCTGTCTTTTTCTAAACAGCTAGTGTAGCATTGAGAATGGTGTGAACGGCTTCTCATCCTCCCCTCACTATCAACACTGACTATGAATCATCTCAGGAGAGAGAAGAGAAAGCAGTCAACATGCTGACTTCTCATCCACTAGAATATCTGTGTTTGTCAAAAATTAAGAGAAAAAGACTTAAGGAGAAAGTGGATGCGTGCAAAAAATTTTACTTCAAAACCTACCAATGACTATGTCTAAAGCAGGAAGGGAGATTCACACAAAGTAGAAGAAGGAATCTCTGTGGCAGGAATGAGGATATTATTCTGGGGGACACAGAAGGACAGGTGGACACAGCAAAGGTAAGTGAAGCCATTACACTGTGGAAGGATTGAAGCATCAACGTGGTATAAAGTATGTGACTTACTCACTTTTCTGTGAGAAGCAGACTTGCAATTCTCAATGCATCTGTTGTATGAAACATGGGACCCTATAACAGCAAAATAAGAAATATTTGCAGATTAAGTAAGGGCTATGGCTTCTTCCACTAGATTGGAGCCGCAATTTTCAGGTCATCACTGAAATGATATTTTAATTAGTTTAGTTCCCAGCCGGGTTGTCACTTAGAGATGTCAGAAACTTAGTTCTTTTTCAAACATCTCAGACTTGGTTATGTGTGTATAAATAGAATGAATTTTATATATATATATATATATAGTTATTATATATTATAAGTTATGTTATATAACTTACGCATATAGTATTGAAGCCGCTTATATGAAAGATATACAGGAAATAAAGGGACAGACTAAGGTGAAGAATGAAACAGCTTCTTTAAAATGTATTCTAAGTGAGAAAATTATAAATATCTCCCATGATGGTATGTTGGTAGAGAGTCTGAATGTGAATAACTGATCTCTATGTGTGACATTTAGGATGTACTATCTGCCTCCATGCCAGTATATCTCTGAAACCTTATTTCCTAGTTCTGCCAATTCCTTAATCATGATACTTCTAACAAAGACAACTTTCAGTATCTCGGTGCAATTATTAATGTTTAGTTTTCTCTCAATGAATGTTCCAAAAATACATCCCCTGGAAAGTCAAGTGGTAAGTCCAATACAAATTGTCTTGGTTATCAGTTAATAGCTAGCTAAAACTTGAGTCTCCTTTTTCTGTGAAATCAGTTGTTATACCGCCTATCCTCTTCTTAAGGGACACCCATGTGTCATTGAAGGACAAACTACTTACACATCATTCACTGTGTTTTTATTGGTGTCCCTAGAGTCCCTAGAGCAATAAAAACACAGTGAATAATGTGAAGTAGTTTGACCTTCAATGACACATGGGTGGGAAATTGCTCCTCAATGCTGAGATGGGGAAAATTTTAAGCTCTAGGAGAGTTTGTAAGACTGGCCCATTTCCCCCATTCTAGCTTCAGGTCTTAGAGGTGATTGCCCTCTATTGAATACATTCCTGTCATTAAAATTCCATCCCTCACAAAATTATTAAGTTAGCCCACAAAGCCATTACCAAAGTTAAACTTTTTGGACTTTCAATCTCCAGTCTGTGAGTTAAAATAGCCTCTTTTCATTATAAACTCCTATCTTCGGATCTTTTCTAATACTAATGAAATATGAACTATTACTAACGCCAACATATAGACTGATAACAGAATCAAAGTCAGTTTAATAATTTATATTGATTATTCCTTTACCGTCAAGATCCTTAAAGCTGAGAATGAACAAAGTACTGAAGCAGCGTCTGCACACCCATGCCAAACTGCCACTGGATGTTTGTGAAGGCTGGCGATGAACTAGCAGTGGTACTGAGATGAGTTTCTTCTGAGTGTAACACTGACCTCAGACCACTCTTCAAAATGTGTAAGGCACAACAGTTCCTTACCAAGGGTACAGCAGGAAACATCCTGCAATCCATTAAACATCGGGGAAATGTTATGTAGTATTTTCAGACACATGAGACTCTTACTCCTTTACCTGTGACTTCTGAGTATTTTGTAGACCCACACTGAGAGTGGCGAACAATGCCAACAAGACACTGACAACCTTGAAAACACAACAAGCTGGCACTTCCTCTGTTCTCAAAGCTTCCTTAATGGGAGTCTCATAGGTTTTAGCTTCATTAAGACTATTATGTAATAAAATAAACTTACTTGTTGAATTTAAACCTTTCAGAAGTTCCCCAAACTTAATATGAACTCTGTCGGACACTCAGAAATCCAAGCTCCATGGATCTTCTGTGTGTGGTGTCCATACAAGAAGATTCTAATGTTTCTTAAGAAAGCACATAAGAACCTATGAACTGAAATGACCCTCTTTAACATTTCTGATGTGATTAGGAGAAAGTCACATAGTATCTTCTAGTCTTCGATCTTTTATCTGCAGAGTTGACATAAGAGATCCAGTATATTGATAGGGTAGATCTAGGATCTCTTTGAAGACTAAACACAAGATTTTAAACTAGGGAAATAAGGTTGTTTCAATTTTAAATTGTGGAGACAGAGTTTCATAGAGCAAAAAGATTAACACAGGGAGTGCAAAATGCAAGGCATTCAAAATCAAAAAGTGGTAACTAGCTGGAGAAATTCTTATTTTAATATAAAAAATACAACTTTAATTAATTACATTTTTCACAGCAGTGATGGGAAGTGCTTCCATTTGGTTTGAAGGACCAAAAATTTAACAAAAGCTGAAACTACTTTTGAGCCTTCATGCCTTTCTGGCTGTCACCAGCACATTCAGGTGCTTTGACAAGGGCAGAATCTTGACATAAACCACACTAAGCAATACTGAAGCTCTCCATCCTTATAGCCACAGGCTCTTTTAAGATCTGTGTGAAAAAAAAAAAACAATTGAATATTGGGAAAGGTCAGAAGCCAGGATGAAGAGACATTCTGATTAAAGTTTTCCCTCCAGGCTGTTAGAGCTTTCTCTGTTCTCAAACTCAAACACAACAGCACTTCACCCATGCTAGATTCCTGTTTAAAGTTTCAAGAATATGGGTTGTTAGAGATCAGAATATTATCTGTGCTTCAAAGGATTTGAAAGTTCAGGCTGTACCTAAACAGTGGGAACTGGGTCTTGCTGCTCGTGTAAGGCTCTTCTCTCCTTTAATTTCTGCTTTTCTTCTTCGGGTGCATAGTTTTAAAAGTTTCATTTAAGATATATTATTTAGGACAAATAATTCTATAAAGTCTTGGAGAGGAACTGAGTTCTTTGATGTCCAAAGAGTATGTTAAAAAGCAATAAAATTGATATATTAACTTTGAAAGTTTTAAAGACTTAATTTTTATATAAGCAACTTTAATGCAATGCAGACAACTACCAGCTACCTAATCTCAACCAGGCTCTTTTTTTAAAACCATAAAACACCTTGACTTTAAGTCAGTCTCTCTCTCTCTCTCTCTCTCTCTCTCTCTCTCTCTCTCTCTCTCTCTATCTTTCAATTTTGGACAGCACAAAAGTTTCCAAAATTGTACACATATTTCTCATTGCTAAAATATGGGAAGCTATGAAAAAGAAAGTGATAACATTTGTAAGGAAGACATCCATTCTATATCTAGAGACCTTTAAAGTTGCTATCCAGCCCAACCCTTAATATGGCCAAGCCCCATGGCTACAAAGGAAGCCTACAAATCACACATGCAAATATTAGCTCAAACGAAGGAACAACAACTTGACAGATCCTCGAAAAGTAAAACATACAGTTTCCACATGAGCCATCAATTCAAATCCTAAGTGCATGCCCTATTGAAACAAAGTCAAGAAGTGAGTGCCCGTATTCCTGGCAACATCGTTCACAATAGCTAAAATGTGGAGGCAGCGCAAGTGTCCAACAGTCAATGAACAGAGGAGCAGAATGCATGTCAGAAGGAGTGTTTCCAAGTGTGAAAATAAATGAAGTTATAATATATGCTACAACACTGATGAACTTTAAAAATGAACATATTCCATGAAATAAACCAGATACCAAAGGAAAAATGCTGCTTAATGCCATTTATATGAGGTATCTGTTATAGAAGAGATACATTCACAAGGACATAAAATAGAACGATTCCTGCCAAGAGCTGTGGTATGGAAGAATGTGGAGGCACTGTTTTATAGGAGTAGAGATTTTATTTGGAATGATTAAACAGTTATAGAAATAGATTGAGATGATGTGTGTACAATATTATAAGAATAATTAATATGACTGAGTTGTGTATTTCCTTCTTAGTAAAATGCAGTTTAAGCCGGGCGGTGGTGGCGCACGCCTTTAATCCCAGCACTCGGGAGGCAGAGCCAGGCGGATCTCTGTGAGTTCGAGGCCAGCCTGGGCTACCAAGTGAGTTCCAGGAGAGGCGCAAAGCTACACAGAGAAACCCTGTCTCGAAAAACCAAAAAAAAAAAAAAAACAAAAAAAAAAATGCAGTTTAAGCTTGATGGCTTTCTCAGTATTCCATCTCAAATTCAGTGGAGTAGGTAAGTCAAGCATACAGCTGTATCCAGTTCTCTATTTTTCCTGCCTGGACCTTGCCACACTTTGTGGAGAGCTCTATATATGGGTATGTATAACAGGTGACATCCTTGGTCCCTAGATACAGATCATCATGGGGTTGTGTGTTCTGACCACAACAAGCCAGGAAAGATAACATCTCTTGCTAGCAAGACCCCGATTCCATGAAGGAAACACAAGGAACCTCGTGTAGAAGAGGATAAAGGCTGGCTGTGGCCACAGTCCTTAGGCTTCAGAAAGTACTCTGACCTATTGGTGGGTGTCAGGAACACTGTTCATAGCAGGCTTAGGGTGAACGCTGCACCCTCACCTGCAGTATAGGTGCAGGTCCATAGGCCATGCTTCTGAGGTCTAAGGGCAGAACATGGTTCTGTGAGTGTCTCACCCTCTATTGATTCAGCCTCACTAGTACCATGAATGGAAAGCACTTTACTTTAGTTCAAAAAGAAAAGCTAAATGTCTGATCTGGGGTTAGACAATAAAGGTCTCTAGGCTCAACCCTGGTTGCAAGTCTTGTCTATTTTAGGAAATGACTGGTGTTAATCCATGTAGAATTAACGCCACCAGCCCTCCGCTGTGCATAACCTTTTGACATCCAGATTGGTTTGTTTAAATACTCTTTGTTGATGCCGCTTAGTTATTTCCTTCAAATGCTGGCAAACTATGCAGCTATCCAGTGCGCAAGTCATCTTGGGGTCCCTGAAGTGGTGACTGACTTTGTTGGACAGCTGCCACGTGGTGTCAATTTGCACACCACTTCCTCTATCTAAATACATCTTCTAGTGAGCAACGGAAACATTCTTAACCCGAGTTTTTAAGGAATGCGAGAGTATCAAGGAAAATCCAATCACAGTTTTTCTTCATAAGAACAAGTTTTCAGTGTGTTCAGGTGGTAAAGCAGTGGTAAATGTTCACTTATCTCTTTGTGGTTTTAAAACTGTCTATGGCAATTCTCTCATTTCATAGCAAGATGCTCTGTACCTGCAAAGAGAAATCCATGCAGTGCCTTGCTCTACTTTTTGAATTCTGCCCATATATCTAGATTTTTTCCTGTTGTAAATACCTTCAGCTGACTTTGCAATCAAAGAATGCCAAAATCAAGAATTCTACCTTTATGACCAGACATCTAAATGGCTCATATGTTCCTTGTTCTCATAGATCAAATCAAATTACTCTATCCACCTTAAAAAATATTTTGACCACACAGTCACCTTTCAATAATTAGCCATGAATGTATCTTTGTGATTATTTCATTGATTCCTATAAACCCATCAACTTAAATGAACACTGTAGAAGCAGTCACGCTAAATAAGGGCAGCTATTGGTACAAAAATTGGTGGACAAATGTACAATGTAAATCAGAGTAACCAATAGCCAAAAGATATTTGGTAACTACACAATGAAAAATTTCTCACTTTAAATGGAAAGACACATGGCCCAAATTGTCAAAACCAAATAATCTTTTTTTTTTTCTCCCAGAACCATGATACCATGTAATGAGAAATTCATGCTGTCACCTTAGTAGCATTTGGGAAATATTGCATGACGTAAATCTAACCATACGCAAACCCATGTGGAGGCATGTTCCACACATAAACACACTAGAAGTTTTCAAATATTTCAGAGTCACAAGAGATAAGGAAAGAGTAAGTGACTGGCAGACAATAGATTCTGCAGCCAGGAAAAAAAAGAAGGGGAAATATATGGGAAAATGAAAAGTTTAAATACACATGAGTTAGTATGACTAACAAAAACAAACAAACAGACAGACAGCAGTGGTAATAGTATCAATATCTTACATGACAGCACATTGTAACTATGGTATAGCATTAGGGTTTTTTTTAGTTGTACTATATTATTAAATAAAGGTATTATTAAAATAATTATTGATATTAGCTCTAACATTTAGTTATAGTGATGGAGCAGACAGTTAATGAATTAATCTAAGTGCTTATTTTTCTGATTTCAATGAATATCCTGGAGTTACAGAAGATGTTAACATTAAATGACTCTAAATGAAGAGTGGAGCTTATGGGAAATCATTATTACTTTTATAACTTCTCCATAAGTCTAAAATTATATTAAAATAAAAAGATTTTGTACAAAACAGAGCACAGTCAGCAGACACTTTGTGTCCTTTGCCTCCTGTCTGCCTGGGGTGTGGCTCCATGCTGCAAGTGGAGACAGCAGGGCAGGAAAGAAAATAAGGAGGAGGGCTCTGCAGAGCCAAGAGCCTCAGCCCCTGTCAGCTCACAAATCTGCAGGGGATGCCTGGTCCTAGAACTAGCTTCCTGTCCCCAGCTTCCTGACATATGGGGACAATGTAAGAAAGACAAAGAATAAAACACAAATAAATTCTCTATGCATTGGATCAGGTCACTGGAAACAGTAATTCACTACCATTCTTTAGGAATTAAACCTTTTCATTGGAAATTATTGTTCTCTGTGTTTACAGCTAAATCTTTGAATGTCACACACTTGGCAGTTGAAGAGTTTTGTGTTGCTTTCTCTAAAGGAATGTACTTGGACAAACATCCAGTTTCCATTGAATCCTCAAGAATTCTTCAAGGTAGAATTTGTTGCCTTAACTTGTGGAAGGAACTGATTATCAGATTAAACACCTCAAAGTCACACAGCTACTACCATGATATAGTGGTGTGGAATTAGCTCTAGACATTATTATTTTCCATTTAGATGTTGAAGTCACTCTCCTGCCCTAGAGTGTAATCAAACACTAATGACTTATTCTAGCTAATATGGTGTGTAGTAATACAGACCTGTGACTTCAGCACCAGATCATGAAAGCACCATAGATTTTTGTGTGCCCTCTATGTCTTGGGCCACTCATTATAGAGAAAGCCAGTCACCTAGATGTGAGTAATGAGCATGTTGCTAACATCACACAAAAATATCTTGGATGAAGATGTTCCAACCCCACCTACTTCTTCAGGTGACATCCTGACTGTAACCTAAAACCAGAGATACTTAGCAAACACAATTCCAAATCTGACTCATAATTTTAAATAGATGAAAATATTTTTGTTGTTTTTAACTTCTGAGTTTGGGGGTAACTTGTTATATAGCAAGAAATAAAACATACAACTACTAACAGAAAAAACTAGCAAATTCCTTAATGGAAAGGAATCTTTTCCCTGTATCATTAATGCATTCTTCTTGGCAAACTGTAAGCCTGACCATTATTTTGCTGAAAATGTGAGTAATTACTGTGTAAGTTAATTTTGTAAACTTCCTTCTTGATAATATGGTGTGTTCTACTTTGCAAACGTTCTCCTATCACAATTTCAGAGCATGGGTCCCAAGGACAGCAGAACATTTAAGGGCTAATAGAGGAAGGAAAGAAAAATTATCATGTACAAAAGTATTCATGAAATATTCATGAAATAGATCAATGCAGTATCTTAGGATATAGTTTATTTATATAGTATATAAAAAAGAAAGGCTGTCTATAACAGGATTACTGATTAGAATAGTGTGATCAATCTAAAATAGGTAACTAGAGCCACACTATTGCAATGCAATGTTTACATTTTATAATATTTGTTTTCTCTATATGTTTTCTTATCAGGTCTACAAATGAAGTGGCTCGTATTGGTCAAAGTGACCACCAGCTAATAGAGGTCTATCAGATACACATCAACATTGTGGCTGGCATAAAACTTTTTTCACTGTGGCTGTTGAATTACTAACTTAGATGGTACTGGCATAAAAAAAAAATCAAGACTCCTACGTTTCATCTGTCTAAAGTCCATCGTGATGACTAGAAAGTCCACTTTAGTGAGACCTTCTGGCAAGGGTAGTGCATGGCTTACAGGTTGTACAGCTGTACCCTTGGGTCCCTTTTGTAAGATATTTGATTGCACTGTGTAAAGATATGTCACTGTGATTGGTTTAATAAAAAGTCAAATGACCAATAGCTAGGCAGAAGTATAGGTAGGACTTCTGGAGAAGGAGAGCTCTGGGAAGAAAAAAGGGTGAGTCACCAGCCAGACACAGAGGAAGCAGGACATGCAGTAGGACAGATAAAAGCCATAAGCCACATGACAGCCGTAGATTAATAGAAATGGGTTAATTTAAGTTATAAGAGCTAGTTAGAAACAAGCCTAAGCTAAAGCTGAAGATTCATAATTAATAAGAAGTCTGTCATTTTTGGGGAACTGGGATGGGACAGAGAAAGACTCATTATACATGATGTTCTATGTGAGTGCTTGAACCCACAACCCTGAAATTAACAATCTCATGCTCTAGTGACTGAACTAGGTAGGCTGCTTTCATAATTAATAAAAAAAAAGTCTCCATGTTGTTATTTGGAAGCCAGATGACAGGACAGAGAAAGAGTCATTACAGGCCTCATCTTAGAAATATTCTTAACATCTCATAGTACATGTGACAAAGAACAAATTTCCTTTGAAATAACATGTGTTAGTCATGAATTGTGGGAACCTGCACCATTTCCTTACAACCTTAGACATTTCAGGACGGATGGAAGAAGTCCATCAATGCAATGGTAATGGCGCCCATCAAATATTCTTTTCTGTGCTGTGCTTTTTCCTCCTTATTGGAGCTCCTCAAAAGTGCTAATTGCTTTAGTGTGTGTGTGTGCGTGCATGAGTTTCCTCAGCTCAAAGTGGACAGCAACTGACTTCTTTTTTTCTCAAATGAATCTTCTGTCCACCCCCTGATGTGCTGTGTTTCCAATCAAAGAGCAGGAATAATTCAGAGAGTGCCAGGAAGTACTTTTCTGGTGTCAAAAATCCTCTTAGTGAAGTTCCCTGTAAAATGGAAAAAAATAAATAAAAGCTAAATGAGAAAATGCATAAAATCATTTAAAGGAAAATTGGATTGTTGACATCAGTCTTGTAGAATCTGTATGCATGTGTATATAATTTTCTTTATAACTGCAATAATTGTATAATAGTGACATATGTTTGTTAATTATACTTCTCTGTGGATGGAACATTATATAGAGGTAACTCAAGGATAACACTGCTAAGACACTCATGGCTAGGAAAACACAAGAATAAGACATTACAAGTGACAATGTAAGGGCCTCCAGCTGCATTCTCTGGTATATAAAAGCTAAGACTTCCTACCACTTTCCACACAACAAGAAAAAGCTGGACAGAATGAAAACCAATGGATACCTCAGAAAACAGAGTATGCAGGTTGACCCTGCAACATTTCATTCTGCAGACAGAGCTGTGAACTGCTTGGCTGAGTCATAAGCTCACGTAGCAAGGCTACAGGATACAAAGTCAGTAAAAGTCCATAGCATCCTTTATGCAGGAGACAGATATTTGGAGACAAAGCTAAATAAAACTTACTATTTCTGATTAAATGCAATACTTTGATATAAATCTAACAGAATAGAGATGCAATGCTTATATATAAAAAACTGTGAGGCAATGATGAAAGATATCAAAGTTATAAATAAGTGGAAAGATAACATTCTTGTGCATAGAAGACTTGATAGTGTTAAGATATCCATTTTTCCAAACTGATACATATGTTCAATGTGATGTCATTAAAATATGGCAAGTTGTTTTGTAGCTGTAGGCAACATGGTCATGGATTTCATACATACAGCAAGGATCTATTACTACCAAAGGCTGAGGACTGACAACACTAATGATTTCAAAGTTTACTATAGAGTTGATAGAATCTAAACAGCATGGTGTTCTTTAACAAATATGTATGAAATAAGTGGGACAAAGTAGAAAACTGAGATATTTGATACATAAGAGCATTTAACTAATGTTCAGCATTAGGCAAAAGCAATTCAGAACAGACAAGACAGTGTTTTCAATGAGTGATAGATACTGCATTGATTAGACATCTATGTTCAAAACAAACAAAGACTCACTTCTTATATGAAAATTAACTACAAATTGACCAACAATATACAAAAAAGCTACAAGACATGTGAACAGACACACAGGATAAAATCATGTTAATCTGGTTTGGGGTGAAAATTTAAATATAACACCAATATTAACAACTTTAAAAAATGTGTTAGACTTCACTAAAATGAAAATTCAAAGATTCAAAAGATGTCTCTATTGGTAAAGATGCTTGTTGCCAAGTCTAACTACCTGAGTTCAATCCTATGAACCCACACAGTAGAAGAATGGAGCCTAAACCTGAAATTTGTTCCCTGTCCACCACGTGTGCATTGAAGAGTATTGGAGTCAGGTATTTAGAGGTCAGGCACTTGATGCTCTTTTATGGGGATGCTGTCTAATCTTTTCTCCCAGGATTAGACTGGTTTAGGGATGTAGGGATCTGGGAGAATACTGTGAGGCCGTAGTACCACTCTGCTCACATCCTACCCAGAGTTCATGTTATTCATTGACTTAGAAATGTCAATGTCAGAATGGACTGCCTACTCCAGGGCATATATATCACATTTCTGTGCTATTAATTTTAACCACATACCCTTTCTGCATCTACACTGCTCTACTTGAAGTCATACTTCTGAGCATTCTACACCTCATAACTGGAGAGACATACTACAGCCCTTGGAAGCAATGCAGTAATGTGAACTACGTAGAATTCATCTGCTTGAGAGTTTTTGTCTTTACTCCCCAGGATAACCATTAACCAAAACCTTACTTAGATCAACATGAGCTTAAGCACTGTTTCCTTTCTTGATTATAATCTGTTTATTGTTGCACACACACACACACACACACACACACACAAGCACACACACACACAGAGAAATGTAATAAACTAAAACTAAAAGTCAATCCTCTGTGAATTGCATTTTCAGGAAAAAAAAATTAAAGCCACAGTCTGGAAGAAAATATTTGCAAAACAAATCTAATAAATGACTAGCATATAAAATACACGAAGATTTTTTTCAAACTTACTAAAATAAAATAACACAATTATACCTGAGTAGAAGATTGGAATAGATGACTTCCCAAAGAAAATGAATTGTAATTCTGTATATAATAGAAGCTAATCTCCTTTACTTGGAGGAACAAAAATTACAATAACTATGTCATATAGTAATTGGTTATCCAATCTTCCTGAGCCCTCTGTCCCAAGAAACTCCTGATAACACTAATTCCTGGCAAGTGTGAAAAGCAAACACAATTCATTTTTTGCAGATAAGAATTCATACTGGCAGAGCTACATTTGAAGAAAATTTGGTACTTTCTTATGAAGAGAGGCACAGTTCTACCCTAAACTACATCTATATAAGCACTTTACCCAATCACTGTATGCCATGGAAATCAGCATGTACATGTCCACTGTGGCTTCACTGAAAAATAGTCAAGATCACCCTCAACAGTCAAATGAATAAAGTTCACATGTATAATAAAAATGGATTAAAGTGAACCAATAATAAAAATGAATGAGTGGACAATGTATCACTTTAATAAAGGGAAGAAGCCAGTCTGTAAGTGTCTTCTGAAGACATCTATGTGATATTCTAGAAAGAGAAATACGGAGGAGGAGGCAACAAGCATGTCAGTGGTTGGCACAGCTTTGGTGGGAATGAGAAGACTGAACATATGAGGCACAGTCATTGGGGGGCCATTGAGCTCATTTTTATGACAGTGGTAGTGCGTGTTTGAAGATACACATATGTCAACAATTTGGAGAAATTACTGACACTAGGGATGAATTAGGTGACAAACAAAATGAGCCTGAAGAATCTAAGGGTGTCAGAAAGCAGGAAAAAGATAAGAAGAGGATGAGATGTAGCCCAGTGACACAGAACTTACCTAGAATGCCCAAGGCCATCAATAGCATCTTTCATTAGCCTCTTGCCCCAAAGAAATAAAAGACTGAGAAAAAAATGAAAAATAATATAAAAAGACATAATAAAAAAGGACCACATGTCCAAATTTGGAACAATTTGAGCAATATAATAAATACAACCAAGACAGAAAATTTTTTAAGCCCATGTTGATTGAAATAAGCTCATGGTTAATGATTATACAGGGGAGGAGATACAAATCCCTCATGGAGAAGAATTCCAAGTAGTTCACATTGCTGCATTCCTTCCCAGGATTGGAGTGTGTCTTTCCAAACATGAAGTGTGGGATGTTCAGAAGGACATATTCATGTCAACAGGAGCAATGTGCAAGCAGAAGGGTGGAGGGGGAGGTTAAAAGTTAACAGCAGAGAAATGTGACACACATGACCTGGGGGAGGCAGTCCATGCTGACATTGACAGTTCCAAGTCAATGCATAGCATGAATACCAGGTAAGGTGTGAGTGAGTGGTACTATGGCTCAACATTATTCTCCCAGATCCTTAAGCCAGTCTAATCCTGAGAGGAAAGATCAGACAATATCAGTAGAAAAGAACACCAAACACCTGAACTCAAAATACCTGTATTGGTGAAATTATTAAGGCCACTCCACGTAGTTAAAAGGAGATTTATTTAATGGCGTAATTTACAAGTTAAGGGATAGGTAGGTCGCGGGGTCTGGGGAAGGTGTATCGCAGTCCAGCGGTGTTCTCTGGAGCTCTGCTTGGCCCACCTTCACCGTCCAAGGTCCCGGAACCCAGTGAGTGCACCGCCCATCCAGATCTCAGGTCTCCAGGCGCCTCCCTTGGCCCCGCCTTGTAGGCGTGACAGTTGCTGAAGTCTCAATGGGGGTTGGAACTTCCAGATCAAAGCTGGAATGGCTACCCACTACATACCTGACCCCAGAACTCTTCAAAACCATCAAAATCCTAAAAATAAGAATAGACTGTACAACTCTCATAGCCAAGAAGAGTCAAGAACTAAGATGAATAAAAGTCATTTTTGAATCTCCTACACAAATTCATGCATTAGAAAATGGAAAATGGTAGGTAAAAACCTACTAAAGTAGGTTCAACTATTAATAGTCACTTAGTAACATTGCTTCTTAATTATAGTAACCACAAAAGACAAATGCCAGAGTGGATGAGTTCCAGGGGTATGTGTTATTTTTCTGTTAATGTAAATCTATTCTGAAATTAAGTGTTTGTTTTTAAATTGGAACAAAAATTCAAAATGGTAGATAAAAAGGGAAGCATTAAGAAAAATAAAAGAATAACATTAATTTTAGAATTTTTCTCATTTTACTCATATATAGTCATAAATATTTAATCATCATCCATAAGAACTCTGTATCTGTAAGTGGAATATATACTGGCCAAATGATTCTGGCTGATTTGTAGCAATAGATTTTGCCAGACACAATAATTCAGTTCCATAATAAATATTTTAGACTTCAGTGTCACAGTAATTCTGCAGTCTAGAGAGTTACTCTTCAGCCTTTGTTAGTAACTTAAAGTAAATAATATATTGAAAACTTTCTATAGAGTATTACTGATAGTCAGAGTGAATACATAACAGAGTAGGTGGGGATGAGTTGGAAAGGTCTAGCCCAAGTAACATTTTGTACACAAAATAGACCATGATGATGCTTCATTGACAGAATGAAAGGACCAGCTCCTTTGAGTGGTTTTAAGCAATGAAGCAATACCTTTAACAAGGAAGAAAGATGCAGAGTCATCTTGTATTCAGCAGTGGGTTTCCATAAAGCCTCAAATTATCTTATTGTTTTATATTTACCTAAAATTATATATAATACATATAAGTGCATTGTGTGAGTGTGTGAGCCTGTGTGTGTACCTTAAAAGAAGTCATGCCAGTGTAGTAGAATATTTTAAGGCATGCTACTTTTGTTTATGCTGCATTTGTTTAACTCTATGAAGTTGTGTTACTGTGCCTGTGGTCTAATAAAGAATTGAATGGCCAATAGTGAGGCAGGAGAGTGGATAGGCGGGGCTGGCAGACAGAGAGAATATATAGGGGAGATATCTGGGAGGAAAGAAGGGTTTTATAAGAAGAAGAGATGGAGGAGTAAGGAGATCTATAAGCCAGAGAAAAAGCCAGCTACACAACAAGCCATGGAGTAAGAGTAAGATTTACAAAAGTAAGAGAATGGGAAAAGCCCAGAGGCTAAAGGTAGATGAGATAAGTTAAGTTAAGGACAGCAGGCAAGAAATTAAGCCAAGCTAAGGCTGGGCATTCATAAGTAATAATAAGCCTTTGTGTGTGAATTCATATGGTAGCTGGGGGACCCCCCAAAAAGAGAAAAAACAACTAAAAACATGCCACTAAGGTTGACAACCCTCTCTACAAGAACTTTAGACTAATAAGAAATCATCCCAGTACCAGGCATAATAAATCTCCTTTAGAATGGCTAGTGAGGTTAGTTCAAATGACTCCCAAAACAATATAGACTATGGCTATTGCCATTGTTTCTCCCTCAGGGGTTGAAGCTAAGTAATGACTGTTGAATATATTAAGCACTTAAAATACAAGACTCAGATGATTCAAGCTAGAGATAACCTGAAAGCTTCCTGCCAAGAGAAGGAAGCAATTAATATTCCTACCCAGCTGTAATACCTATAAATCACAACAATAACCAGCATGATAAGGTATCAGTAAATGGCATTAACATGTTGATGTTAACCAGTAGTGTTCTAATTGGACTTAAGGACCAATCACCAAGAGAGAAACCATGCCTGCTGCTTAAAACCTTGGACTAGTTACCTCACTATCTTAGAAGTGAATCTTGTCTGACCACTCTGCTAAATCAGCATGATTTTCTCCTAACTACATTCTACATCCCATCTTTCTACCCACAGATGAATGTAGCTACCACCTCCTTCAGAGAAGGATCTCTTTATAGCAACCAGAGACCATGACACAAAAACACAATTAGATACAGTACACAGATCAAAGGGTCATAGAAAGGGAGCCCAGTCCCAATGGATACAGCCCTATCACAACCCTCTATCTGTATAGTTCAGGGAACATCAGAGAAGAGGGGCTGAAATGAATGTAAGAGTAAGAATGCCATGCAGTCTGCTGTGAAAGAGTCTCTTATGGATAGGGCTGCATGAATGAAATCTGACCAATGGCAATATCCATAGGCATGCTAACACCAAAGGGGAAATCTCAAGCTGTCACATCCTGAACAGGGAACTATGGGCAATGGATGACTACTGAAGAAGAGAGTTAGCCTGTCTCAGAGATGAACCCCCTCACTCGTTATCTAATATGAAGTGGTCAGCCCTAGACCATAGACACACAAACAATAAAAAGACTCATCAGGTTGTATTTATATTAATGTATACATTGTGTGTGTGTATGTGTGTGTGTAAAACAGAAGTCATCAGGAAAGAAGAGGTTATCATCATCAGAGAAAGGGAGGGTCATAGAAAAAGTTGAGGAAGGGAACTTTGAGAGCTGAAGAAAGGAAAGGGAAGGGGTAAAGTTGTACTATTATATTTTAATTTAAAATCTATTAAAATAAAAATAAATCACACATAACTTTTAAAGTGAAGTAGGGAAATCTGTAAAATGAATATGTATGCTTGCTTAAGAAAGGTAATAAGAAGCTTGAATTT
This sequence comes from Peromyscus californicus insignis, assembly GCF_007827085.1. Lineage (NCBI taxonomy): Eukaryota > Metazoa > Chordata > Mammalia > Rodentia > Cricetidae > Peromyscus > Peromyscus californicus. The sequence goes on from NW_026294534.1 coordinate 2,748,414, forward strand.
TATAGTTTTTACTTTATACCAGCATATGTAATTTTCCTTGTTATATTTTTCTGAAATCATAGTGTCTATCACTTATGCTACAAAAATAAAATGATATTTTTCTTAACTTCTTATAGTGTACCAACTCTTATGCTAGCATTACACTCTCATATTCTCTTGCTCCCAAGTAAATTTCTTCAAATATTAAAAAAAGAATAAAAGAAAGAAAAGAAAAGAAAAGAAAAAGTGTGTCTCTTGGGGAGCAGGGAGTTGGAGAATGGAGTTTTAAAAAAAATAAAGTAACTGTTTCCTGCTTTTTCAACAGGAAGCTCAGGCCAATAAAAGGGTCAATGCATTCTTATTGTAGCTTATTATCTCTTTTTTATTTTCACAAATGAAAAAAGGATTTCTCCTTGGCAGCCTTATGAAAGGAAAATAATTATTCCTTTTCTTTTCAAATTCTTATTTCAAGGTTCAAAAAATTAAGGCAGAGTTGCATATGTCATTCAAAAATGAAAAGCATGTCTTTTCTCTAAGCATACCTTCTTCACATCAGGTCTGCTCTGATTGGTGCTTATTCTCAGGTTCTTCCACTGTTCTGACGTTCATACTCTCTCTAAAAGAAAATAATGTTCTTTTCACAGAATTCTGCAGATGACTCTGGAATGGTATGTTAGTCACGGGAAAAGAAAAAATAATAACTAGGTGGTCCAGGAGGCGGGGTTATTGACAGACTTCCCCAAGATCCACCATGGCCATTACCTTCTGCCAGCTCTACCACTATACCAGGAACTGTTGTCTATAATAAGAAGCCATGGCGCTTCTTCTCCTGCTTCCCTTTATGTGAGGAATGGCTGCTTCTGAACCACAGTACTTCCAAGCCAAAGTGTGTCTGCCACTTTTCCTTGTGTTTCCTTCCTGCTGAAGGCCCTCGAGCTGTAGTAGACAGTTACAGAGAATCTTCCTTGTTATTGTTCCCCAACTGCCTACCCATCAGCCTCTCGTAGCAGAAGATAAACTTACTCTACCCTACTGTGGCAGCATTTTCTGCTTCCAGCAGATGAAGTTGTTGAATGTCAACCTTTTGCGTAGTCAGGTTGATGAACGTAAATGTCACTGATGCCTTTTTCATATGATCATAATTATCCGTGGACCAAAATGAGTAACATACTAGTGTTTGGGCTTGAATTTGTGGTGGCTGCCGAAACCCAAGGGTTAGAGGCTTAATTGGCAGACAATAATAACTTATTAGATCCTGAGAACATTCACCCAGTCATTGGCTTGATATCTTGATGGATTAGTAATAGGATGGCATTTGAGGGACATGAAGCATGGTGGGAGAAAGCAGGTCATTATTCCTACTTTGAAATTTGTATATTGAAACTACTTTGAAAGTGGTGCATTGTATCAGGTCTCTCCTCCTGTCTTATTCTCCTTCATGATTGCCATTAAGTAAGCAAACAGCCATGCCCTCCTAATGCCATTCTGCTGTACTGTTGCCCACTCCTCAGCTGAAAACTGAAATGGCAATACTCAATAAATCCTTCCATTTTAGATTATTTTCCCTGGTATTTTTTTGTCATAACCATTAAGGACAGAACTACACCCAAGTTACAGATAGAAACTGTAATAACACGAGTACTGAAGTACTTTATCAGGTTAACAAAATTATCTCAATGCATCAACATGGCAACTCTCAGAGGACCTTAGGATTAATGGGATTTTTTTTCTTTCATTTTTTTTTGGTTCTCTATTGTATGTATGTGTGGAACCATATGCTTATCATGGTGCCCATGTGGTGGTCAAAGCACAGATTGTAGTAATCAATTATCTTTCCATGTGTATGTTGTAGGGGTGGACTCCAGTTGTCAGGCTTATCAACAAGTATCTTTATGCACTGAGTTATCTCAGAGGTCCTGTGAATAGCAACATTTTAATCCCCATTGTATTATGGAGACAACAGTTAAAGGTGATCCAGGAATCTGGTAATAGGCAGCTGGTTTTCAAAGTGGAGACTTCATCTAGAGATTCCTTCTTATTCTAAGGCTGAACTGCTGAACCTTGTCTACCTGTGGTTTAATGTGATATGAGACAAGTTCCTATTGTTTAGTCAATTTGTGTTGGAGTTAAATAAGATCATAATACATTCACATCAAATTTAAAATTAATATCTAGTACATTCACATCAAATTTAGAATTAATATCTAGTACACTGGAAGATATAATTAGACTTGAGAAATGCCACACAGCAGTGGCTCATTCATTCCTGTCCATAATCATCATTCAACTGTGCCGACTAGACAGTCTGCCATGAGAACAATCATGGGACCTAGAAAAGGTTTTTATTACCTGAAGTTTACTATACAAAGGTAAAATTAAAACTCTCATAAAACACTTTAAGATTGCAATAGAGTTCAGTAGTTGAGAGTCCAGGGATGGGGATGGTAGCAGGAAATGGGATGGAAGTGGAAAGTTGCATTGGTGAACTGAGCATCAAAATGAGTGTGAAAAATGCAAATTAGGAAAATAACTGTAGTGGGTAGCCATTCCAGCTTTGATCTGGAAGTTCCAACCCCCATTGAGGCTTCGGTAACTGTCACGCCTACAAGCCCTGAAGACCCGAGATTCGGATGTGCCACCCTCTCTTGGTTCCTGGACCCTGGACGCTAGAGGTAGACTGAGCAGAGTTCTCCAGAGAACACCGCCGGACTGTGCTACGTCTTCCCCAGACCCTATAACCTACTTATCCCTTCATTTGTAAGTTATGCCACTAATAAACCTCCCTTTTAACTATGTGGAGTGGCTTTAATAATTTCACCAATATCTGGTGCCCAATGTGGGGCAAGTTCCAAAGGCCTGGGTGGCTCCCACCCTCAGCCTCCTCCCCGTCTGGTGGGTACCTAAACCCACCTTCAAAGTTCCACATAACCAGGGAATGCATACACGGTTCCGTTTCCAAAGAAAGGAGCAGCTAGTCCGGTCTCAGTTCCCTAGCTTAGACCCCAGACCAACGAAAAACCACTGTGAGTGAGGCATTCCCCTCCTCCCCTACTCCCTGAGTGCCGGCTCCCACACCCTGCCATCTCGACTCCTGCCTTCAGCTGCAGCCAGCCAAGGTCGCCAGCAGGCCCTGCCTTGTAGGCAGGACAGTTACCGAAGCCTCAATGGGGGTTGGAACTTCCAGATCAAAGCTGGAATGGCTACCCACTACAAATAACCCTTCAAAAACAATCAGGAAGAGCATGAGGAATCATTATTCCCTGAAGCAAACAACGAGAGACACCTTCGCTCAGGAAGATACTGAAGAAAGGAGAAGGGAAAGGCCATGGCAGAAAGGGCTGGGCGTGTAGGCCAGAGACAGGACTTAGTCTATGTCCTGAGCAGCAATGACTCAGAGGGTTTGGGTTTTTAACTCAAAATCAGCGCCCAGGATGCTAACACATAAGTGTCAAGGAACACAATACAGTGCTCAAAAAAATTTAGTATAAATATTTCTGAAACTATGCAATATATGGAGCAGCTTCTGAGATTCAACATGAACCTGACTGTCCATAAAATATTGGAGCATTGAGGGAAGACTTTCAAACTCATGGAAAATAATTTCACAGGACAGTAGCCAAAGGACTGCTGTGCATATGAGGATTGTTCCTTCAGGAAACAAATGGAATGGGTCATGATGGTGGGACTGGAGTCCAACGTGATTACCTTGTTTTGTAATAACAAGGCACAAGTAGGAGTGTGCACAGAGAAACGTCCCACAGAGTGAGAGGGCCTGTCTGCTGTCTGGAGAGGGGCTGTAGCAGACAGCAGCTCTGCTTGTCCCTGAATCCCAGCCTCCGGGACTGGGGAATAGGCCTCACTGCCTGGTCCTCCCAGCCCATGGTATTCTTTATGGCAGCCAGGCAGACTAATACAATAATATTTTCCTATTCAAACCTCAGCACTGGCTGAACATCTCTTCTGATTTAACAAACCTTACCATCATGCTCTTTTCTGGGTGTTGAAGTAAGTTAAGAAATGTTAGATCAAACAGCCTCATTACTCCTAGCATCTCTCCTTTTCTTCTGATGAAAGAAAAAATCTTTGTGAATGCTCCAAAATGTAGTTTTAGGTGTAAAAGACATGCAAACCTGTCATTCATTTTTTTTCTTAATGTAGCATACAATACTAGATAGTAAGATTCTAAAGAGTTCTCAGAGGAGGTTTGTGTATTTGTTTAAGACTGGAGCACAAGTACCTGAAAAACAATGACCTTAACTAATTAATCAAAATGTCATTAGAATATGCCAGAGTAAACTTAGAAGGTCAATACCCTTAGCTCTTTCAACAGCTAGGAAATTTTATTTTGATAATCAAAGCTACACAAAATTAACAAAGAACAGCCTCATAGACAGCCCTTTCTTCTGCCCTGATGTCACTGGTTTATCACTACACTGCATTTCCCACAGGCACTCAGCTTGTGTCATGCACAGGTAGTGGCTTCTCATACTAAGCTTACCTAAAGACACTGCTATGAGCTCCCCTCCAAAGTGGATGTGTCAACAAAGAAGGCAGGCTTGGAGCAGCATGAAAATGTCTGCACCAGCAATTCCAGCTGCAGGTATCTCCAGAGTGTACTGGGTGTGCAAGCATGTGCCTGATGCTTAAACAGTTAGCTGTTCAGCACAACAGAGGACTACAAAGTGGACCTCTGTTATGATAGCAAGATTGTAGAAAATAAGAGTGAGTCACACAGGTCAGAACTGATGAATCAATGAAAGCTTTTTTTTAATATTGTTTGTTTCATGACCTAGAAGAGATGTAATAAAACTATTCCTCTTTCTCGTGAAGTTGAGCTCATGCTAGATTTTGTAAACCATACTTCCAAAGAAGAAGTAAAACATTTTTTAAAGCATATATAAAGTCAGACATGGGAAACCAATATGTCATCCCCGTTCCTCAAGAGGCTGAGGCAGCAAGACTGCTTAAGCAGGAGTCCTGAGCCAGAATGGTCAAAGCAGAAAATACTGCCCTAGAAGTAAATGTCTGATTCTTACTGACTCCTAAGAAGCCAAAAGCCTTACCAAGTCCCCTGATTATTTTCGAAACTGTCATGTAGCTATGCATATACACTTATAAGAATATTTTCATTTAAAGCAGGACACACAGGGGCGCTTGATTATGCACACAGGACCTAGCCTGCAGTAATATTTGAAAATTATTCTATACACTATTAGAGAACAAGCTTAGTTTTGTGTGGAGCCAAGCATTCCTAGGAAAAGTACTCAGGCCTTTGGCTTATAAGCTCTCAGACTCCCGAGCGGTAACAAAGACTGTTTCTTATATATCATGCACCTTAGCTGATTTGGGGCAATTCACCCTGATACAGGAAGTAGAGATGAAATCTGGGGGAGTGTATTGATCTCAATTTTCTAGTTTTACAAAAGCAAGAGAGACATGTGTATTTTTCCTTTTAAATTCAGACCCTTAATAGCTTAAGAAAACTTACTTTCTCATTTCTGTAAATCTTAACAATGTATAGATGATAAGTGAAGAGTGGACTCCAGGATCCCCACGTGGACAGCTCTGAGCCAGCTGCACCCCAGTAGATTGTCAGCTCACACTTCAGGAGACTGGTCATTGTGCAGAGAAGAATTATCTTCAGAGATCAATCTCATAGTGACCAGAGAAAGTGTCAAGAAATGGGAAAATGAAATTACTGGGTATCCTTGCTGTGAAACACTGAGCTTAACACCAGAAAAGCTCCATGTGCTCATCTGATTATTTAGGTGTGTAAATTTGTGTTACGTTTTGAGTAGTTTATTTTAATATTCTACAACTGATGTAACTTAAATTCCAAAAATAAAAGAAAAAATATTTTTTATTGCAGTAAAAAATACATCTGCCCACTGGAGAACAACATTCTCTGTAGGTCCCATTCTCATTAAGATTGTGCAATGCTTTGCTTCTCTCTCACTGATGTGTTTCCAATAGGACAAGGAAGGAGTGGCAGAGCTGTGGAAGGAAGAGCAGCATTGCATTTGCAACTCCCAGGAATGGACGTTCCCGGTGACAGGTGGGCACTGGCTTGCACCTGGGGCAAATCCTGAAAGGATGATTGGAGTGAGGTAAGGAAAATAACAATAAGACTCTTCAAGGGGGTGTAGAGACTGGGGGTCCTTGCAAATTGAGTGGAAGACAATGTTAGCAGCCAGTGGTGAGTGTTGGCTATAGCAACAGCTAGAGCCCATCCTTGTTCACAGTTTCTGGCACAGAGCTCTTAAACCCTGAGATCTCCTGCGTGGTGAAACTCCTCTATTCATTGATAGCAAGCTCTTCTCCTGTATTCACATTCATAGTAGTAAGATGACTTAGACAGTAAGATTCCTGGACAGCCTTTGGACAGGGTTGGTCAAAAGATCAAATTACTGATTCATGTATGAAGATTTTAAGTTACATACACCTCCCTGACCTCCAGGAAGAGAAAATAATGCTAGAGACCAGGGTGTACAAATTCCAGGACAAAGGAATTTATGTGTGTTAATGAACTTGTTACATGTAAGTTATGCAGGGAAGGTGATACATGGAAAAGCATTCTAGAAAGGTTTCCCAGGAAGGTGTGTGTAAAACTTGTGTGCGGGGAAGCTGGTGTTCCCCAAAGGCAGGGTGTTTCTCATCTCTTCTATTTGTATATTTTATAATTTCATAATCACTAAGTATGTGTATTTCTGAATTTTTCTAAAAATTATCAAACTTGAAGTGTGGAGTGTGTTGGGAAAACCTGCATTTGAAGTGTAAGTAGCCTGTGTGCCTCTTTTGTGTCTGGCTCCTGAAGTGGGGACACTTTGCAGATTGAGCTTTTGCATTGTGGGTGTCGCTGACTCTGGACTGTCAGTCAGAATGAAGTGAACTGTCAGAGTACTACCTGATGTTGGAAGCAAAAGCACACACACTTTTTACGGAGATTGGTTTTCTGAAGCAACAGTGATATAGGAGGAGTGGAACAGAGGAGCTTGCAGAAGCCTGTGACATCTCATGTTTGTATCATTCTCAAAAGCTTTGTTTGTATTATTTCTCAGTGCCCACAAGAGTCCTGTGAAGTAGGAAGAAACATTACTTCTCCCAGATTACAGAACTGCCCTGGGAGTTCAGCCATTTGTTTGAAGACACATCATACCTTCAGCAGTGAAGTTGGACCTTAATCCTAATTTCCATTTGATTTCAAGGCTCCCTTTTGGCTGTAAAAGTATTTGATTTCAAAGCTTTCCATTTGAATTCAAAAATCAATTTAAAATACTGAATTAGAGAAGCTTGCCTTCAGCAGCTAGGAATATGCTTTGAAAGAGCAATGAAGGAATCTCATTTTGCACAACTGAGATCATTGCAAAGTCTGTATCAGAAGGGACGTTAGCTTTCGAATGTGCTGGGCTGAGCATGCTTCAAATGGAAGAGTCTGTTCATAGAAACTATGGGAGGAGATATGGACAAACATCAAAAGAAGCAGACAAAGGGGCTGGTAAGGGACACAGTCTGGACAACATCCCGTGAGAAGGAATACGGAGGTGAAAACCTGGGAGCGTACAGCAATTCTTTAAGAAATGAAAAGAGGGTAACAGGAGAGGAATGCACTGAGTTTCTGCTGTTCTGTGGAGTAGTGTATGGATCAAGTGAGTGAAAGTCAAAATGAAGATGACTTTCTAATGACCACAAGTGTGCATGGTTGTATGGTGATATTTTATTTGTACTGAAATGTGATTTTATTTGTATGTTAATAAATAAAGTTGCCTGGGGGTCAGAGCTATTAGAGCCATAGCAAAAGCTGGGCGATGGTGGTGCAGGCCTTTAATCCCAGCACTTGGTAGGCAGAACTAGGTAGCTCTCTGTGTGTTCAAGGATACAGCCAGCATGGAGACACATGCCTTTAACCTCAATACCAACCATAGAAGACCTGGAGGTCTGTACAGACAGGCAGTGACAAGGCAGTCATGTGGTTGGGTTTACAACCAATGAGAAGGCAGAACAGAAAGTCTATATAAAGACAAACACACAGGAAGTAGCTCTCTTGCGGAGAGGTAGGACAGCAGCGGCAGGAAGGGTAAGGTTTTTAATCTCAGCTCTTAGCTATCACTCTGACCTCTTGGCTTTCATCTCTGAATCGGCTCTGTGTTTCTTATTTAATAAGATGGTTGGTTACATCTACATGGTTGAAACAAATTGTCCAGACTAAGCCTCTGACAGGGATGTCCTCAGGGTAACCCCACTTCATAAGATGTGGGAAATAGAATCATAGCTACTGAAATACTCTGCAGTTTATATTCAGACCAGTCACAGCATTTGCACTCTGATTCTATAAAATGGTATCTGAGAGAGTAAAGAGAAGAAAGGAAGGAAGGAAGGAAGGGTGGGAGGGAGGGAGGGAGGGAGGGAAGAAAAAGAAAGCACTTCATCATTAAATTTTTACTCAATAAATCAAATCAAGAAAAACATTTCTGGGAAGGTAAGATTCAGCTTAAGCCACTTTTAGAAATGACAAAGCTTCATGCTGAAATGAGTGTCCTGATTTTAGGCAATGGAGGCCAAGCAAAATGGATTCTACTGATTACGTTTAACTGTGTTTCACATAAATAATATTGTGCTCAATCTGTGTTTACTCCCTCAGTATTGTTTGTACAAATGAGCTAGAGCCTCCATGAGGAATCAGGAAGCACAGAAACACTGCTCCCATATATGATCAGGTGAACACATCTACACAAAGTACATGCACCACATGCACACAACACAATACACACAAGATTTAAAAAAAAAGAACGAATAAGTAACTATATAAATCAGTTAGTATAGAACAACTGAGAAACACACTCATGTTGGCTTCTGGCCACCGCATATAAGTGTGTGCACTTGCACATTTTACATGTGACCTTAAACACACACCACAAGCAACCAAGCAGAAGACTTAGCATTAGCAGTCTCTCCTTTTCTTTAAAGTGTGAGTACTATGCTTCTCACTCAATTAGTATAATGAAGTAAACACTAATCCAAATGCTCTTATAAGATGAGCGTTGCTTGTTTTACACAAAGCAAAGCTCCCCAGACCTAGCTGTATTTACAGACTAGAGGCTACATGTGGCATACGTGGGTTTTCAGTGGAAAAAAAAAACAGAGAGGGGAGCTCTTTGCACTGAGGTCTTCACCAGATGTAGAAGTTAGAAGGCAGAACACAGAGCAATGCCACTCCAGGGCTGACAGGGGAAAGTTCTGTTTTCACACTAAAGTGTGATCCTGCTCAGCTGCTCTCTCAGTTTACTGGTGCCATGCGGACATCACTATCCGCCCTCTGGAAGCAAGGCTTGCTGACTGAGTTTGGCTTGGTTTCCACTACTTCCCCTCTCCCACTCAGCTCTCCTGAAGAAGAGCTTTCTGTGTGGGCTTCTCTCAAAGCGTATCAATGTAATTCTAAATAAATGATCCTCTCCCTGCTCATATAAGCTCACAGTAAAGAAAAACCCTGACACCACAAGATTCAGAGGAGCAAACTTATCCAGAGGAACACAGCAAAACCTGATCCTTCACTGATCCAATTAATACCATCCAACTATACAATATAGCATATAAATCCCAAGTCCCTAGCCATTGATGAAGGAAATTCCCTTTGAATAAGACTTTCTCGTAACAGAATGTATTTCACAGTGTCATATTTTAAAATTCAGTTATTTAGGCAATTTTCTATAATCTATTTAAATAATGGTTAAGGAAGAGATGCATTTAGTTTACAATGACAGTGTTTGGTTAGTGATGAAAATGTCTTGCAGAATGCTGTCATTTATAACACTGTGAGATTTGGAAGCTTATTTAATTCTTTGAAGGTTTCTTTTTTATACTCAATTAAAATCTAGAATCTGATTGGATGGACAACATCATAATTGCCTATTGATGCTACAAGAACAAGTAAAAGCTACATAGACAAAGAACAGAATGGCTGTGAAGTCCTTATCTGACTTATAGACGGCGCTGTGGAACCAAGTATCAAGTGAAAGAATAAATAATGCCGGTGCTTGTATCTTTTATTAGTTTGAATATGGATTCTGGTGATGACTTTAGATGAATTCTTATATCATTGTGTTCTTATGATCTTGGGCCTAAATATAAGCATATCTGAGGTTAAAACGTGGACCTTACCACTTGAACTTGAAAAGTAGAACCATAATTGCTTCGCGGAAGCTATCCTTTCAGATAGCTGTGTCCTCCCACCCAGACTATCTCTTGCTGTAGGATACTCTCAACACTCATGAGCTACTAATCATTATGAGTTCACTTTGTTTTCCATGACTCTGTGTGTGTGTGTGGGGGGGGGGGGGGTTCTGTGTGTGGGGGGAATAAGCTACTGAGGCAACCTGAGCGATGTGTATGCCTCACAGTTTTCTACTCCTAACCCTATCTCTAGTGTAGCTGGAGTTTTCTCCAGTCCTGCCTGGCCCGCGGTCAGGACAAAGCTCTGTCACCTGCCAGTCCCACAGCTGCTCAGACCCAACCAAGTAAACACAGAGACTTATATTGCTTACAAACTGTATGGCCGTATAAAGCTTCTTGTTATCTAGTTCTTATATCTTAAATTAGTCCATTTCTATAAATCTATGCCTTGCCACGTGGCTCGTGGCTTACTGGCATCTTTACATGCTGTTTGTCATGGCGGCTGCTGGCAGTGTGTGTGTGTGTGTGTGTGTGTGTGTGTGTGTGTGTGTGTGTGTGTGTGTGGCTGTGTCCCGCCTTCCTCTTCTCTCAATTCTCCTCTCTGTTATATAAACCTATACTTCCTGCCTGGCCACTGGCCAATCAGTGTTTTTTTTTTATTGAACAATCAGAGCACATACTGACCATCTCACAGCACTCTAGTCTCTTTTTAGTTAAAAAAAATGTTTTTTGAGACAGATTCTCACTAAATTTCTGAAGCTGGTATTCAAATGACTCTGTAGCTTAGGTGAGCTCCGAACATGTAGCCATCATGCCTTGGCTTCCAAAACACCTAGACTTATAGACCTTCCCTATAAGGCATGGATTCTCGGATTTTTATTGAAGTTTCTTTAGTAACATTGAAGCAAAATAGAATTTCTAAAATAAATTTTCTATATTGTCACCAAATCATTGAATATTAATGTCAAGGCATAATTGTATAACACACACATAAATCACATCCCATCACAGAATTGCATTCATTGGTTCTTCACAATGGGATACCCAACTTGAAGCAGATATTCTTAGAAAAGTATGACTGAAATACACTTCTATTTCAATGTTACTAAATGATCCTGAATATAATATTTAAGATAATCATGCAAAATTGAATACCAAGATGTATATCTCATTCAGGACTCAGAGAATGCGTATCTTTAAAAAGATATTATAATGAGGATATCAAATGCCCATATCCCAAATATTGTATTTACTTCTCTAACTTGAGATGTATTTAGTGCTACAACCAGCTCTAATTCCATTTTAAAATGCCAAGCAACACATACACAGATTTGCAGGGGTTTCAGACTGCATTTCCAAACAGCAGCATTGACTTTTTCCTTGCAGATATCAAGCACTCCAGAAATCTGGAGCCTTTTTCATAAGGTGAAATTTCCTTGCATTATCATAAATACATGTCCACTTAATTGCTATCAATTTTTGCAATTTAAGAAGTAGTAATTCAAAAATGACAAAGACAAGAGTGCTGAAAACCTCAGTTTTTAAAAAAGAGATTTCAATGTACTTTTCCCAAGATTCCAGAATCTTTCATGAACAGTGATTTCTTTGAAAGTGATAACTCTACCTGTGTCTGTAGCTTTCACGCCACTTGGATAGCATGCCAGCTTTCTGAGTCCACTGTAGACAACCTATCATGCCTAATTAACATTGACTCCACTGCCCTTCAAGCTTGCTAACAGCATCCCTGTCACATAACTTTAGATGTGTTTCCTAGTTAAGATCAGATAGATAAAATCAATGGTTCCTATAACCAACAGCACCACTCACCCCTGCACCCCACCCCGTAAACCAGAGACTGGAAGTGGGATCTCTACTCTCCACTCGCTTCTGTGATACATTATGCTGGCACTTCAGTCAAGTGTCTTACATTCCATAATCAATAGTGAAAACCAACAGGAAAAAAAAAACTGGAATCCTGTTTGTCAAGATGTTTAATAGTATCTGAAACTAAATAGGAATGCAGGTCTTTTCCTTCTCTTTCTATTTCCTTTCTTTTCATTCTCTTTTTTTTTTAATTTTCTAGAGCTGGAGAAGAAAGTAGTGTGGAGGGACTTGGCTGTGTGTCATTTCAGCAATGTAGATGAGGGCAAATAAGCAGACTGAATTATCCAGATTAACTCTTTTGATGGATGAAATTAAATTAGGTAAAGTGTCAGCACTCTACTTTACAAACACAGCCTTAGGTGTGGCTGAAGTTCAGACTGACAGGGAAGTAATCACAGAGTGAAAACTCAGTCAGTTCTGGAGACAAAGCAAAGACACCCTGGTATGCTGGCATCAATACACTTTTGTGCTTACTTCGATTTCTCTACGACTTTAAATTATGTGTTAAAAAAATTATGAAGTTTGCTTTACAGAAAAAGAAGCAAGATAAAAATTGCCCCCAAAATTAAAAAGATGAGACAAGTGAAAATTATTTTTAAGCAGAAGCCAGAAGCACAGTTAATCCATAAAATTTGTGCATGAAGTCATTTCCTTCTCTAATAGGGAACTTCAAGTCCAACAAGTAAACATCTAAGCACTGGAGAAGACCCAGGAAGCTCAGTAAACAAGGCTCAGAGTCCATAAAAAGCTGACCAGCTGATGGATGAAAGAGGCTTGCTGTAAATACTAAAGAAAATAATTTTCAGAGCTACAGTAGATAATGTGGCATAATGACCATCATCTTTGAGAACGCCTTCTTCTGATGATTTCTTAAAACATGCTTCAGGATATAGTAATGACATCATTCTAAAGTGGAAAAAAGGGGGTTATGTCTGTTGTTTTTGTTCCTGTTCTTTTTTCTTTCTTTTTTTGGAAAAGTCAGGAGAAAACACACTGTGTGGTGTCTAGATGTACGGTCTCTGGTTGTCTTAATTCCCCCAAGAATTCTTTACAGATAGGCAGGAAGGATAGATCACTTATCTTCCAAACAAGTTTTCATAACTATCATTTCACTAGGCAGACCTTGAAGGGTGGCTTTAACATAGTAGGTGTGAATATTTTCTTCCCCACAGAGCCTGCAATGGGGAGTTTCTGGCACTATTAATGACTAAGCAACAGGGAATTAGTAATTCTCTTAGATCATGTTATTTTTGAAATTCTCTTGGATAACTTTTTTTTTTTTGTTTTTTGGTTTTTTTTTTTTTTTTGGTTTTTCGAGACAGGGTTTCTCTGTGTAGCTTTGAGCCTTTCCTGGATCTCGCTCTGTAGACCAGGCTGGCCTCGAACTCACAGAGATCCGCCTGCCTCTGCCTCCTGAGTGCTGGGATTAAAGGCGTGCGCCACCACCGCCCGGCAGATAACTTTTTAGGAAGAAAAAAACTAACTAGGAAAGGTTTTTATATGATCTCAAACATTTTTAATATGAATGAAGAGCAACTCATCAAAATAGCAGACATTTATTTCTCTGAATATAATATTTCTCTAAGACTCCTAAATAAGAGATATTAATTTATCCTTTCTAATATAGAACATTTGATTAAGTAGTTCCCTTTACATGTATATTTGCCAGTCTTAATTTATTTTTCCAATACAGTTTGCTGTAGTGACCACTAGAAAATACATATAGACTGTCACTGTATAATGACAAATGAAGGCATTAAACGCTTTGAATGCAATGATGGCATTATTGCTCATCTTCTGTCATTATCAAGCTGTAAGTTAAACAAAGAGAACTATTTGCACTTTCTTTATTCTGATAGTTTGGGATGGCCACCGTCCTATATTTGTTCTCACTTTGATTTATGTATGCTTTCTTCATCAGCTGCCTTTTTATCTTTTTATCTTTGCTTATATTCAATGTCAAGACTAGACATTTGATGCTGTTCTCTACAGGACTAATAAAAATCCACAGCCTAAGGTGCTGATTATATTTCTCACATTCACACATATAAAGTCTTTTGATGGTATGTTTTCTACTCTGTCATGACCACTGAAGACACAGCATGGCTAACTTTTGTTTAAAGAAGTTGACAGTATCAATTGATTAACTCCACATTGTCTTTTATATAAATTCTGGACTTATTCTTCCTCTTGTCATCGGACTTATCACTGACTCCTTCTCACTTCACCACCTACAGCCCTGGTCTGACTTGTCTAACTTATGCTGTCAGTGCATCACCAAAATGTCTCTAGGGAAGAAACCTCCCATGACCCTTCAAATGCCAAGGACCCTTTGCTGCCTGCCCTTCAAGTTAAATGTTCTTCTCCCATTTTATCACTGTAACCTCCCTGATACCCATTTCTCTTAGCTAGTATTTGCAGATAACTGTTTCCCAGAGTTCCATCTGCATCCCACAGCTTGGCTAGGGTTACTACAAGGGGCAAGTGGAGACATGATGAATGGCAGATGACTCATTGCCACTGTCCTTAATGCTTATCAAGAGCTTGGTGCAAGCACCACCTACAAACAGTCGGGACTGGGAACTAGCACAGTGCCATAGTTGGAAAGAGCAGAGCAGGCAACAGTGAAGAAAAATAACTACCTCCTCAGAGAAGATCCCTGGAAGCAAGAATCTGCTAAAGAACCGTCTACTGACGTGTGGTCACTCACAGAGGCTGACACTCAACCCAGAGTGATCTGATGATGCAATTAGAAGAGAGTTCCTCGGGGAAACCCTGACATCACCATCCTTCATGTCTTCATTTTCTCGCAGTGTCTGCAGGGGATTGTGCCCACCCAAGCCCCAAAAAGTGTGAGTGTGCTCATGCATTTTCCTCATATTATACACATTAAACACATTTAATTTTATGTGAAAATTTAAAAGTTAAGACTAATTCCAAAAAGAGGAAGCACAGAAGGGAAGGGGAGAGTGTAGCAGGAATCTTAGATGGTCTTATTAATAAAATCAAACCTGAGGCCAAGTATTGGGGTGAACACTGGAAGATCAGAGAGACAGAACAAGCCACAGCTAACCTCACCTGGCCAACTTCTCAGCTGATCTTGTTTCTTCATATTGGAAGTCTCTGTGTCCTCATATCCGAATGGCTCTCAGCTGAACTGTGCTGCTCAAAACCTAAAAGCTTAACCAGCCAAGTGCTTAACCAGCCAAATGCTTCTAGTTTTTGGTCCTCACGCCTTATATACCTTTCTGCTTTCTACCACCACTCCCTAGGATTAAAGGCTTGCTTTCTGGGATTAAAGGCGTGAGTCACCATGCTTGGCTGTATCCTTGAACACATGGATTTCTGCCTCTGGAATGCTAGGATTAAAGGTGTGTGCTACCACTGCCTATCCTAAGTATCTAGTGGCTTTTCTGTTCTCTGACCCCAGATAAGTTTATTAGGGTGCACAATATTTTGGGAAACACAATATCACCACAGGAGAGGAGGAGGGAAGAAGAGAGGAAAGGAGGGAGGGAGGAGGAAGGGTTCACTCCCTAACTGCTAGCCAATCAGATATTGTTTCATTGCTCTTTTAGGCTACACAGAGATGAACTGGTGTAAATTATATTATAATCTCAAAAGAATTTAAGTGATAAAATAAACACTATCAACCATCTATAAGTCTCTCCTGCATTACCTCAGTTGCACAGATCTATGCACCTGTTATCTGAGTTCTACCTTCATCAAAGAGTTGGCTTGTGTCCTCAGTAATCCTTCCCCTTATGTGCTCTGGATTCACATACTCAAGATGATTTGAGTGGTATCCCCATTAATAGGTATAGTCAGATTTTATCCCTCATAGTTACTGCATAGAATTCTTCTTATAGGTGTACCCCATGCCACCCTTTTTACTGAGCTATTTCGCATTTGCAGTTGTTCCAAACCATGCTGTCATGAACATGGTGTATTCGCCTTGTGTACATGTTCATACACATCTCCCCTCTTGGAGTTTTAGAGGGAAATTACTGGGTTGGAGATCTTGATACATACTTCATATATTTTTACTTAATTCCAGAGCTTTAGATAAGTCCTACCCATCTGTAGGACTTAACCAGTCCTCAAGCATAATTCTGTGTGCCATCCACTCAGACACTTTCACATTTATTCAGTCACGAGTTTATAATTTGTGCATGAATGTGGGCATGCTTGCACAGGTAGGTGTGCATATATATATGAATGTAAGTATATAATATGGAACAGGTATTATACATACTTTATTTATTTTGTATATTTCCCATGCATATAATACATGCAAAGAGAGAGGCAGAGTAATTTTTTGAGTCACAGCAATAGGATGTCAAAATCTCCTAAACCTCTTTTTACTGTCATAAGCCTGCAATCAGATACTGTAATTCACTGTAGTCAAAAGTGAAAAAACAACAAACACCTAAAATTTCTAAATTTCCTCTCACTCGAAGTAGTTTTAACTAACTGAAGTGCCCCAAATAAATAATACTGACACATTTATCTTATCCCTGAAATTAAGCCTCATCTTTCAGGATATATATTCTATCTGGGGTAAAGGCCTCTGATGATCAAGAATCTAGATATTACAGGTTAACAAATCATTCAAAGTATTCACTAGAATATTTTAAGAGTGTCATCACCCTTGCTTGCAGAAAGACCATGGATGGTGGTCAGAGGAATGGCAGTGAGGAGCCTGAATTCTTGTTCATCTTGTCCCAACATGCTCGAGAATCTTCCTTTTTTTGTACCCTGACAATTTCACACATGTATATGCTGACTTTGGAAGATTTTAAATCCTCCTATCTACTCTTATCCTGCCCCTCTCCACCACTGAAACTCCTCTACTCCCATCAAGTTCCCCACCTACATTGATTTTTTTTTGTTGCTGTTCTTGGTTTACTAATAGTAACCAACCTTTTACTCCCCGTGGGGACTGTGAGGGCCTCAGGGGCTCAGATTCTATCTACAAATGAAGACAAAGGAGTGTTCTAACTTGAATGTTTCCAACCTCAGCATATCACTTACAGTTCTTGTATTGTTTGAATCATGCTGCAAAAAAAACCCAAATGTCTGTGTAGACAAAACATATAACAGTGTCCTTTAAAAGAACAGCTGATTGGCTGGTTTTTAGAATACATTTTAAAAGTCATTGTAAAAGCACTATGTGTATTGAGTCTTTTCCCTTATTTGGCAAAATGTCCTTCTTTGGATTTTGTTCACCATATTTAATATAGGTACTGAAGGTATAGTGAGCAGTTTAGGGGTTTTCTTACTCATAATTTTCATTGTGTTATCATCTTTGAATACAGACACCTCAACCAACACTAAAGAGATTAACTACAGAACAAAGATCCTCCTATTATAAGTGTAGTCAGATACAAATCAAACATATGTGTCCACGTACACACACATACATGCACACTCATGTTTATACATGCATTCATACACATACACGTATACACATACTGCAGCTAAGTGCCTATCTTCAACTCTCATAAAATATGACTGTTTCCTACATATTTTCTTCTGAATGCCATCTTCACTCAATAAAAGCCACATTTCTGAGGCATTTAGTGTGAGTTGCTATTTATGCCAGTCAATAATTCACATCATCTGCAAAAAACATGTTTATATCCTTTCCACACCCTTCAGAGATGAAAGGAAGAAGTCTGTGTGCTAAAATGGCCTCATGTGCCCAAATCATACAAATTTCCTCAACCATTTCCTAGATTTGCAGATGTGGAAATTGCTTCTGGGATTTTTTTTTTCTCGTGAGTAGGTATACAACGGTATGAATCTCAAATCAGCTTTTGTCCTATCCCATAGTTCTGAAATATCACTCTGCCAATGATGAGAAAGATTTATTACTGAGGCATTGTGCAATCCTGAATGGGGTATAATCTTCTATTTTAGTCTTTTCTGAGGCAACCGGATAAAAAATTAAAAATGCAAAAGATGTAGGTCCCTACACGTGTGTGCACAGACTTATATAAAATAGGCATGTATGGTATGACAGCCTAACAGCAATGAGCACTCCTGCAACACTTGATGGATATGAGTAAACCTCAGTATTGAACACTAGGTAGAAAAAATAATATGTGCTACAGTGACACATAGAAGACCCTCAATGATGTGTTTTAGTCTCTAAAGATCCTGTAATCTCTTTCATTCTCAGCTTACTGACTGTCAAGTAAAGAGGGGCCTGTAAGTTGTTCAACTTTCTAAGCCTGTGTATTTGCGCTTATTTTTATACAGTATTCATATAACCATGTAACTCATTTGGGAAAAAAAAGCATGTTTCCAAGATACTACAATATGATATAAGCCTGTGGAAGAAATATCATCACAAATGACATTCACAGAGATTGAAAATAGGCAGTTTCTTTTCCACCAGGAAATTTATGGTGACCTTTTAAATCATATAAGAGTTTCTTTAATAGATATATGTAATTATAAGGTGCTTGGGATTTAAAACCCAATCCAATGGAAAATAATATCAGCATTGTATTTGAATAAACATTGATCCATTTTGAATGGATGATTTCAGTTGAGCCTGATAGAAAAGGGCTTGCAGATAGCCTTTTCTGAATGGCTTACCTCTCTGCTCTAAGATATTCATATTCACTTCTGAAGTAATCCCTTTCTTGTGTCTTAGTTACTGTTCTGTTGTTGTGAAGAGACTCCATCATCTTATAAAAGAGAGCATTTAATTGGGGGCTTTCTCACAGTTTCTGTGGGTTATTCTATGATCATTATGGTGGAAGCATGACAGCAGGCACTCAGGCATGTCACTGAGCAGGAGCTGAGCACCTACATCTTAATCCACAGGCAGGAGGCACAGGTAGACTGGACCAGGTGTGGGCTTTTGAAATTTCAATTCATATCCCAGTGACACACCTTCTCCAATGAACAGCAACCCCTAGTCCTTCCTAAATGCTTCCAGCAAGTCGAAGTCAGACATTTAAATATATTATCCTATGGGGGCCACTCTCTTTCAAACCAACATATCTTATAATCTGTAAGCTGGAATAATGAGTGAGTGAAGGGCACAGATGATGTACATCACTTTTGTCCAAATATCTCCACTGACCTGAGCAATAACTTGAGTCTAGGAAATCTTACAGGCCTCTCCAAGAGGAGTGGGGGATTTGGAAGGACAGCAAAGGTAAGGCACAAGGAAACTGAAGGGGTGGATCCTTTACATACCCCAGAGGCCAACCCTTCATCCAGTGTCATTCTAAAGCTGCTCTGGGGCAGCACTCTGCCTTAGCAGAAAAGTAAACTAGAGCAACTGTAATATGAAGTTTGGAATGTAATTTTCTATCTCTGTTATATTTGTTAAAGTATCATAAAATATCAGTGATGAGTTAAATAACTTAAAAACCACCAGGTGTTTTTTCTACTTTTAAATATGATATGTAACAACCTCATTTCTCTCTACCCACTGTTCCTCCAACGAACTAAACCAAATTTGAATAGTGTTTTAATTTGAACGCTATCATTTTTCCTGGTGATACCACCCATGATGTTCAGCATTATCAATATTATCCTGCTAACACCATTTTAGCTCTAAGGTTGAGGACAGCAGTTACTAAAGAAAATCAAAGTGTTGTGCGATAATCTTTTTTGCTCACTGTAATGATATGTCTCTGTCAAAGCTCTTCTGATTGGTATAATAATGAGCTGTATGACTGATAGCTAGACAGGAGAGGACAGGTGGGAATTCTGGGCAGAGATAACAAGTCTGGAAGAATCTGAGACATGGAATCATCAGCCAGATATGGAGGAAGTAGTACACACAGTCCTGAGCAGAGTTAGTGAGCCATGTGGAAGAATGTAGATTACAAAGGGGTTAATTTAAGTTTTAAGAGCTGGTTGGGAACAAGCCAAAGCTAAGGCTAAGCTTTCATACTTCATAAGAAGTCTCAGTGTCATTATTTGGGAGCTGGCAGTCCAAATAAAGTCTGACTATTGCAAAGAATGAAAGAAAAATATTTGAATATGGAGTAACCTTTTAAACATACAGGAACTTGACAAACATCTCACACCACACTATTCTTGTCCTAAATATTGCTCTTGAATTTGTCTTCTTAAACTAAATGTTCTTTGGCAAAGATATCAATTACATCATTCACTAATCCATCTTTTTCTCTCTGTGTCCTCAAGGATTTTGAGACTAAAATGGAGAAGTTGAAGAGTCTTCTGCATTCCTCTTCAAAAGCCAATCCCTACCTGCTGCCCCATCCTCAAGAGCGGACTTGCAGGTTTCTATACCTTAATTCTCCATGTCTTCAGAGTGTTACAGATTATCTGGGCTCCTTTCTTGCTTACCCTCACCCTCAGCTTCTGGGAAGCTGCTACGGCTGCATGAGAATCATGTTCTCTGCATGCCACATTCTTCGGCCTCAGTAGACCAGTTCAGCTTACTCTTTTAATTTTTTTTCTTATTGCACTTACTTATTCTTTCTAGTCCCCAGTTTTGAGAATCCACACATTGCTCTTTATGTGTGTCAGTTGACTCACGGAATGAACCCGTGACTTTATTTTAAATGTCGATTGTTCCTATACTATTAAGCTAATTGTCCAAGCAATCATCCTTCTGGGTGATCAGTTGTCACAATGAACTCAGTGTGTTTAAATATGAACTCATCTTTCTCCAGATCATGGATTCCCTTTAAAACCATCCCTTTCTGCCCAGTATCTTCTGTCACTGCTTTTGCTATACGCTTTGGTATCATCACCTTTTAGCTGCTTGGCTGCATCCCCTCAATCTCAAACTTTCTATGCTTGCTCTTTAAAAAAAATATTCAAATTAAGCCATTTTTCTCTATTCTTGTGCAACTAGTAGTCCTTATGTGATTTTACACCCATAATGCTCACACAACTTTTACAGTCCCCTCTTTCTCCACCCCTCATGAGTACCTCCTGTAGCCCAATGTCTCCCATGCCGATCTTTGCTTGCCTGATTCAAGCCTGCCTTCACTGGTGTAGATTCAGTTAAATATGTTTAAAGTTGTCACATCTGAAACAAACTGAATGGTATCTTTATTAGTGGTATATCTTTATGTGTATGCTGCTTGTAGAAAAAAATGAACCCAACTTTCTTTGCCTATGGAATAATTTTCTATTCTTCTATATAATTGTGATTTATTACCAGAGCCTTAATTTAAGTCCTAACAGCTCAAAGCTTGCATTTTTAGAAGTCTCTTTGTTGCTTCCTGTGAGGAAGAGAATCAGCCCTTCATCTGTGTTTAATCATTTTGTATTCAGAATCTCTGCAACCCTTTCACGGAACAGATAGAAAATACAGAGCATTTCTGAAGTCTTACTGGGTGTGCATGCAATCCAAGAGATGCCAGTGTGCTGTAATGTTTTTAACTTGTTCTCTTCCCATAGGATACTTGGAACTTCACCCTTTTTATGATTCATCAACTCTTCATCTTCCCAGGCTCACCCCTGCAACTGCTGACTCCAGCACATTAGTTTATACTTGTTTCTCTGCCCCCATTCTCTTCCTGAAAGAATCTTCTTTCTCTCCTATAACCTCTATTAAAGGCTTCCCTGTAGTTCATCAACACGAAAGGTAAAGGCAGGATTCCCTGTGGCTCACCAGCTAACTAACTTAGTCTGTAAGATCAAGGTATAGAGTTATTCAAGAAATACCACATGACACTGGCATAACCTCAGGGTAATAACATTAAAGAAGATTAGATACGATAGAGTCGGAAAAATATCCCTGGGTCTAAGATATAAAATATTTAAAGTTATGGAGTACTGCCTGAAGTGTATGTCATCCAGAGAGATATGCAAATGTGCTACAGAGTCTACTGTCCCCCCAAACTCCTTCTCCTGGCTCCCTGGTTCCTATCATTTCTCAGCAGAACTCTACTCAGGCAAAAACAAGAAGAACATGAGCTCATAAGGCAGCTCTCCTGAGGTGTATGGCATTTTCTGTTTAAATCCTAAGTATATTTGTAACCAAAATGTACGCTGATTAGTTAAATGCAGGCTGACTATAAGTGTGGTGAGGAGATAATTTATAGGCCAAAACATAAAAATTGGGAGTGAAACCTAGTTTAGACTTCTCCATGCTGCATTAGTATAAATGACAACCCATTGGAATATTTCTACCTAGATTTACGTTACTGTTTCTCCGTGGCCCCAAAAGAACAGTGCATCTCTACATGGGCAGGAGGCAAAACTGCTATGGTCTGAGTTTTATTTAAATGGGACCATCTGTATGATCAACTATTTTCTTGTGTTTCTCTGGTCACTCTCAGCAGACATCTACTGAGTGATCAGTTCCCATGATGCAAACATGTCTGGGTCTTCGTCTGCTTTGGGTGATAAAATCTTCTGTCTAGGACATGACTCAAGTCACAAACTAGACATGTGTTTTCATTGTTCCTTTGCTTTTCCAAATTCAACTAATCATAAAATCACACCTGTGTTTGTCCCCAGGGACCCTTGGTGTCCATGAATTGTCCTACTGGCCTCCTTTAATCTGGGTCAATCTATTTCTTAATGTAGGAACTAAATGCATCTGTGTCTCCTTTTTACTTATTTCTAGCCATTTGCCACATTCCATTCAAAATCATATTTTAGGAATTATTATTTTATAGCACAAAACACTTTGTTATCTGTCTTAGAAATATATTTGACATTTAATAATATACATTGTCAATTTGAAAAAAAAAATGTCCCTTACCTCTAAAACTGTGTCTTCCTAACACAATCCCTTCCATCCCCTCCATCCCATGCACCTTGGCTTTATGAATTCTTCATGTTTCATTTTATTCCTGGGCCTTCTCAGATGTTGTTTTTCATTGAACCCTGTGTGCTAGAGCAACTACTACTTTCCCAGTGATGACATAGGGGAGGATCTTGTTGATTCTTAACGTTAAGGTCCATGTGTTGTCTTGTTGCGGCACTGGCCCCTGGGCAATTCTTACTTCAGTTCTATGCCTGTAGTTTCTGTATGTGACTAAGAAATTGTTTGGAAAGAGAAGAAAAGGAATCAGTGCTATATAGTATTTTAACTGGAACCTTCCCTTCTTCTTGGTTTTCCTGCTTCCTTCCTCCACCCTCTTCCTTTCTCCTTTCTGTTTCCCTCTCTCCTACACAATATAGCTTCTCATTGCATCAGTTTTTCACATAATAATTCAATCAGGTACTTAAAATTTTTTATATACTTAGATTCAGTACAAGGGCATCTGACAACATTCATCTTTTATTCCAGCAAAACTGATTAGTTTAAAATTGTTTTAATTTTTATCCAAATGCTTATTGTATTTTATTATTACTATTATTATTTTTTTATTATTATTGTACTTACTAGTTTCTTAAATTGTTTCCACTTACTTTTCTATGTCCCTATTTTTCTTGATTTGGTCTTCCATTGTCTAAAATAGATCATGAAACAAGTGTCTAAGAAAATGTTGTAGAGCATTTTTAGGTTTTATTCAATATCATAAAACAATCATCATTTGATCCCTATATTTGACAGATCCAGGGAGAATAAACTGAATATCACTTTCTCTAAATAATTGTGAAGGCATGCCTCCATTATCTTCCAGAAGCCAATAGTTCTCACTGACTTTTTTCAAGCTTTACACTGAAATATTAGACTATCAAAAGCATCCCCTTCCCTTGATAGAAGCAAATGTCTCACACACCTTTCCATTGGCTTTTTCTGCTGCTCTCAGCTCACACAATGGTACTTCTTTCATCACAGCCAAGGAATAAGCATAGCATATAACAAAACAGACTTTCTTCCTCTGGTGTTAGCTTTGCCTGTTCTGGGATGCTGTGTCCTATGTGCAGCTAATCTCCGTGTCTCCTTGACTCCCTCCAGCGATCTGTGACAGTTCCTTGTCCAGCATTTTGCACTATGCTGACACTTTCAAAAGCACTTGTCGAGTATTTTGCAAATTGCATGTCAAATTTGCCTCAACCAGTGTTTACTCATGATTGCATCGGGCTCTACATCTAGGGAAGAATGTTAGAGAGAGATGCGACCCTCCAGTTTGAGAACTTAGATGGATTATGAGTCAGGGTTTTTGTAGGTGACAAGACTTTCCTTCACTGATTTTTAATCCTCAGTGATGTTTCCAAGTATGAAATTTTCTTTCGTTGTGTTAAGCTCTCATGGAACCCCCCTGTCTGATGTGCCTCTGTACATACTGAAGCTCTGAAAAACTCTCATTTACTTCTTCTTTGATATTCTGCTTTCCTTTATCTTTGTCCTCATGCAATGTTGTTTACACCATCATTTATTAGCAGTTTGTTTATATGGTATCTGGAGTTGCTTACTTTTTTGAGTAAATTAGTGCTGAAGATAACTTAAAAGGGACGAGTTCTTGCGTCTCTTTCTCCAACGTTTACAAGGTAAAACAAGCCTTTGCTTTCAGATCTCCACACACTCAAAACTGAAATACAAGGAGGGGTAATTGCAGCGTCTTCTTCTTTTAATAATTAAAAAAATCCTTCTTCCTATTTTGGCCTCCGAATACTTCAAAGCAATGACTCACAATTTGCAGCATTCTTTGCCTCCTTCTGGCCTGCAGCTGGCAGGGTGGGCATGCTGGTTGTATGCCTTGGGTCTCTTGTCACAGTCCTAAAGGAAGGGGAGCCAAGAGTTTGGTCATTCTGACACCAGACACTATAAGCAAAGTGTGGCTATGTTTTCTCTGGCAAATGAGGGAGATGGCCCGTGGTTGACATTGACAGGGTGGTTTTTCGGTTACCAGCTGCCCAGCTTTGGGAGCTTCCCATTCCCTTAAGACTCTGTGCCACCAGCATGAGGTAATGTTTCCTTTGTCTTCAGCAACACTTGTCACAACCAACTTTTAGACTATTAGATAAAAGCTAATTTTATGATTTTCTTTCCTCATTAAAGTAGGTCAGATGACGAAAACATAAATTGGAGCTGTCTTCCAGATTTGCATGTTGTGGTTTACCCTGGCTTCCTGTTTATTATTCAGTTACTTCAAAAGACTGAAATTCTAGAGTCTACAAATTACATGCGACATTCTAAGCAAAAAGGGATTTTTTTTTTTGTACAAATCTTATAACTAAAGCAGACAAGGGACTCTAACAGAAGAGTGTAGACAATCAAGAGTTGGCTTATCCAGCCACACACCCCATCTGCACGGCATCGACCCTCCCTTGTGTTTTGTTCCAGTGTTAGCAATGTCAGGGTTAACACCTGCAGAATGGTGACAGACAGGTAGTAATTAGGTTCCCTAATTCTAGGAAGACCTGTTTTAAGAAAGTCACAAATGAGAGAAAAATTGAACAAATGGCAAAGATGGTGCTGTAGATTATTCATGCATTACAGTATCTGCCTATCAAACTTTAATGACTACACATAAAGTTGTTCTATATTTAATTTGTGCAGCAAATTCCCTTTAGGATAAATACATGGAAGGAGAATGACCTTGTTAGTTGAAATGATGCTTGACATAATTTTAGAAATTACAGCAATCTTCTAATGCTAGCAAAGCTCGCAGTTGATGTAGTGTTTCCTTAAGTATACTTCATTCCCCAACTATGAAGAACCAAAGCCTCCAACTGCACACAACCCCATAAAGGTCCAAAAACATTGTGAAATGGTCATCTTCTCCCCTCATACCTTCTAAGTCAAGCACTGATTCTCAATCTTCTTTCCCTCTCTTCCTGCTCAGTGTATGTTGCCACCATTCACTCTATTTCCACCTGTCCCCATTGTATACTGTAGCTCCTGTGTGGTTGGAAGATTCCTCCAAGATTAACACAGACATAAACATATGCTGTGTTTGTCCTCTGGTCTGTGTTGAGTCTCTAGGCTGAAAGTTCTTTAGAGGTGAATTTTGAATGTGTTGCTTATTTGAGAAATGTAGGGAAACTCCATGCCTTCCTGGTATGTGCAATGGCATGTGAGATGGGAAAACATTGATTTTGGAGGAAGACAGATCTTCTATTTACCTCTCCTTCCTTCATCAGAATCCTATGAACACTGGAGATCTAACTTACTTTCAAATCTTCCTTCCTATGAAGAAATAGGAATATATGTGCACATATATATGTGTATACAAACACACACATATATATGCATATATGTGTGTGTGTGTATATATATATATCTTTAAGTATTTGTCATGGGATATTTATTAATGACAAAAGAATTGAGAGCCTTGTATAGTGCCCAGCTTTCAGGGGTACTCCATTGGTTATATAAATAAGAGAGCTGAGAGGAATGTAAATCTCCCTTCTAGATGCTGAACGATAAAGTAGAAAACAGTTACACATTACAGAGTGTTAAGAACTAAGATTAGAGTTAAGATAAATTATCTGAAAAGAACCACTAATGTGAAGTCAGCTCACATGTGGTGCTCACCTTTGGAGCGAGCACTTAGGAGAAGCTGCAGAGAATTCCCCTGCCTCTGTGACCTTTATGCTCTGCAGGCACTGAAGAGCACAGCACTTCCTCTTGTCTTCTTTGTGTAGATAGGCTCCGTAAACATCCCCATTTCCCCTCATGCCTCCCTTTCTTCCCTTCATTCTAATAATGACCTGTAAGTACAAGAAAAATTACTGTCAGGTAAAAGCTTTCTTAATAGATCCTGCAATGAAAATTATAATTACTTTAAAGGAGTAAAATTGTAACACAGAAAGGTAAGACTCAAATGTCTTCTTCCCAACCACTCCATCGCCTCTTCAGTGATACATTCTGAAGCCCTGGAGGAGTTTCCCCCACTCCAAGAACTGACACGCACAATGTAGCCACTCTTCCCCTGCTGATGAGAGCCACTTCAATTTAATATTTTGTTATCATGAAGCTAGATAAGTGGAAAGATAGGCCACATCAAGCACTCACATGGTCAGAACTTAAGGGGTTTAATATGTGAACACATAATTTTTTACCTGTCTGCAATGTGTGTCCTATTATCATTCTTTGGGATAAAATGAAAGGGACATATAACTCTTAAAATTGAGGGTAAATATGTATATTTCAATAGAGGCTGCATATGCTTATGCCTCACAGTCGACTCATTATATGTCCTGTTGACACTGGTTGTTCACGTCATAGATAATATCCAGGTTGTGGTTGCTGTGAAAATGGGTATTATAAAATTGTATAGATCACCTACTTTCATAAAATGAAGGGTTTTTAATTATATGAGTGCTATGCTAATCACTATTCATACATCATTTCATCTCATCCATTCAACTGCTCTTATCTAATGTACTAATATTCTTCTCCCTGGGGAGTGGTGGAGTCTGAGGTTTAAATATGCTAGGTAGGTGCATGAGAAGTGTTCAGTTAGATGCAAGCACACTAACACCAGTACACACTTCCTCACCATGGTTACTCCATTTGTCTATAGACATTACAGTACCCTGTATTTAAGAAAGTATTTTCCACATGCTTGGGAGTAAATTATTGTCCATTTGTATCTTCAAAAGAAACCTGGTCTCTCTGATAAACCAGAAGAAGTTTTGGAAAGTACTTAGAAAATTACATTTTTAAAATTGTTTGACAGTGGCTACTTGACGTTATATCTAAGGTGAGTTGTTAATCATCAGTCACTTTCACTCAGCATGAATTTTTCTGACACTCTAGGATGCAGATAAACATACTGAGTTATTTAAGTTTCAGTAAAGTCAGTTTTGTGCTTGATTATCTAAGACAGTGTTTATTTTTACTTCAATAAATACTTGTTGAGTGTCTGCTGTGGGACAAGCACAAATGCCAATATAAGGAGTACTACTTTGAGTGTGATGGGGTAACACATACCACTTTGAGGGGTAGGCACACTGGGAAAAGAGAACACACAGGCCAATCAAATTTCATTAAGGGAGAGAAGTCCCCCAGGTCTGTTGGTTCTAATTATATGTGATTCGAATGTGAGTAGACGTGAGTCAAATAGAAGAAAGAGGTGACAGCTTACGGCATGAGGCATCAGAGTGATCAGAGGCCCTGGAGATTCTGAAGCATTTGCTTAGAATGTGGCAAGCTTCACTGCCATGAATACAGAGGCAGAGGTCATAGAGAGGACACTAGCAAGCTGCAAAGAACAGAGAGGTGCCATGTGGAGAAGGTGGTCTTTGTGGTAGAGTGACTGGGTACTTGTAAATAGAAGTCACATTATAATACTCAAATATACCAGATACACTCTGGTGATTGTGACAGAGAACGTGAAAGGAATGTAACACAGATCTCTTTTGCTTTATTCAATACCCTTGGGCTGTGCACATGTGTCTAAAGAAAACATTTCCAAATTGATGACTAGTAAAATGATTTCAAGAACACATGGGAATTAAACTCAATAGAACATGATGGAAGGAGCCAACCAGAGAGGGAATAGGCTTCAAGTACCCTTTTTTTCCCCAATTCAGATAGAATAAGAAAAGAAGTGATGAGGGAAGTTCAGCTGGTTCTCCTGTCAGTCAGTCTCTCCAGACCTGTATCTCAGCCCATGCCCATAAGTGGATATTGACTCAACTATATGGTTGACTCCATAGGGGAGTTCCTTTTTGAACTATACATAGAAGATTCATTGAGCATGTGCATTCCTTAGTTATTATCAGCTAACTTCTGCACACATCAAGTCACTCTGAAAGGGTTCTGAAAAATCAGATGCACCAAGGACCTCTAAAGTACTTCTTTGCATGGTAGTAGATGCATGGAGAATCTAGAAATGGCTTCTGGGGAACTGCTGAGACACTTGCAATAGCAACACACAGCAAAACTGTATGATGAACCCCTCATTTGCTCAGTACTTTTGTCCATTTACTCTGTGCTTTATACTTCTGAGAGTTGTAGACCTGTGGTGCACATCCTCCCATTTGTACCTCCCTCCCTCCTGGGATGGGGAGCATAGTTTCCAATATTTCAACATTTCCCTTCAAGGGCCCAGGACAGCATTCTGCACTAACCACCAACTCTACAAATATTAATGATTGCTAGTAAAAAATATAACCTTCCATACAAATGAAATTTTTGAGTCAAGCTCCCAGAACAATGTAAACCTCTCCTGAAATCGAGAGTTATAGTTAGAGCCTGAGCTGATGGGACAACAGTGTGAGCAATGTCAGCAAGGTGGAGACTGGGGGCTCCACTCAATGAAGAAAGTGTGCGGTCCACAAGGAAACAGTGTGAGCATGACCTTTACACTATGTTTATATATATATTTAACATTTATTTCTTTAAAAAAATAAGGGTCTATTTCTTCAGATATAATTAACTTCACCTTTTTGATGTATGTCAGCATTTCATTCCTTTACTGTAAAGAGCTTTATCCTACTAACAAAGGTTACTTGATGAAATCAATAATATTTAGACAGAAAAACATTGGGATCACATTTAAAACTCTCATCCTTTTTTTTTTCCAGCTATGTAGTCAGCTTCATCTAAGTATAATTTAAATAGTTATTACCTGTAGAGTAACCTTCTATCAGCCTGCAAAGCCATCGACCTCAGGAAGATTTCAACGTACTGACATTTCTCCCAAATGTATCTGGCCCCCCACACACAAGTATACAGCCATAGACAACTAAAACACGGGAGGAAAGTGGGAGACAGAGATAGAATCAGAGACTGAGAAAGACAGAGAGAAGGATAGGAATAGAAAGATTGACATGGAGACAGGGACTGAAAGAGGAGAGAGAGAGAAAGAGGAAGAAACAGAGAGAAATTAAGAGATGGGGAGAGATGGAGATTGTGTTTTATTTTAAAATTTTATGAAACTCGACCATCATTTTCCTAAAATGTATCACTCTCTTGTTTATTCATACTTTTTTAGTTATTGAATACACATCATGTATCTGTACCATGATTAAATATTTTTGCAAACACCACTTGATGTAGGCATTTGAAATAATTAAGTTACCTTGTGACATGTATTTCATTGTTACGGTAGTGTGAAGGTACAAATTGTGTAACTTATTTTTGGAAATATAATGTATTCACATACATCCTTTCAGAACACATATACACAATTAAGTACTTAATACAAATGAATGAGTGCACATACAGCTCTTTAAAAGACTGAATTTATTCTTAAGTGGCAGTTACATGGCTTTAATTACAAATTCTCCATTGGCACCTAAGTTAAAACGCTTACCATCGTCTTTTTCCAACTGCATTGTAAAATGAGATTTTGAGTCATAATTGTTTATGAAGCTAGATTCTAAACTGTTGTGAATTATTGAAGAATATTAAAATCTCAAAAACGTATTTTAAATCTCTAGTTAGCTCTAGTCCTATTAATTATTAATAGATTATGCTTTTATTGTGATAAAATCAATATATCATTAAAACGTTCTCTTTTAATCGGTTTTCAGGGGTACATCAGTGACAGTATATCCATATAGATATGCAGGATATTTTGTCTTGAAAATTTGAAGCTCTTGAAACTAATATATTAGTTAGCTTTCTATCACTGTGACAAATATACCTGAGAATAAGAACTAAAAAATAGGAAATATTTATTTTGGTTCAGAATGTGAGAACTTTGGGTCCACGGTCACTGATCTCCACTGTTCCTAGGCCATCTTAAGAGTGTGAAGAGGAGCATGTGACAGAGCAACTATTTGACCCTCATTAAGGAGGAAGCAGAGAGCAAGAATGCTCTATTGGTTTAATCCAGGACCTCAGCCTGATCAGTGGTGCTACCCACATTTTGGGCGGGTCTCCACTATTAATCAAGCATCTCCAGAAATGCCCTCAGGGAAACACTTCCTTAACTACTGCTTGTTTCTCAGTCCTAAATTGTTAAGATTAAGCATCATACTTTCAGCCCCTCTTCAGACTTTTAGCCCACCTATCAAAGCGGAAGCACCATTCAACTTTGTTTCCATGAATTTGATTCATTTATGTTATTTATGTTTAATATTTATCCATATATGATAATGTCCTCAGAGTTCATTTCCATCCTTCATATTTACCCATTCATGCTCAGTAGAATTCAACATTCCTGAACCTCTTAGTAAATTTATGTAGTAGATGCTTTGCGCCTGACTGTGCACATGTAAGGCTGAGTTTTGACTTTCAGTTATTTGGATATATAGACTCAAAAGCAGTGCCCATTAAGTCACAAGGTAAAGGAAATTCCTCTTTTTATAAATGTATCATTTGACAGTCCAAAGGACACACAAAGGATCCAGTTATTACATGACCTCAGTGAGACTGTTTGAGATTTTGTTGTATGCTGATTTCAATACTATCCTTTCCAGTAAGGACAGGCAGTGTTGTTGCCTTGTGCATTGGTTGCTGGAAGTTATTGATGCTGAGCATCATCAAATAGCTGGTCATTTGAATATTATCTTTGAAAGAATGTCTGTTCTAATCATTCGCTAATTTTTTAAATCAGTTTGATTTTTTTTCCTGAATTTTAGATCTTTATACGTCCTAGAAATTAACTGACCATCAATTGCATGATTTACAAATACTCATTCTATTATTTGCCTTTTTACACTGTATATTGATTTTCTTTGTAAACTAGATTATGTACATATATTTAATTGTATAACCCCGTTTGTTAAATTTTCTCTAGCATTCTTGTGGTGTCAATTCTAATAAATCATTGCCAATCCAGTAACAAATTATGTGATAGGAAGAAATATGTATCCAAGAGATTTCTGCCTTCAGATCTTTTTGTTTGTTTGCTTATTTGTTTGTTTGTCTTTGTTTTTCAGGACAGGGTTTCTCTGTGTAGCCCTGGCTGTCCTGGAACTAGCTCTGTAGACCAGGCTGGCCTCAATCTCACAAAGATCTGCCTGCCTCTGCCTACCAAGTGCTGGGATTAAAGGCATGCACCACCACCACCCCATGTCTTCAGGTCTTTTATTTGGATCTTTTTGTCATTCCAAGTGTACTTTTACACACAGCACCAGGAAAACATATACCATCATTCTTTTTATGTTAATATCCAGCTTCTAAATATTTGTTGAAAACATTGACCATTCTCAATCAATGACATTGATATCTTTACCAGGTATTACTTGACATGTAAGAATTTATAGACTCCTAGTCTCTCTCAAGCATCTAGTTTTCTCTTATAGTAGTATACAGTGCTTTCAGTATTATATTTTATAATGTGTAATGAAATCAGAAGTATGCTTCCTTCCACCCCTTTCTTCCTTTATCAAAAGTGTTTTGTATAGATAAGATCCTCGAGGTTCCATGTAAATTTTAGGGTACATTTTTCTATCTTTCTGGCATACTAACAATGATTGTATTGAACTGGTAATTTTGGGGGTATACTGACATCTGAAGAATGCTTAACCTTCAAACTCATGAATGCAAGATGCCTTCACTTTTTGGCATACTTTATTCTCTCAAAACTACATTGCACTTTAGGGCTTAAGCATTTTGCTTACATATTTAGGTATTTTAATATTTTGATGCTATTGTAAACAATATTATCTTGCTAATTTTTTAAATGTGCATTGGGTACAGAAATTCAATTGAGTTTTATGACTGTTTATATAGTTCTAGTAATTGTGTATGTATGTGTCTGTACACATACATATGTCTGTGTGTCTTTGCAAATGTGTGAAGTCCTTAGAACTTTTCTTCTTATAAAGTCATGACAACAACCTTCAAATAAACCCAATCATTGTGAAATGTTTGGTTTTTATAAGGGCTGTTCGTTGTGGGAATTTGTATTTGAGGAAGTGATTTCCTATTTTTTAATAATGGTTTTTAATTTAAGTTCATGAAAACAATGAGTACTTAGAACTGTGCAATAAATGAAAGCAAATATTTTTTTAAGAAATTACATTTCTTTTCAGAGTTGTGATATACCATATTTTGGGAAAAGTAATGTCATTTCTCAGATAATACCTTTAGAGTTACATCTTCTAGAGTCAAAAAATGCAGAACCTTTCTATCCCACACCCTTGTTAGTGTGAAGTAGTTTCCCACATATCATACTACACAACAGTGCTGACCCTTTGTCTGTGCTGTCCTAATGATTTGTTTCTAGAGAGGTCTTCCCATGATGATGATTAAGAAATCAATTAAAAAATAATCTAGATACTACAACAAAATTGAATCTTGCTGTTTTATGGAAACCTGTTGCCTCCTTTAATGCAGTATGTGCTGGATGTCTCCACAATTTGTTCACACTGCAGAACTTGGAAAAGCTGTTCTGCTGCTGATATTTATGATACCATTAGTACTGGTCTTGTTTCACAGAAATAAAATTGCAAATACACACGTAAATTTGGATTGTTAGGAAACTTTATCTGTGCTGTTAACATTTGAAAAGAACATCCTACTCTTGAACATTGAGTTGGCATTGCAGAGAAACCAACAGCCACTATTGGTCAAGAGCCATTAAACTTAGCTTTTCTGTCATTACAGGTGAAATGCACAATATTAAATATGAGTGTCTTATCTATCTGGATTTGACTATAGAAACTGATGAACTATTCTCTAAATAATAGAAATCAAGATACCTGTATCTGCAAATAGAATTTCTTCCTCTATTGTAATCGAAATGCTTTATATTTCTTTTCTTTGTCTTATTGCTTTGGCTAGTATTTCCAATATTGTGTTGAATAGAAGTTCTGAGAGCTATGCATTTTTTTGTTCTTTATATTAAAAAGTATCTCATAATTGAGAATGGGCTTTAATATTGATCTCTGGAATATTTTATTATATTTTATTGGATTGTTGTTTTCCTATATCTTCTTAAGTCATGAGTTTTTGTAGGGAATTTATCATTTAAAAAAAAAAAAAAACCTGAGTTCGAGGCCAGCCTGGGCTACCAAGTGAGTTCCAGGACAGGCGCAAAGCTACACAGAGAAACCCTGTCTCGAAAAAACCAAAAAAATAAATAAATAAATAAATAAAAAATAAAATAAAATAAAAAACCCTCTTCCACTCTTTGTCTGTTGAATTTGTCCAAAGATAGGCCTTCACAGAGATACTTCTTGGCTCTAGAGCTTCTGAAAGATTGTCTGATCTTCTGCTACTCCTAGCATCTGGCACCAAACTATGGCTCCAATATTCTGTTTGCCTGTCCTCAACATCTTGAAAGTCTGTTGAAAAGATCTGAACATAAGTCATCAATCACTAGAAAAGTGTACAACCATCGAGCTTTATGTCCAGCCCCTGGAAACTTAATAATGCAAACTGGGAATTGGTGGTGTGGAGGAACAGCAGCTCTTGCATTGCTTATTTATAACCTTCCAACATTGTTTATTTATAAATCTGGCACCAGCACCATGTTCCTAATCAAACCAGTCAGGGAAAAATTTCTTGAGCCACTGCAGACACATGAGAATTTTGGATACACAGCACACTGATTTGTTTGTACTCTAGGAAGAACTCCCAGATTGGGTGATTTCCTCTCATTGATTCTATGCTTTGTTGCCTGTGGGGATAATGCAACAAATGAAGCAAGCACAACAACAGCCCACCCATCTCACTGGAATATTGTCTCTGATTTACAAGGGCCTGAATTTTATAACTTGTCACCTGGTCATAAACGTTCTCAGCGGCATACTAGCACACACACTCCTGTCAACTCAGAGTCAGTTGGAGGCCAAGGGAGTCTGTGGAGTCCTTGTCTATCACAGTGATGATGCTTCCCTCAGATCTAATGTATGTTAAAACTCTGCCATGAGCTCCATATGCATTTAAAGACACATCCATTTGATGAACTCAACACTTTCATCAATATAAAACAAGCTTCTCTATTTATAAACACGTTCTTTCCTCAAAGCATATTTCATTCTAATATAAATATTAAAGAATACTACATATTTCACTAATGTAGAGGTGGTATGTGCTCCACAATGTCATTTCACTCACTTTGGTCTATACATAAAGGTGTATTTTCTGTTATGAAGACATCTGAGTTTTGCTTTTCAGTTCATTACAATAATCCTTTTGGAGAGGATGGACTGTGCAATCCAGCTAGTTAATGGGATTGATATTACACAGCTTTGTTCAACTCTATTCTACATATTTTCTATTTCTCCTACTTTTGCCCATTACTCTTGTGCCTTCTTTTCAATTAAATGTATACATTTTATGACTACATTTTATCTTCTATATTGACTTAGATAAAACAGCTATATGATTTCAATTGGTCCTTTGGCCTTTATAAAATACATTATCACATATTTTTTGCCAGATTATATCATATTAATTTAAGTACAGGGTAAGAACTTGTATAACTGACATTTTGTGCTCCCTCTCAAACTTTGGGTGAGAGGGACCATGCATTTATCTTTTATAAATTCCTTAATTCTATGTATATCCCAATTTTGAATGATTTCCATTCCATTCTACCTGGGAGTCCTTGATAAAATATTTCTTTGTGAATATGTCTGCTTTTGGTTAATTGTTTCAATTTCTCTGTGTATTAAGATCTTTGATTTATCTTATCTACATTTTTAAAGGTAAATTTTGCCTAACACAGGAACCTACTCTCGCAAGTGTTTTCCTGGATACTTTTAAGAGGCTGCATGGCTCTCCATTCTCTTATTTAATTCTCAGTGATCAATCTACAGTCATTTTTAGCTCTGCTTCTCTATGTAACATGTATTCCAAGCCTTATCCTTGGCTTTATATCTGAGATTTTTTTTTATCACTATAGCACATACATTAAATATATTTCTGTGTTTTCTTTATTTGCCTTTTTGATTGAGGTTATTGAAACTCTTGACTGTCAGGATCATTGAGTTAGGAAACACTTTGACCATTACTTTTTCAGATACTTTGCATGTGTTCTCTACTTCATTTTCCTCACTGTGAAGAAAGCCAATGAGAGTGTCCCTTTACCCATCGCTATTCTGTTTTCTTTTTAAGTAGATTCATTCTGCATGGTTTTTATTGCTGTCTTTAATTTCAGTTTTCCTTTCTTCCAATTGACTATTTTCTTTTGTTATTCCTCCCAAATAAATTTCCAATCTGGATTACTGTCGTTCTCATTTCCACCTGCTAAAGGTTGTTTTGAGCTTTCCTTCACTTCTGTATCTCTACTTTAATATCTCATGCTGGTCTTTAGAACATTTGACATAGTTTATCTTGAATATTAGTTCTAAAATCTGTCAATGTTCACTTTGTTTCAGCAGATATATTTTATTATGGGTTCTATTTATTTGTTTTTCTTCATTACTTTCATGTATTTCTCAAAGTCATACATTAAAAAAAAAAAAAAACAACCAGGAGTGAATCTTGGCCATTTTATAATCTCATAAGTCTGCCAGGTTCTTATGTTGAATTAAGTTAATTTCATTGGGGACACATTAAACATTCTGGGCCATGCCTCTTAGTTTGTTAGGTGGAATCTGGAACAAGACTTAATCCAGAGCTAATTAATTATAGCAAAGAGGTAAATTGTTCCTAAGTAATCTATCCAGTATACCATGAGCTACGAGGTCTCCCAGCCTAGCAGGGAGTTGTAGGCTGCTGTTTTTCTCTGTCTTTATGACTCCAGGGTATTTCATCTTTTCTTTTTTCCAGATTATTCTTTTCTTTGCCTTTGGGATTTCTATTATGCAATTCCTGATTAATACTCAAACCCCAAACAGAGTAGATATAAGTATCTACATTTTTCTCTCTGTCTGTCCCTGCATCCTCTCTGTTCAACATTTCCTGAATTAGGATTGAATGGCCCCACTGAATTTGACCTGTGTTTCTTTTCTCCAGCATAGGAACACTTTTTCTTATTTTACCTTGGTGCGTGGAATTGAACACAAGACCTCATCCCACTAGCAAGTGCTTTGGTTCTGAGCTACATCTGGTGAAACTCATAATCATATAAAATCTTAGTAATTGTAGCATCAACATTATTTATTTGTAACCTCTCAGTGAATGCTAATCTTTATTACCAGATCTGAAATATCTTACAAATAATGTTTGCTGTACTGTCTCTGTTTTTGCCTGATACCTTTGGGAAAACTTTTTCTTATATGCATGTTACTGCTTCATTTCTGACTAGGTATTATGTGATACCATGCTTTCTCTGTGTCATTTTCCTTTGCAATTTTTAATGGCCCACTATACTCTAATTGGGTTATGAATCAGCCTAGCTTTTTGGATAAGAATATTTGCAACTTTGAAGGTTATTTCACTTGAATGACAACAGCAAAAAAAATAATGACAGGTGACTTTGAAAATCACTTCAGTGCCTTGCAAAAGACCCAAGGGATGTCATTTGCAAGTGAGAAAACTGAAGAATAGCTTTATCTTCTAGTTCTTCCTGGGGGGGAAATTGGCAACAATGAATTCAGCATCTTTTGCCAAATAAATGAACATTTAAAAGAAATCATATGATGTTGGCAGTGTCAGGAGAAGAACATTATCAAAAAATATTTCATCTGCAATGACTTTCTTTTTGTCCTCTAAAATATTCATTTAAGCAAAGGTATTTGGGCAGCTGAAAAGTGGTAGAGGAATTTTGTCCTTTTATTTAAGTATGATGAAAACATATCATGACCTAGGAATTTGAAATTGTTGACAAATTTCCATGTATTTATTAGCAGACCTGGAATCAATTTCTATCTAAGCTGACTAGTAGACTTGGGCACAGATGCTTAGGTCTACACATTTCCAGGAGTCATTTAGGAACTCACCCAACAGAGTCCCACAGTGGATTATCTTCAGTATTTCGAGTACCTTTTTGGCCTTTTGTAATGAATTGGCAAAGAGGATATATGGAATTTTCCCTTTGTGCCATCATTTTTTAAATCAGTCGATAAGATATCAAGATATAATTTATTATTCTTTACTTCTACTATAATTAAGCACCATGACTTTCTCTCTATGAATGGAAGTACAAATTTAAGAGTAAAGTGTTATTGTCATTTTAATTACCTATACATTGGTTCTGAATCTTCATTTGATTAGATAAACAAAAGGCATGGAACCATATAAATAAAGCTACAAAATAACTAGGTGTTATCAACCAGTAGACAAAACTATGTAGGTGACTTGTGTAGACGAATTTCTAAACAGTCTTATTAAATAAGAAACACAGAGCCAAATAGAGGGGTATAAGCCATAGTGATCAGAACAATAGCCACCAACTAACCTTAGCTTACCACCTCGCTGTAGCTTCCCAAGAGAGCCTCTTCCTGTCTTACCTGTGCCTTTATTGCCTTCCTGTTCTGCCTTCTCATTGGCTCTAAGCCCAGGCACATCACTTTTTTGTTACTGCCTGTCTATACAGACCTCCAGGTCTCTATAGTTGGTACTGGGATTAAAGGCATGTGTCACCATGCTTGGCTGTGTCCTTGATCACACAAAGACTCTGCTTGCCATGTGATCAGATTAAGGGCACATGCTACCACCACCTGACTTCTGTTTATGGCTGACTATGACCTCTGATCTCCAGGTAAACTTTATTTATTAACATACAAATAAAATATCACATTTCAGCACAAATAAAATATAGCTGAAGTTTTCTCCAGCCCTGCCTGGCCCACGGTCAGAACAAATCTCTCTCACCCGCCAGTCCTACAGCCGCTCAGACCCAACCAAGTAAACACACAAAAACTTATATTGCTGACAAACTGTATGGCCATGGCAGGCTTCTTGTTATCTAGTTCTTCTATCTTAAATTAACCCATTTCTATAAATTTGTACTTTGACACATGGCTCGTGGCTTACCAGTATCTTACATGTTGGTACTCATGGTGGCGGCTGGTAGCATCTCCTGACTCAGCATTCCTATTCCCAAAATTCTCTTCTCTGCTTGTTCCGCCTATACTTCCTGCCTGGCTACTGGCCAATCAGCATTTTATTTATACAGAGTGATATCCACAGCAATAAAATATCACCACAGACTTGTTTCTTGTATTTCTGGAAACAATGGTGTAGCCATGCTGTTTTTCATCAAGAAATGTTTGTGGGTTTTGTTTTATTATCTAGAACTGTTTCCATTCTCCTAGGATCAATTGCTACAGTTAATGAAAAAGTAGAAAGCCTCAATATTATTCACATGGTCTCACATTTCAATGAAAAGTATGCATTTTGGGCACAAAGTACGTGTTCACAAACCAGATATGCTATCGTTAACCATATTGATAAAAGTAGGGTGGCCAATGAAAATGGTGGAAGTGTTAATGCAATAGCCTTGATAAAAAAGATAATTGGTAAGAGATCCAATTATTTCACCAATCTTATCAGGGACTATGTCAAAGGTTCAATCACTATTATCCATGAAAGAGAAAGCCTTGACATCAATCCTCTGCTATCACCACCAGGGAGGATGTAGTTGTTTGAGCCAGGAAGGGGATTGCTCTTCTACACTTACTGAGCCCACACTGTACTTCCCTTCAACAATTGAATCAGTCATCATAGGTTGCCCATAAAATGTTCCAAATCTGCTGGTACAGCAGTGGATATAGACTGTGTGTGTATGTAAATTATTTTCACAAGTGAGCTCTGCAAAACAACATCGGGCTTATCTGGATTTAGGGGTTGCTGAACTTGGCAGGTGGGTCTCCATTAAGGGTGTGTTCACTTAGGGATACTGTTGCACTACAGTTAAGAAGATCAAGGGATGGGGTGTGCACAAGTGAGCAGATTCAGTGTCCTGATTAATTTCTTCCTAGAAATCTGCTGGAACTCAGCAGTCAATGCAGCCTGCACTACAAGAAGAGTAAACCAGGCTAGGATCAGAGCATCAAACCAATTCACTTCTATACCATCATCTCTAGTTTTGATTCACCACCATGGACACAAACTCTTGGACTCCTAGTTATCATTCTTGTCAGTGGAGACATACTAAGTCAACCTTCACCTTTCTCCAAAGTCTAAGCCAGATAATGTACTTGGTTGTCCCAATACACATGGATTGCTTTTCTGCAAGTAATTTCAAACCATTGATAAGGGAAGGACCTAGCAGTAAGACTCACCATAGCTGAACTTTGAGCTAAACAAATGGAATGCTTGGGGAACCGAAGCTTTTCATCTCCATCTTTACTTGCTTAACTTGATTAGTTCACTGTGTGACTTAAACAACTAAAATTGTCATTTTTTTGTTTTTTGTTTTGTTTTTATTTTTTTATTCATTTTACATACCAACCACATATCCCCCTCTCATCCCTTCTCCTGCTCCCCCCACTCCAGCCTTCCTCCCACCTCCTGACCTATCCCTCATCCACTCCTCCAACAGGGTAGGTTCTCCCATGGGGATACAGCTAAGCCTGATACTTTCAGTTGAGGCAGAACCAAGTCTCTTCCAACTGCCTCAAGGGTGAGCAAAGCATCCCACCATAGGTAATGGGATCCAGAAAGTCAGCTTGTACCCCAGGGATAGACCCTGATCAGATTGCTACGGACCTCACAAACAGAACCAGCTACACAACTGTCTCCCATATGCAGAGGGTCTAGGTTGGTATATTGTGCACCCAAAAAAACTTACCTGGGGGTCAGAGAACAGAACAGCCACTGTATTAAACATAGAGGTTAGGCAGTGGTAGCACACACCTTTAATCCTAGGATTCCAGAGGCAGAGATCCACCCGGATCTCTGTGAGTTCAAGGCCACACTGGGAACAGCCAGGCATGGTGGTACACACTTTTAATCACAGGACTTAAGATCTTATGTCTTTGCTTGAGAAAGACACATAACTTTAATCCCAGGAAGTAATGATAGAAAGCAGAAAGGTATATAAGGTTTGAAAACCAGTAACTAGAGGCTTTTTAAGCTTTTAGGCTTTTAGCAACAGTTCAACTGAGATCCATTCGGATGAGGACTCAGAGCCTTCCAATTTGAGGATACAAGATCAACTGAGAAGTTGTTGATGTGAGGTTGGCTGTGGCTTGTTCTGTCTCTCTGATCTTTCAGAATTTACCCCAATAGCTGGCACTGAGATACTTATATTAATAAGACCTTTTAAGATTCATGTTACAGGTCTAGTCTGTTCCCATGCAGGCTCCCCAGCTGTTGTTCACTGAACTGGCCTACCCTGGTAATCAGATTGGTGACTCCCCTAACTGTGATCATAGAGCCTTCAATCCAGTAACAGATGGAAGCAGATGCAGAGATCTACAACCAAGTACCAGGCCGAACTCCAGGAGTCCAGTCAAAGAGAGGGAAGAGGGATCATAAGAGCAAGTGGTGTCAAGATCACGATGGGGAAATCTACAGAGACAACTGAACCAAGCTCAAAGGGTCTCAAGAACTTTGGACCTAAAATCATCACGATTATGCTTAATATTTTTTGAGGATTCAGAATCTGAAATTTGAAGACTGCAATTCAAGACTGATTATATCACATAATAGACATAAAGTTATGTAACTTTTTTAAAGCTATAACATTAAATGACCCCGTTTTAATTTGTTTGTGTTTTATTAATAAATATTATGCATGAGGCTCTGTGTGTGTGTCTGCACGTGCTTATGTGTGTGTGCACATGCTTATGTGTGCGCACACATGCACATGCATGAAATGGGTAAAGAAACAACTCAGTCAACCATACACTGTGTCAAAAAATATTCCACGTACATTTGATACTGATTATTTGAGTTCTGGCTAAGCATGAATAACTATTAAAATATGTATAGGCCAAATTAAACATGAATTTCTTAGGCTCCAAGCAGATTCAATATTACAGAAGCCGTGGAGACACAGGCTTAACCAATTCCGACTCCTATGCACAGGTCACCTAGTACAAACACTGCTGGTCTGCTTTATTAGACAGAATTTCTCTGCGTCCTGCTAGCTGTCCTGAAACTTGCTTTATAGACCAGGCTGACTTGGAAATCAGAAATCTGCCCGCCTCTGCCTCTGAAATGCTGGAACTGAAAGTGTGTACCACCATGCCTGGCTTGGTGTAACCATTTTATACTCAGAAATTCTAACCATTCCTGAGAGAGAAAGGAAAGGAACAAAGAGAACAGAACTATGGTTCCACATCGTGTATGTTTCACACATAGTACGGTTCACATAGTACCATAGTTACCTGGAGCAGACACTAATTGAATAGAGGAATAGAACTGTAATATAATAGATTTTCTCCTACAAAACACATAGGATACCTTTTGTAGGACACATGCCTATAGCTTCCCAACTGCAAGTTTAGCTTAGTTGTTCTTCCTGGGAAGAATCTTGCATTAGCTAATGAGGCAGCAGTCTACAGTTAGGATGGCCTAGTACTGTTGTACCACAATCCTCCATCACTTCAACTCTTACCCATAATTACCAAGTAC
Organism: Peromyscus californicus insignis; assembly: GCF_007827085.1. Lineage (NCBI taxonomy): Eukaryota > Metazoa > Chordata > Mammalia > Rodentia > Cricetidae > Peromyscus > Peromyscus californicus. The sequence goes on from NW_026294534.1 coordinate 2,790,616, forward strand.
AGGCCCCAAGTTCACATGTCACAGGAGTAGATGATGGCTTCCTTGCTTTCTGAGACTCAAAATGATAATAGTTCATCAAAATATAAGTTCTCGGGAATGTAACTTGGGTTACAGAAGGATCAACTCTTGACAGTGTGATTGCAGAACCTGTCTGTCTTCCCTGAAGCCTCTCTGTGGGATTGGTAATCTCCTGCCTCCATCCATTCTCCACAGACATGCTATTGAACCTGAAGATGAGGTATGTGCTTTCCCCAGTACTCATTCCCATTTCAAGCCTGTCTTTAGTCCCTGAAAACCCCACTTTGAATCACACCCTAGACCCTTCTACCCTCTTTTGGTGAGCATCTACCCTCTCTCAGGACCCTTTCACACATGCTGTCATTCTAAGTACAAGTAGATGATCCCTTCAGTCGGGAGCCTGTCCTCTCAGTTTCTAGGGATCCCCTTCTTCGGTGAGAACATGGTCCTTCCACCCAGCCATGTTGCCCTTGCTCACTTTCCAGAACTACTCATGACCAAGGATGGAGCATCCTCCTCTGCATTCACCATCTTCCTTAGCCCACACCTAACTCATAGTTCTGAGATTTCCTCCCAGCTTGTGAATTTGGATTTGCAGCCACCAGCCATCCACAATCCCGTTATGCCATCATTCTTGCATTTCCTTGGCAATAAACACAACCACTACTTGTATACATGCTCAGTCTTAACTTCCCCTTCATAGATAATTAGAAATACTGCATTCTAGTATGGATAAGATTAGCTTATGTCCCTCGTTACCATTGCTTGTGCACCCACGGATGGAATTAGCCTGACTAAGGAAAAGGCAAACCCCCACACTAGCAGTTCCCAATTTAAGTTCAGAATTACTGACTCCTAGGGTCATTGATGCTTCCTCGTGACCATTACCAAAGTACATTTTCATAGGCTTTCATGATCTGGCCCTTTTATGTGTCTTTCCCCAAGTCACCCTCTCCTCAACATTCCAACACTTTCCTCCATTCTCACTCTGTTCTGGCTTCTTGATTTTGGTTTCTATAAGAACATGGAAGCCGTACTCAGGACCCCCACAGACTCATGATGGAACATATGTCCTCAGGGTGCACCCTACCCTCCTCCTCCCTGGATGCCTGGCTGTACTTGTCTCTGTGCTCAGTCCCCACAGTGAGCAGTGCTGTCTTGTCTGGCCACTTACAGACATCACTGAAGCAATTGTTCTCTCCTTATTGCATGAGTACATTTTCCTTCACAAATAAATCATGCCCATCAGAGCACAGATACACTGTTGTTTCTTTTATCTTAAGCCAATAATCCTCACCCCAATTTCCTTCTGCAACTCCTCTCTCTACTCCAAGCAACATAGTGCCTCAAAAGAGCTCCATGTCTTTCATTTCACTCCTCTTTTTGCTTACATACATTTTAATTAAAAATCTATTGCTATGAACACACTCGAAACCCATAAATTTCTAAAAACTAATATTGGTGTCTGTAGTTCATTGTTCTGTGCTGCCAGCATAATAGGCATTGAGCAGTGTCTTTAAGGAGGAGGAATAGCTGGGAAATAGCACAGTGAAGGAGAATGCATACTCTCCTCCTTTCCTTCAAATTATCCTACCCTTAAATACCCTGATACCCCATTTCATGCTCCTGCTTCTAATACCTTACTGGCAAGTCCTTCTCCTTTTCCCCTTCTGTCTTTGTGTTGTGCCCTATATAGCTAAAACATCACAGGCTCAGACTTTGGACTTCATCTTGTTTCCATAGGCATTCACTCTCATGCTAATTCCATTTAGTCACAAGGCCTTTAAGGACATCAATTCATATATATATAGTGTGTGTGTGTGTGTGTGTGTATGTAGATATATACATACATACATGTATATGTGCAATGTGTTGTGATCATATGAACATTCATTGCCTTCTTTTATCCCAGTGGCTCTCAACCTTCTTAATGTTTGTAACCCTTAAAGACAGTTCCCCATGTTTCAGTGACTCTAAAAGTATAAAATTATTTTCATTGCTACTTCGTAACTGTAATTTTGCTACTGTTACGAATCATAATGAAAATATCTGTGTTTTCTAATAGTCATAGAAGACTCTTGTGAAAGGTTCATTCAACCCCCCGAAGGGGATTGTGACCCACAGGTTGAGAATTGCTCTTAGTCACTTCCACTCATATAGACCCTCTTATTTTTCACAACTCTTTTATTCCTACTTTCCAGTCTTTGTTTTGTGTGTGAGTGTGTGTGTATATGTGTGTGTGTATGTGTTGGGGGGCTATGTGGTATGTATGTGTGGGGGGTGTGTATGTGTGTGTGTGGTATGGGTGTGTGAGGGCATGTGGGGGGTGTGTATGTGTTTGTGTGCTTGAGTATGTTATTGCATGTTTGTGCTTGTCTGTGTTGTATGGGGGAATGTGTGGTATGGGTGTATATGGAGGTGTGTGGCAAGGTATGTGTATGCGTGGGGGTGTGTGGTATGGCGGTGAAGGGTGTGGGGGTGTATGTGTGTTTGTGTGTGTTGTGTGTTTGTGTGTTGTATGAGGGGTGTGGTATGGCTGTGGGGGTGTATGTGTGTTTTGTGGTGTGTGAGTATGTGTGTCTGTGTGTAATCATAGCTGCTGAGTGTTTATAGTTGTAGCAGCCATGTCACGTCAACAAGATAGTTCTTCGTAGCACTCCTCACAAATCTCTGGCTCTCGAACTCTTTCTGTCCCCTTCTGTGATGTTCCCTGGGCCTTGGAAGGGGTGATGTATGATGACAGGCATATTGATGTTCTAAAATTTATGCCTTTACTTCAATTCATTCCTATTCTAGATTCACTATAGCAAGGTATTTGATTATACTGTGTAAAGATATGTCATTGTGACTGGTTTAATAAAAAACTAAATGGCCAACAGCTAAGCAGGAAGTATAGGCCAGATTTCCAGGCAGAGAGAGCTCTGGGAAGAAGAAAGTGGGAGTCATCAGCTGGACACAGAGGAAGCACACCATACAGGAGGAGCCATGAGCCATGTGACAGAGCACAAATTAATGGAAGTGAGTTAATTTAAAGTAACAGAGCTAGTTAGAAACAAGTCCAAGCTAAGACCGAGGTTTCATAATTAATAAGAAGTCTCCATGTCATTATTTGGGAGCTGGCAGTACAGAGAAAGCCTTGCTACAATTCATATATCTGACACCACCATTCCATTTACATAAGGATTTATTCTCATTGTAAATTCATCTATCAGTTGGGTACTCTGACTCTGAGACTCCATCTCTGCCCTCCTCTCAGCATCTTGGATTCTTTTGTGTGTTTTGTGCATCACAGATGAGGCAGTTTTGTCTAAAGCCAAGCTATGACCTCAGGGGTCTACATATGTTTCTCCTAAATAGGAATTCTTCTAGTATGCCCTGGGTAGAACACCCTGTGTGTGAGAAATGATGAGCAGAGTGATGGGTTGGGTAAGGCCCCATATAAGCAAAAGAAAATCTGCTTAGGCTTCTACTACTCTTAAGACAATTTGTGTTGGTTCTGTTAGTTTTTAAAATTCATTTAAATCAAAGTACCCTTTCATTGTTTACTATCACTGTCATCCAAATAAGTATTTAAAATGTTTTCTACACTATAGACAATCTTCTATGTTCTGCATATCCCCACTCAGTGTTAACATTGGGAAGAACGGGAGCAGAAAATGTAAGGACTGGCATGACCTTTCTGTAGATGATTCTCCCTAGGGCACTGCTTCCAAAATCTTCCATGTGTCCAATATCCCAAGTCGTCTGGCTTGTCTCATTTCCGTTGTTCCCACATATGGTAAGTGGTCATCCATCACAATGATCTCTCCCATGTTTGCTCTGGTGGAAGAGCTGGCCAAAAGCTCACCCTCAATAACAGAATAGAACAAGTAAACAGGCTACAAAGAACCACTCTGATGATTTTTGTAGAGAAATATGCATACCTTTGGCTATGTCACATGGACCCACCCTTAATTGCATCTTTCACTCACTAGAGAACATTTTCTCCCCCTTTCTCTCTTTGCTCTTCCAACTTTCTTCTTCTCAGTCTCAGGCTCTTATTTCTCTTAGTAAGCAAAGCATTCAGTATTGCTTGAGGTCATGCCCTTTAACAGAACCACCAATATGTGTGCATGTGGACCACATCTCACACACACACACACACACACACACACACACACACACACACACACACACACACACGTCATTCACTATTGACCTGAAGACTGAGAATGTTGCTGTCATATCCATGACCTCTGTTGAGCATCTCATAGTCCATACCCTCACAAGATGATGTACAGAGGAAAGAGATCTCATTTCCAGGCAGAGAACAAGAACAGAGCAGATACAGATCTGCCAAACCTTGTGAGGACCACCAAGGAGTCACACAAAAATCTCTTCAAGATCTCACCACTTCCAAATGCCACCAGTCTTGGGGCCAAAGATAGCATATGAAACTGTGTGGGTATACAGTGCTCACACTGTAGCTGAAGCAAATCTTTCCATAAACGAGAACAGGGCTCAGCTGAGAAGGGGAAGATAAGTCTGACCTATACTCCTGACTCACAGAAACTGAAGGGTTAAGCAAATATGTCTTAAATAACTAAGACATAGCAATTTATTATCCAGAGAGTAGAAAACTGGCATGGCATTTAATGAGGACATGATTGCAAAATTGCTTTTGAAAGCTAAAAGTGACAGTGTACCTAGGGTTATTCAAAATTCATAGTATAAGGAACAAAGACAAACTCAGGTCCCCAGACACCCATTGTATTCTGCAGAAGGTCAAAAAGGGCTCCACTTCTTCTCACTGGGGCCACATAAGAAGAAAAACTAAGGGACCCAGGGTAGAAAATAAGTTTCACTGCTTTTAGAAAACCAGCATGATAAAATGACAGGGGATAATTACAATCTTGCTAGATTTTTAACTAATATTTATATATTTATATTTTATGAGATTAAGAAAGAAATTTTTAAAAATATGTCTTTCCCTGGATATATAAGCTAATTCTACTCTTCACTCTAAATAAAATCTTTATTATTTTAAAAGTATGTGTGTGTGCATGCACACACGTGTGTGCGTGTGTTTGTGTATATGTGTATGCACGTATATGCTGTTGTCTACAGAGGCCAAAGGTATTGGATCCCTGAAAGCTGGAATTGCATGTGCTCATGAAACACATGACGTGGGTGATGAGAATCAAACTATGGTCCTTATAAGAGAAATATGAGCTCTTAACTACTGAGCCATCTTTCTAGCCCCAACACTCACTCTAGTAGCAAACTATTTTGTCCACCTGTAACTATGATGAATTACTTGTCTGTTTATATATTAGAATGCCATCTTTACATCAAGTTGGAGTCAGGAATATTACTTGTTTTCTAGCAATCTATTTATGCCTGTATAGATTGTTTGCTTCTGAATGTCTATAGACAGAGGAAGGCAAGATTAAACCTTATTGAACACCAAGGTGGGAACTCAACACCTAAATGCTCAGTTTTCTTCAGATCCTACAGATCTTCAGATCCAGTCTCCTACAGATCCTATGGAGAAGGGTTCCTGACCATCACTTCTAGTTCTTTTCTCTAAAAACATATGCTGATTCAATGGGTCACACAGACACACAGAAGATTCAACATGTATCACACAAAAATTAGGACTCCAGAGCATGGCTGTGCTCATATCCCATACCCATGCTTGATGCAAGTAAAAGGATTATTCATAGCATATTACTTTGTAAGATCCATCTGAAATTGAATGGAAAGGATGAAGAAAAAAGGAGGGGGATGTATTTCCTTCATAAAGCTACTGTATCTTTCAACACCAGCAGTAGGTATCACTTTTGAGGTCTTTGAGTTACATACATGTATTGCTGGAGGAAGTCTATACCTAGCTGTACAAAGTAGGAGATGATAATGAGGCTTTATTTTCTTACCCTAAAGCAATGTGTGCAAAATGATGTTAAAACAGGGCAATTAGTATGATAATCATTGATCAAAAAATTTTAAAAAAATGCTTGCAAAATTTCAAAGTATCTTCTATTTTTTCTTTGTTTTGATTTGGTTTCTCTACTCCCTACTTAAATGGAGTAAATGAATCAGTTTTTGTTTCTCTCTACTTCCTGATATATATCCCTAATATAAAGACACAATGGAGCTGTAACTTTATTTTCTTTATTTGCCAAAGTTGTAAGGAAAAATCATTCAGAAAATTTAATAAAGAAACCAATTAATATCCATCACTTGGAAAGATTCTTACAACATATCATCCAAGAAAGTTGGATGGGTTTGTTTCCTAATTTGTTAGAAACAGGCAGAACTATCCAAGGGGGACTTGGTCAGAAAAACAACTTACAACGCCTGTTTACATGGACATTGGTCGGTATTGGCGCACTATACCTGAGTCTTTCCATTTTCCAGTTTATTAATAGAATCCATTTAACCTTTCTTACAAAAGTGGGCCTAACTCAGTTGTGCTCTCCTCAAGAGTACCAATGATTACCTCCAAGTCAGGACTCCTGAACTCTGGTTACCATGGTAACAGCTGGATCTCTGGGCTGCTTCTTTCCCCAAGTCATTCCAGCAAGTGTTTCTTTTTTAAAATGTTATCACAGCAGATCTGCTTGGACTTTAAAACGTGTATAGTAGGGATTCAGAGAAGTAGAGCCTCGCTTATCAGCCTCCGGTATAGCAATCCTAGAAGTACATTTATATTTATGGATCTAATAAGTATATATGCAATGATTTTCCTAGCTCATTTATTCTGAAGACAAAAATGGGTCAATATACATTTGAAACACGGTGAAGATATATGACATTTTCCATTTATTACTTCCTATGTCTGGTCTTTTTTGCATTTTATGATACCTAATTAGAAACACAAAAGAAAATTAAGGGAAATGACTCCACTCTCATTTTCTACTAGGTATATATCTCCTCAACAAATTTAAACTCTCACAGGAATGAAAACCATCTCATCACCCTAAGGATGTAAAAGCCATTTTATCCAGAGATGTTGAGAATCATTTTATAGAACATCTTAATGTAGAAAATATTTTTAATGTATTGAAAATAGAGCAGAGGGAGGATTTCCACCGCGAGAACATTCCATGTAAATAAATCACGTAATTTCAGGCTGTTACTTAAGTCTGTTTAAAAGCTTTTCTCTCTCACTTCATGCATCTTTATGAATGAAGAGAAAAATAAACTCACTGACCAAAATGTGCTAATATACAGTTAATGTAGGAGTTGAATTTTTTGGGGGACAGCTATATATCTAAAATTAATTACTGATGGGGACAGGATCTTTTTACAGTCTGACAGAAATAGCTAATTATAATTTTGTACTTTGAAATAATTCTTTAAAATATAGAGATTTCAAATTTATGCAAAGCAACCTGATTATTTTTCAAAAGCAAATTTACTTTGGAACATGTCTCCCCTTTAGAAGTATACTAGTGGATTAGACCCCTCATAAAGTAGTCTCGGTAGGTGAAATAGAGGGAAATGAATGATTAAATACAATTTATTTTTTAAAAACTTCTTTGAGAACTCAATGGATCTATGTTCTTTAGAAAAACTAAGAATTTAACTCAATGTGTTTTTTGTTAATCTCCTGTTTCCTTTCCAAGAAAATAAGGTATTTTGAGCTGTAATGCATTAAATAGAAATTTACTACATAAAACACATGAAAATAGATGCAGACAGACCATTTTTGTTAGTACTAAAGGGAAGACATCTGCTACATTTAATGGTAGCTCATGAAAATTTCAGAGAAAAACATTGGCTTCTCCCATCTAAGGGGTGCCGTTAATGTCCTGATTGGAAATACCAAGCACAATGTGGATGTAACCCAGAGACTCCCTGCTAAGCACATCAAGTCAGTAGAGGTGAGAGAAATGCCCATTGTTGGCAAATGTGACCATCTACATCAGCATACACAATGTTGTTACTATAAGAGCTCATGTGAGCAACATGGTTGTGACAGTAATGTTGATTGTCTACTGACAAGATCTACAATCACCTAAGAGACCAACACTCAGGCGTGTGTGGAAGTGAGTTCCTAAACTAGATTAATTGTGATGGGAAGGCCTGTCTTAAATATGGTTAGTATCATCTCATGGGCTGAGGTCCTGGAGTGAACAGAAAGGAGAAAGACAGGTGGACCTCAGTCTTTCTCACTCTCTAGTTGCTGACTGCCAATGCAGTGCTACCATCTGACTTCAGCTCCTTCTCCATGCATTCCCCAGCATGATGGACTGTGCCCCTATTGAACTGTGATCCATAATAGAGCCTCCATGCACTCCCCAGCATGATGAACTGTGCCCCCATTGAACTGTGATCCATAACAAAGCCTTCCTCTCTTCAGTTGCCTTTGTCTGCCATCTTGTCATAGCAATAGGGAAAAAATGACTAATATACTTGTTGCAGGTCCTCAGCATCAGAAATGCAAGCCTCGGGCCGGGCGGTGGTGGCGCACGCCTTTAATCCCAGCACTCGGGAGGCAGAGCCAGGCGGATCTCTGTGAGTTCGAGGCCAGCCTGGTCTCCAAAGCGAGTTCCAGGAAAGGCGCAAAGCTACACAGAGAAACCCTGTCTCGAAAAACCAAAAAAAAAAAAAAAAAAAAAAAGAAATGCAAGCCTCATCAGCAAGTTACCTACAGGGGTTTCTCTGTGTGTGTCACTATCAGGCCCCCTCTCCCGCTGTCTACCCTTTATTCACTATACACTTTTAGATTGCTCTGATCCATGATATTTTAGGTTTAAATGCGAAGTCTAGACAAGCATCTAGCTGTTGTCTAATGTTTTTTGTTAGGTGGCTGTGTCAAATTTACTGGGGTTCCCATGAAGTTCTTAAGCCGTTTAAATATTATCACTTATGTAACCCTCACACCTTTCTGACACACGAGGAAAGCAAAATAACAGCAAGAATTAACTAATCAGCCCAAGGGCATGTCTAAGTCACTCAAGTGGGGTCTGAGTGAGGCATTCCCGTAATGTGACAGTAATCTCTACCTACCCATCATCTTGCCCTCCAGCTATCAAATGACACTGAAGACTTAACTGTGGTTCTGACTTTAATCAGGTCCAAATTTAAACTTCTGTAAGCCATTTTATATACAGCAATTGGATTTCAAGAAATTAGGTAGGCATTCTCTAAATGTATTTAGTTATGCATTAAGTAAGCATTAAAACTGTAAGTCAGACATTCCGCTCAGCTGGGGCCTGGCATCATCTGCAAGGAAATCTCAGTGTCTCCGCTGAGCTCACAGTCTAAAGGAGAGAACATTAGGAAATTCTTAGAGACGGGGAAATGGTCACAGAAGGAGAAGCTGTCGCAGATCAACGTGCTTACAAACTGCAGGGTGCTGTGAAAGACACCACCAGTGAACCAAGAGATAGCCCTCAGCAAGGAATGGTATAGATGCTATAATATGGAAGCCAGGTAGAGTCATAATCAATGCCATGTACAGAAAACCATACCCTAGGACTTCAAGGAACACAGCAAGAAGAATTAGATCCTGGATGAAGCAGCACTATGTGATGCTGGCCTCACACTTAAGCAGATAATGGTGATGCCATTGAGTGGGAAGCAGGGAGCCATTCGGTGCTTAAGGACTTAGGGTTGTAACATTTCACGGGTTATAGTTTTTATTAAGAATGCTAAACACCAATAGGGAGGTGATTGCAGCTATCTGAAATTAAGGTGACAGTAGCTCGTTCTTGAAGGAACAATTAATTTCATGAGATGCTCAGAATATAGAGTCAGTGGGGCTGAATGAGCAGTAATGGGATAGACAGCAGGTTGGGAAATATCAGAAGATTCATTTGCAGTTCTCTGTTCCTGATGTAGGCTGGCTGCTTGGACACTTTCACTTTTATCCCTAAAGTAGCACCCATCCTACAGTCATATTGAACTATTTCATTAGCTTCTATACCTAATAAGATAAATATAACATTTCTTGCTGTTATCAGAATCCCCTCAAACTGTATCCATACACAGTTAAAGCAGCACTTAGATTTTCGACATTCTCATATTTCCAGGTACATTATAGGTACAAGACCTTGGCCTCATATGCAATGATAACAATTGCACTGTGCTACATGCTCAACCCAGAAAGCTACCTTGGAAAGAAAAGGGTGATCTATAGCTTCTTGGTTAAAGGGACATGAATGATGACAAGATTCTTCAATATTGTTGAATAACATTGGCCAGACTTGAGTGTCTATTCTACCTGAATAATGGTTGATTCAATGAAGGCATCAGCCCAGGGATCACATAGACAAAGCATGCAAGATTATCTTTTAGATGCCATTGAGATAATGTTATCGTGGCAATCATAAGAGTGAATTGAAAAGCCTCTAGGTACAAGAGACTATACTAAAAGCCTCCCTCACCATAAGTGCTCATTGAATGCTCACAGTAGTATTATAAAGGAAGTGCTATTTCTGTCTCCATTTTATGGACAAAGAAAGTGAAGATATAGAAATTAAGTATCCTGTCCCAAAGGCAAAAGTTATTTAGGTGACGGAGATGAAGTTCTAGTTGTCTGGCTACCTTAACAGGATATGGTATGCCCAAACACACATCTCCTTTCTTGGCAGGCTAATGCTCAGATTGTATAGTTTAATAAGCATATTTTAAAATAGTGTGAGTCCACTGTCTTTTTCCTAGAGAGTAAATATAATACAGAATATCATCCAGGTTGGCAGCCTCCCTTCTCATAATACATTTACCACTATCGGTTAAGTTGCCTCCTTATCATACAAAAGAATAGCAGGGCAGACAAACAGACCACTAGGAACATAAGACCATCAGCAAGAAGGTAAAAAAAAAATTACACAAAGCAACTTTTTAATAAATGGATGGCTATTAGGCAAAAGTCAATTTTATATGGACAAGAACAATAATAAAGTAAGAGGAAAGCAAGCAAGTTAAAGGAATCAGAGAGTGAGCGCATAATTTCAACACAGAGTCTTCTCTTGAGTGGCAATGTGCACTGTAGTATGTACTGAACCAGTTCCTGGGATGGCAGTAACTGTCTTTATGCTGTGCTGCAATTTAGAAGAGTCTACAGGGGAAACACACAACATGAACCAGTACATGTTAATCTGGAATATTGGGGGTTGCCTAGAGCTAAAAGCTCAGGCTGTAGAAGACCAGAACTTTGAAGATTTAATAGGTTCCTCATTCTCGGCCAATTGGTCCTTTCAGATTGTCAAGCTTCAGCTCTGTTTTACCTTAAACATATGATTCTTAACTATAGATCTTACATTTAAAAAATGCAGTTAGATTTAAGCTAAGCAAAAAAAAAATTAGGGTTAAAGGTACTGATATACGCATGGTCAAACTTGAGTCTGCAATGAATTAGTATTTGAAGGAGTTTTTTTTATACTGTCACAAGCTTTATGGCCACTGTGATGTTCTTAGAAAGGAAATGTTTAAATTGTTAACACTTGCCTTTAAGTTGAAATGTGAGAAATAGCAAAACCAGAAAAAAAATGAAGACACAGCTCAGTGGTCAATTTAGAGTTCACTGACAGCATTAAAGCGAAAGTTCTCAATGAATGAGGAGGAAAAGGGCTGTTATATTTTTTTCTCTACAGGAATGTAAAGCCAACTGTAAAAAATTCATAAATGGGACAGAAGGATTGGCATTAGAGCAGATCTGATGATGTTTGAAATGCATGCCTCACCAAAGAATGTACTATTATTCTGTCTAGACTCAGGGACACAGCGTAATAAATAAAGACTGACAGCATCAATATGTTCCATAAATATATAACTGGAATGTGCATCATTTCTAACCATTAAAATTTTCTCAATTACCTTAGGTAAAGCAACTGTACATCTTATAAAATAAAATCTACTGATAATACCATTTGCCTCTAGACAAAGAAATAGTAATAGCATTTACTTCTCTGAATATATTCATCTTCTTAAGTAAACCTTGGAAGTCTGAACTGGGAGCCATAGATAATTCATTAGCTTCAGTCCACAAGTCTATTTTCTTAGAGTCTTCTTGTAAATATAATATCCTGCAAGGTTTTTTGGAATATGGCTTCAGGCTTGTTTTTTTTTCTTCCTTGAAAAGTAAAATAAACTGCAATGGATAACTTTTAAAGCTATCAGTTGGCATGAAGCTGAATGTACTTCTAAACAATTTCTTTGAGGGATACATATATTTTTTGTTACTGAAACCAGAACCAGCAGATGGGAGTTCATCCACAGTCACACCCACAGGACCATGTTTTTTCAGACTCACGTTTCCCAGGGCTATGATGCAATCAAGGCAACTAAAAATATAACATTGGAGAACAATTATTCACTCTCAGGAAATCTATAAATATTCTGAGAGTAATATGAGCTACACATCCTGCTCCATGGAAGAGGTGAGCAGAGTTCTATTATATCATGATTTGCAGTTTTTTTGTTTGTTTGTTTTGGTGTTTTTTTTTTTTTTTTTTGAGACAGGGTTTCTCTGTGTAGCTTTGCGCCTTTCCTGGGACTCACTTGGTAGCCCAGGCTGGCCTCGAACTCACAGAGATCCGCCTGGCTCTGCCTCCCGAGTGCTGGGATTAAAGGCGTGCGCCACCACCGCCCGGCATGATTTGCAGTTTTGTGTGGCAAAGATATGCTTCACTATCTTTTTTAACTGATTAGAAAACTTGAAGAAGCACATAGTTTCTCTGGCTATGAGAGTTCATAAGCACGTGTGAATATACCACTTCCTCCTTCTGTCGTGATGCCTGTGTCCTTTCTCTGTGGCTCCGTCATTGCTTTTACTGAATAAATAAAAGCTGTGCTTGCTTCATACTAATGCAGTTTCTCCACACACAAAAAAAAAATCATGGTCCTATGAAAACAAACCAAAAAGAGAGGGCTAGAGGAGCCAAGCACGCGAGGGTCTGCACTTTAACAGGACTGGTTCCATAGCCGCATCTCCTGTGGGACGGTTGGGATGTTGGTTAGCACTGGAGTACAGGAGTAGTGTGAAGTGGACACACCTCTGAACTGCTGTGGACCTGGATATGAGCCCATTCTCCCACCTCTACCAACTGCCTGAGAATAGGAATCATCATTTTTATGTTCATGCATACAAGTTATCAGTAACAGGCTGTGCCACTGGATGCCACCAATATTTCCCTCTATCAGAGTAATTCTATATTTTATAGGGATCATATCCATTACTTGGGAGTACTGTGTATAAAAAAACTAGCTTATCTTTTCAAATAACATTTGTTCTTGTTATATCATTTTGAAAAACACTTTCCCGATACCACACGTAACTGCATTGTCTTTTATTTAAAGACTAGACATCATAACTCTGATGGAATGTGTATAAATTAGAGTTATGAGAAGAAAATATTTTAATGATTCTAAAGTACAAAGCAAAGAATTACAACGGTTGATTTCAAATTCATGAATTAAATCTGTGGTCCACATACCATACCATGAGAGCCCAAACAGGTCTCTTGTCCATTCGCATAAAGAAAGTTTTACTGAATACAGCCAACACCACACTGCCAAGTAACTGAGGGGATTCATACTCTCCCCTTACGTCCCCAGGAGACCACTGAGCACAACAATGCTATCATTATACCCACAGGATGTTGGTCCTGGATTAGCATGGGACTCATTCATGGTGAGAGTAACACAAAGGTTGGTCTACTCAAAGGCTTCTTGGAAAGCCCGTGATTCTGAAGAAAGAGACAGATAACCCCCTGTGCTGGTCTATAGATGTCTCTGCAAAGATGTATCTCTTCTAAATGGGTGCTGTCTCAAACAGCAGACACCAGCCACGTGGGGCTCTTGGGCTTGGGAATGTGATTAGTGACAGTAGAGAACTGAACTTCAATTTATATTTCACTTTGATTATTTAAATTCAAATGGCCACATATGGCTGGTGGTTATTATTTTAAGAGTGTGGTGTAAACTATGTCATTTTAAGTCTTGTACCTAATTCTTCATTTGACTGTCACACAACACTTGCAGGGCTGAGCAACTGCCTGGACTATTGTCACTGAAAAGAGGTTCAAAGAAGGTGTAGCATCTTTGCATTTTCAGTCCTGAGTTCTGATGAGTGGGACCACCTTGTGACTGCATTTCCTATGCTCAGAAGCAAGAGGAACAGATGTTGGCTGAGAAGCACAGAGATGGTGGCATGCTGCACTGGATGTGGACACAGAACTCCCCTATGTGTTTTTCTCAACAGTCCTCATGCAAAACAGACATTTGATTATTAAACACTGACTACAGCACTAGAAACTGCCATTCATTGTTATTGAGACATCATTTTCTCCTGAATAAAAATTTGTGTGATATTTAAATTCAGTGTAAAGGAGCAGCTTCTGGAGCAATGGTATGAGTAAAAATGGTATGGACGTGGTATGTCCATATATCCATATCCATTCCTTCCTCTCCTGCCTGCCTGGCTAGCTCCTTTCTCTAGGCTGGAGATCCTTTCTAGCAAGTACATGTTTTCCATCCAGCTTGGTTCAAAGACCTGTGTGTCTCAATGTATATCCATCCCCTGGTAAACCCACTAAATGATAAAATAATAATAATAACATGTTATAAGACATGCCTGGAGTCTTCGTTCGGTTTTCTATAACTGGGATAAAACACCGCGACCAAATGCTGTTTGGAGAGGAAAGGGTGTCTTTCATCTCACAGTTTGTAGTTCATCATGCAACGAAGTCAGGGCAGGAACTCAATACAGAAACCTGGGGCAGGAACTGACACAGAGATCATGGAGAAACGCTGGCTATGGCCTGCTCCTCGAGACTTGCTAGCTTGCTTTCTTATAGAACCCTAGAACCACCTCCAGTGATCTAGGTCCTCTCACATCAATCATCAATCAAGAAAATGCCCGATAGGCTTGCCTATAGGACAGTTGGTTGGGGTCATTTTCTCAATTGAGGCATTATCTTCCCAAAGAACTACAGAGTGTGTCAAGTTGTCATATAACTAGCCAACATACCTGGACTAAAGGTTACTACTATGATGTTACATGACTTCACAAAGATCGAGCACCAAGAATGGCTAAGCAGAGCCATGGAGAAAGCCCATTTTTCTCATATAGCATTCACCTTGAAATAAAGCAGCTCAGAGGATGACCCAAACTTCCAGACACTTGAAGTGTTTTGTAATTTCAGGTGGAGCTCCAGCCACACTGGGAGCATCTTCACTCAGCAACCATATCTTACCCTTGCAAACACACACACACACACACACACACACACACACACACACACACACACACACACACCTACTCACATTAAACTATCATCCATAAACAACTAGTAGTTCTCTGAGAAAAATCACAGAAACTCAGCATTAGTTCTAGCTGCCTAAGGATCACCTTGGAAGTGTTTTTCCTCGTTGTATCACAATATTCACAAGGAGAGGGGAGGGGCAATCTCACAAGGCACAGCGGGCAAACCAAGAAACACCACCAGACTGCCCAGTGGCATGTGGTCCTCACACAGAAGCAAAGCTCAAGATTTGTTCCACTACTCATGGGTTGCATATGCTAACACTCTGTATGAGGTCTTTGCTCTTAAGCCCCTTCTGAAGCCTTGTGTTACAGCACTTAGCACTGCTGTGCCTGTCTTCCACAAGGGTCCTTATCTTTTCTGGATATCATCCACCATTAGCATGTAATACTTTCACTCACTTTAATGATTTTCATTAGGGAAAGATTTGCACTGTTTTTGTTCACAGCTCTCAAATATTCAAATATCACGTGTTGAATGAATGAACATTTCAGTTCATTTTTTCTGACGATTAGTGATACTAAGCTCTTGGACATTAGTGTCACTTATGCTTTCCTGGTTTTGAATTACACTCAGTTTGCACACAGCAAAGAGCCAAGGCTCTGTTATGAGGCCTGTGCAGAGAAGGATCTGGTTGACAGTCTCTTCATGCCAGTTGCATGATTTCTTCTCATTCCTGGATCTGTCTCCTAGCTTATGTTTGACTGACCAAGGAGATGTGGAACTATGTCTGGTGAACCTTGGTGCATCAGCTGTGGGGCTTTTGATGTAGGTAGGCAGCTGGAGTTTACCCGGGAAGCCACTTTTGGTAGGGTCGCTTTGCTCTTCAGGAAGGCTTTTTTGCTTTTGACTTTTTTATTGTCTTGTTTTGTCCTAGAGAAACCCTTGAAATGTGTCTGTTAGTACCTGCGAATCACTATTGCTGAAGACACATCTCCATAGTCATGTTGTTCATATTCCATTGCATGGATTTCCTTATCGTCCTTGTAAACATTTTGCTTTTGCTCTAGCAAACTGTGAAAAGTTTACAACTCGCCCACATTTGTACTTGCTCATGAAATATGGATGGATGAATTCAGTTTGTTCATGAGTCAAGTTTGAGTTCTCTTTAATAAGAAACAGTCTCAGATTTCTAACTCCATCATGCAAAACAACAACAAAGAACTGGACACCTTACTAGGTTTTCAAGCAGGAAGAAAAGTTTACTGTCTCTGTCTCTAGCATCTTGGTCAACCTTTTCATTCATGTGAGAATTCTATTTCAGGTTCTAGAAAACCTGTGTGATAAATAATCCTCCTTCATATCATCTTTACTTCTGCAGATACAGGCCAGACATTCTGTTAGGCACTAGGAGAGCAGTAAATGAAACCAACACAATTGCTGTTTGTCTATTATTTATAAAAACTTGTATTCAGTGCTGCTGGGAGACAGATAGACATAAACCTTGCAGCCAGTCAGGCCTGACTTGATGCTTCTGATCCTCATCATAGCTCTGTTTAAGTAAACTCCAGTGTGAGTGCCAGAGCATCTCTTCAACTTCACCAGTGTGCCATCCATCAGGGCTTAGGGTTGACATACTCTGTCTTCATCCTAAACCCTATCTTCCTCTAAACTCTCCATCTTGCCAATTGCTATCTCAAACTTTTAAGACTTCCAGGCCAAAAATGTGAGTAATTCCTGCTACTATAAAAACTCTTCTGCAACTCATTCAGTCTACTACAACATATACATCACCAGTTTCATCTTCAAAGCAGACCCAGAATCTCATATGCACAGAGAAGGATGTCTATCGTCCTATGAAAGGAATCACTTTTCCACATCTGGACAGTGTGGTCTTTGACTTTCTGATGTTTCTACTTCTCTTTACACTTCACTGTCTGCAAAGGGATGGTTATCTTGGGTTTTCCTTTGATTTTTCAAATCATCTTCACTTTTAGATCAGTTTTATGCTCATTGCAAAATTGTATAGAGAGCAAGGAGTCACCACATGCTCCCTTTCTCTGCCAGCACAGCCTCCCAGGGTCAACACACCACACCGGAGTAGTGCAATTGCCATAATCACCGACACATCAATGTCACTCCAAGTCCATGCTTCACACTGGAGTCTGATACTGTTCATTCTACAAGTTTTGGAAGAAGTCCTGACATGCATCTACCATCACAGGGTAAAACAGAACAAGTTAATAGTGTGAGTTGGTCTGAGTCTTCCTCTTACTCAAGTGTTCTCAGTGGCTTTCTCATTGAGAGCAGAACTGTCAGCTCTTTGATGACTTGGGCCTCCGTGCCGATGCTCCTCACTTCCTCTTACTCTGCCCTTTCTTTGCCACATGTCTTGTTCTTCTCCAGACACATAATAAGCTCCTAACTCACTTCAAACACATTGGGGATCTTTGGACTTTTCTTTAGCCAATAATGATCCTCAACCAGGCACCTGAACTTGTCCCTCAAATGACGTTGGGAGAGGACAGCACACACTGGGCAATACAATCCATTAGTCCTACCTCTTTCTCTGACTCCATTTGCCTACCAGAACTTACCTTCTGCAAGTCTCTTATGTATGTTTTGGTTCTATGCTTTTCTTTCTGTCATTGTTATCCATAATTTACCTTTGTTTCACCTCCCAAAATGTATAAAATGATAAAAGTGACAATATACATTGCTGGAATGATTAAACAAGTTAATAAAATGAAATATTTCAAATTATGCCTACTATAAAACACTTGCTGTGTGCTAGTTGTCATTCCTTTTGTTGTTTCAAATGAAGAAATGACTCACAGTTTCTTCCTCTGGATCAACTAATATCTGACCCCAATGAACCTCTGTTTTGCTGTGTGTATTAATAGTCCTACCTGGGCCTATATATTTGGACATATTAAAATATGCTGAAATAGTGATTAAAATGACAACATCCAACAAGGGGTATTAAGTGTGGTTTGAACTGCTCCCATAATAGTAGGTAGCAGGCATCGTAATAATTTCCAGTTTACACTGAGACACCACAGAGTGATGGTACTTTACAGTTTTTTTTCTAACATTGAAGGAAAGGTCTAATGAAATAGAAAATGAAATAAACCCCTGTGTCTGAACTATCATGGCAATTTTTTTAAGAGAAGAAGCAAAGCTGGGCGATGGTGGTACATTCCTGTAATCCCAGAACTTGGGAGACAGAGGCAGGCGGATCTCTGTGAATTTGAGGTTAACCTGGTCTACAAAGCAAGTTCCAGGTCAGCCAGAGCTGTTACATAGAGAAACCCTGTGTCAAAAACAAACAAACAAACAAGACAAAAAGAGTAGAAGCAGGATGTCACAGTGGTTAAGGACCCCATTTTCTCAGACCGCATACCCACTAAGAGATGGAATGGATGCCATTCCTGAATGTTCTATTCCCAAAACCTATTGGCTAATTGCATCTATCTCTCCTGTTTGTACCAGTGTTTGAGGATGGATTTTGTATATTGGGTGAAATCCACCTCTCCTCTTGAAAGTCTGTCTTGTTTACTTGCTCATGTTGCTTAGATTACCTGACAGTGCTATCTATAGTCCCTGAGAGATATTTTTCTCAATGAAAACTGTATTAAAGAGGTGGTGGTAAGGTTTTCATCTCACTAAAACAGCAATTATATTTATTTCTCTAAAAACTACTTGTTTATTGGGGGAGGGTATTCAGAGGCACGTGTGCGGCAGACAGATGAGAACTTCCAGGGGTTGTTTTTCTGTCTCCACCATATGGATCCCAACTCATGTGGCCAAGCTTGGAATAAAATGCCTACTGAACTGTCTCAGTGGCCCTATTTCTTAATGCTCAGTTTCATTAAGGAAAAAAAAAAATGTGTATTTCCAAAATCAGAATTTTCACCTTTTGTCCTGTTTGTTTTTGCCAAATTGACACGAGCTAGAGTTATCTGAGAAGAGGGAACCACACTTGAGAGAATATCCTCATAAGATGGCCCTATGGGCAAACCTATGGTGAACTTTCTTAATTAACTGATGTGGAAGACCCAGCCAACTGTGGGCAGTGTCACACCTGGTTCTGGATGGCATTAGAAAGGAGGCTGAGCAAGACATGGATGCAAGTGAGTAAGAGGCAGTCTCCCATGTCTTCTGCTCCAGTTCCTCTCTCCACATTCCTGCCTTGAGTTCCTGCCCTGACCTCCCTGAATGATAGACTACTAACTTTAAGCTTTAAAAAAGCCCATTCTCTCTAAATTGCATTTGTCCATTGTGTTTCATCACAGAAATAGAAACCTTACCTACAGCAGCCTTGTTTCAAGAAATTGCCAATCTATGTTTTTCTTCTATTCTCACAGCTCATTTAAATGTTAAGTATTTGCAAGCTCATATTCTTTAGTAGGGAACACTCTATGATCAAAAATACCAAAGGCCATGACTTTAAGATATTGGAGTGATATGCACTACATTAATTTTTTTACCCTTATTAAAATTGGGGAGAACAACCTAATGTTTGAAAATTTTCAGAAGAAGAAAAATGGAGGTGACCGCTCTAGGGTCCACAGGCTTGGGACCATTATCGGAGGCTAGAGTGGTCCTAAGGACCCCAGGGAAGACACTTCCCAGTGCTCACTAAGCCCCTTTAGGCCTGACCAACAACCCTAGACTACACCCCCCACCTCTAGGCTCCATATCCCAGCCTACTACTTCAGAAGAAGTCTTAGGCTTTACCAAAGGCCAGGAATGGTCTAGGAACCCCAGTTAAGACACTAACTACTACCAGCTAACTCTCATTAAAACCTACCCAAAACATCCCCTCCACTGGGCTCTATACTAGGGCCCCCAGGCCACAGAAGTCTTACAGGAGGCCAGGCTAGTCCTAGGAATCCCAGGTAAGATACTGCTCACCACCCACAAAACCTCTTTAAGCTTGCCCAAAAATCCCAGACTACAAACACACACAAGCACACACACACACACACACACACACACACACACACACACACACACACTATCACCATCAAAAACAAAATAACAGGAATTAACAATAATTGATCACAAATATCCCTCAATATCAACGGACTCAGTTTGCCAATAAAAAGACACAGGCTAACAGAATGGGCGTGAAAACAGGATCCATCATTCTGCTGTGTACAAGGGACACACGCCAAAATCAAATATCGACATTACCTCAGAGTAAAAGGATGGAAAAAGATTTTCCAATCAAATGGACCTAAAAAGCAAGCTGGTGTAGCTATGCTAATATCTAACAAAATAGACTTCCAACCAAAATTAATCAAAAGAGAAGGAGAAGGGCATTTAATATTTGTCAAAGGAAAAATCCACCAATACGATGTCTCAATTCTGAAAATTTATGCCCTAAATATAAAGGCACCCACATTTGTAAAAGAAACAATACTAAAACTTAAGTCCCATATAGAATCCCATACAATAGTATTGCGAGACTTTAACACTCCGCTCTCACCAAGGGATAGGTCATACAGATAGAAACTTAACAGAGAAAAAAATGGAACAATTGTTGTGACTCAAATGTACATAAAAGATATCTACAGAACATTTTATCCAAATACAAAAATATATACCTTCTTGTCAGCATCTCATGGAACCTTCTCCAAATTGGCCATATATTCTGCCACAAAGAAAGTCTCAACACACACACACATACACACACACACACACACACACACACACACACACACACACACACACACAAAGTGTCTTATCAGAATACCATGGATTATAGCTGGAATTCAGGAACAACAGAAAACCTATAAAGTCACGGAAACTAAACAACTCTCTATTGAGTTACCACTAAGTCAAGGAAGAAATAAAGAAGTTAAAGACTTCCAAGAATTCAATGAAAATGAATACACAACATACCCAAACTATGGACCACAAAGAAAGCAGTGCTAAGAGGGAAGTTCATAGCACTAAGCGCCTTCGTGAAGAATTTGGAGAGATCTCAAACTAGCGACTTAACAGTACACCAGAAAGCTCTAAAACAAACAGAAGCAGACACACCTAAGAAGAGCAAATGGCAGGAAATAATCAAACTGAGGGCTGAAATCAATAAAATAGAAATGAAGGGAATAATACAAAGAATCAGTGAAACAGAAAGTTGGTTCTCTGAGAAAATCAACAAGATAGACAAACCCTTATCCAAACTAACTAAAAGGCAGAGAGAATATATCCAAATCAACAAAATTAGAAATGAAAAGGGGAATATAACAACAGATACTGAGGAAATCCAGAGAATCATTAAATCATACTTCAAAAACCTATACTACACAAAATCTCAAAATATAAAAGAAATGCACAAATTTCTTGGTAGATACCATGTACCAAATGTTAAATCAAAATCAGATAAAGAATTTTAATAGACCTATAACACCTAAGGAAATAGAAGTAGTAATTAAAAGTCTCCCAAACGAAAACATAAAATAAAATAAAATAAAAATAAAAAATAAAAAAAAAAAACGGTCAGCATCAGACAGCTTTAAGGAAGAATTCTACCAGACTTTCAAATAAGAGCTGATACCAATCCTCTTCAAACTATTCCACAAAATAAAAACAAAAGCAACATTGTCAAATTCTTCCTATGAGGCAACAGTTACCCTGATCCCCAAACTACACAAAGGTTCAATAAAGAAAGAGAATTACAGACTAGTTTCACTCATGAACATTGATGCAAAAATACTCAATAAAATACTGGCAAACTGAATCTAAGGAAACATCAAAAAGATCATCCATCACGACCAAGTAGGCTTCATCCCAGAGATGCAGGGATGGTTCAACACACAAAAATCTGTCAGTGTAATCCACCATACAGATAAACTGAAAGAAAAAAGCTAGATGATCATCTCCTTAGATTCCTGAAAAACTTTTGACAAAATCAAACACTCTGTAGCATGAATTTTAAAAGTTCTTATTAATAAAATCAAACCTGAGCCAGGTATTGGGATGAACTGGAAGATGAGAGAACAAGAACAAGCCACAGCTACCTCACCTCGCCGGATCCTCAGCTGCTCTTGTTTCCTCAAACTGGAGGCCTCTGAGTCCTCATCCAGAATGGGTCTCAGCTGAACTGCTGCTCGAAGCCTGAAAGCTTAACCAGCCAAATGCTTAACCAGCCAAATGCTTAACCAGCCAAATGCTTAACCAGCCAAATGCTTAACCAGCCAAATGCTTAACCAGCCAAATGCTTCTAGTTTCTGGTTCTCATGCCTTATATACCTTTCTGCTTTCTATCATCACTCCCTGGGATTAAAGGCTTACTTTCGGGGATTAAAGGCATGAGTCACCATGCTTGGCTGTATCCTTGAACAGATGGATTTCTGCCTCTGGAATGCTAGGATTAAAGGCATGTGCTACCACTGCCTATCCACTATAATTAATATTGTGGCTGTTATGTTCTCTGACCCCAGATAAGTTTATTAGGGTGCACAATATTTCAGGGAATACAATACCACCACAACACCCCTACATGATAAAAGTCTTGGAGAGAACATGGATGCAAAGGGTACATCTAAACATAATAAAATCAATATATAGCAAACTGATTGCCAACATCAAATTAATTGGAAAGAAACTCAAAGCAATTCCACTAGAATCAGGAACAAGACAACTTTGTCGACTCACTCCATACCTATTCAATATAGTACTTGAAGTTCTCACTAGAATAATAAAACAACTGCAAGAAATCAAGGTAAAACAAATTGGAAAGGAAGAAGTCAAAGTATCATTATACACAGATGATATGACAGTATACATAAGCGAACCCAAAAACTCTACCAAGGAACTCTTACAACTGATAAACACCTTTAGTCAAGTGTCTGGATACAAGATTAACTCAAAAAATCAGTATCACTCTTACATACAAATGATAAATGGGCTGAAAAAACAAACCAGAGAATCAACACACTTTACAATGCCCTCAAATATTATAAAATACCTTGATGTAAATCTAACCAAGCAAGTGAAAGACCTGTATGACAAGAATGTCAAGTCTTTGAAAAAAGAAATTGAAGAAGATATTAGAAGATGAAAAGATCTCCCATGCTCACAGATCAGGAGGATTAACATAGCAAAAATCTCCATTTTACCAAAAGCAATCTACAGATTCAATGCAATTCCCATTAAAATCCCAACACAATTCTTCACAGACCTTGAAAGAACAATATTCACCTTCATATGGAAAAACAAAATACCCAGGATAGCTAAAACAATATCCTCTACAATAAAAGAACTTCCAGAGGTATCGCCATCCTTGATTTCAAGTTCTGCTACAGAGCAATAGTAATTTAAAAAAACACATGGTATTGGCTTAAAAACAGACAAGTGGATCAATGAAATTGAATCAAAGACCCAGATGTAAATCCACAGAGCTATGGACACCTGATTTTGACAAAAACGCCAAAATTATACAATAGAAATAAGAAGAATACAAAGCAATGCATATTGATCACCCTGCACAAAATTCAAGTCCAAGTGGATCAAAGACTTCAACATATATTCGTATACATTGAACCTGATAGAAGAAAAGTGGGAAATAATCTCAAACATATTCACACAGAAGACAACTTCCTGAACAGAACACCAATAGCACAGGCACTAAGACTGATAATTAATAAATGGGATATGATAAAATTGAAAGTTTCTGTAAGGCAAAGGAAACCTTCAATAGGATAAAATGTCAGCCCACAGAATGGGAAAAGATCTTCCCCAACCCCACATCCAGCAGAGGGTTTATCTCTAAAATATATAAAGAGCCCAAGAAACTAGATACCAACAAACCAAATAATCCAATTTAAAGGTGGTAGTGGCACACGCCTTTAATCCCAGCACTCAGAAGGCAGAGCCAGGCAAACCTCTGTGAGTTTGAGGCCAGCCTGGTCTACAGAGTGAGATCTAGGACAGGCACAAAGCTACACAGAGAAACCCTGTCTTGAAAAACCAAATTTAAAAAAAAGAAAGAGTGTGTATCTAAATAAAGAATTCTCAACAAAAGAATCTCAAATGGCTTAAGGAGGTGTAGATGTTCAACATCTTTAGCCATCAGGGAAACACATATCAAAATGACTCTGAGATTTCATCTTACACTTGTCAGAATGGCTAAGATAAAAAACACAAGCAACAGCTCATACTAGACAGGATGTGGAGCAAGGGGAACTCTTCTCCATTGCTGGTGGGAGTGCAAACTTTTATAACCACTTTGGAGGTCAGTATGGTGGTTTCTCAGAAAACTGAAAATCAATCTACCACAAAAACCAGCTATACCACTCTTGGGTATATACCCAAAGGATGCTCAATCATACCACAAGGACACTTGCTCAACTATGTTCCTATCAGCTTTATTTGTAATAGCCAGAACCTGGAAACAACTTAGACATCCCTCAACCAAGTAATAGATAAAGAAAATGTGGTACATTTACACAGTGGAATATTACTCAGCTGTTAAAAAGGGGGGTCAACAGGAAATTTGAAGGCAAATGGATGGAAGTAGAAAAAAATAATCCTGAATGAGGTAACCCAGATTGAAAAAGACAAACATGGTATATACTCACTCATAAGAGGATATTAGCTATAAAATAAAGGATAACTATGCTACAATTCAAAGACTAGGTAACAAGGAGGGTTCATGGGGGGAGATGTCCTGATCTCCTTTGGAAGGGAAGTAGAAGAAATTTCATGAGTGGATTGAGGGTGGGTGGGGATGGAAACATGAGTGATCAGGTTGAGAAGGCAGAGGGGGGAACTGAAAGAAACTACTGGAAAGAGGGGGGCATTTCGCTGTCAGGAAAAAAAAAATCTGGTACAAGAGAATCTCCCAGGAATCCACTAGAAGGACCCCAGCTAGGACTCCTAGCAATAGATATATAGCCTGATCAAGCCGTATCTTGTTGCCTAGCCCAATTGTCATCAGACCCACAGCTAAATATTAGACAGAGTTCAGGGAATCCTGCTGAAGAGGGAGAGAAAGGATAGTAGGAGGCAGAGGGGTCAAAGACACCACAAGAAAACCCACAGAATCAACTAACCTGGGCTAACTGGGGTTCACAGAGACTGAACCGACAACCAGGGAGCCTACATGGGACTCACCTAGGCTCTCTGCATATAAGTTATAGTTGTGAGAGCTTGGTCCTCTTGTGGGACTCCTAACAGTGGGAACAGGGGATATCTCTGACTCTTTTACTGGCTTTTGGAAACCTAATCCTCATACTGGGTTGCCTTGCCCAGCCTTAATACATGAGGAGGTGCTTAGTCTTACTGCAACTTGATATGCCATGTTTTGGTGATATCCATGGGATGCCTGCCTTTGTCTGAGTATTAATGGAGGAGGAGTGGATGATGAGGAGAGGGGAGTGAAGGCAAAGGACTGGGAAGAGAGGAGGGAGGGTAAATTGTGGCCAGGATATCAAATAAATAAATTTATTAAAAAATAAAATGAAAAAGAGAGACATAGATGAACTGCTTTATTGAAAGAACAAATTAAAGGCTCAGTGACGTTTCTTGTGTCTCTTCTCATATTGAGAAAACAGTTGCTGGAGTTTGAGTCTTAAATGGAGAGCAAACCTGCACTAGTGAAAGACAATTATTCGGTGTTTTTACCAGCTAAGAAAAGAGGCAATTTTAAAAACATGATTTTGAATAATACGTCCTTCTATGTCACTTGCTTCTTGGCTTCAGCAACCATGGAAGTTGAGATCATAATGGAAAAGAAATAATCATTAGAAGTCAGAACTACTAAAGGATGCTTATAAATGTCAGCCTGCATCCTGTTTACTAACGTGTTAGAGAAAATTGGACAAATCACAGACATATTAATGGCAGTTGTGTATACATTTGCCTCGTCCCTTTGTACCATGGAACTCTCTGGGCTGACGCTATTGGTTGTTTTTGTTTGTTTGTTTGTTTGTTTTTCTTCACTGAGCATAGACAATAACTCAGGGTATATTCACTAAAATATTACCAGACCAAGTACATACAGATTACAATGTCATTCCAGATTCAAGCTATCTTCAGAACATGTTGCTCTGTGTCTAGACCACAAGAGTGATCCAGTCAAGGTCAGCACACACATATTTTGCTCAGCTAGTATTATATGATAATGAGTTTCAATAAAATAAAAATATCATACTCATAAGTTTATGCCATGGCATGTAAGCTAAACACAACTTATCTAGAGAAAAGTATAAAAAAGTCTGGCAAAAAGAAGTCCTGGCTCTTACATAGTGACATTTTCAGGGACATCAGGAGGTGCTGTTCTGTTTGACTAGCCGCTTTTCTTCCATCAAGCAGCTTGGAGAACAAGGGTCATCTGCCCTAGCCATATCCGCCCTAAAGGACTTGGCTCTTCCCTGGAAATGGTGAACACGTAGCCCTTCACAAAGGCTTTTGCCACTTCGTTTTCTCGGACTGCTTTCTCATGTCTTGCTTCAGTTTCTTAAACCCCTGTCCAGTGGCCCCTCACCCATTTATTTAATCCTCCTGTGGTTGGTAAACAGCCTGCTTCTGAACTTTGCCATTGGGCTGCTTTCATATTGTCCTTCTTCACCCATCTTTGCCGCTGTGCTCATGTTTCAGCAGGATTAATTTCTAAGGTAGATTTGAAAGGGAAAAGGCACGCACATTTTAGAGTTTTATAAATTGCCTATGTGTTCTCTAAAGTATGGCCTGAAAATATTACATGTAAAGGTATATCAGTGCCATAATTGCCCAGTGCACTTAAGTAGGACAACTCTTATGATTTTTAAAATGAGTAAAATTCAGAAGCATCTTTGGGAAATATTTGCATTTTATATTAGCAAAAAAGTAATATTTTATAAACTTTACCTTTAAATTTCTTTTTAAAGGATGAATGACAGTATAATCAATTATCCTTCATTTGAACATAAGACCGTAATGAAGATGCCATCAGAAGCCAGACTCCACTTTGTTTAAAAGCATTCTTAGTAAACATAATGAAACACCTATAAAAAATGAAGTACTGTTGTAGGCGATTACACCAAATATGACTTTTTAGTTGCTCCTAGCTTTTAACCTATTGTTTGAAATATTTTTAAAGAAAAATAATCCCCCCTATAAAGGAAATATAATAAATTCCTTTAGGAAATACAGAGATAAAAATATAATTATGAAAGTTTGTGTTATTTCTCCAAATTGCTGCTGGAAATCTGAAGAGGAAATTAAGGCTTTTAAAAGCCATCAAAATGTTCACTGTTCAACAAACAAATCTTACTTAAACCCAAGCTTAAGCGAGGTCTGTGGGAGATCGCTTTGGGAACCATCTCCCTAGGGAAAAATAACATCAGGTCTGAGCATGGGAGTGTTTATGACTGGGTTTATGCAACAGAACAATCATCAATCTAATATTTTCTATATCAACAAAATTACAGCTGTTCTAACATCCTTTAGTCCTTCAAAATTTGGTTTAAACAAGCTGTATTAGATCTTACCTTCTCTGATTTTTTTTGAACAAATACCATTTTATTTTAAGACAGTAGATTGCTTGTACAAATGTCAGCTTTCAAAAAAAATGTTTTTATATGGCTCAGTGGGTAGTGGGTAGAGGTGCTTGCTGATAAGACTGATGATTGAGTTCCATTCCCCAAATCCACATGATAGAAAGACAGAAATGACTCTCTCAAGCTGTTCTATGAGCTCCGTGTGTGCACAGTGGCACAGATGCACCCCACCCCTGCACACACATCCTCAAGAATCTAAGCACAGCCTAGTCTGTAATACTTACTCTAACCCATCATTTATGGATGGAGCTGCAGATCTTCTGCAAAACATTAAAAAATGTCACCATCACCATTGCATACAGAACAGTGTTATTGATGGGATGAACTGTGTGGGTATGGACACTTCAAGAAGTAATGACAGAAAGACTGCCTGTCAGTTTTGAAGATTGAATTACCAGTGAAGGCCATTACAAACCATGAAAAAAACCTGAGGGCTAGAACTTTGAATCCACAGGGAGCCCATGGAACCCCCCAGCATTACAATTAACCAGTATACTTGCTATCAAGGCTGATTACAGGAGGACCACATGCAAAATATAGAATATTTAGAGCCATTGCTAAATTAAGATCATAACAAATTCCCTGATAATACAGATAGTGTTTATCATAAGGAACCAAGGGCAGAGGTAGGTCAATAACCATGTCTTAAGGGAAAGAATTGCAAGGACACTTACTCTTGACATTCCTACTTTCTCCAGTTTCTTTAAAGACAGACTTTGCCAAAATATCACAACCATCTATCTTAGGGTCATTTCAATGAGGCTGTATGGACTGATTTATATGACCTGTAATGGCATCAGCAGGTTGTATTTATAATGTGTGTACATGTGTGTGTGTGTGTGTGTGTGAGAGAGAGAGAGAGAGAGAGAGAGAGAGAGAGACAGACAGACAGACAGACAGACAGACAGACAGACAGAGACAGAGGGGGGAGAGAGACAGAGACAAAGACAAAGACAGAGAGAACACAATAATTAAAGAAGTCACAAATTCAAGAGAGAGCAGAAGGTCAGGGAAGGAGAGAGGCAGAGAAACACTTGATGAAACTATAGTCCTCATGCACGAAATTCTCAAAAAAAACAATAAAAAACAAGTAACAAATATTGTACCAGTCAGAGATGTATGTCTACCAAATCCCATGAAAATCTGCAAAAGGGAATCAGTCTTATTTCCTGCCTTTATATATAACTCTTCATGATTGTTCCTGTCTTCTGAATAGGATTATACTCATAGTTTCTTTATTATTAGATTCATGTTTTATTTTAATATTAAATATCCTTTCATTTTATGCTTATGAATCCTTATTTCCCTGTTGTACATGGAAGGTAGATGGTTTTTGTTTGATTATAAACTGTAGGATACAGTTTGGCTACTTAAAGCTTTCAAAACAAATGTACTGGCAAGCTTGATTTCCCCATACATAAGGTCAGGAAGAAGCTAGCGTTTGTATCAGCTTCATGAGTAGCTTTATTCATGACTGTACATCAAACAACAATGTCTTCGCCCTGGGGCCAGCCTTGTACACCTTCTCTGTTGTGATTGAATATAATAGTGTCAGCAACTTTCAGGATGATGTCTTACTGAGAAACAATGAGCTAAACAAGGACATGAGAGACAGCACAGAACACACTCTGCTCTCATCAGACTCTGACATGATTTTTACTGCAACCAGGAGCTTAATTGAACAACAACAACAAGACTGTGGTTAATGAGAAGAAAGTTTATGCAACTGTGCAACTGTAGGATGTGTTAGAAAGAAAAAAGACAACAATATGGTGTCTTGCCAGCAACAGAATGGGGTGGGGGTGGGGGGGTGGGGGTGTTTGGGGGTTGGGGGGGTGGGGTGGGGGAAGGTGTCAGCCTCAAAGTAGAAAAGGAGGCTTAAAGTGGTTCTATGAAGTTGGACATGCATGTGCATCCTGAAAGAAAGATATGTGACTGGAGGTGACTATCAATGAAGGCTGGACTTGCAGGTGGCTGGACAATAGAATGGACTGAGTGGGTGCCTGAAGGCTGGAGTATACAAAGGGGAACAAAAGACTGCAACATCCTGGGGGTCACTTTCAATAGTTCTGGTAAAAACTTCCAATCTAGTCCAGTCTGTGTTTAAAAAAACAAGAGCCAAAGGAAAAATGCATTAGACACCAGATTGTTGGACAAAAGGCATGGGGAAGGGTCTGCATTCATGAGGTCAAATTAAAGTCAATAAATAAATAGAAGCTACTAGGTTCCTTCCAGGGAGATTTGTGGCTGCAAGAAAGTTTAGGGTTCATATGATGTGAGGAAGAGCTGTTCCCTGCAAGCCACCCTTGGGAGTCAAGGGATAAGGCATCTCACATTTGTGGAGTCTGAGCTTACCCTAAAATTTTGCCTAGTTTGGTAGTTTTGATGAGAACTATCTCTCATGTGCTTATGTATTTGAACGCAGGGTTCCCAGTTGTCAGCACTATTAGGAAATGTTATAGAACCTCTAGGGGGTTCAGCATTGCTGCAGGAAGTACACCACTGAGAGGGGCCTTGGTGGGTTCATGGCTACACCCCGCTTCCCTCCTCTGACCTCTCTGTATAGATAAAAATGTGATCAGCCAGCATCTGCGTCTGCTGCTGTGCCGTCCCCACCATCATGGACCTGGTCTCTCTGGAACTATCCGTCCTTAAGTTGCTTTTGGTCATAGTAATTTATTACAGTAACAGAAGGAAAAACTAATACAACCAATATTGAGAGTAAACTCAGGTTGAACATCTGGCAATAGAAAGCAAAAGCAGACAAGATCTTTTTAAGGCTTGAACAAGTCTCTCCAGAAGTGAAAACTTCACTGTCTTTAAGTTTGCAATTTCATGAGGATAGAAAACTTATCCTAGAGCCATGGTATGGTGCAGTAATTACTTTGATAGAGGAAGATAATTATCACTGTGAACCTTCTCATAGGAGCAAAAATTTAACTAGGTTTTGCGTATGTTCTGTGCTAAATTCAGCCTAGGTAGCCTGAAGGAGATGAGCTGTTCCATCATTAATAAAAGCTGCAGGAATAGGCAGAGTTTTTATTACACACACACACACACACACACACACACACAGAGAGAGAGAGAGAGAGAGAGAGAGAGAGAGAGAGAGAGAGAAATAAAGTATATTGCATATCAGTTACCCATGTATCAGAGACATGATGTATGTGGTTTACTTAATTATATACACTCTGTATATTATAAAATCTATAACTGTTTAAATATGGGGTAAATGGATTGATCACTGTATTGTATTACATTATATTTATTTTACTTTGTCAGGTAAGGTAGGGTAAGCTGGCATCAAATTCCTTATGTGAGATGAAGGGAACCTTGGAACATCTGAAGTACCTGCTTTCACTCCCTAAGTACAGTGATTCCAAGCATGAACATCCATGCCTGGTTTGATACAGTACCTGACCTGGAACCCAACACTTCCTCTATGCTAGTCAGATACTCTACCAACTTAGTGACATTCCCAGCTCCTTGATAAGATGTCTTAAAAATATGAATCCAATCCTGGTCCTGTGTGAACATATTTGATGAGAATAGTTGATGGTAACTGTGCTGTTCAACCTTATCGCTTCTGGAGAGTGGGATAAACCAGCTATTGGAAGCCGAAGAGATAATACAAGTATTCCCCCCCCCCCTTATTATCAGCACCTCTCTGTCTGTTGCTTCTAGAAACCACCCTCCACCCTTGCTCCTCACCTCTGTGGATTGTAGCAATAGAAAGTGAATAACAAGGTGACTGGGCGAGAACTACGGAGCATTTGGAAAGTAAACAACAATTTTTTGCAGTTAACCATGCATATTTCCAAGAGAGAATATATGTGCTTGTGTTCTGTTCAGTTAGCACACAGAGAAGAGACAGGACAGAAACGGGGCATCCACCAGCTAAAGTACTGGATTTTTGTAGCGTGGCGAAACACGGCATGTGGGTTTGTGTATTTGGTGTTTGCTCTGTGACTTGTGTTGACTCTGACAAGTTCCATTTCTGACTCTTTTGAGGTCAGGAGCTTCTGAGAACTTGGCTCTTCTGACCCTTCACTGTCCATCTGAGAGACTAAAGTGTCTCAAAGAAGCCACTCCTCAGAGGCTGTAGTGACTGGGCCAAAGAAATATATCTGCTCTTTTCATGGTACATTTATTCAGCATTTGAGAGCAATCAAATGCATCATGAAGAGTAATGAACTCTAATTGAAAGGGGACTCAGCAGACCAAACGATCCATCTGCCTGAAATACCATCCTTCCCGAGCATGGTACTATGGTTTGATTTTACTGCCCTACAGCCCTGTCAGCCTTTATTTTTTGTTCTAAGCTTTTCATTCCTTATATATAAAACATGGGAAATGTTCCATTTCTTTGCAATTTAACTTAATCCAATTTGCTTTTCAATTTCTAAGATATTTATACCAACTTCAAAGTCAACTATTTTCAAACTTTATCCTTTAAAGAAGGAAACAAACGCTTCCATGAAACGATGGTATGTATGGCAGTCTAAAGACAAACCTTTCCCTTTATTCCTCTCTATTAACTTCTGCAGGCAACAAAACCTTTGTAAAGCTCAGATGGATCTGAGAAATTCGCTCATGAGTTAATTTCTTTATGGTCACAGGTTTTGGGTGTGACTTGTATCAGCATTTGCTACAGCCTAATGTGGAAGACTCAGCTATTAGTCAGGTTTCCTAAGGTGGATAGCACTAGAAGAATAAATATAAAGTCCGAAGGGGACATAAGAAATCAGTTTATACAACACAGGCTGGGTAGCCCAATAGTGGCTGGTTACATGCTGGAGATGTTTAGACTCTGGTAACTGATCAATCAACAAAGTTGGATATCACAGTACTTCCAAACCAGTGCAAAGGGACTGGATAAATCAAATCTTGAGAGCTGCTGGACTTCAGGTCATATTGGCAGTCCAACAAATCTGATTTGCGATGTCAGCCAAAAATGGCAACAGCATTGGCAGCATGAATATGTATGCACACATCATCAAGGAGTGGAATTGGGAAGAAGGGAGCAGAGCTTTCTCCTTGGGCCACTTTCTGTCTGGGTTGCTGTCAGAAGATAGTGTCCACTCTTGGATGGGGATTCCTATCCTCAGTTTA
Source organism: Peromyscus californicus insignis (assembly GCF_007827085.1). Classification (NCBI taxonomy): domain Eukaryota; kingdom Metazoa; phylum Chordata; class Mammalia; order Rodentia; family Cricetidae; genus Peromyscus; species Peromyscus californicus. Next base: position 2,823,497 of record NW_026294534.1, read on the forward strand.
TACTTCCAGGAGATACTATCACAGATCTATCAATAGGCATGCCCCTTAGTTAAGCCTACATCCATTCTACCCAAATTGACAAGCAACATTAACCTTTACACCCCATGAGAGAGTGAAAGCCACCATTTATCCAGAATTTCTCTTTTGTTTGTCTTCTTGCTTGGCATAAACATCCATGTAGGTAGATGTGAGTGTGTGTGTGTGTGTGTGTGTGTGTGTGTGTGTGTGTGTGTGTGTGTGTGTGTCTTGTCTGTGTGTGTTATTAAGTATCTCTAACTTCATGTTTATGGTTATTGCTAGGAAAATGTACAAATTAGCCAAATCATTATCCTCAAAAAATCTTTTTAGGTGTATATTTTATTCTGATTTCAACCCTAAATTGCAATTTATGATTGTTTTTGTCTTACAAATACTTATTCAACTTTGATTAAAACCATCCAGTGAGATCATCCTGCCTACCACATGGTGATAAATGGGCATTTGTATGAAAAGGTAAACAGAAAGTGAAATTATATGATAGGTATTTTCATGAAAGTTACTATCATAAATCTACTACAAGAAAATTGCTGTAATAATAATGAAAATTATTATGCCAGAGTAAAACTTTATTTCTCATAAGCTTGAAAATTACAGGAAAGAAGTCATGATTTCTATTTGAATTCTACCAATTAAATGATATAAAAATGTGTTGCACACTTGCAGATATTAATGTAATTAGCAAAGAAGCAAGTGCCATTCTTCATGGGCACTCACCCCAGTGCCGAATGAGAAAAATACAGTAAATAACTCAAGCCAGGTATCCACATGAAGCCACTGAGATTCTCAAGTGGAAAAATTGCAAAGCTATATGAAGAGATTGATTTAACTTATAGTAAAATTATTCAGACCAAGAATAATGCTTTAGAACAATGGTATTTTAAAAATATCCATCTCTTAGGACTCTTTCCCTCCTATTGAGTTCTTTGTCTCATGTTCATAGGAAGGTTTTTGCCTTGTCTTATTGCATCTTTTTTGTCTTGTCCTGTTTGGCTGCTGGACTTGGAGGCCTGCTCCTCTCTGAAGAGAAACAGAGGGGAGAGCACCTGAGGGAGAGGAGAGGTGGCGGGGGGTGGGGGGGGTGAGCTGGAAGAAATAGAGGGAGGGGAAACTGTGGTTGGGATATATTGTATGAGAGAACAATCTATTTTCAATAAAAAAAATACTTTTTTATCCATAAATTGATTTTAGGTAGGATCAAGTAAAATCTATTGTTGAATTACATTTCATCTTATAAGACATTTATAGTTCAAGATTGTTACAATACATCTTTAAAGTACATAAATGCATTCCTGAACACTGTCAAGAGCAACAGAATACACACACACACACACACACACACACACACACACACACACATACAGACTTCCATGTAATGATGTTTATTTTAAAAACATCCAGGTTTTGTATTTTAAACAAACTCGGCATTCACATCATTTTTTTTCTAGGAAATTTAAATACAGAAGCCTGGAATGCCCATCCTACAGGGTCAACACTTCACTGGACAAGATTGCTGATTGTAACAAAGGACATTAACTTAGCAAACATAAACAGGAAAAAAATACATTATACATGTTTCGAAGTTGAGTGAATCAACAAATAACCTATATAAGTGCATCTGAGGACCCAGCTCTGCAATGGTAATTGAGTCCAACCTACATTGACATCCTACACAGAGAAAACCAGGCCTTCCTGTTACTGCGGGACATGGAACATTGCACCACTCCCTCTGTCCCGGGGATGTTATAAATTTTGGTAAAATGAATTCTAAATTTTTTTGCTTATCATTATATATTCAGAGTTTAAAAGAAAAACATTTATTTTGAAATGGGTTGGGTTAGGTTCTCTGAGCCCACCATGTACTGTAGGCTGAAGAACAAAGCAAAGCTTCCTTCCTTCCTCTCCTTCCTTCCTCTCCTTCCTTCCTCTCCTTCCTTCCTTCCCTCTTTGTCTTCCCTGCCCTGCCCTCTCTGTGTATGTGTCTTTCTACCTCTCCTTCCTTCTCATGTAAAGTAGATTTAACCAGAAAGCCAATCTGAAGTACTAGGCATCCAAACGAACAAAATTTCCATCAAGCAACTGATAGCATTCCCCTCTGCTATGCCTCACAGGCAGAAGAGATGGCACAATTGCCAGAGAATGTGTTTACTTAAAGCAATTTTGGTCAATGTTTCTACCCTTGTAGCATGAATTTTAAAAAGTCTTATTAATAGAAAACACTCGGGGCCAGATATTGAGGTGAACGCTGAAAGATCAGAGAAGCAGAACAAGCCACAGCCAACCTCACCTTGCCAATGCCTCAGCTGATCTTTTTCCTCCGATGAAAACTTCTGTGTCCTCACCCAAATGGATCTCAGCTGAACTGCTGCTAAAAGCCTAAAAGTTTAAAAACCTCTAGTTCCTGGTCTTCACACATTATATACCTTTCTGCTTCCTGCCATCACTTCCTGGGATTAATGGCGTGTGTCACCACGCCTGGCTGTTTCCAGTGTGGCTTTGAACTTGCAGAGATCCGGGTGGATTAAAGGTGTGTGTGCCACCATTTTCTGGCCTCTTTGTCTATCTAGTGGCTGTTCTGTTCTCTGATCCCAGATAAGTTTATTAGGGTGCACAATATATTGGGGGACACAATATCAGCACATAGCATCATCACTGAGATTTCCTATGCCCATTAGAGGATAATTAGAAAAATAAGTAAACAAAGGTAAAGGACAGGCAGGATAAGTTACCCTTTCAGAAACAATAAAACAGCTTCACCTTTTATATATTTCAAGAATTTAAAATCACCATGTAGCATTTTATGTACAAACATTTTCTACTTTTTAAAAATGTGTCAGTTTTATCTATGGGAGTATAACTACTTATACACATACATATGAATACAAATGTACAGTTGGGTATGTTGCTGATATCCAAAAATCGATCTTAAATATTTTACATATTCACGCTGCTTCTTGACTTGCAGAAATCTACCATATTACTCTGTCATCACCACAATCCATCCCCTCTTGTTGCCATGCAAGGATTATATTCACATTCTTCCTGCTATAAAAAACCTTGCAATGATCCTGTTTGTGGAAAATGTTCTATTATTCTTTAGTCATAAATCATGAGACCAGAATTACTTCAAGATCAGCATCAGTTACAAAACTGTTTCTGAGATGAAAACAGACATTTTGGATTATTCACCTCAGATCAACACATGATGCAAGAATGGAGGATGAGGAAGCTCCGCCAGTCTACAGAGTGACGAAGTTAGGACTCAACAACGACATGAATCACAGATGACCAGCCAGGAGATTTTCAGAATAGAATGAAGTCATCAGCAAGCAAATGCAACCAGTATCTCATTTCACCTTTTCCTCCTCACTCCATCTCCTAATGTGAAAATCCTATTCAGTCTTCAAAAGATAACTAGAATATTGGGACTCATCAGAACCATCTCTGGGGAATAGACCTCAGTCTGAATATTAGTTTCTTTAGGTTTCCTTTATCACTGTCCCATATTCCAGACATGCAGACTTCTCTATCCACACCTGCATTCTCCACCCTCTCATCACTTAGCCTTCAACCAAGTCACTGCTTTTCACTACTATCTTTCTTTAGATGACCATGGAAAACCACTCGTTTTATTATAAATATAATATATATATATACCTACTTTTAAAAAGAAACAAAGGAGCACAGAATAAATTAGAAGGAAAGAATCCTGCAATCTACCTTTTACATCCAACCAAGTTCTAAGAACTACTGTTTCTGGGATTTCTTCCATAAGTTTCCATCTTGTCTTCTCTTAAATTATAAATATCTCCCCAATGAATACCTTTCATAATCAATGGAATCAACTACTGTAATGCAAATTTTTCAAGGTCTTATGTGGTTTCATGACACTTACATTCTTTTAAGTACAGGACCCTTTCATCTGTCTTTCTGCTTTCTGAATCTGGTCATGTCTTTATCCTTGCAAACTAGCCACACTTTCCATTCCTGCACAGCAACTATTTCACACCTTTGTCTCCATTCTTAGATATTCTAAGCTTCATTCTGATTGTGCATATTGACCACCATTTCTTGAGACATCTTGTTCATTGAAATATACAAAACGCTTATTCTTTATATCTACTTCCCTCAGAGCCAGAGATTCCGTCATTGCATGACACAGCTGACCGCAGAGAGGTAGTTACTCCTCAAACAAATAAGAGGACTACCCCTACCAACAAGGACATAAAACTGATTAAACAACATCAGTGATTGTTCTGTCTTTTCCATAGCAACTGTCAACATCAACACTTCCTTCTTCCTCTGACATTCCACACCGATGTCCTTGCATATACACTATCTTAGTAAAGGAGGTATGTTCTTGTCACATGTCCTTAAAACATCTCAGTGGGTACTCATGACACAAATGTGTGAATTTTCTAACCCAGGTCCTAGTGTCTCTTCACAGCTCCACCTCCAACCCACCACCCAAAGTGGGCTGCTCTGTTTTTCCCAGAAGTGAGATTCTGATTTTTTTTTTACTCCAAGCTTCAGCATAAGTATATTTACTTATATATACTCTATAGTTTGTAGTGGCCCTTGTCTCCATGTGCCAGCACTTTGATAGAAATAATTACTTCTACATTCATATTTTCATAGAATGTTGCAGAATAAAAATCCCTGTTAAGATACTGATGGTGTAGATTTGCGGGGATTTTTGTTGATGTTTCATTATATTGTAGTTAACTGTGAGTTGCCAAAGTTGTCTTTTCAGCTCTGTACACTAAGATCCTAAAAACATGCTTTGCATAAAACATAAACTCAATAAGCATTTGCTAAATTGAATTTTGGGACTCTTAGCAACAGGAATATTTCAGAGTGATACAGATTATTTTAGTTGATCTAATCGCAATCAATCATACAACACAGCCATGCCAAGGAGGCAAAAACTACTTTTATATCTGACATATTTTTATATTCACTACAACTACTTGTTAGTCAAAATTACCAGGAAAATAATGCGTGCTGTTACCATGCACTGTAATTTTATAGACTATTTTCTTCTATTCAAACATATTTATTGAGTTTCTCTGATCACAATCTACAATGGTAGATAGAGAGATTATTGATGTGTTGTACAGACATTATAGCAGTGAATTCTCTTATCTTCAGAAGTGAATGGCGCATATACTCCTTTATGACAAACTCAAGCAAAAACACCTCTGTGGCACGATGTGATGATGTCTCAGTGCACAGAGCACATGGTTCCCAGTTGCAATGCACTCCATTAATTAAACAGGTCTGCCTGCTCATAATTTAATTCACTGAAAGAATTCACAAGAGGGATGGGAAACTGGGTTCCCTTGCTTCCCATAAATGTAATTGACATAATGAGCAGCTTTCTTCTCTTTTGAGTCACAAAGCCTTACTGTAATACCTGACTCACACGATATCAAGCTGTCTCTGAGATCTACAGAGAAATAATTCTGTGAGTGCAGTTCACCTCTGTGTAGATAGATATCACATGGCATCCAAGACATTAGAAATAGAGCAGATGAAAAAGACTTCAATGAACGTGGTGGGTGGCCTGGTAGAACCTGTGTTAGATAATTCACATGGCATAAGCTACATAGTTGCCTCTCACTGTAAGTGTTCTCACAAAGGGTTTACAATTTTTAAAATGAAAAGGAAAATACCTTTAAGGTTTTGCCATCATGATCTCCCTTTGTAAGTGAAAAAATGGAAGATTTGCAGAATTTAGCAAATTAATAAGGTTCTTTTTGCCAAAAAATTCAAATTTGACTTCACATTTATGCCTACTGGTTTCTAATGCTGTGATTCTTCAACTGTGTAATTATAAGTTGGCCCAGCATTTGCAATTGAAAAATGATTATAACAGATAATACATATACAATCAATGAATGGGTAGAAGAGGGATTGGAAATCATGTTTTTATTGAGCCACTGATTTTTACTAAAACATTAATCAATCTCTATTCCTGACAACTCTAAGAATGGAAAACAAAATTCTCAATCTCCTCCAAGATTACAAACCTTCCTCATTTTTCTAATTAATTTTAAAATGGTACTTTTAGATCATTAAGATAAGACACCCACTGAAAGAGGAAACGTGAATCTTTCTTTTATAATGCACTCAGTTCACTCCCTCTATCACAGTCTAATTTCACTTTTATTTTTCTCATTCTCTTTTCTGTTGGTTTCTTTCCCCCCAGTTAATTATTTGTAACCTTTTTATATTCCAAGTGCAATCCTTTACTAACCTTCCTTGGTCACACTTTCACAGTGATAAAGAAAAATAACCAGGGAGCTAATAAATGTCAGTTTTTACATGTTATATAAAGTATTTGTAAAACAGTAAGCAATGTTCAAGTATTTTTAGAATTGGCCATTTAAGAGTTTAATATCTGGTGCTGAGAAAAATAGCTCTTTGAAAGCTTTCATTTTTATACCCGAGCTATAGAGATTTCATCACCTACTGATAGGTTGTGAACATTTATAAGTGAATGAAACACATTAAATGACAAACGCCTACCCATGTTTAAAACATAATATTTTAGTGACTGCTTTATTTATCAAATAAAAATAGAATCCTGAGCTACTTCTCAATTGACTTAGCTTTTATTATTCTTATATCCAACTTGGTGAGAAACACCAGTATATATAAAAGTATGTTTTTCCATCATTTCACGTTATTGTGCAAACCTCTAGCTGCTTAACACTATTTCTAAGAGGGCATCAGAGACTACATGTCTACATCTGTATATCTGTATGTGCATCTTCTCCCCTTCTTTAGATGATGATTTAGTAATGCTAACCTATGCAAAAAATTAAAGATCCATTAATTCTATGTGTGTGTATGCCTGTGTGAGTTTACGTGACCACATGCATTCAGGAGCCTGAGGAAGAGGGCATCACATCCCCAGGAACTGTAGTTACAACTAATTGTGAGTCACCATATGGATACTTGAGACCAAACCCAGGCCCTCTTTAGAACAATAAGAAATAAACAGCTAAGCCATTTCTCCAGTCCCAAAAGATTGATTTTGTTGTTGTTGCTCACAACATTTTCTTTGTCTCTCTTCTGATCCCTCACTTAATTTTCCCTAATATCTTAGGCCTTTCAAAGACAGCAGCTCGGAGAATGAGTGACAGAGCAAAAAATAAACTATCTCAAGATGAGTTTGAAATGAAACTTCAAAACCAGGGTCTAAGAAAGGATTTCTGGCTTAGAGAAGAACACATACTGTAGATTAAATGTTTTTACTTTCCAAACTCACATGGTAACATTTCAAAATAGATTCCTGGTGTACATGAGATTCAGTGGATGGGGACCCATGATGGGGATTAGTGGCCTTATGAAAGGAGGAGATGACAAAGACCTGTTCCTCTGTTTCTCCTATGTGAGGACACAGAAAATCAGGAATGGCCTCACCAGAAGTTGATCATGCTGGCACCTTGGTTTTGAACTCCTGGAACTATGAGAAATGAACCTCTGTTGTTTACACCATCCATGATGTGTTAGTGATTTAGCCCACACTGGTAAGATGATGTTCAATGAAATAAGTCCACATAACTTATCTGAGCTGAGAAAGAAAAAAGGGACTAGGGGTAAGAAATAGAATAAGACAAAATTTATACTGAGGGTAGTTGTTGAGTCTTACAGTTCACTTTTCTTCCTGTTCCCTAAATCATTTTCCAAAAAAAAGTACATCAGTTGTTAAGATATGAAAGCTTAAATAAGACTAGTAGTATGAAATAGAAAACAACTGTCCCTCTGTCCACTAGGAAATGGAAAGAGGAAAGTAACAACCTTGCTGAATTCTCTGAGAAACAAGATATTATGTCAAAATTATTGCATGTTGTAAAGACACCAGTTGTCTAAGGCAGCCCTATAAAGCGCACAAGCTCCCTACAGAGTGCCTTCAGAGCATCTCATGTTCCCACATTCTCAGGAAAGACGTGGTATTAGCAGAGGGAAGCCGTGGGCTTGGGGTAAGTATGGATAGGTACTCAGATGACAATATGGCCATTTCTATATTTCATATGGGTTCATGGACTCTCAGATGATGTTCAAAGGATCAGAGAAAACAATGGTAACTCTAATGATATCTCTAGGGATGGCAGTGTATGCCAGACAAAACCAGATTGCACCCTCTTTCAGAATTATTACAGCATGACCAGAATTATAGAGCAATCATGAGGACAAAAAAGGAATTAGACTGGAATAATACTGAATTGACTACATAAAAATAAAAGGAACATAAAAGATTCAAAATAACTATGAATGAAGATTTATATACACAATGTTTGATCCTATAAATTGTGTATTCATTCTAGATATATGTTCTCTAAATAGCAATATGCATCATAATCAAATACTTAAAATAGACTTCAAAAGTATTATGATTTAAGAATAAATCCCATGATAGACAGGGAAATATAAGAATTACCCTGTAAGATAAGCCTGTCAGACAAAAATTTAATACCATGTTAATGCTATATTAAGAAAATTTCACTTTTGTTCTGTTAGAATAATGAAGCTACTTTTGAAAAGCTTTGTATGTGGTGATAATAGCATATCTATAATTCAAGTTACTGTTTTAAATGTGAACTATAGACAGGAATGAGATTTAGAAATAAATGTTTCAGTCAAGACATGATAACACTTGTCCCGTCAGAGAATGACAAGGCAGATAATAAAATAGTAAAAGTAAATATGAGAGTTATAACAAAGATGAAATTATCAATATCTGAACTTGTGTCATAATCAATTATAGGAAAGAAAGTCATCGAAGCATCTCGGAGTTTGAACGCTAGGCATGCACAAGTGCTTCCTGAAGCCACTCACAACACAGGCTCATTGATAAAGAAAATCTTGCTGACGGTTCAGTGATGTCCTGAGGTTGAACATGTGTAGTTTGAAATGTTGACCAGAGGTCTGAGATGACAGCTCAAAAAGAAGGAATAGGGGAACCCTGAGAGGACACAGCTGGATAAAAAGAAGGAGGATGAATTGATGGATTCAGGAGTATTGGAAGAAAAGTGTCCAGTGCTTCAAGACCAAGTAACAAGAGGAAAAGTGGCAGAGGAAGTCAAGTATGGGGATGGCTAAGAAGTTAAGGCTCAAAGTGGCTGAGGACTCACTCCTGTCCTCAGGCCTGTGTGGTACATACAAAAGATTGTTCATCATTAAGAGCTGTGTCTCATCTGGGATAATGAGGTCATTAAACGCTGCATGCTCATCTGAATTTTCCACAAAGTAAACATTTATGAGAGTTTTTTGTTTGTTTTTTCATTTGTTTGTTTTAATTATACTTTCTATACACAGTGTTGGATTCTACAGGTTTCAAAATCTTCCAAATAGCTTGCCATTTTAAAGAGACTAAATAAAGGCTCTGAAGGATCTATACTTGTGGGAATTCCGAGATCTTTTTATAGGCAGTTATTTTAGTCAAATGGAGTTGAGAATGAGCTTCCAGTTAACAGAGATGTGCTATGGAGCATCATAAGACAACAGCCGAGTAAGCAAACCCCAAGTCATCGGGATGTTAACCATTCAGCATCCAGATGGCTTCAAATGTTTTTAAAAGGAAAGGGAAAAAAAATCTCATGTTAGCTAAATTTCTGTTTGTAATTTAGTGCATCTGGAGGGTAAAGACACACGGACTGTGACTGCAGCTGATCTCCATCCTTCATTCCCTCCTGGGCACAGAATCAGGCAGGTCATAGACGTCAGGGTCACTTCCAGTGCCTAGAACACTGAGTTGTATTTAAAGAAATAATAGCAGAAGCATGTGTGGCTTTCTAAGTCTGGCTCCATTAATGGTAAATACCTCCCAGTTATGCCAGTCCACAATGTTTGGTTCTTTGGATGAAATCTTCTCTGGAATCTACTAAGTTAAAGGTGGAAGCTCCAGATCAGCCCAGTTCCTCAGGAGTTGGCAAATAACAGAGTCCTCCCCGTGAGTCTGAAGCCACTCTGGCCAGGGAATGGTGAGAATGAAGTTCTATTGCATGCATCACTTAGATTCTGAGGCTGATCTGAGCAGCAGCGCCATCCTTGATGTGTATACCTGATCCATCACTTTTCTCATTGCTGACACACAACACCTAGCAGAAAGAACCTGAGGAAGGTGTGGTATTTTTTGCTCAAGGCATCAGGATATCAGTGCATAGACCAGGGGAGGGATGAGGCTGGGCTAGTCCTGTGTCTGTGGCACAGGAGTGAGTGGCATAGCCTGTTCCACATCTTAGTGGATCAGGAATCAGAGATCTTAGAACAAAACCACAAGCAGACATTCAGTACTTGTCTCCTGTGACCCACTTCCAATAGTCAAGCATTGACCTGAAAGTTTCAACATCTTCCAAATCAACTGTACTAGCTAGGGTTCATGTTCAAACTCAGGAATCCGTGAAAAACATTCCAAATTCAACTTCCAATGAGTTGTGTTTCATTTTTCATTCTGTATGTAGACTTGGTTCATCTTCTCTTTTACCTGTTTCTTTTGTGTTCTTCCTCCTTTCCTTCTAACTTTCTTCACTTAATTGCTCTGCTTGTCTCCCCTGCACCAACATTCACCACTGAGATGATGTGGTTGGGATATCAGCATTATTCTTATACCTACTGCCAGGTACATAACTGACTTTTGTCGCCCTACTGACTGGCAGGCTTCGAATCTACAAACATCAAGATGGTGTCATAAAACTCATCCTATATCAGTGTCTTACTTGAGAAGATGATACCAACAAATCAAGCTTCTCAACTGCTTCAAATTTTTATCAACATTTACTGTGAATTTAACCCCTTCAGTATTTGACCCACTTTCACCTCGTTTCTTTTTGACTTGTCTACAGATAAGGGAATATTTTAAAGTCTGAAGGTTTATTCATACACCACAGATTCACTACTTGGCTCACCTTACAAAAGACGTTCAGGGAATTAGTGCTTGGTGCATTGTTCATAGCTACCTAAGCACACAACACACTTAAAAACCCATCCAACCTCAATACTGTAGCAATTATTTTTCCTGATTAATGTGGCATAAGGCTGCAAAGAGTAATAGAAAACAAGATGGGGATTCTGGTTGTTAATCTTATCAGCCTGGTTAGACCCAGAGTAACCTAGGGGACAAATCCCTGGGCACGTCTGTGAGATGGAAAGTAGGCAGGACTACTCCATAGAGTATGTGATGAGACAATAACAGGAAGAGAAGTCAGCAGCAGCTCTCATGCCTTTCTCCCTCCTGACTCAATGTGACCAGCTGCCTCAGCTTCCTACTGCCATTACGTCTCCATAACAATGAACTGTGCCCTAGAACTATAAACTGAAATAAACCCTTCTATCCTCAACTTGCTTCTTGCAAGCTACTTTATCACACAATAGGAAAAGTAACTGATACAGGGTGGAATCTCGAAAGACATGCAAGACAAAAGACGATGTCATCAAATTGACAAGAGCCTAGGACCTCCAAAATGAGAGAAAGGAATCAATCAGGGGGCTACTCTCAGTAGAAATGTGGGGGCATGCAGTCTTCTTTGGAAACCCCAGGGTGACCCTAATGAATAGATGTCTACTAATGTGACTTTGGGTTACTGAATCTGAAGTTGCCACTAGATCTTAGGACCTAAGAGTCATCAGCAAATAAGAGCATGTGCATGACAAATAATACTAAGAAAAAATCTAAATGCTTTAACTTTGTTATGGACAACATGAATTTACATTGTCTTTAAATAGGCTTTTACATGTTCTCTTTCGTCTACACTGAAAATAATTCAGTATATCCATTTATAATATAAAATTGTACAGTGGAGAGTACGATTCTGAAATGTGTGCATAATGAGTTGAGTTTATTAAAAAACATTTTATTTGTCTCTATGAAAAGCAACATTTCCACTGTCAGTGCCCAGTGAATCTTGGTGAACTAGTGTAATCTAGACAGAAGAAGGTTTCTATCACTCAATTATAGCTCAGTCTTGGTTAGAGGAGATGATCATGCTTAACTTGATAAGTTGGTTGATATAATTCAGATCACTAAAGTATCTCTCTGTGTACAAGAAAAAATTATAATTCATATCTGATTGTTGAAGCGAAAATCATTTTGTTTGCCATTGAGAGTTTGAGATTGTAGCTTTAAAAGTTTAGAAAAAATAATCAAGGGAACAAAGATGAAGGACAAGTGGAAAAATATGATTCCAAATATATAATTGTAAAAAAGAAAAATATATGAAGGTAAATTATCAGGTACAAGTGTAGTCTATTTTATCCTTACCCAAAACCTATCATTATATTTAATAAATAAATACAAAATACATAATATTTAAAATCTCTTCTAAAACAGGGTTTATCTCGATGTGAATGGAGATGAGGAGGAACTGTCAGGATGAAGGGAAAGAATCTTAAACCATGTTATATAAGAAAAGTGTATTTTTAATAAAATGTTAAAAAAGAAAAAAAAATCTCTTCTAAATTTCTAAGGTTAAAACTATGGGTAAAGATAAGCTTCTTTTTCTCTTAAGGATCCTACTAATGACTTAGAATATCGTAGAATGCTTTATTTTCATTACAATACTTTTAAGGATATTGTTATCATATTCTAAGTACATGTTGCTAGAAAAAAAAGTAAGATTTACAAATAAATAGTAGGCAGGATGTAGGGCTGCCTCATACCCTAGTCCTTATTTTTACCAGTTATTAATTTGTTCTTTTTTTTTTTGGTTTTTTGAGACAGGGTTTCTCTGTGTAACTTTGCGCCTTTCCTGGATCTCGCTCTGTAGCCCAGGCTGGCCTTGAACTCGCAAAGATCCACCTGCCTCTGCCTCCCAAGTGCTGGGATTAAAGGTGTGTGCCATCACTGCCCGGCCATATGTTCTATTAGTATAGGCTATTTCCTACAGTGAACAATTATTGCTCATTAACTTAAGTCTATGGTTCATACAGACCTTTTCAACTTTTACCTGATGTCCTTTGACCTGCTGTTCTGGGATCTACAAGGCTCGCCCATGACATTCACCTGTGAGTCCCGAGGCTCTTGACCAGCAGTTTCTCTAACTACTCCCATCAAACTTGAGATAATTTTCTCCCCACTTTGATTTTGTTCAGCAATGGTTACATGCTAAAAAGAAAGTCCTGTAATTTATATTTGTCTGATTAGACTGAGGTTATGTGTTTGTAGGGCATACGGTAACCATGTGATTTGTGTGTTAACATTGTCCTCCTCGATCCCTTACTCAAGACACCGTTTGTCTGTGTTCTTGATTATAGATTTGCCCTCTTTTTAGCCCATTCCATGCTGTATTCTGGGAGGAAGTTACCACACGTAGGAGGTGGCTGTAGTGTGGGGAATTTTGCCTCACTTACTAGAGAAAATAATCATGACACACCGTTTGAAATGCAGACCCTAGTGCTCCTGCCTAGTCTGTTTCTATACTCAACAACTTAGTGATAGCATGGGTTATAAATATTATCCGTTTTCTCTAATTACTGCTTTTACCATTTGGCTTCCTCAGTGTGTTCTTGTGTCTCTCATACACACTCCTATCAGTGTGCTATCCATTTTCCCCTTTCTTACCCTTTGACATTTCAAGATACCACAGTCATTTTCACTCTTCCTGCCTGTATTCCACAGTTAACTTCTGCTCCAAGAAGCTTTGGTACCTTCCATTGAGAAATAAGTAAGCAGGATCAGGATCTGAAAATTCCTAACTGGTGTTGAGATATCACTCTTCTTGTCCCTCTCATCTGTCAGGGTGCTGTGAGGGAATTACTGCTTGTGAATACACACTCATCTCTAAATATTTTCATACATAGCCAACTGAATCTATGTTAAGCTAACTCTGAGCCCACACTTTTGACTTTAACTCTAATTCATTACAGCACATACCTTTTCATACTCCCTTGATGACAAAATATTTTAAAATAGGAATGGAAAATATTATTTTTGAGAGATCTAAAAGGTTGAATAACTCTTGAATGATAAATTGATTCAAATACTTGTATAGTTGATTCTAGAATGCATTTTCATGTAGCAACTACTAAGTTTCTCAGTTCCATGTGGAAGTAGTCCTAAGCAAGAAAGATTGTACATGCTTGTGGTGTGATTTCTACTACCCTTGCTATTCTGACATTGTACTATTTCCCAGAGAGCTACTTTGGTCTTTTAACGTTCTTTCTTTCTAGATAAAAACAAAAAACTCTTGGTGAGATATCAGACATCCTCCTATAAGAAAGTAACATGAACAATAGCATCCAAAATTATGTTTGTCCTTCATTGTTGGTTAACTTGTGGTTGGAAAATGAATTAGAGAAAATCCAGAATTTAGTTAATGTGAGTATTGGACAAGTGAGGACAAACAATAAGAATGCCTGTACTCACTGCCAAAATAGGATTTCAGTTCTCAGAAAGTAGCAATAGGAAAAAAAATCTCTGGAGTCATACAAATGAGTCAAGAAAATATTTCTTCAGAGTATTTTATATCCTAAATATAGCTTTAATCAATGTATTGTAAAAAAAAAAGATATTTAAATCAGTCACTATAATAAATCCTCTTATATTAATTAAATGTTCAATAATTAAGAACATTATTTAAGTTACTAAATCAAAAAGTTCACAGCTGATCTTTGTGATATAGTCATTACTCATCATTATTTATAGCCATTCAGATCAATACAATGCATAAAGATTTGGGCTATATAAGTCAAATGTGCAGCAATGAATATGTAAATCATCATCATATTCTGAAGAATACTGATGTGAGACCCAGACAGGTTCACAGACTTTGCAGGGGGCCCCACCTCATTTTGTCAACCCAGTGGGACACAAGAACCATCCCCCACATAGAGGGGAGAAGATAGAGAATTAAAAAGGACTAAATATGATGACTGTCCCATTTCTTGATAATGACCCATGAACACTTTCATGGAGTGCTTGTAGAATCCAATTAAAACAGGCTGCAGGAGGGAGAAGCTCAAATCTAGCTTATTGATTTAATCTGGAATTTACAGAAGTATCAATTCAGGGCAGTTGATGTCCCACTACTACATACAAAAACATGTAATTCACCCTCAGACAGCATTTCCTAACTCACTTGTGTTCTCTTGCTGTCTGTCATCTGACTTCCTGATCAACTAAAACGTTTGGGTGCATGTTTTCAGATACAATTGCTTCTCCAAATAATATGTGTGTCTGTGTGTATATGAACATGAGTGCAGATGCCTCAGAGGCCTGAGGAAAGGACAGATACTCTGGTGCTGGACTTACATGTACTTGTGAGATCCCCAACATGGACATTGGGAACTGAGTCGGGGTCCTGTCCAAGAGCGGTGCATGGTTTTAAATGCAGAGCCATCTCTACTGCCCTAGGAATGGTCATTTTTAATACTATCTTGAACTTTGAGATAATGATTGCTGAGATGAGAAGGCCTAGAATATTTCTTTCAGCAAATCTGGGGAGTAAAGCCAGATAGTTTCCAAGCCAATATGCTACATGATTTAGCAATAGACAGAACTAATTAGCAAAACATGGAGTCCAGGTCAGCCTTGAGAGAATGAGGAAGATCCCAGACCTTAGGGCGGCTTCCTTCTGAGAAGACAGAGGCCTAAGAACTCAGCTATTGATTAAATAATTATCTACCTGCTTCCTTGAAATGCCCACAGATGTAGGGATAGCCTTGCCTTGCCTATATAGCAAGAGAGGTGAGACCCTGAGGACAAGTTCTATTTAAACACTGAATTTTGTAACCCAGGGACCCAGAGACACAGACTGATGGCAGATCTGAGAAGAAAGCTTCCTTACATCGTGCTATTAGAGCTGGATTTTACCTTTTTCAGCATTCTCTCACATGTGACATTTTTTCACATGAAAATAAGTTTGCATATGAGAACAGTCTGCTGTGACAGAAGAGGAAGTGAAAGGAGGTATCAGTGTGATGTTTTGATGAAATACCCCTGGGGCATCTCATTTTCAGCATCTCTATATGCTTTGGGTCCTCAAAGCCCTGATGGATAGTGGGGCTTTTGTGAGGGCCGTGAACTATGTTTATACTTGCTGTCCACAGGAAGTCAGACCTGGACAAAGGGTCTTCTTATTGGCGCCCTGGGTGTCCTTTGATCTCAGCGTGGTTGGTTGTCAGTGTCTTAACATCCTAAGACAGGCTGTCTGGAGTAGCCTTGTACATACTCCTTGAAGTTCACACCTTCCACCAAATGTGGGAATCGTGGCTAAGAACTCGTGACTCTTCCTTTTACCCACTCTTTCTCATACATACTAGATCCATTCATTTACAATTGTGTCTGTCTTTTATCTTCTTTTGACTAGCACAAATGATAGATATCCTGTTAGTACTTCAGTATGTATTATGTTCCCCAGTGCTCATAGATGCTTAGGCATTTTTCTCTCTGCATTACTAATACAGCCGGTACGAAGAAATGTCTGGGGCTATCATTAACATGACTGTCAACAGTTCACGCCTGTCATCTCATATGTGTACTGGACAGCTACAAGGTTCATGGGATCTAGGCTCATGGATGTGAACAGGTTTTTGAAGTTAATTCGGTTATCTCTACACTGACGGGGAGAAACTGACCTAGAAGGAAGCAAAGGAGCTTGAAGGTTCTTTGCTTTCCATCTCATCTCCTCTGAAGAGTGACCTACAGGGAACAGAGGAGTCCGGAGCACCCCTTGCTGATATGCATCTCACTGTGCACTGAGAAATCAGATGAAATAAGTGCTTGGAGCCCTCTTATTCTATGATGCTGTCACTAGGAACAAGTTCAGAGAGGTGTATCCTGTTTATAAGGTGACCTTCCATTTGCAGAAAATTGACTAGAAATGCACCACCCAATGCAGGAAGCACTCCCAAGCCTCAGCACCCACCGTCAGTAAGTATTGAGCCCATGGAGTGCACCTTCATCCTAGGAAGTTGCTCGGCCCACTCAACTGCTACAGCGTTTGGAAAGACGGCCCCAGTTTAACGTCCGTTACCGGACTCCTGTCATCTCCACTTTCAGGAAGCTTTATATTCAGAAAATGGATTTCAGAGGAAACCGCAAAACGTTGCTTGTGTTTTATAGAATGAACCATTTGTTCAAGGCCATCACTGCCTCCTTAGTCGACGCTTCCTTTTACATGTGTTTGTAAAACCAGAGATATTTTCTCCCTCCAGTATGTTCCACCCTCGGGTGTTTCCATTTTAAAAACATCAGAGTGGCAATCACGGTGACACGGTTATTAATTACCTTTAATAAAATAGACTTATGGCTTGTCTCCTGGGGGTGAAGGAGTGCATGTGTGCTTTTCTTAGGCAGTGGGATACAGCCTATAGAGAGCTCGCCCCTCTTGAATGGGTCCGATCTTTCCCAGGAAGAAGAGGTTTCCCGTTAATCCACCCACTGTTCTTCTCAGCAACTTCCACATAAACAGTAAAACCACCTCAGCTTTCTGTTTACAAGCAAGAGCCACCTGTGGCTGCTGGCGGCCCACATCTGACCTCCGGTTCTACTAATCCACTGAGCTTGAGACAGGAAGGGAAGCTGGTGCTTCTGAGACAGGAGTTTTACAAATTGAGTTAAGATGAAAAGAACAAGGTTAATAAGAAGAACAGGAAAATGGAGGGAGGAGATGGAGCCCCTGGCTTCCAGCCTTCTGCTCCTTGAGGCCATGTTTCTGTTACACCTTCCCAGGAAAACAAATGTCCTCCGTGACTTTTGATTGAATGGATATCCAAGTCAACTACATCTCAACCCTTTTTTGTTTAGACTTTTGTCTTAAAGATATATAGTACCAGTGCGCATGCGTGTGCGTGTGTGCGTGTGTGTGTGTGTGTGTGTGTGTGTGTGTGTGTGTGTGTGTGTGTGAATGGGTTGTGAATGAACTAGTTTATGGAGTCCAGAGGACAACCTTAGCTATTGCTCCTTAGGCAGTACAGTCAATTGTTATTTTATATTACCTTTTAGTTTTGAGTCAGTGTCTCTGTCTGGTCTAGAACCCAACAGGCAGGCTAGCCTAGGGTCCCAGAGACCCACCTTTGCTAAGGTTGTAAGCATGAGCTACCACGCCTACCTTCTTCTTCTCATCGGTTCTGGGGATGGAACTCAAGTTCTTGACTAGCAAGGCAATACTCCTTCAGTAAACTATCTCCCTAGCCCCACTGTTTTTCTTTGAATTAGCACATCTTTGTGGAGTAGAATATGATATATAAATATTGAGGCAGTAGATGCACTGGTACACTATATTTCCTGACTTGCTTTTTGCAGAGTTTTTTTTTTTTTTTTTTTTTTTTTTTTATGTAATTGAGCAGAATTACTCTTGGCTCTGTTTGCTTTCTCTCTGTCTCTCTGTGTGCCGCCCTCTGTCTGTCTCTGTCTCCTCTGTCTCTGTCTCTGTCTCTCTCTCTCTCTGGAGAATTCAAACCTTAAAAACTCCCTTAGGTCAATGAGAACACAGTCATGTTCAACGAGGGACAAGGAGTTCCACTTCTACATAATTCCCTTAAATTTCTTCCTGGGGGAGGTAGCTGTGTTCCAAGTGAGAACTTTCATGTGTGGGCATCAATGTCTCTGGAAAAATTCTAGAATGCACCAAATGTAGCATGAGATGGTGGATTATGATGCTGTGGTATGTACCAGTGCTGCTGTGTTGCTGAGCTTGCGAACTGAGAAAAAAAGACACAAGAAAGGGCCTTCTAGTCTCATTATACGAAATTGTAAGATGGTATGTGTAGTATTTATCCACTCAAATGTTCAGCAAATTAGCAGCATATAATATTCACAACAGTAATGGCAGATCTTTAACAGTAATTACCTTGTATTTTGATATACACTAGTTCAAGAGAAGTTAATTTCTACTTACCTGACACTAGATATATCCCATGTGCTTCGAACAAGGTGAAGCAAGATTGTTTATCTTTCCATCCCAGTGTGGCCCTGATAAGTATGCACTTAATGCTAAGCCATATGTCTCCCAGACATTTATTTGACCCTGGAAATTGTTAGAGGTACTTATCAATACCCTTCCTCCTAATTAGAAACTCATTGCACCTATAAGGAGTAAGTGACTTTGGCCATAGCTTATAAATGACAAATTCCTAACCTTTTCTTACTAATTCCGTGAACAATGTAATCAGCTCCTAGCTAATGGACATTGTCCAAGCCAAGAGACAAGGCACTGAAGAGGATGAGGATCACACAGCAGCCCATTACAGGAAGCAGGACCAGGCTTTGGACCTGATTAGGTTTGTATAAAGCAGGCTCTTCTCCATGACACGGCTCAGCACCCAGATGTCAAGACCCAAACTACCCTGAGACTCGGAACGACCTCATGTGATTTACAGAGGAATTATCTGAAACAGTTAAGCCTCGGAAAACTATTCTATCAGAACCATTTTCTTTTTAAAGACTGCAAGAAATCTTATTTATAGTGTTTAATTTTACTTCTCATTTTATTAACATGACTGAAGTAGTA
The DNA here is from genome assembly GCF_007827085.1 of Peromyscus californicus insignis. NCBI lineage: Eukaryota > Metazoa > Chordata > Mammalia > Rodentia > Cricetidae > Peromyscus > Peromyscus californicus. The sequence continues at coordinate 2,842,990 of NW_026294534.1, forward strand.
TTTTTCCATTTCTGTGATAACCTGCTGGTTTCTCAGGCTGTATCATTTTATGATGCATCCTTTAATTTTTTTCTATTATTTCACACTGGGTCTTTTAATAGGTTTTGAGAAAAATTCCTTTTCTTTCTCAGAAAAAGCTTTCTTTCTTGGAAAGGTTTTCTTTGGGATGTTTCCAACTGAGGAGTCATCTCCCCAGCTGTATCAAAGGTTGTTAGCTCTCGGCTTGCTTTCTCTATAAGGTCTACGGAGATGAGCTTTTAATATTTATTTCCAGGGGCTGTTTTCTCTCTTTATATCCTGCTGTTGAAATGAGCAGCTCAATAAACTCCTTAATGAAGGTGGATGAAGCATTTCCTTTTGCCTTTGTTTCTATTGCTTCTGAGACGCCACTGTGCTAAACAGCTTCAGTGTTCTGAAAACTTCCTGTGAACTTGAGACACCTAGTAAATATTCCTGAAATCATTAATTGGCATAGAAAGTCACTGCTTATAGAATTACATTATGTTTTAGGCGAGACTTGTGCTCTCAAGATTATATTAGCCCTAAAATAAATTGTCCTAAATTCCATCTCCATGAGGCTTTGTGATCAAAAGCTACATTTGTAATTAGGGCGCATTATGTGTTGTGTTCTGCTGCAACATCACAGCCCAGTCCTGTGACAGTAAATCAGTACTTGAATAAAATAAAACTCTTCAAGGGAGAGGAGTTTTTGTTTTGTTTTGTTTTAAGTCCTAGGGGAGCTTTGTTTCACCACAGTTCAGAGTCTGTACATTGATCCTTTTCTCTCCTTGATCATCTAACAGTGTCAAGTAGCTTCAGTTTATGCATTTCAAAATATAGTCAAATGATGACCCTAAAAACATATGCATACAAAGTAACGTTATAGGAACTGAGTAGATTGTATTCTAGTACTTAGGGATATGGTGTGTGTGTGTGTGTGTGTGTGTGTGTGTGTGTGTGTGTGTGTGTAACAGCAATTAAAGACAAAGACCTATGAATATGAAAGAGAGCGAATAGGTACATGGGTAGGTTAGAAGGAAGGAAAGCAAAGCAGGAGAATGATGTAATTATATAATAATCTCAAGAAATTAAAAAATACAACTATATCAAAAATATAGCAAATTAGAAGCAAAATCAAATCTTGTCCCAGGCCCTACACCCACTGACACAAGCTTACTGTCTAATAGTCTTACCAAGTAAACCAAGCCTCAGAAATAAGTTATCTACAACTGCAAAATGAACTGCAGTTCAAAAAATAAGAATAAGGTGTTTTGAAATAATAATACATTCCTCTAAAAACAGAAAACTTGCCCTGTGAAAGATAGGCCTGATGTTTTCTACCTGTTTATCGCTTACTGTCCATTCATCCATCATGGGTCTATCCAACATCTACCTATTATCTATATCATTGAGTTGAAGAGAGGAAATATTCAATCAAAAAGTTGTCACTGAAGTCTTAGATAATTGGAGCACATATGTCAGTCAATGCCTACATAGGTTTTAAGGAAGACAGAGTTTAAAACTAAAATGGTTAGACAGATGATAAGATAGATGATTGATAGATAGATGATAGATGAATAGGTAGATAGATGATAGATAGATGATAGATAGATGATAGATAGATAGACATAGATGAATATTATAGTATTTTCTCTTTAATTGCTTGTACATCTAAAATTAAAGCACATAGCCAATGTTATACACAATAGAAATGGAAAGTGATGTATTTCATATTGCATCAACTGAGTATTTGAGTGTATAAAAACACAGATTGACCTCAAAAGATAAAAATCTCTGTGGAAAAATCTAACAAACTTCTGAGGATGTGTCTTGTATTTCCTTTTGTGTGTTCCACTGGAAAGGTACAGTGAGACCTCTGCCCTGAGAGATCCTGGTGGAGAGCAGATTACCCACTTGTATTATCTGTTCTTGTCAGTTTCCTACAGGCTATAAGGAAGAAACTGTTCTGGCATGTCCTAGACTCTAGGGCAGGACAGAATTGCTATGTGGGTGGACCAGGTAGACAGCTTCCTTTTAATCCTTTCTCAATTGACATTCCTGAAAAAGAGAGGGGGGAAACATCAAACCCAGTGGGCTTCTCTTAGCACCAAGAGTGAGGTTTAATAAATCAAGATTCAGTTTCAGTTATAAAAAAGATAAAGTCACCTGTGATGGCTGCTCTCCTCCCCCTCAAAATATTCTGTTTTCAACAATGTGCCTAACACCTCCTTTTATCACAAAGGCTTCATCCTAGGTCGGGGCCCACCCTGTCCTGAGCTCCATGTCTCCAACTATTCTCCTCACTGATAAGAACATGTTTTGCCCTAGTTCCAGACTAACACAAGCAATCGTCATGCTTAACTGTTGCTTATTGCACAGAGATGAAGAGCTTCAGGAGAATGGCTTCTGTCTGGGACCAGAAGCAGTAAACTGGCACTAAATGGTTTAGATTGTTACTTATGAAATTGAAAAACTCCATTCACCCACTTATTTACTTGGAAATATTTAAAGAGGTCCTACCACATGGAACTCAGGTCTAGATTTGAGGGGTACAGCTGTGAATAAGCAGGAAAAATCCCAACCCTCTTAAGTACATTCTAGTCAGCATAGAGAAGATCCGAACATAAGAGAGGGATGCCCCTGCCTTGAGAATTTCAAAATTGTGATAGAAGCAAACAAAACAAGTAACAATGAAATATTTTCTCTCCTGGAAATCTTCTATAACAAGTTATGGATTTTTATTTGAATATGGGAAATTAAGAGGTTAAAAAAAAGAACCTAAATATTGTCGTATCACAGAGAGAGACATCTCCTCCGTGATCAGTCATGTATCTGACTCTGACAGTGTTCCCATAAGCTTATAATAGCACAGGTGTAAAGAAGGTGCACCACCTACATTTATCCACCTACCCTTTATCATGGTCACACACTGATAATCATGTGCACATGTTTGTCTTTCAAAATGTATCTCCACCATTAAGAGGCATGGATCTATGTCTAAACATTCCTGGTCCTACAAAAACACAGCTAATCTCATGAGAAACTGAAAATAAGCCGTGTATAAAGTTGTTGAAAGGACTCTAATGAAGGTGCCCAACCCAGTGCCTGCCATGTAGCATACTCAGTTAAATCAATCATGGGGGAAAAACAAAACAAAACTAAACTAAACTAAAGGGCATCTGACTTTACTTACCCAACCCTCTGCCATAGGAATCCAGTCTACCTTGCCTACACAAAATAAGTCTGCCCATACAGGCATTAACTGGTAACATTCTACATGCTCATTTTTCACATTCTGATTTTCATTTTTATGTTTTTCTTCCATTTCAAAATGGAAAGATTCTGCATGAGAAAAATCTTTGTAAGTAGCTTGTAAATCAGAAAATTAAAAGTGCTTTTACAGTAGATAAAACTTAATGGCTCAGAATTTGGTTTGATTATATTTTAAAGCCCCGAGAGTTAATGTGATTGAGATATGCAAAGGATAAAATAAGAATGTCATTATCCAAATCCACCCAAATACATTTTTCTCTTGCCTCATGGACAGACATGCCATCACATATAACGTCTTTATATGAAGTGTGGTGGCCAATCTGTTACATAGAAGACACAGCCATGTTCACTTCCTTCGCAACCACGGGTATGCACTAGCTTATGCCTTCTACACACTGCTGAGACCCTATGCGGTAATCAACTTTCTTAGTTCAATGGTTATTCTTGCCAATGTGCTTGATTCAAAGTAGCACAACTTTCAAGTACTTAATTAACTCAAATGAGAGATCAGAGAATATGATGCATGTAGACCTGAAGGAAGAATTAGAAGGTTGCAAAAGAGATGTTTAGGACTTTAATGTCTACACCATGAATCAGGGAATTGTTGTCATGTGTAGATTCTGGAAGATACTAAAAGAAGGGGAATGCTAAGGAACACAACACAGCATAATGGCAGCATGGGCGGTGGGTTCTTATTCCTGTCTCAAACAGGCAAACAAACAAACAAACAAAAACCCTGAAGTCCAAGACTATCCTGCAACTTCTTGATAATGATGAAAACTTTATCAAGGTAAAATGCTTTTTGAAAAAATTCATGTTTAGAGTATGCATTCTATAAAGTTCATCAAGATAATTTCTCAGGCAGAGGCATCATGTGCAGCTGGAGTTTTCCTATGTCCCCCCAGCTCCTGCAGCTGCTCAGACCCAAGTAAACACACAGTGACTTATATTACTTATAAACTATATGGCCGTGGCAGGCTTCTTGCTATCCAGTTCTTATATCTTAAATTAACCCATTTCTATTAATCTACAAGTTGCCACATGGCTGGTGGCTTACTGATACTTTTAAAACTTGCTTCCTCTGTGTCTGGCTAGTGACTCCTGACTCTGCCTTCCTGTTCCCAGAATTCTCCTCTCTGCTTATCCTGCCTATACAATACTTCCTGCCTGGCTACTGGCCAATCAGCATTTTATTTGTCAATCAAATCAGAGCAACACATTCATAGCATACAGAGCGATATCCCCAGCAATCATGGGCATCAGGAAACAATTTTCTGTTACCCTAAAATTGTATCAGACACTCAATTGCTATTACAAAAAGAAGCATGATCATATTTTCAGAGAAAATCTCTCTAAAACTTGACTTCAATTAATCTATAAACTTGAAGAAATAAATTAACTGGGATTGATATCAATACTACCTCAAGGAGTCTACAAGATTTAATGCAATTTCTATCACAATTCCAGTGGTATTTTAACATAATGCATTTGGTGGTTAATCTTGATTATTAACTTAATTAGATATATTGAAGATATCTAAGGCATTAGTAGAGCCCTCTCCAAGTGTGAGTGGGTGTGGGTATGAGTGGGTGTTTATGTGAACATATGTATATGGATGTGTGCACATGGAACAAGCATGTTTCTAAGGACTATTAGACTCTGAGGATTCTGACATAATAAATTAATTCACTGATAGATTGAAATTTTGGATAGACTATTGAGAGGTGGTAGCATTATGAAGGCCGAGTCATGCTTGAGGACGTAGGGCTCTGGAGGGATAAGATTGACAGCTTTATCCTGCCCTTATCTCTTCTGGTTATTGCTCCTCCCTCCTGACTACCATGAGTTGAGCAGTAGCTGCTACATGCTCCCACTGTCATGATGTTCTACCTTAACATGATTCTGCTCAGAACCAATGGATCCAAGGAATATGGACAGAACCTAGGATGCAAAAGAAGTCCTTCTTCCCATGAGTTGCTTATATCAGACATGCCTTCTCAGCCATGAGAAAGCTGAGCAACAGTAATACAAACTAATCCTACAATTCATATGTAATATCAGATGACTATAAATAACTACAACAAATGAACAAGTACAGACTTAGAGACACAATATTTCATGATTACACATTACATTATAACATAAGTTATAACAACAAAAGTTTAGATTTCTGGGTCAAAAAATACAGAACTAGACAACTGGAACAGAAGTAATAACCTAGAAATAAGCCACATTACATGTATCAACTAATATTTAACAAGGTTGCCAATATTATACAACAGAGGCAAGAAACTTCTTTCAGAAATGGTACTGAGAAAACTGGATTCTAATATATAAAAAGAATAAATAAAATTCAGCAATAATCTTATCTCATACACAAAAATAATCAATACAAACAGAAAATGTTATAGGTGTTAAGATCTGAGACTGGAAACAAGAGTAGGAAATACAGACCAGTTTGACATCAAGGGTCTTAGTAACCATGTGTTTTTAATATGGATCAAAGTGCAGTCTGCAAAAAGTGAACTTAGTCAATGAAAATAAGATGGAACAAAAGAGGGTCTCCATTGCAAAGCAAACAGTGAAACTGTAGAAACGCACCCTATAGAACCAGAGAAAATATTTACAAATTATGTATCAGATTAGTATTCAAAATTTTCAAGGAACTTATGGAACTCCTTAGCAATAAATGAGTGAATGAATGAATGAATGAATGAATAATTAAGCCAATTTTAAACACAGGCAGTTATGGATAGGCATTTTTCTAAAAGAGACATATAAGCAGCCAACAGGTCAAGGTAAAAACATATTCAACATCATTAATCATTTTGGAAATGTCAGTCAGAACCACAATGAGATAGCACTCCACATCTGTTAGAGTGGCAATTAGCAAAATGTAAATAAATAACAAGCATTGGCAAGGATGTAAAGAGTTATTAGCCGACAATTTGTGGATGATAATGTAAGTTGGTGCAATCATAAAAAACAGTATGAAGATTCCTCAAAATTTTAATGTTAGGATAACTAAATAATTCAGTATTTCTAGTTCTTGGTATACAGCTAGTCGATATGAAATCAGTGTGTTAAATGGTATCTCTGCTTCATGATCATTGGCTCATTACTCACAAATCCAAGAAGGAAAAATAATCTAAATGTCCATTTACAGATTGGGTAAAGAAAATGGAGAGTATATGTACATGTATACACACACACAAACACACACACACACACACACACACACACACACACACACACACACACACACACACAAACGGTTACCAAGGAATGGAGAGTGGGGCAGGGGTTTAGGAGACATGGGTCTTACTTAGGTAGGCTTGTAGTTCTGAGATGATAAATTCTGGAGATTGTATACAACATGGAGGTTGCTTCTGAGAAGAAAATAGTATGTACTCCAAATCTGTTTACAGAGAACCTCTCAAGTGTCATAATACACATACATATGTAACTTCAAGGTAATGGATATGTCATACTCTTTCTGTGGAAACTGTTTCACAGTATATACATACATCAAAATATCCAAATGTCTACTGCAAACATATGCAACTTACATTGTTAATTAAACGTCAGTGAAATTAGGGTAAAGAAAACTGTAATACATTTAAAAGGAAGAACCCGCATTTAAACCTTTCCATGGCTATTTGAGGTCACTGTGACGTTTTTTTGTATTTTACATAACTAAGAGGATCCCATTGACTGGAATTTTTAGAAAACAAAGATAAAAACTGTCCTTTCTCCACAGACAGCTTAAAAACTCCTCTGGAATTTCAACCCAAATGCAGTGGCTTGGAAAGCTTGCTCAGTTATAACAAGAGATATGATACAAGGCAGGTCTGTGCTCAGTTCTAGTTGGGCCAAAGCATATGGTGGAGATATGAACAAGGGATGTCTGTTGACCTAGTTCAGCCTCAACTGACCCTGAGCTGGGATGAAAATATAGTTCCTAATCTAAGTATTCCATTCATAAAATAAAATGATATATCCTTTATATGGAATTCAGCACAGACTCCATTACTCTTTGTTTTTGAGGAAAAAGCCTGTTGCAGGTGAAGAAAAAGGCAACATTTGAAATTGAACTGCATATAAAAAAACAAGGAAAGATCTTGTGGAACAATCCCTTCTGAGTATTGACTTCAAAGTGAAATAGACTCAGTTTTTTCTATGGATATCAAATTATCTATCAAATGAACAGAATGCCTCTTAACATTAAGAATATAATCAAATCATCCCAATTTAATTATTATTCTTTGGGCAAGGTCACATTTGTAAACTGAGGTTATGTCTCAAATAAATGGTAAATCATTTTTACCACATTATATATGTTATGTACACATATAGAGAAATATATATATGGATATGCCATTTTGTACACATGTATACCATACATATACATATGTATGGCACTCTAATGATTTAAATATCATTCTCAGTTAAATCAATATCTCCATACCCATCTTCACAGCAACTATCTTATGCTGCAATAGGTAATTTTCTATGTCCATTTTCAGTTTCATATTTCTCACTAGACCTGTCTGCAAGTATGTTTTATAGTGTCATTATCCAGTTCCCTTAGTGAGACAAATGTCTTTCCTTGGGCAATAGAAGCAAGGTTAGCCATTTGTATCATCTAAGAGTCAAAACTCCAATTTCTATGTGTAGAGAAAATGGTGTCATGAAACAGTTCCCTAAAACCTCCTCAGAGCTCTTCTCCCTAATGGAAATTCTCTGTCTCCTGTGACGAGACTCATAATAAATATTTGTATTTAGTATTAGACTTTCAATGTCCCTTCATGTACATTGTTTTATTTACTCATCATAATACAGTAGAATAAAGTATGTGGTCCTCTCTCCATCTAGTAAAAGGACTATGGAAGCTGCCTAGCTGGTAGAGAGCCCATATATTAGATGCAGACATCCCTGGACTAGAGTTGCCAAGGTGATAACTGCTGGCTATTTCTTTTATGATAGATCACTTTCTGCAGAAAGACATTATGCCCCTCCAGGCCACTAAGCTGTATGTACCACTCTCTATTGTAGATTATACTTGATTACCGGATTCTCTTTTTAACGAAACATTTATAATCATTTCCTTTACAACATCTATGTGTTTTGGTTCCAGGAAAAATAAAGATTCATTAAATTATCAGATGCCAGTAATTCTCTTATTTAAGCCAGTAATGACATGCACTTTTACATATCCAGAAGTATATTTTAAATTTTCAACAAGTCTACATTACCCAAGACAAGAAGGTAAGCACATATAGGCAGGAAATAGAAATAGTCTTTGCCCATGAAAGATTTCTAACTAAATAGAAGTAAGAAGAAAGTGAGGGGGACATGGTTTATAGTACAAAACTGAAACATATTTCAGTGGACCCAAAAACTTAATTTGACATATGTTTCCCAAGAGGCAAAAATGAGCGAGTGGCAGAATCAGGCCTGGACATTTCCTGACTGCGCACGCCATTTTCCTCACTCTCATATGCCAGGAGTCTGCCAAAGAGGCCGCATTCATTCCCAAGCTTCTACCTCATGCCAGCTTGTCACTGTGTAATCCCTGGCTGTCTACCTGGGATCTCTGGTTTGTTGAGCTACAGAAAGTGCAAAGCCCAAGATTGTCTTTACTGGGGCTGGTATGTAAGCCTGTCTGAATATGCCGCTTTCTAGCCAAACAAACCAAACCCAAAACGAGGGAAACCGGCCAGCACAAACTTTAAACCCAACGTTTAAAAACACTGGAATTACAGTGGTGTAGCGCTCCAATGTAAATGTTGTCACATCGGGCATGACCATCAGCTTAGGCGAGGCCGAGCTGTCAGAGGAACTGATGGAAAACTGTTTGGTGTCACTGAGCTGGTTGTGCTGACAATGGCAAAGCAAGTCTTTCTCCCCTCCCCCCTCCTTTAAGAAACCCCTGCACTTTAGCAAGACCCACCGTTTCCCACTGAGCAATTTCCTAACCATCCTGGTCGGGACTGGCTACTGCTGCTTGTATTCAAACATTATCATTTCCAGACCAAATTAGCGCAGTAAACCAGACTTGTTCCCCCTGCCTCCTGCCTTGCTTACCTAGGCATCATTGTTCTTATTGTTGAGGGTGTTCCTAATAAAACTGAAATCTAATCATGTTTTTCTCCTGGTCGAAATTTTGTAATGTTTTCCATGATTTGCCCTTTGAAGGCTCAGCTCCCTAATTTTGAACACAGATCTTCCAATGTCAAAGTTGTGGCCTTCATCCTAGCCCAGTCCCTTGGCCATTATCTCTCACCAAGTATAAGCCATTGCATGAAACCAAGTGTTGCACAAATCTTTCTGCAAGACGTCAGATAGGCATTTGCTGCTGTCTGAACACTTCAGTGATTTCCATCTTCTGAAGATCTGGAGGGAAGATTCTGAAGGACCTGTGGTCTTAGCAGAGACTTGCCCCAAGTACACAAAGGAGTGTCATGAAATTTAGGACACTGAGTCTAGAACATTCTGTAGACCACAGCAAAGGAATTGGGTGGCAAAGTGGCTAGTACCCACACTAAACCAGTACAAATGTTTTGCTTATTATTCATTGTTAAAATACTTGCTCATCAGCTCTGAAAACCTCTTGCTCTGTCCTTTGTCCAGAGAAGAAATCAATCTTCCCTGTCATGTTCTCAAAAGCACTGTATTTACTCCCATTTTGTGGCTCTTACATAATTTTCTGGCTGATTATTTCCAAAAGCTCTGTGCATCCTTACCCAGGAAAGCACTGTTTTCCTTTTTCATCTTTTTTTTCCCCCAAGAATCTTCTGGGAAAGCTTCAAGAGTGCAGGTAGCCTATGTACATTTGGTTGCTGCCTGACAAGGGAGAGTTGGTAACTTCTGTAAGCTTTGATCACTTTTACACAACAACCACAACCTGCTTTTATATCCCCTCCAGAAGAGCTCTCTAGAAGAAAGGGAGACAGGACAGTGTCAAGACCAGAAAGGGCTTCACACCCCAACTGTATGCAGCAAGTTGAGATCCTTGGCATGAGTTCTTTCTTATAATTGAACTTGGAACTGAGTCATACTATGCTTTTAGGATTCAGAAAGCCTGAGATGGAGACTCTCTGGTCAATGTTATTTAATTTAATTAGCTTAATTGATGCTTGGAATAACTCTGCTGAGTAGATGGTCTTATTCTAATTTTATCATTATTAAAATATATTTTATATAGCCAATGCTCATCATTAGCTAAGATTTACAACATCAAGATTCTAAAAACGCTCTGCATGAAAACAGTCTTTGAATTGATGTCATTATCTGTGACAGACAGGTTTTTACTCTCATCAAGGGAATTCTGCCTTACTTTTGTAGAGTCTGTTGGAAGTTCTTGACTTGCAGCACATATCTGCTACTTAATGAACAGGGAGTAGAACTGAGGAAAAGTTGAAGGAGAACCCAGCTTTCCCGACTAAGAACCACAGCTAGAATATCCCAACGATGGTATCCTGACCTACACTTCATTCTTGCTTTCCCTGCCTCTGCAATGTAAACTCCAGAAAGAAGGAAACCTATCAACATTGATCCATGAACCCACTTTCCTGTGTCCTCAGCTACTTACATGTTTCCAGTTTATTATATTTTGCATATATTACTTGTTTAATAATTTCTGAGGTGGATGTTTATCTTGTCTTTATAATGAGAAAGTTGCAACAACAAAAATTTTTACCATTTTTGACTAATGCTGAATAATGAGTGTGAATATTTGTGCCCTGAAGAGTCCTCCCGGGCTCAGAGTCACAGGGTCACTACATAAGGGGAAATCCAGTGGCAGGACTAAGGACCGGCAACCACATCTCTCTTACTTCACCAAGAGTGATACCATGGCCTATATTTTCCCTTAACAAATATCACTCAAACACCTGCCATACTGTATCAGGCAGGTGTTTGAGTGATATTTATCATTTCTATTGATCTGAAGCCCTTATGTGCTCCATCAATATACCATTAAGATAAAAACATAATATACTAGGGAATCTAAGCTAATATATATTATATGTAATAACTTATATATTATAATATATATTAACTTATATATATATATATATATATAATAACTAAGAAAAGTTATATCATTGACCTAAATCAGAACTGTAAGTAGGAAAATCCTGAAAAACATAAAGACAACAAACACTCTACATATGAAAATGCAGGCAGAATTGTGTGACCATGAAATGATAGGGACAGGGACTTCTCTTGTACAAATTCTTGGTCTAGACATGACAGAATAAAGGTAGTTTTGTTTTAGAAAGTATTTGTCTGCTCAGGAAAGCCAGAACTGCAAACAGACTGAGAAAGGAGGGATTTAGTTAGCAGTTAAAAAAAAGGAGTAAGAAAATCCTCTCAGAAGGTATTCAGTCACAAGCAGTATATCCATGCATATACACTGCTCTGTCTGTTTGTCTTACAGAATGATGACTGATTCACCTGTGCACCTGCTCTTCCCTGCGAGGCACCAGAGAGCCATTCACCACTGTGTATTTTACTTAAGAAATTTTGAAAAGTAGTTATCACTTAGATGTTCCACATGTGTTTTTCAAAAGCTCTTGTAGCTAAGCCAATAAAACAATCAGACTATTCTAAACAAATTCTTAATCTTTTGAGAATTTCCTGTGCCTTAGGTATGTATAAACATTTATGGAAGAATAAAACAATCTTTAGAGTGGAGAAATGCATTCTAAGCATCTGTTCATGAAATAAAGTTTTCCTAATTTTCCATTTCTTTGAGTTTCAGAAAAAAATTCCAAAAGTGTTAGTCTGTTAAAAAAAAAAGGCCCCCAGTTTCATATATACTGTGAACACTTTAATTGTTATAGACCCTGAGTTCTAGTGTTTATTCACAATAAAAGTTCATTATTAGATTATAACTCAGAGAATCAGCTATAAAAGACAGAGACATAATTTTCTCTGAAAAGCACTCTAGTTCAACAAAATATGCACAAATCCACAGATGCACATACACTTTAAAGATTGCCATTCAGGAAATATTTGATTATTCTTTTCATTTTAAAGATAAATGAATCCAAGGCAGTCTTTTGTAAAATTTTAAATTAAGCATTCAAGAAGCTTGTTTGTTCTTTGCTTTATACTCTATAAAATATTAAAATGTATATAATTTTATGGTCACAACAATGGCAATCTGAATATACATTTATTTGTCTTGGCTTTGCCCATGACACAAGATCCTAAAAGAGAGTTGAAGGATAATACTGTAAATAAATGTGCCCTTTTTATTAAGATGTACTTAATCTCTTTCCAATGCCCAGTTGTACACCACCAACTGCACCAAAATGAACATTCACAGTCTTCTTAAAGTCGTTTTTATCTTAAAAGTTCATATGAATTTTCAATATTCTGTCAAACTCTGATAATATTTATTTTGTTAAGACAGACTTTCTTATCACTGATATTTCTGGGAAGTTGCAAAATATTGGTTATATGGCTCTGAGGACAACAAGTATCCCCCTACATAGTGCCAGCTTGGCAGAAGAACCAGTTTTACAACATGGAAATGTCAAACCAGAAGGGGTATTGCTCAAACCTAGGATTGGTGAAGACATGAGTCTTCAAGAAGGCAGAATCCATTCAGGCAAGCTCATTGCAAAGGTAACCATCCCCACACTTTATCTCCCTGTCACCTTGACTACCACTGACATGGCAGAAAATGGAAAAGGTGGCAGGAAGCAACAATTAACCCCAAGACAATTAGAGGTAATTGTATGTAGGGCACATTTGTCCATAGCATACTCTTTAAGGTCTAGCTATGAGAAACAGCAATCATGGTCATTGCCAAGGCATAAATAAACCTCACAGGAACAAGCCTATGCTATAGGCTGAGCTTTCACAGTTAGTAAGAAGTCCCCTTGTCATTATTTGGGAGTTGACTGGTGGGACAAAGAAAACCATGTTATAGGAAGGGCCTCTGGCAGAAAATGAAAAAAGAACAATGGGTTTATATCCTACTCTAGACCCAGTGGGTAAAGAATATTCATTCTTCTTAACAGCATTTAGAATAGTCTTGAGAACAGATTCTGTGTGAGAGGTCACCAAAGAAGTATGACCAAATTCTGAAAACCTGAACTTGAATCGTGCATCTTTTCTAACTCAATAAACTAGAACGGAAGCTGGAGAAACTTGGAAACAATGAAATACACAGAAATTAAAAAACCCATTCCTAAGTCAATGAAACACAGATATTCAGAAGGAAATTTAAAACTTTCTTGAAGTACATATAGGAATAACAAAGTGGTAGGAAATGAGCCACAACAAACAAAGAGCTGGCCTCTGTGAGAGCAAAACCTTTGATTTCACTCTCCATTATTTTCAATTATCGTTTCTTACAGTGAAACCATTAACTCTTAGATTCATTCGACATTTTCTTGGAACTGGGGGAGAGGGCTCAGTGGGTAAGAGTCCTTTCTATGGAAGCATTAGGACCTAAGCTTGGACCATAGCACCCAAAGAAAGAAGTTCATCATGGATGTGCGTGAAGAGCTAGAGACAAACACAGGTGTATCCTAAAGGTATCCAGTCTGACTAGCCCAAACTCAGAGCCTTCAGTTCAGGAAGAGACCCTTTCTCAAAGGAAATAATGCTTGTACACAGACATATGCATCTGCACAAACACTTACACACACACACATATTGGTGAACCACATGCATACATAACACACACACACACACACACACACACACACACACACACACACACACAAATATTTTTTTCTCAAGCCAGACATAGTGATTTATGCCTACAAACCCAACACCCAAGAGATTGAGTCAGAAAGATTGCCCTGAGTTTAAATTTACTGTGAGCTACATAGTGTACATACTCACTGTACTAGACTAGCCTTAACTTTATAGCCAGACTGTTTCTCTGGAAAAAAGAAAGAAAGGAAAAAAGAAATAAAGAAAAAGAAAGGAAGGAAGGAACTAATGTAAAATGAAGCAAACAAATTAGAAATTAAAAGTTAAATTTTTAAGCTTTCTCTTGGGAAAATGAGTTAGACCATAGTTTCTCTTAAATGTTGAATTGCAGACACTATCATTGCCTTACATTTTGAATTTTCATCTGTTAGTGAAGAAGTCATGCCTAAGGAGACTTTTTTATGTGATAGAAAACTCAACACAATGTAAAATCCATCTTCACAGGAGCTCAGATTGGCTATGATCTATGATCTATGCCCCAACCTGAGCTGACAGCGTGGCTCAGGTCTCCCCTGCTCTGAGGATATCCAGAGTTCTCAATGGTGTCAGGTCACAGCTTTGACAGTGTTTATCACTGTGAAGTCTCCCAAAACTTCTCCCTCTTTTATTTGCTTTGTTTGTTATGCTACTAAATGTATTAGACATTATGCAAATGAATACTTAACTTATGAAATGCCTAGTTGATTTTCAAACATAACCATTCACAGTTAAACAATATCCTGTTTGTGGGCCAAGTAGACATATTTCCAGTGATATAAAAATCAACACCTTAAAGAGTTATTAATGTTTACTAGGGAGATGGAGTCAGATTGGATTTCAACCAATCTATCCCTACTCACCTCTCTCAAAATCCTTTTTCTAGTGAGACTAATATTTTATCACTATCCTTTCCAAAGCAATTCATTTAAGTAAATAAAAAATGAACAAAAGGAATTTGTGCTAAATAAAAGGCAAATGAAGTAAATAAGTGATGGAGCTAGGAACTGGATTAGGGTTCACAGCCCCCACACATAATGGCTTAAAACCACCTTTAACTTTCCCTCCAGAGGATTCTCTGGTATCCAGAGGCACCTGAACTCACATACATATAATCCAGACAGACATATACCCATACACCGAATTAAAAGATAAAAATAATCTTAAATTGTAAAAAAAAATTCCCTTATTATTTAGAATATTTCACATTACATTAAATATATTTTCCAAAAGTTGATAAGAAGGGGCACTAAAATGCTACAGTCTTTTAGAACAATACTACAGGGAGTATCTTCTCATGTTTTCTGTTAAAAGCTATTCCTTTGTTACTTAAGCCTAGTCCTAGGTCACACTTGTAAGTCTTTCTGTAACACATAGTACAGAATAGCAGCCTAAGTTATAAAAACCTTCGAGAAAACTTGGGATAAATCGATGGTTGCTGTTTTAGAAAATCTACAAACAATAATAAATAAAAGAGCCTGCCTGTTGCTGCATGTAGATGGGGTCAGAGAGAGTTCCTATGAGTTAAAAATAGCACAAGGGACAGCTTATTCTTCTCTCTGATAACCAAAACCATGCTCCGTAGTTCCTAGTTAGAACTACAGTGGCTAGGAACCTAGAAAGCCTAGTTCTATAAGGTAAGAAACAAAAGTATGTTAAATAGACTTAGAAAAGGAAAGGGATGCTATTACCCTTTTCTTTCTCTTTCTTTTTATTTGTTTTTTGTGTCTTTCACATCATGCATCTCCATCCCATTCATTTTCCTGTCCCTTTGTATCTGCCCTCTGCCCTTGCAACACCCCCCTGAAAGAAAAATAAAATAAAATTTAAGGGAAAAAAGACAAAAGAGAGGAGGACAAAATGTCATGGAAGCTGTAGTGTAGCACAATGAGTTGCTCAGTGAACCCTTTATCCATATATCTTTACTTGCAAGTGTTCATTGCAAAGACCCGTTGGTCTGGTTCTAGGACTCTGGTTTCTGCTACACTATTGACATTGGGCACTCACTGGAATTCCTCTTGGATATCCTGCTGTTGCCCTGTGTTGTGGAGATCCTACAGCATTGGGTCAGCAGGACCAGTCCCTTCATGTGCTCCAGCAAATCACAGATGGGATGGATGTTGGGGTGAGCCAACACATAACCCTGGGTCTGGGCCTGGGTAGTTGCAGGGTTGGTCAGCCTGCCAGCTTTCCCTTGTCTTTACCATCAGGGTGAGCTCTCCTGTATTGTCCAAGTGAGTTCACCCCTTGCAGTGATGAGCAAGGGGTGGGGCCAGTTATCCTGTTTTCATGTACTCAGGGTCTGACATCCCACACCTACACCTTCAAAATCAGGTCTACTGTGTTGACCAGGAGGGGTGTAGGGGCCACTGTCCTGGGTGCTTCAGATGATAGGGCAGGACCAGCTCTCCTGCTCTTGTGACCACAGGGCCAACTCTCCCAACTGCCTCAGGCATTGATGGGTGTGTATGGGGGGCACTCCCCTGCCCATGCTGCCACATAACAGATGAGTAATGGGGACAGCTTCCCCACGCTGACAACTATGGGCTGGCTCACCAATATGTCTTCCAACAGAATTGGCTCTATTGTGCTGCCCACAGGAGGTGCAGGCCCGCTCTCCTGAGTATTGCCACTGGTGGCAAGCAGAGGCAGTGGGAGAGCTGTCCTGGTTACTCATCTGTCATGTGGCAGCGTGGTGGGGGAGAGATGCCCTCCCCAGCCACCCATCAACACCTGAGGCAGGTGGGAGAGCTGACCCTGAGGTCACAAGAGGCAGAAAGCCATTACTTTTTTAAGGAGATCCCTTTAGGTAAGCATAGCTTTCCCTGGAGCCACTTAACAACATCCTAAGAGCTGTTTGCCTTGGGCTATTGTCTTATTACTGCTGGTGTTGGTTCCATCCACATCACTCTCTCCATCCTCACCATTACTCTGCTGAAGGACAGATTCAAATGTCCATTTAGTCTACTGACTGGAACTTGTTCTGAGTGATGTATTATGGGTAAATAAGTACAAAATGCTTTCCATTTGGACTACCGCAACAAGATTTATATACTTATCATTTCAGAATTATATAGTATGAATATAAAAGTGTATTGTTTGGCACAATAAGAGAAAAATGATATAAAACTGTCCATGCCACTTTATGCATACTTATAATAATTTTCTTATTATTACTTCAATCTTTAAAATTTTTGAACAACTGTTCAAATATGTGTAGTTGTTCAAATATCTATAATTCTAAATTAAGCTGTTTATATCTTCCAGACTGCATTTATATACTTTTTTCAAAAAGAAAAAAAAGCCATTATCTAATTTTATAATAAAGAATTTCTTAAACCTATTTGTTACCCCAAAATTAAAAGATAAATTCCTTATATTTATCAGATAATTTTGGGTTTGGTAATACATTCATATTATTTCTTATTGCTTATAATTTCTTACAATGTACCATATATACACATATTGATTTTTGATTTGTGTATGTGTGCCTATTTGAGACAGTTCTATTTCAAATAATGTCTCACTGCACTAATAGTCTGAAAAATTACTCATAGGCAAATGCATTGAGTGATGGCAAGAACAGCCAGACTCTGGATCAGACTTAAGTTACAAAGAACTTTGTGAGCTTGGAATATATCATTCCACCAATTTTCAGAAAGAATTGTGAAAGTGTGTGTTTTTCATAAACATCTTTCTCATGATATTGGAAATAGAGTTAACATATTTGCAGTATGTCCCCATACCTTATTCTGTTTAGTTGCCAGAAATTGAAATAAAGCAGAGCTACAGAAAGAATACTGGAACACAATCAAAGCAACATGAGGAAAACTGAATGCAGCATTGTGCCTCCAGATCTCTGTAGAAAGATGATACAGTGAATGGAACAATTTGCAAGTTACATTGACCTGTACAACTTTAGCTTTCCTCATTCCAAACCAAAAGTAATTAAATGTGGCCATTTCCCTTTCCATTCTATAATGACTTATGCATAGATCTCAATAAAATCTAAGATTCCAAGGTAAGTTAGAGAGATGTCACATAAGACTCTGAAAGCCCCCAGATGGTCCATCAACACTTAATAAGTAGCAGACCTTGAAACTGCCATGAAGCTGTGACTCCAAAGGCTATAGTGACTTCCATAAATGGAAAACCAAAACCTTGTAGGATTTGGCACTAGAGATCTGTGACACGGTTCAGAAATTCAGATGGTGGTATACTACCTAGACTCACAAACAGGCATGCAGTCTGCCTTATAGACTCACAGAATCCTGACAACAAACACAAACAAATGAGTATGGTATTGCATATAAAATCTTTAACACAGAACCTTAGAGACTGTCGGTGTCTTTAATCTTCTTTAATGCACTTGGGATTAAAAGTCATTAGCCTCTCCCATCTGCTCACATAATTATATACAAGAGGAGTGAGTTTCTGTCCTGTGCTTGCATACTTTGCTCCACACTTACTGGCCTCCAGGATCCTCTAAACAACATTTAATAAATATGATAATTTAGTAACAGCCAGGGCAACCTGGTTCTGTGTGAAAGATACAAATTACCTAAGATTTTCATGCCTTGTGTTCTCTACACATGATGGTATTATCAGCACTACATGTTGTAAAGATAAAATAGGTCAGTTCATGTAAGAACAATACTACAATGAGAAGTAGCCTTAGTCACAGAAAATAATGTTAATGGCTACTATGATGAAGATGACTGTGATGGTAGATCTTCCTTGGGATGAATTTTTGGTAGAACAGATAAACAAGTATTTGGAGCACAATAGGACTCTGTGGATGTATGTTGAAAGAATGAGTCTCTGACAATGATTAATCATGCTAATGATGCAGCCAGGAGTAAAGCAGTCCTTCAGATGAATACACACATCACCTCACCCAGCTAGGAATGGTCTCAATAGGTGGATAGGGGTCTCCCTTGGAATCCTGCAGCTTCATCTCAACCCTGACTGATCTCATTTTCATTTGATCATCACTCTCGTTAAAGAACACTGATCTTCAAATGCCAAGTTCAGATTATCTAACTAAGGTCTGAAGGAACTGACCATTTTGACCAAGCTCATTACATGTGCTTGAGGGAAATTGACTACAATGATATCTTACAGATGTTAGTGAGAAAAGACAGGACTTTGACTGCAAAGTGTTCAATACTTAGACAACTCTAAACCAACAGATGCCTCTGAGCAAACAGGAACAAAACAAAAAATCCATTCTATCCCAAAATTGTCATATACCTGCCTCAGCTCATGACAAGACCCATGCCATTAAAGGTCTTTATTATCCACTATTGGCCATGACTATGAGTTTTCTAGCTGTTCCCTTTAAAAGCACACCACTGTACACTTACGTTTCATTTACTGACTGTTTTATGTTCATTGGAAGAGTTCTACAGGTGTGGCAAACACCGCAGTGGCTCCTCAAGATTATTGCTGTTCTCCTGAAAGATTTTATTAAGAATTTGAAGCAATTGCCTAGGACAAGAGAGAGAGCTGGCCTTGTGGTCATAAGAATGGGAGAGCTGTCCCTGACCCCCACCAGCTGCAATGCTTGGGAGAACAGGCTCTGCACCTCTCCAGGGCAGCACAATAGAGCCAACTCTGTTGGAGAAGGTATGGATGAGCCAGTCCCAAAGTATCGCACAAGGGAGAGCTATCCCCATCTGTCCTGTGGCAGCATGGATGGGGGAAGAGTTGCCTTCCCCCGACAACCTATCAATGCCTGAGGGGCAGGTGTGAGAACTGGCCCTGAGGTCACAAGAGCAGGAGTGCTGTCCCTGCCCACTACCAGCTGCAACATTTGAGAGATCAGCCCTGCACCTCACCTGGGTGAAACAATACAGCCAACATTGTTGGCAAAGGTGTGGGTGAGCCAGCCCTGAAGTTGTAAGTATGGGAGAGCTGCCCCCATCACTAGTCTGTCATGTGGTGATGTGGGAGGGTAAGAGGTGCCCCCTTTATCCCTGCCCCTTACTGCCTACAACAGAAGAGAGAGCTGACCCAAGAGCTCCCCCTTACCAGTTGCAGGACTCAGGAAAGAGGCCCTGCACCTAACCTAGGCAGCACAGCAGAGCTACCCAGTGGTCGAACATGAGAGTGATCCAGCCCCAATGTTTTGACCAAAGGGGAGTTGCCCCATTACTCCTCTGATATGTGGTAGTATGGGTGGAGGAGAAATGCCCCCCCCCCCGCTCCCACTCATCAACGCCTGACACAGGCGGAGGAGCTGGTTCTGGGGTCATAAGAATGGGAAAGCTGTCCCTCCCCTTGCTAGCTGCAATACTCAGGAGAATGGCCCCTGTATCTTGCCTGAGAACATAATAGAGCTGGCCCTAATGGTGCAGGTGTGGGAGAGCCGACCCAGAGGGTGTGAAAGCAGGAGAATTGGCCCCATCCCTCCTTCATTGCTGCAAGAAGTGAATTAGTTGGGACAACGCTGGAGAGCTCACCCTAGTGGTGAGGAAAGGGGAGCGCTGGCTGGCAGACCAACCCTACAGCTGCCCAGGCCCAGATCCAGGGTTATGACTTGGCCTTCTCCAACACCCACCCCACCTATGATCTGCTGGAGCACGTGAGGGGACCTGACCCACAGACCCAAATCTGTAGAATCTCTACAACACAGGGCAACAACAGGATGTCCAGGAAGAGTCCTAGTGAGGTCCCAGCGTTGATAGTGTAGTAGAAACCAGAGACCTTGAACCCGACCAATGACTCTTTGCAATGAACACTTGCAAGTAAAGATACACGGACAGAGGGGTTTACAATGTGACTCACTGTGTCACACTGCAGCTTTCATTGGGAGACTTTTTTCTCTTTTTAATTTTTTTTCCTTTTTTCTCTTAAGTTTTATTTTATTTAGGGGGCAATAATGGGGGGACAGATGTGAAGGGATGGGGAAATAAATGGGATCAAGATACATGATGTAAAAGACACATAGAAAAAAAAAAGAAAAAAAAGAATTTGAAGCAATGAAATGTAATTCTGCAAAACATCTCAAGGTTGTAAAAAACCAGAGATGCAAGTAGATCTCTAGTAGCTCTCAAATTCACTTTTATTTTTAAGTTATTTCAACAAACAGAATAGCTGTGATTCTGAACTGGTAATGATAGTTATAAATACACAGAGGGTGGCTATTCTTCCTTGGATACCTTGCTTGCTACATGTCAAAAGACATTCTAAGCTATTCACTCTCAGATGGTTTTCTTGGTGCCATGTTGTAGGTAGCACAGATTCCTGGGAGCAGGTGAGGTTTAGATGCAGGTGGTCTTGCCTCCATGCCTGTAGTCTTGTGAATTGTTACAGCAAAGGGAAGCTATACACAGCAGGTACTGACACATGCCAGTCATGCTTTGATTAATGATGGTATGGCAAGACAAAACACCCTGAAATCATGAAGCCAAACAGTACTCGCGACCAGCTTTTTAGAAGATGGCTTTAAGATATGGTCATAGAGGAAGAATACATCTGTTTCTAAAACCTGCTTTGAAGTAGCCTTCACAATGGCAACGTTCTTCATAAAAGACGATAGTGAAAACTTCTTCAGAAAGACAAAATGTTGCTTCTGATTAGTTTATTTTCTTACATTAGAGAAAGGAAGCTTTTTTGTCACTTTGGCTTCTAAGAGGCTGGGAGAAATGCTTCAAGTTAACTATAGCATACTTACAAAGATAGTTGCCGTTAGAATCATTTCGCTGGACTTGTGTTGTTACTGTTTTTTCATGTAATGCAATTTAGTTAAAGCATTAATTTATTAATAATATTAGTGTCGCCGGGCGGTGGTGGCGCACGCCTTTAATCCCAGCACTCGGGAGGCAGAGCCAGGCGGATTTCTGTGAGTTCGAGGCCAGCCTGGGCTACCAAGTGAGTTCCAGGAAAAGGCGCAAAGCTACACAGAGAAACCCTGTCTCGAAAAACCAAAAAAAAAAATAATAATAATAATAATATTAGTGTCATTACTTATGTATGTTCATTTTGACATACTAGGAGTAGTTCTGATCTTTTGTACAAACAACCAAACTGAACATCAGTGGATGGCATTAGATTTTCCTTTGATTCAATGAAAGCCGGAGTTTTATTGCAGTGTGATTCACTGCACACCTAGGATGTTATTATGCTAGGTTTGGACAGTAAAATGATAAGATTTGCCCTATTGTGGTTCTGCCTGACTGCTCCTTCCTTCACTTCAGACCTAAACTGAAGAGCTTCCACACAGTGCAAGGGTAACTCATCTATTAGAGATTAACCAAGAGTCCCATACAAATCAATCATGCTGGATTATAATTATCACCCTATGCACACCAAACTAATAAAAGAGGTAATCTCTGACACATCACTGTGAGCAAAATTGATCCAAAGTCTTTGGTATCAAAGAAGGCCTCTTGACTGTGCAGGTTACGTGCAAATTGGTTGAGAAAGACCTATAAGAGAACCATGTGGCTGACTTCATGATGACGAGTATTGAAAAGACCTGAACCCCTTGGCTCAGTTGAATGGAGGAGAAATAACAGTGTAAAAATATATGATATTTATCATATATTTCTAAATGTTAAGGTAGCATTCAACACAAAAGACTAACAAGTATTTGTGGAACATATAGATTCTATAGGTAATTCTTCCCAATGGGTATTTAATTATTCAAAAAATGTGGAAAAAATTTCTTTTCTACATAATTTATCTTGTTATGTAATTTAATAAGAACTTGTATTTTTGTTTTTGTTTCTGCTTTCTAAAACAGGATCTCACTTCCAAGCTGCCCTGAAATTTAAAAACACGTAGCCCAATGTGCTCTGGAAATCTTTGCAATCCTACTGTATCATCCATCTGAATTCTGGGAGTATAAGTGTGGAGAATGGGGCAAGTTCTGAGTGTGTGAAGTACTGAATACGTGTGTGCTTTTCGCCTGGGTATGGCCATGTCAAGGACCCTGGCCTCAGATTCATGGGAAAGTGGTAAAGCCTTCCTATCCAAGTACAAATATTGATGGTGTGTGCAGAAAATATCTACCACAGTTTTCTCCCTCTGGATGCTCATGGCCTAATGATTTCCCTCAGAGACTGCTCCTACTGAGATTAGCTAATCCTGCCTCCTGAGTACAGCTGTGTGCCATGAACCCTGTCTCCTATTTCATCTGTAGGTAACAACGCCACCCCCATTCAACTTTATATAATAAACACACTGAGCTTCCAGGGTACTATGTTTCCTCTATCAGAGATCCCTGTCTACCAACCCCATCTTTTCTATCCCTGTGTCCATCTGTCTGTTTTTCATTCTGTTGACATCCCAGTCAGGTCAAGCAAATCCCTGAGGCCATGGAAGGATGTGGGATGATCTAGGTTTTTCTGAGGAAAGGGGAGCTAGCTTACTAGACCTCTGTCATTTTTGTTTATTTATATGTGTCGCTGAGGCAAATAAGGAATTTTATTCATTGAGTAAAAAAAGAGAGACAGCTTTATTTTGTCTCCATTAGGGCTCATACATAGTTCCTCTGAAAAGTCAGAAACTGTGAAATTGCAGTAAGTTTTGCTGTGAGGAAAAGATGAATGAAGCATGTCAACTTTGTTGGACAATGAGGAATCTCAGGACATTTTAGTGTTTCCTTCAATATACATTAATGCTTGATTTGGATGGCATTAACAGTTGGATGTGAAGTTTTCCTCTTCATTTCTCTGTGATTTAGTAAACTTAGTTAAAGTAACTAGGATAAAACAGAGAAAATAAGATAGTGTCTTACACACTAAGGCCTTATTACCTGCTGGGGAAGGGGTGGAGCAACAAGGTGGGCATGTGGGAGTACAAGGAATGGAGAGTCAAAGCCGACATTTACTTTAAAAATGGACACTGGAATAAGAAAACAAATATGCTGCTTCCCTCCAGATGAGGATAGCTACCCTGCAACAAAGAGGTGTATGCATGCTGCTAGTGAATGCCCTTGAGGTATTTTTTTCCTGATGTATACTCTGTTGAAATGTTATTGATCTTTTGAAATATCAATCAGATGTGGTTTGGTGACCCCTGCCCTTGGAAATCAGCCAATGTGCTTCTACATAGAAGAAAAATGCCAGTTTTCATTATCATATATTGCTGATAGTATAAATGAGTATAAACTTTCTGAAGGCAGACAAGGAAATGAATATAAACACTCCAGGACATTGATTCTCAACCTCTGGGTCATGACCCCTTTGGCAAACTTTATCCCAAAAAAATTTACATTATGATTCATAACAGTAGCAAAATTACAATTATGAAGTAGAAAAGCAAATAATTTGATGGTTGGGGGTCACCACAACATGAGGAGCTGTACTAAAGGGTCACAGCATTAGAAAGGTCGAGAACCACTGTTCTAAGATGTCGCAGACACTGCATGTAAGAATCTACAGAGATGATCCGAGTGGGGGGGGGGGGGCATGCTTTGAGAAGTATTGATTAACTATCATGTGTGCGGGGCTGGGCTCAATCTTCAGCACCACAAAGCAAAGCAAATGAAATAACTACAATGGAGGGAACTGAAAAGAATATGGCACACAGCAGAAGGTGAGTGCAGCTCATGGCATCTATACAGTGAATATTATATAAACTCTGATGACTTTAGGAAAAAAAGGGACAGGGAAAGCACTCATGCTGTATTTTTTGAGTAAATATCTACATAAATATAGTTACTAAGTGTGATCTACATTAGTTAATGGTACATTAATGCTACAACAGTATTTTCAAAGGATGCCCTAAGTAGAAAATTGTCTTAGCATGGAAAGTGTCCCTCTTAGAAAGCTGCCCTTCACATGGTTATTATCCTACCTATTTATATAAAAATTCTACCATCTTTCATAGAGTGATCTTCTATGTCACTCTGGGAAACAATACTGAACCAGATGTTATAGGAAGGACTTTCAGGTAAATAAGTAGCCTTGGTAGGTAGGCTAGCAAGAAGTCGGTCTACACTGCATCCTCTCATGTTTCAAGCTAAGCTAATTTGAACGAGTAAGATGTTCACAGTTTATAAATAAAGTCTGGTAATAATCAAGTATAACCTCCTAATGAGCTTGAATTATGTGTGTTTCAGGCACAGACCTTTGAGCAACAATGCAACATTCCTTTAGTAGTGTTTACTAGCAAGGCACAGCCATGTGTCTCTGAGTGTCAGTTAGTGTTCCTCACAATATAATGTTGAAGAAGCACATAAACAGACAAAAAGAGGGCTGGAGATACAGCAAAAATTGGTAAAGTGTTTGCCCAGTGTGCAGGAAGCTGTCTTCAATCCCCAGTACTGTATAAAACCAGACATGGTGGTTCATGTAAAGCAGGAATCCCGGCACTCAAGAGTTGGAGATATGCCGGGCGGTGGTGGTGCACGCCTTTAATCCCAGCACTTGAGAGGCATAGCCAGGTGGATTTCTGTGAGTTCGAGGCCAGCCTGGGCTACAGAGCGAGATCCAGGACAGGCACCAAAACTACACAGAGAAACCCTGTCTCGAAAAAGAGTTGGAAATAAGAGCATCAGAAGTTCAAGATCACCTTCTTCAATACAAGGCCGAAAAAAGACAAAGAACACAGAAAGAGCCATCAGGGGGTCAGTTGCCCCACTCTTCCAGTGCAAAATTCAGTAGTGCTATGGATGAAGCTTCCGTGAATGAATAAGGAAGAGCAATCACAGACTACAGCCTCTGTGCCCTCAAACAGAAGTAGCTGCAGAGAACCAGTCTCTCAGAGACTATAACCATCTCTGTCCATACATGGAGGTCATGATGCTGGCTCATGGTTCTGCTTCTAGGGTCTTCCGAGAGAGTGGAGCCGTGAGGACCCAGGAGCGCTTCAGTATTAAACAAGTGACCTCAATGAAGGAAAGAAGAACACAGGGAGCCTGGCCCGTGCAGCTAAGTAGTCACAGTCATGTGCAAAGCCCTCATCCTACCATGGCCACTTGGGGTCTTGAGCAGCACATGGCTTCTGGTGCTGTCATCAGTTTGGTTCTTATGCTGAGCTATCTAGAGAAGTCTGTGTCTCGATGGCTTTCACATTTTTTTCAAACTTGAGCAATAAGATGATTAGAGAGTTGTGTCTATTTTCTGATGTTCTGCTTGTGTGCATTTGTCACAGTGTCAGAAGAGGCAATGGATGCAAAGAAAAACCCAAGTCCCAAAATTTCGTACCGAGTTCATTTGTTCTTTCTCTTTAATTTTAAATTATCACCAGCCCATCACACACTCTAGAGAGACAGCACCACTGAAGATTTGTTGCTTTAGAGTGACTTGATACATAGCCTGGAGGTTTTCTGTGAAGCAACCTTCCCTATCAACAATATGAGCCCCACAGAGAGTTGATGAAAATAGGTAGGTGACCTGTCTCTTCAGCCTGGGACCCATTCCTTTGGGAAATGGGAAAGGGGCTAGCAAAGTAAGGAAACTATTTATTGAAAATATATTATATAATAAAATGCCAGAAATGCTCCACTAAATTATTCAAAAGAAATTATTGACATATAGTTCATTTTCTCAGAAAGAGAACTAATGTATTTGAATTTTTAAAAAGATGGTGCTCTGTGCTCACTTAGACTATCAAAGGAGTTTCTCCCATATGCTCTGAAGTGAAGAAAAATAATCAATAGGGGGAAGAGCATACTCCGAAGAAAGCTGAAAATTCCATAAAAGTACATGCAGATTTTAAAACCCACTCAGGGCTTGGGATGAAGCTCAGAGGTAGAGATTTTGCCTAGTATGCAAAAGACTCTAGGTTCAGTCGCCACTGGCCCAAAAGAAAATAATAATAATAATAATAATAATAATAATAATAATAACATTCCTATCAGTTTGTCCAGTTTGGATTTTCCATTTAAGGTGAAATTCATAAGCAAAGGGTATTCACAAGATAAATTCACCAAGTAAACACAAATCTATCAGTGGAGGAAGAAAAATGACTGCTTCCCCTGGTCCTTGGTAAGAGTTAGTCTGAAATTTCAATGGAATGGTGAATTCTCATCTCTCTCTCTCTCTAAGATGTGAAGGAAGTTTCTGCCATAAACTTTCAGCAAAGCAGTTCTTTTAGATCCAGGTTGGTTTCAATGCTGCATGGAATACCCAGGCCCTGAGGTTTTTGTGTGTCTTCAATGGTGAATGAGGTTCATGATTTATGGTGTGAGGACTGAGTACTTTCAAGCTGGGTGAAGCAAGGCTCTGTGTGCCAGGATTGGAATTGAAAACTCAAGGCTTCAGGAGGGCTGATGCTTACATAGCCCATGACTCAGGGTCTAATTCTGGCAGTCACTCAGCCATTATTAACGACTTAATTATGTCATCTGTAAAAGTAGACTTAGTGAAACAAGAGGCAATAGAAAACTCCAGAAAGAAAGTGATGAATTTGGGTCTGTCCTGAGAGTCATATGGGCAATGCTCTTCAAGGTAAACCTGCAAGTACGTCTGAATGCCTTTAACCACATGCATCAACCTCCGAGTTGGAGTGAAGATTTGGGAAATCCCTCCATGCAGGCTTCATGTATCTGGCTAACTTAATATTGTATTTAAGAGAAAGTGTTTTGTTTCATTTTAAACATTAAGCCTTTCAAAGATTCAAGGGTATAGTTTTCATAGTCTTTCATATTCCTACAAGCTTGAGCACTTGCTGTAGGATGTATAGATTCATATTTAACATTAAAGGCTGGTCATTGTGGTGCATACTTGTCATCCCAGTACTCGGAAATTTGTGAGTTTGAAGACAGTGTAGGTTGCAAATCAAAACAATACCCCCCCCCCCCCCCGCAAATAACAACAAAATTAATGGGAGAATCTCAGAATGTAAGTTGGATCCAAAATCTCTATGAATCCTAGTACTTAACCAGTGACTTCTGGATTACACGGGAGTGGGGCTTCCAGGTAAACTACAAGACTCCCAATTAATTGAAATTTAAAACCAACAAGTGAATTTTTAAAATATGACTTATATAATGTTTGGGACTGATGTACATTAAAGATGGTGTTTCATGAAATTCTGGTAGAACTTAGATGCCAGTTTCTTGTCTTCTAAGCATGGCTACACTCTCTACAAGCTTATTTCAGTAGATGACTCTTCTAAGTGGTCACTGGTCCTCTTGTGGTGAGGTCATTATGGCACTCACTTAAGTATGACATGAACCTCTCTTTGCCATCCCTCACTGGCACTGGAGAAGCTCTTTCAGGCACATGTGGCATGCATCGTTGCCAAAGCTGGGAAACATGGTAGGAATTTTCACCATCCAAAGTGACAGAGCTTGAGTGTTGCAGAAACTTCTAAACAAAGATTCCTCCATTTTCTGCTTTCTTCTTTCTTGCCAGGAAATTACAAGCATGTTCTATAAAGAACAACTAATCAAAAAGATTCTCATTTTCAGGGTTTTCTGGTCTGTTTTATTGTTCTGATGCTAGTAATTTGAACTCATGGCTTCAGACATCCTAGACATGCCTCCTTGCCACCAGATGATAACCTCGGTTCTTTCCCATTCTTGTCTTGAAATAAGGTCTGACTACGGTGCTCAAGCTGGCCTAAACTTACATTGTAGCCCCCTAAAAAAGCCTTGAACCAAAAGAGCCTTGAACAGATGACCCCCGGCCTCTGCCTGGTGAATAGTTGGGAGGACAAGCCTGTTTACCAGTTCCATTTTCTTTTACAGGTTTCAGACTCACCTGTAGGCTGACAGTCACTATCAGGAGGATCATGACAATAACTTAGGTAGCCTTAACAGGTAGAATACCTAAGACTGAGAGTGGTTTGTTGTTGGTAAATTATTTGACATATTTGTTCTCAGATGGTGCAAATAGTTCATGTATATTTTGTGCCTGATGGCAGGGTTGCAATGTTTACGAGGACTGAACAGATTCAGAAGCTCAAGGTCATTCTTGGATACCTAGTGAATCTGAGACCAGATTAAGGTATATGAGACCCTATGTTAAACAGAGAATGAGAGACAGAGGGAGGGAAAGAGTGAGTGAGTGAGAGAGAGAGAGAGAGAGAGAGAGAGAGAGAGAGAGAGAGAGAGAGAGAGAGAATTGAAGACAGCATAGAGACATTCACAAAAAGGACAGCCATGCTATCTATATGCAAGTGCTGGTTGACTTTGAACAAACTATATAAACCACAGAGCCTCAGTGTCTTCATAAACAAGCAGCAATCAACTTACTTGGTTGATATAGAGCCTCATGCCCACATCATCTAGCCTAGCATCAGCCACAGGCACAAAAGCTTGCTTAATACACGTGATTTCCCTTTTACTCTTACAAATCTCTAACATTATGAGTTCTATGTTCTCATTTTGATTTCAACTTAATCTAAACTGCCATGGCAGGCCTTTGGATTCAAACTACATTCCATTGAATAGGGTCTCCCTAGAGCTGGTCAAATAATTTGAGTCTAACTTCCCTAAAGTATTATATCCTTAAGTACAATCTATAATAAATCTTTTCTGAGGTGGAACAAGAATGTGCAGGAAATATGTAAACCTCTACGACTTGCCTTCTGGTGGCCACCCTTTAGATCACTCCCTAAGCCTCACGGTGGCACACTCAACTCTACATTCATTTTAGTGATAAATGGTGACTAGGGTTCTAACACACCAGGTTACTAACAGCTCCAACAGCTAACTAGTGGTTCCAATTGCTTCTCCCAGCCACTTGTAGTAGGCTTGGAGCCTTTCTCCTCATGCTTACTTTAAGAAAAGGGTCTTTAGGGTAAATCATCATAGGAGAAGATAGTTGCTTCTTACTCACTCTGCTCTGTGAGATAGGGACACAGATCCCAAGACAGGAAAATGATGCCAAAAAATATGTATCAGAGAATGAAAACAACAATTCAAAGAGAGAAAGAGGGCACAGAGAGAGAGGGGGTGAGAGAGGGAGAGAGAGAGAGGGAGGGAAGGGGAGGCGGGGTAGACAGAGGTAGAGGCAAAGAAATACAGATTGAAGCAGAGAATCCACAATACCAGATACCCTTTAAAAAGAGATAGCTTTCTTGGTTTAGGAATCAGGGTAATTGTAGCCTCATAGAAGGAGTTTGGTAATGTTCCTTCTGTTTCTATTGTGTGGAACAATTTAGAGAGTATTGGTATCAACTCTTCTTTGAAGATCTGGTAGAATTCTGTGCTGAAACCATCTGGTCCTGGGCTTTTTTTTTTGGTTGGGAGACTTTCAATGGCTGTTTCTATTTCCTTAGGGGTTATTGGACTATTTAAATAGTTTATCTGGTCTTGATTTAACTTAGGTATGTGGTACCTATCCAGAAAGTTATCCATTTCTTTTAGGTTTTCCAGTTTTGTGGAGTAGAGGTTTTTGAAGTTGCTACTCACATCACCAGGGAGGCTACCTGGAAAACAGGACCCCAAGAAAGACACAGGGATCGCCCAATGACAGAGAAATGGAAGAAATCTACATGAACAGCCTGGACATCAGTGGGGGTAATGAAGGGCAAGGGTTGAGGGAAAGAGAGCTTGGGGGAGCGGGAGATCCCAGCTGGATCAACAACAGAGAGGGAGAACAAGGAATAGGAGACCATGGTAAATGAAGACCACATGAGAATAGGAAGAAGCAAAGTGCTAGAGAGGCCCACAGAAATCCACAAAGATACCCCCACAACAGACTGCTGGCAATGGTCGAGGAGACAGCCCAAATTGACCTACTCTGGTGATGGGATGGCCAAACACCCTAATTGTCGTGCTAGAAACCCCATCCAAAGACTCAGGGATCTGGATGCAGAGATCCATGGCTAGGACCTGGGTGGAGCTCTGGGAGTCCAATTAGTGAGAAAGAGGAGGGTTTATATGAGTGAGAATTGTTGAGACCAAGGTTGGATAAAGCACAGGGACAAATAGCCAAAGGAATGGAAACACATGAACTATAACCAATGGCTGAGGGGTCCCCAACTGGATCAGGCCCTCTGAATGGGTGAGACAGTTGATTGGCTTGATCTGTTTGGGAGGCATCCAGGCAGTGGGACCAGGTCCTGTGCTCATTGCATGAGTTGACTGTTTGAAACCTGGGGCCTATGCAGGATCGCTTGGTTCGGCCTGGGAGGAGGGGACTGGACCTGCCTGGACTGATTCTACCAGGCTGATCTCAGTCCGCGGGGGAGGCTTTGCCCTGGAGGAGGTGGGAATGGGGGGCATGGGCTGGGGGGAAGGTGAGGGGGGCGGGAGGAGGGGGAACAAGGGAATCCGTGGCTGATATGTAGAACTGAATTGTATTGCAAAATAAAATAAAAAAATTAAAAAAAAGAAGCTGAAGTCAGAGGCCATACAGTTTATAATTTTTTTTTTTTTAAATTCCCATCTCCTCCAGGGCAAAGCCTTCCCCACAGACTGAGGTCAACCTGGTAGACTCAGTCCAGGTAGGTCTAGTCCCCTCCTCCCAGGCCGAGCCAAACAATCCTGCATAGGCCCCAGGTTTCAAACAGCCAACTCATGCAATGAGCACAAGATCTGGTCCCACTGCCTGGATGCCTCCCAAACAGATCAAGCCAATCAACTGTCTCACCCATTCGGAGGGCCTGATCCAGTGGGGACCCCTCAGCCATTGGTTCATAGTTCATGTGTTTCCATTCATTTGGCTATTTGTCCCTGTGCTTTATCCAACCTTGGTCTCAACAATTCTCGCTCATATAAACCCTCCTCATTCTCGCTAATTGGACTCCCAGAGATCCACCCGGGGCCTAGTCATGGATCTCTGCATCCAGATCCCTCAGTAGTTGGATGAGGTTTCTAGCACAACAATTAGGGTGTTTGGCCATCCCATCACCAGAGTAGGTCAGTTCGGGCTGTCTCTCGACCATTGCCAGCAGTCTGTTGTGTGGGTATCTTTGTGGATTTCTGTGGGCCTCTCTAGCACTTTGCTTCTTCCTATTCTCATGTGGTCTTCATTTACCATGGTCTCCTATTCCTTGTTCTCCCTCTCTGTTGTTGATCCAGCTGGGATCTCCCGCTCCCCCAAGCTCTCTTTCCCTCAACCCTTGCCCTTCATTACCCCCACTCATGTCCAGGCTGTTCATGTAGATCTCATTCCATTTCTCTGTCATTGGGCGATCCCTGTGTCTTTCTTGGGGTCCAGTTATCCAGGTAGCCTCCCTGGTGATGTGAGTAGCAGACAAGTCATCCTTGTTCCATGTCTAGACACCTTATGCTGGAGAGGATGTGGAGCTAGGGGAACTCTCCTCCACTGCTGGTGGGAATGCAAGCTTGTACAACCACTTTGGAAATCAATATGGCGCTTTCTTAGAAAATTGGGAATCAATCTCCCCCAAGATCCAGCTATACCACTCTTGGGCATATACCCAAGAAATGCTCAACCACACCATAAGAGCACTTGTTCAGCTATGTTCATATCAGCATTGTTTGTAATAGCCAGAACATGGAAACAACCCAGATGCCCTTCAACTGAAGAATGGATAAACAAAATGTGGTACATATACACAATGGAATACTACTCAGCAGAGAAAAACAATGGCATCATGAGGTTTGCAGACAAATGGATGGATCTAGAAAAAATCATCCTGAGTGAGGTAACCCAGACTCAGAAAGACAAACATGGTATGTACTCACTCATAGCAGGATACTAGACATGAAACAAGGATGACTTGTCTGCTACTCATATAATTTTTTTTTAAAAAAAGAGATAGCTTTAAAGAAATATAGAGTCTTCTTCAACTTTATCATTAATCTATTACATGAATTTTTTTTTTAATTCTTCAGTGGCCATCTTTGTCTTGCCACACTTCCTTAGGGCATAGGGGTGTGTTTACAAACACTCATTTCTGCACCCTGTGACGAGAGTTTCTTAAGGAAATCTCTTTAGACCTGAAGTAACAAAACTGAAGAATTGGTGCCTTTTGAAAACTACAAATAGATCTAATTACTTCCTCTTTTGACAAAGAATGACCAATTTTCGCCTACACTTTGGGCATTGAATTTCATTCTCACTTTTCTTTTTTATATGTAAATATACTTCATCGCATGGACAAAAATAAACTCCAACAAAAAATAATTTAAAGTAAAATGATCTGTAATTTTGCATTGAGCAAACAATGGCAAAAATCTTATTATTAAGTGCCTTGTATTACCCAATATGTTCTCAGTTTCTTTTATCAAATACACACACACACACACACACACACACACACACACACACACACACTTCTTCATATGGTGGCTCATTTTCTGTATTCCCCTTTCTAAGGACTTTATTTTACTATTTTAAAACTATATATTTCTTTTTTATGACTGACTATACCTTCTCTTCACTCTCCGAAGCCTACATATCTTTTTAAACACACTGTAATTGTTTAGAGGTTTATTGCATCTGAATCTGTCTTATTGTATATCTATAATCCTTTTCTGACCAGGGAAGATTTTAAACTGCTAAGCTGTGTGGTGGCTTGACCACTGACTCTGCCCCGTTCATTTTCCTAACACGGTGGAGATACATTTACTGCCAGTTCTGGGAGCCATACCACCAACTCTGGGAAGCAGTGGGTGTGTGCCTCCATCAAGCAATGAGTAGCCCAGAAACCTTTTTTTTTTCTGTGCTAGCAAAAGCTAAATCCACCACGCAGCTAGCTTGCTGTGAGGCTTGGAGACACCTCTGTGTATGCTGGGGAATCTACCATGCTGTGCTCAAGCTCAAATGCTACAGTGTCTCTGTGCCTAGGCCTGGATGAGACACAGGAACTAGGAAGCTGCTCTTGGCTCCATTTTAGAACCCCTTTTTAAAGCTTTCTCAGGTTTATGTGGATCAATGTCCAATGGTGGGCACCAAATAAAGTGAGAAATCCATGGGAGTCTGCTTAAGGAGTATTAGGGACTTTATTGGGATATAAATTGAGGAAATACACCCACAAATACAGAACCAAGTAAACAGCTGAAGTCTTCCTCTGTTCTGACAGGGAGTGAATCCAGTTGGCAGTCTGATCACAAGGTAACGGGTGGAGTAAATACCACTACAAGGGCCATTTCAACTTCATGCTTTCTTCAAACATAATGTTGATTTTTTTCAGCATCTTTTCATTCCATATTCATAACCATTAAATGTTTCTTTTGGAAAAAGTGAGCAGGATACTAGTGGCTGTGGTGTTGCTTATACACATGCTCATGTACATACCAAGTGAAGGACACGGGTAGCCTAACCTCTCCGCTCTGACCCAGAACATTTCAAAACTTCACACTCTCCAGCATGATGCCATAGACAAGTCACTAAATATTTTTTCAACCTTCTAGGAACTAAGCAGGTGAGAACAGCTCTTCGGCACATTGTACGTCTTCCAAATACAGTATTGTGAATTAGGATGTGCACATATCTGCTTGGAGGACACAGTCCTACCCAGGACCTCTGTATGATAATTGCCACATCCTTCCCCTGTAATAAATGTGATACAGTCATTACCCTCTCATAGACTGCTTGCACTTTCCATGCTTTCAGTCATGGTCAAGTGTGGTTTGAAGATTTTAAATAAGAAGTTCCAAAAATAAACAGTTCACACAATGTAAATTGAATCCATTTTTCCTTGAAAACATGATGAACTCCTATGCCATCTGGCTTCATTCTACCCAAGAGTTGACTCATTAGTTTGTGTAGTGTATCCACACTGTCTATGCTATCTCCCTATGAGTTACTTTACAGTCATCTCAGTTATAAGATTGACTGTCATGATAGCAGTGTTAACATTAAAAAAAAAAAAACCCTTGCTTTGTCAAATAGTGGTCCATTAACTCAACAGCAGTAGTGCTGAAGATTCAGACATGCCATAACATTGGCCATGAGTAGAAAGGTGATGCTTTGGTGTGTATATTCATGTGTAAGGTGAAAAAACAGATGGTATTCAGTCCTGTCTGCAGTGATTAGCATCCCCTGAGAGTCTTAGAATGCATTTTCTATGGATAGGGGAAGCTACTGTATAAAATCAGTCTGAGTTGCCTTGGTGTTGCTCACTTACCACTTTGAGTCATGCACTATCAAGACATTATTTTAATAGGAAATGCCTATGAATGTATCTGCAAAGTGCAGTCTGCCACTTCCTGCCACTGCTCTATTATCTCTGGATGCTGTTCTATGGGCTTATTTTTAAATCAAGTGAAATTAAAACCAAATTTCATTTGCCTAATTTTTGTGATGGTGCTTTTTCTTTAAAGGTAAATGAAGGTAGGATAAGATACCACAGTGCCATTCTGAGTCACTGATACCACAATGACATTCCACATGATAAAAACCTGAAAATGTTTTAGAAATTAGGAGATTCAAGCATTGCTGTGTCTCTTCTGATAGATTCTATCATCTGTCCTTCCCTTTGCCTCCCTTGTCTATTTAAGAATACTTTACATACTGTGTTAAAGCAGAATCACCCCTTTGAAAGTGGCATTATGATATATGATTTTATTTTTCTGAGCTAGAGTAGCATAACTTCAACCCATTTTAATATACTGGTTATTTCTAAGGGTGAACAGAAGGGTAAGTCTGAACCAAGTCTAAGATTTCAATTTCAATTTTAGATATACAGTTAGATAGTATTTTATAATATGTATATACATACATATTAATTATCCAAAAATTATCTTATAATTGGAACATCTCTTCTGACAGGATGTATAAAACTACTGCCTTTTTTCAGTCCACAGTACTCCAACCCGTCTTATGAAAGGCCAGATCTGGAAAATATCACAATTCCACTCTTGACAGAGTGGTGCAGGCAACTTCCTTAGTTGCTTACTGTCTCTCCTGCCATGTATGTAAAATAAAGGGAATTAGATTAGATTTGTTTCAAGCCATGAAACTCAGTGACGCGAACTAAATCATTTTGAAATACTTGTGGATTGTCTTACTTGATAATAACACACTTGGACAGTTAAGTATTTAGACAGAGCGTAATGAAAAGGGTGTAGAAAGCGGCAGAAATACACAAGGCTGAATCAGGCATGAAAAATTATACAGTGAGCCAGCGTGTCGCACCTGCCTTCATTCGGAGAACAACACAAAAAAAAATGTGTGTGTGACTAACCAATAATCCACCCCAACATTTACAAGGGCGATTAATTAGCTGGGAATGCATGATTCTTGAATGCAACCTTGTTTTTATTCAGCGTGAGTCATGCAATACAAATTAATGTTGTCTCCTAGACACGTAACTCTTGAGAGTCAATGCCAAGAAGCCAGCAGTCCCCACTGCTGCACTTCATCTTAAAGGAGTGCAGAAGGAGATTAGACTTCAAGAAATCTCATCAGTTCATGTCAAACTTGACTCGTGCTACCACAGCCCAGCCAGTCTGTGCCACATTTTATCATTATCGTACGCCCGAGCCTCATCATTATGCCCTTAGGTGTCCAAAGGTATTTAGAAAACAACAAGACAACTTCATTAAGATTGGCATAGTACCAAAAATACAGATGCTGAATTCAGAGTGCATAACAAAGCTGGCAGACAAAACTAGCTGCTTCATTAGCCATGTAGTAGGGCGATCAGAGCAATCCAGAGATGAATCCGGTACCCCTCCGTAGGGAAGGGTGTTACTTGATGGGTCATGATCAAGGGGGAAGACAGTCAAAGGGCAACCAAGATGGTAACTAATGCAGAGACAGTCTTTGGCATAACTTCAAGCCCTTTCTAATATGCTATCTTATCTCTCATCTTAATTTCATTCTGTTTCTGTAACCGACCTCCCCAGCCCATGTAATCAATAACAAGTAAAGGATTATTTAGCTTTTGGCTTTGGAGACTGGAAGTTCCAAGACTGTGGTGCTGGCATTGGTGAAATATCCAGGGAGGGTCTTCTCTTAGGTCTTGGTACATCACAGGGTGAGATGGAGCAAGTTCAGCAGAGTATACTCTCATTTTAACATCAAAGTCACTCCAAACAATAGGGTATATCCATGAGCCAATCACCTCACAGAGGCCTTGTCTCTCACTGCTGCAGCATTGTGGATGATGTTAAGGAACAAAAAGCCCAGGATATATGCCCACACTGTAGTATCTACCCTTCATAAGGAGATTCAGTGTGGGCCTCACATGTGCTGTATCAATGTAGCAAACTGTCCACTGTGAACTTACTAATCATGGACAGAGCTCAGAAAAACATCAGATTCTTGATGAATCAGGACCCAAGAGTTTTTCTTTTTACAGACAGTGTCTCATGTAACCCAGACTGGCTTCAAACACATTACACATTGGAAGATGCTCATGACATCCTGATCCTCCTGCCTCTACTACCCGAATGTTGAGATTACAGACATATACAATCACACCCAGTTCACATGGTCCTGGGAATCAAGTCTCAGGTTTCATGCATGCCAATTGGTCACTCTACCCACTGAGTTGCATCCTCAGACTAGAAACCAAAACTCTGCACACTGTGCCCAGGTAACATTTGAACTGAGAAGTGAAGTGTGAGTGTTTTAATCCTGAATACAAACATTGCCTTAATTATCTAGATATTTTAATAAACTTTATGTTACATAGATATGATAACAAGACTTAAGCTGTCTGGTGAATTGAATTAAATCTAAATGTCATTAATGTTTCTGGGATAGTTTGTATTTTTTGAATGAGATTTACCTCATTTACCAAGATTCTGTTAAAATGAAATGGAAAGTCTACAAAGAAAAGGCTGAATCTGCTTTAATAGATATTCTATAATGACCCAAAGCAACTTTTATTAGAGATAAAATATCTTATCATTCCACTTAAGGTCTTAAGTAACCTGCCAGCGCTCACAGTACTGCATAAGAAGAAAAAGGAATGCTGATGGAAGTGATGAGGTCATTTTAATTTACTGTTATATTAACTGAAATTTGTTCTGTATATTTTTGTTTATTATGCTCATTGTATTTATGCTGGCATTAAATATAGCTGTTCTATGTAATTAAAATGCACTCTTGTACACATGATGTGAAATCTTTGGACTTTTAGAGCAAGAGAGACAGAGTCTGTTTTCCCATGATTCCCTAACTTAAGGCAATTAGAAACTGATTTGGGGATCTGAGGAAGGCAAACAGGTGAAAACACAGGCATGCCACTTGACATTTAATATTTGCACTAGGAGGTTTGGCTCTGCTGAGACTCAGTGAGTTCAAGAGAATGGCAGTTTGCTGGAGAGTTGTCTAATCAGATTTTTATTTCTCTGTCTCCCTCTCATTCACTTTCTCTATCAGTGTCTCTCTGGGAAGCTGGTCTGGATCCTGGTCCATTTCAAAGTCCCCAGTGCATGTCTTTCTTAGTTTGTTAAGGACCACCAACCTTCCCTTCAAGCATGATGCCTTGGCAGTGTCTGGATCTGACCCAGTCTGAGCTAAGCAGGTGTCACTGAACAAGCAGGCGCTTTGAGACTGAAAAGACTGTTTAGACCAAATTTTGAACTCCACTAAACACAGCAGGTTGGCTCCTCATGCAAATAAAATGAAAAGCTACAGGGATAATTTTCTTTGAACTTCAGGGCCCTACCTAAAAAAAAAGAAAAAGAAAAAAAAAACAGCACTTAGTTGCTGTAGCCACAGACATGACAGGCATTTTGGTTTCTAACATTCCTCAGAATTTATGACCTTCATCATTATGAATGAGATGATTCAAATAAGCTCTCCTGGAGCAAGAGCTTAAAGAGTTATTATCATAGCATCTGTTAGCACTAATGGCCCTGGTGCCTGCAGCAGTTCTAGATGAGCCCATAGTATCAGCATGCAAGAGGCACAAACAGAGTCTTCTGAAACTGAACTCGACACAGACATACTGTTCTATAAACAATGACAATCACTGGAGAAAAAAATCAAACTGATGGTGAATGACGAGGTTGGTTTATCTCATCATGAAGCTGGAGTAGAAATTTAAGGAGGAAAGCTGGGTAGGGTCCATGTCTGGAATCTGACTTAAGTATTAGGTTATGTGCTGATTTCTCCAGCTACACCCATCTCCAGGAACACTCACTAGCAGGATCAGCCTCACCCAGGCCCTGAGGTAACATTGGCTATGTCTGGCTCTTGAGCACAACCACCAGATATGGGCAGAAGGCCATCAGGTACGTGTGCCTCATAGGGTGGGTATTGGCTGGGAGGCTCATAAAGCTCAAAGCTTTCTGAATACCCAGGAGGTCAACTAAGATTACCCTTAGGTTCAAAGAAAAGCTCATATGTATTATTCTCAGGCTCCTCCTTCTCTCCTTTCTCATCGAAACTCTCTCTCTCTCTCTCTCTCTCTCTCTCTCTCTCTCTCTCTCTCTCACACACACACACACACACACACACACACACACACACACACACACACACAGGAGTTCATGGAAAGTTATTTCTTTATAAACAAGGTGTGCCTTGCCTTTACATGACAATCAGATGAACCATAACAAGAATTCTAGCAAGCAAGAGAGCCAGAGCCATGAGATGAGCAGGTGAGGACTGGTCCAGGAAAGAGAGTCACAAGAAAAATTTAACCAACCTAAGGGGGTCAGGACCAGATTCAACTAGAGACAAATACTGGAAACAAGGGCTCTGGGAAAGATTCAAATAATGATCTCCTGGTACTGTCTTGACAAGGTAGAGAGAGTTGTACAACAGAAGAAATCTCTTTCTTCTACAAGACTCTTCTTAGGTAGAGGGGTAATCCTTGTGTTGTCACCAGGCTTATCACACTCAGGAACCTTTCTGAGCCACATCAGTCTCCTGCCTATCTAGAAATTGTATGCAGTTGTTTAGGTTTGGGCTCTATTATGTGTCACTGTGGTATCCCCTGAGAACTACAGAGCTCTGTGGCATTCTGTAAGGCTATATTTACAGAACACAGAATTCAGATGCCTTTCTCTGGAGACTTTCTACTGCCTTGCTTAAAGTGACCCTGGAAAACAGAGTACTGCTATATCATGCTCTCTGTTGTCACAATTGTACCCAAGAAGAATGAACTACATAAAAATAACAAAGTGTAAAATACAAAATAAACTGTCTTTACCATTAAAGGGGGGATGAGGAAGAGGACAAAGAAAAGGATGACAACTATGAGGAGGACAAGCAGGCAGAGCTTGGTAAAAAGTCAAGCATGGCAGATCCTAAGACCAGGCCAATTGCAGCTAACAACGCACCTTCCTTTTCCTTCAATCCTGTTTGCTTGGTTGAGTAAAGTTTCCTCTCTCTCTGTCTAAATTCCTCTGCTTTAAAATGTGTAGAGCTACATGTGTTCTACTAGCAGGCTATGTGTGCCCA
The DNA here is from genome assembly GCF_007827085.1 of Peromyscus californicus insignis. Lineage (NCBI taxonomy): Eukaryota > Metazoa > Chordata > Mammalia > Rodentia > Cricetidae > Peromyscus > Peromyscus californicus. The sequence continues at coordinate 2,883,162 of NW_026294534.1, forward strand.
GCACCTCCTGATATAATGCCTGCTCTACACTATACAAAAGGTTTCCATGTATACCAGCCTGCTTTCGTTAGGACAATTTCCTTTGTTCATGCTACGTTCTGTGCCTGTGATCAAGACTGATTTCTGCTTATAAAAGTATTGAGACCTGGGTGAGTGCTCAACCACAACACCACCCAGAAATCTCACATTTACTTATGCAACTCATTGACTTATTTCGCTCAAGACCTCCCAAAGTCTGAAACCTCTAATTTAAAATTAAAATGTAGATTTGTATGAATTGCAATTCATATGTAAGATGCAAAAAACTAAATTTGCTTCCTTTTTGAGTAGTAGTATAGCTTTGATATTTGTTAGTCAGAATTTTGCCCTGTGACAAAATAACATGAGTTTTTTTGTTTGTTTGTTTGTTTGTTGTTTGTTTGGGTTCCACAGGTTCAAAAGCTGTTCCTGGTTAGTTGACTCAGTTGTTACAGGCCCATGATGAGACAGAAAAAGATTGCAAGAAGTTCTTAGACAAACTTACTTACATCCTGGCTGATGGAAAGAAGAACTGATAAAGATTCTTGATTTCCCATGCAATCCTCAAGGGCAGACCCTACCTCAAAGGTAGTCAACTTTCTTTAACAAGTTCCCACCTCCTAGAGTCTTCAACAACTCCCAATGACCCACTTGTGAACAATCCTTTAGCACATTGGCTTCCTGGGGAAATCTAAGAGCCAAAATATAACATAAATCTTAGTGGAGGCACAAATTTGGATTCTGGGCTTCACAGTCAGGCATATAATGTTGGAAATTATTTAAAATCAGTGTCAATTATGTAAACTCCCTATTCCATCCCCACATACATGCACAGGCTACCAGAAAGTTCTGTTTGGAAGACCTGAGATAGCTGATTTCTGTAGTGTTGACCTATGCCTTAATTACTTTCCTGCTGTGATAAAATACTCTGACAAAAGTAACTTAGGGGAGAAAAGGAATTATTTCATTTTATACTTCTAGGTCACAATCTATCATTGAAGGAAGTCAGGGCAGGAACTAAGACAGGAATCCCAAGGAAGGAACCTAGTATAGAAACCACGGTGAAACATTGCCTACTGCCTCATTCCCTCTATCTTATTCTCTACTGGGTTTCCAATATAGACCAGGACCACCGTCCTAGGGATGGTGCTACCCTCAGTGGGCTGTGCATTCCCACATCAATCATCAATCAAAACATTTTCTCACAGACATGACCACAGGCTAGACTTACAGAGGCAATTCCTCAGTAAAGCCTCCCCCTTCCTGGGTAGCTGTAGGTTGTCTCAATCTGACAACAAAACCTAACCAGTATACCTGATAAAGATTTCTTAGACCTTATTTTTCAGTAAAACAACTATTAAACATGAATTATAATATAAAGTAAACATACACATAAAGATGATGCATATAAAAATAGTGATTTGTTTTCCTTTCCCACCAGGGTAGGGGATTTTGTAAATATCTACGCAGAGAAATATTTATGATTTCTTATAGTTAATGGATGCATTTATAAAAATTAAGAATAAAAGAATCAGAAGTAATATTCTTCTATTGAGTTTTCCCACAGGACATGTGCTTCTACATCCACAGATGTTCAGGTAACAATACCTGACTGGATCTCAACATCATGACTGAAATATTGGAGTGATCCAGAATCACCCAGAACAATAAAAGAGTAAGAGAAAAGTCTTAATCCTTTGTCACAGTGTTTTTAAATCCTTTCATTTCTGTCAGCATGAACGGAACTGAAGAACATTGTGCTAAATGAAAGAAGTCAGACACAGAAAGGGAAACATGCCTGTCCACTCACATGTCAAAATGTAAAAACATCATCTCGTACAAGTGGGGAGTGCTGATGTGGTTTGCAGAGGCTTGAGGAAGTGGGAGGTACCTGGGAAGTAGATGGCTAGTGAGTATTCAGTACACATGGTTAGGCACAATAACTTCTAATGACCAGTAGCTTTCTGGGTGACTATGGCTGCTCAACATTTTAATTGTATATTTCAAAATAGTTGAGAGGATTTTGAACATTGTCAACATAGAGGAATGATAATTGTTTGAGGCAATTAAGCCAGTAACCTTGTCTAATCATTATGTGCTGTGTGCACGTCCCATATATATGCATAATTGATACACATGAGTCAATCCATAATAAAATCATATACATGAAGAAACTGTCAAATGTTTAAATATCAAAAGCACAGTATATACCTAATATAAAATAGGATTTCATCCATCAAGTTCTCTATAAAAATAACCACTGTTTTCAATAACATCAGAATTCTGAGAGACAGTTGTTACCCAGAAAACTTGGTATTGGTTTGTTGAACATAGACTCAAGGGAAAAATTAGAAATGACAGTCTTAAAATCTGATTTATGGATATTTTATTTCTACTTATTAAATGAAGCAACTATCACCTAAAAACATAAAGCACAGAACACGTATAGACAGATGTCAAAAAAAGGAAAGTAAATAAGGAAACAGCAGAGGATAGGAAGGAGAGGGAAGATTCCTAAGTCAGAGATCAGAGGTTCACACTAGTCTTTATCCCTGAGGAAATCGAGGACTCACAATGAAGTCACAATCTACCCTCCAAACGCATGTTTGTATACTTGAGATCAAGAATGTAGGCACTGTTTTGGGAGACAGATTAACCTGTAAGACGTGGACTTTACATGGAGGAAGCGGGTGCCCGGAGACGTGGCTTGAGAATAAAAGCGAGATGTACTCCAGACTGCTTTCTGTATATCTGGTCCATGGAGCCCCCACCACAAGAGGTTAACAAGCTCTGCAGCAACCTCCTATAACCATGGACCCAGCTCTTCCATACTATAATAGGTATACAGCCTCTTAATATGCATATAAGTACGCTCCTTCTCGGTTAAGATGTTTCCATGGGGTAGTTGTACACAGTGTCTACAGAAGTAGCTAATACCAGCCTTCGTTCTCCAGTTCTGTCCTCAGTGTTGCCTGTGACTCCATCAGAGCACCATGGGCTGTTATAGTCCTTGCAGCTGATGCTCAGCCAAGGGCTTCCCACCACAGGAGTGTCCAGCTGTACCGAAGTGCCTTGCACAGCCTGGTCCTCCTGTGGCGGTGTCTGTATCTGCAGAGCTTCAGCTTCCCTTCTCTTGTGACTCTTTCCACACTTGCCTCTGGTGCTGCGTCTAGGAGCCTTCTCTAGGAAGACTGTTAGTCTCACTATGTCCTCACTATGTCTTTGACTTGCTGCGCCTCATAATGTGGACACACCCCCTGGGGCTTGTATTACCAACTCCTTTCCTCACAATTAGTAGAGCTGTGACAGAAAGACTACATGAATTCCTTATATTCACAGGACTTATATTCCGGAGACTGTGGATCTGAGTCTGGATTTGGTCTCTGACTGGTTGAAGTTCTGGTACTTTCAGCCCTCCGCTTTCTCCTTTCCAGGTCACGCCAACTTCTACTCATCCTGCTACACTCACCACAAGTACCACCACCATAAATCCTTCCTCATGTCCATTGTTGCAATTAGGAGTTGTCCTCTGCTTTCCAGATTGATTTTCTTTCTTTGGCAATTTTTACCATGGTTCTGTTTTATTATGCCTATCTCTACAAGATAGAGGCATGAAGAAGGAGGCCAATGTCCAGATCTTCAGGGGTAGTTCAATAAGGGTGTAATGGCATGAGGAATGAGTCAATATTCTTGCTTTCAAACCCTTCTTCCCAGATCCATCTTGCAGGCTCTGTTGGTTAGAGGCCTGGAAAGTCCCTTTGTTGCCTATTCCCTAACCCACATACCATTAAGACACCTGTTTACTTAGCTCTTTTTCTTAGAGAGAGATGATGGCTTTTTGCCCTGTTGTCTAAAGTCAACCAAAGATGTAGACCTTCCATTGACCTTTGACTTGGGCAATTGAGTCAGCTTTAAGTCCCAATGCCAAAGTTGGATCAAGAGAAAAAAGATTATGTTAGGACCCAGAAATGCCAATGACCTTAACAAAATACCAGAGAGAGCCCCACCCCTCCCTCGTAAAGCTCTGATTTCAGCCCTGACCACTCCTTCTCAGGGATTCTCCCCACCCAGAACCTCATCATCCTGGAGAATGTCCTCTCTCCCAGGGTTATAAAGCACACTCCCTTCAGCTTCAAAGTTCTCACAAACATCCACCTCTTCTGTCTCAAGAACACTTTCCCACCAAGGTCTAAGAAGGCAGCTCCCTGGCCATTCCACATGAAGCAATGACTCACCGAACACTTGGGAGTGGGTCATTCATTCTTTCAAAACCTCCAGTGACAACACCACACCTTGGTGTAACTTGTTTCTTGTTCCTGTGGCTTGACTGTAGTGTGTACAGGCATTTTAGACTTTCTCTGTTTTCACACACTGTCATCTCTGTCTTGAATTTCTGTTTAGATCTAAAGACCCTCTTGGGCAAATGTTAAGTTTATTAAGTAGTCATATTGGATGACTGATTAACTACCAGAATTGTCCCACCTCTGCTGGGCCTGAGGCTCATTGCATCTTATTTCTCTTTGTGCTGGAGTGGATTTATCCAGGGAAATAGAAAACCAACTCTGTATAATATGATATATGTTATTTACTTAAATGCTTTAGCTTTGATTCTATAAAGAATTGAATATCACTCTACCCAATTTTCTCAAGAAGTGTTTACTGAGAGAAAAAAATCACCACTTTCTTCCTCTCTATATATAGTAAGTTAAGCATAGATTACAACAGTCAGATTTTTTTTTTCAAAAGAGAATTGAAATCTCAGAACTACTTCTCGTGTAAACACAAAGCAAATATCTTTCTATCATCTAAAGCCACGGCAGACAAGTGCAGTCTGTGGGTTCATTTCTCCCATCTTGCTTCTATAGAGCAGGTGCAAGGCCAGCTGGTTCTTGCCAGACTCGTCTCACACATGATCACAGGGATGATGAAACGTCTATCTTAATAACCCACAGATAGTGGTAGGAAAGTAAAAATAATTGATAATAAACATCTTAAGAGGTTGCATTCTTTTTGTCTTCATCCCTGAAATGTTGATGACAGATAGAGGATTTACTCAGTCTGCTTCAGTCCTGATACTCCTCCAAGGCACAGGCACTCCTAAAAGGGGATGTCCCGTTGTTTCTAGAGCATTCCACTTCCAAACAGTGCATTTACCTGAGGTGGGGTGCAGCTACTGGGGGGGGGTGTTCATTGAATAAATTCCACCAGAAAATTGATCTGGGAACTTTGTTACATGTAATTTCATGATGGTTTTATTCACATAATTAGGATTAATGACTATAGCCACATGTTAGTAACTCATTTCATTTCAAATGTAGACATATGCGTGTTGATTTATGAAGCAGTATTCTTACATAAGGGAAGAGCGTCTGGCACCTCACAGTCAGGGTGCATTTCTTAACACTTCTTGCCACTCCTGCACATTGAAAGCCCAGAAATGCTGCAATGTGAACATTAACCAGAGCTCTCACCTATCACTGCACATCCTGTGACCAATATCGTGTGCCAGGACACACCCATAATGCCTTCCTTTATCCTCACCTTAAATAACAAAGAATAAACCAGATCTGAGGGCTTATAAACTAACAGTGAACTGGTTTTCTTTCTGATACCATAAATGCACAGTTCCATTAGCAATACCCCTACTTGAATGGAGACCTGTATTTCATCCCTGGATCCTAAACTTGGCCTATAATATCTGGTGCAGTTCATATAATAAGTCTGCAGTAGTTATCGCACTGTGCTGCTCTGACCTGGAGAATGTACCTTAGTCTGCACAGATTTCTGAGTTTCTACTTGTATCCCATTACTGAAGCCATGGACAGGAAGAAAATGTGAAACACAAAGGCTGCCAGATGCCATAATGTGATTGTTCTGCTTGCCAAGATCAGGGGAAACTAAAACCACAGAGAACACATCTCAACATAAAACAATAGTAAGCTCCCACCTCAAACTTCCTGAAACAAAAGTGATTCATTCCTGGGTTCTAGAAGTTACTGAAAGTGTCCTTCACACTCACAGTAGTAGCTTGCTGTAGATAGAGCTCCATAAGCATGTGATGATTCTAGTAAATGCTAACACCAATTAAGAACTGCAATATGGTTAGCCAGCTCTTTCTATGAATGATAGAGGACAATGCAAAACATTTTTTGCCAGATCCAGCAAAAATGCTGAAGATAAAATTGACCTGGCGATTCTGTAAGCCTTGGCTAACTGGAGATTGACTTGTAGGGAGCACAGGAGTCCCCATAAGCTGTTATATTAATGAAATGCTATTATAATCAGCTCAAATTGACCTGTGTTTTTCCTCAGGATTTTGTGGTATCATTTCAGGTGAGTTTTATTGCTTACTCAGCTTGCACATGTCATGGGCATCTTCCCTGCTTTCTCCCTTCATGATTTCTTTCCCTAATCTTTAATGGATGGAGTCTTCAGATTGCTTCATCACTGTTCCTTCCTAAATAAAACTGCTCCATACAGGACAATGCCCAACAGAAGGCCAGCATATTGACAGTTTTCTGTAAATGCTACATTATAATGACAAAACCACAAGTTATTTTGGAAAGAAAATAGTGAATCTAACTTCCCATCTGGTCTCCAGGAAATGCCACTCAGGAGTGTTTCCCTTGAAGAAAAACTAAATGTCTTTGCTGTTGACCAGGATGGATTTCGGCTTAATCATATGGGTTTGACTTCTTTTTCTGCTGCTTTTCTCTCGATTCAAGTACTTTAAATTTCTAATTAAGATACGATTTATGGTTTGTTGAAGTATTCTTGTGCAGCTGCTGTCCCGCTGTCCCATCTAAAAGGTTGTGTGTGGCTTCACTTCATGCCAGTCAGGGACAGAACTAAATGTGCACTCTGGCAAGCACAAGTCCCACATTGCACTCTGTGGTATTTTTAGCATGGTAAAGCTGTCTGTGGGTTCCACCAACCACATGTAGAGAGACCAATGTGTCATAGCCCATTCCTCCCTTGGACTGCAACAAGACCAACTGCCACAAAAACCCATGTCTACTTGGAAGTTAAAGAGGACTGGGGCTACTATTCAGTAAGTTCATTGCTTTCCTTGCAAGTACAAGGACCTGAGTTTGAGCCCCAAAAGAGGCATAGAGAAAACAGAATATACTCATCATCTTAGAACTGGGGAAGCAGCTTGTATGTCAAGACCAGAGGATGACCTCAGATCTTACTCCTCATGTATTCCACACCCCCTTAATGACATAGGTTCTGTTGTTGGTCTAGGACTTTCAGATTAGGCTATGCAGGCAGACTAACCAACCTGAGGCATCTACCTGTCTCTGCTTCCCCAGTTTGATGCCAAGAGTTTTTTCATGTGCTGCTTATTACGCTTTATACTTCTTTATTGAAGTGACTATTCATGTCTCTTCACCATTCTACATTTACCAGGATATTTTTTGGAGTGATTATAATTTATATATTTAGATATTAGCATCCTATCAGGCATATTAACTGAAAATATTTTCTAATGCTGCATTGATTGTTCCTTTTTTTTTTTTTGCTGGAACAAAGTTTCCTTATGTTGTTCAGGCTGACCCCAAACCCACACTTCCAATACTCCATATGCCTCTGTGTACTGTAGTTACTATAGTACATACACAATCAAGTTCTACCCCAAAGTTTATAATTTTTATACAGTGCTGCTTTTTGATTTTCTCTTTTCTTTCCAGTCATCCACATATAAAAATATTAAATCATATTCACAGGAGTTAGGTGACTTTGCTAAAGTTAGACTGTTACTAAGAGGCAGAGTTACACTTTATATCCAGGTCTATGTCTTGGAATTTCATATGCCTCTACTATGCTACCTGGCATTCATAAAGAATATAAATGTAAGAGAAGCTGCCACACACCAGCACTAGAAGGTGTAAAACTGAAGAAATTCTAAAGATATGAAGAAAATGATCGCAGAGCTGAGGAGAGGAAAAGGAAGGTAAGTGTGTGATACAGAGAATGACACAAAGAGAGCTACCCAACCATGTTTGCTGTGGTGTCACAGCCTTGTAAATGCCCAGGAACTGGTTGGCTGACTAGCACATAATTGATAATTTTGTCTAGAGGAAATGCAGTAGAGGAGCGCACTGTGAGTTCCTGTACCCCAAACTGCTTCATTCCTGCCCCTTGTGTATGGAAGCCATTGACAAAAGTTCAACATCCTCTCTGTCCTGTGTGTGCTGAATCACAATGAAAGATTCATTCTTTTTCAATTGCATGAGTTAATCGTTCATAGTAAGATATTTCATCTCACTTATTGCTCATTGCAACTAAATACATCTGATTAAGAAAAAAGAAACAGACAAACAAAAGAAAACCTTGGGGCTTGGGAGATGCCTTAACAGTTAAGAGCATTGGCTGTTCTTTGAGAGGACTAGAATTTGATTTCCAACATGCACAACCATCTGAAACTCCAATTCCAGAGACTTCAACATCTTCTTCTAACCTACTTGGGCATGTGGTATACAAACATACATACAGGAAAGCACTCATATACATAAAATATTTTTAAAGCTGATAGTACCACTCTAAGAAGAAGATTAAAAATAAAAAGAAATGAATACAATATTTAGCATATTCCTTTAATTTAACATAAATTTGAATAGAAAATAATGCTAAAAGTATATACCTCAAAACATTAATAATCAACTAGTAATATTTTGGGGACTTTCCCATTTTATAAAAAATATTAAGGATCCAGTGTGGGGAAAAAGAGATTTCTATTGGAGTATATGTGTTACCACAAGCTTTAATACTGACAACTTCACTATGAGATAATTTTGGACATCAGGAAACTGGTGGAGCAATTAAATAGCTTTCTGGGACTATTCAGCAAGGAGGCAGAAGCCAGGCAGTCCTGCTACATACTCAACTGTAAACCTTTGCCACACTCCAGTCTTATCTCTAGTGAGCTCCTGAGTTTTGCCAGATCATCTTCTGCAAGAAAGTTTATCAAAAACTTCCCAAGGAAATGGAATAAATAGAATCATTCATGCAATTCATGTACTATAGCATAAGTAAAATACTCTTTCTTGTAGAAAAATGATTGTCTAATAGATTGTTTAAAAATTTATATAATATTACTAACTCTCAATGGCCAATTTGTCACAGGGTTCTGTGTGTGGAGCTTGACTCTTGCGTGGTCTGTGGTCTCTGATGGGTCATTCACATGAGATAGGTCTGTATGTCTTAGCTTCAAAAGGATGATTCTTGAAGATAAAGAAGGCCTAGTGAGCCAAAACTGTGGGTAAGGGGGAAAAGATATTATTTCAGAAGGTAGGCTCAATCCTCATGCAAAAAGATTTATAATAGGCAGCAGAGAGAGTAGGAGAATAGTAGACGTCACAGAAGGGTGCTGCCCATGGGCAAAGGGATCAGGATCCTGTGTAATATTTGCCTCAGCATTCATCACATGGAGGCCAGGGTATATATCAGCATGGTCAAATATGGAGAAATTAGAGGAATCTCTACGAACAGATGCATAGAGTGACAATAATATAAAAAGCAAGTGAGTGGGGTCAGGGAGTGAGTTGCCAGGAAAACCGTGCTAAGCCAGACTCTGTGGCCTGATGAATTGCCACAGAAAAACTATTTAATCTCTCTGTCTTAGTTTAATAATGTTCAGATCTAAGTGGGGGGCTCTCCTTGACTCCAGAGACAATTGGAGACAACATCCTGGGCTCTAGATACACAGTGAGTGAGAGTGGAAGGTGGTGATATTACCGGTTCTAAATTTCTTTGTACAAAGTCAACACAGTATGGATTATCTCCCTCACCTTTCTACTCCCCTGGGTCCTCCAACAAAGCTATTGCTTACTAGAGGTAGAAAGACTCCCTCAGATAAAACAGCTCTTTATTGATTTTGTGTGTGATGGAGCAAAAGAAAGTAGGAATTTTTGTCCTGTTTTATGAAAACAAATATGCTCTCAGTCCTAAATTCCTTCCTCCATTGTTCCTAGATTAATGGACAAGCTCGTACAGGAGAAGAAATAGAGCAGCTTCCATCCTAGTTTGCACATAGCATTTTCTTAGAAAACTCATGTTTATAGTCAGTCTGGTGGCTCTGGGTCATTGCTGCTTTCTGATATTTCCCAAGGGATGCAACTACCAAGGAGCTCTACTTTCAGCCAGGCTGGTAGAATAACATCCTGTGCCCTCAGATGTGCATGATCCTGTCTTTGATCCTAAGTCCACTGACAGAGGAAGAGCTGTCATAGATTATACTCAACGCATGGAGCCAGAAGGAAGTAGCTGGTTAAAAAAAAAAAGAGAAGGGTCCAAATCTATTTTTGCTGCCCATGAGGCATTCCCTGTAACGGTCCAGGAGATGTTAAAAGGGTGGTGTGCAGACTTGCTCAAATTACATGGGGACTTCAGTATTCTCCACACATTCATCAATATCCAACACAATCCAACCTGGATTTCACAGACATTATCGCAGCACCCAGGCAGAAAATTCTATGTTTCCCTCAGCAAAAAGCAGTGAAATAGTTTTTGACAGCTTTGAAAGTAAAATCTCCAAGAAGAAAATTTCAGAAAATGTTTGGAGGTGGGTTTTAGGGGTAGTAAACGTTGGTACTGGCTCTGGTTTTCAAACAGGTGAGGTTTTCCAGTATTTCCAGCTATCCTGTTGATAGCTTTTAATTTCAGTATTAACTGTAAAGAAAGTACTACAAATATTCTGGGGAAAGGTTTTCTGGCCAACTAGTGGCAAATTCATCACACTCCTCCAGGCTGCAATAAGATCCAACATAACTACCTATATGACCCTGTCTCTCCCAGAACTATCCCAGCAAGCATTGAACTTTTCCATGGCACCAGTGTACCTATTCCTCTCATCCAGCCAACTCCCCAAAATGAAGTGTTGAAATTAATTAGACTTGTATTCCTGATGCTTTCTTGTTTATTATTTCTATTTTAAAATGAAATGACATTGCAACCCTGTTCTTAGGTTTCAGGTCCCCTTCTATTAATAAAGCATACCATTCAGTTTTTATTTTTGACTATTTTTAGCAAATAAGTCTGACCCAAATTATTTCAAATGAAAATAATACAACTTAACAGAAAACATGCGGCACTTTCACAGAGGTGTGTTACAGTTAAGAAACTGTGTCAAAGCCGCACACACAGAAAGATGAAATGATAACAAGCCAGAGGGAGGGACAGGGAGTGTCCACCCACACACACCTGGACTGTGTCATCTTCACAGTGACAGGTTTTTAGTCCACCTCCTCTACCCCCCATTCTACACTTTGGAGCTGGGCAGGATGGAAGTGAAAACACAGGAACTTACTGGGTTCACTCTTTTGTTCCCCAACCCCTGGCCAAAAAAAAAAAAAAAAAAAAAAAAAAAAAAAAAAAAAAAGAACAGATAATTTCATTATACTGCCAGTAATAAACTGGGCATCACCAGTTCCCCCATCAAAATTACCATCTCCTTCCAGTTCAAGGTGGGCAGAATTATAAGCCATCAGTTTTCCTGTTATGGCAGGTGGACACTTAAAAATGATTGATCCAACTACCAAGAACAGTAAGAAGAACAGCAGGCAAAGGGCACAGAGGTACTGACAGCCTGTCAGGAAAGAAACAAAAAGAAAGAGCACATCTTCTGTGACAGTTAAAATTGATTGTCAATTTGACAGGGTCAAAAATCACCCAGAAGACAAACCTCCAGGTATTTTTGTGAGGAAGTTTCTCGATTGGGTTAGTCGAGGTAGGAAGATTAACTCTAATTGTGATAGCACTACTCTAAGGGCTGGGACCTAGACTAGATAAAAAAGGAATAGCGAGCTGACAACCAGTACGAATCTGCAACTGCATGTTGCTGCAGATGCAAAGTATCCTTTCACTTCTTCTAACATACCTTCTCCACCATGAGGGTCTGTGCAGAGTCAAAGCCAACCCATCCTTGTGACTTATCTTAGGGTAAGTCACAAGGAAAGGAAAAGTAGTTATTCAGTCTCCAGTGGCATCAACTCAAATATTAAAATCTTCTGTATGGTGGTTCTTTCAAGTACACTGAGGAAACAATCCTGTGCCCTGAGGAAAACACAACTCTTACCTTAAGGTTTCATCTACATTAAGGCTCTCCTTTCTACCTTCCTAAATAACCTTACCATTCCCTACAATAGCCTGTTTTTTTCTTTCTTCCATCAACATCTTTCTTACTCAATCCTACTCAATGACTTACATAGTCTATTTGAAAATGTATTCATGCTATTTAATTGCTTTTTGTTCATTCTGCTCCAACACCAAAAGCATTCTTGGATTTCTTGGCATTTCCAACCTCGATGCAACATAATTGCCTACAAAATTGCTACCAAATACAATGAATTGGAAAGCTATTGAGTATTCGCCAACATCCATTAGGTCTAATTATCTGGAATACAATGAGATTGTTCATAGAATCACAGAGTTCTGAATGGTTAACTCACTAAAGTCTAAACTACTGCTAACTGGCATGTGCTGTGATTGGCTTCACTATGGCCCTGGATAGAGTAACCCTCTGCAACATTGAGAGCAAGTTCTCTGCTCAAAGCACACTATTTCTACTTCTGTCCTTAATATCATCCTGCTGTGCAAAGAGACAAAATATAGGGACTTCGTGGCCCCAAGCTGAGGACAGATGGATACTATGAGCAGTCTGAATGTTTGTGAATGAAACCCATGTGTTAATAATTGTCAAGATGTTTGTGTGAGTCCTTACTTCCTTCCATGCAATAGTTTCCCCCATTCGTGGTCTATCATGGGTATTTACTAAGACAAGTTCCTGGTTTCAGAATATCCCCTCACTCCCATGTTCACAGAAAAGGGCAGAGTTGCATTGTGTTAAATGTGTGTTTGGGAAAACACTGGACACACCTAATAAGGTATATTTAGATCATTGTAGGAGGAAATGCTGCCTCTTGCTAGGCCAGTCCATTTCTGGAGCATTTTGGTGCCCTGCTGTTCGAATGGGAAACAATTGGGGTCAAACTGAAGGAAGCTGGTCACAGACATTTAGTTCGTTTGTTTTCACACCCTAAGAGCAGCTTCCTCTTTCAAGGACTTCACCCAAGCATGTCCTCAGATGATCAAACATTTTCTGCTCTTTGGGAAACAGAAGAGAAGACCAGAAAGCTAGACCAAGAAAAACACCTCAACCATAAGATGGCAGGGCACCCTGGAGTTTCAACATCTGCTTTGCCTTCAAGTGGATATACCTTGAAATCAATCTTGGAACTTGCTGGATGTAATACAACAATAAATACACCTCAGTGGTATATTGGTAATGAAGGAGGATCAGATAAGCCTCAATTTTATTCTTCCTTGTAACATTAACTATGAAAATTCTCCCAAAGTTTTGTGATCTAAGAAAGGTATGTCCCTTAGTAGGTGCTCAGTAGCTCTCCCTTCCTTTCCCTACATGTATTGATGAGGCATCAGGACCAAAGAAGCAACCTAACCAACTACAACATCAGTCAACAATAACTGGAGCCTTCCACCAACACCAAAAAGAACTCGATTGCTCTCTAGAAGGATGCCTGATGGTTCTACAGTAGGCATTTCATAGCCATGCTAAAATCCACATTATTAGGCTAACATAACATCTTGGTGTGTAAAAGTGTTTGCCATGTAAGCCTGCAACTTGAGTTGGATACCCAGGTGACCTCAAGATTTACACTGTAGCCTCTGTCCCTATGGATGTGTCTGTGTATGTGTCTCTGTCTCTGTCTCTGTGTCTCTCTCTGTCTCTGTCTCTCTCTCTCTCTCTCTCTCTCACACACACACACACAAAAAACTATATTATTTATTTTCATACTGGAAACCTCTGGACGCTATAGAGAATATATTGAAACCTGGAAAAGTCTAAGGATCTGCCAAAGATTACAGCAACAAAGAAAAACAGGAGCCAGGATCTCTTAGTAAACTTGTCTGTGGGTCAGTTAAGGTACAAAGAAGGGATATATCAGAAAGGAAAGTAGCCCATCTCTACCTAGCGTGCCCTTTGCCATCCATACATGGGGAGGTGCCAGAGCATGGTCTGGTTATGGGTAACTCCACAGCTGTCTAATGAATCAAAGGCCCACATGCAGAACTCAGTCCTCAGAAACATTATGTGATGTGGTTTTTGGCATCTTTGCTCGAGGACACTAGGTTTATAAAATAAGGGCAAGATCATGCAAGAGACTATTAATAGTGTTTTCATGTGTGACAAACGTCGTCTTGTAAGAAAAAGAGAGGATTTTCTTCTTGTCTCGAAAAGAGTTGACTTAGATTCCTAGTAAATGATAATGTAGTTTCAGAGCTCAGGTCCTCACACTTTGTCATGGTTACAGCTACTTTGGCTCTCTCTCTCTCTCTTGTGCTTGACAGAAGTACTTATCAGAGAATATTCCAGGGGGCACTGAGCACAAAGGAGGTGAAAGACAGGTGCAAGAATATGACACTGTCCATTCAAACCAGAAAACGCAGCAATGATGACATGGTCTCTTGGTTTCTCAAGGAGAAGTAGCCACTCAGAGACCAGAGAAGGACTTCATTATGGAAGTCCATAAATGAAGCTGCAAAAACATCCAGAACAACTTCTGATTTACCTGGAAGGCACCTCTGTCCTACTCCATGATGCCAAGGATGAAAGCACAGCTTTTGAAAGGGGCTCAGGGTGGTCTGATTAACCCATCTCTATAGTTATTGAAGGATCCTGTCCTGAGCAAATCTTCACCGTTATTCTAAAGAATCAGAGATTCACTTTGGGACACATTCAACACTCTATCTCCAAATCTAGAGATTCAGCCAACAAGAACAACTGAGTCTGTACTGAGCATGTGTGGACTTCATTTTCTTGTCACTATTCCCTAAGTAACATAGTACAATAGCCACACAACACATGGTGTTTTTAGTGTATTGTGCATGGTAGTGTTATTTTCATATATATATATATATATATATATATATATATATATATATATATATATATATATATATATAATTTGCACATGTATATGAAAATTCTATAATATTTAACATGAAGGACTTCAGCATATTTAGATTTTTGATCCTAGGGAAAGCAGGATGGTGGCTTGAAGCCAGTCCCTTAAGATATAAAGGAACATCACCCTGAGATATCCATAATTTACCCATGTTATATGCTATGTCCTCCACTGCCAAGTCAGGGACAAGATTCATCTACTGAAAACACAGCATATGCACTCACATGCCTCCAAATATTGGAAAAGAATCAATGATCGTTCTGTCTTCCTACATGTTGCTCCATACCTCTGGAACATGACTTCAACCCAAGGGACTGACTTCTTACAGAAATTGCCTGAGAATCTATTGACTAGAGTCCTGTACCAATTGCTTTCTTTAAATGGCAGAGTCACCCAGAATTAATTTGGAACTTTTGAACTCTTGAGACAAATCAAATCTTATATTCTTTTTACTACTCGCAAAAAAAAATAGCAGTTTTAAATATATCTGGGAAAGTGATGTTTTTTCAGTAATCATGCTAAGAATAAAAGGGTACATATCACTCCGTATAATCCCCAGGAAGACAGAAAACATATGAATCCAGACTGTGCAAGGAGAAAGGATTTGTGAAGAAGAGTTAGAGAGATGGGGAATGACCAGCCTTCTGCTCCAGTCCCACAGAAGGAAAAACAGGGAGTGAGGAGAACGAGTGGTGGGGGCCTGGGCTCTACTTAACCCCAAGGTACCAAATAATGAAGCACATATTTTTTTCTGGACCTTAATTCATTGAGCCACACCCTTCCTTTGAAGATCTCTGCCATCCTGATGTTTGGATGTTACAAACCAGGAGAGAGTACAGAGGGAGACCCTTCACTTCAAGTTGCCACATTCATTGTGCTTACAGCAGCAGCTCTACATCCGACTAAGTTACATACCCAGTAAAGAAAGACACAAAACAAAGGTGGGTTGTCTGTTGTTCAGCCAGAATCCCTAAACACAAATGCCCTAAGGACCCCCTTGGAGATTCAGGGGGCAATTGCAATCAACCACCCTTGAACTCAGCCAGTCGGTAAAATCTGCCCTGCTGGAGATCTGCCCTGAGAACCCATGTTACCACAGCTGACAAAGAATGGTCAATAATGGCACAACCACTGGAAATCCACATTGCCCCATCGTCACCACACACAGCCACTGGAAACCCACATTGCCTCATTGTCACCACACACAGACACTGGAAACCCACATTGCCCCATCGTTACAACACAGTACTTCTCCAAGGACTGACTGTCTGGAGCAATGAGGAGACATACCTGTCTGTGTTCTGTAGCCTATTGAACACGCTGTGGCTTCCACATGCTAAACAGACACTGGACTGTGGTCAGACCCAATGCTCTCTAACATACTGCATCTATGTGGTCCGACTGATCTCCATCTCACCTGATCTCAAGTCTGTTGACAGAGATAGAGCTTACAATTGGGAACCTGGGGTTTCAGTGGACTGAAGACTCTAAGGACAAAGAATTTAGTTGGGTGACAGTTTATCCCTTTTATTATGTCATGAATCCATGTATAAATATGCAGATGGGGCTGGGGGAATAGCTCAGGCAGTAAAGTGCTGGCTTTGTAAGCATGCGGCCCTGAGTTCTAGGCCCAGAACATATAGAAAAGTCCAGACGTGGTGGCGTATACTTGTTAATTCCAGTTCAGAGACATAAAAATGGGCAGATCTTGGAGCTCAATAATCAGCCAGTCTAAACAACTTGTCAGTTTTCATGGTAGTAAGAGACTTTGCCTCAAGAAACAACATGGATGGCTGCTGAGGAATGATAACACTCAAGCTGTCCTCTGGCCTCCACATACATGTGCACATGTGTACCCACATGTATTCCTATACTCATGCACATACGCACAATACATATATGGTACATGTATATGTACATATATTATATAAATAGATACATTTGAATGGCAGTGTCCATAGTTAGCATCACAGAGAATGGAAATCAAGTTATTGCTATCATTTTTATCTGAGACTTCTGAATACTTATGGGGCTTTCACATTTTTTTTGCGTAGTATTTTTAATACACTTAAATATCCCCTCACACATTTGAATAGAAAATGAAATGCTGGCTCTCACATGCTGTGTACACAGACATCCTTCACAAGCTAAAGATCAAAGTACTCATGCTCCTCTGTATATCCCCTATATTGTACTTTCCTCTTTTGGTGCTGATGTGTGAATAAAGGGAGTTCAACACATCTCCAGCCTTACTAATCTATAGAAGTGTTTTATGCATGTGACAATGTGACCTCGTGTTCTTTCTGCCATTTCTGCTAAACTGAACCCTTTGAAACTTAAAAACACTCAAGAATTCCACTTGTAAAAATATCCATGGATTTGAAGTTAGTAGAAAAAAATGACAGAGTTCTATAATTAGCAAGAGAGAGCCTTTTCTTAACACCATGTTCCTGATGAAAACAAAACCAGGAAGCACCTACCTAAGCAAAGGCAGCCAGTCTCTGAAGGTACTGGAAATTATTCTATTCAACACAGACACTTATCATTCAGCAAAGTGTGAGAATCCTTGATTGGCAAAACAAGCTGGTTCCCTTGGTCAAGGGTAATGTGGAAATGCAAATGCCTTCATCTGCCATTTTCTGCTTGGTTTTGTGTTATAGTAATCATCAGGGAAGCAACTGATTTTTTGGCCAGTTTTTTTTTTTTTTTTTTTCACTTTCAGACTCCTTAGGGAAAATGGGGAAAAAAAGTACAAAGACAAGAATAAAACTTGGTCCAACATGCAGGATTTTAAAGACATCCAGGTGAATATAATTAGTATTCTTGCATTCAATTGTTCACTGGTTCATTCCTTAGTTGATTACTGAATGTCTATGACAGCCTGCAGTCACTGTTCCAGAAGCTAATTATTAGTTGTTTTACATTATATCTGTAGTAATGTCCCTTGCACAAGTAAGTGTTCACAGTGGAATGTAAGTGACTGACATAATAAATAAGCTCTTTGAGAAAATAGAACAGTGAGGTGAAGGACTAGGGTGTCGTGGAAATAAGAGGATTTGATACTTGAGCCTGAGTTTGACATCAAGCAAGAGGAAGCCATGGACCTTCCAAGTAGAGACATGAGGGACAATTCCTAACACATTGGCCCCTGTGGGTTTGATAGTCACGTCAACTAAAGAACATGGTCCCAAAGGGGGGTAGGAAAGGAGTCAGCTCTTGAAAGGGCCTATATAACAAGGTGAATGGAGCTTGGATCTTTATGAAGAGGAAGTATGGTTGGACAGTACCATGACGAGAAAAACAGAGGCTACACCTTCACTTTTGCTAAGGAAGTTGTCATTTTGGAAGTGACATTTAAGCAAAAACCAAAAAAAGAATGAACTAAGCTTTACAAAATGAACATGGGAAAGAGTAGCCTGGCAGAAGGGACCACCGTGGTAGAGAAAAGTGTGACCAGGCAGAGGAGATCACGTGGGCAGAAGGTCGGGGGTAGAGAAGCATGACATGCATTTGAAGATTAGGAAAAGATCATCAGTTTATTAGGGTTGATACAATAAAGCACCACTAACTAGGCGGCTCTAAGCAACACAGACAGCATGTTTCCATGGCCCAGAGGCTTATAACCCAACATAAATCTGTAATATGACCATCTTCCCTCAGATGCACGGTAGAATCCTTCCTGGACGTGTCCTCGTTTGTGGTGATATCTTCCAACATTTTTTCCCTTGCTTGCTATTCCATGGTTGCCTGAATCTGCTTTTAATGTCAATGACTTATATCCACAAAAAGATTGTTTTGAAGTAAGATTACATTCACAGGTTAGGACTTCAGCCTATATTCAGGAAGAGAGAAGACATAATTCAAGCCACCAGAAGGGACAAAATGCAAGGAGTGAGAAAGTAGAGATTGGAGTTTTGGTATGTAAGATGAGTGGTGTCCAGGATCTTGTAGCATTTGGCAAAGATTAAGATTTTTAAGTCCTTATATATGGGAATAACATCATACTACTTACATTTTAAAATGTTTCTCTAAATACTATGGACAGGCAAATGTGATTAGAAGCAAGAACAATTATCAAGTTTTGAGGGTACTACAGTGGTTTAGATGAGACTACCTACATATAACATTAATCCAAGTTTCCAGAAAAAAACATAACTTAAAATTTTATATGATAGATACATCTATTAAAATGTAATACTTATTTTTTAATTGAAGTGATTATGGCAAGCTCCTGTGTAGTAAAATGACTGCCTAGAACACAACTGATTTAAACTGATACCATGTGTTCTCACAGTGAAAAAAGTTGATTGGCTTTGTTCATCTGGGGTAATAGCTGAGTCCTTTCAAAGATTACAAATTTCAAAAATAGATTATCATCTTAAAGAGTTCTTGGGGTAGGGAAGGATAGTGATAAATTATATCACAACAAGAAATCTACAGAGTCTGTATAAAGGGCAAAGAATTTATTAAAGGGAAAAACTCACTGTACAGAACAGAATTGACACAGGTTCTAGAACACTGTTCTGGCTGCCTGGATCAGTCCCACCTCCAAGTCCCATGGGAAGTAAAGAGAGAGAGATGCCTATGTGCATCTCAGGTCTTAAGGGTCGCTGAGAGGCCACACCCCAGGGGCATGCACTTCAAGGTCATAGGCAGGTAGAGCAGGGGCAGTACTTCAAGGTCATAGACAGAACAGCTATCCACTACAATAAATTACCTTGTAAGATAAGGGAGTTTGAGCTAAGGCAAATGTGGTTATTGTAGTCTTAGACTATTGGCTGGGTCAAAATCACAGGTATCAAGATCAAGCCTACTTCCAAGTATTATGTCTCTATAGTGAACATAATTAACTCCTATAAGGGCTCAGTAAAAAAGTTTAGGTACATAATCTTTGGGTCACAGATCCTGCAGTATACACCACATTTATTTTCAGAGACCAGAAATCACATAGTTCTTGAAGCTTATCCTCACCCTAAACCTCATTCCATCCATTAGAAAATTCTTCTTGGATATCCAGTATCCCCAGTGAGTCTCTATGTCTTCCAATCTGAGGAATTTGTTTGTTTGTTTTGGGTCCAACTTGAACATGGAGTTATATTTCATCATTAGAAGCAACTATTGTAACCAGTTGGCATCTGACCGGCCCTGATTGGCTTTGCTGGTCTCATTTAATAAGGGGATTCAATTTTAGAGCTGGCAGTGCTGATGGAATTGGATCAAACAACAGGGAAGAGAAAGCTTTTAAAAGTCAAACTTTGCCAAAAAGGTGAAGTCCAATGGCTAATTGACAACATGTTCATGATGCATGGCTGCTTTATATGGTATGCCGCCACCACAACTAAAACTCAACACACCAAATACCAAAAGGATGACAAAAGAGTACTCACCAGCAGCAGTTTTGACTCTGCACATGAAAGTCATGATTCTAATGCTTTGAAATGCAGCTTCTTTGAGCCAAAATTACAGCTCAGAAAGTCAATGTTTTCAACATAGCACTACAGAATTAAAATTTCAGTAATTACCAAGTCCTAGCTATTCCATGAGCACTCAGGATTTACACATTAGTGAGAAGGCAAGCATCCTTGGCAGGCTTCTTAATCCAAACAGCTCTTAAAAGCTACAAGTTGATGTTCAGAGTCTTTAAGCCTACTGTCTAATTTTGCTTGAAAACATTTTTTAGATGTTTTCTTCTATTACAGGGACAAGTTTGTTCAGGGTTTCTATTTCTTTACTTGTAAGTCAAATTTATAACCCTTTCTATGTAATACCCAAACATCTCAAACTCTGATTTTCCCTGTGGGCCACACTTTTAGAACACACTTCACTATGCATGAGATCTTCTTAAAGATGTTGTAAGATATATTCCAATTTATGAAGTCTGGACACAGCCTCAGAGTGCTGTATGATTAACAAGGTCTCAATGGTAGGCATGCTGTTGTCGAGCACACCAATTTGAACAGTAGTATGACTGAGCATGCCTGGACTTCTCCAAACTTGTTCTTCATCCTGTACCCATCTTCCAGACAACAGCAGACAGGGGTACATGTGTCAGTCACTTGCCAATGTTGCTCTGTATTCTCATACCCATCCCTCCCACAGACATTGCCCCCCAAGTTTTGCATCCTGCAGACCCATTCCTGGGCATTAAAGTCCTCATACATCTGGGCTGTTTCTCTACAGATTATTGAATGCATACACTGTATCTCATTTTACTCATCTAAACATGTGTTGTAATACTTTTATCTAATCATTGTTTTATTTCACCAATATCTCCTCCTTGAATTCCCTCTGCCTACTCTAAACAAATCATCTTCTGAAACACATCTCTGTATCATTTTTCATTACTTTATTATCATTCCTTTCATCCTGATTTCTACCTCTCTCCTTCATATCGAAGACTCTCACCTTTGTCAGCCACAACACAGTTTGGATCCTCCTTGAAACTTATTTCTCTATCACAAACAGCAGAAAGGATTCTATTCCCTTAGGACTCTCGTAGCATATACTGATACCATTTTTTATGGAGCCAGGAAAAAAAAATAATTACATACTGTCTACATGTTCCCTCTCTAGATCTGGTGAAATGTCGGACCTAGGCTTTGTTATGATTCTCTGTTTAAAGCTTACTACCAAGGAGATTAATTGATTTAGTTGATTTAACAAGAAAATATGTTCTTCACATTAAAATTAATATAAAAATTTAAAACATTATCCATATTAATCAGTATCCTTGACTCAAACAATTTGTTCTAAAATTTAAAAATAAATTGCTAATACCCACTAAACTTGATCAAATTAACATGAGAATAGTTGGAAACATGAGGTCGTGATTTTCAACAAGTATACTCTTGAATATTTCACTTCAAAGCTTTACATTTCCATAATCAAATTAATATGAGTCATTACCACTCGTGAAGTCCTATGACACAAGTTGGCTTGGATTGAAGGTCAGTACACACTGTATACCAAAGCACTTCTGGTACAGGTTCAGTGGGACCCACCATATCTCGGTCACAGGTGGGAAGGACAAGAAAGAGCAAAACTAACTTCTACTACTGAGTTTTCATGGTACTGTGGATGACTGAGGATTCTGCCTCACCCTGTTCAACCCCACAATGGGTCTGCAAAAAGAATTGATTTGTGGCCTGTTTCAGGGTGGCGTTCTTTAGCAGGGAAAGAACAGTGTAAGTTTCTGGAAAGAATGGTAGAAGATGGCCCTTTAAAGACTAGTAAGCAATAAGATTAAAAACACGTGGCCAAATCTGGTGCCCAAAGAACTCATTCCAGCACTGTATTTGCAATGGGTCCTTGAACTCTGTACTGTGTTTTTACACAAGGTTGTTCATTTGATTTCCTCAGTATTCTGGAAAAGGTCAAGAAAAATAGAATTCTCTCACACATAGAGGTGTAGATAACTTGCATGTTTAGTCTTAGACAACACAAATAGAAGCAGAACTCAGCTCAAGACCCTGTCTTGATAGGGATTCAGCTGTCTCCATAGGGATTTGCAGCTTGGACATTTACCTTTAGGTAAGAATTCCCCAGAGTAACTCACCCAAGTGTCTGTTGCCTTTCCATTCTACCACACCACCTGGGGACCTTGGAGTGTGCACCACATGCAGGCTCCAAGGGTCACTCTGGCTTTTTCAAAGCATCTCCAGCCATAGCATGGTCAATGCAAAGCTCACCAGTGGTTTGAGTATAACCACACTCTGATGTTCCACTGGGCTAGGGTGAAAGGGTTTTGACTTGAGATGACATCTTCTATATCCCCTACTGATGTTCAATCTGCCTAATTTTTCACACTGTTTTTCAATTTGTTTAAATTTCACCCAGTAAAAGGAATTAGAGGACTCATGATGATGACTCAAATGAAAAGTCTTATACACATGAGCGGAGAAGGAACAGTGACATCAGCCGCAGAGGGGCTGGAAGAACTGCTTTCACTGCCAGGGGACTTTAATGACAATCACACTAGGGTGGCATTTGCTTTTCATCAGAAAGCAGATTCTGCTGCCTCCATAGGGATTTGAGGCTTGGACATTTACCTTTAGGTAAGAAATCTCCGAAGCAAAGATGCTGAAGGAAGAGAGATGAGGCCATGGGCCACCACTGTCTCCTAGATAGACATTGTCCTGAACGGAGGATAGGCTCAGTTTTCCAGACAGCTGTGCACAACCAAAAACCAGCAAGTAAAATTTGGGATGAGCATTCAGAACCTGAATGACACCTTCCTTTCACGTTGTTCCTTATCCATATTTAGATGTTTTTTCTTTCATCTGCTTCCTCTAAACACGTCCCCTAAAGCAGAGGAAAACTCGGAGTGTTTCCAAAGGCTGCAGTTATTATTCTGTCCTGTCTGTTTAATCACTTCACCATGTAAATACCTGCATTTTGATTGTAAACGGAGTCTCGGGAGATGGCAAAGTGAAGGCAGGTAATTTTCTTTAAGGGAAACAAGTAGCTTAAGCAGAATCCTGACGGAGCAGAAAGCAGAGCTGTCAGAAGCCATATGCTTGTATTTTCAGAACAGGATGTAGCAATCCAGGAGGGAAGGACTCTAGATAAATAAATGAGGCACCACTTGTGACAGGCAAAGCTTGTGTTGTTTTACCTATTGAACAAACACCGAGACTCCAATAGTCTTTGGCAGGAATGTCACAGGACCCAGCCAAGCCTGAGAACCCTGTTGTTTGTGTAGTGATCCAATCCCTCTCCTGAATGTCTTTACATATAAAAGGCAGATCGCTAACAATGGAATATTAACAGATTTGAGTGGAAGAGACGGTCCATGTGCAGACGCTGCTGGCAAAACACATCCCAACACTTATTTACATATATCCATGGTTCTTCATCAAAAGGGGGAACAGGGAGCTGAGACCATAGACATGTTTTTCATCTCTATGACCAACGAGAGATATGAGCAAGCCAAAGGTGCTCTTAATTCATTTAATTGACATTGTCATAATAAACTGCATCTGGATTTTTTCCCCCTTTACTGTGTTCCAAACCCACACCCTACAGCTGTAATGAAGTCATTATCCTGTTCAGAAAAGTCCATTTCAAGAGTCAAAAGTCACAGGAGATTGGGGAGGGGGATGATTCTTTTTTATGTTCCCAAAATGCTAGATTTGGACTTGGCTGCCAACATTAACAAAAAAAATAATAAAAAAAAAACTTCCAATCCAATCAATCAAGAACATAACACAGTTCCAAAGCCTTAAGGGTAGAATATAGAAAGCTCCTACTAGTTGTCTTAAAATATATACATAACAGTCACATATGCTTTTTGGATTCAGATCAGAATGAAAAAATAAAGTGGCCAGAAAATTCATTATTGGTAGTAATTGTGGGGTCTGTCAATAGGTAAACTGGATCACTGATATCTGTGTTTTCAACATAGCCATGATCACATCTACTTGCTGCTTTCAACACTGCCTTCCATTTCAAAGCTCTGACATAAAAATGTGCACAGAGAAGAGTATGTCTGAAGGTTGGTTTACCCACAATGAAAAGAGTAATCTGGTACCATGCCATTCAGTTCACTTCAGGCAAAGCCTCTCAGATTTTCTGCCCAGATGCCAAACAGCACAAATCAGGACTTGCTTGAAAAACATTCCATACCGACAGGATCATGCTTCAGCACAGTGGCATCTGACCCATCTCTTCTGCAGTTCCCAGGAATAATAGCTGTGCAGGTTCAACCTGATACAGCGCAGGCCGAGAAGCACAAGTCGGGCTGTTTCAACAGGAGCGTTTGCCAGGGCAAACCACAGCTGCGATGGTTTAGATGTGAAATGCCTCCCTGAAGAACACCAATACACAAGCTAAGATGGAATGGATAAACCTCAGGGGTCCCCACCCATAGGAAAAAAAAAAACAAAACAGGCAACTAAGGAATGCCGAAAGCAGGAAAAAAAAGTCTTCCTCAGGGATGAGCCTCTTAATTGGTTATCTAATACCAAGCAGTCAGCCCTGAAATCATATACATACAAGTAACACAAGACAGACTAATCATGTATTTATATATTCAGGGGTGTGTGTGTGTGTGTGTGTGTGTGTGTGTGTGTGTGTGTGTGTGTGTGTATGTGTGTGTGTAAAACAAAAAATAACAAAGAAAAGGGGCCATGATTTCAAGCAGGCTGTATATATACAAAGGATTAGAGGGAAGAAAGGGAAGGGGGAAAGGTATAATTATATTTTTATTTGTGAAATGTAAAAAGAAATTAATGTTAAAAATTGCCTCCTCAGGGATCATGTATATGAACACTTCTTCCCTAGCTAGTAGCACTGTTCAGAAACTTTATGGAACCTTTAGGAGGTGGGGCCTAGCTAGACACTTTGAGATTATAACCTAGCCCCCATTGCAGCCTGAGCTCACTGCTACCTGCTCTTCTAAGATGTGGCAAGCAGCCACAGTTCTGCTACCATAGGCACACTCTGTTATTACCCCACGCCTTCCTCATCAATGGACGGCATCCACAAAACATGAGCCAAAACCAAACCTTCTTTCCCTAAGTTGCTTTTCCTCGGGTATTTTAGCACAGGAGTGAAAAAGTCTAATATCTCAATCTGGGGCCAGAGAGCTGCCTCAGCAGTGAGGATCCTTTGTTGCCCTTGCACAGGACCAGGGTTCAACTCATAGCATTCATATAGTGGCTCACTACCATCTGTAACTCTTCCAAGGAGAGCAGGAATACAAGTGGTATGCAGACATCAAGCAGGGAAAACATCTATACACATAAAATAACTAAATGAATCAATAAAAACATGAGCTAAACCTGACAACACCAAACTTTTATGTTTGGCTAATCATAGAGGTGATAATACCTGCAGGTGCAATGCCATGGGTTTACCAACAGTTCATTCCTGCCAAATAGCTAGGAATCCAGGGTTAACAAAAATATCTCAAAATCACAACAGTTGGAGAATGACATTTTCTCTGCTTAATTCCAACTGGCAGGTAGAGTACTCTAAGAAATGTACAGTCCTATTTTCCCAGGGTTAGCATCAATTCTAGAAAACTGTGTAGACCAAAGAAGAAACTACTGTGAGTCAATGGTGGCTACTAATGACCACACACAGACCTGGTCCAAACTGAGATGTAAAAACAAGATAAACTCTAGATTTTAAAGAGTAGTATGAAAACACACACACAAATACATAATAGTTGACTGAGCTCTGATTACATGATAAAAGTGTGTTTTAGATGCATTGGGTTATACAACATGCAGATGTAATACAATATGAGGCTCTTACTTGTATCTCACATGTTTCTTGATTTGATAGAGCTTCTATATTTTCAATAACCAATTTTCAAGCTTAAAATATCAAATGTCACTCATTTTTCAGTCATGCTGAATATAATTAAATTTCTCAGTTAGGTCATAAATTAGGTTGCTATTTGTCTAATTTGAATATAATTGTTTTGAAATTTTGGACTACGGCTTAACCAAATACGTTGTAAAACAGATAGTGTGACTTTTTCCTGTGATTGAACTTCTGAGAACAATATATAATAGTCTACAAATGCAGTCACTAAAATGGATGTGTATCACTGTGTAAAGAATCTATGGCTGCACTTTAGAGGGATAGAGGAATAAGAAACATTTCCTGTGTTCAAAATGTTCTCTGTCCTGTGTAAGGAACAAGGTTACACGAGGGAAAAACTAGACAAAGGGGTATTATGGATGAATACACTACTCTTATTTTAAACATGCTATCAATTTGGTCCCCAAATATGTACAAGTATGCACACCGACTAGCAATGTCCTTAGCTTTGGTCAGAGAACCCTCTTTTCTTTCTCCAACTGTGGTTAATGCAAGATTTATGGTTAGTCAAGGTTCTGAGAATACATGACTATAGAATAGCCAGTTCTCAGTGGGACATACATAATGTCCCTTTCAAGGCTTAACCCTGGAACACTGCAGAAAGAGACAGGAAGAATATAAGATATGAGGGTTGTGAAATGCTGTCTTCTGTGTATGATATGGCCATTGTACTCTTGAAATGCAACTATGATTGTCTGTTTAGGATTGGGTATGTCAATATTTAGTCATAGACTGGGAAGAGGATTGTGGAGCCTGCCCCCTTTTCAGAGGGCTACTGGCAAATGATGACTGCTTGGGAAGTGGGAGTCCTGGTGATGGAGCCAAAAGTGAATTGTGGATGCTTCAGTTACAGAGGAAGGCCTGGTTAAACTTAGTGGATCTCAAAATAAAACCGACAAAAAACAAGATTAAAAAAAAAAATGAAGGTAGTATCTGTAAGCACCAATCAGTGTAAATCAAGAACATGAGGACTGTGTTCATTGACTGAGTCATTGATGTTAAGTTTTCGTGGTTCTGTAGAGTTTCATACTGACATGTCAATATTCAAATACCATTTTATGTAGAAAACATTTTCAGTATACTCAGAAGAATGTGCTCTTTGAGTACAGGAAGCTTTGATGGTTCATACCAGCCATTTGGTTGGCCTGGTTCAGTGTAAACTATGGAAAAATTAGCTATGGTAGCAGCACATCCCAAACCAGTATATAAGTAAGAGGACCAAGAGAAAAGATTTGGTGTCTAATCTGACTGCCTGTGAGTGAAATTCTACTAGTACTGCTGAGAGAAAGCACAGGCTTGGACCTAAGCTATAATGGAATGATTATTTGGTCTTTTCTTTTTAATAAGACAATTGCTTCCCCCAGAGTAGAATATTGTGTTAATTCTGTTTATCAGTAGAAGGAAAAAGTGGAAACTGTAATTGAAGTTAGTACATGAGAAGAGGCATTGTGTCTGCTATTGAAATTTGTCAGATACCAAGAGTCTATGACTCACATGTAATAATGCTGAGAACACAAAAATATATAAGCCAAATTATTCAAATATATAACTCAAAAAATAATTTGCATATTTTTTCAGTTTGAAATATTGAAGAATCTCAAAACTATGTGTTAAAAGGAACTGAAAAATAAGCAATCTTTTTAAAACCATGAAGCCTATTTGTTTTTGGTTCTATCTGGCTAAACCCAATCATCCTGATAATATGCACCTTGACATGACCTTCCTGACTTCTCAATGATCTCGGAAATAGGTGATGAGCTGAGATCTGCCTCAAACTAGCAGAAGCCATCCTGGGGAAAGATGCTTCTAGTCTGGCAGACAACCCAAGTAATGGCCAAAGCTTCTAAGTCTCTGATGGAATCTCAAGACACAGTGTCCATATGTTCTGAACAAATATCAAAGCTCTATGGTTGTACTTCACACATCTTTTCCACCATTCTTTCTGTTGAGACATAGCTCTCTTGCTCTTCCCTATCTATGGTCTCCAGGGTATGAGTCCCAGGGAAGAGACACTAAGGCCATCAGAGTCTTAAAAACAGAATACCCAAACAGTTCCTCAAGCTTTCTAATCTACAAAACAAATGTAATCTTTCCTTAGGTATTTGGGGCCAGATCTCCTTCCTCAACCCACGTTTGTTTGACTCGTGGTTAGTGTTAAAAGTTAGTGTTAATTAACCCTAGTTAATTAACCCATCTAGTAAACAGTGAGTATACAACGACAAAAAAAATCAAATGTAAAACAACCTATATAAATCCAGGTGAATAATAAGAAAATTACAAAGCTGATTCTTCCCTTATAGTAAACATGAGCCATATTTTCTTCTTTTTCTTTATTTGAAAAAAGTTTTATTCATTTTTACACACCAACCACAGACCCCCCCTCTCATCCCTCCTCCCACATCCCCCCTTTGCCTTCTCCCAAGGCCTACCCTCCATCTCCTCCTCCCAAAGGGTAAGTGCTCCCATGGGGGCCAGTAAAACCTGGTACATTCAGTTGAGGCAAGGCCAAGCCCCTCCCCCTGCATCAAGGGTGAGCAAGGTGTCCAACCATAGATAATGGAATCCAGAAAGCTAGCCCATGCACTAGGGACAGATCCTGATCACACTGCCAGGAGCCCCTCAAACAGACACAGCTACACAACTATCTCTCGTATGCAGAGGGTCTAGTCCAGTCCCACGAAGGTTTCACAACTGTTGGCCTAAAGTTCCTGAGTTCCTATGAGCTTGGTTTGGTTGTCTCTGTAGATTTCCCCATCATGATTTTGACTCCTTGCTTATATAATCCCTCTTCTGTCTCTTCGACTGGACTCCCAGAGCTCAGCCTGGTGCATGGTTGTGGATCTCTGCATCTGCCTCCACCAGTTACTGGATGAAGGCTCTATGATGACAGTTAGGGTACTCACCAATCTGATTACCAGGGTAGGCCAGTTCAGGCACCCTCTCCGCTATTGCTAGTAGGCTAATCTGGGACCATCCTTGTGAATTCCTGGGAATTTCCCTAGCACCAGGTTTCTCCCTTACCCCATAATGTCTCCCTCTATCAAGATATCTCTTTCACTGATGAGTGACATTATCAACCATGGCTGAGAGCTGAGGTTGGCTTTTCAATAATATCTGCTTTATATAAAAAATACTGTGGAAGTGGGCCCCTGAAAAATCATACGTTGATAAATACTTATGCACCTAACCAACTGCAGAAATTCTTCTTTATCCTAGCTTTCTGAATCCATAGATTCAACCAACTAGGGATCAAAAATACCTGAAGAAACTGTGTGACCATGCATGGAGTCACTTTGCTGTCTTACCCTTAAGTCACACAGTACAGATGCTTGCCAAGTACTTCCATTGCAGGCAATACTGAAAGTATTGTAAAGACTTCTTAAAGGACTGAAGAGCAGCTGTGGAGATGGCTCAGAGGTTAAGAGTACTTGCTGCTCTTCCAGAGGATCTGAGTTCAGTTGGCAGTACCCACATCAAGTGACTTTATAGTCACCTGTCACTCTTGCTCAGGGGAAGCCAACATCCTCTTCTAGCTTCAACAGGCACACACACACACACACACACACACACACACACACACACACACACACACACACACAGAGGGAGGGAGAGAGAGAGAGAGAGAGAGAGAGAGAGAGAGAGAGAGAGAGAGAGGAGGGGGGAGAAATAGCATACTCAGTGACATACATATAAATGAAAATAACTCTAAAACTTTATTAAATATAAGTAAATAGAGAGCACAGAATAATGTACATAGGTGGGTTGCAGATACAACAGTTTACACAAAGTGTGGGCATATATGCATACTTTATATCCACAGTATATTCTGGGATCAATTCCCCACAGGTACTAAGAGTTACTATATAGTTATTGATGACCAGACAGAAAGTGTCCCTTATAAATTTTCAATCCTATGTACTAAAAATCACAAAATATAGAATCTCCACCTAGATTATTAAAAGACATCCTTCAAAGGTCACATTTAAGGATCTTGGATTTGTTTAAAGTAAAAATGGGTCAATCCCAGCTTTCAGTGAGTGTGAGGACAACTCCTGGCCACCAGGAAAGCAGCAAGTGTTTGGCCTCCTTTCCCTACCAAAGTGTACTGACATTCGTTCATTGATTTTATTATTTGAATTTTTACATTTTTGATACTAAATATGATTATACAATTTACCCCTTTTCCTTTCCTCCCTCCAGACGAAGGTCATTATAGATAACCACAACTGATCAAAGTGCAGAGGACAAGTGACTCTATGGTGCCCACACCAGCTGACACTTCTACAACACAACTCCTAGAGCTGAGGCTCGGGGAACATCACAGAGGAGAAGGACAGAAAGACTGTAAGAGCCAGAGGAACAGAAATTCTGCTGTGGAATTGTGCGTCCTAGAAACGTCAGGGAAACTATACACACGAAGTCGCATCAACATGACTGCCTAAACAAGACCTAAACAAGAAGGACACCATTAGACATGCTAACATGGAAGGGGGAAATCTTAAGGTATCCCCACCTCTATAGAAGAAATTATGGCAATTAAGGAATAGTGGAAGCTGAAGAAACAGTCTTCCCTAGGGAAGAGCCCCCCAGTAACCAAGTGACCACCCTCATTTTAAAAACCATCTGCATTTCTCCCTCTCAGCCCAAGTTTCCACCTCACAACATTAAAACCAACCATGAAACGAGGCATCAGTTAGAGAAAGGGTTTGCATACACATCTGCATCTCTCCTGCCTTTCAATAAATCATGCACATGTCCATTCCCCTAGAGTGAGTAATTTACCTGTCATTTGGATTGGTGAAGGAGAATTAGAATACAGAATGGAGAGTTAGGAATCAGATGAGTAGCCATGTAGAACAGTTAATTCAGAAGCTATGAACACAGGGATACGTTGCCAAGTAAAGAACTTCCAAGAGACTAAAAGTGATCGTAGGAACAAGACTCACTATGACACCCAGAGGAGGGCCCCAGGTCTATACTGCATGCGGGCATGCATCAGCATCATCTTCTGCATGCATGCGTGCATTAGTCACTATTCTTGCTGCTATGAAAAACTACCTAACAGGAACAAATGAAGGGAGGATTTATTTGTCTTGAGGCTGGCAGCATGGTCTATGATGCATGGATCAGGGAAAAGTGAGGCAGCGGAATTGGCTCATAGCTATGACAGAAGCAATGAGAGGATGATTTCTAATCAGATCTTGGCTAATGAGGAACCAAAGATCAGTGAAATTTGGCACTCCTCTGCCTATCTCCTTTTCCCTTTTTGCTCAGTGTAGGCCCCAGCCCAGGGGACAGTACTGCCCACAGTCAGGGCAGATGTATCCTCCCCAGTTAATTATCTCTGTAAACACCCTCATACATACGCCCAGAGTTGTGACTCTTAGGGGAATCTAATTCCAGTCAAGTGGATGATAAAGATTAAACATTACAATATTTAAAATTATACTAATGGTTTATATTAATATCTGCACATATGTGATTAATACATGATGGAAAATGTGATGCAAAAGAACTAAAGGCAAATACCACTGAAACTCAAAATTGAAGTGATAAGGAAATGTGCTGAACTTCTCAGGGTTTCTGGCCATTCCCACTGGGTGGTACAGTAATAAACAAATCAGGCATCAGATTTTACATCTCAGTGTCAGAAATGTAGCCCTGATATAAACAACGACTAATTAATGCCAATCAATTACCAAAATGCATTAGATTTATTTAATAATCAGAAGTATTTGCAGTAAAATTTTGTAGATAATAAAATCTACAAAATAATGGAGTGTCATTCTTCATTTTCCCAAACTTTACTTAACTCAGATATACAAAACCAGCCTGAAATAGACATCAACATGTCAAAGACAGTCTCACTACCTGTGCTCCTAAATGCAGACGGAGCCCTATGCAGTGGGTGGTGAAGAACGAGCATTTACACTCACATAGGATCATTTCTAAGAAGTCTGGTTCTTTTGCACTATTTGTTAAATAAATGAATGTATGAATGAAAGATTGTTAAACACTTATCAAGTTGTAAGTAGGTACTTGACCCCAAAGCCATCAGGAACTTGTTTATTAGGGATGAAGGTGAGATGAAAATGCTTAGTTCTGACTGGGCATTAGCTGGGGAAAGGGCAATAACTCAGAGGTAGCTGTCAAGAAAAAGGAGGGGCCCATATTATGTGTAGATGAGAGGGTCTTAGGATGG
Source organism: Peromyscus californicus insignis (assembly GCF_007827085.1). Classification (NCBI taxonomy): domain Eukaryota; kingdom Metazoa; phylum Chordata; class Mammalia; order Rodentia; family Cricetidae; genus Peromyscus; species Peromyscus californicus. Next base: position 2,915,700 of record NW_026294534.1, read on the forward strand.
GTCTGTAAAATGACAGGCAGCCTCAGCTTTTCTCCAACTAAAAGTAAAAACTCCTCTTCCTGCAGACACATGCCTGTCTAGCTTTCCCTTTCAACAAGGCCTCCGTAGTTTTACTTATAAAATCACTAAGAAATCTATCTAAACCCAAGGGATTGTGAACAAGAAACAAAAACAAAAACGACAGAATACTTTGAAATTATATTTTCTAGTTCCTAACGTCTCCCAAAGATGTCTTGTTTTAGCGTGTGCATCGTGTGTGGTGGGGAGGGGCAGCAAGGGGGTTCTGATTTATCACTCTCCACCTTATGTCTTGGAAACAAGAGTCTTGTTGGCCTGACACTAGGGTGGTAGCTAACAAGTCCCTTCAATTCTCCTGTCTCTACTCCCCCATACTTCTGGGGTTACATGCACATGTTGCCATGCATAAATTTATACATATATATACTGGAAGCTTGAACTCAGGTCCTTCTGTCTTTCTGCTTACATATAAATGCTAACACAAGAGACTGTAGCACCTAGTGATCTAAGACATTTTTCTCTGGAATAGACATTGCCTCTGAACACCGATTCCGGCACTAGTACCCACAGCAGATAAGCCCACAAGATCTTCTTATGGGTTGGTTTCTTCCTTTCAAGGTGTGGAGCAGGGATGGAGCACAGTATGAAGAATGGCGTCTAACTGAAAGGGAAAGAATCTGGGAGTTGATATCAACAAAGTGGCCCCTTGAGAAAGGACATCTAAGATGTGGTACTGCAGCAGGGAAGAAAAAGAAGTCATGTAAAAGAGGAAAAGAGCATCAGTGAAGGTGAAGAGGCTGTGAATACCTGGAGGAAAGGCCAAAGTATCATGTCAGCTGAAAGACTAGACAACAGAATATCTAGTTTTCTCACTAACTTTTGCAAAGGACAGTTAGTCACAAATTTCACATGCCACACAGCATCCCCAGGAGGGTCAGGAAACTGGACCTGGATGCACTCACAGTAACTGAGCTTAGAAAAAGCTTATATCCATCAGGAAGGGACTGCCATACTGAAAGGCTGTGGACCACCAGTCATCCTCTATGGAATTAAGAGAAGAACAGAGCTCAGACAAAACACTTTTTTGTCCGGTTTCATAAGAGAACAAACATATGATAACTACCTTTGTATCTGGCTTAATTTTGTTATCCTTTGGTTCTACCTATCTTCCTGAAAGTACCAATATTTGACTCTTTGTCATAGTTGAATAATATTTCATTACATAATGTACTGCATCCTGTAGAACAGTCTCTTTGTGCTATTTACTTGTCTGTTTTCAGGGTGCAGCTCAATGTCATCCCATTTATCATTTTTTCTTGTAAAGTCTCCATGGCCACTCTTAACAGCCATCCAGACACACACATGCAAAAACAAGGCGGGACAGATGTTTTCACTATTCTCTTATCCATTATTAGAGCTGGAAAAGGTTTACAAGTATTGGATGATATTACCAAACAGCAGCTTGTACTGTTTCAGGTCATGTTCTGCTACCAGGGAAATGATGTCACTTGCCATGTGACCAGATCAATATGAGGTACTCAAATTTGCTCTTTTCTGAAATTCCTGTCTAATTTCAGATAAATAATATATTTTTTGTGCTTAACTTCCTAACCACAGACTTTCTGGTGGTAAAATATGCCTCTTCTGCTGCATATTCAATTTGTATTCTCCTGATGGCTAGAGATTTTGAGATGTGTTCATGTGTTTATTGGATGTTTGTATTTTCTACCTTTAAGTGTTTATTTGTACAGGAATTGGTAAAACAGGAAGAGATGAACAGAACTTAAAGTCCTTCTACACATTTTAACTAAAGAAACACAGGGAGCTACTTACAAAGGAGAAGGCCAATTAAAAGGGTTTTGAAACACCCTAAGTTATTAAACTGGGAAATTGTTTCCAACCCAGGATTGATGGGATATAGGGTAAGTAGTGTTAGTGGGGCATTCTGAGAACTTCAGCTATAAAGGATGGAATCAGGATGTGAGAATTGGTAAGAAAGGCAAGAGCTGAACCTAGAGAACAATGCCAGAACCTAATCTCTCTCCCACTTCCCCTCAGTTCTCCTCCTTGTACTGTGGAGCATGGAACCTGGACAACCAGGTGGGGGGAATCCTGGGGAAGACATAGAGCTTGCTGTAAAAGTATCAGTAGACTGGGAAGGAGACAAGTGGAAGACATCCAAATCATCTCAATATTATACATGGTGTTCACTAGGTTTCCAAAAGATAAGGTATGTATACCTCCTTTGGAAAGTGCTCAGTATTGCTTCCAAAGTCGGGTAATAATTGTGTCAAGAGTATGTCGACATGCCATCCTTTATATTTCTTTTCCAGAGGAATTTTAATTTTTTCTAATTAGTTCGTGAGACATGAGAAGGAGTTGGAATAAGTTCAAAGAAAGTCACTGAATGATTCTGAAAAAGTTTGAAAAGGAGGAGGAAAGGTAGTTAAGGAAGCAGGAGCCAGGGGAAAGTCTTAAGAAAGAAGTCGTAAAACAAGGATTGCAGAGGCCAGTTGGAGAGATGCAGAGATATTAGGTTTGCTTGTGCCAGGGATGATCATTGTAATAAATCCTCTTGATTCTCACTGTAAAGGAAATATTCTCCTTCAGATTTGATGTGAGCAGTGGAGTACTGTGCAATAGGAGTGACTGGCACACAAGCCATTTCTCAACTCACACTTCCCTTCATTTCATGTCAGGGAATATTTCAAAGGATGAAAGAATTGTAACTTAAATGAATAACAGTTCTTTGTAAATTAAATAAAAGAAAACCTGGCTTCCTTCTTCTACTAGCTAGAAATGTTACCAACTTAAAAGTGAGCTACAGAAAATATCTCTAAAGCCACAAACATTTACAACAAAATCTCTCAAAGAAAGATCAGCAGATGTGAGTGGTGGGCAAAAATCAGAGGAATCCAGCTTAAAGAAAAGACTTTTTTATCCCCTCTGAGTGACTTTACTGTGTTCCATAGCCTTCTTCACAACAGTGGAGGGGGAAGGGTTTAAAACTTAAAACTGGTTGAAAAAATAGACTAAAATTCATGTTTGTTCTTTCCTTTATAAGAGTTCATTTTATAATCTGCAGTTAGAAATCTCAGAGTAGTATTTGAGATGACTGATATGTCCTATGGTGCCTGAACAGCTTGTATAGGAAGTGAGGTCTAAAACTTACATGGACTCCACTCTTGCTACAGCGCTTCTATGAGAAACAAAACAGTGAACAAATCTTGAGAATCTCTCCAAAGACACCTTTCAAAGCTGCATCAGGGGAGGAAGAGATAACATAGCCCATCATCATCATAGTCCTTTGTGCCCAAGGCAGTTATAAATTCCATTGGGCAATAACTAAAAATCACAGAAAGCTGGTTAACAATGTCATGAACTTTCTAAGTCATATTGACTACCTCACAAAGCCTCACATAGCCAGTAATATTAACTAGGTAAGGGTGAGCAGGGTCCATGATGAAAGAGGAAGACTGTAGCCTATAAGATTTACATAAAAGTCTAGAAGTGAGCTTTCCTCTCAGATCCAAAGTGCTCAAATTATAGAATAGTGTGCTGATGTACAGAAGAATTGTTGCTTATTTCGAGAGAATGGCATTCCCTTACAAAACGAAAGCCCCATGTCTTCTGTGATATGTACATCCTCCAAAGGCCAGCTGACAACTACAGTATGTTCACCACCTGTCAACTCACGCTCTCAGCTTCTAGGGTCCCATTGTGTCCTGGATCCAAAGCACATTTCCCACCAAGCTACAGACCTGCTCCGGGTCATCTTATGAATGGACATCATTTATACCATTCACCTCACACTCGGCTTTTCTGGGGCAGAATGAAATATCACTGTTCATTGTATTACACTCCGGAGGTAAGAAGCTGTGGCTAGATTGACGAAATAATTATGTAAATAATGACCGACGTCTAGGGAAGAGTAATGGAAGAAAAAGCTGAATAACATTAAAAGTTAATATAGTTAATGTTAACCTTTGTAACTCTCCATAATAATTCAAATATAAGAAAATTGTTGTCGAAAGCATAGGAATATTGAAGCAGAGCAAAAACATCACAGTAAAAAATGAACACCCAGATTTCTGGGAAACTGAAAGATATTATTCTACTAGAATATTAAAAGCTAAACACAAAGTTTTATTAATTTTGAGTGCTGTTATTCTTTCCATATTAGCCTCACCTAGAGGATGGAGACTTTTGTTTTTAATCATGTGTGTCCATTAGGATCCTGAAACAACAACAAAACTGAAGCAAGGATTGAAGGATTGTTGCATTCTAAAAGAAAGAATAATCATTGGAAGATAAAATGAAGCAATCTTAGGGAGTTTCAGCTTCATCTTCCACTAACCTACATTGAGCTGATCATTCAAACTTATCAGCAGTTATGTTATAGAAGCACTTGTGACGTTTGTTTCCTGTAAAATCATGAGGGGTTTGTAATTAAATACAGGACAAAGTGAGAGTAGGGGGTTTGAAATTAGGTGGTTTTCGGGGAGTAGGTAAGCAAGGGAGAGTGCTGTTCCCCAGAAACTTCTGGGTTCCTGAGAAAACTCTGTTGGTCAATCTTGATGTGGAAATAACAGCTGAGCTCTCCAGACATGAAAAGAGTGATCTTGATGCTTTGGGAGGTCTTTCTTTTCCATGGAAAGACACTTGATTCTAAAGAGAAACACTGGATAGAGTCTGCAGTCTAACTCTTTCATTCCCACAAGGAGAGGCATAGAGTTATATATTTACCTATTTGGGTTTTAATAAGAAAATGAATATGACAGTCACCGAGCAAACCCACTTATTGCTTCCATTTTCTCCAATCAGTTAAGAATCTTTGCAACGTCCATAAATTGCCTAGCATTTGACTAAAATCAAAGTGTTGTCTATGGCTCGAAAGACGAAAGAAATTGTATTTGTCACTTTCGACATGAAATGGTAAAATATTTGTTGTGTTAGAGAAATAAATATTGAGGTCTCTCTACACCAGAGACTGGGGAAGATGGAAATCCACCTTGGAGAAAGTGAAGTATAAAAACAATTGTGTAAAATTCATGTAGCACTTGGCTTTTAAGAAACATTCTATCAATAAATTCCCAAGAACATCAGGATATGAGAGAGCCCAGGGAAAAGCATACATGTGAGAATGCACTTGTCTCACTGAATACCATGAACTTTGGACATGTTAAATGCTGATACCATGCCTTTATAATGATCTAGAAAAGCAGAGAAGCAGAGGCGCATGACTTACTGTGACACCCTTAGCAAGTAGCCATATTGTGATGAAGGCACAATGAGGATATGCTCTGTTATTACTCCCCAAGCACATTGTTCTGTTCTACTCTGCTAGCTTGAACGCCTATTGCTCCCTAGAAAGAACTTACAGTTCCCTTTACAATGCGTTTACAGTTGATTAAAGAATGGATTTGCAATTTGGAGTCTATAATTAGAGCAAAGGGTCTCTATAATTTTAGTTCCCCTCATTCACTAATGATGATGTTATGGAGATTAGCTACTATTATGAAGAGCCATGGCCACTAAAATGATTACGGGAAAACATGTATTAAGGTTTAGTATTCCCTTCTTTTACCACAGGAAGCCGATTATAAACAGAGTGTTATACAATGCTGTGAGGCAGGAAAAATAAGATTAACAATTAACACCTTGCTTAAAGGATTAGTCCATCTCTTATGCGGCGATGGCTTGTGTTCTAATTAAAACTCTTGGAGAATTGTGTGTGGCCATGTGTGAACTGATCTGTTCTTTCCCAGGTTCCTGCTGTGGACTCAGGGATTTAGAACAAATGGGTCAGTACATTCCATGATCTGGTGACAAATCTTTTCAGGATTTCATACTAGTCTTTAGAAGTCATGTAATACATTTTAGGGAAAGTCTCAGTATACTTTTAAAATACTTATCTACACTTAAAATATTTTAACTCCATTTGCTCATTTTGTGTGTGTGTATACGTGTATATATGCACATGCATGCATGCTATGGTACTCATGTAGAAGTCAGAGGACAACTTGTGGGGGTTGGTTCTCTCCTTGCACCATGTGGATCCTGAGACTGAACTCAGGTCTGAGGATGGGCAACAAACCCTTCAACCTGGTGATCCATCCCACTGACCTCTATTCAACTCTGTTTTGAAGTTCTTTAGCTATTGTATTTTTATGCATAATCCATTTTCCATATCTTTGTGCAACAATTCCAGTAGGATCCCACCTTTGAAATCACTAGAATTTTATGAAATACAAAAACAAAATCTATACAGATATCAAAAGGCGTAGTCTATCCACTCTGCCATGAGCAGGGAGAATCATCTTCATCATAGAAGTTTAAGGGAAAAATAACATTTCTATCTACAATATTAAATATTTTGACATCAGAGAAATGGCTCAGCAATTAAGACCACTTACAGCTCTTTCAAAAAATCCAAATTAAATTATCAGCACCCATGTAGGTAGCTCCAAGTCACTTGTAACTCCAGATCCAGTGAATGCGATACCCTTGACTAACTGCACACACAGTGCATATACATGCATCTGCATAAATAAGCAGTAAGTAAACATTAAACTTTTAGAAGTTATTCTTGTCTAATTAATGTTTGTGACTTTTAAAGGGTATATGTATTTGGCATAGGAAGATGTTACAGAATGTGTACAGGATTTAAAAAATTTGCAAGTAATAAAATATGTCCCTTTATTCAGTCTTTGTCAGTCATATCAACTCAGATGTCCAAACTCCTATATTCTCCTCTTTTCTTCCATTCTTTTAATTCAAGTTGGTAGGAGAGTAGAGAAAATTAAATTCATTTCTTCCCAAATTTGCTAACTATTCTGAGTATCGCTGACTTGGAATTATTTATACAATGGTGAAAAGATTCATCGCTAAGTTGAAAGTACTGAGAGAAATGTTGCAAATCACATCTGCCAAGTGACTTGTGGCTCAGCTTCAGGAATCGGGTTGTAGAGGAGGATGAAGCTCTCCTTCAGGCTCCACTAAGAACCTTACAACAGATTATTTAACATAATCACACTTAATGAGAAAGGGCAAGGTCACCACAGAGAGCAGAGGAGACCTTCAACTTGAGTCTATGTCCCAGACTAAGACGGATTCTACTACCAGGGACCTCAAGGCTCAGTAGTGGCCTATCCAGTAAACACATAAAAAAAGGTGATTGCATGACTGAAGTCCATGGCAGTGTCTAAACTTTAGGAAGTTTGATGACTTCATGATTTTTTTATTTGAAATTTATGAAACACCAAAAAATAGAATGAGGTCTTGCAAATACAGAGAGCAAAAACTCAGGCACTGGCATATATAGACGTAAACATATTTACACATGGCCACCAATCTTGAACGAAGCTTTGACAAGATTCTGTCCCACTACAAGAGAAGCATTCTAGTACACACACATGAACATGAGCATGCACACGTGCAAGGATCATACACGTGAGCACACATAAACAGGAACAAACACACACATATGAAGATAGCTAATTCCCTCTGTAGTTCACATGGAAGATTTATGTACGAAAATCTTCATACAGTTATTAAAATTAGCATAACAACAGGCTAGAGCGATGGATCAGCAGCTAAGAGAAATTGATATTTCAGAGAATTCAAGCTCAATTCCTGGCACCCACATGGTGGTTCACAACCACTTTTAAATCCAGTTCTGGGGACCTGGTGTCCTCTTCTAACTTCCACAGATACCATACACATATGTGCTACACATACATGCAGGCAAAACAAACACATAAAATAAAATAAATAAATCTAAAAGAATTTAAAAATAACGACATAACATTTTTTTTCTTTTTCATTTCTGTGCATTATCATAGATGTTCCACATAGCACTTTGTTCAGGAATTTTTGAATATTACATGTGCTAAGGGCATTGAAGCTGAGCAAAAACGGCTAGTTGATGAGGAAAACATAAACAGAAGTAGTTAAAATACATCATTAGTACTAAAAGAGACCTCAAATCTAAAGGAAAATATCAAAAGAGTTTGTCAAGTGATGGTAAAGTTGGTGATATAATTTAAAAATCTATTTATTATTGATGAAAGGAGAACTCCAAGGCTATTCTAGACAAAAGTCTGTAGGCTTTCCAGTTGTTCAAAACATAGAACTATTAAAGATAAGAAGGATGAGCAATTAGATGTTTAGCTATAAATAAATAAATAGTACTTTTAAAGACAACTATCAAGGAAAAGATAAACAATGTGTAAACAAACACTTTCATTTCAATAAAGTAAATGCTGCAGATAAACCATTAGCTCTTACATGGGGACGCCATGACCAAATCTCTGTTACACACCAATCTCATTCATTATGAATGGGTCATGAAAACATGAACGAATATAGAGATCTTTTTTTTTTAGAAAAAGGTGAACTGATGAAAGTCTAGATTAATGAGGCATTAAATGCAGGGCACAAGGCAAGTATGGACTGAAAGACACATGTAGAGAGGAGTGTCAACAACTGAAGAGATCAGATTTTATGCATAGGACGGAGGAAATGAGTCTAAGCAATGCTGCTGTTATTCACCAAGGACAAAGCTAATGCGGGATTAAGGGCTACAGGCATTGTACTATTTAAATGCATTGCCATGTTCCTCTGATAGAGACACAGGGGTGAGAATTGATCTTTGGACTGCTTTAAGATTATATTGGAATTTAGACTAAAAATTAGTGTAAGGAGTAACTTTCAAAATGAGTTTGATTTTTCAAGCCACTGTCACATTTTAGGTGATGCCACACTAAGCAAAAGTGGACAATTTGGAGAGAGGGAAGGAAGGGAGCCATGCTTAAATAACATTTTTATTCAGTTTTGGGGACTCATGTTCTTAGTTTCAAGTAATTTTTTTTTTTTTTTGGTTTTTTTAATTTATTTTGCAATACAATTCAGTTCTACATATCAGCCACGGATTCCCTTGTTCTCCCCCCCCTCCCGTCCCCCTCACCTTCCCCCCAACCCCCCCCCCCCATTCCCATCTCCTCCAGGGCAAAGCCTTCCCCACAGACTGAGGTCAACCTGGTAGACTCAGTCCAGGTAGGTCTAGTCCCCTCCTCCCAGGCCGAGCCAAACAATCCTGCATAGGCCCCAGGTTTCAAACAACCAACTCATGCAATGAGCACAAGATCTGGTCCCACTGCCTGGATGCCTCCCAAACAGATCAAGCCAATCAACTGTCTCACCCATTCAGAGGGCCTGATCCAGTGGGGACCCCTCAGTCATTGGTTCATAGTTCATGTGTTTCCATTCATTTGGCTATTTGTCCCTGTGCTTTATCCAACCTTGGTCTCAACAATTCTCGCTCATATAAACCCTCCTCATTCTCGCTAATTGGACTCCCAGAGATCCACCCGGGGCCTAGTCATGGATCTCTGCATCCAGATCCCTCAGTAGTTGGATGAGGTTTCTAGCACAACAATTAGGGTGTTTGGCCATCCCATCACCAGAGTAGGTCAGTTCGGGCTGTCTCTCGACCATTGCCAGCAGTCTGTTGTGTGGGTATCTTTGTGGATTTCTGTGGGCCTCTCTAGCACTTTGCTTCTTCCTATTCTCATGTGGTCTTCATTTACCATGGTCTCCTATTCCTTGTTCTCCCTCTCTGTTGTTGATCCATTAACTCACTATCAAAATAGAGAATTGAGGCCATACCTTGCCTAGCAGCAGACATGCAGCTTCCTAAGTCTCAGGAAGTAGAATTGGCTCTTCTCTCTGTCCATCACCTTTCTGAGCATGGGCCCCTTGATGCTCTGAATCTGTTTCTCTCTCTTTCTTCCCCTCCCACCTTCCATCTCCACTCGCCAGCATGTGGCCACTTATCTACAATGTGGCTGACTTCCAACTAGCTCAAACAACATAGCTTTTCTTCCTTTTCTTTTCTCCCATTCTTCTCCCTGAGGAAGCTGTTGAGATTTGCAGCTAGCCTATACTGGAGTTTCTCTTTTAAAATATAATAAAATTGTCATCGAGCTTCAAAAACAAGGATAGAAAATTGAATACATAAACAACCTGTGTATCAGTACATATATAACACACACCACCACCACCACCACCACCACCACCACCACACAAGGGATAAAGAAATCAAGCTAAAATATTAGGCAGGAAGCTTCCTCTCAACTGGGAGAATAGGGCATGCCCAGGTATGAATCATAGAAACTCCAAGGTCACTGTGTCAGGCAAGATATACCCACTATTGTAATAGTAGTATGACATGTTATGGGAGTAACCAACCACTCTTTGATTAGATTAGAGACCTGATCCATAGGAGAGAATCTATCTCCCATGCTATAAATTCACTCAAAATCCCATGGCTTGTGATGTTTTAGTCTCTAGGATGGAATTTATACACTGCTAAGACTCAGGGAATATTTTAGCAAAGGGAACAGGAAGAATATAGAATAAAGAAGAAAAGGACTGTGAAACGCTGTCTTCAGGGCACGACACAGGAATTGCAAATAAGATCACACAGTAGCTGTTCTGCATCCACTGGACCTGCAATAAGACTGGGCCTGTCAACAGTCAATCAGCGATTGAAGAAAGGCCCACAAACCCCTACCCTTCTCTTCTGTGCTATTAACTACTGGTGGATTCTGGGAGTAGGGGAGTCATTTTGTGTACCCAACAGTAAACTGACCAGGTTCCAATGGATAGGTGCAACCTAAGGTCACAAAGATGACCCTTATTAAAATCAGTGGGTCCAGATGGAAAAATGAATGAATGTGGGAAGGGAGGAAGGACAGGACAAGGGTGGGGGAGCCATAAGAGAAGCTTGTGTGCAAATGATCAGAATGGGTTATACACATGCATAACATCATCAAAGTACAAACTGAGTCAATGCAAAGTGTAATATAAAAAAGAATTGAGAAGTTGATAAAATCTGTAAGATATGTATATCTATATCTATATATGTTTTCAATAGTTTTATAATAAATATAGGAATTTTATTAAGACTAAAAACTTCAGCTGTTAAAATTGGGATATCTGGCCAGGTGGTGGTGGCACACGCCTTTAATCCCAGCACTCGGGAGGCAGAGCCAGGCGGATCTCTGTGAGTTCAAGGCCAGCCTGGGCTACCAAGTGAGTCCCAGGAAAGGCGCAAAGCTACACAGAGAAACCCTGTCTCGAAAAACCAAAAAAAAAAAAAAAAAAAAAAAAAAAAAAGGGATATCTGTTCTTTTCTTAAGATAATTTATTACAGGATGAATTCATAATTAAAATAGAAAATTGAATAGAAAAACAATATATACATGTCCTTGTGCACACACATAAACGCATGCGCACACATGCATACATACACAGACACACACACATAAAGGCACACACAAATGCACACACACGCATATATATACATACACACTCAACACACATATGCATGCACTCACTTGTGCACACATGTGTACACATATAAATACCCACATGTGCACACAGACATGTAAATGCACACACAAATGCATACACACGCACATATATGCACCCACACACTGTATTGCGCTATTTCCTTGTTCCTTCCCACCCTTCTTTCCCTATTCCTTGAAAGCTGTGGTTTGCAAGCACAGGCAGTTTTGCCCACCGAGCATGCAACAGCACCTGGGGCCTGTGTAAATGCCACTAATGCCACCTGGGGAGACAGCAAGAACATCATCAACATCTTACAACACAGAGCTGGCAACTCTGATTTAAGTAGTAACTGTTTTCCTATTACCTAAATGACTCAAAAATATTTTGCACAACATTGTATTACATCACTGAATTACTGTGAAACCTTTAACGTTTAGCATTTTTTTGCAGGAAATAGTAATATAGTAATTTAAATTTTCCCAGCTACTTATTAAATATCAGACCTCATAGGAAAATACATTTAAGACAAGTCCCTAAGGACTTTTTTTCCACTTTCTTTCATTGAATGGCTATGAACATCCCACTTAAGGTTATTTATTATTAAGAGGTAATATAAAGTCTGTTCCCACAGACTCAGAATGCCAGAGGATTGCAGTCTCCCCCACTTCTTGCTAATCTCTGATAAACACCCACTTATAATTAGGATCACATATAAAAACATTTTGAGTACAAAGGTAAGAGATTCTTAAGTTATTATTTTTGATAAATGAGAGAAAAAGTACCCTTTCATTTCCTCCCAAGAAGAGAAGAATCACAAACATTCGATCAAGCTTAGCGTAGTTCTTGCTTCAATCTTGCTTTTTTTTTTAAATCGTCTAATATATATAAACAACTCAAACTCACATCTCAAAAAATAAAAGACTAAAGACATGACAGGTTTTAGTTCAGATATTCTCATCAATATATAAAACCATCAATTTTCTCTCCTACCTACCAATTTTCTTAAATGTAAAATTTATCCCAAGAAGGTTTATACCCCTTTTCCACATGCCATGCATAATTAAAGCATGAAGAACTTAGCTAAAATATGCCGCATAGTGTAAATGTCAACAGGAAAGGCTCTTTACGGGAAATGCGACCAGGCCTGTTTATAAAGTTTTGGTGGCTTAGTTGAGATTTATTTTCTGGTTATCCTGGCACATCAATCATGTTTGTCAAGCCCTATTCCTTGCGCTGCCTTTTCCCACAAATAAAGCAAAAACTCTGACAAGAAAAAACAAAGACTACTCAAAACAGCATTGTTGTTGAGAACTTCATCAGTTCCGGGGCCAGAGAAAGAGGCGAATTTTACTTAATGTCAAAACTATGATTGCTCACTGAATGCTCCTCCCACCTTCCCTGTGTCCAGAACATTTTAGTAGAAATGGTTTTTGGAAATGCTTTCTTTTAGTTGAACAGATTTCCTTCCTACAGATAAAAGCTGTGATCATTTTGGTCATGTTGTTCACTCTTCTTCAAATCTAGAAGATAAAATGTAGTCACAAGTAACTGTGTGTCCTTCACTACCTGGGTCATGTTTTGCTTTTCCTCTATGTGTAGAGTGTATACTAATGATTTATTTTCATTAACATGTGCTGATATTCTGCTCAATCAGTGCGTGTGTGTGTGTGTGTGTGTGTGTGTGTGTGTGTGTGTGTGTGTGTGTGAAGGTTCACATACATGCATGAGTGTGCAGGAATATGTGTAAATATGTGTGTATCATATTGGGGGTCACAAATCAAAACCTTTCAGTGTCTTCAATTCTTCTCTACTTTTGTTTTTGGTGATAATCTCTCACCAAAGCTGAAGCTCACTAGTTTGCTTGGCTGACAGGTGAATAAACCCCAAGTACTTGTCCCCCCTGCACCCCAGAACTGGGCACACTCGCCTTCCTTCGGGTGGGTTCTGGGAAAAGAGTCCTCCTGCCTTTGCTTTGAGCACTTTCTGACCGAGCCATGTTTTCACCTTCTGTCCATTAATTCTTGGCTTGGAATCTGGGGTGGTTAAAATTATTTTTGCCCTTTAGTAATTTTTATTTTTTGAATGATTAATATACTTATGTTATTGTATATATTGATAGTGATAGTATCCACCCACCACTATCTCTTTCCAACTCCCCCCATGTCCCTACCCATCTCTCTCCCAACCCCCTTCCTCTTGTTGCTGCTGTTGGCGATGACATTCTGAGTCTAGTAGTGTCATCCATATGCACACGTGTATGAGGCCATCTACTGAAGCATGGTCAATCTACTATCAATCACATGCCCCAAACATGGATCTTCCTCTCCTAGCAAACATCAACTCTCAGTGACTTCTTTGATAAAGGGGAGGTCTTAGGGAATGTCCTAGATATGGGAGTAGAATGATTTTAAAAGCCAGAGGGCAAGAAGGTAGACAGAAACTTTTTAACTTCTAGATATGATAGGAAAACTACCCTCATGGAATCTCAACAATTTAGCTTCCTATACAAGAGATGAAGATAACAACACCAGTCCACAGGCAACATGGATGGGGAAATCTCATGGGAGCCTTCTTCTAGATGAAGTGCCACAGTAGTTAAGGACTTCTGAGTGACAGAATTAGTCTTTCTAGGTATGAACTTCCTAATTGGTTATCCAATACCAAGTGGTCAGCCCTAGAAACACATACAGTCAAACAAAAATTACAGGATTTAGCAGGTTGTACTTACGTGTTTGTTCATATACATATATATGCAACAATAATAATTAAATAAATAGAGTCCATGAATGACAAAGGGAGCTGAAGGGATGTGGGAGAGCTTAGGAAAAGGAAAAGGGAATGATATAGTAATACTTTAATTAAAAATAAAACAAAAATTTAGAAGTCCTGACAGACCTAGGATTACCATGGAAGCACACCTCAGGTGTGTCTATAACAGTATTTCTAGTTAGGTTTAGGAAAGACCCAACCTGAGTGTGGCTAGCAACAACCCATAGGATGGGGTCTCCAGCTGACTAAAAAAAAGAGAAACATGCTGAGAACTATCATTCATCTGTGGTGATATTTTATTTGTGCTCAAACAAATAAAGCTTTCCTGGGGATCAGAGGACAAAACCAGCCACTATATTAAACATAGAGGTCAGGCAGTGGTAGCACACACCTTTAATCCTAGCATTCAGGAGTCAGAGATTCATCTAGATCTCTGTGAGTTCAAGGCCACACTGGGAACAGAGCCAGGTGTGGTGACACATGCCTTGAATCCCAGCACTAGTTAACCATAGAGGTCTGGAGGTCTATATAGACAGACAGAAGTGATAGAGCTGGGCAGGAAGAGGAAATAATGTAGCTGGGCAGAGAGAGGAAGTAAGATGACAGGGCATAGAAAGGTATATAGACGTGAGTATACAGGAAGTAGCTCTCTCTTGGGCTGAGGATTTTCCAGCCATAAGAATGTAGCTGGCTTCTTTCTGATTCTCTTATCTTTCAGCTTTCACCCCAATATCTGGCTCTGGGTTTTTTTTATTATAAAACCTTTTAAGATTCATCTTACATTCATCTCTCTCTGCTTCCTGACTGTATACAATTCAACCAGCTGCCTCACACTCCAGATACTCCTTCCTTCCCATGGTGCACTAGATCTCAAACTGTGAGCTATTATAAGCCTTATTTCCACAAGTTACATCATCAAGCACTTTGTCACAACAATGCAAGAAATAGCTAACATGGAGTCTAACTGTTATCTTTGCAGATCATAGGCATTATTCTTAGTGGGAGAGCTGAAGTCATAATGCCATTCATCCTGTCTGTGCCCAGGGAGCTTTTGGAAGGTGTTAAAATGAGTGCAGTAGAGAGTCCTCTCCTCTGATTAAGCTATGTGGAAAGGCAGAACCTGGATGAAGCATGTGTTGAGTGCCTCTGTCATGTGCCTGTGAGCAGAGACAGCCTTTCCAGGGGCTTCTGTTAGGTCTGATCCTAATACTACATGGTTATCATTCTCTCAGAGAAGGTTATTGCCTATAATATGGTATTTCTTTCCTTATCAAATTGGCTCTCCACTTAAGCTGTATTCTACATTTTAAATCATTTTCACACTAAGTATAATTATGTGTCAGTGATTTGTCTCAAACATGAAGTTTCATTCTCTGGAGTTCTACTATTGCTATTTTATCAATTTAAATATTGGGTTTATATGTTTGCAAGTACTTTAATAAAAAGAATTTACACTCATAAATAAATAACATAGGGAGTTGTTTTGTTTATTAGATTGCTGGAGGCATTTGAATTATCGATTTGAAAACTGACATAATCACCACATTCTGTAGTTAAGTTTTCATCAGTAATATACATCATTAGGCATATGATCATTCCACTCCTGATGTTTCCTTAGAGAAGGCGTACACATATTTGGTCTCTCTCTCTTTCTCTTCCTCTCTCTCTTCTCTCCTCTTCTCCCTAACCTCTCTCCCCAGCCTGCAGGCAGATCTGATTGTTGGAATGTCTTTACAGACTAGTATAGAACCAGAGAAGAGTCCTCTCTTCCTTGATTTAGGCCAGCCTCCCTTTATGAAACCAGACTTCCCACAGAAACAGGATGCTTGGCTTATTCTCCCTCCTGAGAGACTTTGGGGTCACCATGTTATGTCAAGGAGAAGACTTCCAATTCTGGGGGAAAAAAAAGAAAGAAAAATCCAAACTTTGTGGATACTTCATAGTAACCTTGGTGTCTAAGGTCTGAGCTCATTGCTACCCTAAGCTCAGGGAATTGCATACCTTAGCCATGACGCTGAATAAAGGGGTTGTTTTTACACACGCTTGCCTGTCCCTGAACTCATCCTATTGTTTAGAAGCTAGAGTAGGCACCAGGTGTTGGGATATGTCATTGAAGAACATTGACTTCTACTTTCTGACTCGTTCTTTGTCCCTGTCACTAATGTTGTTGTGATAGTTTATATCTAACCCTTCCCATGGTGGCTCACAACCTTGGCTATCCACTGTAATTACTTGGGGAATTTCACAAGCCCCAACATCCAGGTTCTATCACAGACTAAGTGAGCCAGAAAGCCCAGGATCTGGACTAAGTCACATATTCAGCACCTCATATCACGGCAAATGTATGCATAATAGAGAAAAAGTTCTTTATACCATATATGCCAACACTCGACATCTCAAACATTTATAACAAAGAATCACACCAGCTGTCCCTTCTTTCACACGCTCTTATGTATTTGTTCTCTGTGGTGATATTTTGTTTGTGTTCTAACAAATAAAGCTTTTCTGAAGATCATAGAGGCCAGGCAATGGTGGCACATGCCTTTAATCCCAGCACTTGGGAGGAAGAAGCAGGAAGATCAGGAGTTCAAGGCCACGCTAGGCTATAGGAGATTGAATCTGTCCCAAAGAGGAACAGCCAAGTGGTGGAGGCTCACGTCTTTAATCCCAGCACTTGGGATCTCATGCCTTTAATCCCAGCGCTAGGGAGAAGGAGACAGGAAGTGATATGGCTGGGCAGAGAGAGGAATATAAGGCAGGAGGAGACAGAAGCACAGTCCTCTTTCAGTCTGAAAATTCAGTAGAGGTAAGAAGTGGCCCTTTAATCCCAGCACTAGGGAGGTAGAGAGAGGAAGTGATACAGCTGGACAGAGAGAAGAATAGAAGGCAGGAGGAGAAAGGAGCTCAGCCCCCTTTCAGGCTGAGGAGTTGGCAAGACAAGAAGTAGCTGTGGCTTGGTCCTTTGTCTCTCTGACCTTTCAGCATTTTCCCTCATATCTGACTCCAGGTTTTTATGATTAGACCAGTTAGAATTCTAGCTGTAGTTCTCAGTTTGCTTCCTTTGTACATTTATTCTCCTAGTATTCTGAACCCTTCTATATGACCCACTCTGTATCTGTCAGTATCTAGGGACGTGTCATAGCACAGGCAATACACCAGGACCTGTCCTAAGAAGATTTGCAGTTCTGTTCTAGAGTCTGTAGGGGACTACCCATTTCATCATTGCTTCTATAATGCTGACGAAATTGTTTCATTTGCTATTAAAAGATGGACTTCAGTCCCATGTGTGACTCTGTGGACTACATTACTTGGAAAGCCCTGTTCATGAGTGCATAAATAGAGCCACAAAATTATACAGTAGGTCATAAATCATGTGCTAAAATAGGCCACATGACAGTTAAACACCATGTGGTCATCACCATCCCCAACACAAATGCTTGATGTCCAACGTAGAAAGCAAAGCAAAGATCAACTTTGCTCAGTAAATGCCAGCCTTCACAGGGTGTCGGGAAGAAAACAATGCACCCATTTCCCGTCACAGAAAATCTTACTTAACTTGAAAATTGATAAACAGAAAATATTATAGAATCTATTTTGTAAAATCTACCCAGCAAAACAGGTTGACACTATGCACATACTATACCAGAGAAAGTTGAGGTGAAAGATGTAAGTTATGGCTTTAAATAACATTCAGGTGGATCACAAAAGATCAATGAGAATGAAAGAGAAGATGGAGTAAAATTCCAGGTTGTCTTTTTAACACTTACTTTGGATGAGTAATAAGACTCACACTTCTCTTAAATGAATTTTACCTTATATGGATTTTTAAATTTAGTGACTAATGCTCACATTTCTGAAAATTATTCTTGGCATTGAACCTATTTAGATATCACCTTCAGGCCAAGAGAAACATTCACCCTCTCATTCCTTTCTAGATATTATACATAAAATACTAATAGTGTACAAGACCTGGTTCACCTAAATACTACCTCTTTTTTAAAACATAAAGATTGTATTTGATTTTTCTGGAAACTTAACATCTCTATAATTTGAAATTTAAAAACACTTCTCTAGGTAAGAAATGGTGATACTTTACCTTTGTCTGTAATCATCACTCCAAATTAACAAAATAAAAAACAAAGACAAAAACAAAAAACCTGTAAGTTACTTTCCACACACATAGGAAAAGAAAACAGAATTAATTAATGTTGGAAGCCAGTTTGTATCCTCAGATGGAATGATGGTTGACTATTTATTTCCACCTGTATGGCTGAGAAAACATAATATTCCATACATATTGAAACAAAACTTTCTCTATGGCAGAGCACACATATATATTCAAAGTTTCATTCAAGGTGTTGACATCATCCTTTACAGCACCCCATACAGTCTGGATCTTGCTTTCCTTGGGGATTACCTCAGCAATAACTACCAAGATATCTTGGCTTGGGGTACCGACTCTAATCTAAGTATTTCTCCTGAAAACACAGGCTGGAATATTTTAATTCAACTCCACTGGGAACACATCCACTTAAGACAAATTATCAATTTCCTGAACTTGTTTACTCAAAGAGATGTTCTACCTCAAATAAAGTCTAGCGCTTGCCTGCCGGTGCTAACCTCAGAGAGCAGTCTCCTTGCACCCATCACTGCAGATCTACACCTAGCTGCACACTGAGCAGACGAGCCCTGCAGCCAGAAGCTCAATAGCAAGGAGACTCACGAAAGAGTGAGGAAGAAGCAAACACGTCCATCTCACCAACCCTGCCAACAACATCAGCTTGAAAAGCAGAGAGGTATCAGGCTGTGGAAGGATATCTCTCCAAAGACTGTTGTTTTATCCGACAACTGGTTACTGACACCTGTAGCAGGTTTGTCCCTGCCATACGGGATGGGAACACATCTCATTCACTCTTGCAAAGCTCAGTATCATCTTGTCACTATATCCAGTAAACAACCAGTCAAAGGCAGATTTCAAATATCTCAAGTAGTCACATAGCTTAAAAGAGCAAACAGGGTGTTAACTAAGAGAAATCTCAGTACCCTTTTTTTTCCCCTCAAATCCTAGAACTACACAAACTGGATGCAAAGAATCCAGGTAATTATATGGACTCTGAAAAACTGACTTCTTTATAAGAAACGTAAGTACTTGCTGATGCCTATAAATTAACCATGTATTTTATAGCAGTCCAGTGGAGACGAAGAAATTTTAATGAATGTTCTCAAGCTTCCACTGCTGTTTAGCTCATTCCAAATGATAGCAGTCACTACAGGATCATTGGGTAGATTGGGGGAGATTGACTGATGGACTTTTTTTCATGGTGCTAGATTTTCAGGAATTTGTGGAAAGTGAGAATTTGATCCATATTTTGAAACAAATCTTCATTTTCGGTGGATTCTATCCAATTACTTTTATAATACACCAAGATGAGTATGCGTGATTAAAATATGTAAAGGTTTCAAAAGTGTCTTAGAGTAAAAAGGAAACCTGCTCTGCTTCAAGTTCCAATAGGTTCCATACAAGTTTTAGTTTAGTAAACAAATAAATGGGTGCCAGCTTTACCTTTCAGCCCAACTTGTCACAAACTAGATCATTGTCCCTCTAAATAAAGTCTTTCTCATAGTGTCTCTTTTGGATTTTCCCACACAGATAAAGAAGCAAAGAAATTTGCCCAGAAAATCAGTTTATTTGAATGAGGTGTCTCTTCACAAAAAGGAAATGATAAGAACACTAACAGATGTCGTGGGATAAAAGAAACAGATGAGCCAAAGCAGAGAACCCTTTCTAGAAAGGTAAATCCAAGAGACAGTAGCATCTTAGGAGCACATCAGGACCCCAGGAGATAGTAGAGGAAGGTGTTGTGCTGAAAGAACACCATGTCAATCAACACTTCTGCCCAGGGCCAGGAAGGAAAACTACTTTGTATATTTCTTGAGAAGTTGAAGTTGCTCTGATACTACAAAGATTTATGTCCTTAGATGAAATTGGTTTTCCTTTATTGAAAACGGAATGCTGGACGCAGTCCCCTTGAGTCATTTATTTTGTAACTTGGGCTGGCTAGATCCATTTAACCATTTCCCATGACTTAAGGGAAGGATGATTTTCAGTTTCAAATAAGCAGTCATAAGCTCAGCAGAGCAGGAAGGATAAGGAGGCTGCCCAGGAAAGAGAGGAACCTCAGCCAACCCTACTCGTACAGGGTCCTGCCCAGAAGTTGATGACCTTGGCCTTAACATGTTGACTCACTGCTCCTCCACCTGAAATGCTCCTTTAAATGCTCATGTGAAATTTCACCAAAACATTCCTTATGATCAGATCTTTATTGAGTAGCCAGAGTAAGTCAAAAGAAAATTGTGAACGTTTGCCTTAGTACTGGCTTATGGCACTGGAAATTTGCCCTTCCTTTCCAAAAGGATGCCATGTCAAAACCTCCCTAGAAACAACCTAGGCAGGCTTCTATCCCTGTAATGTCTGCCTGCCTCCACTGGACAAGGAAGAGTTTCTTTATTCTTCAGTCACCTATTTTCACCTCACACAGCATTAGCTGTTGACATTACGGGTATAATCTTATCATGAACATTCAATGTTATAGTGATACCCACGTACTCCTCTGGAATCTCTCTGGGTGCACTTCCTTAGAAACACATTTAAGGGCTTAGATAGCTCAGGGGTAGAGCATTTGCCTAGAAGGCAGAAGACCCTGGGTTTAAACCCCACCACCACCACCACCACTATAATTTTCTATTTTAATTAATAATAATAATAAAGTCAAACACTTGCCTTTCACTGGGGTATTTTACAATCTTGTTAATTTCTTCAGATGAAAACTATGTTACTCATAAATTGCCCAAGCTTTGCTACTGAGGGGACAAACTACAGCCAAGACAGTTCCTCATATCACTTCAGTTTTCTTGCTGTAGAATTGACAATTAGCACAAATTGGCTGAATCCATTACAGTCACCTCAATCAGGAGGAACAATGACAGCAAAAAAGCCATATTTACCACCATGTTTACATGAGATTAAACTCAATAACTGTACTAAATCAGTAGTCACTCAGTGATTGTCTCACAGGCTCTTCCACAGTACCTGTAAAGCATCCCATGTCAATGCACCCGCTTTAACAGCAGAAGAGAAAACATGACTTCATCCACTGGAATCCAAGTTGACTGAGGTTCACCTCACAGGAACTGGTTTTTTACTTGTTCATGAAGACTGATATGTTTAGAAATGATTTGCATCATTAATACAGAAAGTCAGTCGGCAAATGATGTCATATGAAAACACAAAATTCTATGTATAGCCAATGAATCGGGTTCATGACATATCCTGCTCCATCTCTCCAAATGACTGAGGGAGCCACTACCCAGTATGTTCCTTTCATGGTTTGCTATACCTTCATGAGTACAATGCCCATGTCATGTCCAGAAAACATTTAACAGCGCTCCTCCCCATCAAGGAGGATCCAGAAAACTAGAAAAGGACCAATTTTTACTAGAGGTAGGACACAGTAAGGGGGTGAGAGGGATAGTGAATTACAGGTAAAAAGTAGAGAGATGGGATATGGAGGGTTGCCAGGTTTATGCAGCAAGGTGTGTGAGAATACAAGGGTAAACAGATATGTATTAATAATACATTTTGCATGAACCTTGGCTAATCACAGCAGTGAAGAAATTCTTGAAAAACTGGCCAATAATTAGAAAATTTAGCTTTGCTTTCATTTTTATAAAAGTAGGAGAAATTTAAAAGATTAGATGCAGTAACACTCTGATTAACAAATTACTCAGACCGATAGTACAAGATCCCTATGGAGAGAGGTGTTAGTAACACATTTTTTTTTTTCTTATTGAAGTTGGAAGAGCAAAAATCAAAACTTTCCCATAAACTCTAAGTATCTCTTTATTGGAAAACATCAAGAAAATCCCTGGTTAAAAATATAAAGTGTAAATATAAAACTGAGTCCATATTCTGAATTCTTAAGTAGGTAGGATGGATATTGGAGCTGATTGGTTCACTGAAAAGATAATAGCTAGTTACTATTGTAAAAAATGATCTTCTAGGACAAGTTGCCTGAAAAAGTCATTAATATTGTATTTCTTCTAAGGGAAAAGACAAGTTGCAATCATGAAAGTATAATATACTCAACCATTCACTTCCTAGGTTTTTCCACAAAGAGAATACTTCAGATTAGCTTTCAAGACTTGATTTCAATCCAAAGTTAAATTTTCCTGGAAATTAAATTCTTCTAGTAAAGCTTCATTCTTTCCAAACCCAGAGAGAGATAAATCATATTTGGGGCATACAAGCGAACATATATGTACCCAGACATGTATGGAATGCCTACATATCACAAACAAACAACAAAAATGTAAATAACTCAGTAAAAATAAGTAAGACATCACTTGAGAAGATAATGCAAAAAGAAATGTATTTCAAAAAGTCATATAAAAGTGTTCAATATTATGTTAGAAGGGATATATGCCCTAAATATACAGTGAGCTACAGATTTTTGCCTGGTAGGATGGCTAGAATTAGAAAACTAACTACACTCAATCTTCTAAATATACAGACAAACTCAATTTCTGATTGAGGATGCTTAAGGAAATATAAGATAATTAGAAAAATATATACAAATTCATGTCCTTTTGTATCCTTAAATATGACTCTAAGCAGAGAAGCCAAGAGTCACAGTGACTTCATAAAAATTCATTTTGTTTTGTTAGTTCAAAGGGCTCTGTCCAGAAGACAAAAGGACAGATAAATTGAAACCCTCACTTACTGTGGGCAGTGATGTAAAACAATTATTTCAAGGAGTATTCTATCATATCTTCATGGGAACCCTTCACGGCGCAGTTTTTCAAGAAACTTCCTTGTTCTAACTCTAGTTATACAGTTGCCCCACACCTCCTTATCAATGTTCCAGGACAGGTGATGCCTGCAAAGGTAGATAGTATCAAATCCTGCAACTCTTCTTTCTCCCCCATTCAAACACATGATAATTTCAATTATGTTATCTGCAGTAAATGATGAGCAATATTATAACCTAGGAAACACTCTAACAATAGAAGTATTAAAAGCTGACTAAAACTAAAGCTCAGTCTACCATATGGCCCAGCTACACCACCTCTTGGCATACGCCCAAAGGACTAAACATCCTATTCCACAGACAGCTGCTTCGCCATGTTCATTGATTCTCTAGTCACAATAGCCAGAAAATAGAAGCAACCTGAATATCCTTCAACTGACAAATGAATACTGAAGTGTGGTACATATACAATAGGAAACACTATTTAGCTGTAAAGAAAAATGAAACCATGAAATTTGCCAGTTATCTGATATAGCTAAAAAGGATCATATTGAGTGAGATAACCAAGACCCAGAAAGACAAAAATGGAATGCTCTTTCCCATCTACAATTCCTAGCACTAAGTCTTTGGACATATGTGTACTTCTCACCCTCATCAAAGAAATTTTTCTTTGCAGCAGACAGAAACCATTACAGAAAACCACAACCAATCGAAATGTAAAGAACAAAATATCATGTGGTGCCCAGTCCCAGCTGGTATATCTACAACACAATCCCTACACCTAAGAATTGGGATCATTGTGGAGGAGGGAGTGAAAAGATTCTACGAGCCAGAGGAACAGGAAGTTTGCTGGGAGAGTGTATCTCCTAGAAATGTTAGGGAAGCTGCATCCGTGAATTTCCTCAACATGTTTGCCTAAAGAAGACATGAAGAAGGATGGTACCAATAGACATGAAAGGCAAAAGCTCACAGGGTAGCTTTAGACAAAGAACTAAGCAATTAAGGAAGGTTCGAGAGCCTGAGAAACAGTCTTCCCCAGGGAAGAGCCACCCAGTTGGCTATCCAATACCAATTGGTCAGTCCTGAAATTGTATACATACAAAGAACATTACATGATCTGAGCAGGTTGTGTTTACATATTTAAGAGTGTGTGTGTGTGTGTGTGTGTGTGTGTGTGTGTGTGTGTGTGTGTGTATGTGTACAATTAGAGAAAAAGAGGCCATGAATTTGAGAAAGGGGAGGTGCATGAGAGTGACTGGTGAGAAGGAAAGAGGGGAATGATATAATTATATTTTTAAAATTAAAAAAATATTTAAAAGTTAGCTAAAAACTTAAAGAGAATTTACTACTGCAATTTCCCATGTCCATAATATTTCTGGGCTACAGGTGAGTGTGTGGAGTAGAGTTATGGGTAAAGAGTAGAACAATTATGCCCAGTTGTGGTTTCATTGGTGCTACTGTGATAAAACACCCTGACAAAGGCATCTTAGAAGAAAATTGGATTTATTCAGCTCACAGTTTTAGGTTAGAGTCCATTGTAGGAATGTCAAGGTGGCAGAAACCTAAATCAGCCAGTTGCATCACACTCACAATCAAGAGCTGAGAGGAAATGAATGCATGGATGCTTGCTTTCTCATTCATCTATAGGTCAGGACAGTCAGCCAAGGGAATGGTGCCACCCATGGTGCCCTATGTCTTCCCAAATCAGTTAACAACCCAAATCCCCCATAGACATGCCCACAAGCCAACCTGACCTAAGCAATTATTCAACGAAACCTCTCTTCCAAGGTGACTCTAGGCTGTGTCATGTTGGCACAAAAAAAAACAAAAACAAAAAAAATCTAACCATCCAGCCAGCCGACTCAAACATATTGAAATATGTCTGCACAACAACTTGTACTTGAATTTTCAAGTGAAAATTATTCACAGAAGCCAAAAAAAGTTTAAAGCCCAGCACTGAAGAAAGTTGGATAGTCATACATAGAACAGTGTTTAAAATTAAAGAGAAATGAACAGCATGCATAAAGTAATATAACATTGCACTAAGTGAAACAAGCCTGTCATAAAACCTCACATATTAACCCACTTTTTAATATGAGCAGAAGACAAGTCTATATAGAGATAATAGACATGGTCTCATAGGCTTGTATGGGGAGGTAGAAAACAGAATAATTGTCAATGTGTACAGTTTCTTTAGGGTGATACAACCTCTCTGGAATTGGTGGTGGTTGATGACTAGACATTATTAGTGAATGGACTAAAATATGTTACTTTGTTTACTGAAAATTGGTGACATGCATAAAATGTAAGCCAGACCTCGGTGAGGTTATAAAAATATGCACATACAGCAGAGCAAAGTTCCCCTCTGGAACTACACTCAGAAGGTTTTCAAGTGGAAATAGGTGTACACACAGAATCCTTATCTGAACATGAGTTATTCACTGTGTTACCATTGTTAAATCAAGGGTTAGGGAAGGAAGACAGCATTGGAAGTATTGGGAGGCCACAGTATTGGGAAGCCTGGTTTTCATCATATTGGGCTATCACACTGGGATGACACATCACTTGATATCCCTAGACCTCAGTCATCTCCTCTGCAATGTACTATGTATGGACCAGAATACCCCCAATACCCGTTGTCTCCAAGACTCCAGCATTTTCATTGAATTTACACTTTAATTGCCAACTTACCATCTTCCTGTTCAGCACATAACCTATATTTCCTTTTCTAGGTTTAACACTGAGATAACTGAAGGCAGTTTCCCCAAACTAGCACAGCTGCTACCTTACTTCTCCATAAGGACAAGGGACAGCCTGAGCCTTGAATGCCCAGTAGTGCTATTCACTTCCTGGCAGTCTTGGAGAAAGAAGTTTGGTTAGAAGGAAAGAGATATAGGTTGAACAGGATAAAAGTCTTCATGACAGAGCCACAGAATAGCTCCCAAAGGGCATTAGTGTGGGACTTGGCTACAGTGTTAAGAAATCAATCTGAACACTCACAGTATAGCTTGCGTTTTATAGACTCTGAATATGCTCTGGCCAGTAACAGAGACATTTGTTATCCACACTGTTCTTGCCACATGATGCACTTCTGAACATAAAATAGCAACTTCCAGCCGTGCAGAATAAAGTGATTTCTATACATTACTGAGAAATTGAGCATGGTGACAATGGACTGGGGAATGGACTTTAGAAGCAGAATACTTTAAACTGTGTGAAGTTATCCATAATATTGACTAGGAGGGATGGCTGGGGGCAAACTGCCTAAAATCTTCCTACTTTGACAAAGGTCAGTATCTCCATAAGGGGAGAGAAAACGTACTTGGAGCATCTCATTACTAGTAACTCAGTCTATTATGATGCAAGTTATTTATGCTATGGAACTAAGACTGGAAATTGAATCCCCTGAACTAGCTTTCATGTTTCACCATGAAAGTTGCTCCAGACATTCTTGTGTATTGTGTCTTTAAAACTTTCATTCACGATTGTGGCCATTCTCTTTATATTTATTTCTCAGTATCAAACAGCTGCCAGAATGGCTCATATTTTGCTCAAGAATCTCTTTGTCCACATGCAAGCTTCACAGTGATTACACTCGCTCTGTCTGCATAGCACGTACGGGTCTCAAAGCAGTTTCTCTCTGAACTGCTTGGTTCGGTGACCTTCCAGGTAGATGTCAGGCAGCCATAAACCCTCAGAGAGAAACGTGCCCTGCTGTTCTGCAGAAGGCAGCAACGACAACATCTTTAGTATGGAATGACTTTTCCATAGGGAGACCTGGGCACTTGAACACCTCTCACTGCAGACTTCTCTTCCTCATTTCCTACTCTGAATAACTATGTACAAACATAACCAAGTCCCAGTACACATACACAGGAGGTTTTGAGTGGGAGGAAGAATGCTATGAAAGGAAATCAGACTAGCAAAATAAGGAAAGACAGAGGTCCACACTGCCTTGTAGACAGCATTCCTGTGCCCAGTGTCTATATTGGCACTATTGGGCAATATATTCTCATTAAATGACATGAAGGCAGACTCCTGTCATATTGGAACTTTGTTATAGAGAAGAATGTCCCAAAATATAAGGCCTTAAACACCATTTTAGTCCATCATGCTGATGAGGAAGTTTTAAACTAATTTTCACTTCTAAAAATAGACAGAAATGAGTGATAACCACTTATTCTTCCATGAGACATAGCCCGATAAATTAGTGGGGAAATGCCAAACGTTTTAGCAATTGTTGAAAATAAATGTTACGTTATGGCACCCTTTCTACTCTTATGCACAAATGAAATATTTTAATATGATATATTAAAAGAAAGAAATCTGTCTATACACCTGTACCCATCATTACTATCCATCATTTTAACACAAACTTGTGAGTTGAAAAGGTAAACTTCCATGAAAGAATCTTGAAAACCAGTATGCCAATTCTGCCACTCTGTAGAGAGACTGCTGTGACAGGGAAGTCAGTAGGCTGCTAGTGTCATAGTGTCATGTCGATGTGACACAAGCTAGAGTTGTTTTGGAAGAGGGAACCTCAATTAAGAGACTGCCCACATCAGACTGGTCTATGACAAGCCTGTGACTGCATTTTCTTGATTGATAATTACTATGGGAGGACACAGCTCACTGTCGAGGGTGCCAATCCCTGGGCTGGCAGTCCTGTGCGCTATAAGAAAGCAGATGAACAAGCCAGGAGGAGCAAGCCAGTGAGCAGCACCCCTCCATGGACTCTGCACCAGCTTCTGCCTCTGGGGTCCTGTACCAACTTCCCTCAGTGATGGAGTGTGACCTGAGAGTTGTAAGCTGAGGTAAAGCCTTTCCTCCACAATTTGATTATGGTCACATTTTTATTTTTATCATAGTGACAGAAACCCTAACTAAGACAGTCACTCTCCATTATTCACCAGCCACTCTCGTCACAGACCCTAGCTCTTCTGCTCCAAGATTGGATTTTCCTTGGCCCTTTTCTGCTATACTCTGCATGGTTCTAATTACCTTTTCTATTATACCTCTCCTACTAAGAAGAAAGTCTCATGAGGGTACAGACCCTTTCTGTCTTATTCTGATCTGTAACTGAAAAAGTATTCAACAAGTAGTCTATCCACTGAATGAAATGGGGGCATGTAAGTTCAATAACAGAAACAGGATCACCTACCATGAAGATTAAGGTTAAAGAGAGTCCATTGCAGGTGATATGTTCTGGTAACGTTCATCTTAACAACTACAACATTGGAGTGTAAGGAGAAGATATAATTCCAAGTGAACTGACAGTCTTCTGATAAAACTCATTACACCAGAGCAATGGTGGTAGAAGATATTTCAAGATATTTAGAAGATATTTCTAAATATCTAGAAATATTTAGGTATTTAGAAGATATTTCAACAAAAGTTTCCTTCAACTCCCTCCCTTATAGGAATGTCTTCCACAAGATCCCTTTCTAAATTCCCTATAGAGCATGACATCCCGACTGTGGCATTAAATATATCATGGGTTGATACATGAAGCTCTTCTGTACAGCCTGGGATGGTTATCAGTGGCCCTAACTTCTACATACTCATGCCAGTAACTACTACTTTTCTTAACTGTGAAGAATTGTCCACATGTATTGGCAAATAACCAAGGAGAACCAAACAGTACTATGTGGAAAATATTACAAATGGTCTACTCTGTGTGAGAGAACCCAGAGCACCACTAGGTAAAGAATGCCAAGTCTGTCTTTCTGCTCCAGAAAATGGAATTAGGTGACATTCATTGACTTTAATTTTCTCTTTTCTCCTCTCTTCCTCATTTTCCTATTCTTCCTTTCCCTGTTTCCTCTTCCACCACCACCCTTTACTCTCTCCTTCTCACTCCCTTTAATTTTTGTAGTTTTCCACAATTACTCCTAACCAACACTAAATATTTGAATTTAAGCATCATACCTGTAATAAGATGAGTAAGACCAGCTACCCAACTCACGTACTTAAGTCCCAACTCAGAATGTCTCAGAAGATCACTGTTCACAATGGCATATTTGTATACACAATTGCTTCAAATAATGTTTAACCCTGGTCAGTTATGGCCAAGTCCTACAAAAAGGAAGGCTGTGTGGAGAGAAAGAGATATGTACTGAGGGAGGTGGAGGGGGAGACACAGACAGAGCACCATTGACATGGAATGTTAGAACCTGCCAGAAACCACCCTAAAACAGGAGAAATTCTTCATCGACTTCTTCCCAACACCTACAGAAGGAGCCAACTCTACTGACACCTTGATCTTAGGCTTGTGGCCTTAACAACCATGAGGTAACAGATTTAATCCTCTTAGTCTGTGGTGGTTTGTTGCTGGAGCCCAGGAAAGTAATGTAATATCTGATGTAAATGTTTTGTACTCAAGCACAGTGATGAATATGCACATGTCTTGATATTGATTCGTCTGCCTCTTGACCTTGGAAGTATTCATAAGTGACTCATTAAGTCAGTCAAAATGGAACACCCAAAGTTCACCAGCAATACCCTCATCTCCTACTAAAAGTCATTTCCTTATTTTGAGTTCTCTCTTACAGTACTATTGACCTTCCCTGGTTCTTGACGTTTGTGTTCACATACCTTCACTTGTTCACTCTGTGGTTCCTTTCTTACACCCTAGTGATTCCACCCTCATTATTTATAAATATTCTTATTTGGGATGGGGGTGTAGTTCAGGGGTGTAGAACTTGAATAGCATGTGAAAGGTCCTATGTTCTATGACCTGTACTAATTAATGAATTAATCCATTTAAAAAGATAAAGTCTCATTACTCCAATTATATAAAGCTATCCTCTTAGTGCGATAGAATAACTCAAGATGCCCCAGCCCCAAATCCTCAGGCAAATTAGATATTTCTAGATCACTATCTCACAGCTTTCATCATCATCAATTAAAGAAATACACTGAGTGTTCACTTTCTGCAGTATACTAGATACACAGCATATGGGAAATGTCAGACATACACATTGTCTACCTTGACTTCTATGAGTGATTAATCATACCCAGTCAGCACGCCCAGACCACAGAGCTTCCAGACAATTATTCTGGGTGTGACTGTGGGGTGTCTAGTTAATTCACATGTGTACTAGTTGATTCAGTAAAACAAACAGCTCTCATCAATGCACGGGGTCTCATCCAGTCAGCTGAAGGTGAGTAGAAGCAGCAGAATTTAGTTCCTGCAAGACATTCTTGATCTGGGATGTGATTCTTTTCCTAACTTCATACTTAGGATAAAGCATCTGCTGGTTGGGGCTCTAGCCTGCTATTTCCATGTAGATCACAGGCTTGTCAGGCTCTGCAACTATAGGAGCCAATTCCTTCTCTCTTTAGACCAGTATATAAGAGATAAATGGTTGAAAGACATATAATAGATAGACAGATAGATGATATATAAGTGGTAATAGATATTCAGCTTACAAACTGACATGTGTAAATATGTGCTAGTTCAGTTTCCCTGGCTTATGCTAAGTCTTATAATGCCATGAGATAATTACTATTTTATTTCCATTCTACAGATGAAGCAAATGGACTATAGAGGATGTCCTGCTACTTGTTCAAAGAACCTCTGTTTGAAAGAGGCTGAGCAAGGATGTGATTCTGGTTGAATATGGTTTTATACTTTAACCCTTATACTGCTATTCTTATCTTTACCTAAATAAACCTAAGCCATGGCTGCTACTTCTTTTACGGGCATCCTAATGGCTTTCTGTGGTTGTAAAAAAAAAACAACTAAGATAATGAAGGGAGTGGCAGGAGGCTTACTTTAGCTCAGAGTTTCATAGATTTCAGCACAGGATTAATTGGCCCTGTTTATTTGTCTATGGCAAGGCAGTACACCATTGCAGAAGTTCTTGGGAAGAAGACAAATCTGTTCATGTAGGACTAGGAGAAGAATTAAAATAAGGAAGTTAGGAATGCATAGGAGGGAAGAAGACAGGGAGGGAGGGACAGATGGACGGACGGACAGATGGATGGAAGCAGGAAAACAGCAAGGGAGAGAGAATAAGAGAGGCTGAAAGAATTATGAAGATAGAGAGAGGGAGAGAATGGGTGTGGATGAAGAAAAGAAAGGGAGAAGGAGGGAGAACAGCTGAGAACCAGGAGGAACACTAGGGGAGGAAGAGAAGACCCAGGTCCCAACATCACATACTTTTATGCTCTCTAGCTTCTACCCACCAGGACCCATCTTGTAAAGCTTCTACTACATAAGCATTGTGCTACCTGAGGGTCATGATCAAGTCTTAGGGGACATTTAAGATCAAAGTATCACAAGTATTACAAGTTTGCCTTGTATATAAGCTCCCATTCTCAGAATGATCTTGATCTCCTTCTTTATTCTAATCTGAATGCATCTTCCAAATCTATTCATGTGTCTCCTTCATTTATATTCCAGCTGCCACAACCCTAATTGAGTTCCTGAACACATCCTGGTTACAAAACCACATGCAAACTGGATTGTATGCCTAATTCCTTCCATTCTTCTTCTGCAGTTTATTAATTAGTGTTTTTGAGAAGCACACTGATTGCATCCTTTGACAGCTCAGAAGGCCTAAGTGGATCCCCACTGCCCTGCTCCGAGATGTAGTAGAAGCGATATTCTTCTGATTGTCTCCCCACTCTGAGGGGTCAGATCCCACGCTGTCTCAGTCATTAAATATTTTCAGTATCACTCTTGTGTGCCAACATCCATCTTGGAGAGTTTTTGCAGTCTAAACGTGCATTCCATGGGAAACTTGGGTGTAATTGGGCACCTGTATCCTGACTATGCTTCCCAAAGGCATTCTTTCTATGGCCCTTTGATGACCAAGGGGATTGACTTCAAAATTACCCTGCTCTCACCCTCCCAACTGCTCCTTTTAGGCATATAGACAAGATGTTAGTCCAGCTTTGTAGCTCTCCTTTGATTATCTCTTCATGGAAATCCATGTGTCAAGAAAACATATAGTACAATATATAACAATCCAAACACATTTTTAGTGTCCATCTACTTTTTTTTTTTTTTTAAGCAAACCATACTAACTTATTGGTGCCAAATGTTGCCCATTCTGCCACGTGACTGATCTGTCTGTGGTTAAGGTGAGCCACGGGTAAGATTGTAACACAAGTATAGACCATGACATCAATGGCCCCAGAGAAGACACCAGTGCATGTTTCAAAGTCCCTGACTTCTGTAGTACAACATATGTTAACAAAGGGAGAAAGAGCCTTGCCACACCCGGGTTTTTCATGGCCAACAAAACACTTTTACGGCTACTATCTTTTGTCATCCTGCCATAGAACACCCTGCTTTCCCTGTAGGGTCTAAAATACAGTAAGCTGGAGGAAATTCTAAGGACCATGGATGTAATGAGGGCAGATCAAAGATATGCCCATACATATGATGCATATGATATACAAATGATGAGTCCAGATGGGGAGGACTCACTGCCTCTGAATAAAGAAATGTTCCGCCAGGCAGTGGTGGCACATGCCTTTAATCCCAGCACTCAGGAGGGAGGCAGAGGCAGGTGGATCTCTCTGAGTTCTCTCTGAGGCCAGCCTGGGCTACAGAGTGAGTTCGAGGAAAGGTGCAAAGCTACACAGAGAAACCCTGTCTCAAAAAACTAAAAAAAGAAAGGAAGGAAGGAAGGGAGGAAGGGAGGGAGGGAGGGAGGGCGGGAAGGGAGAGAGAGAGAAATATTCCAATCCAAGGTTGCTCTGTGACTTGACAGGTTTTGAAGATTACAATGGCTGCCTGCCTTCCACAGTGAATACAAGACTTGGAACCCCTAAAGTCTGAATTAAACATGCACAAATCCCATAGTTTTGGAACCAATTTTTGGGGTGCATTTTTTTTTAACTTCGCTCATGTTATACCTAGAAGAATTTACCCTGGTGCTTCCAACACACTCCTATATGCGGAGATAAATTTAGCAAATAAAGACAGTAAATAAATACAGTGAAAACCAATGGCTATTTCTGTAGACATACTAGAAGAAGTGAAGACAAAAGGAAGGTGGACCTGCCATCTGCATCACTTTTCTGAATGCCAAAATTTTCACAGCCATAGAAATTCTTCTTCTGTACATGAAGTTCTGATGCCGACTTCTCGGACAAATAATGGAGTTCTAGAATCCTCTCTGAATCCAGACACTGCACAAGTTTTTCTACTTTCATTCCCAATTAAAACAATAAACGACAGAAATTGCCTTTTGCCATTGCATTATACACATACTTATGCAAAATCATACAGATCACTTCATCTAGTGTTTGAGCTCGTCCTATTTCTGATGAAAAACAGCTCTTGAAGTAATTTGATAATTTACGACTGAGTAAAAATATTTAATATCACTTTACGCCAGATTTTTTTATGCCAAGCTGGGGTTTCTGAGTTAATGACAGGCTTTAATTAGGATGATTTAAGGTTCATATAGTTTAAATTAAAGTGAAGTTGAAGTAGTTCAGCAACTTAGTTATTTTGATTTTCAAGATAGACATGTTTTTCCAGATTGGACACCTAATATGGATGCTCCACACTTTTATAAAACACTGGAAGATGTTATTCACATCACCATGTCTCCTAGTTGCACATTCTCAGTAGGAGTGGACTGTAGAGGTCTGCAGGGTAGAGATTCAGCTCTTTTCTACAGAGCAACTACTTTCTTTTATTTTAAAAGTAAATATTTTAATAATTCTTTGAGAATTTCGAACAATGTATTTTGATCACACTTATCCCCTTAACTCTTCCCAGCCAGCTGCACACCCATATCCACAATTCCATGTCTGCTTCTTCTTTTTATACATTTAATAATCCTTTGGCTTCATTTAAGTTCTATTCATGAACTTCGGACTGTGGGCCATCCACCACAGCATGGCCAACCTGTCAGGGGCCACATTCTTAAAGAAAACTGAACCTCCCCATTCCCAGAAGTGATCAACTGTCCATAGCCCTTCTGCTAGTGTGGGGGCTCATGAATCCCTTCCTTCCCAGATTAACTGATTTCTATTTTCCAGGGGTTAAGGCGGCATGTACTTATTCATACTCTACTACAGTCTTATTTTTGAATTATGCTGCCAACCTCCAAACTTGTCATATTTCATGAGTGTTGGGCTAAAATATATGTTCTGTGTCTTTGACCTCAGGAAATACCAGCCTGCCAGTGCACTGAACTGCTTAGGAAGAAATACCTAATTTTTCCCCTTGTGAACCCAGTGACCTGTGATCAGAAATTACAAGACAGGTATGCCCAAAACACCTGTGAAAGGTTTCACCGAGGAAAGAACATCTAAGAACTCCTTGTTCCTGGAACCTCCTATGGAGCCAGGCGCCTTCTGAAGTCAACAGTTGACAGAAGGAAACAAGCCACATCATTAAGCTGGGATCTAAGAAGCTATTTCTTGGTAATATCCTTTTAATCCAGGATGAGTCCCAGCTCTGTTGGGCAGTACTTGGCTTTTGCTTACTGTATTCAGCCCTTGCTGCCCTGCAGGGGCCATTATGCTCCTAGTTTCAGGATATTGCTATGAAACTGTGAGCCCCTATTTTTTATTCTATTCCACTTAACTGCTTCACTGTTCTGCCTGAAGCTTGGAGCAGAGGCAATTTTGGCAGACCATTCAATGATACCTCTCTACTGTAAGTAAGCATTCCCTAGAATGGACTCAGTAACAAGATTTCGTAGAAGACAAAAAAAAAAAAAAAAAAAAAAAAAAAAAAAAAAAAAAAAAAAAAAAAAAAAAAAAAAAACCAACTGGCAATTCTTGTTTATAAAATTTTGGTGATTTTATTTTGAAAATTGTTTCTTATGCTTTGTTTAGTTTTTCATGTGCATTAAAACACTACCAGAGTACTGAACCTCCATGTATCCAGGAAAACATATTTGCAAAGGTCTAGTTCCTAAACCAAGGTCAGGAAAGCCAAGGTACAAACTGATAAAATAATGTTAACTGCCTGTGTCTCCTTCAAAGCTGAAGAACATGAACAGGGTTTACCTTCACATGCACAGAGGAGTCCGAGCACTTAGTTAGGAATAAAATCGACATTATATATTTCAAACTTTAACTTCTTAGTCACATTTGAAATCCTTTTAGTTTCTAACAAATCACCCTAGCTCAAAATATCTAGAAATGTAACAGCTCTCAGAAAGCATTGGACAATTGTAAAGGACACATTTATCCCACAGGAATAAAATTTAAAAAGCAGCTAAGCAACACGGACACTCTAGCAACATGGAATCGCATCAGCTGCTCTTGTTTAGGAACTGAAAATCCTTTCATTCCATCCATTCAAGCAAATACTGAAATATTATTGCAAAATGCTTGTGTTTTCTAACTTGTTTTGTTTTTGTTCTCTGACGATTTCATACGTGTATCATGTGAACTGGAATTACTATGACTCCCTACTGACCCCTTCTTTTCCTACTCCTTCCTACTCCTCTCCACAAGTCCCCTTCCCCTTCCCACATTCATGACTTTATTTCTGCCATTTTGTTTTCTTAGTTGGTTATTGCTTTATGTTTTGAGACCTACTGAGTTTAACCTGGATCATCTGGTGTGACCATAGGTTTGTATCTGATGCTTCCTAATGGGCTTCTTAGTGGGTACCTAACCAAAGACAATGACAGGCCCTCTCACAGCAGCCATCCGTGGCCTGTAGTTTGGCAGGGCAGTAGTGAACGCAAGTCTCTGTAAGTTCTTCCTTGTTCCATGATTGACTGTTGATAGGCACAGTCTTGTATAGGCCTATGGCAGACAGCCACAGCTGCTATGAGGTCATGACTACACTGGGTGTGCCATGCCCGGAGGACAGCATTTCACAGTCTTTCTCTCTAATTGTCTCCTGAGGCTTAGAGAGGTGGTATAAGTGCCCTGTTTACTGCGGAGCTTTCTGCCTTTGCTTACTCTCAGCATCTTCAGCAGCCATGGGTCTCTTCAGTGTCCACCGTCTTTCACGGCAAAGACCAGCTTCTCAGATCGGATCTCAGAGTAGCTCTTGTCTATCAGTATAAGCGTAAGTATTTAGAAGGCTGATTGGTGCCTTGACAATTAAGACAAAAAGCAATAGTAAATTCACCCTAAGTCATGGGTTTTTGATCAGGTTAACAGCACCAAGTATGAATTCCCTCTAGTGAAGAGGATCTCAAATCCAATCAGAGAGCAATTGTTTACCCCACAACAGTTTGCCACTCATACTGAATGTTCTTAGTTCATCTTTTTTCCATTAAAAGAAAATATGTGCCACAGTATCAAGTCAGGAAAATAAATAACTTTTAAGATGACCATGCAATTTTAAATGTTTTGACAATCTAGGCAGGATCACTTAGAGGTAACATCTTCCAAGTAAGAAAATTAAATTATGGATGACACTAAATAATTGAGGTGGGACTTAATATCACATTATTCAACACAATTCTGTTGTCCTTTCCTGACAGTCATAGATGACCATCCGTGTGACACAGCTGGAGACAATGATAACAAAAGCTGTCTGGAGTCTCCATACTTTATTGGATTCTGTTTATTATTTCCCACCAGTAAACACTTGACTAACATCACCTCACAGAATCCTCACAAAAGCTTGATGTGCTAGATGCTATCACTTGCACCAATTTAAGATGGGGATATGAAGCACAAAGTAGTTACATAATGTGCCCACAGTCTCAGGGATGCTTGACCATCTAATACATATTTTAATGTAGCAGAAAATTCTCTAGTTTTCAAAGGAAATTTGGTGCCAGGCTATTGGCTATAAACTCTACATAGACTTAAACTTGCATGTTCATAACATGTGTCTTGATTGGCTATTGTTCAAATGACTTAAACATATTTTTCTAATTCCTCTGAAGGCACACTTGCACCTGTATTGTGCTTGTTTATTACACTAAATGTTTCTTTCAAGGAATACAAATGATCTGATGAGGATAACCTTGAATTAGAACATGGGGAACAATTTCTGTAACAATTGAGCACCTTCTGTGTACTGCATTTGAATTCCTTCAGCTATGTTTCTACCTGAATTTTCTTTTTCCACTGTACACTAAGATTTTTATACAATAAAATGATGGTATCTATTTCCATTTCTAAAGGAGTCCATAATTTACTTTGTGATACTGGGCACCTGGATTTCAAGAACTCACATGTACCTCTAGCTCAGAAATTCAGTTCTTACTAAGAAACACAGATCAATATTCCCTAGATTTAAAGTATGTCAGCCATATTCAATAAGTTTTACCACTGGCAAAACAAACAAACACAAAACCACAATCATTTCTCTGGCAGGCCATTGCAGTCCTTACTTTGTCATGGCCTATCAGAGAGTGCCTTGCTCCAATGAACAGTGGGATGAGTCCCCATGAGTAAGAGTGGAATATTTCATAGCTCAGTTTCACAAACTGCTCTCTCTTGTTACACTAATATTGGATGAATTATATTCTCTGACAGAACTGATGAGAAAGATTGTTGTTATACTTGGTCTTCAGAAAAGTACACACACACACACACACACACACACACACACACACTTGTTACAATTTTAATGACTAAGAAGCTCACAAATATTGTTAAAATATTCAGCTTTTAAATAAAGGTTATCCATGTAAATGATACAACTTTGATTTCTCCAAAACAATGCCTATCTTAAAATAGTTAAACTTTCAAAGCAATAAACATTTTAAGGTAAAATTCTTAGGGGAAATAGAATGACTAATAGAAGTTTATTTATAGGGCTATCTACAAGTACAACTGCATACCACCACACTTAGAATAATGGTGTGTTTTGCTCTATCTCAGGAAACATGGGATCACTCCCTCATCCGTGAATAATTCCTTTCTGCTCTTTATAGACAGACAGAAAATACAGTTTTAAGCTACTTTGGCAAATGAACAGTAGATCTTATGTCTTGAAGTAACTATTACAAAACAGACAGTCATTGCTTTTAACTCACGTCTGTTTGGGCATCCTGTGAGATGCTGTGACCAGAAGGTAATTATCCTATGGATTTAAATAGCATGACTAGGCATTAAAGTAATTCAAACCCTAGTCACCTGCATTTTCCTCAACCTCTTGGCTAATTGAAAAGGGATTAAGCATAAGTAAAGCAAGATAAAACAGTGACTCTGAATTTCATAAGGAGCCAAGACGAGCTAGAAAACATAAAGATTCTGTCTCTTGTCTTAGGTAAGTGTAAACACAACATAAACATTCACCCTGTATCAGGAGCAACATTCTGCCTCCAGGAGAAACACAAGTAAATATGGGTGTGGACAACAAGATATGTCAGGCAAACCTTGTTCCAGCCTGTCTGTTCACTTCTGAGTATCCTATGATTGTGCTTGATAGCTCTTATGTAAATAATGTGTTTCAATGGACAGAGAAGAAATGTTTCATTCCTGATTTGTAAGAACTGCCTTCCCAAATAATAGCCCTTCTTGGTTCCACGTGCTGTTTTTCAATCTTCTAAGTGTGTTTATAAAGGAAGACCCAGAATGGGGATGGGCAAGGTGGGGCTAGGTTGAAAAATTTGGGGAAGGAAGGAGATGGGATATGAGTGAAAGATGAAGCCAATTGATATGAGTCCATCAACTCCATCCTTTTTGTTCTCATAATTCATTGTGTACATATTGATTTACATGACAGCTAGGGGACAGATATGAAGAAGATATCGTCTGTGCTACCACAATTCTGATAATAAAGAATTTTAGTATTGGAAGACACGGTCTTGCCCAATAATCCAGTAAAAGTATGAATTCTGTCTACTCGTTCTCTGCCAAAGTATCATACCATTGCATAGAGCTATAACGAATAGCTGTTCATTCTTGACAAACATTGCATCTAAGCTGTATTTCTTCCATTTCACATTATAGAGTAGAGTTGTTTTCATTCAAATGGCATCTTACTTCGTTCTTCATAACCTCATTGATCCAGGTAACCAAATGCCTGAAACAGACTTGCCTATAGGGCTACCCCTGTGCCATCAGCATCCAAACTGAGATCATCAAGCTCCCCACCAGCCCCCTAACTGCGTGCTATATTAACAATACACAATGTTAGTGAAATTCTAACATATGTGACCTTGAAAATCCTTACCAATACAAGGACCACCAAGTACAAGGAAAAGAAACAACTTAGTTTCCAAAAGAGAATCATACTTAGAGAGAGACTTGCTACATATACTGATCTGCTCAGTTCACACACAGTTACCAAACAGAGCCCCATTTACCTTCAGAAGTATCCTAGTATTGACAATGAAGTGCGTGTTATAGTTCTCCAAGTTATAGGTAATGGAGCTCATGGAACATATTTCTATTACTACCTTGGTCACCTCTCCAAATGGCATTTGAAGAAGCAAATTTCTCATCTTGTAATTATCTTTGAGAAGTTCTTAGTCACATTTGGTCCTATAGAGCCATAAATAATTTTAGGGCTGATATCAGTGGTCACTTAATCTCCAGAAGCTAGCCACATGTCTAGAGCATGAAGGCACTCTATGCATATTTATTGAATGTAAATTTTAATAATGAGTATATGTTATAGCCAATAGCTTAATCTCTCTGGTGTGTTTATTATTTTATTCTTTAACCAATGAAGACATGAGCATGGAAACATCAATCTCAAAGACTGGGCTTTATCTAGCCTCTGGCCACATACGATTTAGGGGATTTGGATTGGCTCCACCCTTTTATGGCATCACATTGTCCACTTGGCCTTAGCAATAACAAGTGGTGTTTTGCCTGCTGGCATGAAGGTTCTTTAATTATTAATAAGTAATAGATTCCTCTGCAGTGGGCCTAGGTTTGTAAGACTGGGCAGGTATCTGGCCTT
The DNA here is from genome assembly GCF_007827085.1 of Peromyscus californicus insignis. Classification (NCBI taxonomy): domain Eukaryota; kingdom Metazoa; phylum Chordata; class Mammalia; order Rodentia; family Cricetidae; genus Peromyscus; species Peromyscus californicus. Next base: position 2,955,462 of record NW_026294534.1, read on the forward strand.
ATATGTTCCACTCTTATCCATCAATGTTAAAAACAAAAGCACTTGTGTCTGGGTTTGTAGCTGAGAAAATTCAGCTCAATACTACAGTTCTTTGTATTGTTCACTCGTATTTGTCTACTAAAACCTCACCATAATTTAACATGCTATTCTTTGTTAGCCTGAATAAATAAAAATTATCTATAGAATACAAGGAAAATGTGCAAGCAGAATTCATCCTAATTTTGAAAAAAAATCTACCCATATTCAGTCTCTTCAACTGGGCTTTGTGTTCACAGGCCATGTTCAAATTATTAACTGCTGCCTTAATTACATTTAATTTAATTAAAACTCTTATTGATACCCTACTGTGTGTATACCTCCTGCATAACAGAAACAAAGAATTCAAATGGCATGGCACATCTCTGTAAGAGAGAGAACCATACGAGATTCGGTCTCTGTGCATGGACTAATAGATGCCAGGAATACAACTTATTTTTAGAATAATTTTGGGCTCACGAAAGAAAACAGTTGAGTGCATTTTCATAAAGTCCTCTGGTTTCCATGGCAAATGGGGCCATTATTTCTTCTGAAACGGAAGGCTTTTACTTACACTTCCCAATTGCTTTTCATATTGTGCCAAAAACTCAAGTTGGTCCAGAAACAAGTACACCAGTGGTTTATTGTTAAAAGCAGCTCTTAAGTGAAAATTTACAGTGGGTCAAAGTGACCTTCCATTTGAGCTCAAGGGTAATGCATGTCAGTCAAATAGAAGGCATGCATCTCAGCTGAACCAAGAGGGAAATAGGGGTTTTTTAATGAGTCTAAGCACTTCATCATGATTAGATACAAACCAACACATTTAGATACTATCCTTGAAAACATCAGTGTTTCTTAATTTAGGAGATAGGTGTTCTAAACACCTTTTATACAAATGCATCCAATGCCTAATACGCATTGCTTACATCAAAGCATCACAAGTGAAAAACTGCACAATTGAATGGATGCTGTTTAATTTCATGATGGGTGATGCTCTGCCTTCCTTGGAGAATCACAGGATTCTTAATGCTGAATGGTAAACAGGCTTTGGAAATACAACTAATTAGACTAATAAATACCAAAGTAATATTATACTGTTTACAGGTTCTTTGCTTACAAAAATTTACACAACTGTAAGGAGGAAATAAGTTACCAATGAAAACCCCTAGATACATACTGTAATAGAACATTTTTCTCCTTTCAGCATAGAATTTTGTCTCTATTTTTAATTTATAAAAGTAATACTTCTGATCCTATATTTTTATACAAATCGCCTTTTTTTAACCTAATAGGAGTACTTATTAGTTATCTATTTAGCTGCCTATTTTCTGATATGTATTGACTGCAATCTCCCCTGTAGCAATATAAAGCAACTAATAAACTGTGTTTGTATATAACTAATATATAAGTGCTCAGGGGAAACCCCTTAAATATTAAATCCTTCAATATGTATACAAGCATGGCTCAGGAAACATTGGGGGACTCTTCTGTCTGAGGTGGACTGACCAGCAGGACGTAGGCTTCAACACACAAAGGGAGGTGTGCCCTTCAGCTGCTTTCTTTCCTTATTCTATGACCTTGGCTTTGAGGTCAACTTTCTGACTTCCTTTCACAAGTCAGTCTCTAAGCTATTACAATTAATTCTATTTTCATCCCGTCAGGATCTCATGTCAGGACTGGAGAGATGGTTCAGTAGATAAAATACTTGTCTGAGAAGTGTGAGAACCAGGGTTCAGTTCTTCAGAACCCACATAAAAGTTGAGATGGTCATGGACCACCTACAACCCCATCACTTAAGAGGCAGAGATGAACTCTCTGGGGCAAGCCAGCCAACAGGAGTAGCCACAGCTGGCAAGTTCCAGCATTCAGTGAGAGACTTTGTCTCAATAAATTAGGCATCATCATGAGAGACTGTTGTTAAGCTCTAGCCTCACGTGCATAAGCACATACATATGCATGTACTCATATACATGCAAACATGAATACACACATGCATACATACACACAAAGTAGGATCCTTGGATGCTAGCTATCCTGACCCCTGACTTTGCTACTGCCATTTATTTAGTGTTATGCAAGTAGGACCACTTTGCATGTAGTTTCAACCCATAATCAATCCACTGTGCCTGTGCTGAAATATCCAGTGCTGTGTGCTGCAGGGTGAACATACATCATAAGGAAGTAAAAGTTTGGTCAGAAGTATGATTCTGTGTATATGTGATCTTCTGTTAGGCCTTGTATGAGGCAAGTCAGTATCCAGTGTTTATGATTTTAGACTATCAAAGAATTTAGTAGGGATCTAAATTCATTAGCATAAGGAAATGGTTTTCTATTCCTAATAATTTGCTTCTTCTGTCCTATGTTAAGCCTCTCTTCCGAAGAACAGAATCTTTTTTTAAATGACATTGGGTAAACGTATATACTTTTAGCCATTTTCATGTTTTGAATGGTTTTATTTTAGTTAGTGCTTGGCTCTTTTTGCTGTTTGTTTTATGGGTTCATCCTGTATTTGCTTTAAAGCACTAACTGGCCTTCTCCTCCAGACAGAGACAAGTAAGATTGGTGGGAGTGGGGGTGGGGTGGGGGCAACAGGACTCTCTTACCTCCTACTGTTCGGTACTTTTAGCCATGGAGTTGAGTAGAAGGAGAGGGAGGAAAGCAAACAAACTCATATTTTTATGCTCTGGCTTTCATCCTCTGTTTCTGCTTCTCTGACACCCACTGCCAGTGATGTCTGTGTGGCATGTGTCAGAGTGTGGGCTCTGCTCTGGAGCTCAGATGTGGTTTCTGCAGGAAGTCCTCCAGAAACCTCCATCAGGCACTTTTTTTAATGGAAATGGGAGACCAGGTTCCTGTATTTCACTTCACCCTTTCTTTAGTCTCCAGCACAGGTGAACTAGTCTGAAGCTCTTTTCTACATTGTGAAGGTTTACAATCTATGAATGAATCATCCCCAAACACCCCCCGCCCCGTGGCATTCACCATTCCACACAACCATGAGACGGAGACGTGCGAGAATCTTGGAGTTCCAGCTGCTCCAGTCAGTCTTTCCTCTTGACTGTGTTGATCTTTCTGTGACCCAGGGAACAACATCAGCTCACTCAGAGTACCCAACTGACTCCTGTGGATATGTCTAGTAACTCCAGGGCCTTCCTTCCCCCATTTCAGGACAGGGAATGGAAAGAGACCATCTAGGTAAACATCAAAACACCCCAGTGGTGTCCATCTTCCATTGTTCTATCTATGCTGCCTAGGAGATGATATTTACTCTAAGTGAGGTAATGACAGAAGACCGAGTGAAGTGGAACACTGAGCTTCAGAGCTTCCCTTTACCCAGGTCACTATCTGTTATACTTAGAACAGAAGGTATGGATATGTAGCCATTTGCATTTTCAACTTCAGTTTTTAGCTAACTTGTGGGTTTCAGGAGAAATAATTCCATAGACCATCCCATTCCACATGCAACTATTTCTTCCTCAGAGCAACTCAATCAAAATGTTCATTTCTTCAAAGGGCTAATTCTTGAATGTTATCCTCAAAGCAGGATATGTTGAACTGGTAACATTCATATTAAAATGCATGTGTGTGAAGTGTGTGTGTGTGTGTGTGTGTGTGTGTGTGTGTGTGTGTGTGTGTTGCAAAAAGCATGTCAAAAGAAGTTATCTTTCAAAATGGCATTGTACCTGGTTGGTATAGAAGGAGATGAGGGGACATTCTGGTGTCCATCTACCTTAGTTTGAGCTAATAAAATACCTTAAATACAATAGACTACTGGTTTACATGAAACAAAATTATTTTTGAAATACTGGTTGTCGGAATGTCCAAGATAAGGGAAATGGTGATTTATCTCTACATGTGGATGGATTGAAATTGGCACATGGTTCCTTCTGGTACCCTCCTACAGTGGAGAAACAGATGACTGTCTTCTTACAAAGACAACAAATCCTGACACTAACCTCCAGCCCCATGACTGATTCAAGTCCTAACAACCAATAGCCCCATCCCTTTCATATCAGGGATTTAAGCTTCGACATTTGAATTAACAGTCATGATTCAGTATGTAACAGCATCATATTCATTTCCTCCTTGTGTGACTCCAGCTTCTCATCCCTGTTGTTCATCTATGTCTCTGTGAAAACCTCACCAAAATGTTTCAGAGAACAAGACAAAAGCAGCATTATGATTAAACTTGCATCATTCCTCACACAAAATGTTGCTGTCTTTGACAACATCCCCACTTCCTAACATACACTTACATATGTTGATTTTCAGCACCTAGCTGAGGTACTGCCTGGTTTAGGATACTGAGAACATAAGTATACAATTGGGGGCATGACATCAGTGGGCAAATTGTCTGCTACAAGAAATAAGGCTAGGAAGATAAAGAGCAATGAACCACCGTCCCCAGGTAGAAGTTCTGGCAATAGCCACAATACTTGCCAGGAAAATTGATGGTCCAGTTGGATAGTGCAGGATGTATTTTCTATCAGGATGTAAGTTAGGAGAACATACAGTCCTAGGGTGCAGAGAGATGGGGACAGTGGGAATGTCTTTTGGAGCATTAGTGAACTCTACGCTTTAAACAAGATTATGAACTTATTTAGGATGTTGGTAAAAATGAGTAGAAACTCTAGGAAAGGTCAAAACTCCCAAGCAGCCATGTTCAACAGCAAAGCAAGGCAAATGAACATTAAAAGGCTCAGTTTAGCCCCATGGAGAGAGGCATGAAAATAGAGACAGGGAGAAATGGACAGGGTAAGGCTAGCCAGAGGTGGTGGAGGCAGAGCATACAATGAGCACAATGTTCTAGAAAGCGAAGACAAAACATAAATTTGCCTCCTGGGGCTTCCTGAATGACGCTGATAAATAGCTTAGGAGGTGAATGCATAGACAAGAAGCAGCCAATTAAAGACTGACTGATTATTTTTTAAAATAAAAAAAAGATTAAATCATCCATTTAAATTCCCCTTCAATTTAATAATTACCTTTGATAATGACTATTTCTCAATTTGAGGGAGAAGACTGATGTTTAGAACACTAATGATCTTTTTAAAATATAGAATAAATAAGCTAGAGAAGATGATAAAAGATAGCATTGCCAGGTACCCAAAAAAGCATTTATTGGGTACGCAGAATTCTGAGTTCTGAGAGTTACATGTTCAACGAGGGACATAAGCTCCCATATGTGATGATATTTCTGTCCGGATAAAGGAAAGACCGGAGCACTCATTTGGAAGCCAGGTTTTAATAGATCCTTGCTAATGTGTGTTGCTTCTCCTTCCTTTCTCATTCACAGCTTCCAGTCTCTGCACTTGAAATAGCTAATTAACCTTGCCAAATTGAATGCATTGAGACCCAGGGAGAGCCTGGCAGAAAATACAAGGTATTTTGAGCCCTTCATAAAAAAAAAAAAAATTAAAAGGTATCATTATATATACATATCTTGTCTAAAAAAATGATTGGCAATCTTATACCACATAGCCCAAGTACCACTGAAAAATATCATATGGGGGAGGGGTGTAAAAGCCCAGAGTATTTAATGATTCTGCTTTAATTAAAGAGAAGCATTAAAATCAACTGAGTAATTTGCATTAGCTTCAAGATGCTACTGAGCGTAATGACAAGCAAATCGCAAACCTTCATGAGCTGCCCTCCACTTATCTCTGCTTTCTAATTTGATCTCAGTGTTATGTCATAATAAAAAAATCCAATTAATACATCTGCCAAAGAAAAACATAAGTACATCCATGTCTCAGGTAATAATAGATTACCACTAGTGGATAACAAATCAATATTTGCCTTTAGCCTTTGTAAGAAGGGTTTTACCCCGAGATCTTTTGATTTCTCTTGAAACGGTGAGCAAAAGCCAAGCTGGGTTTTCTTAACAGTGGGAAGGGATTTCCTTTAAAGTCTTATCTGCCATGACAACCCTTATATAGATATCTAATTCACCAACAAATTATACTCCTGTTCCCCAGGCAGGAGAGACACATAAGCACACATGTTTTGCTAACATTCAACATTCTAAAAAAAAAAAAAAAATGATATGGCATATGTGAGTTTTTATGTGTCCAAACTATTCCAGAACTCTTTTGTAAAACCATAAATGAAACTTTGACAGATCCTCCTAGCTATTTGAACCCATATGCCCTGGCCAAAATGAATATTTTCCTTGTTCTAAGCAGGCTGCTGTGTTATATTGCACTGTGTGCAAATAAAACAAATATTCATTTTTGTGAGAACAAAAGAAACATGTAAGTTATCCTTAAAATGGAAGGAAACATATGTAGTAACAAAAAGAAACAACTTCCAAGTAAACCAGTGCACGTTTCTACCTTTTTGGTTGTTTGGGTTGCTTCCCACTGTGTTAGCCCATGCTGACCTAGAACTCATTCTCCACCCAAGCTTACCTCGAACCCACGATTCTTCTACCTCAGACTCTCAAGATCTAGGATTACAGTTACCCCCGACTATGCTCAGCTGAAATATTAATTAATTATTGTATATTGAAGGAAATCTATGTTTTGTGACTGCATACATTAATTATTGTATATTGAAGGAAAGCTATGTTTTGTGACTGCATACCTGAGCTACCTCTTTGGCATTCATACCAACTTTCTCTTAAGTTAAAATGTTCAAATAAATAAAATTGTTTATGTTTGCAAAAGTTAAAATGCATAAAGACCTAGAACCCTTGCTTAGTTACTGTCTAGCTCTGTGTTCTCCTGAAAGTTATTTAATGAATTTCTCATGCCTTAGTTTAGTCACCGATATGAATAAAGTTAGTAATGCCTATCATACAAGGATTTGATAAAGCTTTAATGAAAAGGATGTTTGAAAATGCTTAGCAGAGTTCCCAATGTCTGATGAATTAAAGCTAATTATTATTTTAAGTAAATTTGAGTTTTAAATGTATATTTACATAGGACTAGTGAATTGAGCTTTGTTCAAGTTCCCCATAGATATCAAGAGATAAGATGGCAGTGGGAATATTCTAGAAGAAAGAATATTTGGTATGTTCAATAATAACAAAACAAATGAGCCAATACCAGATCCAAAAATCATAAATCTCTACTGGGGCTACGTGCTAGTGTCTTAGATGAGTGCCTGAGCTGGGATTGGCAAGCAGAGGTCTACTGAGGCTGGAGTCAAGGAGGAAAGTCTAAGATGTTTCTAGGAAGCACTGGGATATACTCATATGTTGACAGCTTAAGCACACAAACGTACGTGTCTAAAGAGATAATGTGACTTGAATCTGTATGATGACAGAATGCATTTCAAGGGGAATCCCATTTATTCTTTCCTTCCTAACCTTATAGATAAAGTAACATTCTCTTAACCCATTAGTCCCCAGGTGGGGCTAATTGCGTTTTTATGTTGTCAAACACAATATTTTTTTTTCACTACTTCAAAAAATTAGAAAGGTCTAGAAAGTAGATTGTTTAGTGTAATTCCAAATTATGTAGAACATTTTAAATAAATAATCCCATTTTCCATCATTTTATTAATTCAGTATGATTTAAGAGTCTAAACTATACTGAATTACAAAGAGGAAATTACTTTCTTCACGTCCACATGCAAATTAAGATTTCCATTAAAATCCTGAGGTTTCAGGTTCTCTGTGCCAATGGGCAAATAATAACTCGGAATTGCTTTCTCTGGGCTCCTTGTGCTGGTCCCACTTCAGCCTTCTGCACGTGCATACACTAAGACACATACTAAACTAAACTCAGACAGCTGTGTGACACTCTCTGGCCAATACTATAAAAGAATGTCATAACACATTTCAAATTTCTTCCTGGGGCTCTTTAATGTATCTAAAATTAGAAAAATCAAAACTCATTTCCGAGCAGCCTTCTCACAGCAACTAGAGTCAATGACCACAGCTGGTGACTAAAGGCGAGAAATATATCCAGAGGCACCATGGGATGGAACAGGAGCAAACACTGCCCACCCAGGATGATGGAGGGTAGGTCATCTGTATGCTAGCCAACTCTAACAGCTGTATGGTCAAATTCTAAAGAAAGCTATCCTAAGCATAGAAAATATCTGGCTTATTCCTCTCTTTTATCTCCTGCCTGTTTTCCCCTCACCCTTCTGAGTCACAAGGATCCCAGACTCATTTTCCAGAAATAATTTCATAATTTCTGGAGAGATTATTTACATGTTACTTTACTCACTTGTCCCCTGGAATATTGAGAGCTAATTTTATCTTGCTGGAATGGATTCCCTTTTGGGTTCTCTTGTGGATGAAGCTCTGTGGGACAGCCAAGAGCTTCTGTTGTCCTAACTATCTAAACCCAGAGAATTCTGACAGACTTCTATATGGCTGACACCCATTTGGCATTATCCTTCAGAGTCATGGGCTTCTGAAAGAAACTGTAATGTGTTTGTAAAGACATTGCAGCTTATAAACCTATTTTTTCCATGAACATAAACATTGCCAACTTACCTTGGAGACAAGTTTTAGGTTTGTACATTTGCCAGGAAATTTTTCTAAACCACTAACAATGCACATAATGAGGTGTCTGTGAAAAAAAAAGTACTATAAAATGCAGGAGTTTCAGAAATAAAAACTAACCCATGGTTGTACTCACCTTATCAATAGGAATGGTGGCTTCCATAGAAGAAGTCACGAGATGCCACTGGTCCAGAGGGAGTTGACACTGAATGGCTCCTGCTGTGTGGCTGCGCTTGCCCAGGGAGAAGAACTCATGTTCCAAAGCAAACTAGAATTTAGAAAATCTGAAGTTCCGAAGGTGATTCAGCTGGGACTTTCTCTATGAAGCCTGTGGAGAGTTGCATTTCACATCTCCCATTCTCCATCTGTAAATCACGGAGAGGAGAGCAAGTTTGACACACTCTAGTACTATGTACAAACTAGAGAACTTGATGGGGAAATACAGTAAAAATCACTAACAATTATTAAACACAAACATTTAGAGATCATTTATTCATGCTTGGAACTGTCAGATATTAGTTCAGCCGTATTTTGTGGAAGCTCAGTTTATGCTAAAATGCACAAACTGTTGGACAAGTCTCTTTGTCAAGACCTAGTGGGCCAAAAGACAGTTGTCAATTCTGGAAGAAAAAAAATGAATGCTGGAACCTTTCCTTCAAGCTGTCACCAAGAGGCAAATTTCACATTTACAGTTTTCATATTTACTTCCTGCTAAAGAAAAAGTAGAGCAAATGGGATTGGTGCAGCCCAAGATGTGAGGTGTATGAGTGGGGGTGGAATACAGAAGAGAGAAGAACAGGAGACAGTCAATATCCATTACAGTACTAGATAAACACAAGCCATCAGTAGCCTAAATACTCAGCTTATGTCATATTTGCAGGAGCTGGGACATGCTAAATATTCAAAAGGCAGCACTCTTTATATGCTAACTACAAGTAAACAATCGATGCATGATATATCATCTCAGGTACTCACTGATAGTGTCCACACTGACCACAGAATCTTGTCTAGGATTTAGGTAACCCCCGTGGCTGGTCAGCAGACTAATGTTAACTACTTTATAAGTACTTTATCCCAGATTCTTTCCATGAGAATAAGTGTGTGGGTGAAGCTAGATTACCATACTCCAACCTTGGGGGGGGGGGAGAGGAGAGAAGGAGGGAGGGAGGGAGAAAAGGAAGGGGACAGGAGAAAAGGGAGAGAGTCTTTCTAGGATTTACACATTCTGGACCTTCCACTCTGTTGGCACCCAGTTCTATCCTGTCAAAGTATCCTATTTCAATTTCCATGCTTCCAGCTGTGTGTTTTGAACTGATTAATAAGCTATGATCTATGAAAATTCCAAGTTTATATGTGAGATTTTGTGTATTTTGGTTTGGCATCACTCTATTGGGTTTGTCCCTAAAGTCCACCTAGACATTCACTCTTGTATGAGATGATTTTTCAGAATCGAGTCATGGAACTTATTGAAATATCTGGCTCTGTCACATCCCAGGAGCCCATCCATGATATTATGAAATGCCATGGTATCAATTCTAGACATTGTTTCTTAGGTAGCAAGAGCTCAACCCTACCATCCAGAGAGGGGGTTTGTTTGTTTGTTGTGGGGTTTTTTGTTTGTTGTTTTATTGGTTTGATTTGGAGGGGGTTTGTTTTGTTTTGTTTTGTTTTTGTTTGTTTTTGCTAATACCTGTCTTTAGGTAGGCTCTGTTCTAATCATGCACACTCTATTATTTCCTTTAATTCTCATGAGGAATCAATGATATTGATAGTACAATCTCCATTATATATGTGGAGCTGAGACACATGGAGATTAGTGGTGACTTGAGGTTACACAGCTAACAAGTAGGTGGTTTGAAGTCCAGCTGAAATATCTGGTCCTGAACTTTTAGCTTTGCCTGCCTTTTGCCTGTGCATTATACCATCTCTTAATGCATGCAACCTCTCTGCACCTGTCAGTGCAGCTAATCCTTTCATATTCCCTGCTGCTCCACCTACGTTAATGTGAAAAAACATACAATTATTATAAAGGAGAGAGGGCAGAAAGGTGAGGGGCCTGCATGCACATTGGGTTGTAGTAATACTTTCTCTTGAGAACTAATGCAAGGTTCTGAGTTTATACAGCAGTTCATGCAAAGAAGAAGGCCAGGACAGATGCATGAACCCCTTGGCAGGCCATAAACTCCTTCTCGGATTCCATCAAGAGCAGAAAAAACAAAAAAAGGACCAACATGGTCATGTTTTAATGACTTTAGAAGTTACATAAGAAGATGATTAAAAACCTTTCCTCTCTCTTAGTTAAATCTTTTCCTGATCTTTCTAATCCTGCATCACCAGGCTTCACCTCCAGCATCACATCAACGACTCCATTAATCTACAACCATGTCTGTGAAGAGCCAGTTACTAGATTTTGGTGAAGAAGAAATGAAGACATGAAGGCTGTAACAGCCCTGGATTGCAAACCCTACAAGTAAATTATGAACTGCAGTCTGGTAGAAGTGGGAGACACTTTCTAGTCTATCTCATCCCAACGAGCCCTCAAGGGAAAAAAAATGCGAACAGTTGTACTGTCACAGTTACCTTACACCCCGTTCTCTGAGACCTTCCCTGTACTGAGTCACTTCTGTGCCAACACTTCTTCCTCAGGGTTGGACCTGATGGGTACAACATCTGGTTATTCCCATGGGGATTGAGTAAGCGAGAAAGCACAAGGGCCTGGTTGTGGCTTGAGACTGACATGCAACTTTGCTCTAGACTTATCTGCCCTACCTCCTCTCTCCTACAATGCCCTTGATTTTCTTTTGACTGGAACATCATAGCTAACAAGCAATGGTCAAAACATTTTATTGATCATACATGACCCATGTTTTCAGACCAGCTAGAAACGTACTGTGTGATATATCCATTCATACACCCAGCAGTCCCCTGATCCAGCACTGGTCCACGGGGCAGGTCTCACCTTTGCCTCATGTATCATCTACCAACGTGGATCATCTTATTGCAAGAGGAGCCAGAGCACAGCGTAAGATTTGTTCCTGATGTATAGAAGCATGAATTCAGCATTTGTGGGGCAGGCCAGGTTAATAAGCTGTTGAAACAAGGCAAAGTGCTCCTGTCTATTTTTCTAACTTGTTATCAGCTAACTGGTCACAGGTATTTTGGTGAATTATAAATCAAGTAAACTATAAAATGAGTGAATGCTTTCTAATATTAACATTGTATACATCTCATGGCTTATCAATTTCTTTAATTTTGATAAAATTTTTAAAAAGTGTGTGTGTGTGTGTGTGTATGTGTGTGTGTGTGTGTGTGTGTGTGTGTGTGTGTGTGTGTGTGTGTGTGTGTGTGTGTGTGTGTACACGCACCCATACACATGTGGACATTAATGATAGAGGTCATAGGACCACTAGCAGGAGTTGACTCTCTCCTTCTACCATGTGGGTTCTTGACATAGAAATAAGATTGTCAGACTTGGTACTCTATGCTTTGCCCGCTGAACCATCATGCTGGCTCATTTTGTCAGTTCCTTTAACAAGTCCTGTAGTGGAAACTGACTAGTTAAAATTTAGATCAATGGGCCCTATAGTGTAGGCAAGGGATCCCAGGGGCTTTGAAGTTATGGCAAGGAGTCCAAGGATCTACATGTATTACAAACCACAGATGTGGGCTGGTTAGACGGCTGAGAGGGTAGAAGCACTTGTTGCTCTTCTAAAGGACCAAGGTTTGATTCCCAGCACTCATGTGGCAACCTCTCAACTGTTTGTAACTCCAGTTCCAGGAGATCCAACATGCTGTTCTGTCCCGTGGGGGCATTACACACATAGTACATAGACATACATGTGGGTAAACACCCATACACATACAATTACATTAAATAAAATTAAAGTTTAGAAACACAGATGCCTTTCACAAATCTTGATAGCTATTTTTTCAAGTTTATGATTGTCAAAACACAAATCTGCCCTGAACGCCATACAAATCCGGGTACAATTGATGCAGAACTCATCTAAGATGTTCTTAGTCAGTGAATTGTTTCCTCTCCTAAACTGTACTTCCTACATCCTGTTAATGGAAAATTCAGGAGCAGAGGGGACCCTAAAGCTGCCTTTACATTCTAGGAGCCTGGGAACACCAACTGGAATTGGATTATCTTTTTCTGGCATCTTATTCCATCAAGTCATGAACAGTGAACCTTTGACACAAGTTGTCAAGATTTCTTCAAAGACATGAGTGATCTGCATGTGACTCAGCCTGGCATTTCTTGCTTCTTCTGTGACTTCTAGTTTTATCTGCTTATATCAGTAATGTAAATTCTTCTCTGGGGAGCCATAATGGAGGCCCAGGGCAAAGGTCACTTCCTTTGTGGTGCTCCATGACTCATGGAGAGTGGCTGTCTGTTCCCCACACCACACCAAGCCTCATAATCCCTCTATTACAGCACTTAACATATGACACTTCTCCATCTGCTCTCCTTTGTGAGGAAGAAGGGGAGAGGCTGGGTTCTGTCCCTGGGGAGAAACTCACTAAGGATCCAGAAAGCACACCACATGAAAGTTATAGGGATTGTGAGTAAGGTTGCATCTACTACCCACCCACTCAACAAATAATAGAGAATCTTAGAAATAAATAATGCTCCAATGTTTGATTGTTAGAAAACATCTTATTTCTCTGGCATCTCTAAATAAGAGGGGAACAACACAAAACATAGAAACAGTGATCTAAGAAAAGGTGGGAGATCAGGGAACCTGCTGGCCAAGCAAAGTGACAAGAAGGAAATGTGTTTTTTAAAAAATCAAACAAATGTATTGAAAAGAGCAGAGGCACGTTAGTTAGATAGCTGGCATAATAATCACTTTCTCTCCAGGCAGTGGTGGTGCACGCCTTTAATCCCAGCACTCTAGAGGCAGAGCCAGGTAGAGCTCTGTGAGTTCGAAGCCAGCCTGGTCTACAGAGCAAGATCCAGGACAGGCACCAAAACTACACAGAGAAACCCTGTCTCAAAAAACTAAAATAATAATAATTAATAATAATTATCACTCTCTCTTATTATGCACTTATATTATCTTTATGCTACTGCTAATACAGATGAATAGCTTAGGAAATTAATTCTGTCTCTCTGTCTCTGTCTCTGTCTCTCTCTCTCTCTCACACACACACACACACTTTACAACTGTTGTTAACTTGGACACTGTGTGTTTGTGCTAAGTGTCCTGACATTTGTCTTTGATTGTCATTTTATTCACCCCATTTAAGAAATACTGTAAGGATGACCTGTTGCTAACTGATGTTACTGAACCCATCGTTCTCTGGCAGAGCCTGGACAGAGAACCAGTGTATTCCTTTAAGTCATATATTTGATACCCTAAGTTTGGATGTCCTAAACATAGCCAGGTGTAGGTTGATTAGGGGAGAAGAACGATGTTGAAAGCTGGAGTGTCAGTGGTTGCTCTGACTTGTCTCAGACACGATGCATTACCTTCTTCAGTGATTGTTAATAATGCTCCTCTGCAGCTGGAGTAATATGGGCAGCAAAGACGGCCATATTGTCTCTGTTTCCTTGGACCTTAAGGACTCATTACACAGTCACACAGTGAAAGCTTCAGCACTCATGGTACCGCTTGGGAAGAGTTCACCTCTGCAGCGGGTAGCTTCCTCTTCCTGACTGTGTTTCAGTAACAGTGTCTTTGATGTATCGAATTGTTTACCTTAGCTGATTAAAAAAAAGCTTTCTTTTTTTTACTATTTTTCTCATTTAGAAAGTAAATTGCAATTGGCTACTGTGGAGAGAAGTTGTGTGCAGACTCTCACTATAACCCACCTTCTGAGCAACTTGGTGAAACTGAAACGTCTTACATTATCCCAGTTCATTGTGTGTCTACAGCTTCCTGATGCCATCCACCTTAAGTATCTTCGCCTTTCACTTCCCATGTCTATACACACATAGACACATAGACACACACACACACACACACACACACACACACACACACCACTCAAATCAGATAGAAAAGTACTTATTTTACTGCATGACTCATGAGGCATGGGGGATAGTTTTGTTGTTACAGGGCTGTAGAGATTACGGCAGTACTTAGGCAATTTCATGATGTCCTTGGCACTGTAAAATAGGTGTAATCTCATTTTCTACGTCTGGAGGCTTTTGCAGGATAATGACTATCACATAGTTAAGAGGATTGATATGACAGGTGTAGTTGAGTGATGGGGTTTTGGAGGGATTTTGCACATATGATGTGTTTCTCTGCCTGTGGTGTACTTGGAACCTCCATGATGCCATTTTAGGTCTGACACATTTGGGGAGACCGCCCATTGCTTTTCTTTGACCTCATTCAGCCCTTCCTAGCCATACCCTCCATAGACACATCTTTTCTCTGAAGATCAATTTTTCATCAGGAAACTTCTTCGTTTCATATTTTCTGCAGACTCCTCATGATGTCAACGTTCTGGAGACCACAGCTTTCCTCTTTGTCTTTTTCATTTAAAAGAGCATCTGAAATTTTCATTGGGGAAATAATGTCAACTTCTAAAAATAAAAATTGCCAAACACAGTTCCCCAGTTTTCTTG
Organism: Peromyscus californicus insignis; assembly: GCF_007827085.1. Classification (NCBI taxonomy): domain Eukaryota; kingdom Metazoa; phylum Chordata; class Mammalia; order Rodentia; family Cricetidae; genus Peromyscus; species Peromyscus californicus. Next base: position 2,970,518 of record NW_026294534.1, read on the forward strand.
GGGGTTAATTCACAATCATCTTCCTTGTACCTCAAGCCTGAAGTCACAAGGTGAGTGTCATTTCTCACAGGTGACGATCCTGTGACAGCTATGTTCTGAACAGGAAATCCCTGAACTGACACTGAATGTCTGTCTTTACTCCTTGACCCTCTTTTTTTTTTTTTTCCTGAATGTATCTTTTCATCTGAACAATTCCTGGACTACCTGGTGGACTGTTTTCTCATCAGCCTATAACACTACCTAGACTCAGTGCCTATGACAAGATGCTAATATTTGATTTAAATCTACCTTTATACTATATAAACTTGACAAAAATCACTTAAATGCAAATATTTTCTATGGAACACTAAATTCTAATATATTTCTCAATACCGCTCTATGCTGTTTTAAACTCAAAGAGCAAAAAGAATTAACACAAAGACCCCGGAGGCAAAGAAGACGCCGAGTCTGTAATAGGGATAATCTTGTCTACATTTTTATATTGGTTTGCTAGGAAAATCCCTTTTAGATAATTCTTTTGGCAGAACAATGACACAATAATTTGTACCAAACACTCTCTCAGGTAAGAGGAGAAAATTGCTTAGGAGATAAATAACAAGATTAAGTGAGAACATGGAAGCTTCTTAAAACAAATATCTAAATGACACCCAAAATGTCCGAGGAATTTGGGGAGCACAGACTTTCAAAGGGGCTTGGAAATGTAGACAGCAGGGAAGTTATCAAGACAAGTGACAACAAGCTTTAGTTCCATCTATACCCTTTCTATCCTGACAATTCTGAGGAACAGCATGAAAAGTGGATGGGTGTTTGGGGTGGGAACCTAGGCAGACACAACTGAATCTATGTTGTAAACTCATTCTTCACAAGGAGACTGGGTGGTGGTGTTGACCAACTGAGATAACAATATTGCTCCTGTACAGCAGCAGTTCTCAACCTGTGGGTCGCAACCCCTTGAGGGGTTTCCTATCAGATATCTTGCATATCAGATATTTGCATTATGAATCATTACAGTAGCAAAATTATAGTTATGAAGTTACAACGGAATAATTTTATGGTTGAGGTTTGCTACAACATGAGAAGCTGTGTTAAAGGGTCACAGCATTAGGAAGACTGAGAACCACTGCTGTACAGTGTTGTATGTTTGACCTTTAGAAATAACGTTGGGCAGTACAGTCACACAGCATCTTACATTATTTGGTCAACATGAGCTGCACATGAAATGCTAGTCCTATAAAATTTTAACGACTCTGGAACAGATGCCATAACTTAAGAGGCCAGAAAAGGGAGAACTTAAGAACAGGAAAAGAATAAAATTCAGAGTGAGGAGCTTAACAAAATCTCTGGCAGATGTCAATAAGCTCGCTATAAAGTATGGATGTGTGGATCTGACCATTAACCCAGGGAGTGCTCACATGGGAGAGAGGAGGAAGAAGGACCTGCAGAGGAAACAAGGGGTGGGGAGCAGGAGAAGGAAGAGGGTGATGATGAGGGCAAGGATGGATGGGAGGACAGAGGAGAGAATGAAAGGTAAAGACAAAGAAAAGCACAGAGTGAAGAAAGGGAAGAGAGGGAAGGAGTTGGGGACAGAGGGAGAAGCAAGGGGAAGAGAGGAACAGGGGAAGAAGAGAAAACATTCAGACATATTTCTGAAGTGTAGCAAATCCAAAGGAAGCAACCAGGCAGACACACGAAAGGTGTGCAGAGGAGGCATCGTCCTCAGAGGAGGGAAAAGAATCATACACGGCACTGCCACTGAACATGTCCCTAGGATCAAGATGTGAAGAGAAGACAGGAACGGGGAGTGGAGACAGGCCTGACAAGGGGAGATAGAGGGATAAGGAGTGGAGAAAGGGGTGGAGGGTCAATAGAGGGATGGTGTAGATCCTGACCAATGTGTCTTGGGCTGCTATCTGTGGGTTTTGTCTCAGAAATGAACCATAATAAAAATAGCATTAAACAGTCCTAAAACTTGAGTTTATATAGCAAAAAATGTTTTAATGAACCAAGACTAATATTCTCAGAGAAATATTATTTTACAAATTCAGTATGGTCTAAGGTAACAGTGTTCAGAGAGTCATGGAGGGTCACAGCAATGTCCCCTCCCTCCCTGATTCACAGAGAGTTGAAGTCACATAGTCAGCTGCACCACTTGTTATTTTTACCTCAAGTTCTAAGTGAACCTTTTCTGTTTCAATAGGTTTAAACACACAAACATTTATCATTCTGTTCTGGTTGCCTGGAACATTCTGTGCAGTGACATGCCAGCAGGTCTATAGCCTGGGATATGTGCTATCTGGGCAGCCTAACTGTCCAGGATTCGGTGCCAACTGAGTTTGTGGAAATGTGCTCTGTGCCAATTGTATAGCAATGAAATCACCTGAGATGAACCATCAGAACACATCCCACTGTCAGCAGTGCGTGACTGAAATTGTCTGAATGTAAAATTTCTCCACTTAGAGCAGTCATGCTGAACCCAGGGCAATCATGCAGTCCGTCCTAAGACATCTTCAGTCTAAAGTAATGTTTTTGGTTGTCACAAATCGGAGGGTAGTGGCACTGTCATGAAGTGGATAGATATCAAAGATGTGGCTAAACAACCCACTACACATGGCATAGCATCCATCCTGCAACCAACTTTGACTAGATCAAAGTGCCAATCAACCCAAGGGACACAAACCTTTATTGGGGTCCACAGAGTACACAATTATGTTATTGAAAATTTTCCATGAGTAAAGGTTGAAAGCTCATGTCAGTGGTGAATGACATGTGCTGCAGTCATAAATTCTGTTTCTGTTAAATGTCAAAACTGACAATTCTATGGCCAGTACTCATCATATTTGAGGAGCATTTTGTGCAAGGCAGGGAAATTCTGAGTCAGCTTTCTCCTTCATCAGCCAGGCTCAAGGCAAAACTAATTTTTGCAATAAGTTTTATTTCCTTATTGATTTTAAAATAACTTCTGTGTTAATTATAATCAAACACTTAATAATATATATGTAATTGTTGATCTTTTCTAAAATATAATTACAAATCAATTATTCATTCTCAGAAAGCACCTAATGAAGAATCAGGAGAAATAAGCACTCAATTTTCTCAAGCTGAAGCTCTGTGGATTTTTAGAGAACAGAAAAGGAACAGGTCTATGAACCTATTAGAAGACTTGAAATAAAAGCCTAGGGCATGGAAAAGAACTCTAGATTGCAAATTATTCCATTTGCACATTTGAGATCATTTCATATCTGCGTAATCAGTAAGTAGCTTGTCTTTGTGTGGTAGGAAAAATATGTATATTCTCTTTTAAGCATTTAAAAAATCTCCAAATTGGCCTCCTGCTAATTATGGTTTTCATGCCTCTAACTATTGGGTGGACAGAAACAATGTGGGCACTGAAATGTATAAAGGATACACTGTCCAGTTTCAGCAAGTGTAATATGTTAGAAAAATGCATTGTGCTGTGTTCTAAGAGTAACAGTAGAATGCTTTGGTACTCTAGCATTGGTCTGGACCTCCTCCCTGCCTGTCAGAGCTAACTGGTGGTCACAGAGAAAGACTTGGTGGATGTGAGTACAAGTATATAAAACAGTCTGCTTCTTCCTCATGTCATTCATTCTAAACACTTCTCAAAGGCAGTTTCTTCCACATTCTCTGTGAAGATTTTAAGAAGGGCATGTTAAGGATTGTCCTGTCACGTAAATCCTGATCTAGAATGCTTTCTAACAAATGGTCCTCTGCTTGATCCAGGGACTCAAAGGAAGCAAAGTCACATTGGTCTCTGGATAGTACTGGATGCTCAGGACATCCCAGGGAACAAGGACATCAAGGGCTTCTCAAGATGGCTTTATGCTATGAAATTAATTCTGCTTTGGTGGAGGTGAATGTAGGGTTAAAGCTGTTTGAACCACCTGGTAGGTGCTGAGAGTAGGTAACCATTCTTGTTGGCCCTTCACTTTCTCCTTGTGTGATTATCTTCTTAGAACCATTCTCTACATCTGGATTTGACCTTTTATTTATAACAAGCCAATGCTTCCAAGAATTTCTCCCTGGAAATTCTTCAACATGGAGTTTCTCATGTACAAACCTGAATACAGCCTGAAATCATCAGGGGCAAGGTGGCCCAGGTTCTAGTGCAGAGTCCCACCCCTTCAGTTCTCAGTTTTTATTACACAGTGATTTGATTCTGGCCACTGGTCATTCAGGACTGCAGACTACTGTCGAGTAGTGTCAAGGCCCTGTGACTTCTCTGAAGTTCCAGGCCAGCCAACCAGCCTCTGAATATTTACCCTGCCCTGGAGCTTCCAGAAGTCAAAAGAGGTTTTTTTTTATTTTTTATTTTATTTTTTTTAATTTTTTATTCATTTTACATACCAACCACAGTTTCCCCTCCCTGACCTCCTCTCGTTCTTCCTTACCTTCCCCTCCTCATCCCTATCAACTCCCCAGAAGTGGTAAGGCCTCCTATGGGGAGTCACCAAAGCCTGGCACATCAAGTTGAGGTAGGATAAAGCCCCTCCCCACTGTATCAAGGCTGAGCAAGGCACCCCACCATAGGAAATGGGCTCCAAAACGTCGGCAGATGCACCAGGGATAGATCCTGGTCCCACTGCCAGGGGCCCCACCAACAGACTGAGCCATACAACTGTCACCCACATGCAGAGGGTCTAGTTAGGTCCCATGAAGGCTCCCCAGCTGTCAGTCCAGAGTCCATAAGGTCCCATGAGCTTGGGTCAGTTGTCTCTGTGGGTTTCCCCAGAATGATCTTGATCCCTCCCCCTTGCTCCTATAATGCCTCCTCCCTCTCTTCAACTGAACTCCAGGAGCTCAGCCCAGCACTTGGCTGTGGATCTCTGCATCTGCTTTCATTAGTTACTGGATGGAGTTCTAGGAGATATCATCTATTTCCCCTTCCTATGGAGATCCATGCATCTCTCTTAGGGTCCTCCTTGTTACCTAGCTTGAGAGGCTCTTTATAGCCTGCTCTGTGCACTAGCACACTGCCTGGGACAATTCTTTCTCCACTGGAGCGAGGAGTGGAGTGACTGCCTATGTGTAGACCTGTGTGAAATCTCAAGTTCTTAAAGAAATGATGAAATTAGCCACTGAAACATCACTGAGTGTGGGAGAGATCACTGCTGCTCACACTGCTACTGCCAGCACTGTCCCTTTTTGCTCCTCTAACTGCTAGACACATCCCCTGGACCAGTACAGCATTCTGCACTCGGAATCAGTCTGGCTACTGCAGTAGATCTAGATTTCTGCTGTTTGGCTTAGAAATAGCACAGATTGATTCCTCGTATTTCTGGAGACCAAAAGTTGAAGGCTAGGGATCCATCTGATGAGATCTGGTAAAGACTTTGTCATGGGTTTCACGTGGCTCCTTCCCTGTGCTGTCCTCACATACAAGAAAAATGAGTACAACAATCTGATCCCACGGGAGGACTCTACCCTCATGGCCTCACCTCCCAAATCCATCCTATTGGGCTTTGCTTCCCATAAATGAATCTGGGGGCACTAACCTGCAGTCTATAGCATCTAGTATTTGGATGATGAGTGAATGAATTTCATTTTTCCTTCCACTTAGTTATACCACACTACTGCATGTCTCACACTTCCTGGAAATAGGGAATATTCTCAGATACTGTTTACATTATTCCTGTTTCCATTGTGCTAACCCAGCGCTGGCTATTCAGACAAAGGTCAGTTTGCATCATCTGGGATCCCTGAGTTGTGTGTGTTTACTGAATCAGGCTTCACAGAGTACTTAGTGGTGGGATGCTTCCCTGAACCAATCACATTTGGACAAGAAGGAGATAAAGTTAGACTACTTCCATCATGTAACTTTGTAAACTAAACCAGTTTCATCTGGTTTCCTGGAAGTTTCGGTCATAGCAGCCATGTGTCAATTTATCTCACCTCTCTACTTCACTAAGCAAAAACAGGCCCATTACAGAGATTAGTAATAATTTCAATTTACACCTTATTTATTATTTACTCATTTATTTTTAGTGTCCTTAAAGAATTTTTATATGGATGTCAATTCTCTAGAATATAGTTTATTCTTGAACCTTCCAGAGTGATATTTTAAATTCTCTTGGTTTTTTTTAAAGAATTTTATGACTTTGCTATAATGTATGACAAAGTCAAAACATTAATTTTTTTAAATTCTGTAATTGATTCGATATATTGCAGCACTTATTTAAGTACAATTTAGTTATAGTCTCCACTCCACACTTAAAAACATATTTCAATGTTTCTGATCTAACAATAATACACATGCTTCAGTTTGCTCTGAAACAATTACATTATAAATGATGCAGGATTTTTTCAACAAACAACTTCAAAAAATTACTCATTGTATCATTTGGGGTTTGGGTACTGAGTGCAAGCACATGTGTGCATTTTAAATAGTACATTGAGATTTAACTATAATTAAAACATCAAACATGTTTTCATGAACTGATGTGTGTAATCTTTTTTTTCCTGAAGAAAACAATGGGTATATTTTTATAGTGTTTTATACTGTTTCTAAATTAGGACATGGGAGATTTTAGTCTGCATTTGCAAGCGCTTTTCTAAAAATAATACATTGAGGACATGGAAAGTCTTTATTCTGAACAAATGAAAAGACAGTTTGGATATAATTATCACTACATTTTCTTTTCAACATTTGGGTTTGAAGAGCTGGAGACAACCTCAGATGCTAAGTAAGAAGGTGGAGGAGACTAAATGTAAATTCTCAACCTGCTGATCAATTTGTCTTGAAACAAATTTGAAGAATTAGTATCATTTTTGTGTATTTCAATATTTACTGAATTTCACCATCAATGCTTTTAAGCAGTGCTATCCTCAGAGCAAAGTTATCAGCTAGCAAATATTAGGGACATAGCAGCATCCTGCTGTGTGATTGACATATGCTGTTCATCTGGTCCCCACTCACAGCACATGGAATAAGGTCCTCAAAAAGCCCACTTTAAATACAAACTCAAATCTGTCATTGTATCAACATGTCTTACACAGCAGACCCTGAGGCTGACACTATTACTGTCTTTGTGATGAGGAACCCCTGAAAGTGAACTGAAAAGAATTATCTAGATAATGCTTCCTCTCTTTGAGATGGTGGAATGTCGCAATTACTTCCTGTACACAGGATACAGCTAATTGGCAATTCTTTCTAATTCTCTGTTCAAAAGGAAGAAGGGAAGCTGTATAAACATGGTAGTGATTTGGATTATTAAAATTATTTCTTGTAGATCCATTTTATATCCTACAATTGGAAGTGAGATGGAAATGTTCCTTCCCATCTTTGTCGGGGAAGGGAATGGTATCACCATCACCAGAGGGTCAACATTTCATTATGGAGTTTGCAGGGCTTTCTGCTGGACTCCACAACAGTGAGCACTTCCCCGCCACTGGCTCAGCCCTGAAATCCGTACTCTTTACCACTGCAGCCGTCTCTACTGGCTGCTTTATACTTCTGAAATCTCATTAATTCAAATCTCCTCCTTCCTTTCTCTAGCCCCTCAGGAGACTTCACTGGCTCCTTCGGAACTACTGAGTATCCTTTTAAGACCAGTAGCAGTTCTCCAACTCAGACTCCTGTGTGTGTGTGTGTGTGTGTGTGTGTGTGTGTGTGTGTGTGTGTGTCCTACAATTTCTTCCTTGCCTTAGTCTACTTTATTGGATCATAAGGTTGTTCTTTGTCATTAATCTCGTAAATCCAAATTCTGGAGTTCCTATGCAAGCTGAAGCCATTATAAAATTCCTGGAACAGTACATTTCAATCCTTATAACTGACTTTAAAGTTCATGTACTAAAATAGCTTTTGCTATATGCAATATGTGATGATTCAGATATAGATGTTTTCTGAGTGTGCTCTTACCAGATTAATCTTCTAGTGAAAATGCGACTTCCTTTTTATCTTTTCCCTGCCCATGACACGAGACCATGGATCTCAGAGCTCTGCATCCATTAGTTCAACAGTTTAGGTTCAGTTCATATCTCACTAATAAATCGATTGAGTCTTAAAAATAATAGTAAGTTGGGGTTTCTCTGATGTCATAGATCCAGAATAAACACAAAAGTGGTATAGCAATATTCATTTGGTTGTTTCTAAGTTTAGACTTGGTCATTCACATTGACAGTCTGAGATGGACATGGAAAATTACTAAAGCCAGTCCCAGTGCAAGTGTGTAACAGCATCACTTCAAAGGCTGAGGCATGAGGACTGTGAGATTGAGGCTAGCCTGAGCTACAGGGTCTTCCAGACCTGGGAGGCTGAGGCATGAGGACTGTGAGATTGAGGCTAGCCTGAGCTACAGGGTCTTCCAGACCTGGGAGGCTGAGGCATAAGGACTGTGAGATTGAGCCAGCCTGAGCTATGAGAACTTTCAAACCAGCCTGGTCTGTGAAGCAAGACTTTTAATACTCCACTGTGATGTATATCACATTCATGAACAATCTGGACCTCTAGATTCCACAAAAATGTATTTATCCCTAGTCTTCTACTTCTCTATAGTTCAACTTTTTATATTTTAAAAAATGTTTTGTTTCACGTGATTTTATATGTGTGTAATTATGTCAGACAAATATCTAGGTAAGATTAATGAAGTCTTCATGTAAAAGTGGAGCATGTAGTCGGCTGTGGTAGTGCATGCCTTTAATCGCAGCACTCAGTAGACAGAGCAGGTAAATCTCTGAGTTCAAGGCCAGTCTTGTCTATATATCAAGTCCTGGACAGCCAGGGCTACCCAGAGAAACATTGTCTCAAAAAAATCAAAAACAAAAAACAACAACAACAAAAAACATGAAGCATTTTTCTTTTTTTAATTAAGAAAAATTTTTAATTCATTTTACATACCAAGGCATGCTCCAGTGGCACAATCAATTAGCGTGTGGTACTTATACATGAAGCATTTTTCAATCCAGGCACCAAAGAAGGAATTCTGGATATGTTTTTAGCCATGATTCAATTATTTTCTTGTCATGTGAACCCAAACAAAAAATGCTTTTGAATTTTGGTTTGTATCATCATAAGTTACAAACTTGACCCTCATCAGCAGGTTAATGTTTATGCAAGATTCAGCTTTCTCTTTTTCCTCCCAGTTAGTTTCTTATAATCTCAAAGATATTGCCACCAAGAAGCACTATAGTAGCTCCTTCTGTTCTGTCTCTCCAAGCTCAACCATTGAGATCCTGTCTGGATTCTAAAGTTTCAGCATCACTGAAAAGACCCAGACAAAGAATGGGGAAGCCAGCTCTGTCCCCCAGCATTGGGCTGTGGTTGTTCCACTTGTTGCTGCTGTGAACCGGCTCTCACAGCACTATGACTCTTCACGTCACTACTGAAGTGTAACAGGCTAGATCAAGGTCAGCACGGGGTCATGGGATCTGGACACCTGCACCCATGGGACCAAATGAAAGCATTACATGGCATTCTATAATATAATTGAAACCTTAAAGCTTATACATTTCACTGTCCTGATTTTTTTTTTAGGTTTCCTAACTGCCAGTGAGGAATTGTCAGCATATATTATAGAAATGGTGGAGGCCACAGAGTGAAGATATCTCAGATTAACTTACTTGGAAGATCCCTAGAGTGGAGTATAAAGTGTGTTTTCTGGAAGTTGGTGTTTATTTGAACTGTTGCTCATATCCTTAGAGATATGCCATACAGACAAACATATATAAAAGGCAATTCATCAGAGAGCTATTGAGGGGATAAATGAATAGCCAGAGTCAAAGGGTGTCAACTCACACCCCTCAAGAACACCTCTTGGCTGCCACCATACAGAGAAGCATTTTTAATGTCCTTGACAGTATGACTTCCATGTTTAATATGCCTGTTAGTTACTTTTCTCAGCATTGTAAATAAATACCTAACAAGAAGCAATGTAGAAGAGGTGAGTGACATATTTCAGCTCACAGTTTAAAAGGAGGCCATCTCTCACGGTAGTGGGTGGCCCCCTGGACATGAGGAGCTGCTTCCTAACAGCTCAGGCCAAGAAGAAGAGCTCAACAAGAAATTAAAGTCCACCAACTCAGTGTCCAGCTGACCCACTTTCTCTAGCTAGGCTCTATCCCTTTAAAATCTCTCAACCTCCCAACACAGCACCAGCAGATGAGCACCAAGTGTTTAAACACAGGAACCTACAGGGAAAGTTACAACCAGACCACAACATTCTCTAAATACACACTTGTCTGCCATTTATTAATCTCCTCAGCCACATGGATGAACTCCTAGCCAACTGTGTAGGTATTTTTTTTTAATTTTGGTAATCAACATCCCTCTCAATAACCATTTGGTAAAGCAGGCCATGCATAAAACTAGGTATGCAGACAAATCTTTCTAATGACATGACCCCACTGAAATCAACTCTGACATGGAAAAGCCACCTTCACAGCATTCCCCCGACTTATATTCCGTTAGGTTCCCCTTTCAAAGATCCTAAACTCCATATAAATCAAGGTGATGACATAGCTTCCAGCCTTACAAGCAGAGGAGCATGCAAGCCCTGGTCCCATATCTATCAAATTCACCTCAGTAAACTGTAGTGGGTAGCCATTCCAGTAAACGCCTGTGGAAGTTTATATTCCTTTTCATCCTTTTGTTGGTGCCTTTTCCATATCAACAGTATCTCTTTCTGTGCTGCTACAGATGAGAAAATAAGCTTAAAGCTCTAACAAAAGCACATTGGAAACACTGCCGACTCCGTGCCGTGGCCTCTTATTACATCACATTTTCTAGGTGAAAGCTCCCTTGTCCGCTTGCACATCTGGCTGAGTCAGCATCAGAGTCTCTGCACACAAATGCCTCTACTCAAAGTGAAAACACTTACATGGGCACAAGCGGCATTTGTGTGGAATTATAGGAAGGTGAAGCTGTGGGGAAGGATGTTACTCTGTTTCTCATTTCCACTCAAAAGCCACATTTTCACTCACTTACCAGAACACAGCTAGTGAACTCGCAGTCTACTCTTGGCAGAGAAGCAGCTCCTGCAAACCCACAGCCCATGGGATTCCTACAGATCACATCAAACAGAACAAGTAGAGCAGGAATCCAGGGTGAAATTGAATGTGTCTTGGGGAGGAAAATCCCTAACCAAGATCAGAGGTTTCATGAAAATTTTACATAATGCAAACATTGCTGGTCTCAGGAAGTTTAATGGAATGTGAACAAACTTTGGCTAGAAAACTCCAGGCTCCCCTTAGCCAGTAAAAGCTCAGTCCGGGGCTCCAAAGCAAGCACTTTGTTGATTATTTTGTTCTGTTTTAAATCAAAAGCCAGAAGCAAAAGAACTGTGTAAGGTAGAGACAAGCCTCATCAGCAGATAGCAGACAGAGAGGCGGGCTCAGGACTGAGTCAACTGGAGTCACCCACAGGGAAGGGAGGCTGAGTACAGGTGTGGATAAAAAGCAGGTCAGGGAGGAGGCTCAAGGTCTTGCCCCCTAAACAGCCTGGTATCCAGGGACTACTTTCTCTCTGCTATGGGTTATTGGGGAACTCACATGCTTTGATGTAATGGGTCAGTTTCAACCCTCTGACCCCTGTGTCTTCAGGTAACACTGTCCTATCTCTAAAATTCCTACAGTGCATTTAAGCCTGAAATCAACCCACACAAAAAAATGAGATCATAGCCAGGAGGTGGTGGCACATGCCTTTAATCCCAGCACTCGGGCAGGCAGATCTCTGTGAGTTCAAGGCCAGCCTGGTCTACAGAGCAAGATCCAGGACAGGCACCAAAACTACAAAGAGAAACCCTGTCTCAAAAATAAAAAATAAAAAAATAAAAAAATAAAAAACAGAAAACAAAAACAAAAATATCAAATATAGCCTCAAAAAAAGATATTACATGATGTCCATAGCCAATTTCAGTTTATCAGATGGAAGGCTTTTACATGGTGCACAAAATTGGGTACCTTGATGTTAAGCGAAGATAACCGAAAGGGTGAAGGGTCTCACAGACAGGATACCAGAGTTTTGGGTAGTTTACTTACTTCTGAAAGTTTTTCTGTGCCAAAATATATTAGCAAGGACTTAAGTATTTTTATTTATTAATGTCCACACAGTAAATACCTAGTAAGGACTTCCTGTCACAACACTAAGCATTTGCCTGAAAGACAGGCATAGTACTGTCCCCCCATATAAGAGAGGCCCACCAGCAAGCAGCCTCTTGCCAGAGAGGGATGGGACAGCCAGATGCAAAGATGTGCTTCCTTCCCGGAGTGGGTGGTAACTCCAGACTACACCTTATACTCCAGTAAAACCTAATTTACCAAATACACATGTATTGATTAATACAATGTAACCAATACCTTTGTCATACTTCAAGATTCTCAGTTTCCCTTCTGGGAGCCAACACAGACTCCTCCACCTAGTTTGGGGGTTCTCTGGTAACAGATCTGTCTCCAGAAGGGACTCTAGTCACAGAGTTAGAACTCTGCAGCACAGAGACAGTCGTGTTCTCTTGGTAGCAAGGACACTTCTATCTGCTCAGAAAGTAGAATCAATTCTTGTCCTCCATGAGGACCATGAGCATCCCTGACGGAACCACCTCTTCCTATCAGCAGCATTCCTCTTATTTATTGCTAGTCTGTCTAGGAAGCAGTCAGATATAGCTGGAAATAATGAACATCCCAGGGAACAATTTTCACAGAGACCAGACAACTGAATCATTCCAAATCTCATCAGGCTGTCTCTACAGTAGTTTTATAAACTGAGGTTTATAGCTCTGAATGGCACATCAGACTCAGGAACAGCAGCTTAAGTTCTTAGTATAGCCAGTCCTTAACCACAAAAGTGGGATGTGGATAGTATGAGGAGGATGGTTCTGTACAACCTGAAACTTGTTAAAGTTGAAAGAGAAAATCCTGTCCCCCTCCCATCTGGGATCCGCTCCCTTGTGAGCAGCAATACCTCATTCCAGGCATTCTTGAGATGAGCATTCTTCAAATAGAAAGGAATATCAAATACACATGAACCATCACAGGATAAGAAGGTATTATTGTACCAGATTTTAAATGATATTTTCTTGCATACAGGTAACTCCAAACACTAACGATACATATAATAGCTAAATCCAATAACTATCATCATCACAAGGCCTCAATATGTAGCTGATGCTGGCTTAGAGCTCAAATCCTCTTCCCTGTACCTCTAGGATTACAGGCATGAGCCGCAGCACCTGGCTTCAGCTCCTCCAATTGAGTCAGTCAATGTCAGTGTTCCTAGCCTCAGTTTTCTTACCTGTGCTACATGTATTGACATAATTAGATTCCTGCACCTCCTAAGAAACTTCTTTGCTCTCTGAAAGGCCTGGTTGATCCATGGCTGTGAATCCTGATCACAAGAAGCAAAACAGTTTCTTCAGTGATGTTTTATGATGATAACATACCACTTTGAAAATATAAACAATGACAGGTGTTGTTTAGGTTTCTGAAGAGATCTCCATTTATAAAAGAAACATACAAGCAAAAAAAATAATAATAATAGCATAAGAAACCCTGTCTTTGATACCTGAGGAAGCTGAGAAAGAATTTGAAGGCAAAAATTCAATGCAGAAGCCAAAGCAGAATTGAAAGTTGCCTTAGTTTCTTTTTGGCTGCGATGACAAAACACCCTGACTAACGGAACTTAAGGAGAAGGGTTTGCTCTGGCTTTCGTTTCCAGAGGGATACAGTCCATCCTGGTGAAGAAGGTGTGGCAGTGGGAGCAGGAAGCTGGCTGATCACAGTTCATCTGCATGCAGCAAGCAAAAAAGGAACAGGAAGTCGAGCAAGGCTATAAAACCCCCTACTTCCTCCAGCAAGAATCCATGGAAAGGTTCCTTAACGTCCTGAATACCACCACTAGTTGGAGACAAAGTGTTCTGAACCTTTGGGAGATATTTCACAACACAACAGAATGAATTGTTGTAACTCTAAAAAACCAAGGGTCCTACCCTAGCATCTACCCCATCTAGAACCTGTTGGAGCTCGAGACTGGACTAGTCCTGTGGAACAGTACCCAAAGGATCTCCAAGACTTGGGGTGGCCACAGGATATCCCAGAGGAGTTCTGGTGAGGATCCAGTAATACTAGTGTACCAGAAACCAGAGGCCTTGAACCAGACCAGTGACTCATCGCAATGAACATTTGTAGTAAAGCTGATAGGACAAAAGGGTATACTGTCTGACACACCGAGGCCCCAGTGCCTCCAGGACAAATGAAGAGGCGATGGAGAGGCAGGAAAGTAAAGAGATTTTTTGTTTGGTTAGTTGCATGGCTGGTTTGGATTGTTCTTGTTTTTGTTTGTTTGTTTGCTTTGTTTTTTGTTTGTTTGTTTTGTTTTGGTGAGAGGGCATTGGAGAGGGGAGGGGAGGGCATGGGAGGACCAGGAGGTGAGCAGAATTGGTGTGCTTGATGTGAACCTTCCAAAGAATCAATAAAAAAGTTAAATTTTAAAAAGTGGGCTTTCTAGTAATTTAACCCCAAGATAAGAAGACACTTGCTCTGGAGCCAGCAACCCTGGACAAGAACAGACCTTACAGACCTTATTTCCTGAAAGTGCGGTGGACATGAGCAAAGGTTCTGTCGTCTTCTTTTTGAAACTTTGATTTGCTCTTAAAAATAAGTTTGTGTGCTTTTATTTCTGGAATTCTGCCGAAATCAAATTATGTTTATGGTGATGTTTCTTAAAGTAGATTGCAAATATATTGGCAAGTATATGTGAAATATATTTTGCAAGAAAAATACTGCAGTTAGTAATTTAAAAAAGGAATACATGTATTTATATAATACAATAGTTTCAAAAACAAATATATACACATACATATCAAAAACATAATTCCAGAAATTGAAAAGTTATAATTTTTCACTACATAATAATCTATCCGGACCCAGTGGTTTCAGTCTTGTATCTAAGAGAGCTCAGTTAATTTTAAAGAGTGAGTAAATTTCTTTATTTTTAATATTTATAAAAGTAAAGATTAGGATCATCTTTAAAACATATTAAGAATCAGACTTCACTGAACACATGAGATTGTTGGTTTGACATACTGCATCAGATAATGCCTAACTTGTTGCCTAACATACTTGAGCCAGAATGAAGAAATGTCTCATTTTAATGGCAGATTGCAATGAATCAGAAACTTGAATAATATGGATGATGGGCCTAGCCATCCCCAGTCTGCATATTTCTCTGATGAAAAGAGTTTTATTGCCAAGAGGATATGATGAAGGATTTACTGACTCTGTGATCACAAGGTGACTCAGCTAAGGCTAAGAGGAAGAAGTATGATAGAGAGAAGTAAGGCGTCTGGGGGGAAACATGGTAGGTCCTTCCCTGATAAAAATTAATGATTAACTGGGCATACAAAGGAATTTTTCTGAGCTATTATTTTCTTACCCAAAAGAGAACGTAGGGGCAGATTTTATCTAAGCATATAACTTATAATTAAATAGTAATAAAATACACATATTCTTCTTGGGACTGAAATAAAAACACAAGAATGTAAATGAAACTTAATAATAGCACCTTTGTACTTAGTTCTCCTATTCACCACCCTCAGTGTACAATGACCTCCAATCATTCTTGGTCTGAAAATTGCCAGGAATGATGAGAAATGAAGAGAGTACCTGATAGGATGGTAACCAGGAAGAAAATACCATCTACTAAATAGTTGCTAGCCAACACCGAAAGAAAATGTTCTTAGTGGAAATGAGCAAAAGCTCAACATTGGAAACATCCTCCACTTGCATATTTAGGCATTTATTCATCCACCAAGGCAATCTATAGGCATAAAAAAAAATAGAAGTTCATTAGATGAAACGGGGATTTGTATGAGCCAGTCATCATTGAACACCAACTTGACTCAGCTCTGTTTGATGATGATGATAATGACGACGACGATGACTGTATATTATTATTTGGGGGTTTGTTGCGGGAGTAGAAGACTCAACTATGTTAACAGTCAAATGAAAAATCCATAAGATGGTGAGGGTTTAGAAATGTAAGTCGTGGTGATTTAAGTGGGAAAAGGGGTAACCTTAACATTAATTTTGCTTTAGACATAGAGAAGCATTGCTGTGAATAGTTGTGAAAGAACATCTGATGCTTGGTTTGAAATTGCATCAGAGAAACAAGAATAGAATGCGAAGTCCATATTACATGGAGATGGCCTTAGGCTAAGATACTTCTGGATAGAGTGTAAAATAAGAGTTTGCAAGTGAGAAGTTTGAATTCTGTGATTCCCCACCATAGAGACACAATCCAAGCTACCTTATGACCTTTCATAGGCTCATCACATTGTTCATTTCCGAGAGACATGAATTCTTCATCTCTATAGCCATGTCTCTCCCAATACTTGGGGGCAGGTAGAGTTCTTCAAAAGAAAAGGATATGTTGTGGACCAATGGCTCAGATATCAATTATTTCATAGACACAGCTACATACTAGATAGTCATGCCCTGGATCGTGGTAATAGGACATTGTGTGGGTCTAGTGAAACAACAGAGATCAGAAGCAAAATAAAATCTCCAGGAAAAGCACATTGAGCTTTGAAGTAGGAAGGGAGTAAGAAAAAGGCAAACATTTGAACTGTCCAAAATTTATACAGAGGAGGAGATGTACTCAACTGAAGGAAGTATCAAGGGCTCTGAAAGTGGCCTCCTGAAGTTCTTACAATACTAGGTTTCCTTGTGACTTTTTAGAATATACATGTGATGTATGTATGCATATGTGTGTGTCTTCTATGTATGTGTGTGTCTGTGTGTGTATCCACACATACACATAATACCCCCCCCCCCCAAAAAAAAAACTATCACTAGGTGATAATGTCCTTTCTAGATAGCACAGACTGACACAAATATCAGTGCCAGGAATTTATTACCTATTTTGGAGTTGTTAGCCAGTGAAGTCCCACAGATTCCCCCCAATGCTATCTCACGCACTAATATTAAAAAGGAAAAATGTTTTTCTGGCTGTGCAGCATATACATAGGCATAAGGAGCCCCACAACCAGTCCACAAATGAGGGTGTCCTGTTTATGTATACATTCCTTAATTACTGCTCAGTTTAGCACGGAAAAATACACGTTTAAGGGGAAAGAGGTAAATAAACATGGAAGACAGAAAAAGGAGGAACACGTGATAAATTAAAAGAGAACAAGATAAGTCTATTTTCTTGCCTAGAGTATGCAGCTGTAGGCCTGTGTATGAGTGTATAGAAGTATGTGTGTGTGTTTGTGTGTGTGTTGTGTGTTTGTGTATATGTGTGTGTTTGTATGTGTGTTGTGTGTGTATGTATGTGTGTGTGAGCGTGTGTGTCTTTAGGGCTAATGAGGAATCCATTTCTCTCTCTTTTTTCACTTGGATTAGGTAGAAATAAGCTTTCTTTTACTTTAATAAATTATTTCTTAATGTCCATCTGTCTTCTTTTCCTACTAAAAGTTCAATCTTAATGAAAAACAGAAATTTCGCATGGATAAATTCATTATGCAATTTTAATTAACCTCATAAAGATATAAAATGACCTAACCAAAAGGCACATTTTTAGTGCCAGCCAAATTAATATTTTAACCTAAACTGAAGAGTTAGCACATTTGAAATCAGGTGTAATGCCTATTTTATAGAACTTATAGTAATAACTTCTCTACCTCAAGATAACAGTGAATTATATATATTAAATTAAGTTCTCTCTCCCCTGCTTGGACTCAAATCCTAGGGAGGAAACAGATAAGTATTTTATGAAAAAGTTATATTTATAGTAATGGGAATTTGCTGCTATTTAAATGAGATTAAATTTTCAAGATATTACATAAAGGACTTTAAAGGAACAAAGTGGTTCCTAGCATTTTAGACCCAGTTTTACCAACAAGAAGAGTCAACTACAGACTAACCTGACACTAACAATATGAATACAGGGTTCTTACACTGATTGCTTCCTCACTGGCCTTTGCCTTGGTTGATAAAATGATACTTGGCTACACGGAGATCTAAAGTGACTATAAAGGCAGAAAGGGATATACTGATTTAGAATGTAAAGGGCGTAGCTTCCAAGCAAACAAACAAAAAAAAAAGAACACAAAGTTAACTAATGGGCTTTCTTTATTTGCTAAACTTCTTATTTTTGTTCACTCCCTTCCTCCTTAAGGAACCTCTTCCACCCCCTACAGGTATCATTGAACTTTTCTACAAAGCACATGTCAACACCTGGGATAAGTGGATCGTCTCAACACACCCTGAATTCCGGATGTTTAAAGACATGTTTTGACCATTCAGATTTCCTATTGCTCTTGGGTTTTGTCTTCCCCATTAAAAATTTGTTCTGGGAATAACTTGAGTACGCTATGGAGTGGCGCTAGGCTAGTCGGCAAATAAATGTGACAGAGGAAGCCCTGTAGCTATGTATGCAGTACTAGACAATTCTACCAGGTACAGTACAGATTTGGTGAGAAGAGCATGACATCACATATAGTTTGGTCCATAGAAAGCTCAACTGATACAGGTGAAGTGGCAGAGAAAGAATCTTGGGCATTGCTGAGCCCTCAGAGCCAATGGAACCGTCTACAATTGGGTTGTTCTTTCTCCAAAACACACTCCATTCCCCATGTCCTGGTTCTTCATGCTTGTAGCTCATTCTTTTCCTCTAATTGGTAAGTATGGGTCTCATAGTTCATCAGTAACTCAGTAAATACCAAACAAAATCCCAGCATTCAACTAATCATAGCTAGTTCCTGCTGGGTTTGGGTTCTAATCCTGACTTAAAGAAATGTGGTGACTAATCTTGGCTGTCAACTTGACTACATCTGGAATCAAGAAAAATCCAAGGTTCTAGGCACTCCTTTGAGGGGTTTCCTTAGATGCTTTGAAGCAAAAAGACCCTCCCTAAACCTGGGCCGCACCTTTTAGCTGCAGTATACATAAAGGAGACCTGATTGCCTGCTCCCTCACTGGAAAGTTCATCTATCCTGATACGGAGGCATTCCTCTAACTATATTAGAACCAACTTCTTCAGGATTCCAAGATAGACTGAGGATCAGGAGCCTTTTAGAAACACTTCAGGATTTGTATTGCTGGGACATCAGCTTCATGGACTGAGCAATTACGGGAGCCTCAGGCTTCCCAGTATGATACAACCATTGTCTACTTGAGCCATAGCCTGCACACCTATCTAATAAATGTCATCCACATATATAATGAATATATATTAATCATAATGGTTCTGTTCCTGTAGAGAACTCTAACTACCGTGTGAATGAAGGCAAGGAACACAGGAAGGGAGTAGATTTTGCTAAGGAGAATGAGAAACAGATTTGGGATGAGGAGACATGTTGTCTTGAATGCCTTTATCCTACACCCTTACCGCTACTGTTTATTTATTGATACAGAAACCAAGTAAACTACATAGATGACTGCTGAACTACTTTAAAACTCCAAAATTCTCTTGTTCAAGAAGACAGTGATGAAAAGTAAACATGGCAAGTGCAGGAAGAAAAATCCAGGAGGTAAACTTTCATTAGCACACATAGTACTGCCCCTTGGCTCTCTGCTCTTTTCCTTGTCCACTCTGCTCTTCTTCTGCCTACATTAAGAAACTGAAGGCAGAAAGTTTGGGTGTCTTCACAAGACAAGAATTTTGATCTGTTGCGATGGTGCACGCTGCCATAACCAATTTGCCCACGGTGTTCACTGACATTCAGCTCTGTTTCCTTCTTGCATCTTTTTTTTTTAAATCTTTCGAAGAAGCAAGTACAGTTTGAGAATCCCAAAACCAAAGTCTGAAACTTCTTTCACACTGGTATGGTTCTCAAAAATCTTTTGATTTTGGTACACCTAAGGTTTCAGACTTTCAGGTTAGAGATGATGACCTAGAAACTCAGATACCTATGAATATCTGCAATGTGGCTATCCCAAAACTTCCCAAGACCCAGGCATTTTGGGAAAAGGATATCTTACCTGCATAAAGAGGTTGAAGGTTACAAACCTGCCTCACATGCAAATGATTCATACTGAGGAATTATCTCTGATCCACTAAGAACTTGGAGCACCTGAGCCATATGTCTGAGATGCTTTGTGTTCCACAAGTGGCCAGAGCAGGAAGAGCACCCTGATCCTGGCAGCAGAGTTTCCATTGCTTTGGGGAACGGGTTTCTCAACCACAAAAAATAACTCTCTCCCATGGCTGAAAGGAGAGAAAACTCTAACAGAAACCCATAGGATTTCAGTAGTTTCAATGATGGGTTTGAGAGGGAGTAACTGATGTCCTGAAAAATCAATATGGAAAGAAGCAAAATTTATACAGTCTGGTCCCTCCCTGGGTGACTTCACATATAGTGTTCACTCTAGAATGCACATGTCCTAAACAGCAGTCAGGACACAGGGGTCTGTGGCACACCTGTTATGACAATGGCATTGAACATCATTTATTCATGATGCTTTCCTAGTGGTCACACTAGCACTGGCCATCCATGCTGCTGTCATAGTGACTGCACCAGCCCTGGTCATTCATGCAACTTTCCCAGTGGCCACACCAGCCTTGGCCATCCATGCTGCTTTCTTAGTAGCCACACTAGCTCTGGTCATTCATGCAACTTTCCTAATGGCCACACCAGCCCTGGGCATCCATACCACTTTCCTAGTGGCTGCACCAGCCCTGACCACTCATACTTCTTTCCTGGTGGCTGCACCAGCCTGGGACACTCTACTATGTGCATGGATTTTTCTGGTTTGACTTAATTCTGACTGTGACTAGGAAATTCCCAAATCTAAAATGCTCAAAATTCTGAAACATTTTCAAGTTGATATGACAACACAAGTGGAAAAGTCACTCCTGACCTGATGTGGCAGGCTGCAGTCTCAAACCTTAGGAACATCTGTAAGGTTCCCTTGAAGCGATATGTATAAAGTGTCTACAAATTACAAGTGAATTTGCAGTCATAAACAATGTCTTTGTTTTAGACTGGGTCCTGTCTCAAGTTATCTCATTATATCTTAATAACAAAAATATACATTATATCCCAAACACTTCTCATCTCAAGTATTTGGAATTAAGGATGCTTAATCTGTACTACAAACAATGGCCATTTGTCACTCACAGATTTGGAAGACAGAAGTTCAAGGTGAGATGTCAACTGACTGATGTCTGATAAAACTCCTTCCTTAGTTCACAGAGGACAACTGACCTTTTCACTAGAATCTCACGTGGTAAGGGAGGAGAGGGGCCTTCCCTGTGGTCTCACTTACAAAGGCACAAATCCTGTTCATACAGCTTCATCCTCATCAGTGCATCACTTCCCAAAGGAGCTGTGCCCATACCCCAGGTTTTCTGCTAAGCCCTTTACATAGATTACTGCATCTCATTTTATTTGTAAAATTGCCAGAGAGACATCATTCCCTGCAAGTAAGTTCAGATCATGACAATTTAACTAGCTCCCCAAAAGTCAGCTGGACATTGGTTGGCAGAACCAGAAAGCAATCCTCTAAGCCTCTTTATACTCAGTGTTACGAAGTCACATATCAGTACAACCTAGATAAGGGTCAGAGCTTTCTTGGGAACAGAGTGCAGCCATTCTGGTCTTACCCTAAGTCTCCTGAATCAGAATCTAAATGTTGGCAATATCCTGGTGGGAGTCACGTGAACACTAAGATTGAAAAGTTCAAAATAAATATATCAAGAGAAGTTGATAAAAGATGTAAGCAGATTTAAGAAATGAATTTGTACATTTTTTTTAAAGATTTGTTCTTAGTAATGTGCATGCGTGGTGTGTGTGTGTGTGTGTGTGTGTGTGTGTGTGTGTGTGTGTGTGTGTGTGTAGGTCCTTGAGGTGGCCAGAAGAGGCCCTTGGATCCCCTGGTACTAAAGTTAGACTCGTCCTCTGTAAATACACCAAGCACTATTAACGACTGAGCCATCTCTCCAGTGGCTGCACAAAATTCTCTAAGAATTCTAATAAAGCTGATGGCAGTCTAACAGACTCTGCTCGGCTGCCTAGCTGCATCATTAATCATGAAATGGTTACTAGGAAACGATGCAAGTCTCAGGAAGAGTCTGCACATTTCTTATAGAAGGGTATTTACCTTTGCAGAGGGAATTTTTTTTAAGTTTTATTAAAAATAAAAGTTTTTAACATATAAGGGAAAGGACTAACAATGACATCCACACATGTCAGTTAACAGCTTCCTCATGCCCTGTTTTTCCCCTTGAGTGTGCTTTTGAAAAAGAACAAAGTGTAAAGAGAAACGAATCCAGAAGAAGACACTTGTTTATTGATTACCATCAGGCCTGGACTTCTGCATGGGCAGCAGGATAAAGATTGTAGACATGTACATTGCCAAAGCTCAAACTATGCATTATACATTGAGCAAGATAGTACTTCAAAATTTACAAGGCAGTAAATTTAGAGTCAGAAGTAAAGTGCTTTTTGATACTGTTCACTGTGTGTATCATTCAGTCGAGAGGGGTCAGACAGACAGGGAAGTGGAAGACAAAATAGAGGTCCTTTTCTCCAATGACCGGCAACCACAGATAAGCAGGCAGCACATGCCCCTGACAATCCTAGGAAGGAGAGCTTATGGGACCCTTGTGAAAGACAGATTGTCCAGTCAGAGAAGACAGTTTCACAAAATTTAATCCACGTCCACACTAACACTGGGAGCTTTAGGTTCCTACCAGAAGAAACCAAAACTTTCAGAACTGTGATGCAAAGGGAGAAACCTTCTCATCTGCCCCAGTTCTCTCCCTCCCCACTGTGGACGACTAAGCATGTAAGCTACCAAGGAAGTAAGATGTGGGGCCAGTAAGCAGCAAGCTGAAAGCAAAGGACAGGGAAAGGCTGGGAAAGGGAAGACACCAGACCAGTCGGTCTCCAGAAACACTGCTTCTTTCTGACCTGGGAAAGGGAAAGAAGCAGCTGTTCTTTCAGCTGGGACCCTTTTTAAGCCTCAAGACCGGTCATAGCTCATTTGATCCCTAATGAAATCCAGAGTGGACACTTTCATACTGTCTTCCCTATAATCTCCCATCCAGCACATAAATGACCACATCAGCATCTGGCCCTGCAGAGAAGCCCAGTGCATCATTTACAAAAGCACAGGGCGCCATGAGGTTTGACTCAGCTGGTAAGCAGCTGCTTTCAAACCTCTCCAGAGTTTAAGCCCCAGCATTACTTAGAAAAGTCCTAAAGCCCCCAAAGCATCATTTTAATTCCTCCTCTGTGATGGCCCCAAATTTTTCGTACTAGTCATTTGGACTTGGCTCTGTAAACATAATATTTCTCTAATGTTTTCATGATATACAGTGTGTTCTCCACAGCTCTCCCTCAGTAAAGTCACTGTCTGTATCTGGGTGAGGTGGCTGCTTGCTTGCCCCAGCCCTCAGATATGAGGAGGGCAGGATGCAGCTTCCTGTCTGTCCTAGGGCTGATGGTCTAGGGTTCTGGATGGGTTTTCTGTCACTCCCATGAACCAGGGGCTTCAGAATATGTGAGTATTTATCTGAGGTCTCTTTTCTGGGCTCTGAAGCTCACAGCTCCACATCAAGGCTTTGACTATCTGGGTAACTCTGGAGGAAAGTACCCAGCTTCCTGGATCTCTGAAGAATACTGTGGAACACAGCTGTGAGGTTGTCCATATTCCTTGTGCATTCTTGTAAACAATGTACCTGGTGCCTCTTTCTAGCCTGGCTGTCCCCCACTCTGGGCTTTAGCTCCTTGAAGCTTTCCCTGGCCTTCATGTGCAGCCATCTCTACTGCACGGTCACTAGTAAGAGTCCTGCTCACGCCTGGAATCCCCACAAAGACCATTTCCAAGGCATCTCTCTTTCCAGCTCGGGACAGTTCTCTTCTTTTAATGGAACAACAAATAGAGCGGCCCATTAAGTAATCCAGAAGCTCAGTCTTCTGAGGTCCATAATCACAACAACATCTCCTTTGCTATGAAGGAGACATACACAAGGTCCAAGATTAGGGTATTGAACTCTCCAAAGGAGCCCAGGCGATTATCTAGTCTCAGAATAAGTCCCGGGAGTAGCCTTACATGAACAGCTGATGGCTGTGAAGAAGACCCACATCTGGATGTCAAAAAAGAAAGACCCATCTCATGGCAGATTCTCTTTCATGTGGCCTGTGACACCACAGATACTGTAGTCTACCTTTTAAATGGCGTGATAAGATCTCAACTTTTCTCTAAAAAAGAAAATGCGCTGCACTGTGATTCCAGTTTTCAGATTAAAAACTTGAACTGTTGAGACCTTAAATGATTGCCTTAAGATCACATGATAAGTTTGTGCTAGAGTTAGCTTGAGCCTACACATCAGAAGCCAGTGCAGAGGTCCCTGAGTCATGTCACCCCAAAAAGCTTTTTTCAGAGAAGGTGTACCACGGCCACCAAAAGCAATGCACAGATGGAAACGTGTAGGCTCTCAAGGGGCCCTCTGTATTTTATCAACATTCAAATCTCACAAGTCCCTCCAGGCTGGGTAAACTCAAAACAAAGTCAACAAAAATCCCTGAGCTATTTCCAGAGATTCAGAAGTTCAAAACCATTTTCTAAGAAGAAGAGAATGCTATTTGTTCTTTGACCTTTGCTTGATTGACCACGTAGAACATGATTTACCATCAGCTTCGAAACTTTCCCCTCATTTTTCTTGTTGTCTATCTTCAAATAATCAAAGCTTAAGTGGAAGAAGAGGGGGGCGAAATCTAAGCCACTGGCATTCTGCTGTAAATGCTCAACTCATACGTGTCAGATCTGAATTTTGATAAAACAAGAACACAACAGGAGCTTGGCTCTGACTGGGGTCCTGAGTGAGGTACAGAGTCACCTCAATGGTCAAAACAACGCATACAAGGAAAGGATTGCACACAGAATGTGTTTTCCAAGGGCTCTGATAAAAGTAGACATGTGTTTTTTTTTTTTTAAATAAATTCTGGCATAATAAGAAAAGGTAAATCAAACACATACTTGAAAGTCAAAACTCACAATGTGTAAAAACACATAAACAACAGAACAGTAAGGGAGTGTGCACTCTTATTAATTTCCTTCTGGGTGTGTCTAGGTTCAAGCACCAGTATCATGGGGTGGCAGGGACTAGATTGCTATTAGCCCTGATTAAGTGAGAGTTAAATTTATTTTGCAGTGCAAGGTTTGAAAGGAGAAGGAAGAAGGAGGAGAGGGAACATATTTTAAGAACGTTGGTTTTTAGCTGTGCACTTCAGCCCCAGAGCTGTGTTCAGATTGACCAGACAGCAGGTAAAACCCAGGACATACAGGTGTTTCTTGTGGGAAAAAAAATTTAACCATGTAAATATAGGAAGGAAGCTTCCCTTCCAACAACTCAAAGAATCAGAACTGGTTGACTTACGTCTGTGTACACTCTTGTCTACTAGGGCGAAGTGGCAGTCCTTGGGGATACAGGATGCACCCTAAGGTCTTACCAGGGTGAAGTAGAAGTCCTTAGGGGTAAAAAAATGTACCACTTGTCAGATCCCAGAATCTGGACTTCTCTAGGGTACCAGAAAAGTAGGGAATGTCTGAGAAAGGGCATGACAAGGCAGCAAACAGAAAAGCAAGAAATGGGTGCCCCAGTTTTCTTCAAAAGAGCCATGGGCTATCATGACAATTATTGTTCCTTTACTTTCTTCTCAGTGAAAAGCTCTCTTGATCTAATCAATGATACCACTTCTGAACAGAGAGAAATCAATATGCACTCAACAATCAGCTCCTATGATCAGAATCTACTACCTACTTCTAGAACAAAGTGGAAGCACTCCATCTCCTGTGTTTTTTTTATTAGCCTAACTAATTATACATAATAATGGGTTCCATCACGACATGTTCATATGGGTACATAATTTCATCATATTCACTCCCCTTACCCTCTCTTATGCCTCTGACTATGGCTAATCTGTTTCTGCTTCCTAGTTAACCCTCTTCTATTTTTATGTCTTTCTTTTAATGAGCCAATAAGTTACATTATGATACTTACAGGAGAACAGGCCCCTTCTCAGTGGCTACACTACTGAAGAAAATATCTCCCCCTCTTCAGTTAATCACTAGTTGCATATAAATCCTTGGGGAGAAGTGGAGTGGTATGAGCCCCATCTCCTCTCCATTGACAGGCCCACTCTTGTGCAGCTCTAGAAGAAATGATCAGAGCTACTATGAGTCCAAGAGTGAAACAGCCATCTCTTGCTCCGTCCTCCATGTGCATACATCCATAGGAACACATACATATACCATGTGCACAAACATACATACACATACACTGACAAATAAATAAATAATGATAAGAGATGTTTGCACCAAAGCAAGCTGAACGTATGGGGAAGACTCTAATAAAATTGTATATTTAAAACATAGAACCTAATTGCTGTGTGAGACAACTGAAAACTCTATGAATGGAACAAAAGTCTAGATATGTAAGATACTCTCTTTGCTTTATGCATGGCTTATTATTTGGATAGGCTTATTTATGAATATACAAAGTAAAGCAACTCCTAAAAGCAATACCTTGAGTGAAAACCACACACAGAAATGCATGCCCTTGTCACACAGCCTTTCTGGCTTACTGAGTGACACTGTTCCAAATTGTTCACAGCTACATCTTGGTTGTCACAGGCCCCACCATTAGAGACATGTGCCATTTACCATTTGAGAGGAAGGAGGTGGAAAACCGTCAGCACTGGTTCTTATAGACAATGCCCCAGGCCAGGCCTAGTGTTACAGGTCTGTAACCCAGATAATAGGGAGGCTGAGGCAGGAAGATCACACTTTCCAAGCTCATCTGGACTATAAAATGAGTTTATGTCCAGCTGTGGCAACTAAGCAAGGAACAGTCTCAAAATCAAAAGTGAAAAGAGGAGGCCTGAAGATGCACTTTAGTGGCGAACACATACCTAGCACACAAGGGATGAGAAAGCAAAACAAAATACTCCCCTTGGAAGTGGAATGTCCTCTTTCACATGTGACTGGAGCCTGGCTGCACTGTCTGCTCAAAAGATAGTACAGTCAGCTCCAGTGAACAACATAACAATGCTCACTAAACAAACTTGTTGTTATCCTTAACCATAAAACCTAACCTGGATATCATATGTAAAGCTCTAAGGATGAGTTTGTTTAAACATCTGATTTGGAATAATAGCCCACATTCAAAGGTAAATGCATAGTTCACATTTTATTGCCAGTTTCTCTTTAAAATTCTTGGTTACTTAAACTTTGTCCTCTTGTATTTACTCACGGAAAATATATTACCCACGGGAAATGTACTGCCTGTCTTCATGTCTGAAACCAAAAATACTTTTCTTCTGCCCTTCTATTTAAATTGCAGTTCAAGGGTCAGAGTGAGAGAGCAATGAGGGAAATATCTTGATAGAGGGAGACATCACAGGGATAGGGAGAAATGTGGTATGAGAGAAGTTCCCAGGAATCCATAGAGATGACCCCAGTTTAGACTACTAGCAGTGGTGGAGGGGGTGCCTGAGCTGGCCTACCCTAGGGATCAGATTGGTGAATGCCCTGTCATCATAGAGCCTTCATCCAGTAACTAATGGAAACAGATGCAGAGAACCATGGCCAAGCACCAGGCCAAGCACCAGGTCAAGCTCCAGGAGTCCAGTGGAAGAGAGGGAAGAGGGATTCTATGAGCAAGGGGGGTCAAGACCATGATGGGGAAACTTACAACCAAACCAAGCTAGTGGGAACTCATGAACTTTGGACCGACAGCTGTGGAGCCTGCATGGGACCGAACTGGGCCCTCTGGATGGGAGAGACAGTTGTATAGCTTGGTTTGTTTGAGGGGCCCCTGTGAGTGGGAATAGGATCTATCCCTGAAGTGCATGAACTGGCTTTTTAGAGCCCATTGCCTGTGGTGGGACACCTTGCACAGCCTTGATGCAGGGGGAGGGGCTTGGACCTGCCTCAACTGAATGTACCAGGTTCTGCTGACTCCCCATGGGAGCCATACCTTTTTGGAGGAGGGGATAGGGAGTGGGTTAGGAGGAAAGGCTGGATGGAGCAGAAGGAGGGATGGAAGGGGATCTGTGGTTGGTATGTGCAATGAACAAAAAATTTCTTAATAAAATAAATAATAAATAAAGTGTAGTTCAACTTAGTGAAAAATTCCTGTGTTTCTTTACTTGAGATCGTTACTAGCAAAGCTCTCCTACCTTCTGTCATCAAAAATTGTTGTGGTGAATGCTTAAATTGGCTGGGACTTTACTCTACAAATGACTTAATTTTCACTATTTATAGCCTAAAGACTTTTTTAAAGATTTGTCTTTTATGTATATGAGTATTTGCTGGCATATATGTTTGTATATCATAAACATTCCTGGTGCCCATGGAAGCTAGGAGAGGGAATCAGACCCCTAGAACTGGAATTAAGGACTATTGTGAGCTGTCATGTGGGTGCTGGGAACTGAACCCAGGTCCTCTGCAAGAGCAGTGAGTACTCTTAACCACTGAGCCACCTCATCTATTCAGCCCTCTACAGATTTTTAAGGCCTATACATTTATTGAGATGGCTCAAGATTCTGAGCACTGTTGATTATTTTCTCATATACAAGTAGCAGATAGACTTTGTTATCCTTGATGGTTGACATGGAAGGCAATGTCATGTCCTTCAGTAGCCACTGGCAAGCTGCGTGTGTTTGCTGGTGATGCCCACCTACCTACTGCACAGGAACAGTGAGAAGCATTAACTAATGTGTGAAGCACTCAGGATATCTCCCAGGACATAACAACTGTGGTGTAAGCATTTGCTAATAATATCATTTTCTTGATTCTATCCCTCCGGTTCTCTACTGTGTTTTCAGTAGTATCAATTCTCTCTAGTTTTCTGTTCCAAACGCCTGCTTCCTCCCATACATCCAACGTCTTTTCAACACTGCAAACTTTCAGTGTATCTCCTTCTGCTGTCTCGTCGTGACTTCTCTGAGTGCGGCTTTGTGGAGGTTTGTGATTCATCTTCTTGCAAGATCTTAGATCTTAGACAGATCACTTGCTGGCTATTTTCTCCTTACCCCCTCCAAATTTTTTCTTCAGTGTTGAATACTGAATGCAGAGTCTCGTATAAGATACTTAAGCATTTTACCACTGAGCCACATCTCCACCTTTTATCCTTCATTGTTGAATGCGGGGAGATGGTTCATAAAAAGCTATTCTCAAGATCTTCCTGCTGTGGAAGCATTCATCACGCCCTAGTGCAGCAGGAGGAGGGTGGGGAGCACACACCGGAAAACAAATAAACAGCATGGTGGCCAGCCCTCTAGTTGATTAGCAAATGAAAGCTGCGTTTTCATTTTTAGGGAATATGCGATCATGTCAGAGATTTGGTATTTCATTTGTTCATGGAAGAATGGGTAGATCTTTGCAAGTAGATACAGTGTGGCGGGGAGAGCATTTGAAGGAACCCCATTGCAAATACAGAAGAATGGCAAATTATACCGGTTTTCAGGAATATCTGAAGAAAGACAACCATGGCTTATTAAAAACTGACTTTTCATGCTATAACCCCTAGGCATGCTCTACTTCATAAAGTACACCCATTTGGAACATGAGAAGTATTGTTCTTCCATCTCCCCAGACACATCGATACACTCTGGAGCACACGTCAGTGTCAGGGTTTCCCTTTAGTCCCTGCCACAAATTCTGTAACAAGTAATGGTTTTTAATCTTGTGAACCTTATGAAATATTGGCATATTTTACTTAAGAATGTCTCATTATTAGAGTTGTTTTGCTGTTGTATCCTAGACAGACATTTTGTAGTCTCATGTCTTGGAGATAAATGTCTTTCATAAAACATATCATTGAATCTATGACATAGATTAAAAATTGAAAAGTCTTTTGCTATATGTCCACCCTATATAAGAGCAGTTAGATAACTGTAGTTATATGTATATCAGATGTAGTTTTTATTAAAACATTAAATCAATGAAGATAAAAAATTTCTGTGCATAATTCACACAGATCTTAAAAGTGTATCGAATACATTTTGCATTGTTTCAATCTGATAAACCAGATATGAAATAAATAATGATATTCAAATACCTGAAATAAACACTCTTACAATATGTAATAAAACTATATATAGAATTGAATAACATTCATGATGAGTTACAAACTTGTATAAGACCATGAAGCCAACTATTGTGACTATAGCCAGTATTCATCCCTTGCTAGGTGTGAACCATGCACTTTAACACATCCACACAGCAGGTTTATTTAGCTTTGCTATCCTTTCTCACTTAGAAACAACTAGCCCATAATAGCCTTTTGCGTATTGAA
Organism: Peromyscus californicus insignis; assembly: GCF_007827085.1. Taxonomy (NCBI): domain Eukaryota; kingdom Metazoa; phylum Chordata; class Mammalia; order Rodentia; family Cricetidae; genus Peromyscus; species Peromyscus californicus. Next base: position 3,000,774 of record NW_026294534.1, read on the forward strand.
CAAGGGGACAACTGAGCTGACCCTGGACAAAAGCTTGATGGAGGCAGTCCTATCTTGAAGTGTAAGGCACAACTTCACATATTCAATAATAATAACCAAAGACAAAAGGAAATTTCAAGTGAAGAGATTAATATACATGAATCAAACCAGGAGGTGAGCACCAGTTTTGGACACAGAGAAGATCTCGTTAAAACTTGAAAAGAGGTACGTGGGAAGAAACGGTTGTGGGGGAACAGACCCTGTTTAGGAAGGTATTTACTTTACAAATGTGAGTTTAATAATAGATATTTTTCTAACATAAAAACTGTGTTGGAGTTGGTATGTGACTAGTGTGTAGCTACCTTATGGTTTTGGGCTGGTGTTCCATTATCCGCTTGGTCTTTTCTCTGGCTGCATGGTGGTTTCAGGACCTTTAAACACTGTATTCCCAAACCTTGGTTTTCAACAGCTACAATGAAAGAGAGAGCTCTAGTTGGAGAGGCAGATGTTCTGCCGTCAATTCCCAGAGTCCCCTTCCCGGCTTCCCAGTGTTCCCTGAGCTTAGATGCAGGAGTGATTTTGTAGATGTGTCCAGTGGGACTGGGCTCCCAAATCCTGCATTTTGATTGCTTGTGGCTTTCTGTAGTGGTCTCCATCTGTTGCAAAGAGAAAGTTGATGGAGGATTCCCAAAGACATTAAATGGCAGAAAAACATCATGTGCTTAGACCTGGGCTTCCCTAAGCTAATGTGTGTCAGGTTCTGGAGACTGAGGGGATAGTGCAGCGCATGTGTAGTTACAGTGAGACAATAAAAGTGAGCTGAAGTAAGGTAACTGGCTTTGTAAAGAGAGAAGGAAGAGAGGTTGGGGGTGGGCAGCAAAACTTGCTACACATACTCGATGGTAAATAAGAAGTCTTTATTTCGCATGCTGATGAAATGTGATTTTTATCACGAAGCAATGGAACACAGGCTACAAGATTTGCAATGTTATCCTTGGAAGGGAAGAAAGGAAAGACAAGACTAGGGGGCAATTCTCCAGCCCCTGTGGAGATCTTTGGTGGAGAAGATGGGGCTAGACTCAAGCAGAGTTAAGGACAAAGGATAGTAAACATGTGTGTGTGTGTCACTTGTCTTCTTGTTCTTCCGAAATACCTGAAAGAAGTGACATCAGGGAAGAAAGGTTTATTCTGACTGTACTTCAAGGGGATACAGCCCTTCGTGGCAGGGAAGGTATGGTGGTAAGGTGAGAGAGATTTGTAGTTGTGGTAACAGAAGCCTGAAGCATATCTTCTTACATATCCAGAGATACAAGAACAGAGAATGAAAAAAAAAAAGGAGTGAGGGGGATGGGGAAGAAGCAGAACCAACGATAACTCCCATGACCCTCTTCCCCCAGCTAGGTCACAACTCCTAAAGATCTCACAACCTCCCACAGTAAGGCCATCATCTAAGGACCCAGTCTTCAAACAATGACCCAATACTCACACTCAAACCATATAAAAGCAACAGGTTACCCGTGTTTGCAAACACAATAAGAGGGAATTAAAGTTAACTCAGATGGTTATTCCAGTTTGCTTTCCTGGTCAACACTGATCCAAACCAGACTGAAGAGGAAAGAGTTTAATTTGCCTTACAGATTAGAGTCCACGATCAAGAGAAGACAGGGCAGACGCTCAAGGCAGCAACCTGGGGGAACTGAAGTAGAGATCATGGAAGAATGCTACTTACTGACTGCTCCTTCTACCTTGGTCAGCCTGCTTTCATATATAATCCTAGGACCACCTGCCTAGGGGTGTTACCTCCCACAGTGGCCTGGGCCCTCCCACATTAATCATTAATCAAGAAAATTCTGCTACAGACTTGCCTACAGGCCAGTCTTATGGATGTAATTCCTCAACTGAGGTTCCTTTATTCCAAGTGACTCTAGTTTGTGTTAAGTTAATAAAATCTAACAAGCAGAGTAGATTTGGAGGGCTTTAGAGTTTTCTTCCATTGGCTATAACTGCTGATTCCATGGCAAAAAAGACAATGAAGCTAAGAGAAGATATTCCTCCATCGATAAGAGGAGGGTTCAGCGTTTGAATCTGAGAGACATGAGGGACTGGCAGGAATAATACATTGAGGTGTGGTTCCGATTTAAGACAAAAGCCCACAAGTTAATTTAAGACAAAAGCCAACAAGTTAATCTAAACATCTTGTATATACTACTTTCAAAGTACTTTTGTGCTCAATGGGAGCATTATGAACAAGGAGACAAGAAAATTAAGGACAGGATCTGGGTCGTGTGTACGTAACCCTTTTTGTAGTAAGAAAAGGTATTCAGGACAAATACACTCAAGATGGATCAGAAACTGAAGGAAATATGCCAGAGCTGAGGCAGATGGGACTACACAGGAAAACTGGTCAGGATATGCTGCATAATAAGGGCCAACTAGCAGGAGAGTAAAGACAGGAATACTATGCACAGACATATCAGTCATCCAGTTATTAGGAGTAGCACTCACAGAATGTTGGGCTAGTACTTGATTGCAGTAAATTGTAATGGGATTAGATCTGAATCAAAGAGATGTTGCTATTTCAAGAAGTTTTTAAAAATGAGAATAGAAAGGTTTCTTGTGGTGACAGCAGGATTGTACAATAGTTATTTTAAAGGAAAAAGCTATTCCTTTCTAGACAGAAGAGAGGGAGAACGCTGAGGATGAGATACAGAGGAAACACTGAGGAAGTTGCAGCATTAACAACACAAAGTCTCTGAAAATGGATTAACCTTGTAAAAGTTGGAGGGATTTAGGAACATTTGTTGAACATGTTCATTGGCAAACACGATGTGGAAAGCCCAGGTCTTCCTTGGCGTTTGCAGAGGTTTGACAAATGTGTGTCTCCACAGGGCAGCACCCCAATGGATTTGCACAGATTTCTATCCCAGCAGAAATTTTCCTCTTGGTCTTTCCTCTGTCACAGTACAGAGAAAGTCATTGAAGGAAGAGCTGCTACCATAACATGGCATGGCTTGTTCTCTACCTCCGTACAACATGCACTTATATTTGGTTTCGTGGATTTGCCACTGTGTGTTTGATATGTACCAGTGAGGTTGCAAATACCACCATCCTTCATTTCCATGTCAGAGCAGTTTCTTCTCCTCCAGTTTGTTCATCGTTCATCTTCCTGGGCTGTTGCTCTATTTCTACTATTATAAAATGGTCATAGACATTTGTATATAAGTCATGTCAATCCCACAAACTCACATTTAAGTAAATATTCAGGGATGCAATGACTGGACCACAGAGAAGGTGAATGGTCACCATTCCAAGGCATGGCCTGTTTCCAATGTCAGTCGGAGAACCACAAGCAGTGGAAGTGTAGACCATCACTAGCGTGGGTCTTTGTTTCCTGCAGATGATCGCCTCTGCAGATATGCAGAGGTCTCGTCTTAAGTTCTAATGTGCTTTTCATGCAAAGATTCCCACACTATGATGAATCCACTAAATTATCTTTTCAACTAAAATCAAAACTGGTTAGAGAGTGTTTGAGTTGATTTTAATACTGATTTGTAAAAGTCAGATAAAGCAAATGGATAAAATGAAAATGTTCTGATGAGTATACATCCAAAATTATTTCCTCAGGCAGCAAGAGGAAATGGAGATAAAAAGAAGTCAACAGAGAGTGACAGGCTGGGAGACTGAGGTAGGCCAACACAGTAGACATCGTGACATTGAAGGTGGGTAAAGAGGAAAAGGAAGAATCAGGCTTAGAAAGTTTAAGGTTTCCAAAACCCAAGAGCTACAGGGGATGTTGGCATACAGATAATATATTAAAGGAGAGAGGGGACAAAGGTAATTTGAAATAAGGGAAGATGAGATTTATGTGTCTGGAACACTGGCCTCCCTGGTCCCCATTTATAGGCTGATATATGAGCTGAGCCACGAAGGCCATGATGAAATTGAAAGTGAACAGTTGGATATTCCATTTTCAGAATTGCCTCTCCAAGCCACTAAGTTCTTAAGGCCAGAACACAGCAGGGAATTTGGGAAACAGGTAGGCCTATGGAGATTCCTCCCTATGTGTATAGTGTACCAAACCCTGGGAAGAAGCCCACTGGGGCCACTTAAAATAACACTAGAACAAAACCAAAGACCTGTGTTATAAGAGCATTTTTATACTATCTGGATACAACTGTTTCTCTTATGATCACTGGATAAAATATGCTACAACATGAAATCTTGATAATGCTTTGCAGTCACTTATCTGTATTTGAATATTTTCATATAATCTTCAACATTTGTTAATATCCGAAACACTAAGTGGTTAGGAGTAAGTTCTGATTGCAGAGTTAATTTTAGAGCAAGGCTCTACAAGGATGCTCATCTTTATTAAACACCACCACTGCTTGTACTGGCAAGGCCCAGGCTGGGCCACCGTTCAGACGCTGGAAGGAGATGCCAAAGACTTCATTGCTCATTACAGTCAGAAAGCCAGTTCTGCTGGCAACAGCCTAGGGGGGCAATTAGGACAGGATGTGTAAACAGCTCCATTCTCATTGGTACTGCCACATGCTGATCCAAAGTGGAGGCAACAGCAAGCTAATATATTCACTGCACCCCTGGAACTTAATGGGAAAGCTCATCACTGCTCTTACTCTACTAGAGGTGGCCCTAGAAAGGATTTTTAATTTTATCCATTTATTTGAAGTAGCTTATTGAATTGTACAAAATGAACAAGGCAAAAAAAATCATAGTATCTCAAACTCTCCAGGAAGGATTTGTTATCCCTTGAACATTTTAAGAAGCATTGGGCTTTAATGCATGTCTCTAGTACGACTCCATCATGGAACTCACCATCTGAACAGCCCCTGTATCTGATTTCACTCTAGATTTAATGGCATTGGCAGTGCATCTCTGAATGTTGCCTATTACCTTGGTAAGGTGAAAAGATGGAAACAAACCAAAAGTGTGGATTCAACTTGTAAAAACACTGAAAATATAAAGAAATTGAGCAAGAGTTTCTTTGGGTGGCCATTTTTGCTGGAATAGAAGCGATAAATGTTGATTTTTAAATAAACTATTTTACTTCACTTTGTTAGAGTTTTTGACTTTGCATTTATAAAGGAAAGTTTAGGGCTTGATCACTGCCTTCAAGTTTTAATTTTTAAAAGGGCTTCAAGAACATTTTTATTTTGAAGTTTATATGACTCTAATATTTAAACAAAGAATAAAATTAACACAGAGTGGGGAGACCTGGCATTCTAGGCCATGTTTGCATCTGTGACCTTGTGAATTAAGGATATCCTCCACAGACTTGGTAATGGACAGTAGATTAAAACAAGAGCTATGTTGTCAATGAAGCCAGAATTTATCATTACAGATCATAAAATGGAACAAGACTTGAGAGATCACAGTATGAAATTACTTCCAAACTTTTTATTTGTCTCATATATCTGGCAGAAAGTGTCTAAGAAGTAGGAATAAGTATACAGAGCCTCGCAGTGAGGAAAGATACCTGCCCAGTATGTTGTAACCACAGTTTCCCATGCTTGGCCGACTCTTGGCTCTGATATGCTACTGGTCACACAGCTTCCATCATGTGGCCCTTTGGGTGACAGGCCTGTGAGAAGCTTGATCTAATAGGATAATTAGAAGTGCTAAGCTAGACTTAGATCACCAACATTAGTACATGAAATAACTGATAACCAATCTTTCTCATCCTTTGATAGGAAGTCGACTCAGAGACATATTCTCATTTTTTCTAAGATTCAGAGTCAAGATGTGCAGAGATATATCACTAAAAGTGAGCTAAAGGAATAGCTTTCTTCAACCCAGAAACAAACCCAACATTTGTCAACAGGAGGATGGATAAATAGTGACAACACATTCATAGCATGGACCACTTCTTAAAACCAAAAGGGCTTGACTGATAATGCTGCAGTCTGAATGGCTCTCAGTTATTCACCCTGAGTGAAGAAATCCGCAACAGAAAGATTCTTTAGGATTTGCAGTAGTTACTTTTCTGTTCTGATAAAATACCATGACCAGAGCCTCTTATAACATGAAAAGTTGGTTGTGATGTGTGGTTCCAGAAGGGGACTCTATAATGGTAGAGCACAGAGGTTTGGGGAAGAGAAGCACAGCAGCAGGCGGTCAGAGGTGGAAGCTGAGGGTTCATGTCGTCAATGGTGAAAACACAAAGCACAGAGAGTGGGCTGGAGCCGAAGGAAAGCTATGAACTCTCAAAGTCTGCCCCAGTGACATAAGGCTGCACCTCCCCAGACAGTGACAAGAGTCTTCAATGCCTGATCATCTGGGATACATTTCTCACTCAAACTATCACAGGGTGTATGCCCAGAAGTGGTATCATGAATACATTTACGAAAATGTCATAATGAAACCCATTATTTTGTACAAGAAGTATATGCTAATACAAGAACATAATGTTTTATTCTCTTAATGTACAGCTATAAAAAATTGAAGCTAATTTCCAGTGGGGGAAAATGTGTGCCAGCATTTGCCTAGAAAGGCAAGGAAGAGGGTAGGAGAGAGTCATTACAAAGGAAACTCAGGAAATTTTGAAAAGTAATCTTTATGTTCCTTCTAGATTGTGATGATGAATGCACAGGTTTAAATGTCTGCTAAGGGACTGATGGGTCAGCTCAGCAGGTAAGGGCTCTTGTAGCCCAGTCTGACACCCTTAGGGTCATCCCTGGGACCCATAAAGTAGAAGGAGAGAACTGGCTACCACAATTTGTCCTCTGACCTCCACAGGTACACTGTAATTTGAGTGTACACACACACACACACACACACACACACACACACATATGTGCACACACACATACACACACACATGTGCACACACAAATAGTTTTTAAATAAATAGATTAAAAATAAATGCCTGTTAAAATGTACAATACTAACTACTTTTAATGTGTGCATTCAAGAACACAATAGGTGTGCCTCATTAAAGTTACTTTTTAAAAATGACCACTTACCAGAGTGAAATCATGGTCAAACACACACTATAGATATTTAAAACGTCAAATTCTCAGATTGTCTTTTATACAAGTAATAGGAAGGAAGGGTGTGGTGCGTGCTGGGTGTGCATCACTTGTGTTTCAGACTTCACGATGCTTGTCTTTTCATCCTCGTTATAACAAGGAGTCCCTCGTTCTTCTCACTGTTTTTACCCTTCTGTCTCTCTATACACATGACTTACTCCCTCAAGAAATGGTGCAGTTTCATACCTGTATTTTCTTCCTTCCCAGGCTTCCCTTATACCTTACTTACTAACTCTGTCTACCTTGGCTAAAGCTCGAATGAGCTTCTGCTCCTTCCTCACTCCGTCTTAAATCCTGTTTTGTTTTCTTTAAACTCTAGTTTCTGCAGCATTTGGAAATCTTTAAATGGTATTGGACCAAAGCAAGGATAGTTTCATCTAGTATATCTCCATCAACCAGCCTGTTCCAGAGTGGCTGCCAGTAACCCTCAACTGGCAAGGTCTGAAACAAGAAGTGAATGCCTCATCCTACTTAAGATCTTCTAAAAACATTTTTTTTTTCATTTTTTAGGATATATTTTGTTTTGCTTATTTTATGTCTATGGGTGCTTTGTCTGCATGTGTGTCTGTGTATTACATGATCCTGCTGCCCTTAGATCCTCTGGGACCAGAGTTACAGCCAGTTGTTAACAGACATGTGGGTGCTGAGACTCGAACTCAGGTCCTCTGGAAGAACAGCCAGTATTCTCAATGAGCCATTTCTCCAGCCCCCTGTTGAATATCTTAATACCAAAGAAATTATTCCTAACAAAATAGAGGTGTTAAGCACTTCAAACGGAGATCTTAGGAATGTTCTAGCAAACTGATCAAGTAGATATTATTACCCACCTTTAATAAGGAGTGAAATCAAGTCTCAGAAAGAAGGCCACATTCCTTGAGATCACGGGGCTCATGAACAACAGAGCCAGGCTCAAAATCCAGGTTTGTTCCTGATTCCTGGTCCACAGTGCTCAGGCAGCATGGGATCTTCACATGTGTCCTGGTGGAGGGGTTTTCACTCTGCACACCTCCATCATCGAATGTACTACACAGTTTACATGCTGGACTCAGGTTTCCTCATCTCCAGTGCTTGACTCTCTCGCCAGACACTTCAGATTTGTTTTTGGACAGAGGCACATACGCATACATCAGCACTGTGTCTCCATCCTGACGCTGCCATAAACACATGTGCACCTTGACCTCTAAAAGGCCTCATTGTTTGTAACACGTTCATGTCCTCGGCCATCTTTCCTGGCTGTTAAAATAGGGCACACTTTGGATGGACCATGTGAAAAGCCTTCCACAGAAACTTAGGATGTGGGAGCAAAATGTCTACATACTCCCTAACAGAGGTTAATTAAAGACCAGTCTAGGCTCCTTCTGAGGCAGCATGCTGGGTGGTAAGATGAAAGGCTTGTATTTGCTCAGTGATGGTCACTTGGGGTTTTTCACAGGTTTATAAGAACAACTAGCGATGCTGATAAATTCAGATGACTTTAAATAGTAATAAATTTGCAGAGCCTATAAATGAGACATACCTTAGCTCATGCCCAGTTTCTAGGGAAGAGGTTGAGCATCACGGTCGTCTCTTTCCCCTTCTGCCACTTCTGTGTTCGTTTCCAGCAAATGCTACTAATGCTACTAATACATCAAGGATCTGCTCCCTACGTTCTCACCAAGGCCACCATCTACCACCAACGACCTTCCACCACACCAACAACAGCTGTTCATTGTGTGTCTTTTGGAACTGTCAGGGCCTTTCAATCCTTTGCCTGAGTTGTTTAAGAATGCCATTGCTGCGCGCGCGCACGCACGCGCGCGCGCACACACACACACACACACACACACACACACACACACACGCGCGCGCGCGCGCGCGCGCGCGCGCGCACACCATACTCTGCAACTGGAAATCAGAGTCAGCCCTTCAACTGCAAACTCATTGGTCAGGGTTACCTGTCCAACCTCCACAGGGCATTCCACCAAGGGTAGTATTAAATCTAAGCCTCTGAACGTGTCCCCCAGGGCCTATCTGGACTGCATCTTCCTATCAAACGCTGGCTGTGCTATGTGAGTGATGTGCCATGATTTATAAAGCAGCCATGGATGCATGGATCTGGTCCGTGGGAGTAGCAACGTCATGCCAATTTTTTCAGCCCTGTCTGGATCAGGGCTCTCCTTCCTTAACTTTGCAGGAATAAAGTCTCTATATCTGGTTTTGAAATCTGTGCAGACCTGAAATTGTATACCGGCTTTTGCCACTGAAAGGGTCTCTGGCCCTTCACTTCTGCGTTCATTCTCTGGGGTACAAAGGCCTTGTCCCGCACTAGCACTCTGTTCCTAGGTCAGTTTACAACTTGACTTCTATTTCACACCCAAATTCCCGGCACCTGGCTCCAGACTGTGATGGCCTTTTTATAGGACACGCCATTGGACACAAGATGTCTGAATTCTCACCCACTGAAATATCCTTAGAGCTGACCTCCTGCAACTTCTAAGTAAGAACCTCTTATAAACTTCCAAGTATGAAAGCAATTCTCATATGGATGTCCTGCTCTTTCTTAAACCACCCAGAGTGTTTTCATAATAGTTTATCTCAACATTATTACATATACTTAGCACTATATCTAAGGAAAATCACTTCGACTCTTAAAAGTTATTGTTATAATTAGTGGGAGAGATGCTATTCTTAGTATTAACATATAATTATGTCTCACAACAAATGTGAGAAACATTTTATTAAAGTACTATCTGCCTCATTTCCTATGGATAAAACAACTGTAATTATATATGTGTATATATATATAATGTGTGTATATGAAAATTTGTACTTCAAAGTTAGTTTTAGATTTTAGCATTATTAAAACAGCACTAACTTTAAATTCAAAGCTAAAATATTGATTCACACATAATTTGTGAATTTATTTGGATGTGAAAGAAAGTACAAATAATTTAAGTTAAACTTTCATGCTTTAATTTCAAAATGTATACAAAATAATTACTAGAATCCCATATGGGTTAAAATTAAAAACTCATAAACTTAGTCAGGCAGTGATGGAACATGCCTTGAATCTCAGCATTCGGGAGGCAGAGGCAGGTAGATCTCTGTGAGTTCAAGGCCAGCCTGATCTACAAACTGAGTTCTAGAATATCCAGGATGGTTACACAGAGAAAAACTGTCTTAAAAAAATGTAACAAAACAAAACACAAACCTCATAAACTTGAAAATAGTAACAATAAATCATAAAGCGAGACAATTTTCAAAAAGCCTTCCAGAAAATTAAGAGTGTCTAAAATGTTTTGACACAAATGCCCGAAACCTCAAACACTGAGATAATTCAGTTCAGTTTTATCTAAATTTCATTTAATCCCAGACTGGAAACTTTCACAATGCTCAGAGTGTGTATCATAGGCAGCCCAAGAACCACTTCATACTTGCATGATAATTTCATTAACATCACAAGAGTTCCTGAAGATAGTGTCCCCTTAGGTAATTTATCCCAATATATTCACAAGTTTGATCTCAGCTGTCACTCAAAAAGGACCAAGAAGATTTCCAAAATTAAAAATTAGAACTCAATTAATCTTCAACCTAATGTCAACATATTTCATATTTCCTTCAGTGAGCCAAGGAATTTTGGAAGGTGACATCATGTCTGAGAAAATGTCACACCCGGCAAGAAAGATTCTTTGACTAATTAGAGTCTCCCCTCTGAGGTGATGCTGTGAAGAAAGTGTTGAGAGCATGCAACTGTCCAGGAGGAACAGAGCGGTTCATTTTAAATCCACATTACACTGCATCTGTGATCCACTGCTCAAGAACTCACAAGGTCATCAGGCCTCTCTGGTTGAGTGACAGATGCCACGTGGACCATAGGAAAAGCTACTTTCCCAGAAAATGTCACCTCTGGGAACAAGTAGAAAAGGAGATGAATCACGGCAGGTGCCACAGCATGAAAATTAAACGTATAAATGGATATGTTCATCATGGGAAGAGTATAGAGTCTGAGGTTTGTACCATTTACAGAAGGCTGAGCACAAATCAGCATTTCCTTTTTGCTAAGTGTTCCTGAGAGAAAGCTGAACAGATAATCATTGCTTAAATGCAGTTTAAAAAACAGGGTTCTTAAATCCCAATAAAATTCCATAGTACATTGTGGTTCATTTAAAAATTCATCAGTTTTTAGCAGATAAAATATTGTAAGTTAATCAGACCGATATTAAACAACATAAATATTTGGTTAAAGACCTTGCCTAATGGTGATTTCATTTATAAAATAAACATGAAATAAAGATGAGGGATAATGCTGGAGTCTTTTCTTCTCTTACAACTAATTCTCTATTACAAGGATATTGCCAGAAAAATGAGGTGTTCCAAACATTCACTCCATCTCACTCTTTTAAGGAAATAAATACACTTTAAAAATAACATGTGTTCCCATTTCAAAAAGCTTAAATAATTCATGAAATGCATGTGAAGCATTCCTTCCTTTAGCTTTCTCATTCCTTTTCTGACGCATTTTTGTAGATAAGTTCTGAATTTAGGTCTATGATACATTTTCCTACATTTCCAGCTGCCCACGTGCCACACCCTGCAAGAGCACAGCAGAGGTCAGCTTCTTTCCAAGGCACACTTGTTGGCCTGGGTTTCCCCCACCATCTAGTCTACTTTGATTCTGATTCCACGGTGTTTCTCTTCTCTGTCTTTCCTTCACTGTCTGCACACCATGTCCCTACTAGAGCCCACAGCTGATGTTTTCTTTGGTCCCAGTTATGAGCGGATTTTCCCAAATGGTCTCTCTGCTATTATCAGTGCAACCTACTTCTCACAGTTCATCTTCAAAGAATGGAGCTCCTGCACATTTCTCTGGTCATTGTAGTCACTGGCCAACTGCTGCTAAGAACCCTGGTCCAACCCACAGCTCCAGGGAGGCTAGCTAGTAAAGAGGACCCTAGGAAAGACACAGGGATCACCCAGTGATGGAGAAATGGATGAGATCTACATGAGTAAATTGGGGGTGAGGGGGTGTGATGGAGGGTAAGGGTCGGGGGAAAGAGAGCTTAGGGAGTGGGCGGTCCTTGCTGGATCAGGAACAGAGTGGGAGAACAAGGAAAGAGATACCATGATAAATGAAGACACCATGGGAATAGGAAGAAGCAGAGTGCTAGAGAGGTCCCCAGGAATCCACAAAGATGACTCCACTATAGACTACTGGCAATGGTCAAGAGGGTGCATGAGCTGACCTGCTCTGGTGATCAGATGGCCAAATACCCTAACTATCATGATAGAACCCTCATCCAGTGTCTGATGGAAGCAGATGCAGAGATCCATGGCCAAGCCCCAGGTGGCGCTCCAGGAGTCCAATCGGAGAGAGGAGGGATTCTATGAGCAAGAGTTATCGAGACCATGATTAGAAAAAGTATAGAGACAACTAGCCAAACTAGTGGAAACACATGAACTGTGAACCAATAGCTGAGGAGCCCCCATGAAACTGGACTAGACCCTTTGGATAAGTGAGACAGTTGTTTAGCTTGAACTGTTTAGGGGGCCCCCAGACAGTGAGACAGGACCTGTCCTTAGTGCATGAGCTGGCTTTTTGGAACCTAAGGCCTATGCTGAGACACTTTGCTCAGCCTTGGTGCAGGGAGGAGAGGATTGGACCTGCCTCAACTGAATGTACCAGGCTCTGCTGACTCCCCAGGGGAGACCTTGCCTTAGAGGACTTGGGAATGGGGGTTGGGTTGGCCAGGGAGGAAGGCTGGGGGGTGGGAGGAGGGAGGACAAGGGAATCCATGGTTGATATGTAAAACGAATAGAAAATCTCTTAATTTAAAAAAAAAAAAAAGCCAGCAAGATTTAAAAAACAAGAACCCTGGTCCACACTGATATCCACTGAGTCTTTACACAGTGGAGCTTTGCTGGTTGTTTCCCACAGCTTCCCTTCATGTCAGCAAAGCACCTCCTCTCCAGCACCACTATTGTGTTCAGTGTATCCTTGTCTTGGGCCACACTGCCTCATTTCTGCACACCCTTCAGGCCCCACTCAAGAGCCACCCTTCCAATTAACCTTCCAGCCTGGACAAGCTCTTTTCTGACCTGAAATACCAACTCAGTGGCACGACTTGGCCATAGCACATTTATTGCAGAATGCTATCATTATTTTCGCATAGATTTTATCTCCCTCCCTACATCAAAATCTAAAAACTATGGAAAACAGCGTCTTGCTGTCTTTTAGACCTATTGATTTCAGGAACAAAATTTAATGACTTTACACTTGTATTTTTGCATAAACATTATAGATTAGCTATAATTAGTAACTAAAAATGTAATACTATTTTTTATCAAAAAAAGTTGACTTCTTCAGTGTTTGTCCATTCATAAATGGTTAGAAAATTAAAATAAAAGTATCTTCTGTACTTCAATGAATCAAGTTAAGTTGTGACACATAGAAGACCTGTTACTAATTTCAAATCAAACTCAAAGCATTTGACCTGCCAAAAATGTTATATGTCCTTCCTACACAAGAACACTGCATATTTTATAAAAATACAAACATAAAATTATGACCTTGACCTTACAAATCAATGAAAAATAGGAATCTTTTTAACAGATGTATATCCAAAGATAAAATATTGTACCCATTATGATTAAGAGGGTCATAAGAAGAATGAAAAGGTATGCAGAAAGGAACACTGGCCAGATTAAGCAAAGGGCTAATCAATATTCATTCAAGTCAATTGAAATGGGCAAGTTGAGTAAACATTGAATGTTTACTGGTCTCTCACATTACAGACCTGTGTTTCAATCATACAGACATTTCTGCAATATTTATAATTGTAACGAACCAGCAAACTTTGCAACTATGCAATTCCAACTGTCATATACGTCATCCTTACATATTTGAAAATTTGTTATATTTTTGTTTCTATTCCTATAGTTTTACAGAAAAGTGCACTTCACATAAAATGTTTTCCAACTCTCCAGACAATGATTATATTGACCCAAATCCCTAGACAAGCACAGAACATACTTCTGTCTCTACTGTCATGGATAATGCCAGTTCTACTCCACAAAGTGTCCTCTGTATGTCCCTGACCCACACTCCATTCTGTTCTTTTATTTAACACATGATTTCCAAGATTTCTTTTGCATTTACATGAGAGAGGGACAGATAGGGTGTGTGTGTGTGTGTGTGTGTGTGTGTGTGTGTGTGTGTGTGTGTGTACACGTGAACCTATACTATAGCCCACATATGGAGATAATAGGATCGTAGGAGTTAGCTCTTTCCTTCCACCACATTGGTGCTAGGGAATGAACTTGGTCATTCAAACTTGGTTGAAAGTTCCTTTGTCCAATCAGCCATCTCACCAGCCCAGTTTTTAAGATTTTGAAAGGAGTATAAGTTTCATGCTCCAATCTGAGGCAGACACCAGATGGACAAAGTGCTTGCAAAGCATGCCCCCCCCCACCCTTCCTGTGCCACTTTCTATTGTGTCTGCACTGGGAATCTCGGGTCCTCTGTTTTCCTCTGGACAACTGCAGGTGTGGCCGCCAACTCTGAGTTATGTGGGTTTTAGGATTTCTTCAAAAATGTGCCATTGTCTAAAAGTTCCAAGAAAAACTAATACTCCACTGAAAACCCCAGTGAAAGTTGAAACTTTTTTTTTTTAGATCTATACAGAGAATACATTTCTTGGTGTGTGCATGTGTGGCCTGTATAAAAAGTAAATACACAAAGGCTATCTCCTAATATGAGTCCTTTGCATGATAAGGGATAAAAATGTGTGCCGTATGTTCATTCCTGATTTTGATTTGACCACCTGTACTGTGAGACTGAGTCCAACCACTGGCAAAGAGAGTCAATTTGAGCATAAGAAAACATCCAAGTGTGGCTGGGTTTTGCAGAGGAAGGGATGCTTTCCAAGGATCACGTAATACGATATGTGTGCCCACTCTTGGGGATGGAAACCAGTTATATATTCGAGCTTTTACTATTTTTTTAAGCAGAAACAGAGACGCGATGAGTCCAACTCATAAAAATTCAAGAGAATATATATATATTTTTTAACAGATGTGGTGGCCTGCTATTTCAAACAGCTGAATGAGAGCAACTTGGCGCACAAACCCAGCTCCCCAACTGCCTCTCCGAAGCCAATCATATAAATGATTTTAATTGCCACTGCGTAAGTGGGAACTATTGAACAATTATTTGGATGTTACCGCGCTCTTGCTGCTACTGCTGGCCCCCCACACAAAGGCTATTATGAGCACAGTACTGCCCTCCACACTCCCATTGGCATGACAGTCAGCCCTGTGGGGTCAGCCACACAGGTCCAACTTTAAGGCACTCTCATTGTGCCTGCCACACCCAGGGCCACACGCTTGCATTCTCCACTCATCCCCACCCTTCTCACTGCGCTGGATAGAAAGGAGGGAATCTGATAAACTCACAGAGAGGTTTGCATGATTTATGGCCCCTCCCCACGGTGTTTGCCTTTTATAGGGGTCAAGTGTGTAAAGCCTTCATCTCTCGGGTTGGAATTTCAGGCATGATTGGCAGAGCAGAGTTGGAGAGTGAAATCCCCGCCCCTCCCGGTCCTGCCCTGCAGTCAGCTCTCTCTGGCTGGGCTTGCAGGTGAGGACAGCTCTGCAGCTCTGCGGATTGCCCTGAGAGGGGTGGCAGCAGAAGAGGCCATTTTGTGTGCTTCTTTAATAAAGACGTATGGGTAAATACATACACGCGACTGCTCCATGGAGCCCTTGTCCTTAAAAAGTCCCCCTCTCCTTCCTTTTCTTCTAATCCCTCAAAAGCACACTGTCAGTCGTCATTTCCTGTCATAGACAGAGCTTTGGGCCTGAGTCGACACACAAGTCTCTGTATAACTAAGGGTACAGAAGACTTGATCCACAGAGGAACTGGGAGCCATCCTGGAGGAAGTCATATCCACAGTTCTCACAGGCCATGGTCAGACATGAGTGGCTGAACTTCACCCATACATGAGACTCTTTCTGCCAGACCAACTATCCACTCGGCACCTAACGCCCCTGGACTGACAAGCTTCCCTCTCTGTCTCACCATGCAGGTTTCCAGGCATCTCACTGAAACCATATGGCTCTTGAAATCATAATCCATATAGTAGAAATATGTCGAACTTAATATTTAGAAAGAAAATGCTAAGAGCAACTATAATTTAAGGGGATGGTCTACATTTTTAAAAAGACATAAGAAAATGATAGATACAAAATTAACAATGCCTCAAGATTGTAAACTAAGTCATCTGCTAATAAAATCAAGACAGCCATACTAAGAATAAACTATTATCTTCCAGAGATGGAGGCTGTAGGTGTTTGTTTCACGCATCTGTTAGGAGAAGAGTTTGTTCCTGGCTTCTTGTCTTTCTCCCCTTATAGACTCATCTCCAGATGAAAACAAAGTAATATTTTCCACATGTATTATACCATGGCTCCCTAGTTCCCTCAGTGAGTCATTTTAATATCCTCTACACACTTTGTTCAAACCAGACTTCTCCCCATGTGTACCTCCTTACTCTAGACAGCCAGGGTCTGGAAGACTATCTCTTAACACACTGCTCTGCCCACTCAAAGTTTCTGCCCTCTCCAACTCTCTGCTCAAAATGGTTTGCCATAGATAACTTCATGGCTCACTCAGATACTGAGTCTTCTGGTCAAATGCCACCTTCTCCGGGGACCTTTTCTTGGCCAGTCTATCTGAAATGGCACACTGCTTTGCCCAACCTTTTTTACCCTGCTCTGTGTTTCCCTGCTGACCTGGGTTTATTAGTGTACAGAACTGGAGCAGAGGAACTATGAGTGTTCTTTCTCTCTACCTTTAATGCCCATGCACAACACACCGCGGACGTTCCCTAAGAGATGATGAGTGAACTAATGAACAAGGTGCCATTGCTGCATGCACAACTCATGCAGAAGCTGACTTTTAACCCTTACCACGGTCTGGAGAGGTGGCCTCAAACAGCTTAGGGCATTTTCCAGAGTAACAAAACAATCAAATGGTTAGGCAGTGATAGAGTAGATTTCCTGGGCTCTGGCATTTGAGCTCCTAACCACTAAACAAGACTGACAAAAACAGAGAAGAGACAAATCACAGGATGCGATACACACACACACACACACACACACACACACACACACACACACACACACGTCTGGTCAGACGCCTTGTTTGGCGGCATTTGGTTTCAACCCTCCAAAAAAAAAAATAGAAAACTACTTGAAATTGTGAATTTTCTCCAAACCATCTACAGAATATTAGGTCTAAATGTAGTTACAGGTTTCTGGGGAAAAGAAAGGTAGCCTGTGCGCAGGGGCCTGTGAGAGTGGATGTTTGTAGAGGTGGGGAAGTGTGGAGCAAGGGAATAAAAGAGAGAAAACGAGAAAATGAAAAGAAGAAAAGAAACAGCCTCCCATACCAGATGCACAAAACTGTCATATATGGCAAAGCCTGTAAAATGGTCCTCTGCTGTAGGCCATAGAATAGAACTGTAATAAACTGACCCATAAAAAGTCATGTAAACATTATAACCTGTTTTTACTAGGCCTTTAAGCATGGGGAGCAATTGATCTAAACCAGCTTGGCTCTCCTTGGTTCCTGAGTCTCCGTGAGAATCCAGCCTCCAACATGGGTGTTCAAATGCCTCTGGCACTACAAGTCAAAAATAGGAATGAGCTAGAAAATTGCAGCTATTTAGCTATTTGCCTTGGGTGGAGGGTTGATTTTTTTCCTAAGAGCAAAACACCTAAAAGGAAAAGTCTAGAGCCATAGTTTTGTTTTTTGTTTTTTTTTTTTAGTAGGTGTCTGCATGGGCTACTTTAATTCTCAGTGTCTCTACCTGAAATAAATATCTTTGTGTTCCCCAGATGCCACTGTGAGCTGTCCCCAACAATCAGACGGAGAATGTCAGTCTTCTGTGAGTATTGGCACATCTACGCCTCAGGAAAGATCCATGCCGACTGTCTCTCTGTAGCCCTAACACTTTAAATATGAAATATAAATGTGGAAATTTCAAGTAAGATTTTTACAGGTGTCAACATGAACAGTCATTCCATTACCTCCTTGTGGAATGCTCGTTAAGCCACTCTTGAAAATGTCCCTTTCTCTTTCTAAATTCCTACCATCTAAATGCAGGGAAGGCTAGGGGCAATTAGGCATGAAGCCTACAGCTACATTTGCAGACTGTAAATTTTCAGTCTTGTTTCTGATTGAGTTCATCTCAGTTCAGAAGGAGATGGTCAGGTGGCCAACAACATAGTTTTGGGGGTTCTTGGTGATACAGTTGTCAAACACGGGAACTCTGAGGGGATATACCCAAGCAGAGCCAACTGTCTTCATCTCACCTTGAACTTGACGGCCACTGCTAGGTAACTAGTGGCCTTGTAGGCAGTCACGCCTCTGTAGCATCCTATCATGGATGAACTGATTGATTCTGGCCAACATTTCAGATTCATGCAACAAACACAGCTCTGCCGCTTCCTATGAAAAGCCAAGACCTACCATCTGCTACTAAACTGGTGAATGATGAGGTCTACGCTCCAAAAACTTACACAACTTGGGGACATCCAGAGGAGGGCAGGAGTCAGCTGCTAGTGGGAGACTCCCATGGGTGCTCTAGACAAAAGGTTTCTATGTTCTTGACATCTGATACATGAAGGGACAATGTTGAGAATGCTGCTTGCTAAGTAGTCAGAGAAAACTGATATTAAATACAAAAAGTAAAGCAAAATTGGAAGTAAGATTTTTCTTATTTAAAATTATAATTTGCAATAAATTTCTCAAATTTGAAGACACTGAAGTTTGCCTAAATGCATGTGTTTTACATAAATACGTTATTAATTAAGATGGCAACTGTCCCTAAGGAGGACTTATGTTAGAAAAAAATTTTTAAGTCATAGAAACTGAATGCATCTCTATATTTTTAAGCATCCCAAGAATTTAACAACACACTCACTGGATTTAAAGAGAGGAAATAAATTCCTTCCATCTTCTGGGGGTAGAAATGGAATGCCACATGCAACTCTTCAAAGCCTAAATAGAAATACAGAAAGAACAATCAGATATTACATATGTCTGGTGTCTGCAGATCATGCAAATAAATGATGCATCCGATCTCCATCATAATCCCTGGAAGTTGGCTCATCCTGGCATTTTCTCCATTTGAGGATATGCAAAGCTGAGGGAGAGTTATTTTTACCAAGACTGTGTAGTACAGTCAGGTTCTCAAACCTTTCATTTCCTTGCAATATGAAAAATCGCATAACATCTTTCATCCCCATTCCTGGTTCCCTTTCCTAGTCCTGTGGCCCTCCCTTCATTTGTCCATCCTTCTTGAGAGATATAAGTTGAGAGCGGAAAGCTACCTGTCTCATCGTGATAACCAAATGCCTCATAAAAACAATTTAAGGGAGAGACTTTTACTCTGGCTGAGAGTTTCAAACGGTGTCATGGCTTTGTTTGTGTTGCTGTGATAAAACACTCTGATCAAAAGCAGCTAAGGGAGGAAAGATTGCATTTGGCTTACACTTCCAGGTCATAATCCATCATTGAGGTAAGTCAGTGCAGGAACTCAAGGCAAGGGAGCTACTTGCTGGCTAGTTGCCAAGTCCAGGCTTAGCTATCCTTCTTACACATCCCAGGACAACCTGACCCAGGATGAGATGCCCGCAGTGGGCTGGGCTCAGTCACATCAATTAACAATCAAGACAATTCTCCAAAGACACGGCACAGGTCAATCTGGTCTGGGCAATCCCTCAGTTGTGATTACCTTCTCAGATGACTCTAGACTGTGTCATGTTGATATTACTCACTAGGGTAGAGGGAATAGACCATCATGAGGGAGACATCATAGCAGTATGATCAGGGCAAGATGTCCTTAGGAAGCAGAGAAAGTTATGCCCAACCAGATACGGGTATAACTTTTAGAAGGCTACCCCCAGGGACTCACCTGCAGCCAGATCCCATAACCTCTCAAAGCAGAGCTAGTCACTGTGGACTAAGTATTCAGACACAAGAGCCTGTAGTATTTCACATTCAGACTGCAATAGAAGGGCCCCTTGCCTTTCATTGAGTATTCTTCCCCACTCCACACACAGTATCATTAAAAATCCCTAAAGAGAATGGTATTCCTTGCAGGCAGGCTTGCAGTCTTAAGAAGAAAGAAGTGTGTCATTATCCCTATCAAACAGAAAGACATGGCTAAGAGGCTGGAGAGCAAACAACACAAGCATTTATGACCCCAGATATGACACTCCAAATTGCCTCCCTGTACATCTCTCCTTCTCAAGGGCATAAATACAGTGTATCCTAAAGTGAAGTCACGGTTCTTTTTGCTTTTGTAATTTTGTAAGATCACTATCTCTCTCAATGATCAGAGATAATGAGATAGATAGTAAAGGCTAGCAAAGGCAAGGTGGGCATTCTGCAGCAGCAACCTGAAAACATTCCTTATGGACAGGAGGGTTGTGACAGCATGTAGGCAGTCACACATTGACAAATGATAGCTATAGTCTCACTTAGGAGGGAGGCTGTGGTCGACTTTTCTTGGTTGTAACACTCAGTCATCATGACTGTGTCTGGAATCTAGTGGGCACACTTGTGAAAGGATTGCTGATTAAGTTATTTGAAGTGGAAAGAACAATCCTAAATGCAGGCATCATCATCCAGTAGAAGGAAGAGGAAGAAGGAAGGTTAGCCTTTGCCTACTTTCCTTCACTCTTGCTGGCAAGTTCATCTACTCTGCTGTTGACTCTGCTTCATTCCTTCACTGATACTGGAAACCAGCCTCTTCAGTTCTCCAATGTGAACTGAAGATCAGTTGTTTTCCAGGAATCTTCCAGACCTTTAATAATAAACTGGATATGCTAAGACAGTCTTTGATAGCAATTTCTAAGCTTTCTTCAGTATGAGACATCCATAATGAAACTAACTAGACTGTAGTATGGAGTAGAATCTAATAAATCCCCTTTAATATATATTCATTTCATCAGTTCTGTACTTTTTGAGAAATCTGACGAATATAACAATATACCTAAAGCCTGACAATTTATTTCTTTAAAATGTTAGTTTGCTTAGCTCATGGTTCTGTAGGCTGTGAATTCTGATATGATGGTGCCCACAACTTTACATGGCCATAACTTTCTTACTATGTCATTTCATGGCAGAGTCACTGCAAGGCAAGACAGAGGAAAGATGCAAGTTAGGTCTCCCTATTCTTATAAGACCACTGATGCCACCGTGGGATCTTCACCTTCTAGACCACATCTCATCCAAGTAAACCCCGACCCAACCCACAAACAACACTGAGGGATTCAGTTTCCATAACTAATCCCTCGATTGAATTGAGGGATTAGGTTACCAGAATAGCTTTGTAAGAGACAAATTTGGACCCTAGCACTTGTACCCTGAAGAAATTTAGTCACAGTTTATTTGCCATTGTTACAGAAGAGAGCCTGGAGAAGAGAAACAGGGGACATGCAGACAAGGCTGGTTTACAGCTCAAAACCCAGTGCCCTCTGGCTCAATGGCACCCAATAGACCAAAGACTGCTATGTCACCATTAAAAATACATTCACAGGGGGATGAAGAGATGGCTCAACTGCAAGCATAAGGGGCTGAGTTCAATCCCCAGACTCCCCCATCCCCAACACACACACAAGACAAGAGTGGAAGCATGTTTTGTAGTCATAGTTCTGGGGAGGTAGAGACAAAGGATTCTGGAGGAGTCCCTGGTAACCCAGCCTCGTCCACTTGGTGAGTTCCAGGCCAGTAAGAGACTCTGTCTCACTAAATAACAGTAGACATTATCAGAGAAGAGACAGGTGTGGTTGATCTCTGACCTCTCCACCGAGGTATACACACCTGCACACAGAGATAGATGCACATGCACAAAAAGAGCGATCTTCAACAAAGCGTGCAGCTGGATACGTCCGGTGCCTGGCCGACGTCACAGTTTGCATTCTTCCGCATTTTCATCATGTTTTACAAGAGTTTTCATTTATTTGTTTTATTAGCATGTATACATAACATTTATGAGAGTGTGGGCATGCAGGTGCCACACCACTTATACAGATCAGAGAACAACTTTCGGGTGTCGGTTCTTTCCTTACAAATGGGTTTCAGGGATTAAACTCGGGTCACGAGGCTTGGGTGGACGGCCCTTTCACCTGCTGAGCCGTCTCACTGCCCTGATACACTTTTAGTTTTTGCTCCCAGTACTTTCTGTAGCCTGTGTGGTTTTTCAAGTTAACCTTCCTCTTCCTGCTGGCTGGAAAGGAAGTCTTGATGAGGCATCATTGCTGCATAACACTAAGAAAAAATCATAACACTATGAAAACTACAATATTCACAGACTGGAGTTGTCAACCATCCAGGGCTGGAAACTTGCAGTCAGAACCACCTGAGCAAGGAACAACTGTAGTGCCTCCTGTGGACTGGAACCAGTGGACTTGGAGATGTAGGTAGAGTCATCATCCCATTGGTTGAATGATAAGGACCAAAGGATAGGTGGCTTTGTCATTACTTCCAAGCAAAGTGAAGAAATAGTGATGCTGACATTTGTGGTGTTGATTAAGTGACAGACACAAGTATGCAAACATCACATGTATTAACAGCTATCACCTCCAAAGGGAACCAAGACTTGGGGAAGAATTCTAATTCGTATGCAGTCAGTCCACCATGTGGTGGTGCATCCTGTGATGTCAACTGCCCTGCACTGCCATCGTTTCATACCCTTTAGAGAAAAGTTCTAGAAATTTGTTTGTAATTAGAGATTCATCAAATTTAGGTGTCTAGCTATGTTTAATGTGCTAACTTCAATAATGAAAACTTCAAGCACTGTCTACAGAGTCGAATAACAAACACCCTTGACAGACAAGACAGTTAGTTACTTTGCTATTGCTGTGATAAGACACCATGACTAAGGTAACTTATGGAAGAGTGTATTAGGGGCTTATCATTTCAGTGTTTGAGTACACGACCATCAAGGTACAGAGCATGGCAGCAAGCAGGCAGGCATCGCTCTGGAGAAGTAGTGGAGAGGTCACATCTTAAGACACAACCACGAGACTGAGAGACAGTCTCAGAATGGTGTGAGTAATTTGAAACCTCAAAATCTTCCCCAAGTGACACACCTCCTCCAGTGAGGCCATACCTCCTAATCCTTCCCAAATATCTCCACCAACTGAGGACCAAGCATGGACTGGCAGCCATTCTCATTCAAACCACCACAGCAAGTGTTCCATATGAAAAGAGACCCACAGTCAGGGGTGATCCTGGCAGGACATTCTCCAGGGGGAATGAGGCCCCATGGTGGAAGTCCTGACAGTCCCAGGACCTGGTCTCACCCGAGATGAGCATGCAGTGACTCTGCCATGTTGTCCAGCATCAGCTGCACCTGCCTTTATGCTGGCAGAGGGACACACTGGACCCCAAGTCTTCTTAGCTTCAATGCATTTATTCCACCTAGAATTCCTGGGATGTTGTGATTAGACAGTGAGTCTGAAAACACTGGCTAGGCTCCAGTCCCATGGGAAGGAGTCACAGATCGTGGCGAAAGGGACACTCTCCTACTACCTTTGTATCTCTAGAGAAGAACACTAGAAATGAATCAGAGGAACAGCAGGAAACTGAAAGCATTCTTTCTAATCTCAGCCCAGGCTGGAATGTACGCCCCCAGCCTTACTCACCTGCAGGAACTGCCTGTAATCACAGTCTTTTGCACTGCCTGTCTGCACCAACATGAACCTGCAGCCCATGCCCAGAGGCTCCCACCCTCAGTAGTCCCAGCCTCACGTCCTGGCTCATTCATCTCTCTTCCATTATCTCTCCCTTAGTTTCAGCAGCTTAGCAAGCTGGGTTCATGAGGCATGGAAGAGGCTTTATCAGAGTAACTCCCAGTGTTGTGAGAAAGACAAGAGACACAAAGAATGCCTCCCTGACTTACAGGTTTCCTCCCTGGATTTGCCTGACTTTAATTACTGGATGACGTCCAAGGCAGAGACTGTCTGGGCTTGTCAGAGGATTCCTTGTATATCAGAGGTGCCACCATCCATACACTCAGCCAGAGGAGCCCTCACAGTAAGAAATCAGGAACAAAAGGATGTGCTCAGAAAACTTCATTGCAGTCTGGGCTCTGGGAGAAAGCCATTGCTTACTAGAACGAAAGTCCACGGACTAAGCATTCAGCCAGGATTTGTTTTCCATGTTCCCATCCCTGTCAGCAAAAACAGCTTCTCCTGCTGCTCTGCAGCTGCTTCCTCGTGTCTCTGCATGTGCATGTGCTCTTGGGCTGTTGTTTGTGGTACAGGGGGAGGTTCTAAACAAAGCTCTTTAGAAAATCAGATCGAAAGTAGAAAACGT
This sequence comes from Peromyscus californicus insignis, assembly GCF_007827085.1. Lineage (NCBI taxonomy): Eukaryota > Metazoa > Chordata > Mammalia > Rodentia > Cricetidae > Peromyscus > Peromyscus californicus. Next base: position 3,025,170 of record NW_026294534.1, read on the forward strand.
TGGGGGCTAGAGAAATGGTTCAGCAGGTAAGAGCACTCTAGCTGCTCTTCCAGAAGATCCAAGTTCAACTCCTGGCACCCACATTGTGACCCACAACCCTCTGTAACTCCAGTTCCAGAGGATCGGATACAGTCTTCTGGTTTTCTGGCCTCTGTGGACACCAGGCATGCATGTGGTGCACAGACATGCATGCAGGCAAAAACATCCATACACATAAAACAAAAATAAATTCTAAAAAAAAAAAAAATAAAGAAGTATAAAATTCTGGCATACGAGACACAAATGCCTTTAGGTACTGCTATATGTTCTCTGTTTCTCATGGTGCCTTCACCTGGATGTTCATTTATGTGGAGTTATTAGTCTGTGGCCAGGGGGTTAAATTAAATTGATTCATCTGAGGGAAAAAAAATAATACATAATCTGGTGTGTTGAGCTCACACCAGAAGTATCTGTATAATTACAAGACACCATGTGTATCAACCTAGATGTTGACAGTGAACTTACCATATCTTCCTGCAGGCTTGTGGAAAGGCCTTGTTCCTACACAAGCCACATTAAAAGACATCAGTGATGCCTTTCTCAATAGTCTAAAGACTTATTCCCGCAAGATGTCTTATATCCCAGGCCAACAAAAATGTCACTGGAATTTTCACAAAGCCTAAGCTCTAATTCTGGCTCTGTGGATCTGAAGACTTTATTAACTCCTCTCCCTTCACAGTAGCTGATTAATGTCGTATAAAAAGTCTTTATGAAAACAGCATGCAAGCCTTCGAGTCAAATAGGAGCATTTATACCTGTTTCACATCTTTTTTAATATTTCATTCCCACACTATTGCTTTTCAAGCTGTATAATTCAGCAGTAAAGTACAATTGGCCTACAGAACACTCTCCATATAGATACGTCCCTGACACGCTGTACCAAAAGGAGTCTATAAAATAGACGGTATTTTAGGCTCTTATTATTAACTTGAATTAAGTTTTCTTTGGCTGTCATATGAAAGATATTTTTAAGTATTAGCTGCATTTATCTTGCATTTTTCTCATTAAATACTATTTCATAAGAAAAATGCCACACTAGGGGAAAAGGGGGTTTTGCTAAACTGCTATTATATTTGGGCAGGCATTGAAAGTATTTACAGTCTAACAGAGGATAACATAGCAGGCCTTGAAAAACCCACACAGTATCACAGACTCCATCTCTGCAAGCACCTTGGGTGGGCTTGCATGAAATACAAATTGTACTATTAAATCCGGAAAAGCTTGGAAAAAAATCCAGAATAAATTCTGGTTATTCAAGACTTGCTTTAAGCCATTTTTTAAGATGCAGAATCAAATATCTCTCTTTTAATGAATTGATGTCCTGTCATTACATTAAAAACTATAACTAGTAGGAGCCTAAGATTTATTTCCATGCAAAGTGAGTCATGTGCATATGAAATTCTGATGGTGTGAGGGCCTAGATGAGAAAAAACAAGCACCAATAGGTCTACTTTCCTCAGCAATTTTTATTTTCACTGGGGAGGGTGCGGGTGGGGGCAAAAAGAAAAGAACAAAATATATTTTGTTTATTTATTAAAGTAGCAAAACCATGTAATTATTTTGTAAAGTAAGTTTGTTTGTAATTATTTTCAACTATTCCAAGTCTTCGAAGGTTGTGGTTTTACCAGCTCCTTCTTTGGCCTGGTGAATTGGTCTGTATCACAATAAAAACAAAACAAACAACAAAAGAAAAGAAAATAGCCAAAACCTCATCTAGCTTTGACTTCCAGCCAGAGGCTTGGGGACAGCATGAGAGAAAGTTTCAGTCCCTCATGGTGCCTTCCTGACTGCTTCTGACCTTTTCCTGCTCCAGCTATCCATCCCATTTTATACTATTGAAGTCCTTCCTGCTAAGCAAGGCTTATGTATAAACTAAGGCTGGTGAATTTATCATCAAAGTTCAGGAAACCTTTCCTAGTGCCAGTGTTTGCACAAGCAGAAAAATTGAACTGAAGTCCAGAAAAGGGTGCCAGCCCCAGCCCCAATGGGTGGATTACAAAAAGTACTTCCAGGGCACCAGCTCCTATCTTAATAACATGAACATCCCCCTCTACAGGTGTGCAGCATACTCCCTATGCAGCTACACTCAGAAAGTTCCTGCCCAAATCATCCGCAGAAGCAAACGAATAGAGACACCTAGATGGCTAGGCTTCAAGGATTTGGCCTCTGTGTCAGGCAATTTTCAATTGCTCTCAGTTTGTCAACTGAGACAAATCAAGTAAGAGGAGAAAAGGTGTGTCCTAGTCCAGCTTAAGTCCATGGTTGCTTGTCCCAGTAACTTTTGAATCCAGGTTAAAGCACAGAAGATAATGAAAATGTGACAAGGAGGAAATTGGATCACTTCATGGCAGCCAGAGAGCAGAGCTGGAGTAAAAGCAAGAGGAAGAGGAAGAGAAAGGGAAGAAGAAAAGGAGTGGGTAAAGGAGAAGAGGAGGAGTAGGTAAGTGTCCCCTCAGAGGGATGCCCTTGATGACCTCCTTATAACTAAGCCCCGTTCCCTGGAGTTATCACTACCTCACAATAACCTATCAACCTATAAATCCATCAGTTGATCAATACACTATGTGGTTCAGAACCCTCAGGATATTGCCACCCCCTTGGGATCTAGCCTTCAACAAATGAGATTTGGGGGAACATTTCAGATCTAAGCCAAAGCAGGATCCAACCCCTCAAATGCAGACAATTTCTCCTCTTCCTCCTCCTCACTTTTTTAAATTTTTTCTAACCTCTTAAACTTTAGTCGGAAATGTCCTTTGACTCAATCAAGACTACCACAATGAAGAACAGTTGAAAATATCTAATCTTTCAAAAGTCTCAGAGAACAACGGAAGGAAGCAATGTGAAACTACAGTCAGACTCGATTCTTCCCTGTGTGAGCTGTGGATTATGGATGTCATTTCCAAACCAGTACCTCACTAACTGCCTATCTGTCAATCATAAAGACAGTAAATATGACCACAGACAGAGATGTGCTACATATGTTCTCCAGAATAACAGGTGAGACATTTTTGGACTGGACATATGGTTGGCACTGACCTCAGCACTACTGCAAAGAACCAGGGCAAATGACCAGGATGTGTCCAGGTCCACATCCAGGTGCCATGGGTCCTTTATCTTGTAAGAAGCTACAAGCCCTTGGCCCCAATATTCCCTATCTGAGTAAATATTACTGTTTTCCTGTTGGCCAACTCACAATGAGAAAAATCAACCTAAAGATTCCACAGGGGTGGAAATAATCAAAATGGTAACTCTGAAATGTAAACCCTTAGCCAACTGAGGATGAAGAAAGAAAATGTTGGCACTGAATGGAAACATAAACATGAGTTCCTAAATGGACACAAAAATTGACCAGCATGAGTAGTTTGTCTAGTAAGAGGTCATCATTGGCAGTCATTAGAGATGGATGACCCTATGTCACAATAGATAGATGTGTGCATAAGTTTTATCAGTAGTATTAAACTTACCAGAGCAGAAACATGTTCAAACAGGCCATAGTCTGTAAACCAATGCAAGTTGCTACAATAAAAATGATCATAAGTCTGATGTTTATTTAAAAGAAGACTCTTCATTGTATATCATGCTAGAAGTCAAGAATCATTAAGTCTGCCCAAACACACTTTGTATATAGGACACATCTGTATTTCACTACAAGTTAATAGTGGAGGCTTTTAAATATAAGCACAGACTAGCTTTGAGTCCTCAGTAGAAAAATAAATGGTTCCAATATGGGCATTGAAGACAAAGCGTATAAGAGGAACTCACAGTGCCAAAGATGAGGATTCAATAAAACCACCAACCACCACTTATCAGGAATAGCCTGGCATTAACATTTGGATCTGTCCACATGAGCCTGACATGTTTTATTCATATCAAGCATTGACATATTGTTCCCTTTCAACAACTGGACTACCCTTGCCAGTTCATTTCTTAGCTGCAGTTAACTACGATTCTTCAATTTGTAGAATTTGGGTTTGCCTGTAGTTCTACAAGCTAATCAAGCAAATGGCTTTTAGAAATTTTTATTTTAGCTATTACCTAAAGCTTCAAGCATTTTAAATACTCTGGTAGAAGTGTAAAGCAGTTAAGTTTTCAATAATTGCCAAATAGGTTCTGAAACACAGACATCTTACCCATGACTTATTAATCTTATCAAAGAAAAAACCTTTTGTGAATGCACTGTTAACACCATGCAAATAATAGGGTGGATAAAATCTACTTATAATTTGTCACACGGGCTCAAGTAGCTTAGATGTGGGTGTGAAAAGATGAATGGGTGTGGATATGTGGGTGTGCATGCTCACATAGGTACACACATATGTATGTGAGTGTACAACTTTGGGTGTTGTTCCTCAGGGATCATCCACCTTGCCTTCTAAGACAAGGTCTCTTATGGCTGGAGAGATGGCTCAGGCGTTAAGAGCATTGTCTGCTCTTCCAAAGAACACAGGTTCTCATAACTGCCTGTAACTCCAGTTTGATAGGATTTGACACCTTCACATAGATATACATGCTGACAAAACCTGAATGCACATGAAATAAAAATAATAAATTATTTTTAAAAAGACAAGGTCTCTTGTTGGCCTGGAACATATCACGTCAGCTATGCTAGTGGGCCAGTGATCTCCAGAGAGCTCTGCACCCCCAACATTTAGGTTACAAACTGGTACCGCCATGCCTGGCTTTTTATGTGGTTCCAGGTATCGAACTCAGTTCCTCAAGCTTGCACTTATATGAGTGATTTATAGGGTGAGCCTTGCCCCTAGCCCTCAGATAGATTTTGAAATAGGTGAGTTTCTTTCTTTTTTCTCTCATGGAGGAGTTCTCTCAATCTAAATTCCTTGGCTTTGACATAAGAGGACTCCAGAGCCAAAATAAATACATTTCTGATAATGGAGGAACGCTCTTTTCTCTCAAATGGAAATTTCAAAATATTTGAGCCAAAGGTCCCAACCCTTTCTGCAGGCAGTTGAACAGGGCATCATTAAACCTTGAAACAAGCCCCAACAGAAGCAACATGGTATTATTCTTTCCTTGCCCGATAATTCATTGCACTCCACTGGGCTTCAGTTTCAGTAGCTGAGGTATGCTGACTCCAGAGGTGTATCTTGTCCTTTGACACGGCCACCTCTCCATCACACATCTTCTTTATTGAAGAGTCCAAGGATCCTGCCCACCCACTGTCAGTGTGTGTCAAACATCACTATGGACACATAGAGTATTTTAGGACTAACCATTTAGCAGCTCTACGCTTGTCATTCAGAAGCTGACCTCTAAGGAGAGGCAGTGGGCTTGTTCACAGTGTAATTAAGTGTCAGGGCCAGGAGGTCGGACGGCTGTATTTTCTCCAGCCAAAATAATTTGGAACCTTCATGTGGAGATTTATGATTGTGCTGCCTAGCCAAGCACCAGGACCATAGCTATCTTAACTCATCCAGGACCTGAATGGAAGAACTAATGTCTGCCTTTGATGGAAGTCTCTTTATTTGTAGAGTATCACACATTCCCAGACTGTCCCTCACCAATTACCTTGGTTGGAATTACTCATACTGGCTTGGTTGAGATGTGTGACTTTTACAGCAGCCTAAGGCAGAATTATCGTTGAGAACACAGTCTTACAATGCTCCATTTACACTATCAATGTGTTCTTTACAGGTGCCTTACAGCCATTGACACCTTCTTGTTAAACCAAGCCACACACTGGCTTTGCCTGGGCACTACAAGGCAAGCCTTTTCCCTAGCCTGCAGATTTTTCTCTGAAAGGAAGATGATGCAAACCTCTTTTGTTCTGACAAGCAACAAAATGAAAAATTCTTCATTTGTGTATCTGTGTAACAATCAAAATAACATCACAGGTGCTGGAGAGATGGCTCAGTGGTTAGGCGTCACATTGTTCTTACAGAGGCTCCTAGTTTGGTTCCAAGCACCTGTGATAAGCGGTCCACAACTACCTATACCTCTAGCTTTAGGGGATCCAGCACCCTCTTCTGTTCTCCAATGGAACTTCTACATGCCCATGCCCCCACACAAACATACACACATATACATATGATTTAGTTATTTTTCTTTTATTAAAATTAGATATTTTTTCTCATATACTATATCCTGATTATGGATTATCCTCCCTCTACTCCTCCCAGTTCCTCCACACCTCCTCTCCTTTCCTGATCCACTCCTTTCATTCTCTCATTAGAATACAAACAGACCTTTCAGGAATAATAACAAAATAAAATAAAACTGAAACAAACATATCAGAATTGGACAAAAACAAGCAAGGAAAAGAGCCAAAGAGAAGGCACAAGAAACAGATACCCACTCATTCACATACTCAGGGATAAAAATTTTTTTTAATTGAACTAGAAGCCATTATATTTATACAACAGACATGTTACAGATCTGTGAAGACCCTAGGCACATTGCTTCAGTCTCTGAGTTCAAATGAGTCTTGATTACATTGATTTAGAGGGCCTTGTTTTCTTGGTGTCCTCCATCCCCTCTGGCTTTTACACTCTTTCTACCTCCTCTTCTACAGGGTTTTCTGAGCTCTGAGGGGAAGGATTTGATGTAGATATCCCCTTTAGGGATGAGTCTTTTCTAGGTCTCCATTTTCTGCATAATGACTGGCTGTGGGTCTCTGTATTTGGTCCTACCTGCTGAAGGAGAAAACTTCTCTGATAATGACTGAGCAACGCACTGATCTATGAATATAGGAAGATGTCATTAGGAGTCATTGTATTGCTTCTTTTTCTTTTCTTTTTTTTTTAAAGTAGTATTTGGTTTTACCCTGGATCCCTGGACTATCTAGTGTCAGGGTATTGATCACCCAAGCAGTGTCAGGCATAGAGTAGGACTTACATCCAGTCAGATATTGGTTCCTTCCACAAGCTTTGTGCTACCACTGTACTAGCATAGCTTGCAGACTGGACAGCATTGTAGATTAAAGGATTTGTGGCTGGGTTGGTGTTTACTTTCCTCTTTTGGTAGCCTGCAAAGTACCTTTCTATAGCAGAGATGTTAGAATGCAGGGGTGAAGTCTCTATGTAGACACCAGTTTCACTTCTCAATGTTCAACGAGTTGTGTGGGGGTTGATGACTTCAGCAATGGGGCCTTGCCATCAGTTCATGTAAGAAACCTATTGTCGGCCGGGCGGTGGTGGCGCACGCCTTTAATCCCAGCACTCGGGAGGCAGAGGCAGGCGGATCTCTGTGAGTTCGAGGCCAGCCTGGGCTACCAAGTGAGTTCCAGGAAAAAGGCGCAAAGCTACACAGAGAAACCCTGTCTCGAAAAACCAAAAAAAAAAAAAAAAAAAAAAAAAAAAAAAGAAACCTATTGTCTTGGCAACAGCCTGAGTTGTTTGGAGATTCCCATGGAATCCCATTGGCCAATAACCCAATTGGATGTAACATAATCCCAGTGCTAGAAGCTTCATGGCCAGATGGGACTCTGTATATCCCATTATTTGGTGACTTCATTTAGATCACCTTCATATATGTATATATTTTAGGAAGCTTCTACTGTATTAAGTTTTCATACTACCCCTTTAAATGGCCCTTAATTTTGGCTGTCTCTGTATTTCCTCATTTGTCCCCTACTCCCCTCACTCTCCCCATGTGATCCTACCTTCCAGTCCCCTCATCCATCCATAACTATTTCTCTTTCCTAATGAGACCTATCTTAATTACTGTGTATGTAACCTCTGTGAGTCTATGAATTACAGCTTGCTTATCACTGAGTTAACAGCTAATATCCACATATAAGTACATTCACACCATATTTGCCTTTCTTGGATACATCAGGATGATTTTTTATAGTTCCCACCATTTACCTGCATATTTCATGATGTCATTTTTTAACAGCATAATACTCCATTGTATAAAAGTACCACATATTCATTATCCATTTTTCTGTCGAGGGACATATAAGTAGTTTCCAATTTAAGGCTATTATGAATATAGCAGAAATAGACATAGTTGAGCAAGTATCTCTTTGGTAGGATAAAGCATCCTTTGGATATATGACCAAGAGTGGTATAGTTAGATCTTAAGGTAGATCAATTCTTATCTAACTGAGAAACCATCACACTGGTTCCCATAGTGAGTGTACAATTTTGTACTCTCATCAGCAATGGATGAGTGTTCCCATTACTCAACATCCTCAACAGCGTGAGCTGTTACTTGTCTTATTGATGTTAGCCATTCTGACAGGTATAAGATGGAATCTCAAAAGCAGTTTTGATTTGCATTTCCCTGATGGCTAAGGATATTGAATATTTCTTTGTTTCTCAGCCATTTTAGTTTCCTCTTTTGAAAATTCTCTGTTTAGATCTGTACCCCATTTTAATTAGATTACTTGGTTTTTTCATACCTAGTTTCTTTAGTTCTTTATATATTTTGAATATTAATTTCTGATCAGACGTGAAGTTGTTAAAAAATCTTTTCCTATTATGTAGGCTGCTGCTTTGTCTGAATGACAGTGTCCTTAGCCTTCAGAACAGCAGTTCTCAAGCTGTGGGTTGAGTGCCTTTGGGGGTCAAATGACTCTTTTCACAGGTGTGGCCTAAGACCATCAGAAAATAAAGATATTGACATTAATATACTTAACAGTAGCAAAATTACAGTTATGAAGTAGCAACAAGAATAATTTTATGGTTGGGAGTCACCACATGAGGAACTTTATCAAAGGGTCGCAGCATTAAGAAAGTTGAGAACCAGCCGGGCGGTGGTGGCGCACGCCTTTAATCCCAGCACTCGGGAGGCAGAGGCAGGCGGATCTCTGTGAGTTCGAGGCCAGCCTGGGCTACCAAGTGAGTTCCAGGAAAGGCACAAAGCTACACAGAGAAACCCTGTCTCGAAAAACCAAAAAAAAAAAAAAAAAGAAAAAAGAAAAAAAAAGAAAGTTGAGAACCACTGCTTAACAAGCTTCCCAGTATCATGAGATCTCATTTATTAATTGTTGATCTTAGTGCCTGTGCTAACGGTGTTCTGTTCAGAAAGTCTTCTCCTATATCAATGAGTTCAAGGCTATTCTCAACTTTCTGTTATCAGGTTCAATGTATCTGGTTTTATGTTGAAGTCTATGATCCATTTGGAGTTGAGTTTTGGGCAGGGTGATAAGTCTCTATTTGGATTCTTCTAAATGTAGCAATATAGTTTGACCAGTACCATTTGTGGAAGATGCTATCTTTTTTTTCCAGTGTGTATTTCTAGTTTTTTGTTTTTTATTTTTTATACCAAATATCAGGTGTCTATAGGTGTGTGAGTTTATATCTGGACCTTCAATTTGATACCATTGATCAATGTTGTTTTTGGTCTGGTTTGGTTTTTGTTTATGTTTTTTGAGACAGGACTTCTCTGTGTAGCCCTGGTTGTACTGGAATTCGCTCTGTAGACCAGGCTGGTCTTGAACTCATAGAGATCCACCTGCCTCTGCTTCCCTAGAGCTGGGATTAAAGACATGTGCCACCACCACTGGGCACAATGTGTCATTTTGTATACCAATATAATGTAATAATGAAGTTTTTGTCACTATAGCTCTGTAGTACAACTTAAAATTGAGTGTAGTGATGTCTCCAGCTGTTCTTTTATTATTCAAGATTGTTTTAAGCTATCCTGGGTATTTTGTGTTTTCACACAAAGTGGAAATTATTCTTTCCAAGATCTGTGAAGTATTCTATTGGAATGTTGATGGGGATTGTGTTGAATCTGTAGATTGCTTTTGGTAGGATGGCCATTCTTACTATATTAACTGTGCCAATACATGAGAATGGGAAATCTTTCCGTCTTCTGATATATTCTTTCATTTCTTTCTCTGATGTCTTAAAGTCTTATCTTACAAGTCTTTCACTTGCTTAATTAGAGTTACTCCCAAGATATATTATTTGAGTATACTGTGAAAGATGTTGTTTCCCTGATTTCTTTCTCAGTCTGTTTGTCATTGTATATAGGAAGGCTGCTGATTTTCATGAGTTAATTTTGTATCCAGCTCTTTGCTGAAAGTGTTTATCAGCTATAGGAGTTTCCCAGTGGGTCACTTACATATACTATCATGTCATCTGCAAATAATGATATTTTGGACTTCTTCCTTTCCAATTTGTATCCCCTTGATCTCCTTCAGCTGTATTATTGGTGTAGTTAAAACTACAAGCACCATATTGAATAGACAGGGAAAGAGTAGACAACCTTGTACTGATTTTGGTAGAATTTTTTAGAGTTTCTCTCCATTTAAGTTGGTGTTGGCTGTGGGCTTGCTGTAAATTGTCTTTATTTTGTTGAGGTATGTCTCTTGTATCCCTAATTTCTCCAGAACTTTTATCATAAAAGGGTGTTGGATTTTATCAATGGCCTTTTCTCAATAAAATGAGATAATCATATGTTTTTTGTCTTTCAGTTTTTTATATGGTGGATTGATTATATTTGTTGATTTCATATGTTGAACTATTCCTTCATCTCTAGGATAAAGCTTACTTGATCATGGGGGATGATCTTTTTGATGTGTTGTTGGATTCAATTTGTATTTTGAAAATTTCTGCATCCGTGTTCATAAAGGAAGCTGATCTGTAATTCTTTTTGCATCTTTATGTGGTTTGGATATCAGAGTAACTGTGACCTTGGAAAATGAATTGAGCAATATTCCTCCTGTTTCTGTTTTGTGGAATAATTTGAAGAGTATTGGCATTTAATCTCCCTTGAAAGACTGGCAGAATTCTGCATTAAAACCATCTTTTGTTGTTGTTGTTGTTGGCTTGGGACGCTTTTAATTGCTTTTTCTGTTTCATGAAGGCTTAATAGTCTGTTTAAATTGTTTATCTAATCATGATTTAATTTTGTTAAGTGGTATGTATCAAAGAAATTATCCATTTCTTTTAAATTTTCCAATGTTGTGAAATAAATATTTTTAAAGTTGCCCTTACGATTCTCTGAATTTCCTGATTTATGGATTTCCTATTGTTATATCCTTTTAATTTCTCTTTGTTTTATTAAGAAAATTTTTATTCATCTTACATACCAACCACAGATCCCCCTCTCACCCCTCCTCCTGCTCCTCCCTTAACTTCGCCCCCAACCCACCCTCCCATCCTCTCCTTCAAAAAGTCCTCCCATGGGGAGTCAGCAAAACCTGGTACATTCAGTTGAGGCAGGTCCAAGTCCCTCCCCCCTGCATCAAGTCTGTGCATTTGTTAATCTAAATACTTTCTCTCTGCCTTTTAGTGAATTTGGATAAGGGTTTGTCAATCTTACTGTTTTTCTCAAAGAAACCAATCCTTTGTTTCATTGATATTCTCTCTCTCTCTCTCTCCCTCTCTCTCTGCATCAGGTTTGATTATAGCTTTTGGGGTTTTCTGTTTCTATTGATTTCAGCCCTGAGTTTGATTATGTGTTGCTATCTACTCCTTTTAGGTGTGATTTCTTCTTTTTACTCTAGAGCTTCTAGGTGTGCTGTCAAGTTACTAGTATGTGGCCTCTCCAATTTTTTATAGGTATTTAGTGCTTTGAATTTGCCTCTTAGGACCACCTTATTGTGTCATGTAAGTTTGGAATTATTGTGTAATTGTTTTCATTCAATTCTAGGAAATCTTTAATTTCTTTTTAAATTTCTATCGGCCCAACTTTCATCCAGTAGTGAGTTGTTCAGTTTCCATGTGTTTGTAAAATTTCCGTTGTTTGTGTTGTTGTTGATATCTAGCTTTAATCAGTGGTAGTCTGATAGGTTGCAAGGAGTCATTTCAATGTTCTTGTTATCTGTTGCGACTTGCTTTGTTTCCAAATATGTGGTCAAGTTTACAGAAAGTTCCATGAGTTACTAAGAAGAATGTATATTCCTTTCTGCTTGGGTGAAGTGTTCTGTAAATATCTGTTAGGTCCATTGGCTTGCAATGTGAGTCAGCTTCAGCATTTCTCTGTTTAGTTTTTGTTCAGATCACCTGTCTATTGGCAAGAGTGGGTTTTGAAGTCTCCTACTATCAGTGTGTTAGGGTTAATATGTGTTTTAAGCTGTAGTAGTGTTTCTTCTACAAACTTGGGTGCTCTTGTGTTTAGGTAAGAATTGCAATGTCCTCTTGGTGGATTTCCCTTTGATGAATATGCAGTGTCCTTCCCTATCTCTTCTGATTCCTTGTTCTATAAAAACAAATAAATAATGGTCATTAACATTTTAAATACTTTAATAAATTTATATGCTCATTTTTCTTAAGTTTCAACAATAAATTCCCAAGACAATATTCTAAATGTCCTTTAAAATGCAGTCACATCAAGTATAAAGCCATGTTACCAGTGACTGCTGGAGCCCCGGAGACCAGCCTTTCTGGAGGTCAGGGGCTAGAAATCAATTGCCTACTGTGTTAGAGGCCAAACTGCATTGGCAATGGGGCTCAGTCTATCTTCAAAACACCGCTGTGTGTTTCTGCAGAACAAATGACACACAGACACCAAATTACAGTAACTCAGACAAAATGAACTGGTGATTTTAAATTCTAATTTTAACATAGTTTAAAAACTGTATGTTGCAAGAACAAAGAAGTCTATTTTTCACCTGACAATGATAAACGATGGTGAGTGTAGAAAAACAACCCATCTCATATACTGGTGCCAGTTTTGTAAATTGCTACAAATTTTTTTGGAGAGCAATTCAGCAATTTCTATAAAAACATAATATGGTTATACCCATTGTCCCAGTAATTCCACTGTTGGAAACGCATACCACGGATATGATGCCACACCGCACAAAGAGAAAGAATGAGGATGCTCAACGTAGCTTAAATGTTCAATCCACCAATATGAATATCAGCCACATCCCATGTGTCCATATGCAGCATGCTCAGATAAGTAAAAATAATGAGGGAGAATCCTATTTGAGAATAGCAAAAGAATAAAAACAGCTAAAACCAATGAGTATAACTTTGCTCCTGTGAGATCACTGTTTAAAGATTAACTACATAATAGGTAATCATGGGTAAACAGAGACTTTCCAGAGAAACAAAGCCAAAATCATACAATGGCATAGAAAAAGATAAAGGAGATAGACAGACAGAAAGAAAGTCACAGAGAGAGAGAGAGAGAGAGGGGTGGGGAGAGAGAGACCCAGTCTTTGCTTATGAATACCTTCAACTGATTTGAAAAGGCGCACTCTCGCTGTGGCATATAAACCTGTTTTACAAAAAGTTTACTGAATTAAATGTTAGTAACAGCCATAGCATCTAGTCCAGGGTTGAACAAATCAACTGAGAACCACGGTCTAGCATGTTAACGTAAACTATCAGAAACAGAAACACATATGTGGATGGCTAGATATGCAGCTATGAGAGAAACATATGCATGAATAAATTATATAAATAGAAGTATCTGCACCTTCATGGAAAATTCTTGTCATGAAACCATCAGCCACAGGCCCAGGTGAAGTAGTATAGTGAATATGGAGGAGTTGATTTTATCATCATTTCTGGTGCCTTGTTTTTGGTTTTTTATTTTTTTCCTCTCTCTCTCTCTTTTTTAACACACACATGCACACATTGGGTCTTAACAACTACTTAACATACCAAATAGCATAAAAGTAATTAACATGAAAATACATGGAATTACTCCTGACTCCTGAGTCCTTTCACTCCATCCTCCACCACCTCCTTTAAGACTTCCCTGCACCTGTTTCCTCTGAGCTTTAAAATGCTGCAGCTTGGGGCTGGCAGACAGCTCAGTGGGGAAAGATTCTTAGAGTGCAGACATGAGGACCCAGGTTTGAATCTCCAGCACACGTGTAAAAAGCAAGCATTGCTGTGTATGTCTGTGACCCAAACACTGAGGGGACAAGATAGGTGAATCTAAAGAACTCGCTGGCCAGCCGGCCTCTCCCAAATAGTGGGATTCCCAATCAGTGAGAGACAATAAGGCAGAGAGTGATAGAGAGATACTTGAGTCCTCAACCCTTTGCATGTGCACACACTGGCCACAACACCTGCACACTCGCTTGCATGTCCCATACATGCTCCTTCCCCACACATCATTTCTTCATAGCCTTCCTGTGACTTCCCTGAGTCGGCATTTCACTTCTGCCCTTGCCACCTTCTCTGTGTGGACTTCTGAGTATGTTATATTCTTTCTTGTCCTGATGGGCACATGCGTTGCTTCCATTAGGGTATGAAGGTGTTGGCTATTTGTCTACACCACCTGAACCCTTTGCATTGGTTTTCCTCCAGTGGGAGCCACTGGGGATAGCAATTTCTTATTTATACCTGGGTCTTTCTGTTGTCATCCAAAGGCATGCATATTGCCTTATCTTTACCACATCTGCCGCAGCATCTGAAAATGTGTTTGAGGTGGCTGTTTGAACATCAGAGTTCTATGTACCCAATTCTGGAGGTTCTGTAGCCCACAAATTGGCACATTCAAAAATAGCCACAGGTGGCAACTAAACTCCTAAAGATTGAGGGTGCTTAGATCAGCTAGTGCCTGAGCATTCAGAGTCCCATCCAGGTGTGTTGATCACATGTTCTCTGCAACAGGTCTGCTCTGTGCACACCAGCTGTCTTTGTTTTCCCCTTTTCTGAATCTACCATTTGTTAAGTGTCTACTTAGCTGTATTGGACCCACTTAAAAAAACACATATTAAATAGACTTGAACACTCACAACCCTTCCAGGTGAGTATTGCTTTTGCTGCTTTGAGATGGAGATACTAAAAGCAAGAGAGAAGATTCAGGCATGTGCCCCAATGGTAACATTAGTAGAAGCTATGGTAGACCCCATTGAAACTCAGCCCATGGGTTCTTTCTGCTGCTACCTGTACCCTCTGCTGAGACTCTCTCCACACCAAGTCCTGCCTCACCACCACAGCATGATGTATTCAGATTTCTTTCAGGTATCTATCACTCACAGCCACTCAGTTCCTTCTTGTCTCTTACATCCATAGGAGGTAGAAATCTAAAGGGCAGCATCCTTCAGAGGCAAATTCATCTTCCTGCCTTCAGTCACCACAGTGAGGTGAGTAAGTCTGGCATCGACACTGAAAATCCAATGCCTTCTTTGCAGCAGATGATTTGGGAGAGCTCCCCTTTCTTGAGTATGATTATCATTTTTCTTCTAGAAATATATAGGTCATGGCATCTCAGTCTTAGTACTACTGACCCTTGGGCCAGATAGGTCTTCTCTTGAGTAGTTTTCCTGAACTCTAAGCCCATCCAAGTGTGACATGCACAATATTCCCAGATCCCAATAAATAATTTCTCTGTGGGAAGGATGGTTGGCACAATTGCTTCATTTGCAAAATGTAGAATGCCACCTGGATGTCCTACCAGCCCTTGATACTCACTTGGCTTAAACTAACGCAATGACCTTTTCCCAACCATCTTTGTATTCATCTCCTAATTCCTACTAGTAAAACTGTATATTTGCAACTTTGCCCTTGCTATGACAAAAAAAAAAAAAAAAAAAACTGGTCAGAACAATTTAAAGAGGGCTGGAGAGACTGCTCAGTGGTTGAAGACCATGTACTGCTTTAATTCAGTTTCTAGTACCCATGTGGGGCCACATGTAGCTCCAGGTTCCACCCTCTTCTGATCTCTGTGGTTACTAAATTCACACACACACACACACACACACACACACACACACACACACACACACATTAAAGAAGAAAATACTTTGGCTCACAGTTTGAGATGATAAAGTCCATTGCAGTAGGGAAGACAGGTTGGCAGGAGCATGGCAGGAGCAATATGGTCATATTCAAGCCATAGTCAGGAAGCAGGGCAAAATGAATGCTGGTACTTTGGTCACTTTCTCCTTGTTGTTCAGTTGGGGACTCCAGCCCATGGGATGACACTCCACACATTCAGGATAAATCATCTTTCCTTAGTGAGGCCTCTCTGGAACCATGCTCACAGACACAGCCAGGAATATCTCCTAAGTGACTTTGACTTCATCAAGTTGACAGTCAAGATGGATGGTCAGGAGAAATCACTTTCCTGTAGTCATTCAAACTTAGCAACTCTGGGCTGTGACATACTCAGTCTCTCCCCACCATGTCCCACCAATTACAAGTGCACATGATGTTGACTTAAATCCCCAAGTCTGTCTGAGTCTGGCCACCATGAGCACCCACTAAGGCATAGAGTCTCCATACATTCTCACTGGATCAGTCTATTCTGTGCAATGATATCAAGAAAAGATTTCTCTAAGACATCTTGAAGGACACGCCTTCTCTTCCAGGCTGTTCAGTGCTTCCCTGTCATAGACCAGATGAGATCCACATTGCTTGACCACATATTTTGAAGTCTCCAGCATATGGCACCCCTGGGTCTCCAGCCTTGGTTCACAACTCATTGCAAGTACCAACAGGGCAGGTTGTTGCTAGTCAACACTGAGCTGTGCATGTGGCCTGATGCCTTGTCCTCACACCGTCACCTTGTTTGGGAAAATTCTCCCTTATGGCAGTCTCTAAGGAAAGAGTCTTTTCTTTTGAGATCAAACTGAAACCTACACTGCTCACAGATGTTCACTTCCCTGGCTAACCTGGAATATGATGCTTTCCCTGTTGAAGCAATATGGATGTTTACGCAACCCCCCCCCTTCATCTTCTGGATAGCCTTTGTGGGCTAACAGCATCTTCCTTGTTGGACTGCAAACTTAATGATGGAAGACATTTAATCATAATAATCATATTCTTCTTTATCCACCTGACAGAACCTCCCACATCCATTTGCATTTGGGTGCTCTTGTTTGTCTAAATATACAGTAAAAGCCAAGTTATTCCCTGCTGTCTTAAATCAGTTACTGCAATTGCTCTCTTAATTGAGACTCGTCTCATCTCAGCCCATCCTTTGCTGCTACAAAAAGGAACTTTCCAAACACAAGACTGATCATACCGATTCTGACTTAGAACGTGGAATGCCTCCTGTTGCTGTAGGATGGGAGCAAATTCTTTTGTAGGGGATAGAAAACCCTTTGTGTTCTGATTATCCTGATGTGTCTTGGGGGTCCAACCTCATCATCTTCTGTGGCATGTTGACTAGTTTCCAGAGATAGCTGTCCTGCCAGTCTTCTGTCTTCAAGCCTTCCATAACCTCTGATAGCTCTGTTCCTTTACCTAGGAATGGCTTTGCCCAGCTGTATGTATGTACCTGCGTCATTAGTTCATCTGCCGCCATTGTGCAAGGACAGCCTCCAGTGCTAAGTGTTTGTAGTTCTTGTAATGTTTTGGTGAGCTGACCTTTTACATAATGGAATACATCACTACTTGATAGATACATAGACAACATGAGCTATGCTAAATGGTAGTCTTTCTGATGCCCGGAATAATGCTGAAAAACAAAAAGAACTTGAGGAAAACTGGCTTATTGAGGTTCTGGATGGCCAGAGGAATGTATATACATATGTATATATGTATGTGTGCATGAATGTATGGATGTATGGACTTATGGACATATGGAGGAATTCAAATCAATACTTTTGTTCACCAATGAGAAGTGTAAATAGCTTTGACATTAATCATATCAGTAAGTAAATGTGACCACTGGGATCTGTTTAATCTGAAACGTGAACGTTTGATACCACTGAGAGAGGGACATCTGAATGAACAGTTAGTCTCTGAATCTGTCCATTTTATATTTAGACAATTCTAAGCTGCCTATGCACTGCCCTTACTCACCCCACTGGATACTCAGGAAGTATCTTTACTCTATGTCATGTCACACAATGAAAATTCCCCCGTGTGAGCTGTGCTGCCTGTCCACAGATGCCTTAATGGAGTCTGTCTGTTGAGAGGCACATTTGCCCTCACTCTGACTCCAGCAGGTGCTACTTCTCAGTGCTGCTTGCATAGCCACTTAAGCATCTCTCCACCTTGCCCCTTCAGCACAGCTTGACCCCTCACCTCTATCTTGCATCAATCTTATAAATCAAGAGCACTGCCAGGAGGGTCCAGAAAAACCCCGTGTATTAAATCACATGGATGACCCATTTGATTGCTGAAACAACACATCATAAACTAATGAATTTATAAACAACATATCTACTACTCACAGTTCTGGAGACTCAGAAATCTGAGACCAAGTTATCTGCAGATTCTGTTCCTGGCAAGGGCCTGTTTCCAGGTCCAGAGATGACACCTCATCATGTCCTCACATAGCAAAAAGAAGGAGCTATAAAGTACTCTGGGGTCTCTTCTATAAGGGCCTGAATCCCATTCAAGAATGCCATGTAGTCACAGCCTCATAACTTCCTAAAATCCAAATATTATACACAGGGGATTAGCTTCTACTGTGCGGCCTCGGTGTGGGGAGGGGACAACACATTGAAACCACCATACATTCTAATAATGTACTTTACTTATCGATAGGCACTGCACTGAGATGCTTGCATTTCTGTCCTCTAAATGAACACAAATGGGCTCTTTCCCTCATATTGCAATGACTCTACACATGCATGTCTGTTTGAGCTCTCCCAGAATGGTTTTTGTTTGGCTTAAAGGCGGAAGGTAGCTCAATATGAGCATCTGTCCCTTGTGGATGCAAAGTAAGCAGCCGCCTCAAGCTCCTGTTGCCCTGACATCCTCAGCATGAGAGACTGAATCCTGGAACTGCAAGACAGAAGGAACTTTTCCTTCTTTAGGTTGCTTTTGTCTGAATATTTTATCACAGCAACAAGACCAGTGACTGATACAGAGAATAGAGACAACTGAAAATAGTATGAAAAGACAGTTACTGGCTAAGAGAGGACAAAGAACCTACCAATGACATCAAGTACAATGTAAAGGTAATTCTATTCACATTATAGCAGTCAAGGATTGAGTAGAAATGAAGCCTGAACCAGGTGTGCTGGCTTATACCTGTAATCTTAGAATTAGGAATCTGAGGCAAGGGGGTTGACATGAGTTTGGCCAACCTGGCACCCATAGACAGTACCAGGCCATCTATGACTACTGCCTTTGTTAGGGTTTTTGTTGCTGTGGTAAAACACTATGACCATGAGCAACTTGGGGAGGAAAGGGTTTATTTCATCTCTCAGGTAACACTCCATCACTGAAGGAAGCCAGGCCAGGAGCTCAAACAAGAGAGGAACCTGGAGGCAGAAACTGATGCCCAGGCCATGGAGGAGTGCTGTTTACTGGCTTGTTTCCCCTGGCTTGCTCAGACTGCTTTCTTATAGCACCCAGGACCACTAGCCCAGGGGTGGCATGTCCACAATGGTCTGGGCCCCTCCCATATTAATCATCAATCAAGAAAGTGTACCATAGGTTGCCCACAGACCAATCTGTTGGGGGCATTTTTTCAATTGAGGTTCCCTCTTCCTAAAGAACTCCAGCTTGTGTCAAGTTATAATCTTAGCCAGTACAACCACACAACAACTCTTTGCTCAAAGTAGGCAAGAAGGAAAAACATAACAAAAAGGAAAGGGGAAAACAGTTGCAGTATAGGTATAACTGTAATACATGGTTAACAGAATAAGTTGCTGGGCCATGAAAGGAAATATAATCTCACAGGAAGAAATCTATCCGAAAGAAAGGACACAAAGAGTCAGTCCAGCCTGGTCTCTGAATGGTAATAATTAATACTTACTATACATGTGCTTCCCAGCAGGCCCAGACAAGGCACCTTCTGTGTATTATACCATTTAATCTTCACAATAATTTTAAGGTAATTATAAACCCTTTGCCTATTTAAAGGTGAGAGGCCCATGTGATTCAGTTATCTGTTTGCAACAGAATACCACATTCATATAAACAGCCGTGTCTACAGCTACCTGCAACAATAGCTGTGGGCCCAGGAGTGTGTGCAGATAAGCCAGCTGGGCTCAAGTCCCACACACTGTGCCTGCACCTGGTAAGGTGTATGTGACAAGTGCAGATGATGAGTCCTCTGTGTTTGGGGGGCAAGAGAGATGGCAGCTGTTCTCCAGTGTCCTCAGTTCAGTCTGTATCTATTCAGGTGGGCTCCACAAATCTCATCCTGTGGCGGGCTAGCTCAGTCACGTCCTTCTGCAAAACTTGCAAACAGGAACTTGCAGATGCTGTTGCAAGCCACCACCATCACCCATGGGTCACATGCAGTCAACGTGCCAGGAGCAGAGGCAAAGTGGGCACGTGTGAGGAGGTGACTTCGCTGGGTAGTTTTACGTCAACTTGACACAAGCTGGAGTCATCAGAGATCGGGCAGTAGACAAAGCTGCACTAATTTTCTAAATTAGTGATTAATGGGTAGAGTCCAGCCTATGGTGGGTGGTGCCATCTCTTGGCTGGTGGCCCTGGGTTCTATAAGAAACCAGGTTGAGCAAGCTAAGGGAAGCAAGCCAGGAAGCAGTATTCTTCCATGTCCTCTGTATTAGCTCCCGCCTCCAGGTTCCTGCCCTGACTTCCGTCATTGATAGACTATGAAGTAGAAGTAGAGAAGCCAATAAACCCTTTGCTGTGGGATGGTCTTTCTGTACGTTGTGAATATATGTTGCCAGCACTGGTTAATAAAGAAGCTGCTATGGCCTATGACAAGGCAGAATAGAACCAGGCAGGAAATCCAAGCAAAAATACAGGCAAAAAGAAGGCAGAATCAGGGGAGATGATGAGCATTACCAGAGGAGCAAGATGTAATGGAACACAGGTAACGCCACTAAGCCACATGGCAAAACATAGATTAATAGAAATGGATTGAATTAAGTTGTAAGAGCCAGTTAATGATAAATCTGAGTCATTGGCCAAGTAGTTTGTAATTAATATAAACCTCTGTGTGTTTACGTGGCACCAAACGGCTGAGAGACACAGGAAAACTTCCAGCTACAGCCCTTTCCTCTCCAAGTTGCTTTTGACCATGGTGTTTCATCATAGCAATAGTAACCCTAACTAAAACAGTTACCTTCTAAATGGTGGTAGTTAAAAAATGGAGTAAAGTGTGATCTCCTGCAACAGAGAAGATCTGTCAGGCTAGGTGCCAAGGCCATCAGCAGTTAAGTGTCAGGACTTGGATTCAAATTTGAACAATGTGACTTCAGCTCATCCTGTAAAAATGTAACATAATCAAGAGAGGTTTCCATGCATGAGATTATGAAAGCCTACAGAGTGGTGATGGACAGCATGCCTGAGAAAGTGTGGGAATAATGTGAACTTAAAAAGCTGTGTTGGGTTCAGATTGTGCCCTGTTCCAAGTTCCTCCATATTGTATAAAACAGTTAATTTACATGCTGTGTCTTGCCCCAGGAGATGCCCTTCTTCAAGAAGTTTCATTTTGAGGAAGAAGAATAAGCGTAGACCCGAAGTAGATCCCATCTAACACAGTTGATAAATGGCTTATTCCTGGGAATAGAAATTTAGCCAATCTAAAAGCTTATTGGGGTGAATTGAGACTGTAGGGACACACAGGCACATTAAAATCATATTAAAGAAACCAAGCCAGCTTCTCAGAAACACCAGACCAACAAATGTATAATTCCATTAGCTAAACTCCATAAAGGGATGGACAACTATCTCTCTGATATAGTGGTGTTGGAGACAGGTGGCTGTAAGGTCATTCATGTTTAGACAACAGGGCATGAATATGGATAACCAGCATAGGCCAAGATGGCAAATCTAGACATCCAAAGGCTGTGAGTCAGCACAATGGTTAACACACTGGATATCTGGAATCTCAAAAGGTGAGCAATGATGTGTATTATGTAACTATTCCTGAAGAATGCCACTTTAGTGGGTTATATATAAATATGAGGCCTTCCACCTCCACTTTAACCAGCCTGCGTGTGTGTGTGTGTGTGTGTGTGTGTGTGTGTGTGTGTGTGTGTGTGTGTGTGTGTTAGACCTCTGTGCTTACCTCCATGGACTTATGTGTCTGTTGGTAGCTGCTTACCTAGCCACCTTCACCCAGAGTGAACAAAGTATGTTTTATCTGCCCTCAAGTCCTTGCAATCTCTTCAATCTCCTGGCCTCTTGCAACTGCCCTCTGTTCCTTTCCTGGCATTAGAACAGGGGCTTTGTACATGCCCCTACCTATCATCTGATATCTGGCATGCACAGGATCAAGGACTCTCCAGCTTGGTCTCCTTCTACTGACGCAGCCTATTTTATTCTTCTGCTTACCTGTCCACCTGCTCCTCCATCTGGACCTGGACCTGACCGGCTGTTTCCTAATTCTGACTACCTTTGGCCTTTCACCCCACAGTTGGACTCGGAAGCTTTGCTCCCAAATCTGATTCAAACAGTTCCAACAGGAGCTCCATCCTGACACTGGTCTGGTTTACTCTTTTATCAATACATACTCTTGGTCTACTTCTAAACCCTCTTGAACTTGACTGCAGCCTCTTTGGCTTATATTCTTTCTGTAACTCATAAATATGTATAGAGATATAAGGATATGTTTATTAGATACTGTCATGTATGAGAGTTAATATTAGTAATGAAGATATCAGGAAAGAACATGCATTCAGCTTGGTCAAGCTACAGAGGTAGGCATAATATATGAAAAGTTGCTATCATTGGAACCACATTGTGAACTCATTGTTATCTGATATCGTAGGTAGATACAAACATGTTCATCTATGTTTCTAACACAGCACACTTGTGATACCTTGATTTCAACTTAAATCATCTTATTTTAACTCTTCCCTACAAAAAGCTAGAGTATTTGGGAATGTCCTTCATGTCTGGGATTATGAGAACCAACAAGGCAGTCTTGGACAACATATCTAATAAAGTATGGGAAGAATATAATCTTTGAGAGATAGAGTCCAAAATCCAATTTTAAGAGAGGAAGAACCATTAAAACCAGATGTCAGATTGTAATGATGGATGAACCAAGATGGAAGGCTTTGGGACCATTGCTTCTACAGCCATAAGAAGAACATCCCTGTCAGAAAGGAAAGCATGGAAGAAAGAGAGGACTCTAAGAACATGTTACATCATTTATATTTCAAATGTTACTCGCTTCTTAACTTTATTTTGGTTTTGGTTGTTGTCTTAGGGCTTTATTGCTGTGAAGACACCATGACCATGGCAACTCTTATAAAGGAAAATATTTAACTGGGGCTGCATTATAGCTCAGAGGTTTAGTCCATTATTGTCATGGTGGGAAGCATGGTGGCATGCAGGCAGACAAGGAGCTGAGAATTTTACATCTAGATCTTCAGGCAGCAGAAAGTGAACTGGCTTGAGCTTCTGAGACCTCAAATCCCACCCCACTAGTGACACATTTCCTCCAACAAGTCCACACCCACTCCAACAAGGACACACCTACTCCAACAAGGACACACTTCCTCCAACAAGGAAATACCTACTCCAACAAGGACACACCTACTTCAACAAAGACACACCTATTCCAACATGGACACACCTACTTCAACAAGAACACACCTACTCCAACCTAGGCACACATACTCCAACAAGGATACACCTATTCCAACATAGACACACCTACTTCAACAAAGACACACCTACTCCAACATGGACACACCTACTCCAACAAGAACACACCTACTCCAACATGGGCACACATACTCCAACAAGGACACACCTACTCCAACAAGGACACACTTCCTCCAACAAAGATGCACCTACTCCAACATGGACACACCTACTTCAACAAAGACACACCTATTCCAACATAGACACACCTACTTCAACATAGACACACCTACTCCAACAAGGACACACTTCCTCCAACAAAGAAACACCTACTCCAACAAGGACATACCTACTTCAACAAAGACACACCTATTCCAACATGGACACACCTACTCCAACATGGACATACCTACTCCAACATGGACACACCTACTCCAACATGGGCACACATACTCCAACAAGGACACAGCTACTCCAACAAGGACACACTTCCTCCAACAAGGACACACCTACTCCAACATGGACACACCTACTCCAACAAGGACATACATACCTACTCTAATGAGGGCATACCTACTAATAGTACCACTCCCTATGAGGCAAGTATTTAAACACATTAGTCTCTGGGGGCCATCCTTTTCAAACCACCACAGTTACTGAACATTCGACAAATGGATTTTATATACAAAATGTTGTCTGAGGTTTATTAACAAAAGTGCATCTTACAGACTGCAACTGGAGCAATAGTGATAACAACAAAGGCAGACATCGCCATCTTTTTTACTTTTTTGCCTATTTATTTTGTATTGAATAAGATTTTACTATATAGCCCAAACTGGGGATCCTCCTGCCTCATCCTGTCCAGTGCTAGGATTACAGGTATGTACTTGCATGCATAGCCTGAACTGGTTTTTTCCTTCTGTGTTTTTTTATTGCATGCTGTGTGTTTCCATATTCATTTGTGTGTCCACATATATGGGCAGGTGTACATCACAGGTGAATCAGAGATCACCCTCAGGTGTCTGCCTTTACTGTTCTCCACTTTATTTTTGAGACAAGATCTGTCACTGATCCAGAAGCTCACTGACTGAGCAAGACACATGACCAATGAGATCCAGGGATGCTCTTGTTTCTGTCTCCCCCCACACCACTGGGGTTACAGTTGCACCCACCACACCTGGCTTTTTGCATGAGTGTTTGGAGGTCCAAACACAGGTCCCCATGTTTAAACGGCAGATATTTTACCCACTCCTCAGCTCCTCCAACCATCTTCACAAATGCACTAGTCTGGCTGGCTGACCTTGAGCCCTCTTCTGTGTTTAGAATTTTATATGCTTTTGAAGAAAATATCGCAGCCACAGTCAACAAATATAACTGATGACAACTTTCTTAACAGTTACCAGGGTGACCCTTTAGGGTGGCATCAGGTGTGAATAAAAGTAAAAGCAAAGAAAAGCATCGTATATGTTACTTCATCTGAAAGGAGTGTTTGATGAAGGCAGCTGTTGGGGTCCTTGCCACCCACACCGTGCTTCCACACTGAATAATGTAGGACAGGTAACGTTTTTTCAGCACCGATGAGTGACAGTGAATTTGATTTTCTCCCGTGGCTAACTTCTAACTCTGTGTCTCTGCTGACAGAACCATTTTCATTGCAAGGCTAATCTGGACGTCACGGTAATACTCGAAAGCATTCATGGTGCCATGACTTGTCCTGTTGCCGTTTGCTCTACTGACCTGACTCCTTGTCTTGAAGTTATCCCAGTGGGATAGCATGGGATTCTCTCGCTTAGGAATCCTTGTAGAGGCTGGAAAGAGTCAGAGCCAGGTGCTGACATAAGAGACTGACTGGGAGGGGAATTCCACTTGCCACTGTAACAGCTATTGTCCACTAACTCATCCACAGGTGTTTTGGTTAGTCACCTTGACATCGCCAATCAAAATCCTCAGAGTTATCAGCAACACTTTGAATGTTGACTTTGGTGGATGTGTTAGTTCCTTTTTTATCATGTTGGCCAAGTAGGACAAAAGCAATTCACTGGAAAAATAGGTTTAGCCCCTAGTTTCAGGACTCAAAGTTCATGGCAGAGGAGATGGGGAGAGCTGCTGAAGGGAGGCAGGAGAGTGTGTCTGAGGCTTGTTCACATCTTAGTTGATCAAGAGAGAAGTCAGACAGGAAGGAACAGCGACAGTCTGAAGACCTGCTCCAAGTCTCCCATTTCTCCTCACCATGTCCCATGGGCTCCCAAAACAGCACACCATGGGGATACCAAGTGACCAAAGACAGGATACTGTAAAGGATATTTTACATTTGAATGTAAGATCATGTTATCCACAGCCCACATCTACTTCAACCAGAAAGACATTTCTGTTTCAGCAGCTCCAGCAGGTCGTATTGATTTTTCACCTGGATAGAACCTAGAAACACCTTGAAGGCAAATTTCTGAGCAAACCTGTGAAGGATTTTCCAGCTTAGGTGGGAAAAACCACCGTACATGTGACTGACTCAGTTACCCAGGTTCAAGTCATAGGCTGAAAAAAAAAGAAAGTCAACTGAGTGCCACTGACCTCTGTTTACTGACTGTGGACAGCAGCCAGGCCCTCCCTCCCTCCCATGACAGACTGTACCCTCGAACTGAGACAAAATAAGCTTTTCTTTCAATCATTTTGTGGAGCACTTTGTCACAGCCAACAAAATAGTAAGGAATATGCCATCAGCGTGCATGATTTAAAAGCAGGGCAACAGTGGTTTGAACTGCTGTAATGACTGTTAGGGGCACAGCCCAGGCCTTGGCTCGGTCAGTTCCATTTCCATCTATGGATCAGAGTCTGTGGGAGACGGCTTCTTTTTTTCACTTTTGCTCTTGATTTTGTTCTCACACCTTAGACTTGCAAAGATGCAGCCATTTATCAAGATGATTCTAATATTATAGATTCCCCATGGTTGTTTTTCACCCTGACAATGCCTGAATCCACAAGACACTCTCTGATGTGGGGGGAGGGCTGCAGAAGAACAGAATTCAGGTCTGGCCTTCTGTTAAACTGCCCATGTGACATGAAGCAGGCTATTTCCCCTTCCCAGCTGGGTTCCCTACTTCTAAAAATGAAGTGACTAATCTTTGCCCGGCCTCCCCTCAGGGTGTGTCATGAGGACCAACAAGGACAAAGTAGATGATGTTCTTTGTAAACTGCAGAGCAATGCATGCATGCTATACTGGTTTCTGCCTCATTAATCTCCTACTGTGGTCTTGGAAGAGCTGTGTCCTGTTCTTTTTGCCAACAAGGCTGCACAGCTGGACAGTCAGGCTAATATCATCCCACCTTTAGCTAGGCTCCCCTCCCGCTGACCCTCTGCTCTTTCCCATGCATGCCGATGATTTATCTTTTAGAAGCAAAACAATATATCCTGATGACTTCTCTTCTGCCCCTGCACTTGTTGCTCTGGCCTGCCTGCCGTGTTCTTTCTACAGCGTGCAAGGAGCTGGAATCAAATGCAAACATCACCACCAATTAACACATGCTTACATCTCCTGCAAGAGACACACTCCTCTCTCTCCCCAGAACTCAAACAGTGTGGCTTCCCTCTCTAAGTTTTTTTAAGCGCTATGCAAACACCCAGCTACATGATGCTGAGACTCTGAACTTAGGAGCAAGCTGTGACTCTCGGAACCATGGGGCTTTTTAAAATTATGAGTGCTGTCCCTGGGATCCCAGGGAAACACGGTGAAATACCTGTTTGTCTTAAAGCGACCGTGTTGAGAAACTGTCTGACCAATCTCAACCCAGTACATAAGCCTCTCTCTGTCCATGGAGAGAAGCAAGGACAGGTGGTGACCTGCGCCTGTCTCATTGCCAGCACTGAAATTTTACATCCTGGGAAAGTCCACCCATCTTGAACAAACCACACAATTAGTCATTCTAGAAGAACAGTTCTCTATTTAGCACCGACTTGAAGCACAATGAATAATTTTTAGCTACCTTTTACTTGTACAAAGCCGTTTTGGAAAAAAAAAACTGTTTAAAAACAAAACAAAAACATGAGCACTTCATTTCAGCTCTTTCACAGACCCCCTCCCTTGTCCTCCTGGGAACGGTGGCTGACCTGGAACACGCACCACTAAAGCCAAGCCTGGCTTCTTCCCTGCGTATTCGGTCTCCAACCCTCTCAATAAATTGTCAACTGGTTTTCATGTCTGCAGTTCTCCCAAACAATAAAGCAAGAATGTTTGTCATCCCCAAAGTACAGCTGCAAGAAGAGTGTAGGAGTGACAACTGGCTGACACCCAGGGGTGGAAAAAGCAGGGAGAAGATTTTCCCCAAGGAAATGGAACCTTGGAGAAAGGAGGCCATCAGTTCAGAGGACAAGCTCCTGGCCAGCTGGGGCCACTCTCCCTTCCTCCTACAATGCCCACCTGGTGCCAGCAATGAGGTTCCAGCTGCGGCATGCTCCCAGGTCCCAAGACGCACATCACCTGCCAACACAATGCTTTCTACACCTGGTGGTGGCGGTGGTGGTGGCTGCCACAGTAGCAGCCTGAGGGGAACTTCTCTTCTGTGTCCAAACGGGCCATGGAGCTAGAAAAGGCCAAACACCCTTAGCCCCACAAAGAGGCCCCTTTGACAGTGAGGCTTTGATTCCGGGAGGGGTTGAGGCTCTCTGTGACAGGCAGCTGTCAAACAGGGCCTTTGGCAGAAAGGCCTCGGGAACATGGATCCCCATGAAAGGAGCACTGCAAGTGTTTGATCCTCTTATCCCTATGCATCCCACTTGGATTCCCCATAGACAATGGTGCAACTTAGGGGCGGCTTGCACACAAAGAGCCATTTATTCTCACTGATCTTGGCAGGATCGGTACCGCCTTTGAACATCTTGTTGAGGAAAATCCGAAAGGTTTAAAAATCATCCCACTAGTTTTGACTCTTCCCATGTAGCCTCTGAGACCTGAGATCATTCACATTAAGGTCAAGACAAGTGTTTTCATGCTTCCCATGTAAGGGTGTGTGTGTGTGTGTGTGTGTGTGTGTGTGTGTGTGTGTCTGCACAAACCTGAGGGGGGGTTTAAGTCCCCTGCATAGTGAAAAGCTGCAGAGCTTTACTCTGGAATGACATGTTATGCAAAGCCTACAGATAGCATCAATACAAGGCTGAGGGAAAAGGAGGCAGAGGCCACGGGGTTTGAAGGAAGGAGCCACAACGCTATGAAGAGAAGAAATGGGGGATTTGACTCAAGCTCCCTCTGCTTACTTACCCTCTCTAGAGAAGAGAAGATGCTCCCCCAGAAAGAAGGTGAAGCACCATGTTGATGTCTTGCATGGTCTCTGAGGCTACAGCGTCCATCATGGTGGTCTGGGTGTTACAGATTTCAGGCATTAGTCAGTGCATAGAACAAATCTACAGCAAGCAAAAACAGAAGAGCCCTCTGAAGCTCAGAGAAGGTTCTGGAGATCCCTGGGATGTGCACCTGGCTGCAGGAATATAAAGTGGACTAAGTGTATATGATCTCCTCACTACCTGGCTTGGCCCCTCCTGGCCACTGAGATTGTATCAGTTAAGACCTGTCTTTGCCAGTTCAGTTACTATAACAAACTACCAGAAACTGGGGGCAGTACTTGGCTCCCCATAGTACTGCAGGCACAAGATCAAAGTGATAGCAGATTCCGTATTTGGTGAGGGCCCAGGTACTAATTGACAAATGAGCATTTATTTATGTATTTCAACTTGGAGAGTAGAGAAAGAGAGAAAGCAAACACCTGTGTCTCTCCTCATACGGACACTAATCCCCTTTCCTAAGGGGTACACCCTCATGAGCTGATCACTTCCATGAAGCTCCCTCCCAATGTCATCACAGGGGAGACACAGATTTCAACACAGAAGTATTTCCAGAGGACATGAACTCTCAGTCCACACCTGCATCTTCCATGGAAACAGCACCAATCTTATGTGTGTGGTCCCCATGTTCCCACTGTGGGGAGCTTCAGGTTGTACTCTTGACATCTTCAGGAGATTGGATAAGACTCCCACACTGAGTAGTCTGCCTCATCAAGTCACTGAAAGAAAGATATTAACCAAATGCCTTCACAGCAACACCAGCATTAGTGTAGACCAGAGAAGTGGCTTCCATGCGCTTCTACAGCGCAACCATGTGGATGCCTACATTAGGCCTTTCAGGGATTCACCCAGTCATTCTTTATGGAATCCAGCTGTCCTGTCCCACCAATTGCAAGGCATTAACAGCATTCTTGGGTTCCACCTGGCACATTCCAGGTAGTACCCACTCCAGTTGTGGCTATCACAACCTCCTACCCACACACATACACACATTGCCAAAATCTCCAAGGTATGGGAGAAAAATCCATTAAGTTGAGAGCTGCTTTCCTAGGACACATGGTAGAAAACTTGGGTTTTATGTGTCACACCACAAACAGTTCTGCACTATTCAAAGAATAATATAAAAAGCCCAATGATGGGCCAACAAGATAGCTCAGCAGAGAAAATCACTTCCCGTGTAAACCCAATGACCTAAATCCAATCCCTGGAATCGGCATCAAGATGAAAAAATAGGAAACACTCCACAAAATTGACCTCCAACTGCTACGCTTGCACTGTGGCATGCAGAACCATACATGTACATCATGCACACATAATAATAAATAGAAAAAAAATTTTAAGAGTGGTGACATTTCTCTTTTTACATACTTGTCTTTTCACTTGAGCATTGCTTTAGTGCACTGAAGGTTAATCACCTTAATTAATATTAATTATTCTTAATTGATATTCTCTTGTAGGTTCTTAGCAAGCAAAGCCCCATCTCTTGTAGGAGCCACCCAACAGAGAGGAGGATCCACCTCTGCCTCAGGTGCCATCCTGAATGCTCTCACTAGAGTGACAACAGCTTTTCTCCTAAGAGTTATAATTAAAATCAAGTCATATAGCCAAACTGGAAAGGAGGAGCTTCCCAGAAGCTCTAGTTAACCCTTACAGGCCAAGCCTTGACTCTCTAGTCAAAACTCTGGAAAGGCTTAATATCATAATTTTATTTGATATTTCATTAAGCTGGATTTTTTTTTTACTTTGCAGACACACCTTCGTTTGAAAAATACCTTTGAGCTTGATGTAGATGAAGGCTCTTTCCTTTTTCATTATGCTGCTATTAGCAGATTTGTATGTTACCCTTCTAATATATGTGTATGTATATAAATGTGTCCTGTGCTCTTCCAACCATCTGGAGTGAAATGACACATGGGTGGCAAACTGCTATTTTAAGCACTGAATGCATTATCTACAGCTAAGCATGATTATCTCCTGCATTGTTAATTTCCTGCTGGGTCCATGTAATTCTGATATCTTCATGGTCCATGTACAAGCATCTTACAAGCATCCATGTACATTAAGGGAGGAAAGCAGAGAGTTCTTTAATAGTATGTTAGCTATATCATTCTGGTGCCAGAGTTGCAAGACAAAGACCCCAGGAGGCTAGTAAACGACTGTTTGCAACTGAAGAATACCTGTTTATTTAGCTGCTTCAATCGAGGCAAAGAAAAGCATCCAATTTGGGTTTTTAACCACTAAGCATTGTAGCAGGATATAGGAATTTCTTCTTGGCATTCCTCTCTGCTGATTTCAATCAAACAAAGAAAGGAACAGAACCTTTTTTTTCACTGTACTCCTAAGTGGCTGCATCTTCTCTTTTACAGTGTGGTCACCCGAGAACCAGATCCTAAATGTGTGCACTGTGAAGTACATCAGACCCTTCATGCCCAATAAAGTGTTCATTCTGCAAACCTAGCAGGAATGGGCTGTACAGACCCAGGCACAAGCCAACTCTGAGGTTATTTCTGGAGAGAGGCTCCTCACCTACCTGGACATTAGCATGGGGCTACTTCCCAACACAGCTGAGCACTGACACATGCTCTCCTCTCCTCTATGTTTAAAGGGAAACGGTTCTAAAGAACCCCAGAAGGAGGAGACAAGACAGTGAAGGATTCTTTTTCATCCTTCACCCTAATCTTCTCTGTGTGACCCTTTTCATCCTGCCTTACGACAAAATGAAGTGAATTGTGAATCCTAAGGCCCTTTTCAAATAGAAATCTGTGTTCTACATTACTTCCCCATAGCTAGAGTTTTCCTGCCTGACCCACAGTCAGGACAAATCTCTCTCACCCACCAGTCCCACAGCTGCTCAGACCCAACCAAGTAAACACAGAGACTTATATTGCTTACAAACTGTATGGCCATGGTAGGCTTCTTGCTAACTGTTCTTATAGCTTAAATTAATCCATTTCTATAAATCTATACCTTGCCACGTGGCTCGTGGCTTACCAGCATCTTCACATGCTGCTTGTCATGGTGGCGGCTGGCAGTGTCTCCCTGACTCAGCCTTCCACTTCCCAGAATTCTCCTCTCTCCTTGTCCCCGCCTATACTTCCTGCCTGGCCACTGGCCAATCAGTGTTTTATTTATACAGAACAATATCCACAACACTTCTCCAGTACAAACTTTCCCTGGTTAGAAGTTAATCTACATACTCATCAAAAAATGTGTCACAGATTGCAGATCCTAGTCCATCTGAGACCTGGAATTGCACAACGATAAATATCTATTCACCTGGGATGTCAGTGCTTGGGCCCCGCCTCCTCTCAGGAACATGCACTCTAACAAATTAGGATTTCACTTTCCTTTCTGTTAGATTTAAGAACATTCAGTCTTACACCCACAGTGAGAAAAAAATGGAAAACAGGTCTGGGCTCATTCTGTGTGAATGTATGCATTTATCCCCTAAGACGGCAAATAGCCTTTTGTCCTGTTTGATTTGCAAGTTTATCATAGCTCGGGGGTGAAAGTGAGCAGCTCAGACTTGTTACTTTGTGTGCTTATTTTCAACTGTTTCTCACAAAAACTTTTTAGGGTGGGTATAATTATTCACATTTGTCTATACATATACCGACTGCATTTTATAGATTTATAAAAGGGGAGATTTTAAAAATATATCTGATTATTAAGCCCATGGTCTTCCTACTTAAGTATGACACATAAAAATTAAAATAGTGTGTGTGTATGTGTATGGGGGGGTGGTGTGTGTGGATGTGTGGTGTGTGTGTGTGTGTGAGTGGGTGGGTAGGTGTGTGAGGATGTGTGTGTGTGTGTGTGTGTTTCTGAGGAGTGAATCTAGAATGTTGTTTTTGTGCTTTCTGGGACATTGTTCTATGGCTAAGCTAGCTTGACCAGTTTAGGATTTATATCATAATCTTGGTCAATTACAATTGTAACTGGGATACAGATTCCCAATATTCTCTCATCTGTGAGTCAAACCAGTTCTAAAGTAATTTTTAAATGGTACAAATGATAGTAGTAAATATCTCTCAGTGCTGAGTGTGGTAAAATAAAAGACAATGACTACACCCATGCAGACTGGGCCAGCGGAGGATTGGGGAAAAGTATTCCCATAGTAAGGCTGAGAAGTATATGTCAAATTTTACCAATAAACCCAGATACTTTTCAAACATCCCACTCTGGAGTCTGAGCTCTTTCATAGAGTACTGGGCTCAGGTTCATGGAAACAAGCAACAACAACAAAAAAATTCCAAATATCCTCATCTAAACATCATCCATTAAGCTGGGCATAGTTGCACATGCATGCAGTCCCAAAATTCAGGAATCTAAAGCTGAAGAACCAAGAGTTTGAAGCCAGCCCGGGTTACACAGTGAAACTCTGTTTCAAAATAAATAAATTAAATTTAATCTTAATCTTCCATTATACCCAACTACATCCTCATTCTCCACGCATGCATATCCAACCAACATGTCATTCTTATTTCTTGTTAAAACTTGAATCACAAGCAAGAATGGGAGCCAACATGAGCTAGGAAACTACCTCTGAATGCTAATGTCTGGACAATTTCTCACACAGAATCCCAATATGCTGTCTGTGGGTCAAAACATATTTAAAGCTACTATACATGATACAAATGCTCAGTATTGAGTGTCTCAAAATGATGAGAAATAATGCCTGGTAGGATGGAGCAATCTTATCTGGGTTCTAGTGCCAAGATCAGTTGCTGGTTTCCAAGAGTATCGAGTCAATATTTACTGAATGGTTGAATTACTGTCAATGAACCTATGAACAAACTGTTTCATATCAGAAATTCCAGAAGCTTCATGTTCTAACTTTTTAACCAACGCTTACAAGAATGGGTAGTCTGGAATGACCGTATAAAGCAAAAGTGTTTGAGATTTCTCTCTAGCTACAGTATGGCCAACATATAAGAAACACAACAAATACTAAATGAATGAAGAGACCAACTGAACCTTGTGGAAAGGATTATCCATGTAACCTTAGTTGTCCTAATGAAGCTGCACCGTAGACACAGACTCACCTTGTAAATGAATAGTTGGCTGCAGTAGAAAGAGAAGATAAGACAAGCCTTGAGGTCCTGCCAGTGTTCCCACTGCTGCCCAGCCGTCACCTCATGTGTAACGTATAATTGGTCTGGGAGATGTGGAATGGGAGAGGTTCTAATTATGGACAAGCTAATGATGCCCAAAATAATTACTCCAAAGTCTTTTGCATTGTGTGGTTTCCATTTTATGGTTATAAGAAAAGAGGATGTGACATTCATCATGGTCAAGTCCAAATTCCTTCAAGATGATAGAAATGTAATACAACTTGACATGAAAGAATTCCACTTGGCAGCTCCATGTGCACCGCTCCTGATGGACTCCGAGGCTCTCCCATTCTTTGTAGGGCCTGTCAACTATCTCAAACACCGCATTGCATTTATTCTGCTTGAAGAGGCCATGCTCTGACTCTCTTCACTTCCTCCCCACACCTTATATCTCCTAGAACATTACCCAGCCAATTTTCTGTTTATCATCTTCCCACTATTTTATATTTCCTGTGTGTCTTGCCAGCCTCCTAACAGGGTGCATACTCTAAGCCCACACCCCATAGACAAACTCCTACAGCTTAGATTCCTTCCCCAGAGTGTTAAATGATAATGCACTCATTAATTCTGAAGCGGTCTTCTATTTTTCTCGCTTCCTCTTTTTGTTAATTGCTCTGCCTCTAAGCTCATATTTCCCAGATTGCCACATCAGTATGCATTTTACATGTCAGATTGCTTTACTGTGGGGGGAATTTCTACCAAAAGGAAGAGGAGCCTCCCTTCAGTGCTGTGCTCCCACTCAAGACTGAGCAAAAGTCCCATGAAACAGAAGGAGGGGATGTTCAAGCACTTCCTGATCAAGAGAAAAAATGGGTCTCCAACTGGCAAGAGGGAAGAATCTCCCATACTGAGGCCGGGGTCGGTGAAGAAACCAAAATACCTGGAAGAGTTTAAATGAGCCACTGTAGAACTTCAGAAACATTGGGGGGGGGGGGGCCTTCCATCTTGTTTCTTTCCAGAGTACCTTATAATCAGGCCTTATCACTCCACAGCAATACTCAATACACGCCAGTCATGCAGCTATGCAGCACACTTCAGTAAGAAAATAAAAAGATGTGAGATGACCTGTGTGTATAAAAATACCATAGTGAAACCCAGTACTTTGTACAATGCCCAACTCAGAGTAGACGCTGGCAGACATTTGCTGGGTGTCTGTGAATGAATCAACTGCTTTAGATGCAGACAAACTAAAAAAAATGCCTAAAGAAATCTGACCAGAAATTGAACTGGAGATTGGAACTCTCACATTTGATCACGTTCTATGATCATAGACATTTTATCAATTAACTATGTAAAAGCCTTCAATGGGCCTTTCTATTTCTTTGTGGATTCCTTAGTGCTTACCACATACTTGTTAACACAGAGATCGGTCTTGCTCACAACATATCAATACATTCCTAATTCTGTACTGGTGTGTGTGTGTGTGTGTGTGTGTGTGTGTGTGTGTGTGTGTGTGTGTGTGTGTAAGTCCGTGTGTCAGGTTTATTGAGGTAAAATGAATACACAGGGAAACTCACCCTCTTTGGTTAGTTAGTTGCAATGATTTTGATAAATTCACATGATTGCAATCATTGTAACAATAAAGGTATACACAGCTCCTGTGCCCCCAAAGGTCCCTCTTATCTGGATAGCTAGCCCCTTTTGTCAGCCTCCACATTGGTAAGCACAAGTACATTTCCTTGCCCCATAGTCTTGCCTCTTTCAGAATGCCATGTAACTGAGTCTTACCATATTTAGTCTTTCATTAATGTATGATATCAGAAGACATGAGAGCCTTTGATAGAATTCTGGGATTCCAAAGATGTCAGAGAAAAGAGACTGATGTTCATGGTCTGCAAGTAAAAACTGTGCAGAAACAATTACTCCACATTCAAGGAAGAAGACACAAACACTTGAAGAAGGGTATTAGAAATCATTGTGGAGGTGACAGAGAGAACAGAGACAGTTAGTGTGGCAGCAGAGAAAGTAAGGAAAGCATGAAAGAGGCAGGGGGAGGAGAAAAGAAAGAAATGAAAAAAGGAGAGAGACAGTGTTAACAAAAGAGTAGAAGAGAAGCCAAGGTCCCATGCTATAGTTGCGGCAGAAAAATAAATGCCTAGTATGTCAATATACAATTCAAAGTGAGACACTCAGATCGCCGCCGAGGAGATGCAGACTTCTCGCCCACCGAGTGGCGCCTTCCCTTCTCTCAAACCTGCAGTTTCCTCCTGTGCTTACGGCAGTTCTCAGAATGTCGCATTGATATGTAGGGTTCTGCTTAATTTCATCTTTCTACTGTGATTTTTAACTATGAGCATGAGAGGTGGAGGTTACAGTAACATTGTGACTACCTCAATGGCAAGGATTTTAACGCTCACCATAAATCTCACCCAGTACTTCCCACAGTGCCTCATGCTGGGTAGATGCTGGGGGTGGGGCGCGGGGTGCTAAGTGTCTGTGAATGAATAAACCGGTTAGGATGCAGACAAAAATGTGCTTTAAAAGCTAGATCTGAACTAAAATTTGCAGCAAGTACATTTTATTAAAAATTTCTTTAGAGGAATGTTTGTATACCCTGCCTTGTATTATCTTCCCCCTTTTGGCCATTGAGTCCACGTAAACAATAAGATAATCCACAAATTAGTCCACAGTAGAAAGAGATCAATAGCAGACACAGACAGAAGAATACACCTCCGAGAAAATTGAGTCGTTATGGTTTGTGGACTATGAAATTACAGAACACCAACAGGCATATGCCACTGAGTTTTTCATGTGATGTCCCTTCAGCAAGGCACCATTAATTTCTAGAACTCAGTGAATGGAGCCACCACAGACAGCCATTTGTTTTGATGTTCTCCAATTACATTATATTATTGCTACATTCATAAAAAATAATGCCTCTGACCCACCATCAATTGGCCATGCATGGGAAGCCGCTTTCAGCCCCTGCAAATGGATCTATTTACCTGAGGAAGATAGCCAGGGCAAGCTGTGGTCAGGAAATACCTGAACTCAGGATGGATGTTTCCAGATGTCAAAGAAATTGTAACTATCTCCTTCCACACTTAACCCCATAGATGTTGACTGATAGAATTATTATAAAGCTTTCACTGGGGTAGGGGGTGGTGCAGGGAGTTGAGAATCTGGCTTTCCTTGAACTAATATGTAGAAATTGAAGCCTACCTCACCCTCCTGCAAGTCGAGGAAACAAACTGTGAGGATATGGGTTCATAGGACTTTGATTTCTCAGGCAAGACCAAGCCCTTTGAAAAGAATTAGGTGTTCTCTAAAGAGGATCTTGTAGGAAAGCAATCTGTCCACGGTTTCTGAAAAGCTGGGTGCTCACTCAGAACCTCTGAATGTGGGCTTATTGTGGAAAATTAATAGGTTATAATGGATTAGGGTATTTCCAAAGAGGAAACGGGCCACAAAGATTCACAGAGAATAGGATAAAGAGACTCTCCCATGACTGATGTGATGCAGATATAAGCCATGGATCAGCAACAAGCTAGAAACTAGCCGAAGCTAGAAAGAGGCCCAGAAGGATTTCCCCCTCCATTCACAGTGTCTCTCAGTTAAAGCCTTGATTTCAGACAGCTAGCCTCCAGAGATGTGGGGTCACTAACCGCTAATGGTAGAACCATCGACCTAGGTACTTCGTTGCAGAAGCGGCAGGAAGTAAAACAGGATTAGCTTTGAAGATCGCTAGGTCTCGACACCCAGGCTCCGAAGGCACCATCACACATTAGCAGCAAAAGCCAATCACATGTCAGAGAAATGCTCTACGAAAAGGTGAGGCACATCTTGGCAAGAGGAAGTGTGTGGGCTTCTCAAGGATACATGAGGGGTGGCAGAGGTTCAAGTGGGACACTAGTCACAGCTGTGGGCTCTCTGGGTCTATGTGTTCTCATTGCTACAATAAGGCCAAAAAAAAAAAATCCTGGTTTTCCCACATGGAACTTGTCTCTACCTAGACATTAAAATGGTCAAATGTGAACACCTTCAAAAGAAATCATATGCACCTTACGAAGAGCAATGGAAACACTGGTTACCTTTATTAATAACCTCAAGGAATTTCATATTCCATAGAGAACATTGGTATTTTCAAATGAATAATTCAGGAATGTTTAGAAATTATTATATCTATTCAATTCTCCAGGAATAAGTTATTTATCCTGGAACAGAAGTATAAGTGAACATAGTAAGAAGGAATCAATATTAAGAATAAAAAAAGAAAGTATTTGCAATCTAAAGTCAAAGATTCAAGGAGATGGCTCATTGGGTAAGAGAAGACCTCAGTTTGAAACCCCAAGTCCCACATAAAAAGCTGTGGGTAACTACACACACCTGTAATGCAAGCTCTGGGGGACAGAGACAGGAGAATTGCTGAGACTTACTGGGTGGTAGCGTAGCTCCAGGCTCAATGAGAGACCCTGCCTCAAGAGAGGAAAGCTGAGAATGACATAAGTGGATACCTGGTATCCTTGCCTCAGCACATGTGTGTACAGGTGTACACATCCTCATACACGTCTGCAAGTATCATACACATGCATTCACCAGAAATATACATCCCCAAAATAAAATAGTGGATATGTCTCTATAAGCAACCATATGTTTGCAGATAAAAAAGTCTACATGGATTAAAATGGTGAAAACAAAAAATTAAATATGAGCTATGACATCTTAAAATTGTGTATAAACATAAGGAATTCACAGAGACATAAGTACACACAAGTGCTCTTACATGTGCACTATAAAAGTATTTATGTACATCATATATATCTGTATTTGAGGTATTTATTCTCTAATACCAGGAGATCCCACTCATCTCAATAGTTTTTACACTGAAAATACAATGGGAATTTGATAATTGATAGTACTAGCTGCCCTTGCAGAGAATTCAAGTTCCATTCCCAGCACCCATATGGCAGATGACAACCATATTCCAGGGGATCTGATGCTCTCTTCTGGCCTCTACAGGTACTGTGTGTCCATGGTGTATATTAGTACAGACAAACATTCATACACATAAGTCTTTTTCTTTAAAAAAAAAGGGAAAATATCACATGTTGTTTCACAACTAGTCTAAAGGTTTTATACATTCTTTTCCCATCAGAAACACCTATCACTTATTTCACATATTTTACTTTACTATGTATATAGTTAAAAACTAGGATTGGGAATTCCAAGATAACTCCACATTCCACTTCAAATCCTAGAGACCAAAAATGATATTTCCAAAAGTGATACTAGCTATATTGGCAATGGAAACAGGCACTCAAGAGGAAACTCAACTCAATTGGTACTCAGTGGGAAGCTCATAAATTTAGAGGTTGTAGCTCATGGAGTTGAAGGGGAAGACCAGATATACTTATGTATACATGGACAATACATACTAGACTCCCATGGTACTCAATGGAGCTGTCTATTAAGTTCTGGTGAACTTGATACCCAACACTAGTAGCTACCTACAGAGTCCAAGTAAACTCTGGTCTTTAATGCCTTTCTCAATGACTTTAGCCTCAGCACCTGACTTCCCCTCTAGCACCATGTTCATTTTTAGACATAGTCCAGTGTGCTGTCCCTTCTGTTACCTATCCTGGGCATGACATCTCAGCCATTGGTAAACTTTTATATACCCATAGAACTTGCCTGGAGCATGCTTCCTGCCCACACATGGCCTACCCTTCCCTGCTGTCCATCCATAGCATTTTCTAGCTCTAAGGAATTCTCATTGACAACTTTGCAGCCAAATCACTCTTGAAAAGTCTTAAAGGCATCTACCCACCAACTCTGCAGGCAAGCCTCAATCACCTTACCTCTGTGAGGCTTGATGTTTCCGACTACAGGCAACTAACACAAGCTCCCCTCTCAGTCCTGGCTTGCCCATCTCCTGTCTTGCTCACCCATTCATTCTGTCCAAGGTTCTCTTCTTTCTGTAACTTTGACTAAAGGACAGTTACCTCCAGTATTTGGCTATAGCCTCTTCTCTTGTGTTGCTTCAGCTATTCATCTTGTCTTCCTCAGTTCCAACCTATCTCAGGTTGAAGAGCCGTATGTCCAACTGCTTGCAGGATCGTCTCCAAAAAGACATTGCTTTCTCCACCATCTACTTGATCATTACTTTAAAATTTTGACAATGAATTTCAGTATAAGAGAGTTGAGTCTGGGGCCTGGAGAACTGACTCAGCAGTTACGAGCACAAACTACTCCTCCAGAGGACACGAGTTTGATATCCAGCACCAAAATGGTAACTCAAAACTGTCTGTATCTCCAGTTTCAGGAAACCTAAAGCCCTCTTCTGATCTCTGCAAGCACCAGGCATGCATGTGGTCCACAAACATATATGCTTGCAAAACACTCACACATAAAATAATTAAATTTCTAAAAGAAAGAAGTTGTGTTCAATTGTGTGCAAATTAATTTTGATCTACCTACTTGGGTAGCTTTGTCGGTCTTTAAAATACATTATCAGGAACTCATAAGCCATATAGCAGGTACATCAAATTTCTGTCTAAATCACACCAGTTTATTTACATAGATTATGCCAGATAAAAATTTATATTGATAAAATGAAATTGAAATGAGTAGTATTCATAAAACACTTTATGTAGTACCCTGTCCTGATGATATGAGGTAGAGGGTGCAGAAACCAATCAATCCCAGGAGTATGATGGCTATAAGTGCCATCCCACACTTATGTCACATGTAACTCTGCTTCTGCCCCAGATCCCTCTCTCATTTCATTTTTAGACACTCCCCTTGGTCTACCTCTTCATCCCATTTACTGATCAGATTTGGCTAACACTGCTGGAAGGCAAGCAGGAGACTTTCAGTTGGCTACCTGTGGCATGATGCATATTTAAGCACAAATGACCATGCTGTGGAGACAGAGGCTATAGGTAAAGAACACGTGGGGTCATTAATTCCAAGTCAATGCTCAGTGGTTCCCTAGTAATAGATGAATGTTGAAATTGCCCAGTCAGCTCCCAAATCCAATCAGATGCCATTGATACTGAAAGTACACTGTGAATTCCTATGGTTCTTTCATCTCACCCACAGAGCTCTGGAAGTTCATGTAGCTTCTCTCCTCTTCCTGGCAAGGCAAAGATTTTAGAGGGAACATGACCCTGCTGCCTTCTTCAGATTATACTGCGAGGCTGCAGAACCATGAGAAAACAAATCCCACTGTATTTTGGATGTCATGACCCTGGCTATCCCTCAGGACAGATAAGTAATTTTATACAAACAAGTAATATTTTGCAAGGCAGGGGAGGCTTTGAATGGTGTTGACCCCATCAACTCTTCTCTATCTTCCCTATTAAAATAAATTAATTTTTCCTGTTGTATACATTAGGCACTTACTTTCATCTTACTTGAAGTCATCCTGAATAAATCTCCCATGTTGAGAACACAGACAAAATTCTGAGCAAAAGTCTCCAAAGACCAATCCCATTTCCAAGCCTCTGCAGTGGTCACTGACCTTCCCCCCAGACAGTAGTCTTTTTCCTGATTCCCACCTTTCCCAAAAAGCCACTTCCCACACTTGACACAAAACCGCCTTTCCCCTTGCTCTACAGGGTAGACCTCTTCACCTGCCAGGTTTGAAGTGATGGCTTTCGCAATCTACTTCCCTCAGGACAAATTTGTATTTCCCTACCTCATAAAAGCATATGTCAATGCAGCGCTACTTCAGTTATAACACTTAACACATTCTGTCCTGTGCTGTAATGAACTGTAAACATATTCTAGTTCCTTGACTGGTTTGCATGTTTCTTAAGGGTTTTCATTTTTGCATGCCTTGAGTTGCTTTGCAAATAATACACACTGGCATTGTTGGATGACAGCGGCCAGATTAGAGTAGAAATGAATTGAAGTTATTTGAGTCATGGTCAGTGACCAAATGTTAATCAAATAGCAGTGTCCTTCCTTATCCAAAGGACTATCCAAATGTACCCAAGGGTACTTAAGACACATTGAGTTCAAGCATCTATACAGAAGTTGTCAAATTACTGATCATGTATCAGGGTACAGATTAAAATTAGTAAAGAAAGTTGTTGCTCACTTTGAATGTGTGTGTGTGTGTGTGTGTGTGTGTGTGTGTGTGTGTGTGAGAGAGAGAGAGAGAGAGAGAGAGAGAGAGAGAGAGAGAGAGAACCACTTTTATTTTCTTTTCTTTGTCTTTTGTAAATGACAAAAAGGAATATATGAATATGTGCATATGCACAAGCGATCTATACATGCATAAATGAACAAAAATGCATTCGATATACACCTAAAATAAAACATGCGCCAGGCGGTGGTGGCGTACGCCTTTAGTCCCAGCACTCGGGAGGCAGAGCCAGGCGGATCTCTGTGAGTTCGAGGCCAGCCTGGACTACCAAGTGAGTTCCAGGAAAGGCGCAAAGCTACACAGAGAAACCCTGTCTCAGAAAAAAAAAAAAAAAAAACAAAAAAACACATGCATGGCTTATTTCCCCATCAGAAAATTGTAGTAAATATTCCCATCTGAAAACAGAGATTGAATCTTTCTTGTAACCTGATTTTTCTGTGTCACCTTTAGAATTATTCAACTAATGCCTGTTGTAACCCACAATGGACACTGAGATTTGTAGATGCAACCAATGGTCTTATTAAATAAGAAACACAGAGCCAATTCAGAGAAGAAAGCCAAGAGATCAGAGCTAAGAGCCTCACCCTTCCTGATTCAGGGATCCTCTTCAGCCAAGAGAGCTCTCCGAAAAGGACCTACTTCCTGTGTGTCTGTCTTTAAAGTCTTCCTGTTCTGCCTTCTCATTGGTTGTAAACCCAAACATGTGACTGCCTCGTCACTGCCTGAATGTACCGCCCTCCAGGTCCTTAAAGGCGTGCGCCACCGCTGCCACGCACTTGCTATGGCTCTAATAGCTCTGACCCCCAGACAACTTTATTTATTAACATACAATTAAAATCACATTTCAGTACAAGTAAAATACCACCACAGAGATTTATTTTTGTAACTTATAGTGACCATCTCCTGAGGTGGGGCACTGAGTCACTGGGGAATTACCATCTAGTAGGAGAGTTTCCCACATGGAAGCCCTCTTGATCACTGTGCACTTAAGTACTTTATTGTTTCTGCATTTCTATCCTCTTTAAGGTTTTTGGTGGTGGTGATGGTGGATTTGAGAAAGGATCTCACTATGTAGCCCTGGCTGGCTGGGAATTCTCTACAAGATCCACCTGCTTCTGCCTCCTGAGTGTTGGGATTAACAATATGTGCTACTGTGGCCAGAATCTCTCTAAGTTTTTTATTGCTTCGTGTTCTATGAATTTATCCTGGTTTATTAATTGACACCTTCTTTTTTTTTTTTTTTTTTTTTTGGTTTTTCGAGACAGGGTTTCTCTGTGTAGCTTTGCGCCTTTCCTGGAACTCACTCTGTAGCTCAGGCTGGCCTTGAACTCACAGAGATCCGCCTGGCTCTGCCTCCCGAGTGCTGGGATTAAAGGCATGCGCCACCACCGCCCGGCTTGACACCTTCTTTTAAGTGCAGAGCAAAAGGTGTTGAAACAAGAATTATTTTCCTATGTCTAGAAAGAATAAAAATGAAAAATAACTGAAGCAGGTCCTGGGAAGTGGGGGTTCACAAATGTGCTTGCAAAAAATTTAAAATCCATGTTATTTCTATTAGGTCAGTGTCTAGCAGAGACTAAGAGTGACACTGGATGAAAGTAAAACTGATTCTAAAAAAGCATTCTCATGTAGTTCTAGAAATATGACATTCTGTGTTCAAAAGGAACATTTATTTGCCTTGGCTTGTAAAAATAGTATAGCGTACATTCTGGTGATAAAATTTGGATATCTTTCCCATTAGTTTCTAATCAGAGAGTTCACCTGAAACTGTTGGATTCTGCTTTTCAGGCAACCACACTTGTGGTTTAGAACTTTTTGTCTCCTGATCTACTTAGAGCCAAGCTCCTCATCACTGCTTGACACTTGTACGTTTCCAAGGAAGCCAAGAGTTTGTAAAGTTCCTACAACTTTCCGTGTAGTGTGTAAGTATTCAAAGTTTGAACCACCATGATGACCTTCCCATCTTGTAATTGCTACTGTTTTTCTTTAAAAAATAAACAGGACCTGTCCTTGGTGCATGAGCTGGCTTTTTGGAGCCTGGGGCCTATGCTGAGACACTTTGCTCAGCCTTGGTGTAGGGAGGAGGAGACTGGACATGCTTCAACTGAATCTACCAGGCTGGGCTGACTCCCCAGGGGAGACCTTGCCTTGGAGGAGGTGGGAATGGGGATTGAATTGGGGGAGAAGACTGGGG
This sequence comes from Peromyscus californicus insignis, assembly GCF_007827085.1. Lineage (NCBI taxonomy): Eukaryota > Metazoa > Chordata > Mammalia > Rodentia > Cricetidae > Peromyscus > Peromyscus californicus. Next base: position 3,069,238 of record NW_026294534.1, read on the forward strand.
GTGGGAGGAGGGAGAACAGGGGATCCGTGGCTGATATATAAAATTAATTATAAAATAAAAATATTTATAAAAAAATAAACGTAGCCTATACTTAAACCCGTTGGCATATACTGGCATGGCCTAGACAACCCAGTGCGACCCTGTCTCAAATCAAAGAGTGGAAAGAAGACTGGGACTGTAGTGTGAGGGTGGAGGGCTTTCCTACCATGAGTTTCCCTATGCTGAGCCCCTAACATGTCATGGAAGTGAAGGAAGGAAGGGCTGAGGGAGGGACAGAGGGGAGGGAAAAAACAAGGACATTAACGCTATGATAGTAATGGAAATTGAGTGAAACCAAAACACAAAGACCAGATTTAAAATATTTTGATTGCCATCCAGTAATATGAATACAAATTCCTCAGAGGCATTAAGCTGAGGCCCGTACAGTGAACCTCAGCTCATTTTATACAAGGCAGGACAGACTTCAAAGACCCTGTAGATATACTAATTCACCCTACAGTTTTATCTATCCACTTTTCCTGTCTGTCCTGAAATGTATCTTTAGAAGCTGCAGAAATTGGACATTAACCTCCTCCTTAGAAACTCAGGGAATCATAATAAAGTAACGTAGACTTAAAACAGAGGGTTGTTTTTGCCCTATGAATTTTTCCTTTATTAAATTTGTTCTCTGGGAATTGCACACAGGTGGTGTATTCCAGTTATTCTCACTCTCACCTCTCTTATTTCCCACTTACCACTAACATCCATCCTTCTCCCTATAGATTACTTCCCATATTCGTTTCTTCTTGTTTTATAACCCACTGACTTAACCAGAACCATCTGTGTGGCACTGGGTTTGGAACTGTACATTTGAGCACGGTGGGCTCATCAGTAGGTACACAACTGAAGTCAATGTCTGTCCCTCCCCTAGAATCCATCAGTAGCTGATAACTCATCAGGGAGGGGTAAGGTGGCAGGAGCTCTCTCCATCACAGTTGACTATTGACAGATCTGGTAGTGTGCAGGCACAGAGCAGGCAGACACTGCTGTCATGAGATCATGATTTCCTTGATTGTAGAGACCCAAAAGGTATTATTTCAGAGCTCTTCTCCCTTTTCCCTGTCCTTTACTACTCAACATACTTTGCCTAATCCCAAGTAACAGAATACCATGCTGGAGATTTCACTGCAGCATGTAATTTAAATTCCAATGGCATCACACTATGTTTATTCCTAGATGATCAAATATGAGTATAATCAATTAAGTTTTTATTGGGGGGATACAATTGCCTGGACATGACTTCCTACTCATCCAGTGAGGTATCTGAGTAAAAGTCAAACAACTGTAAAGATAAGACATTATCCTCATGGATGCTTTCCATCTTTGTGTAGTACTCACATGCAACTTCAAGGACTGTCTACACCATGATCCAATTACCATAATGCATGAGTGTGCAAGGAAGGGCCAATGTTCGTCATGACTTCAGCCGCAACAGCAACTGGCAATCCAGGCTTTTGAATGACTTATTCTGGTATCTTAGACTAAATCTTAAACTAAATCCCAGGAATGACCGCTTCATACTTCGGATTTCATCTCCATCCTGGCACATTTTTTTGTGGGTCTTCTTTGTAGGGCTCTTCCAGATGCACCATGGTTTACGCATCTCCAGCTGTGAGACTTTTTCAGTTACCATTTATTTGATTGTTAATAGCCACCCAAGCCCTTAGTATGTTAGATTTCAAAGTACAATGATAGTTTCTAACAGCTACCCTTTTCTATATTTTCTTTATAATGAGCACAATAAAAATACATATTCTTCTTAACAAAATAATAAATAGAAGAAAAATGACAAACTCCTTGGACAATGACAAAAGTCAACATTGTAAAACGGTAAGGACACAAGTGACTTCAAAGCTAACAGTAAACAATAAGCTGATTTGTAGATACTGTAATTTGAAATGAACACAGAGGAACTGGTATTTTCAAAACGAACATATGGTATCTTACCCTTAATAAATTGGTGTTAGTATCACAACAAAAAATCAGAAGAGAACACTCGTTTAAAGCCAAAGTCAAATTGCAAAGGAGGAAAAATAGACCGAAGAATGCAGGAAGCTCAAACTCAGGATCTGTTCTTTCTGCCCTTGTTAGCTAAGCAGAAAAAAAAACTGTTTAATGTTATTATAAAGAATGCAACCATCACTTCGGGAGGAGTGTTTTCAGGCAGGTACTACGATACCATCTCCTTTCTGCAAATCTATCTCATTTAATGAGGTCAAAGAAACACCTCTGAAAAAGAGAGGCCTTGAAATACTGACAATCTATCTTCAGGTTTGAGAATAGGTCTCCAGCAGAGCACAGTTCATCCAACAGAGCATGGTTCACCCGCCACCTGACATCTAAAGTTGGTCATTTGCAAGTGAATCTTAAAACAATGAGTTACCTTCAAGAGTTGAAGAAACACTGGAAGATGTTAATGGTGAGTCTTCCCTATGCCAAACATGCCTCCTCCTTGTGGCCACTGCACCTAGAAATACACATTATGAAAAGTACTGAATGTATTAATGCATCAGATGGAATCAGGCATCTTAGTTAGAGTTTCTATTGCTGAGATTAAACACCATGAACAAAAGCAACTTGGGGAAGAAAGGTTTTATTTCACTTATATGCCCAGGTAATAGTCCATCACTGAGAGAAATCATGGTAGAACTCAAGGCAGTAACCCTGAGGCAGTAACTAAAGCCAAGGACATGGAGAAATACTGCTTAATGACTTGCTCCCCATGACTCACTCAGCCTGCTTTCTTATAGCACTCAAGACAACCAACCCAAAGGTGGCACTGTCCACAGTGAGCTGGGCCCTCTCACATCAATCATCAACCAAGAAAATGTACCACAGGCTTGCCTCCAGGCCAGTCTGGTGGGGCCACTTTCTCAACTGAAGTTCCTTCTTCTAAAATGATGCTAGCTTGTTTCAAAATGACAGAAAACTAGCTAGCACATGAACCAAATGAGTAAGATATCAGAAGGAAATCAGAAAGTATTAAAGTATATACATACATTGAGAGAGAAGATTTTTTTAATTTAGCAATATTTTCTATGGTTGCTCTTAAATTGATTTTTCCCCAAATTTATATTTACAAGGGATGATAGATCATAAATGTAATCAGCACTCAGAAGGTTGAAGCAGGAGAGGATCAGCCTAAGCTCTGTAATGAGTTCCAGGACAGCCTAGATTACAGTTAGAACTATCTCAGAAAAAATGACAACAATAGTTAATCAAATCTTTCAAGGCCTACCATTTCATGAAGGCTTCCTATATTATCTTCCTTTGAACTTCATGTTTTTGAAAAACTGACTTTTTTCCCAAGAATTGCATACATTTAAAATTCATTTTTCTCTTCCACGAATCAAATACAAATTCAACTAACGTGACACGTGGCCAAGAAATGGGACAATTACTTGTTTAATTAAATGTTGTTTATGCTGAAATATTTCAAAGACCTGCATGCAGTTTGGATTCTGAAAGCCTGTGTTGGACAAGGGCTTACTCAGGTACAGAAGAATTTGCCACAGGGCTTGCTCTTGAGTCTACTGTCTGCATGTCCTTGAAGAAGCATTTAATCCCTCTTTGGGAACTTCAGTCTCTAAGCTAGTAAAATCAAAGAAGGACACCATTATACCATTGTCCCAAGGGCACAAATAAAAGAAAACATATAAAATGGCATCTATCGAAATGCTAGACATATACTTGTATTATGTGATTGCTGTCTAGATTAGCATGGCGTGGCTTACCCATATGAATCATAAATAATTAGACCATATCAGAAGCAAAAATGAAAGGGATCCATACATTTTTTCCAATGAAAACCAAGAAATAACATGGTGGGGTGTAGGTAAATGTAGACGTACACAAATGGCATTACTGCTGAAGTCAGAAGTACAGAATCCAGAAATATTCTAAGCAATCACTGACTTAACCCCACTTATGTTGTATTTTATGCCAATAAGTATGGAATAATAGTGATTAAAAACATCATTTTTCTACAAATCAGTGTAATCTCTAATTGCGATAGCAAAAGTAGTCAGAGCAGAGAGACCAATGACATGGGAGTGAGAAAGAGAAAAGCTTCAAAACTGTTCATAGTCAAAAGTATAGATAAGCTCTAATATCATCTGAGCTGAAAGTATGATCCCAGGCCGTAGTTTTATGATATTATGTTATGAGTAAAGTACATGAATCTCTATGTGGCTAAAAAAGAAGTATTTTATTACACCAGCGAAAGGAAAATGAAGCCTTCAAATACCAAAGTGATGATTGGGTAAACAAAGACCCAGGCTCACACCATGTACAAGCCTGTCCCAAGTACAGGAGGATCAGCACTAAGATAAAGAAATGACTTCCAGCCCTAGCAAAGATGAGGAGACGACTCACTTGCATATTTCTGGTAGATAAGCACGTTACTACAGCTTCTTTGAAAATGTGCTAGGCATACCTTCTTAAATTAATAATACTTAGTGGTCTTTGACTGTTTTCCCCTTTAAAGCTACTCGGCATGGAAGAACAGAAGATGTACATGTAAGAATATTAGCTGGAGTATTTCTAGGACAGCAAACTGACAATAGTAATGATAACAATAATCTCTAAAAACGAGGTAGTCACCACTGGAGAAGGAGAATTTTAGCATATTCGTTAAGGGCCAGGGAGGTGAATAAGTGGGTAAAAGTGTTTGCCTAGTATGCCTCAGAGCCTGAGTTCAATATCTAGGGCCCATATAAAGGATGGATGTGGGGAACATGCATCTGTAACCCCAGAACTTAGAAGATGGGAGACAGAGACAAAGAATAGCTGGAGGATCACAGGCTAGCAAACTTGGGAGAATGCAGTGCAGTGGCAGAAACAAGAGAGACACTGCCTGAAAAAACAACACAGAAGGAGAAAGCTGAGCCCTGAGCCCTGGAAAGTTGTGCCTCTGCATACATGTTGTGGTATACACACACACACACACACACACACACACACACACACACACACACACACACACACACACTTACTTCAAAAACTATTTACTTCTTTTATTTATTTTTGGTGGTTTGTGTATGTGTGTACACTGAGGGCTGGCAGGATGACACAGTGAGTAAAAGTGCTCACCCAGCCAGAAAATCTGCATGTGAGCTCTAAGACCCATATTGTAGCAATAGATAACTGACTACTTTGTCTTCTCACCTCCACACCCATGCTATGTCATGTGCGTGCACGCGTGTGCGCGCGCTGCGCGCGCGCGCGCGCGCGCGCGCGCACACACACACACACACACACACACACACACACTAAATAAATAAATAAATAAATAAATGTTAAAATTTAAATACATATATGCGGATTTTGAAAATAATGTTATATCTATATATGTGAACACGGAAGGAAAGTTTATTATAATTTGCCCAATATAAAAGCAATAAGCTTCAAAAGAATCCTTTTGATCACCCAATTAGCAGCATTTGTTAGCTGAAACGCCAGACGATAGCAGCTGTTTTTAATTTTCAGCTGTATCCTGAGACACCAGGCGTTGCTGTAACAATGGGCATGATGGCATTTTAAAACCCAACTCTAAGACGATGGAGGGAACCTGAACCGCTCAGCAGGTGAAACCTCATGACCAGATCAAACCACATCGACCAAGCAATGATCCCTGGCGGCACTAAAAACTGAACTGGAAGGGATTTGGGTAGAGTTGTGTGTATTTTTGGTCACAGCCTTTCAAGAATATTCCAGACCAAGTGAGACTAGAGGCAGAGGCTGAGGCTCACCAAAGGAGACAGAATACAACTAGAATAAAATCTGTTCTGTTTAGTGTACTGACTCTGGACAAGCCAGAGTTACAAGTCTCTGCCCCACCTAAACTCTTCAGAATTCATCCCATTAAAATGTTTGGCTGTGTCAAATTTTTGCCATAATTTCACAAGCGCAGGCATATGTGAGAGACAGCTAAAATAATCTAGAGGAGATAACAATATATCCATTAGCATTACTAAATCAATGTCACTGAACTGTCACCTCAATCTGGGATATCCTAGATATTTTGGGAAATCATGAACAACCGCAGAAGAGTCTTGTTAAGAACAGAACTTGAGGCACTCCATCCCATCTAGCCATCACAATCTTTCCACTACCTCTTCTGCATATTTCCATTAGCCTGAGGGGAGGGGTTTGATGAAGTCATCCCATTCAGGACAGAGTGCTCCAAATTCTCTCACTTTTTTACATTGTACAGTTGTTGGTGTCTGCATTAGTCCCCTTTTACTGCAGGAGAACCTTGTCTCATGATGGCTGAGCAAGACACTGATCTATGGGTGTAGCACAATGTTGTTTGATGTTATTTTATTGCTATGTTCCTTTTTAGCAGAGCAGTAGTGGTATTTGGCTTTCCCCTAGGTTCATGGCTTACCTAGTCTCAGACTGTTGACACCCAAGCAGTGTCAAGCATGGTTCCCATCTCATAGAGTGGGCCTTAGATCTAACCAGATAATGGTTGTTTACTCCCACAATGTTTGTGCTATTACTGCACCAACCTATCCTGCAGGCAGGAAAGCATTGTAGACAGAAGGGTTTGTATCTGGATTGGTGTTTAGCTTTCTCTACTGGTAATGTACAGAGCACTTTCCAGTACCATGAACATCGGTGCTCACTGGCCGGCCACCTCAGCCTGCTCAATGAGAGACTCAAAAACAAAAAAGACAATAACATCAAAAAGGTAGACAGTACCTGAGGAACTACACCTGAGGTTGTCCTTTAAAACACACACACACACACACACACACACACACACACACACACACACACACACACGCGCGCGCGCGCGCGCGCGCACAGCATCTTTCTCTAATGAGTAATCTCATAACATGTTCCTACATAATTTTAGTGTCTCCAATCCCAGGAGAGTCAACCTCCTAAGTAAACTATGTTTTCTTCTTCTTCTTCTTTTTTTTTTAATCCACCAAGATAGATTACAAACCACCCATAGCTCGGTTAACTTAGAAGTCGGTGAGCAGACAAACATCACTTATTCTTATTTCACAAAAATATATGAAACACATTGATTTCAATATCAAATAAATGTTTGTAGGTCCACTTATGCATTCTCATCTAAATTATAAAACCATGTTGTCACATAAGGAAGAGTGACCCAATATGATATCTATTCCAATCTCTGAGTAAGCCATTCACCATGTGCTGGTCACAGTTTTATTTTCTGGTCACTGGCAAGACACTGTCTCAAATCCTCTTAGAGTCTATAAACACTATGTGCAAATATTTGCAAGACAATTTTCATCAGTTACATGGTACTGGAGAAGTGCCGCCAACCACATACAAGAATATTAAGAGACTCTATGATTTGTAAACCAATTTTATCTAAATAGTGTATCTAAATTGCTAGCAAACAAGTTGCCCAAACATGTTTGTCTTCACACTAAGATATCATCTCCATTGTGGCTGGCATTGGTGTCTATATTAAATAATGTCTTGTTTCAACAATTTGCTTTCACCGTAAAGTAAGTGTTTAGGCCAATGAACCACAAGATACAGACAGACTAGGAAGTGTGCTTTCAGACTGGAAAAGACTTCGTTTTATAGCTAATACCATCCAAAGCTTCAGAAGGTGAGAGCCAAAATTAATGATTTCTTGTGACTGCTCCAAAACCACATATACAAGGGGAAATGTGCCATTTATTCAATTGAGAAATGCCTTTTCAGGATCTCATTCACCATTCTACCCTATGACACTGATGATCACCGTCAAGTGTTCTGAGAGAAGATTCCAAACTCGGCTTTCTTCCACCTGGCCCCCTTATTTCCAGCATCTGCTCTCTTAGACAGTCCTTTCCTCTGGAGGTTTCAAGGCTGTTACTCTGTAATGTTTCATGTCCTTCCACATAGACCAACCTTTGGCCCTCAGTGTTCCTTGCATCCTAGCCTCGGCTGTGTTACCAGATCTCTGTCTAGTTTCTTCTCTTTTTCTTACAGCACCCAGCTGCCAGGGAGAAGCTCAGCTTTGTACCCCTGTTACTGTACCTTCAAATCTTCGCTGCCAAGCAAGTTCTCCAAATCACATGCATCTAATCCCTTATGGAGGTACTCACCTGAGTCTGTGAAGGTTTCTCTCCCAACAGTTCTACACCACATCGACTTCCTTCCCTTTCACTTCCCTCCACACCTACTCACACTCTTCTAGTTAAATGGCCATTGGAACTCTAGCTAGACTAACAGTGTGCCAAGGCCCCTGGTGTTTAAATTCATAGAACACAGGAAGCATTTTAAATTCATGCTTGAATCCTTGGTATGACATGAAATATTGTTGATTAATAATAAATGCTTTTTGAAAGAGTTACAAGTGAATTTTGTAAAGAAGAAGTTAGAGTAACAGATAATATCCAAGATCATGAAGGGGAAACATTTAAACCAATAGGACGAAACCAAAACAAGGTTGGTTTTTGTTGTTTGGTTTTGAAAAGGGGGACAAAAAGAGATGTGTCTGTAGGACATTAAACTTGCAGAGAATATCTCCGATACCTGATAGCAAGTAGGCATCCAAGAAATAGATGTTGAGTGACTTCATGAGTAAGTGCTCTTATCAGGAAGCTGAACTTACTCTTTAAACTTAGAGCTGAATGACTGGCATGTTTAGAATTTCTAATTTTGTTACATAATCCACTTCATCAAAACAATGCAAAAGACAATGCAGGCTACTGCCATCAGGACGGTATGGCTAGTGCAATACACCTAGAACTGCACATGTGCTTATTCTTGACTTGGTTTCTCTATGACCTTGGAAAGGCCATGTACCATCTCAAGCTGGAGTCTTCTCGTTTACAACGGGGTTTGATCATCTTTAATTTGCGTAGCTAGGGCTGCATCAGAAAATTTCAAACGTACGTGGAAACTGCTTTAACAAATACACACAGTGTTGGAGCAAGATTGCAGATTTCACACTGGGAGGCACCTGAAGACAGGTATATTCGAGTCTCTTGTCAAGGTACACGGCAACATCAGCAGCAGCTCTGGGTGTGGATAAGGTACCTGCCTTGACACCTCAGCCTCTAGCTGGTGCTCACAAACCACATGTTTAAGGTTCACTGGCTTGTGTTTGAGAATCGGGCAATGCATTAGGCGCTGGCGATGGTGAGGAAAACAACACTAAACATGCCTTGGGCATACTAGAATATACAATTTATATGACAGATCATCCTCAAATACCACATCAAACAAGTCTAAAGTTAAACCTGGCCCAGTGAGAGGAAGGAGGGAGACAGCCATGATGAAATATCCATCCAGGCCACATCCATGAAGAAACAGATCAGTGAGGCCAATGTGCATCTTAAATCAACTTCATCAGCCGTGACCCAAAAGAGGAAAAGAGTGGTTTTGTTTCAGCGTGAACATTCTGCCATCTGTGAAAGTATTCTTATCAAATCCTAGACTGGATGTGTGCAGACACTGAGGCCGAGTTTCACACAGAGCTCAGAAGTGACAAGTAGACCTGGGAGGGATCATGTCAAAAAACAACACACATACACACACACACACACACACACACACACACACACACACACACAAACATTAGATTCTTGAAGATACTTCCAGTTTCAAGGCAGGGCCATGGGCTGAAAACAAATGAAAGCGCAGTCTGGTCAGCATGGGGAGGAACAGAAATAGAGCATGTTCCACAAACTGTCCTCTGCTGGAGGATGTGCCCTTCCAAGGAAATTCCAGAGAATACAAAGTTAAGGTCTTTCTAACATCCATATCCTGAGACCACAAATTCCATATTTAAGAATTAAATTTTCAAGACTATCTTTAAAATTTGACAAATGTGTCTTATCATGAGATACTATTTGTAATTTTACAAAAATGAAAAACAAATGTTTAACTCGCAAAAAAAATTTAAGTAAACATGATCTACCTGTGAACTGACATGTGAATGGTCACTTAAAATTATAGGGCTATGGGGCTGGAGAGATATGGGGCTGGAGAGATAGCTCAGCAGTTAAGAGCACTGGCTACTCTTCAAGAGGACCCTGGTTCAATTCCCAGCTCCCATATGGTGACTCCCACTGCCTGTCACTCCAGTTCCAAGGTGTCCGATACCGCTTTAAGATCTCCACTGGCACTACACACATGTGGTGCACAGACACAGGTGCAAGGAAATAACCATTCACATAAAAAAATAAATATCAAAAAATAAATTATAGCAGTATTAAAGCAAAATGGCATGACACGTAAGACAGCAAATACATACATGTATTTGTACGTGTAGATGTGTATATGTGTGTGCATGGTGTTTGATCTGAATTCAGACAAATCCCAGCCGAATTATATACTCTTTCTTGTATGTGTAAGTTTCTGTGAGCATCTCTGCTCCTATTTGGAGAAAAATGCAAATGGGCAAACAATGGCTAACCTGCCTTCTAGCATTATTCTCTGCTACTCTCCCTTGAAAGTTCACCTGTAATAAAAAGGAAATGCAGAACAATGGCAGGTGTTTGTGCAAAGGGGAGAGCTTTGGGAGAGCCCTCTCTCTCTGGCTGACCCAGAGGCTTGAGAACAGCGAGGACTCCATCCAGCTTTCCATACAGCGGCCGCAGTGATGAAGGTAGCCCAGAGTCACTGTCACAGGGGAAAGGGCAGTAAGACCCTGGAGCCACCAGGCAGTCTTTGAGAAATGCAGAAACCTCTTTCAGAAGCAGTACCTCGTGTTGCATGCAGCATGTTTTCCAAACAAGATGCTCATGGATCATTAACACTGTTTCAAGTTGTTTAAAAATCTTATTTAAATAATTCCAGGAAAATGGTCATGAAATTATGAGCATATTCTCTAGAGTAGAATAATTCTATTCTTCAGACATCCACCATCCGGACTTCAAGAGGGACATATTGCCTTAAAGACTCATGTCTACTTCTACTTTTCCTTCTTTTAAAGACTCGTGCCTTTCTTCTACCTCACTAATGTGATTGCAAGCACGTGGCCCTCCTAACTGGAAGCCTTGGACTGTGTAAGTACACTAGCTACCCTGTCATCTATGATGAAGCCACGACATCAGAAAACTGTCACCTAAGGACATTCCAAATTCCTCAAGGAGAGCCCTCAGGAGGCTTTCAGGCGGTGACAAGCCAGCATAGAAGTTGGCCAGCCAGCCTGTGGAATGATGCCGTACACTTTCACATCAGGTCTGTGGAGGAGGCTGGAGCCCGATGAGCCCAGGGGGTAAGACACACAGGCTGCCCTCCCAGCTGGTGGCCATCTGCCTAAGTGACAGCTGCCAGATGGGGAGAAAGGGCTGAACTGGGGATCAAACAGTAAATAAAAGAGGATTTCTTGGAAAGTGGCACTGACACCAACTCTTCATGTGACTTTTTAATGTCTTGGAAGTTTTCATTGGAAATATTTTGGGATGATTTTTTTTTAAGGCAGATAAAATAATTCCTGGATGAATGTGCCTCGTGTGCAAGACATGCAACCCTTTCGGCTTCCTACAGAAAACACACTGAACTGATTTATAAGTGTTCTTGTTGTTCCATTCAAACTTCAAACTAGACAGATCAAAGACTCAATAAACGCAGGCTTGTGCCTCCCCTCCCAGGATAAGAAGCCCTTCTCCTCTTCCTTGCTTATATCCCCAGCCGTATTTTGTAGTCGAATTCCCCAAAGCTGTTCTCTAGGGAATCACTAACCTGCTGGTTGTCACACTTTGGAACTGAGCCATGAGTGGGGGAAAAAAAAAAGGATGGGATGGGAGTTTGCCTCACTCTTACCAGTTTCCAAGTCATGACTAAGGAAAGCAAGTCATGGCAGCTGGAGGGACAAAGAAAACTGGGCTGTACTTCACTTTCCTAACCCAGTTTGAATCTCAAAAGAAAATTTGTACAGTTTTTTTTTTCTGAATCTGTGTGTGTATGTGTGTGTGTGTGTGTGTGTGTGTGTGTGTGTGTGTGTGTGTGTGTGTGTATACTCGTTTATGTATGTGTATGTGTGTCCTGTGTGCATTTATGAGGCCAGAGTCAGACTCAAACATTAATCCTCAGAAGCTGACCACCTTGTTTTTTGAGGTAGATTCTCTTACTGGGACCTGAGGCTTGCCCTTTAGAATAATCTGGATGGACAATGAACTCCGGGGTATCCTCCTGTGTCCACCCCCCAGTTCTGGGGTTACAAGTATGCATCGCCACACTTGGTTTTAATATAGGTGTTAGAGATGTAACTCCAGTCTTTTTGGTTGTGTGGGAAGCACTTTACAAACTGAACTATCTCCCCAACCACTCACACTTTCATTTTAATGTAAAATTTTATAGTTTAGAAGAAATGTCTACAATCAACAAAGTATAAAAAGGGAATAATAATAATAATAATATATATAGGGAATAATATAATAATAATATAGGGAAAAGGGAGTAACCATTGATAGCCAGAGGAAGAATAAATCAGATGGAGATGACCAGATTAAATTTTTGCTTTAAAGAATTTTAAATCTTAGTTGAAATAAATAAAAGACATATTTAGACTACTATGTTTCTTATTAATTAAATCCAGACCAAATCCAAGAATAAATAATGACTTAACATTGAAGTTGAGGATAGACATCACAGTTCCAGGGCTTAATTTGCATCTTGGTGTTCAAGCCTTTCCATAATACCAATAGGCATCAAAGCAGCTTCTAAAACCCAGTGAATGGTGCTACAGAGATGGCTCCGCGGTTAAGAGCCAGCACTGCTCTCGCCGAAGATCCAAGTTCGGTTCCTAGCACCTGCATTGCGTATACAACCACATATACCTCCAGCTCAATACCTCTGGCCTCAGCAGGCACCTGCTCTTAAATGCACATGCACACAATTAGAAAAATAACAGTCCCTCTCTCCTCTCTTCAACTGGGCTCTTGAAGCTCAGCCTGGTGCTTGGCTGTGGACCTCTGCATCTGCTTCCATCAGTGACTGGATGAAGGCTCTATGATGACAGTTAGGGTAGTCACCAATATGATTACCAGGGTAGGCCAGTTCAGGCTCCCTCAACACTATTGTTAGTAGTTTAGTCAAAGAGAGGGAAGAGGGATTGTATGAGCAAGGGGGGTGAAGATCAGGATGGAGAAATCTACAGAGACAACTGAACCAAGCTCACAGGACCTCACAAACCTTAGATGGACAGCTGTGGAACCTGCATGGGACCAGACTAGACCCTCTGTATATGGGAGACAGTTGTGTAGCTGGGTCTGACTGAGGGGTCCCTGGCAGTGTGATCAGGACCTATCCTTGGTGCATGAGCTGGCTTTCTGAAACCCATTACCTATGATCAGACACCTTGCTCATCCTTGAGGCGGGGGAAGGGGCCTGGTCCTGCCTCAACTGAATGTATCAGGCTTTGCTGTCCCTCCATGAGAGAACTTACCCTTTTGGAGGAGGGGATGAGGAGTAGGTCAGGGGAGGGAGGTTTAGGTGGGGGTGGGGGGAGCAGGAGGAGGGATGAGAGGGGGATCTGTGGTTGGTATGTAAAATGAGTAAAAATATTTTTAAATGAAAGATAAAATTCAATCTTGAAAGAGTTTAAAACCTGAGAATGTGAGTCAGTCGAGAGTTTATCTGTGAGACAGCCTCATCAAAGGGCCCATTGTCTGTGTTGGTGTCAGCTGACACCATAGCTTGGGCATAGAGCGTCCCTTCGCATTCCCTTTTAATAATAACAGCCCATTTCTCCTACTTTGGCTAGAGTTGGTGTTATCCAAGCACAGGCTTTATCTCAACTGGCATGTCGAAGGTGGAAATCTCTAACAAAAACTGACAAACGCAAACCCTCTAATTTGACGATTCTCTGGTGTTTGATTTGGCTCCAGCATAATTGCTAAAAGATGGTACAAGTTATTTTAATATATTTGCATTCTTATAATGCAGACTTCTATAATGCCTATTTTTCAACTATTGTGCAATTTCCTTTCTGGGGTTTTATTGTGGAAATACAAATTGACACTACCCCAAAATGATATAATCAGTGTTTCTGTTGAGGTTCATTCTTTTTTAAGAGCAAAATGTGAACACTAACATTTGTCTAAATTTTAAATCCAATCATAAAAAAAGATGTTGAAATGGGTTCTATGTTTGATCACTAGATTTTTTTCTGAGCAAATAGGTACCAGAAAACACAGACTCTCATGCATTTCCTACCAAAGCTTAACTGTTCATGTTCTAGAAGGTGCTATTGCCTCTGGATTGGAAGCATGCAGACGTCTGTCTGTCTGTTACTGCAAAGCTATGGAACGTACACAACAGAGGAGCTTGTTTAAAGCATTTTACAAGTGGTTCACCTAGTTGATTTTTATAATCCATATTACACACACATAGGTCAAACTGAATAGAACATCAAGCAAAATAAGTGGACTCTGCCATTATAGGCACAGATATGATTTTTTTAATGTATAGGACAATTAAATGAACAGTTGTGTTTTCTTCCCATGTACTTGTAACTGGATTGTATAAATTAAATGAACAGTTCCATTTCTAGCCAATTCCAAATCAACAAAAATAACACAGGGCTCACTTTACATTTGCCCAAGAGAGTCAATTCACAGCACTGGTCGCTTGTCATACACCTGCTCGACTGCCCCGCACACTTTGAGGACATCTACTCTGTCTTCCGAGGCTAGGTTTGCAGCTGGCCTAGTGGACTGCTCTCTAGCATGTACACATACCTGTGCTTGATTCCCAGTCCTGCAGAAACAGGGCATGTATCTGTAATGTCATCACTTGTGAGATGGAGGCAGGAGGATCCCAAGTTCATAGTCATCCTTGGCTATATATACAGTGAGTTAGAGGCCACTAAGGACTCTGTCTGAAAAACAAAATGGGAAAAATCAAAAAGGAATTCTCCCAGCAGGAATAAACAGGGACATGTTTCTGAGAGTCAGCATACAGCAGTCAACTGTGCAGTGATGGCTAACCCTGTCTCCACAGGCTCTGTACGTCAATAGGAGTTATCCTTACCTCACGTTGGGGAATCCAGTGACTGTTATTTTGCAGTTTCTCATGGCATGTCACATTCTTCAAAGTGCCATGATTTAGAGAAATATTTCCTATTCTGTAGCCAAAAATCTCAGCATTCAGGAAATAGTGTCGAGTTTCGAGTGAATTCCCTGATGCTGAGCTTTGATTCTGAACTGCAGCTGCTGCAAACCCCAAGAGGGCACAGATAAAGCAGCCCGGCTCGTACTTCTGACCGTTTCTCTCAGGTTTTTTCGGAGACAGTTATGGCTTGTAAGATGCCTTGCTTCAGAGCTCTTTGGGTGTAAAAAAAAAAAAAAAAAAAAAAAAAAAAAAAAAAAAATCTGGCAGGAGATCCTCATCCCACTGTATACACCATGAGGTGATTTGAAGCAAGAAACCCCACAGATCCATTCCCAGTTTCTGTATTTGAGAAGCAATGACTCGATGAGGTAATCCATGCCAACTGCCTGGGTCATGAGTGATTGTTTAAGATCATATTCTGGGACTGGAGATAGGACTCAGCAGTTAAGAGTACTGTACTTGTGAGTTCCATTGGCAGTGCACAACTGTCTGTAACTACAATTCTAAGGGCTACCATTCCCTTTTCTGGTCTCCCAAGGCACCAGGCATATAGTGTACATACATATATGCAAGCAAATACTAATACATATAAAATAAAAATACTTAAAATAATAATAGTAATGTTCCTTTTTCTGGGACATATGCCATTCTATCAAGGTATATTCAACAGGAACACTCTCCCCAAATTTTTTCTTAATTTATTTTTTTTAAGTTTTTTTCATTTTACATACCAATCCCAGTTCCCCCTCCCTTCCTTTCTCCCATCCCCCCCACCTTTCCCAACCCCCCCCATCTACTCCTCAGAGAGGATAAGGCCTCCCTTGGGGAGTCAACAAAGTCTGGCATACTAAGTTGAGGCAGGACCAAGCCCCTCCCCTCCCGTGTCAAGGCTGACAAGGTATCCCACCCTAGGGAATGTGTTCCAAAAAGCCATTTCATGCACCTGGGGTAAGTCCTGGTCCCACTGCCAGGGGCTCCCCAAACAGATCTAACCACATAACTGTCACCCACATTCAGAGGACCTAATTTGGTCCCTTGCATGTTCCCCAGCTGACAGGCCAGAGTTTGTGAGCTCGCACCAGCTTGGGTCAGCTGTCTCTGTGGTTTTCCCCATCATGATCTTAACCTCATTTGCACTATTTACAATGTTAATGAGACTCCTTTCTCTCTTTTTATTTTTGGAGCATTGAGAATTTAATCTACAGCCATGAGGATGTTAGGCAAGTACGCTACCACTGAGCTATGGTCCCAGTCTCCTAAACTTGTTTTAAACTAAAATGATCAGGCACACCAGGCAAGAGTATAAACCACCATCTGGGCAGGTATCTATCAGATCATCTAGAGGGGTACTGAGTGTCATGAAAGTACCAAACATGATTGCCAGGATAGGTTCTCGGTATCCTTAAACAATGTTACAGGGTTTTTAAGACATGGCAATAAAACAAGAGTTCCTGTGTGTGTGAAAACACACACCATACACACAACCTACTTCTAGCAGTGCCCAGCTAAATGTCATCACCAAATAAATGTGTTTAAAATTGGAAAGCTGAGTAATTTATCAACAGCAATGCTCCCTGCCCTCCTGGTTATCACTTGGCAGAGTCCGCACTGCAGGAAACCAGCCTCCTAAGAATCTAAAACTTCCTGCCCACCCCACCCCCAGATTAGCTAGAGTGTCTTTCAACACTGACCCTGGCGATTTTCCAGCATCTCTCTGTGTTTCGTTTCTCCCCACTGTGGCCATACTTGAGGTTGTCCCACAGAGAATTAGGTCCATCGGGTGTTAACTGTGTGGCACATCAACTACAAACCACTGGCATGTGAGGGGCAGAAGCGTATTGTGTCAATGTAAATGACAGATGTATAAAAATATTAATGTGTGCTCAGCTAATCAATAAAATATTGACAGGCTGAAGATACATGTAATTTAAATTTTATACCACAAAAAAAAAAAACCCACACACAATCAAGATTAATTGCCAAATAACCTAGAAAATACAGGTTCAACCTTCAAAAAAGTTCAAGTTAGGCATGAAGAAAGCCTGTAACATCAGCATTTGAAGGTCAGAGGCAGGAGAGCCACAAGTTTAATGTCTTGAAGGCACATAGATAAATGGTCGAGCCCTTTCCTCACATGTACATGGCCTGGGTTTGATTTCCAGCCCCGCCAACCCCCCAAAAAAATCAGTGAATACATCTGACATACCATTTGGCCACAGAGGGACATGAATATGGTCAGTAAACATGTCAGATTAGCCCTTCATACAAAGAGTTAAAACAGTGAAAGTGGGATGGTATTTGTTTTCCCTTTTCAGTGAAAAGTGGTTAAAACGTTTTTCCACTATTAACTATGAGGGAGATACCAACACAAGTGAGATTGTGAAGTGTTTGTACTTCCTGAAAGTGTATCTTACTGTAGAAAAAAATCATTGGCATGTGTAATAAGGCCAGTGTAGCAGCACAGTCTCATATCACAACATATGGGGTGGTCTGTGTAGTGATAAATAAGAGACCCTGTCTCAAATACAATGAAAGACTGAACTTGTTCTCTGACCTCTACATGCATGCCTTAGCACATGCATACACACACACACACACACACACACACACACACTCACTCATATGTGTATATGTACAAACACTCATACACATATAGTCACACATACATCTCATACACACATACACTTCATACACACACACATATACACACTCACACATACTCTGAACACACATACACACACTGAATTCTCATATACACACACATACATATGCACATACATACACTCATATACATACACAAAATTTTTGGGGGGTTATATAAGTTTTTTTTCTTTATTAAGAAATTTTATACTCACTCTACATACCACCCATAGATCCCCCCTCCTCCCTCCTCCCACTCCCCAGCTCTCCCTCCCAAGCCACCCTGCATCCCCACATCCCCCAAATCGAGGTCTCCCATAGGGAGTCAGCAGAGCCCAGCACACTGAGCCTAGGCAGGTCCAAGCCCTTTCCCACTGCACCAAGGCTACGCAAGGTGTCACACCACAGGAACCGGATTCCCAAAAGCCTGCCCATGTACCAGGATGGATTCTGATCCCCCTCCCTGGGTGCCCCCCAAACAGTTCGAGCCAAATAACCACCTTCCATAGCCAGAGGGCCTAGTCTAGTCCCATGGGGGCTCCACAGCCATTAGTCTACAATTCATGGGCTTCCACTAGTACACACACAAAAGTTTTTAAAAAGTATAGTTGAAGCTGGGCAGTGGTGGCGCACGCCTTTAATCCCAGCACTCGGGAGGCAGAGACAGGCTGATATCTGTGAGTTCGAGGCCAGCCTGGTCTACAGAGCGAGACCTAGGACAGGCACCAAAACTACACAGAGACACCCTGTCTCATAAAAAAAAAAGAGTATAGTTGATCATCCAGTATATATTTACTTAAGTATAAAGTATCAAATGTTAATAAAACATGAAGTTACAAAATACTCAGGACTTTAATATTACCATTTATATAAAGCTTATACATGGTTACATGGATATTTAGAATAATGAATGTCAATTATATGGTTATTTTAGGAAGGGAAATAGAATTTCTAGTAATACCTAGTTGATTTAAAAACTAATATTCTGTATTTGTTCACTGGTTACTACACATATCTACTATTTTAAAATAAAGTTATATCTGCTTTTATTTTAAAATTAAAATTACACTTCCTTAAGAGAATGTTCCAGAATTCAGGACTTGTTTTGTATTGGGAACTGATTCTTAAGGGGAAATTTCCCTGTGTTAACTCTGTAGAGCCTGGGCTGGTCTCCTACAACAGTGGTATCTGGATGGAGGAGATGTGGAAAAGAAAGAAGAATCACTGGGTAGGGCTGGCACAGCAGCAAGTATGGTGAGTGACATCTCCTTGCTAGTGAGGATCTCACTTGCTGGAATGACCTACATATGCAAAACAAAGCCAAGTCTCAATGGAAGGCTACAGAACTCAAGCTACAAGAGAACTGTCCATCAAGATCACCAGGCTACAGGTAAAACATACAACAAACAGTCAAGGTTGGGCTGTACCCAGGGCCTTGCTTCAGAAAGTCAAATGTAAGGAGGAGAGACCAAGAAGAGAGGATACACCTCCTGCTGCAACCCTTGTCTCAGCATGCAGGATGGAGAGCATCAACCATCAAAGTAGACCACTTTTCAGCACAGGCTGTCTGCCCTCAAGTGCCCCTGGCTTACCTGGAAGAACTTTCTCAAGGGTAGGTCTGCAGGGCCATCTGAACACTGTCTCACAGACCTCTGCCTTTACAGTGACATCCAAAACATTTGCTCCATAATCATATAATTTTCTATACTCTCCAACTCTTCCTTGAAAACTTCATCTTCTGCTTGATTCCCCTCTGGCCCTGCAGAAAAATCCCATCTCTCTCTGTTCCTATCAAAAGTTCTCTGTTCCACTGCTCGACCCTTCCCTGGTCCCTGAATCCAGCTGTAGGCTACCTGGCCTTTCACAAGGCTACTAACACCAGCTCTACTATCCTCCACCCCATGCCAACTTTGTCTCTCACCAAACAATTCATATGCACCTTGAGTAACCTGCCACCTCAGCCCCAATGGTCTTCTTTTCCAGTAACCTTATTATGACTAATATACCAACAATAATACTTAATATTGGAGAGAAAGCTCTGTGCTTAGCATACTGTAAAGGTCTTTAAAAATGCTTCTCTATGGGGTGAGGGCAAAAATATATAGGTTATAAATATGGCCAGGGTTCCATATCTGCCATGTGGTAGAGCTTTCATCAACTCAACAGTATATATAGACACAAAGGAGCTTGAAATTTGTCTCTACTCACCTTGTTTTTTTTTTTCCTTCTGTACAGCTGAACAGCTATCCTACCTCTGTTCTGCATGCTCCATGGGACATTGCTCTCTGTCAGTCCTTTCTCCTACTCCTGCCCCATGGACCACAGAAGTCCCTCGGGCTAGATCTATCTATAAAGGACATCTTTCCACTGCACTAGATATTTCTCTATCTTAACCTTTCTGTTCATATTTCATGACCTCCTATGGAGATTTTGCCCAGTCCTGTGTATTTAGATAACAGCCAATAGTAGATGAAACACTCATTAACTAGACTACACAAGTCAATTTCTTAAAATAAGAATCAGA
The DNA here is from genome assembly GCF_007827085.1 of Peromyscus californicus insignis. Classification (NCBI taxonomy): domain Eukaryota; kingdom Metazoa; phylum Chordata; class Mammalia; order Rodentia; family Cricetidae; genus Peromyscus; species Peromyscus californicus. The sequence continues at coordinate 3,089,483 of NW_026294534.1, forward strand.
CTTAAGGCTAATGTGCCAGATATGACATCTGACACTATGCCCTAAACTTCATACCATATCAATTCTAATTTCCCACCATCTCTACATCAGTTAGGCTTAAATTTTATTTCAGCCACCTGTAACAACTCTCTCACTCCTGTTTGCACAAATCAACCCCATATGCACAACTACTGCTAACCCTAAAAGGAACAAGCATCCTCTGATGTTAGTTTACATTGTCAAGCTGATACAATCTAAAAATCACTTGTGAAGAGAGCCTCAATGAGGGATTGTCTACATCAAGTTGGCCTGTGGGTATATCTGTGGGTGACTGTCTTAGTTGCCTTAATTGGTGTGGGAAGATGCAGCCCAATGTGAGTGGCATCATTCCTGAGCAGGATTTTCTGATCTGTATAAATGTGGAGAAATAGAGTTGAGCACAAGCAAGCAATTTCTTCTCTCTCTTCTCTTGCAGGTGATATAACTAGCTGCCTTGGGGAGTTCCTGCCTTGACTTTCCCACAATAAGACCAAAACTCAGAATTGTAAGCTGACATAAACCTTTTCTCTCCTAAGTTACTTTTTGTCAGGGTATTTCATCACAGCGACAGAAATTAAACTAGAATAGGTCCCCAAAATGAAGTTCTTGAGCCTCAGTCCTGCACATGGTCAGAGTTCGTGAATTTGATTGGCAGAGAGCCTTGAGCTTTATGGGCAGGAGAGGTTGGCAAGGTCATAGGCATCAGTGCCTGCTAGAGAAATAATTTTTATCTACATTAGACTCAAAAAAGAATCACCAAAATATGGCCAGGGATTGATATCATGGGCACTCTAAATAAGAGCTTTCCTAGTTCTAATGTTCTAGGTGTCAGCTTCCTAGTGCAAGCTCTCACCTTTCATCTCTACCCAGAATTCTTCCCTAGCTATTGGTTATCTCACTGAAGGTATTTACATTACCAATTAGGAATGAGCCTTCTAATCCATAGCCCCTCTGCCCCTTCTCAGTGAGTAAACTTTTTGAAATGGGATCTTGATATATAGCCCAGGCTGGTCTCTGGCTCAAAATTTCCCTGCACCTGCTTCCTGGGCATTGAGGTGACTGAATGCACCCACTAGAGTATCCATACTGAAAGTCCAAATGGTGCCTAGCTGCATTCTTTTCTTATTCAGCCCATATACTAACAATAGTGTTTATCACTGGGGGAAACTGCATGTCAGACCTGTCCCTGTCCCTCCATCACTCATTCCATGCTTGTAAGTGTTCTCACTTCTCCACTGGATTATCTGGTGCTTCTCTTGGTTGCCTCTAATCAATTCTTCTATTCTTCAGTAGTTTGGAATGGCTATATTTAGTCATTTTAAAGAGTGTATTGAATCATATCAGTCCTATCTATAGCCTCACCTTTTATAAAATAAACAAGCTATAAGCACGAGAGTGTACAGAGAATCAGGACTCCAGCATGTGACTACAACCTGGCCTCATAAACTCATCAGAATGCTATCCTGTCTTCCTTGTTACTACACAGCAGCTTCAAGGCCTGTTCCCCATTAGCCAAGATTCTCAGCTGATTCTGACCCTATACAGACACTGTAGTTTCTAACTCTTTTCTCTTGCTTCAGCTAATGGAAAATATAAGTCTCTTTGTAAACACTGCTCCGAGGAAGCCTCATCTGCCCTCTGATATGTTATTTTACTTACATGCTATTTATGTTTTTTTGACATATTTCCCACCATTGATAACACTTTTCCTTTTAATTCCCTATGGGATTACATGTTAACATTCAGCCCACCCCTTAGGTTTGTGAAGGTTCAGGTAGCCATGTTTCTTTTTTTACTCCATGCAAGAAACCTGGAGCCTATCATCTATCTTCAGATACCTGGCATTTGGTTGAGCACAGAAATACCCTAACAAACCAATCCAGATATGGCAGACAACACATTTAGAAGATAAATACAAATGATAGAATTTCCTTTCCCTTGAAGAAAGAAGACAAGGTAAGACCTGCTTCTGGAGACAAATTTAACAGAAACTGTAAGGAGAAATCCACAGGCCAATAAATCTGGTCATTGCCTGCAACACAAAACTAGCAAATTCATAGTGGAAAGCTGATGCAAATGATAAGAGAGATGTATAGCAAGCAGTACTGGGCAGAAGGCTATGCCCCATAGCTTGAGAACAGGGCAAAGAGGAGAGAAAGCAGGAAGAAGAGCCCAAGTGTTGATACTGAGGAAGCAAAGGGCATCCTTTCTTGGAGTCTACCTCCCACTAAGGCTGGCGGCCACAAGCCTAATGCGTACAGCTGGAGCTGAGTATCCACTCAGTGTCTTTTCAGAGTGTCTATTATGTTCAAGGCAAAAATGACAATTCTTGCTTCCAATAATTTAAAGTCCATTAGGAAATAACACAGAGACTTCAGTAAAATCATCAATTCATGCACCTGCTTTGGGATTTCACTTGGAGTCTACAAAGTGCTTTCACATGCAGGATCTTTCACAGAAAATGTGCTCAGGACTGGAAGAGTGATAGAATCGTAATTGTGGTCTATTACAGGAAATTGCTTATCCTTAAACATAAAAATAAACACTTGAAAAGGTAAAAGCATAAGGAGGTCCACACTCCACAAGGCACCCTAATGAGGATTCAGAAATTCATTTTCACGGAAGCCATGGAGCATTAAGTTTGCTCGCTCTCTCTCTCTCTCTCTCTCTCTCTCTCTCTCTCTCTCTCTCTCTCTTTCTTTCTCTCCATATGCAGATAATATTTGGTTGGAGAAAACACTTCTGCTTCAAAAAGATTAGCTCACCCCAGAAGCGCCAAGTACCATATTTTATTCTAAGACAGACTTGGAAATCATTTTCCTTCATTGGATGAACTGTGATCTCTTGTCTGCATCCTTTCTACCTCCAGTGAAGCTATTCATTTACTAGTATAATCTCCTAACAACTCACTCAACCCCAAAAATTTAGGAAAAACAAAATGGGTATGTTAATCTTCCATGTCCTTAGAAACATCTCATGTGACTGGAGCTGAGACAGCCATGACCTATGTCCTTCTCCATCCTGCCTTATAGACAGACTTGGTTCTGTCAGGTCCAGATTCTATCCTCCACAACTATGAAACAAAGGAATGATGTTGGTGAAGGAAGGCTGATATCTCTTCTTCTCCTGAGCCACTGTACCCTGCCACAAGGTCAAATGTACCTGTGTGCCCATGTCACTTTTCAGCTGCCTATTATTTACATAAAATATCCACAAAAGGCACTGCCATTGGTGCTTTTGTTGATTAAAAATATATATTTTTCCCAACATGATTTCTCCATTTTCTTTATTTTCTAAGAATCCAGAAATTTTAGGTGCAGGTATAACCTTACTGAATTAAAAGTGTCATATGTCTTAAATGCATGAATACACAGTTTTTGATAAACACTATACATTCTGTAAATGTCTGCAATCATCAAAAATATACTAATGACACAGATATCACTAGACTCTCCCTTGAAACTCTTAACTATTTAGTTCAATTTGCTTTCTGATAATCACACCAGGCAAATAGAGAAACAACACAATTGATAATAAAAACTTAACATTGTTTAACTCCCTTTGCTTTCCAATCAAACAAGTTGGTCTGATCTTACATTTATTTAGAATAACAGAGAAAGGAAGGGAGAGAGGAATATTTAGTACATGACCTCAATGCATCTTTCTCTTTGCTCAAATACCACTTATTTTCCCTCCTGATATACTGCAGTAAAGGGCAAAATGAGGACTGTTATTCACAAAGAGGTAGAACACTGATGCTCAAAGAAGGTAATCATCTAAAAAATGTCAGCATAGAAAACAGTGCACCATGACTTCTTCAAACACAGTGTCGTCCAGCCTCAACAGACAGATCTCCTTAGCTCAAACATTTTGCTTAAATAATAAGCATGGATGCACCCGTCTACAGGCTTTGACCATTCTTGGAATACTAAAACCACAAAGTTCAGCCACATAAAACCATGCAAAATTGTAATGATAAGTCAGCAAGTTAATTAAAAAGAGAGAGAGAAATTTATCCTGTAACCCATAAGAGCAAAATTCAAGGCAAAGCTGTGATCCAACAGTTTTGCTGGAGGTTTGAAGGGACAGCTGTGTTCCACGTAAATTTGCTGACCCTCCCAAACTTCCTATCAACAAGGTCTTCTCAACCTCCCATTATTGCTGTTCAACAATTAATCAGCAGCTGTTGAAACATTATAAGCATGCATGTAATTTGGGGTAAAATTAATGATTGTCTATCTATTAAAATGCTGAGGGAAGCTTTGTTGTCCAGCCCCAGTGTGAACTTGCTGATTTATTCTTCAAATCAATTACCCTCCTGAACTCCCCAGCCTCCTGACTGTTGGCTAAGAGCCGCCCACATCCCAAGCCTCCCCTAAGGGAGCCTTGACATATTTAAGACTGAGTATGTGGCCTGGCCATGTGGTTCTATAGTGCACAGAAATATATCAGCAGAGAAAAATATAAAACATACACATACATAATGAAAGATTTTTATTTTTGTGTTCTACAGTTATCTGAAAGTAATTTTTATGAAAATCCTGACTTCAAAACATAGTTATAAAATTACATGAATTAATGACTCAACTATTAATGAAGATATAGCATGATTTATATAAAAATGAAAAACAAGCCAGCTAATGAAGCCATTTTAAGTGGGTTAACTGCTCTCTGGCAACTATGATTCTGTTTTAGGGCTTTATGTGAGTATTGTCAAAAGACCACTAGAAATTCAGTTTCTGGAAAATGGCCTCTTATCAGTGGTGTCGTTCTCAGCCTCACAGCAAGCCTGTGGATTATATTCTAAACTTCCAGTAGCCTTGACCCAGGCTGCCCTCATGTTATATAGTCCTGAGCTGGACACGGGAAACTACTCTGCTCTTCTGACACCATTAAGCAATGTGCTAGATTACTATACACTGTTTTAAGGAGTTCCTTTTACTCAACTTTTCATATTTTTACAGTTACAATTTGTAATGATGGTCCAGGAAAAATGTAATTCATGTGTGTATGTGTGTGTTCATTGTGTGGCATGTGTGTAATGGTACGTATGTATGCACTCACTAGTGAAGATGATGGCCAGAAATGTCTCATGTCTTCCTCAGTTGTTCTCCACATTATCTTTTTGAGACAATATGTCTCATTGAACCTGGAGTTCACCAATCCATCTAGACTGGCCAGGCCAACCAAGGGATCTTCCTGCTTCTGCCTTCCTAGCCCTGAGATTTCAGGTATACACCACATTCAACTTTTTATGTATGTGGTGGGGATCCAAATTCAGGTTCTCATGCATCTGTGTCAAGTACTTTACCAAGTCAGCCATCTTCTCAGTTCAAAAAGTGGTTCTTTGAGCTCAGAGACTTAGAGACTTACACAGGTGAGACACAGAGATAAATATGAATAACTAGGGTTTTGCTTATAAAACTACAGACACAGTATGGCTCTATAACTTCTTATTAACTTGGTAAAAATATGGATGAGTTTTCATATTCCCAGCTGCACAGCTCAATCCCCTAGACAACGACCATAAGGTAATTCTAAGTGAAAGTACAACTTTCCCAAGAACTTCTGGCTCTGCTACCCATTGAAATCAATAACATTGCTTTACCTGTTTGTATTGTTTCAGATTAATTATACATAAGAAAAAGTAAGAGGATGCTGAGATGGCTCAGTGGAGAAAGGTCATTGCTACCATGCCTAACAACTTGGGTTCTGCCTCCGGAGACGACACAGTAGAGAGGCAACTCTCCACATTGTCTTTTGACTTCCACATGCACACAGCGGCATACACGCTATGCTCTCCACCACATACACCAAATAAACAAAGGCAAGACATATTTTTTAAAAGAAAGTGTGGTATGCCAATACAAGCCAGCAAGAGAACACTTTGCAAACATAGTCATAGCAGAAGCAGGCTTTGCTGTGAGAGTGGGAAACACATGATTAGGACTAAATAGGGATTTTAATGGTATAAATATGTTACACACTTCCATTCTCTTTTTAATTAATTATTTTATGTGCATTAGTGTTTTGCCTGCATGTATGCCTGTGTGAGGGTATCAGATCTCCTGGAACTGGAGTTACAGACAATTGCGAGCTGCCATGTGGATGCTGGGGATCAAATCCAGGTCCTCTGAAAGGGCAGCCAGTGCTCTTAACCACTAATCCATCTCTCCAGCCCCTCCATTCTCTTCTACTATTATGAAATGCACAGGTTCTCCATCTAAGCAGTATTAATTTGTATTCTGTCAAATCATAATAACAATATTAAATAGTTGTGATTCAAAATATGTTTCTCTTCTGTGAAGCAATGTTTTTCTACATGCTACAACTGACATCTTAGCAAAAGTAGTAACAAATTAGAAAAGCTGTGTTTGTGTTGCATTAACTGTAGGCCAAAATGCATACAAAATCTTACATTTAAAGCCAAGTCACAAATATGTCATCATAGAACCATGAGACTGTAATAGACTGCAAGCTACTTTACTCATCACAAGGACTTCTATTTATTAAAAAAAAAAATCACACCATCAGAGTCACCACCAGAACACATAAACCTGTGTTCATTACTAAAAAACTCAAGGAGCAAGAGCCACTGTTCACTTTTAAGGAGCCAGCAATGCACAGCTCTTACATGATGTTGGAAACTGTCAACAACTACAGGCAGCCTTATGCCCATGCACACCTCCAGCGTGACGTGACGTCCTGCACTGTGAAATCGAGCCCAGAGAGATTATTTTGCTAATCAACACATCAAAAGTCAAGACTATAGTATGGCTATGGAAGGACAGATTTATTAATCAAATTGGATATAGGGCTAGAAATGTATTCAGTTGGTAGAGCACTAGCCTGACATGCACAAACACCTGGTTTGATCCTAGCACAACCTAAACCAGGAGTCACAGTGCAGACCTGTAATCCCTGTAATCAGAAAGTAAAGGCAGGAAAAGTGGAAGTTCAAATCTATTCTCAACTAACTGTCAAGCTTGAGGCTAACCTGTAACTACCATGATGATAATGATGATGATAGTATCATCAATATCAATGCGTAATAATAATATATGTTAGATTTCCTTCAAGGGAGTTTTTTATTTAAAAGTAGATTATAAATGATACCAACAACACATCCATACAATTTTTTTAAAAAAGTAAAGTCATGCCTGGAAACTGAGGCAGGGGGATAGAGGACCCAGGACCTCTGGTCTGTATTAGATAGTTCCAGATCAACCTGGTTCATAGAGTAAGACCTTGTCTCAAGACAAATCACAAATGTAGGAAAACAAACCCAAAATCACGTGGCACATGGTTAAGTGTACATATATTGGCAGGATTGAATTTTTAATTTTTCCTAAATTTAAACTTTTAGTTGGCTAGCATGAATTTCTATCTTGAGTGGGGAAAAATGGCTCTTACTGATAACTTACAAATTCTTCATTCCAATTAGAAAAAAATAGATTCCTCAAGTGTTCTAGTTTTTGCTTCCCATGAAAGAATGTTTCTGGGTTTTATAAATACCTACTTGTTGGCTAGCACTGTAGTCATTCCCTTATAATTCATTTTAATTTTTCTTCATATTTTATCTACAGAAAAATAAACTGACTGAAGTCAAATGTGTTTACACTGATGGTTGGTTTACACGACAAAGTGACAGAGGAGCTTGATTTATTACGGTATTACAAACACTTGGAAAAGCCGCAGAGATGGCCACATAAAGCAATATGCATGTTCATCTCCTGTGTGTGTGCAGACATCCGTGCTCACACACATACTCACACACATCTCTTGAATGCATCTTAAAGAAGACATCGCACGTGCAACTGAAATGCCATTTGACAATGATCTCAGTCTTTAAGCCCTCTATTAACAATCAAAGTTCCATTCTTCCCTTCCCTTTTTTCAGCTTGCCTTTTTGTGCACTAAGAATGACATAGTCCCTCAATCTTCTTCATTCTCCCCCAGCACAATCTTCCCTCCATCTGACTAATGTTATTAGTCAAAAGTGCATAAGTAAACAGTGGGGGATGGGACTCACCAGGAAATGCAAATTCTACAAATTCTCAGAGCTAAATTCTGTCTGAGATAAACAAGTAACCAAGAGTTACAGCTGCCATCACCAGAAAAAAGGAGGCAGCATGTGAGAGGAAATGCTTCCAGGTTGTATTTTTATTTTGAACATAACACTACAAAGTGATAGAAATTATAGCTTCCTGTGAAGAAGGGTTGTACTCTCTCTGCTTTCCTGCTGAGTTGGGTCATGACCTCAGAAAAGTCATTGAACTGCTTTGTGACTCAACTTCTCAGATGTTAAATTGGCAGAAACCCCACCTGACATCTTCCCATCAACAGCACAATGAATATTACAGAGAAATTTTGAGGAAAGACACTCTTGATCCCAGATTCAAAGGAGTGTTGTGCTGTCCCAGTGTGATTAGCATGCTCTCAGCACTGTGCCAAGATGCTTCCAGTCCATCCATCAGGGCAGAAGAGACAGGAGCCTTTTCGTTCACAGACCAAGAGAACCATTAACATTTTTATTAATTCAAGTCAATCTTGCAGTATCTGTATTTGGTTACTAAACTCCTGCCTTTCCTTGTTCACGTATTCAATTTAACCTTCACAATCTGCAACCATCCACTCACAAGGGACCAGTACACTGTCTAAAAATAATATTGTATGAAATCACCATTTTGGGACCTGCAAGATGGTTCAGCAAGTAAAGGCCTTGCCATCAAGCCTCTTCAGGCTTGAGTTCAAGTTCCCAGAACACACATGGTTGAAGGCAAGAACTGAATCCCACAAGTAGTGTTCTGTCCTCACAACTACACAATGTCATGGGCATTCACATACACAACCAAACAAAGCCAATAAATAGATGGATGATCGATAGAAAGATTAGATAGACAGACAGACAGATAGGTAGATAGATAGATAGATAGACAGATAGATAGATAGATATAAAGAAAACTTTAATGACCATTCTGTTCATTCCTTTAATGAATATTTCACAATTAACAAAAATTTAGTAAAGTCACAGTTTTTTTTCCTCCCTATTTGCTGTATAGATTCACTTCCTTAGAACAGACTGAGAAAACAAATAAACCCCACCAGTGTGCACATGTTTGCTGGTCCTGGGCTGTGACAGAGTAAGCACTGTGGTCTGCATTCTTGTGTTACCCAAAATTCAACTTTTCAAATCTAGTTACCAACATGATAATATTCAGAGGTGGGGGGTCTTTGTGGTGCTCAGAGCATAAAGACAGAGCTTTGATGTGTGGAATGCATGCCCTAAAAAGGAAGACACAGGAGCAACCTCATCCCTTCTTTTTCCCTGGTAGTTCAGTGTGGCATGGCACCATCTAGGAATAGGAAGCCAGGCCTTATCACATATAGACCCTACTGGTTTCTTGATCTTGAGTGCCTAGCCTCTGGAATTGTACAAAATAAGTCCCTGATGATAACACCAGTAGTACAGACACTGAGATCGACAATTAATAAATGAGACCTCCTGAAACTGAAAAGCTTCTACAAGGCAAGGACACGATCAATAAGACAAAATGCCAGGCTACAGAATGGGAAAAGATCTTCACCAACCCCACATCTGACAGAGGGCTGATCTCCAAAATATATAAGGAATCCAAGAAACTAGATATCAAAATACCAAATAATCCATTTTAAAAACGGGGTACAGATCTAAGCAGAGAATTCTCAACAGAAGAAACTCAAATGGCCAAAAGACATTTAAGGAATTGTTCAACATCCTTAGTCATCAGGGAAATGCAAATCAAAACAACTCTGAGATACCATCTCACACCTGTCAGAATGGCTAAGATCAAAAACACTGATGACAGCTTATATTGGAGAGGATGTGGAGCAAAGGGAACACTCCTCCACTGCTGGTGGGAGTGCAAACTTGTACAACCACTTTAGAAATCAGTATGGTGGTTTCTCAGAAAATTGGAAATCAGTCTACCTCAAGACCCAACAATACCACTCTTGTGCATGTACCCAAGGAATGCTCAACCATACCACAAGGACACTTGCTCAACTATGTTCACAGCAGCACTATTTGTAATAGCCAGAATCTGGAAACAACCTAGATGTCCCTCAACTGAAGAAAAGACAAAGAAAATGTGGTACATTTACATAACAGAGTATTACTCAGCTGTTAAAAAAAAAATAACAACATCATGAAATTCGCAGGCAAATGGATGGAACTAGAAAAAAATCATCCTGAGTGAGGTAACCCAGACCCAGAAAGATAAGCATGGTGTGTCCTCACTCACAAGTTGATATTAGATATAACGCAAACAATAACCGGGCTACAATCCACAGCCCCAGAGAAGCTAGGTAATAAGAAGGACTCTAAGAGGGATACATGGATCATTCTGGAAAGGGGAAATAAATGAGATCTCCTGGGTAAACTGTGGGTGGGGAGGAGGAGTAAAGGGGAGGGCATGGGGATGGGAACATGAGGGATCTGGATGGGGAGTTGGGGGGTGAGATGGAGAGGGAGAGCAATGAAAGAGATATCTTGATAGATGGGGCCATTATGGGATTAGGGAGAAACCTGGTGCTAGAGAAACCTCCAAGAATCCACAAGGATGACCCCAGTTAAGACTCCTATCAATAATGGAAAAGGTGCCCGAACTGGCCTTCTCCTGTAGTCAGATTGGTGAATACCCTAATTGTCATCACAGAACCTTTGTCCAGTAACTGATGGAAGCAGATGCAGAGATCCACAGCCAAGCACTGGGCTGAGCTCCGGGAGATAAGTTGAAGAGAGAAGAGGCATTACATGAGCAAGGTGGGTCAATATCATGACAGAGAAACCCACAGAGACAGGTAACCTGAGCTCATGGGAGCTCAGGGACTCTGGACCCACAGTTGGGAAACCTGCATGGAACCGAACTAGACCCTTTGCATGTGGGTGACAGTTGTGTAGCTTGGTCTGTTTGTGGGGCCCCTAGAAATGGGACCAGAATCTGTCCCTGGTGCATGAACTGGCTTTTTGGAACTTATTCCCTATGGTTGGATGCTTTGCTCAGCCTTGATGCAGTGGGGAGGATTTTGGTCCTGCCTCAACTTGATATGCCAGACTTTGTTGACTCCCATAGGAGGCCTTACCCTTTCAGAAGAGTGGATGAGGTATGGTGTAGAAAGGAGGTATGGGAAAGGAAAAGGGAAGAGAGGAGGGAGGGGAAACTGCAGTTGGTATGTAAAATAAATTTTAAAAATTAATTAAAAAAACAAATAAACAAACAAACAAAAATATATCCCTGATGGTTCTGAATTGCCTGGAGGTAAACCCTAAAAAATTCCTGAGATGATTTTCTCTGACATAACTAGAAAAGGAAAAGGACAAACAGGGAGGTTCCAGCAAACTGAACATTCTTGACTGACTTTATCACCATGAGTCATCAAAAACAGACTTGCCTTGCTATCTCCGTTGTTTAAAACCCTGAATAACACACTGCAGTATCAGCACTTAATGTATAATACATTATCTCCTCCAAGAAGAATTCACAGGCCACAAAAACCATTAAGCCAAGCTCTTCAAATCTCTGCAGTAAAATGTGGGTTAAAAGCTTTGAATCTTCATAGTCTGGTGAAGTCTGGTCACAAATGGTGACCAAGCCATTTGTAAGTGATTTAATGCATACTTCTGAGAATCCAAGGTCAAGCGTATAATTCAAGCAAGGTAGCCCCCACTAGAAATGAATGAACAAACCCCTCAAACCTCAAGAAGCCCAGTTCTTGGACTTTCTTTAAATTCAAGTTTTATCAAATACATTTTATACTCCCTTCCATTAAATCAATACCCATCTGGAAGTAGTCTGCCAGTTATTAAAAGACACACTCATGTGACAAGATATGATCTCTGCTCTCAAAGTGCCATGTCATGTCTTAGTACCCAAATCAAGTATATGCAGTACAGAGTCTAGCAGGTACTATTAAACTACTAGCAATAAATATTTACACAACATGAAATATAGGCACTAAATATTGAAGAAAGAAAAACTGTGTTGACTAAATGCCTACAGCACAAGGAAAACATTTCTGATTTTCAACATGAGGAAAACTTGACATAGAAAAGTTTAAACTTGAGAGAATGGCAAGTGCATTCTTGGTGTATGGAACAGGGTAGGTGAGAACATGGAGATGAAGTAAGAATGTAGGACCTCTGGGAGAGAAGAGGTGAGCACCTGGGACTTCAGGGCCTGGCAGGATGTGGTACCCAAAGGACTTTCTCTAGATGACCACACATTCTCTGCCAAATACATCAATATTGGGGTTTCCGTGGCTGCTCAACCCTGCATTGACTTTAAATTCCCCCTACAGGTGTTTGAGCCGATTTAGCAATTGTATTCTCTATTGCTTTACATTGAGTTTGAAATCACCTAAAACCCATGCATTTTCCTCTCAGCCAATGTTGAGCTTGATCACTCCTGAATTTTTGTCGACTATTTCTTAACTTAAATGCAGAACCCAATGCTGCCAATACGTTTCATTCCTGTTGTTATGGTGATCTGTTATTTTAATTTGCCAAATTTTTCTTTGAACCCTGACTTTGTCATTCTCAATAATAGCTATTCCTCCATGCATTAATAATAGCAAAAATTATAATTACAGCACACAGTTTTGAGAGAATCAAAGGATTGGGCCCGATGGGTTGACAGTGGAGACCTTTAGCCAAGCTGACTATGCTCCATCAATCAACACGTTTTAAGTATTAACTTGATGAGCTATTCATCCACATAATTATTATACAATCTGTGTTTCTTTAACTTCTGTACAAGTTCATGAGATATTTTTGAATTTCTTGTTTGAAATTAAAACTCACTATCTCACTGCCACTCCATAAATAGCTAAGCCTATATTCTGTGGATGGAACATGTTCTCTGAATACAACATATATATGCTCAATGGTCTTACACGTTTTTATTGAGTCGTTATCCTTCAATTTAACTTACTTTTTATCAAATACACAAATGAATTCTTTCCTGTTGTCTAGAATAAATTTTGGAGTTACCTGCAATGTGTTATTGCCAGTTTGTGCACACTCATCAAGAGACTACTGGAACATCTCTTCCCAGTTCCATGGTCAATGACTCATTGACAGGTTAAATCATCCTGGTAGGAAAGTTTGCTCCATGACCACCAGCAAATGGCAGATCTTGTGGGTTGTTGGGACTATTAAAAAAAAACTTGTTGTTGAAAACTTTTACTAAAATAAGATATTCCTAAAGGTCTGCTAAGGTTCACAGCTTTTGGCAATTCACCACTGTCATTACATATGTGTCACATGCATCTTATATGACCTAGAGACCTCCAAGACATTTGAGCCACAAGTGGGGAAAAAGAATTGAAGCATAAGGAACACAAAAGAGCCAGAGGCTCCATTTGGGAACCAACATGTCACCAATGTGGTTCCTAGATGATAATGGAAACAGATAGGATAATGTGTAGGATGGGAAGAGCAACGTCCTGAGAACCAAACCTTGTGTGGCACCTGCTTTGAAAGAGCAGGGCCTGGGAGCCTCTGTAGAAAATTAAGAACTCCTTGAGCCAGGGAGAACCAGCCTGAAGCTACCAGTTCCTGACCATAAGCTTAAGCAGAGCACAAGGCAGCCCTGGGTGATTCAGACTACAATGATCTCCAGTGGTGTGCAGGAACCATCTAATGCAGCAAGCAATTAAAGAATCAGTGTAATTCCAGCCTAGAGATCATATTTGTTTGATATATCCCAATATGTAATCGGATTTAACTATGTTTTTTACATTTTGGAATCCATTTTCTTTTTTCTCTACTGTAAGGGATCTGGAAATAAATCACCTGTGTGTTCTTGCCCTTACCTTCCTTGTCATGTCCGAATTCATACAGCATCACTGTATTAGTTCCTTCCTATCAATGTAATAGACTACCCCAACACAACGCTGCTGAAATGGCTCTGCAGTTAACAGCACCTGCCACTCTGGCAGAGGACCCACAGCAGGCAACTCACAACTGCCTATAACTCCAGCTTCATGGGATCTTTTATGGGCACCAGGCATGCCAGTGATATATGTACATACATGTAAGCAAATACAAATACACATAAAATAAAAAATAAACCCTAAAAATAAAAATACCCTGATAAAAACAACTTAAAAAATAGTTTGCTTTGGCTTACAGTTCCAAAGGGGATACAGTCAGTCATCATAGAGAATGAGCGTGAGGCCAGCCTAACCATCAAGAAGTGATCACACACTTTATCCACACATGGGAAGCAGAGAGAGAGAACAACATGTAGGACCGGGCTCTAAAATCTGAATCCCAGTGACACACTCCCTCTAGGAAGGTTTCACCTCCTAAAGGTTCCATAACCTTCCCAAAGAGTACCACCAACTGGGGACTGACTACTCAAATGTGTGAGCCTGTAGGAAACATTTCACATTCAAACCAAAATAACCACTCATGAGTATGGTGTTATCTTTTCTAAGTACAGTGACTGAAGAACATTCATAGATAATCAACACCAGTAATTCCTCCGAATTTGCTTTTCCAAACTACTGAGATCACTCCATACCACAGTACTGTGCATTTGGCTACCTCACTTTCAAAATTACAGATGCTGTACCAGTCTCCATGGAATTTATGAGTATTGAGAATGATTTGACACTACCAATGAACCTCGTGGTCTGTCAAATAGTGAATTGGAAAATATAAAATATTTTTGTAACTCCAGAATTTTTTATTTTGCTTTTCAACTAAAACTATACATAGTAAGCTAATGAAAAATTTGTAACTACTGTACGAACTGTCATAAAACTTAATACTTTTAAATATTTTATAAACACAATGGCCTCCCAAGTAATTTCTTTTGTGTGTGTGTGTGTGTGTGTGTGTGTGTGTGTGTGTGTGTGTGTATGTGTTTTCAGCACAGGGTTTCTCTGTGTAACAATCCTGGCTGTCCTGGTATCTGCTTTTTAGACCAGGCTAGCCTCAGAGATCCACTGTCTCTGCCTCCTGAACGCTGGGATTAAAGGCGTGCACTACCACCACTGGCCCAAGCAATTGCTTTAGTTCATATGCCTCTTGTATTTCTCACTGCTTTCTATAGCTTTGAATTCAGAGTTCTCAAGAGGTAGGTTATAGTACATTTATTTTTTCTCATTCTGTTTTTCTGTATTATCCAAGTTTTTTCACAATTCACAAATGGAAGATGTTAATTTTTTAAAAACATCTGGTCCACAAAAATGAGAACTAGATTTTACATAAACAAGAGTTTTCATTCAGAACAACATTGTATCAATTTGCTTCATTTTGACAACAATTCAGTTAAGAGAAAGCATGCATGATCAGGTAAATGATGGAGTTTACTGGTCAGGTCACAGTAATTAGAGATGTCACCTTTAATATTATTTAATTAGTTAAAAATTGACTAAAATTTAATTTCATTTTAAAAGTTGATAATATCAAGAGTGATGATGTGTCCCATATCACAAGCAGATACATCTTCATCACAAATAAGATAAACCCCAGGACCCTAAAGGCTTGCCAAATCATGAGGGGGTCCGCAGACCAATTTCTCAACCTCATGCCATCTCTGAACAGCTTAGGAACCACTTCAAACTGAGTCTCCCATTTGTGTGCCATGGAGGACTCCAGCCTGCAGAGCAGGCAGCGCATGGGACGTGACTGCTTTCCCTTTCATGATTGATCTCTTCTTTTGCTTGCTCGAAAATACATTAGTCATTTCTGCCAACAAAAGCATCCTTCCAGCAACAGATGTTATGGCATAAAGAGAGACTTGTACATGCTGGTATAAATAACAAAGGTGTTAGCTGGAATTAAAAGTAGACATTTCATATATATATATATATATATATATATATATATATATATGTCTTCCGTGATTATTGAGTGAGTGTAAAAATCCGCTATAAATAAATTTTACATAAACAACATGTTTAAGGAACACTGGAAAGTTTGACTAAGAAAGAAAATTTATCTTCAAATTGATGACTATTTTGTTCACCCTAAACAGAGTTTACATGACTGCTATACATAAACATACTCTAAGATATTCATTAATCACCAGCTTTGAACTAAATCCCCACTTGAAGAAAGCACATGTGCTTCTGGGTGTGATTTTTTATAAACACCGATGCCTTAACCCCTTCACACACTAGGGAGTTAGTGATGACTGCCTCTCAAATCACCTCCCAGATGGAGACATCATGAGGAAGGCTGTTTGTCGTAGCAGCAGCGTCCTGGAGACTGCACAAAGTGAGTGTGTAAGCCAGCCAATGCCCGGTCACGCTGCTGTGTCCTATACATCTCCCTCCACCCACTGGCTATCAGCTCTTTGTTGACACTTTTGAAGGGTTCTAGGAAAGCAGCATTGCCAACTGTGACAGACCATGAATTCTAGATTAATGAGCCTCTTAGCCATCCATGACATAGACTTAGAGGGCAGAGCCTCTAGAAACTGGATGGAGAAATGTGATTCCCTGGCATCGGAAGTCCCTTCTCTTGGGTATTTTTTGAAGCTTTTGGGAGGTATATCTGAGTCTGGTGCTAAGAACAAGCAAGCAAGAAAGCACCCACCCTGCACAGAGCATGGTTCAAAGCCTAGGACTTTCTCAGAGGTAGATGGTCCTGCATCATCAACATGTGTGTCTGCACTTTGGGTTCCTCTCCTGTAAATAGGGATCTGCCTACTCCATGTGATTGTTAAGAATAGTTGGTGCATTAATATTTGTGGAAGACTTGGAAATATATCACAGGGATTTATTTGGGGAAATCTAACTAGAAGGTGCCTGCATGGAATGAGGAGTACTTTCATGCATGTTCCTTAGTTTCATAGCCTGAACAAATACATGAGCATAGGATTCTTAACCCCATTTGATAGATAAGGAATCTGAGGCTTATGAGGTTAACCACCCTGCCAACCAAAAGTTCTGTAATAGGCCCACAATTGTCTGTGGCTGACGGAAAGTGTTCCAAGCCCTCGTTAAATCAAGCTTGATTAATGGTGAGAGGATCAACTGCCAAGCTACTAATTAAAATATTCACCAGGGTAATTGTACACTTGGATCCCATGTTGCTCCAAGATGCATTTGGAGAAGCTGATAGAAAAAAAACAGCAACAAAAAACAAACAAACAAATTTTTAAAACCTGTAAATAGATGAAGAAAAAGAAAAGATTTTCTATGTTTTTAAGGTGTCACATGCTAAAACTAACCAATAGTTTTTCATATTTGCAGGCTATCACCACTTTGGGTTCTCATATAATTAAAGGTGTCCTATTGGTAGAGAAATGTATCCATCAAAAATTTTCATAACTGCCAAAGACACAAATGCCCACCTCAGAGTTCCTGACCACCCTTGGCTATGAACTTGCTTGGACTCTTATCTCATTATCCAGGAAGAGAAGAAAGACTTACAAAGAAATGCCTTTGGTTAAATTATTTTAATTGTGGGGATAAGACAAGTCTTCTCAAAGCCTGCTCTGTGAACATGCACACGTCCGTAGGGAAGGTGTGCCAAGAGTGAGACACCAGAAACGTTCATGTCTGGAACACAGCCACTAGCTGAGCTAACAGCAAGGTAGCATGTCCTGGAACAGCTGGTGCCTCATCAGACGATGCCACCACTGCCTCCTGACCACGGTATTTCCGAGTCAGGTTGTGTGAACACGAGGAAGGTAGCACTTCCTTGCTCATCTCTGGAGGCTTGGCAATCCAACATCACCTGCTGTCTGGAAGTAACTCAGCAAATTCTTGAATTAGTAGAATTAAATGAAGATTGGCAGGCTAGGTAGATGAATGCAAAGATGGATGGGGGCCATGCAGGTCATAGACTAGTTTAATATAAAGCACTGTTCATATTTAAAGGTCTGCATTAATGCCTTGGAATATAATGCAAAACAAAAAAATGAGCAAAAATACATTTCAGTATAGCCTATACACTAGAGGCAAGAATGAACTATAGAAATGGATTTCTCTATCTCAATGTTTTGAACACAGTGTCAAATTGAGAGGGGGGGAGATAGAGAAGGAACAATAAATAGATTATACATACTTACGATTTGGATATGAAGTGTCTGCCCAAAGATTCATGTATTGAAGATTTATTTCCTGATTCAGATGGTGTACAGAGACTGTGTGTTTGGGAAGTGCTTAGAGAGAGAGGGTTTTCACTTTTATGAATGGGTTGATTCACTCCTGGATACCCATTTTGGACAGACTATTGACAGGTGGCTGAACTCTAAAAGGTGGGCTCTGGTGAGTGGTAGCAGGTCGCTGGGAGTGTGCCTTCAGGGGATATATCTTGCCCCCCAGCCCCTTCCCTGTCCCCTTTCTCTGCATATTGGCTATCGTGTTGAAAACAAATTCTTCTGTCCTTTCTTCTCTCTGCCATGGCACTGAGCCTCACCAGGGGCCATCATAACAGTGCCAGCTGACCATGGCAGGAACTCAGGCTTCATCCAGCCTCAGTTCAACCCCAATTCTCCTGACCAATAAGCTTCACACTGTATTTAAGCCTGTCTTTCAAAAATATGCAAAGAATACAAATTTTAAAATCTCAAAAGTGCTCTTTGTCTTACCAATTCAGAAGAGGCCCACCAGTCTCTCTCATGCTTTGTGGTTCCTTCCCTTTTCCAATTTCATGTCTGTACACCTTTTTGTTGGTGCTGTTTTGCTTTATTAGCTGCTTTAGGATATAATGATATCAAAACTCTTCAGGAAAAGTTGAGGACTTTGTGACCTATTCTGAAAAAGTAGAAATTATGGAAGAATGAAATCCAATTCCAGTTCACCTGGCCTACCTTCACTATTTTGGTGACACCACAGAATGCTATCCCTTTCCTGGAGGTGGCATACAGCAGACCTAGCCACAGATAACCACTGAGGGAAGTATGCTAGTTGGATTTTGTCAGTTTGATACAGATTTAGACGTATCTCCATGAGGAACCTCAATTGAGAAAATGCCTCCTTCAGATTGACTGTAGGCTGGTGTATGGGGACTTTTCTTGACTGACAATTCATAATTAATATGGTTGGCACCAGTCCACCATGTCACCCCTGGCCAAGTGGATCTGGAGTGTATAAGAAAGAAAACTGAGCGAGCCAGAAGAAGCAAATCAGTAGATAGCATTCCCTCACGGTCTCTGCTTAAGTTCTTGCCTCCAGGTCCTGTCTGACTTGAGTTCCTGGCTTGACGTCCCTCAGTGACGGACTGGAAGCATAAGCTGAAATAAACCCTTTCCTCCCAAGTTGTTTTGGCCATTGTCTTTGTCACAGCAATAGAAATCCAATTAAGACAGGGCAGCCTCTGCCTTGGGTTGAACTTTACCTCCTGAAATTTTTCCGACTCATCAATTCTGGTAAAACTGGTCATACCTCAGTGGGGACAGCTGTGCCACAGAGTCCTCACCACTGTCTCATTGTCCTGTTTTTCCTGCCTTTTATATCCCATGTCTCCCATACACTCGTGTGACTGGACAATTGGTTCCAGCTATACACACTGTTTTGAAAGCTATAACGTTTGGGAGGTGGAGCCTCACTATAGAGAGCTGAGGGTAGGGCTGGGACTTACATCCCCAGTGCCTGCTTGCATCCTGCAGGTGCAGACAGCACAGGTACTGTGTGTGTGTGTGTGTGTGTGTGTGTGTGTGTGTGTGTGTGTGTGTGTGTGTATACATGTGTGTGTACACGTGTGTGTGTGTGTGTATATGTGTGTGTGTACACGTGCCCAGTAGCTTCATGCCCCTACTGCTGTACTTTCCCCGTCACAAGTGGATTGTGTCCCTTCTTAAACTCAAAGCCAAAAGAAGCTCTCCTTTCTGAAGTTGTCAAGTGTTTTGTCACAGCAATAATAACGAATATAAATACACACACATGCGCACACACACACACACTAAAAGTAATAACACTTGATAATGATTATCTTTGGAGGTAAAAGTTTTGTTTTAGCTAAAGTATACTGAATAGTCATATCCTGGTATAACATTCTAAAATTTAAGAGTAGCGTAGCACAGCCATGGGCTTACCATGAAGGACTCTGCTCCATTAACAGGAACGTGAGTGCTGATGGAGCCTGATGGACTTATCAGTGGTTCTAAACTTGGCTGCACAGTCTCATTCTTCTACAGACACGAAGGCAGGGAGGGTGGGGCCCTGTAGGCTCCACAGTGAAAATAAATGTGCTATCCAATGCAAGCTTTTGACTGTGAGGAGGAGGCTACCTGGCTAAATCCTCAGCACCTTCTGCTCACTGTTGCTGTGAATGTAAACTGTCCTTAACAAGGATGATTAAAGAGAAAATGACTAAGTTGGGGAGATGGCTCTGTGCATAAGAATGCTTACACTGTAAGCATGAGGACCTGGGTTCCACATCCCAGCATCCACCTAAGATGTCTGCCTATAATCCCAACATGGCGTTGGAGGAATGGGTGGGTACCAACAGCTCCCTGGACAGTCAGCCTTGCCAAAATGGTATGCTACCAGTTCAGTAAGAGGTGATATCTCAAGAAAATAAGGAGGAACTGAGGAAGACGGATGTAGGGGTGGTTGCCTGTGCTTTACCCTGAAGCAATGCCCCTAGGGAGGCAGCAGGTACTTAGCAGTACTTAACTGCTAAGTACCTGCTGCCTCCAGACACTTGCTATCCTGCTCTGATCTCTGAATTCACATGCCCTACACACACACACACACACACACACACACACACACACACACACACACACACACAGAGAGAGAGACAGAGACAGAGAGAGAGAATAAATAAGTAATAATGACTAAGATCCAACTCCGAGGCCCAGGCAATTTAATCTAATTTGTGTTACTTGTGACACAGAGGCGGGATTTTTGAGTGTACCCAAATGATTCTGTGTTGTGCTGGGTGACTCTGCTGTCAGTGGCCAGGGATAACTCTAGCTGGTTTTTCTGTCTGAAGAACAGAGGTATTCCCCTGCAGCCATTCAAGTATCTAGATCAAGAGCCAACGTCTGAGGGGCTAGGGAGAGCTCAGTCAGGAATTTGCTGCCATGAAGTCTTTGAAGACCCAAGTTCAAATTCCCAAAACCGACATAAAAGACACACTCAGCAGTGCTTATCTATAACTCAGTGTTGGAAAACGGGGTGGGGAAAATGGGTCCCTAGAGCTTCTGGGCTGGCCAGCCTAACCTACTGGTGAGCTCCAGGTTCAGATAGAAGACTGCATCTCACAAGATAAGGTAGAAAACAAACAAGGAAAAGCCCAGACATGAGCCTCTAGCTTCCACATGCATGTGAACGCACACACAAACATACACAAATAATAATGATATTAAATAAATAAATAATGTAAGAAAATATTAAAGAGTGTGAAGAAAAAAATTTCCACTGTCTAGAAAGTTGCTCTCACCTGTGTGTACGTGTACGTGGGTGTGTGGTGTGTGTGTGTGTGTGTGTGCACGCGCACAGGTGTCCTCATTAGTAGGCCAGAGGTTAGCATCACATGTAGCTTCCTGTGTGTAGCTCTTTGTTTTTTGAAACAGGGTCTCTCATTAGACCTGAAGCAAAGGGTTCAGCTAGGCTGGCTGGCCAGCAAACACCAGAGCTTCCCTGTTTCTGTCTCCACGGGTAGATATGGTTATGAAATAGAGTCTGGGAAAACTTTGTGCTATTGATGCAGCACCTAATATGAACACCTGTCTTCTATTTTCTGGGCTCTGCTACTTGCCTGATATGGCCAACAAATTACCTTATTTGGTTTTAGTTCCATTCACATGTCTGAACTACACATTGCTCTTTGGAATATGGCAAAGAGCTGAGAATCCTTGGGAGGTGACAGTCACTAATCGGGGAATTCAATTACAAATCATTCTATGTAGTTGTTGGTTTGATGATGACAGTTGGATGGCATTATTTCTAAATCAGAATATCAAAGGCATTAGAAATATAAGCGTATTTTAAGATTAGGGTAATAATCATGAGAAATTAGGTGTATACTCTCTGACAACATTCTTACAGGTGGCATGAAAAATGCACTTGACCTTAAGGTAAAATTTTTCCAAGGCCGCAATTGGTTAATGGATAATTAGATTGATTAAGCCTATATATATGCACAGAATGCCTCTACTAAATATTCATCCATCTAGTTTTATAAATATAACTCTAAGTGGCTTTAGATTAGTTCCTTTATCCTGTTTGACGTGGCAGATAAATCATAAAATGTTCCTGAAAGCTACAGGCATTTTGTAATCACCCCCAAGCAATTCCCTGTAATGCTACTGTTATTTTGTGTCGTTGCTGAACCCAGTTCTTATTTTTGGTCTTCTACCTGAAGAATTCTAATCTCTCTTGTCATAAAAAAGAAAACGTTGGGGATTTCTTAGTAATTTTCCTCAAAGATATTTCCCTAGGTTGTATCATGCAGAAAAGTAATTATGACGCATATTGTTTAATTGTAAATCCATGTTTTGTGTTGAAATTATAACTTGAAAAGGGAGTTAAAATAAAGAAAAAGTAATCCCTCTTCTAGGGGAGTAGCAAAACTATGTTGATCTGAGATCTAAATGGTTTTTGTTTCTGACTGTTTCTGTTCCAGCTGCATAGATAAAGAATAACTATAAAAACTGTCCCAAACTCTCTTGGTTCTTTTTTATTCACAATGATCCAATTTTTATGATTTCTAGGGTCAGAGGATGAAGCCTCCAATGGATGAGACACAATAAGACCTTGGCTATAATCAACAAAATATGAAGGAGAACAATAAGGAAAGAAGGGAGGGAGGGAGGGAGGGAAGGAAGGAGGAGGGAGGGAGGATAATCTCTTCATGAATGCAACTAAGAATAACCACATGATCCCAAGGGGCAGGGGTCTATCATAAACTTTCTGCCTTAACACTCAGCTGTTCTTATCTACTATGTGGCAGTTAATGCCATTAATACCTTCTAAATTCACAGGGGGAAACTGTTGAAAAAGATGACAATATTTCAAATACATGAAAGAAAATGAACAAGAATGTAACTTTGGTTATATCAGCAGTATATTTGTAGAAAGAAAAGTATTGCTTAAGCCTTGTCAACTCAGAAGTAATTTTTAAAATATGCTTCTTAATGGTCCTACAATATGGTCCCATATATATCACATTCATGCTGTAGGAGAAAATATGAGAAGATAAAGCTGTATAGTAAAAAGATACACATAATTATACAGTTGCTGACTTATGATGATCCAGCTTACATTGTTTGAGGCCTTATCGATGGTGTATAGATGATCTTAAAAGTTTTGCTCTTCTCCCAGGCTATCCATCTGCAATAAGACTCTCCGTTGCAATGCTGAGCAATGCTGAGCAACCTGTATTATAAAGACAAATAGTCCACGCTCTGTAGTATACTGTGTTGCTGAGCTGTGAGGTTCTGTAGGTTAAAAGTACCAAGTACATTTCTAGATTACTTTATTTTCAACCTATGGAACATTTCCTGAGATAAAACAGAGCACCAAAAATATCATAATGGTTTTCACTTGGGATAGCATACCCCTAAATCCTTGGGGGCAGAATGCAATGATTAAAACACTCTCTGAGATGGCATATCTTCAGAAGGGATCAAATAAACTTGACCACTAAATCCAGAAAGTAGAATTAACTCAATGAAAGAACCACATCTTTCAGATGGGAAAATATGACTGTGTCCTGTCGCTTCTTGAAATTTTAATATAAAAAATAGACAACTAAAGCATGCAGAAGACCTAATTCTAAATCTAGTCAGCCATCAACTCTGTAAACAGACTTAGCCTTGTGATTATTTTGTTGCTAAAACTGTCACAAAACTGTTGGGAGAGTAGATTGTGAATAAAAATTAAGTAAATTTTTCATTAAAAACCTGAAACTTTCCCCTTTGGAGACAATTACTAAAGTCTGTTAAAAAGTGTGCCGTTATAAAATAATACTAGAGGGAATACAAACTAGCACAACATTTGCCAGTAGACGGACATCTAACAGCAGCCACCAAAATCATGAATGCACCTATCTTTTGCTTCAGTTATCTCAAACCTAACATCATGCTTGCACGGAAGCAAAATCAAGACTATGCCTGGCAACCCAAGTTCAAGCCCAGAACCCACATAAAACTGGAAGAAGAGATCAAGTTCATCACGAACAACTGTTCACTAACTTCTGCACACATGCAGTGGCATGCATACCTACACATACACATCATGAATAGACATACAATGAAAAATTAAAATGTCATTTAGCAACAGTCAATAGCTGTGTAAAATATAAAAAGTCCACACAAGTTAATAAAACTCAGTTGTTAGATGTTGACCTAAATTTCCAGCCAAGATGATGCAAAAATGCATGTTTTTCTATTTGAATCAACAACAGTAAAAATAGATAAGGCACATATCTGGCCAAACAACAGATGCCAGGAAACACATATGTGGAGTAAAAGAGTCTAAAATTGATTAGCTTGTTGGCTTGACCAGCCCACAAATATAGGGAAATTATCCCAGGTATTTTGGACCTGGAATTTCCCCAAATGTTTTGTGTTAAAAGCTTAGTCCCCAAGCTGGTGCTAATAGGGAGGTAAGACAACCTTTAGAGGGCAAGACGTAGTGGGAAGTCTTCAGGCTGTAGAGGGATAGGGTAAGGAAGGACTATAGGACTCAAGTCTCTTCCCCTTTAAATCTCACTTCCCAGTCACAGGGCAGGCCATTTCATTCAGCCAGGACATTCTACCTCCCTGATAGATGCCCCAAAGAAATATGCCCATCCAATAATGGGATGGACAGGTCAAGGACACAATTCTGAGGCAGAGCAAAGCATTACTTTGTATCAGTTAATTTTCTCAGGTATTTCTTTTTTGGGGGGCAGGGAGGGTTCGAGACAGGGTTTCTCTGTGTAGTTTTGGTGCCTGTCCTGGATCTCACTCTGTAGACCAGGCTGGCCTCAAACTCACAGAGATCCACCTGGCTCTGCCTCCCAAGTGCTGGGATTAAAGGCGTGCCCCACCACTGCCCGGCCAGATATTTCTTATAGAAATTAAAAACTGACTAACATAAAACCACCTAGAATAGTTGTTAGTACCAGAGTCAAGCATGGGCACAGGGCCAAAAAAACCTGACTGCTGCCTGTAGAATGGTAAACCTCATGATTGACAGCAGAAGACTGAAGAACGTCTCAGTAATGAGGAAACGCAAGACCCCAATAAAATATTGTTCTACACCTGCCTGGTGAATCTTAAAATGATATTCACCATTGAGCAAGGTAAAGTTTATAATGTAATGTCTGATATCTGAACAAAAGTAACAGGGAAAAAAAGCAAAGAACTGGGAAAAAATATTACAAATAGATAAATAAAAGTTTAAGGCTCCTAAATGACGCTGATTCTAGAACTAGCACAGGACTTTAAAGCAGATGTTATAAGCAAATATTCCATATATTCACAATATTCAAACAAAGACATGGAAAACATTTTTTAAAGATTTAAAAGCCACTCAGAAGTGAACCCTAGAGCATCAGCGAAGTACACTGGACATAACTAGCCAGTGATTAAATGCTGCAAAAGAAATATTTCTGAACTTACATCTGCACATGAAAACCATCCAAAATGAAATACTAAGATAAAGAGGAATCCAAAAGCACATAATTGCATCAATGAGCTATGGGATGATGTCAAATGATCCAATACATGTATGAGAGAAGTTATTGAGGGACATGGAGGATAAGAAAGGGGGGATGGAAGAAAATCTTGAAGAAATAATTACCTTTTAAAACTATAGTGAAAACTTCCAACCTACAAAATTTACTAAATAAGGAGACATGAGAAAACAAGAAAGCAGATCGTAATCAAACTTCAGTGTGTATACACACAATAACAGAGCTTAAAGTACGTAAGAATAAATATATAACAATGAATGCATCTCTATTGAGAGATTTTAATACTAGCTCAGTAACTGGTAGGAAATTGCATCTAAATAATTAAGGTTGTATATCATTTACTATCTATTTTCAACCATTTTGAACATTTATACAACCCTCTACCCAACAAAAGAATACAGTCATTTTAAATGGTTGCAAAACATTTACCAAGATGAATATTCACCCTACTTGCCATAAAACACCTCTCATACACTTAAAAAGATTCAAATCACACTCTTTCTCTGAACATAATGAAATTAGCTTGAAAGTCAATAATAGACCAGAGTTTGGTGAATTTCTAAACATTTGGTAACCAAATCACACATCTCCAATTAACCTATTGATTTGGATCCTTGGGGGAAATCTAGAACCTGGAATCTCTCTGTCCAGAATTACTCCACAGCAAAACTATAAAAACATTCTATGGAAATAAAGCTACATTCCAACATAGCTCGTGAATACACATGCCAGGATTTTAAATAAGGTTTTACCAAATAAAATCCACCAAAATATTTGAAAAGGCATTACATTGTGCCAAGCAGCGTTCAAAAATGTCCTCAAAAAGTCTCGTCAGCTACTGTGCTACTTCCATATCCTAATATAATCTTTCCTGCCTGAGTATCAAGAATGCTTAAAATTAACTGACCGATCAAAGTAAGGGGAGGTAGTAGTGACCTGGAATTCTTCACACTACCACAGGAGTAGAAAATGATGCAATTGTGAAAGCAAGTTAGCAATTCCTTGTGTGAGCAAATGTGTACCAGACATAAAACTAGGCTGTTTAACTCTTAGATGTTTACTGGAGAAAGGGTTGAGCTTTTCCAAAAAGGAGATGTACCCTAGTGTTGATACAGCTTCATTTTTAACAACCAAACACTGAACCTATTCAAATGCTCGTCACAGGTGAGTGAGTAAACAAATTAAGGCGCATCCATATAGACTATGGTACATAACAATGAAAGAACAAATGACTGATACATAGCACTACACCCAGGTTTCAAAATATTATACTTCATGGAAGAAGTCAGACAAAATTAAATACATACGTGGCATAACTCCATTTGTATGAAATTTCAGGAAACGCAAGCCAGTATTCAGTAACACAGAGCTGATGAGTGGTCCCTGAGAACAGTAATGAGAGATGAATTCAGAAAAGGGCAAGAGAAAGCTTTGGGGTGGTGGACGTGCTCATATTGCCGCAGGGGTGATATTTCCATGTGTATATACATATGCATACACTTATCAAATTGTATATTTATCAAGTCCATGAGGTCTCGACCCTACACAAAGAACTATAGGCAATTGAGGAAAGCTGGGAGCCAGAGGGATGGCCTTCCCTAGGGTTATCTAGTGCCAAACATTCAGCCGTGAAAGCATGCATACAAGTGAAATTTTACAGACTGAACGTGTAGTGTTAGGAATATATGTTACACACATACATTTGTGCATGCAACAACAACTGGTGAAAAAAGAAGGCCGTGAATTTGAAGGAGAGTTGGGAGTGAATACAGGAGGAGTTGGAGAGAGGAAAGGGAGTGGATAAATGTCATAACTATAATCTCAAAATTAAAAATATGTACAGCTTGTTGCATGTCAGTTATATCTCAATAGTTTTTTAAAAAAATCAAACAATGAGGAATATTTTATGTACTGATCTGAAAGGCAAACCAAGCTTCTGAAGTAAAAAGTTTAAGCATGATAATGCAAAGATACTACATTGAGCATGAGAAAGAAAATAAATATATTGCCTCCCTGGGAGGTCCCTCAGTCTGTAACTTCTTTCATCATTTTAATATTTGATCTCTAAGTACTGTTTAAAAATAGTGTAGTCAAAAACAAGTGATAATCTCAGTGTCTATCAGCTAAAAAGTGGTGAAATGTGCTATAACCATTCATGGTCTTTTTGAGGTAAAATGTGTATGATGTATTATTGCATGCTACAACAAAGATGAACTTTGAAATAAAGTGCCTCAGACCACATGGAGCCTAATTCCCTGTAAGTGAATGGTCTAAGAGAGAGAAATCTACAGAGATAGAGATCAGAGGCTCCAAAATGCTTGGGGAAGGGGATTGGAACAATGGCTAAGTATTTCAAGTTGCTTTTTAGAGTAATAAAAATGTCCTAAAATTAAGATATGGTTCTGATTATCACACACCTCTAAGTCATTGAAAACCATTGAAGTGTGTATTTTAAATGGTGAATGTGATAGTAACTTGTGTGTTCAGCAAAGCTATTAAAATAATACTTTTATGGTCATTGCACTCACTCCATTTGTATACTTCATACATGTTATTCTTTTATTTGACATTATTTAGCAGCCACACATTGAGGGCAGCCAACACTGAAGCCCCTTTTGGCCGGACACAAAGCAATAATGCATTCTTTGTCTCTGTAGCCAGCAGCACGTGTGCCATGAGCAGTCCCACGGAAAGCCTCAAGTGTCAGGCGCACAAAGGGTCATAGATGCCCATCCATGTTTTCACATGTCCTTTCATAGATGTGTCTACCTCTGTCCGGAGATCCGCTTTGTCACAGACTGGCTCTGACCAGTTGATGAACTCAGTCATCCTTCCCGTAGGAGCTCCCACTGACAGGTGTAAAACAAACAAATGACTGAATGAACTTTGGGATGTATGGAGGTCACTCTAGGGTTCATTTAAGTCTATTTGAACAGGTCAATTAATGAGGCAGGCTTAATATCAGGTGACTTAACAATTAGATGTCCAATCAACTTTGGAAGACTGTGTGATGAAACAGGAGATCTGAAGCCCTCCCTCCAGATGGGTGGTCCTGGGATGAGAGCGGTTCTACAGAGAAAATGACAGGAGAAAAAAGAAAACGACTTGACGGTAGATAAACCAGTGGGGGACGGCAAAAGTTACAGAATTAGGTCAACAGGGTGTCAGTATTTCAGTGCAGAAAATGTACAAATTAGGAGCTTAGAAATAACTTAACTCGATTAAATTAAAAGTCTACAGGATAAGACCACACAGAGAGGGAAAAATAAACCCACATCTAATTATTGTTCTTTCAATTATTTAGAGGATCATTATAATTGGAAACAAAAATTCCATGGTGACAGAGGTGACAGGCATCCTCAGGAGCTGCCACCCTGATACAAAACCATGGGGTTAAACAGAGCTTCTGTTTCTCTTCACACTCAGAAACTAATCTGGAGGCCACACCCCCAGCTTTAGAGAGTTTATGAACACAGCAGGAAAGTGGGGTGGATGAAGCTGGTCGCTATACCTGAAGTTAATAAAGAATAAAGAAGCTGACCATGTTCCCCACAGCTACACGTCTCAGTCCTCCACAAATCATGTTACAACTACTTTTCTAAGTTCTTCATTTTTTAATTTAAACACCTAGTAAAAGCCATGCCATTTTTCTGTTTTAAAATGAGCAGCACAAAAAAAAAATTTTTAAAAGCATTTTGAGTATTTTTAAAGGCCTGGATTATGTCTATTTCCGATTCAACTTCCTTTGCTTTCTTTACACAAATATGAGAATTAAGAAACTTATTTACATGCAAGGATGAAGAAAGGAAACATTTAGAACTTCCTCCAAGGATATAAACAGAAAGAAAATCCTTCCCTCCCTGGCTTCCAGAGCCAAGGAGGACAATGAGCATATTGTGGAATTTAGAGAAAAGTAGCTGATGTTTCTGAAACAGAAAACTCTGCAGGAGTAGACCCTCCTGAGTCCATTGTTGCCTAGTATGTCCTCCAGCCAAGGGCTTGTTCTAGCACTCTTGCATGAATAATCACCAGCTTTAAGAAAAATAAGTTAATAAAGTTGTACAATTTCTTGTAATGAAGGCGCCAGAAAGCCTAGAGCTATGTGGCTGCAAGAGCTTCAGTGAAGCCTTTTTCCAGACTTTTCCCTACCCAGAGCCCCGCTGTGTCTAAACTCAGTCACTCACTGAACAGAACCTGAACAGAACCCCTGGAGGACCACTGACAAGCTGGCTCTTGCTCCAGGAGACACTGTCTCCAAGTTCAAAGATGACCACGTGCCTTTGGAAGAGTCAACACAGTTGCCAGCCCTTTCCTCAAAAGGCCAGAGAAACGCCAGAGCCCCAAGGTTCAGGGCACCTGACCAATCCTACTGGTGTCCAGAGAAATGAAGCCTATACCAAACGCTTTGCCTCTCATGGTGTTCCCGGAGTCTAGCTGAGAAGAAAAAAAGAAAATGCATCAAAATTAAAACCTCAGATATTCCGCCATGAACAAGACTGCCTTTGAGGGAGGAAGGAGGGAGCTGACTGACTGAAGAATTTCAACCTGGATCTGCACAAAGAAATCCCTTCAAACTCTAAGCACACACCTGTAGATATTACAAAATAAAGAGGGGAGGGAGGAGAGGGGAGGGAGGGGAGGGGAGGGGAGGGAGGGGAGGGAGGGGAGGGGAGGGGAGAGAAGGGAAGGGAGGGGAGGAGAGGGAAAAACAGAAATGTGAGCATCAAATCCCTTCAAACTCTAAGCACACACCTGTAGATACTACAAAATAAAGAGGGGAAGGGAAGGGAAGAAGGGAAGGAAGGGGAGGGAAAGGGAAGGGGAAGGAAGTGGAGGGGGAGGGGAGGAGAGGGAAAAACAGAAACGTCAGCATCAAAGCACTAGCTGAGAGAATGAGGAAAGTGGTAATATTCTTTAGAGGACTGTGACACAGGACACAGGTCCTACCCTCTTCTTTATCCTTCTTATCTTAGCCTACTACCCCAACCCAGTCATGCAGAAGACTCTGTTTTGAAATTGGCATGAGTGATTGTTGGGACAGGGACAACTTTTCTTTGACCAGTCAGACAAACCAATAAGGAAAAAAAAAAATCTTAGACCCATTCAGATGGGTGCACCTGCACCAGAGTTCACTTGAGAACACTGTCAAGGTTTCCTAGTGGGATATATCATAAAGACAGCTAACAGACATGGAACTTTTAGAGAAATATACTTTCTCAACAGCCTTCCTGAAATGCTCTAGAATGTAGCCATATGTTGATTAAAGATGGTCTTTATATTTTGTTTGTTTATGGGTCTTGATTTTTGCTGTTGTTTACGGTGCTGGGAATGGAACCCAGGGTCTTGTCCAGGCTAGGAAGGCACTTTACAACTGAGTCACATCCCCAGACTATAAATTTTTGGAAGTTCTTTACAAGTTGACTAATTTGACTACTCTTCAAAAATGATTTTCACAAAGTTTTGGATAAACATATTCAATCATCTTATAAACATCTTATTCTGCAAGAAGTAGGGGAGGGGTAGATAACACTTTATAATCCAGTTCCAGAGAACCAGTTACAGAGAAAAAATGAGTGTCCCTTTTTAAAAGATTTGTGTGTGTGTGTGTGTGTGTGTGTGTGTGTGTGTGTGTGTGTGTGTGTGTCTGTATGTGTGCGGTTGGATAGTTGGCTGGCTGGCTGGCTGAAAAGAAACATCCTTTTCTGGTTTTCATGCGTGTGGGTGCCTGAAAACCAGAAAAGGATGTTGGAGCTGGAGATACAGGCAATTGTGAACAACCCACGCTGAGAACTGGAATCTGAACCCAAGTCCTCTGCAAAAGTAGCAAATGCTCTTAACTGCTGAGCCATCTCTCCACTCACTCTGGGTGGACATTTTAGTATTTACTTTCTGATTGTGTTCCGTGGAACATGCTGTGAAGAAAGATGGAAGTTTCCTCCTCTCCCCTTCCAGGGCAGGCACCCTGGAGAAGCTCTGTAAGTGTTGTGCCTGTTCTGAGCCTATCTCCAACATTATCTCAGGAAACAAGAACCATCAGACCCACCGGAGCAGGAATGCGGGCTGAATGATGGAATGTTTCAGTTCTCTTTGAAACAAGTAGCAATGAGTATGGATTGCAAATGGAAGAAACTTTACCATGGAGAATAGAGGAAACCCTGAGTAAATATGTACAGAGCAGATGAAGTCCTGAGTGATGTGTAATATTGACAAGAACCAATGCCTCAGACCAACGGGAACTGACAAAGCCTTCCCTGGATCAGGCTCAGGGAATTAGCAAAGCCTTCCTCTGGTCCATGTGCAAATGTTGACAGAGTGTACAGAAAGTGTACTGACCACAGCTTCCTCCTCCCAGATGTTTACAGCCTGATACTAAACTCCTACTGAGACTAGCTAACCCCCTTGTGCTATACATAACAAATGCTCTGGGGTTCTAGCTTGTTACAGTCAGTGCCTCTCCATCAGAGCATGCCTGGTCCACACTACCCCAGCTTTTCTGTACATGTCTGTGTGTCTGTCCTTTCTTCATTCCCTTGTCACTTCAGTCAGGTTTCCAGGACCAAGCTGTGCCAGACTTGGTGCTTCACACAAAGGGTTTTAGAAACTGCACGAAAGGAAAGCCCCCCAAATGGGATCACCAGTGACTCAGCTGAAATGGAAGAGGAGAGAGCCGGTGCTGCAGGAGAACCATCAGTCAGGTGACTCCTGAGCCCAGTTCCATCTTGCGGAGTCTGGCACACAGACCATCAGGATTGACTGGCTGCATTGTTACTTACTGGGGTTGAAGCTCCCGAGGCCTGGAGCAACATGCTGAGCTCTCAGGAGTGGATACAGATGACATGCTGTAATCATCTCTCCATATCCAGATACTAAGAAGGTCACCTGGGAAGTCAGGAAGCTCCTTCCCTGGCAACAACTGGCAGGAGGGTCTGTAAGTCCCTCAGAGAACAGACGGCTCTGCCTCATAGCTGCTGCCCCCCAGAATTGTCCAAGGTGACTGTGTCCCTGTTCTTAAGGACATAGGTCATACTGCTGCGTGCTTTGCTCTCACCCCACACGATGGGTTTGTTACCTTGTGGTGATACTTTATTTGTGCTGAAATGTGGTGATATTTTATTTGTATGTTAATAAATAAAGTTTGCCTGGAAATCAGAGGAAATAGCAAGCCATTTTAAGTAAACACAAAGGTCGGGCAGCGGTGGCACACGCCCTTAATCCCATCACTTGGCAGGCAGGGTCTCTGTGTGTTCAAGGGCACACTAGTGAACAGAGGCAAGCCTGGTGACACGCGCCTTTAATCCCAGTACCAACCATAGAGACCTGGAGGTCTGTACAGACAGGCAGTAACAAGGAAGTGAGGTTGCTGGGCTAAGAGCCAATGAGAGGGCAGAACAGCAAGGCAATAAAGGTACTGTAGACAGGAAGTAGCTCGCTTTTGGAAGCTGCAGCATGGTGAGGTAAGGTTGGCTGGTGGCTATTCCTATTTCCCTGATCTCTAAGACTTTCACCCCTATATTTGGCTCCGTGTTTTTCATTTAATAAGACTGCTTAGAAATTCGTCTACATTACCTACTCATCATTTTGTTTTTCTTCCCAACATCTCAAATCACAGGAGTCACTTCTGTTTTATAAATTACTTAGAATGTGTTTATCTCACCTATTCAGGCTGAGCACAA
Organism: Peromyscus californicus insignis; assembly: GCF_007827085.1. Lineage (NCBI taxonomy): Eukaryota > Metazoa > Chordata > Mammalia > Rodentia > Cricetidae > Peromyscus > Peromyscus californicus. The sequence continues at coordinate 3,122,810 of NW_026294534.1, forward strand.
AGAACCAGGGTATTCTCAGACAATTGAGTTAACAGCCAAGCTCTTGCCCTTCAACCCACATTACATCTGATATTTGTAGCAAGGAAGAGCATTGTAGCATAACCCTTATTGTTCCATAGAGAAACCCTGGAGGTGAGTACTTCTGTAATTACACCAGTGGATTCTGGCAGTTTTGCTTAAATAGCTACTAGGGATGCTGCATCTCACGGGAAGATACAACTCACAGAGAAGATACACGGGAATGTGTGAGTTAATACATTGCAACGATCAATAAGTTGTCTCCCAAAAAGAAAAATCCCATTTGTTTTCCTTCCCCTAAATGACAGCACCTAACTCTGAACTCCCAGCTGAGCTCACTGGCAGGAACCTTAGTCTCTGCTCTGTCACTCCTGGTGCCCCCCCCCCCACGCTCCCCACCACCCCACCCCTATGCGAGCTGGGATTTGCTCAGATCCCAGGATTCTCTCCAGGAGCTGAGCTCTGGAAGCCACTTCTGAAGAGGGCTATCAGTCCACTACAGTTACCACTCACTCATCAGCTGCCTCACTCTGCCTGGCCCCTGGGATCTGGCAGATTTCCCCCCCTCCACATAGGTCACTGGAGAGTCTGGGAGATCAGATTTTCCCCCTCCACACAGGTCACTGGAGGGTCTGGGAGATGTAAGTCCAGCAGAAATTTTCTGAATATACCAGGTGCTCATCTCATCCCAAGTCTATGCCCACGAGTTTTGTCTAGGCAAACCCTGCATTTTTATATACTTCAAGTCTCTCTTGGTTCTAAATGTTATTTCCTCCCATTAAGAAAATCTCCCTGTTATGCAAGATAGAAAAATAAAGGGCTCTTATATTTAATGTCTTCATTTAAGGCATGTAAAATTGTGAGATGAGAATGAAACAGAATATTAAAAAAAAAAAAACTCCTGGCCTTAAGGGCATGGAAAAAGTGTGCCACACATAGAAAACGTAAGTGTATTTATTCAGCAGCTCTCACTCTGCTCCTGGTTTGTGTTGTAGTCACAGCATCTGCACTAACATTTTCCTACTTGGCATAATTGAGAATTGAAGCTCCTGCCTTGTCAACTGAAGTATGTCTTTGTACTTTTATTTATGTACTTTTATTTATGTACTAACATCTTATTTTCCTTCATTTTATGTGTATGAGTGTTCTGCCTGCATGCATGCCCATGCACCCTGTGTGTGCTGTGCCCAAAGAAGCCAGAAGAGGGCATTAGACATCTAAAACTGGAATTGCAGATGGTTAGGAACTGCTCTGTAGGTACTGGGACCCAAACCTGGGTCCTCTGGAAGAGCAGTCCATGCTCATAACCGCTGAGCCATCTCTCCAGCTCCATAACTGACTTTTTCGTTGAAATACTTCTTATTCAAACTTACATTTTTGTGCAATTTAAGGCAAGCCTTCTTAAACAACTTTTACTCCTGACTCTTTTTCACTTGACAGAGTTTCATGCAACCCAAGTGGGGCGGTTTGAGTAGAAATGGCTACCATAAGCTCATTCATGTGTTTAAATGCTTGGTCATTAGGTAGTGGCACTACTTGACAGTAATTAGGAGGTGTGGCCTTGTCTGAGGAAGTGTGTCATTGGTGTGGGCCTTGGGCTTTCAAATGCTCAAACCAGATCCAGATCCCTCTGTCTCTCCCTGCTGCCTGTGGATCCTGATGTAGAACACCCAGCTACCTCTCCAGAACCATGTCTGCCTATGTGCTACCATACTTCCTGCCATGCTGATAATGGACTAAATCTCTGAACGTAAGCAAGCGCCCACTAAGTCTTTCTCTTATAAGAGTTGCCATGGTCATGCCATATCTTCACAGCAACAGAACACTGACTGAGACACCAAGTACGTGCGTAATAATAGATATACTAGTCAATCAATTCCTGAAAATTTAGCCTTAAGTTTATTTTAAAACAATTCCATAATGTACACATAATTTTCTGTTTATTAAGGATAAAAGAAAATTATCCTTTAATAAATAGATATGGTTGTTTATCTTTACATAATTAAATTTAGGCTGAATATTTGATATGACAAAATTAACAGCATCCTCACCATTTTTCATAGTTAATTGATATTTTGATCTTTATAATAGTCAATGCTGAGAAGGCTTCTTTGCATAAATATGTTGCACAAAGTTGCAGAAAGATATTTAGGGCCATTTCATAAATTGTCAGAAATGCTGTCCTAATCCCAGGCAAAACTTAGTTAACATTTTTTGTTTTGTTTTTTAATGTAACTCGAGTCAGTAACCCAAATTGCAAATTTTAAATCAAACATTCCATACGATATATATATATATATGTCAGATATATATCCATACATTTATATAACATATATAACCCAAAGATACACTGATTTGTTATTCACATGGTAACAAGTCAGTCCCAGTGTGCAAGTCTTGAATGTGCGCTGGGTGCTTGGAAAACATTGGCTCCATAAGCAATGTGAAGTGTGTATGTTGGGAGTTCAGAACCAAGGCGGCAGCGAAGTTTCACGGTGCAAAACAGGGTGAGCACCAGCAGGAACACCTCAGATTCATTATGGGTTTGATTTTGAATGCTTTTTAAATTTTTGTTTGCTGCACATCCAGCAACCTTTCACAGCTACCAACATTTTTATACCCTTTGCTTTCAGCTGCATGATCACATATGAAGTGTGCAAATGGCAACCCCCAGTGTGCAAATGGCAAGCCCCAGCATGCAAAACTAGACCTTAAAGTGGGATGGAAAGAAGGTTTTAAAAAATAAAATCAACATAAGTTAAAGAAGTACTGAGTTGAACATTGAAAATCTGTGAAAAGCCGAGGCTTATGATGAAGTGTTTCCATTCTTACAACTTAATGATCTGCTCATAATTCTAGACATAAAACACAGGCTGTGGGAAGAGACTTACAACACTGATTCAAAACTGGCCAGTGGCAAGAGACTTCTGCAAACAATTAAGAGAGGAAATTGGGAGATCAAAGATGAGGAGGGGAAAAGTGTGGCAACAGTGTGCTTGTGAAGGTGGTCTTCCTTGCGGAGAGGAGTGAGATGTCGTACACACAGGGTAGGAAGGAACAAAGATGAAAAGTCAGAGACACTGCCCTGGGAGTTCCCACCCCAGCCCAGCTGCCTTTGTAAACACAAGGAACAACACAGGAAGGAACCAGCCCTCATTTTAATTCAGATACACAGAGGTGTGGAACTAAATAATCAGCATTCCTGCAGACAGACAGTACAGGAAAACTTGAAGTATGTGGGAGAATCCCAAATGGGAAAGCTAGGTGCATTATGGGAGAAGCCCAGACAGGAAAGCTAGGTGCAATTCTTATTATTCCAAATAGAACTAATCACGAGAGGATCACATTTAAAAAGACTAAACCAAGCTAAATAAAATATTTATTGTGTGTTTGTTTTGTATAGCTAGTTTTGTAACTATTACATTAAATGTATGATATTTTATTTGTGCTCTGACAAATAAAGCTTGCCTGGAGATTAGAGGGCTGAGCTCCGCTAGTTAACCATAGAGGCCAGGCAGTGGTGGCACACACCTTTGATCCCAGCACTTGGGAGGAGAAAGCAGAAAGATCAGGAGTTCCATGTCACCCTGAGCTATACGAGATTGAATCAGTCTAAAAGAGAAACAGAGCCTGGTGGTGGTGGTACATGCCTGTAATCCCAGCACTCAGGAGGTAGAGGCAGGAATATAAGGCAGGCAGAGACAGGATCTTGCCCTTTCAGTCTTCGAATTAATAAAGACAGGATCTCCCGGATTCAGTCTGAGATTCCATAGAGGTAAAAAGTCTCTAGTGCCTGGCTGCTCTGTTTCTCTGATCTTTCAGCTTTCACCCTAATATCTGACTCCGGGTTTTAGTTGTTAAGACTAATTAGGGTTACACTTCAATTAAATGCCTCCATCACTGTTTCACAATTCTACTCAGAAAAAAAAAATCATAGAAAAAGTATTGATATTTCCAAGAAAGAAAGAATGCAAGCAATTACAGTAATATTAGTTATATGACTTGATTGTGGAACAAATTAACATTAGCTTAATTTTTAAAATTTTTTTCTTATGTTGGACCCCAAAATCTTGGGTCTCAAGTGGGCACCCCAAGAACCCAGATTCTGGTCCAGTTGATGCAACAGCAAGAGGTGTTTATTGAAGCGGCTGTACAGTCAGGCTAACTCAGCTCCAGAGAGCATGAGTCACATCGTACTACAGTCACATAGGCACTTTTAAAGGAAAAACCCACAAGATTACAATTCCCATACAATTTCATGGCCTGATCACAGGGTGATCACAGAGTGGGTACAGCCACGTCCACATGCACGTTCTTCCCAAAACCTCAAGGGGGGTATCAGGGCGGGAGTGGAGTTTACACAAAGGTCACAGTGGTCCTTCCTGGAACACTTGCAACTATCCCAGTCACAGTTGAGCACATCTCTTAACAGAAATCTTTTTACATTGTTACATTGTTGCAGGGGTGGTTGAATAATGACTGAGTCAGGTTGCCCTTGGAACTAGTTTTTTTTTTTTTTTTTTTTTTTTTTTTAAGTTTCTTATTTTCCTGGGACTTGGGGGGTATGAGCCTGAAGGGTTAGGGTCTTTCACTTATAATTCTACACTGTTTTAAGATAACATATAACTTTTTAAATAACTAAAGTTTACCTACAGTAAATGTTGTAGTTTAAAAGTATCTGAACTATTTTTAAAATACTTCATTGCTATTTCACAAGAATAAATCAAACCACATGAACATATATACTATTTTCGTTTCCTTCTCATTTGCTTTAAATCAATAAATTAAGGGATTTGGGGCTAAAGAGATGGCTCAGTGGTTAGGAGCAAAGTTCATTTCCCAGAACCCACATCAGGTGGTTCATAACTGCCTGTGACTCCAGGGGATCTGACACCCTCCTTTGGTCTCCACAGGCACCTACACCCACACACACCAATATCTACAACACAAACACACATATGCGCACTACTAAAAATAAAATAAGACTTTTCTAAAACAGAGATAGATTTAAGAAACGAAAATGCCAGGGACTTGTCAGGAGTTATGTGTATATATAAAATACAAGGACAGTTCATAAACTCATAATGAGACTGGCATATGCTTCTCTGAGAATTTCAGATTCATGCAAACATTTGGGCACCTTGATTTTCGCACAAACACATCAGTAAACCTTCCACACTTTTAGAACACGTTGCTGTGGACTGTCTTACTGTATGCTGTGAATACATGTTGTTCCCATTGGTTAATAAATAAGTTGCTTTGGTCTATGGCAAGGCAGCTTAGAGGCAGGTGGGAAATCCAAGGGTGGAGTCTAGAGAGACGCGAGCCAGCCACCGAAGGAGCAACATATAATGGGATTCCGGTAAAGTCAAGGAACACGTGACAAACATAGATTAATAGTAGTGGGTTAATTTAAGATATAAGAGTTAGCTAGCAAGAGGCCTGCCATAGGCCATACATTTTGTAAATAATATTAAGCTCTATATGATTATTTTATAAGTGGCTGTGGGACTGCAGGGCTAAGCAGGACTGGAGAAAACTTCTGGCTACAACACATTATGAAAATTTTGGAGAAAACATGGAGTTTAGAACACAGATTTTCAGATCAGTGATAGGTAATCTTTCTGGAAGTGAAGAGACAGTCAATGAAATAGCTGAGATCAGGCTACGATTTTTTCCTTCTCATTCAAGAATGGTCTTAAATTGAAGATCTCCCTGAGATCATTTATGATAGCACCTAAAATAAGCTGGGGCTTGGTTTTGTTTCATTTTCTTTTGTTTCTTTCAAGACAAGGGCAAAGAATAGTTCTGGGTAGAAACAGGGTATCTGATGACAAATCAGTAGGGGGGTGGGACTAAGAAGCAGTGGGGACGTGAAAGGAGAATTCTGAAACACAGCAGTACAGCATCAAAGATTTTGGAGGGCTATTGCTGTGCTAAGCGAGGAACAGCGAACATGGGGTCACTGTTCCACTTCTCAAGCAGCTGTTGCTGGTTTGAGTCCTCTACACAGAGCATGTCTGAGTCACAGTGATGCTCAACTGGAGCAAAGTGAAGGCTGGGTCTCTGAAAATGTGACACATACTTGAATGATTTCAAGAATCATTAACTTTCCTATAAAATGAGCCTCTGTATTAAATATGTGCCTGGAAGCAATGTGTGAGACCAAACGCTGATTTAATCTAATGAACTCAAGTTATACAAGAAAACACTCTTCGTGATTCTTCTCCATTTATGTGTTCAAACACTCCAGAGAAGTTTGTGGGGCTGTTGATGCCATGGAAGGCACATTCTACAAATGACAGAAGACTTTGTTCCCGGGCTCCTTTCATTCAGAGCCTTTCATGAACTGTGAATTCTCTCTAAAAGCACCTATCAGCATGAATAAACTGATAAAAGCAAACGTGTGAAATGCCTTTCACTTAGCTAACAGGCATGACTCCAGACCCTGGAACTCCCACCGCTTTCATCTGAAACCCTACCCCACCATGATAGTAAACACGATTTGATGGAAGGTCCAGTACTGAAGTTACAAGATCCTTGGCCTATTGTGAAGCCATGGTTAATGGCCAGCTTTGTCAGGCATAATCCATTCCTGTGCAGGCTTTCAGATCACCCTGTGACTGTGGTATTCCATTTTACACAAAAAGTCAGATTAATAAATCCATTTGGCCTTCCCAGAGCGTCCATTTATACACTGGTTCCTTCAGCAACTGCCACCCAGGGAAACACTAGGGTGACAAAGTAATAGTCCACACCTCCAAAGCCCAGTAAAGATGTCATGCCAGCAGCCAGGTTTATAAAAATAAGGAGGGAGAATGATAGAGCTGTGGGGTATTGATTAACTCACAGCAGCTGGGTATCTCAATCACTGAGAAGTTAGAATGACAGAAACTAGTAGTCAAGACCTTGAAGGAGGTCAGCACAGGACTTAACAGCAAGCATACCTAGAACCCCCAACACAGAGAACACATTCTCCCAAGTAGTCCCATACTCCCTTCCCAATTGTCATATATGTATTCAGAAGAAAGTTTCCAAAACGTCAAAGGATTTGTGCCAAAAATAAAGATAAATTAGAAAATGGTAGTCAAAAAAAAGTTCATTAAAATCCACATACATTTCTAAATACTGATTTTTAAAAACGCACACACAATGAAAACTAATGCTGAGAATTCAGTAATAATGAATGCAAATACTGGCACATCACAAACAGGGCTCATTATGTAGCTAAGGATGACCTCCTGCCTCTGTTCTTGAGTGTGGGGAGCACAGCTGTTTGCCACCACTCCCTGTATGCTGGGAACTAAACACAGGGATTCAGACATGGTTGGCAAGCATTCTATCACTGAGCTACATTCCCAGCTCTTTAGATCCTTAAAAAAGGCATGGACAGGAGGAATTACCCAACAACTGGGGAGCAGTACAAAAGAGTCACACAGAATAAATCAGGTGGGGAAGATAAATAATGTAGAAATCACCAAAGTAGGGACAGGGGTGTGCTAGAAAATCAACAGACCCGAAGACCAGCTCTTCAAGAAAGCTGACCTAACCTTCCAGAGATGACAGTAATCACAAGGTGGGTGCCAGCATGGCAGGCCATGAATGAAGAGGCAGGGAATGGAGAGATTGACATCACCAGGGAGGATGAAGCGGTGGGAGATGAGGACTATGAATGAGCTAATGTCCATACACTAAGACAAAAAAAAAAAACAGAAAGTTTCAAAACAGATGTCAGGAGAAATAGGAAGGCACAGACAGACAGACAGACAGACAGATAGATAGGTAGATAGACAGATAGATGGATGGATGAATAACTAAGTAAGTAAGTAAATAAATAAATAAATACATGCTAATTTATGTTATTTTTTGAACTTTCATTAAAAGTTTCAGATCTTTCCATCAGAAAAGCATCTGCCCCAGCAGGGTTTATAGGGCTTTTCCATGTTTTCCACTGTTACATGAACGCTTCCAAAAAGAGAGAAAAAGAAGAGTCTCCAGAGCACAGAACCAGGTTTGTGCAGGAGGGCATGACAAAAATCCAGAACAATGTCACTCAAGAGCAGAGACCCAAAATCCAAAATTCTCAACAGAGAATTAGCAGGTCCAAGATATCATTATTTTTTTGTTTTGTTTTGTTTTGTTTTGTTTTTAGGTAGAAGGCAAAGTTGTGTTGATTCTGGGAATACAAAAGAGTGAGACTTCACTGATGAAAACCTGGGATTCCTCACATTAAGAGATCAAAGAGAAAAACCATGCAAGCATCATGCTAGGTAAAGATTTTGTTATTCATTTAACAAAGCATCTATTCATAATAATGAAAGTTTTACCATACAAGAATACTTTTTAAATCTGTAGCAAGGTAGACACATATATGAAGACCCTGGTACCTGGAATCTCTAATACTTTAAATACTTTGAAGCATTTTCTTTAAAATTGACCTCCAATAAAATTAAGATTTCTGTACACCAAAAGACAGCATAGAGTATGTGAGAGACAGAAAACGAGGAGGACACTGCACAGACAACAAAGAGCAGTTTTTAGAAGTGTTGTAGCAGAATCTGCCTCAGCCCAATCAGCTGCTAGAACAAAATACCTTAGGCTTGATAAGCTACTACTGATTAAAAGAGGAGGGTGGGGATTGTCCATAGTTTTGGAGACTGAAAAGTCCTAGGCCAAGATACAGAAGATTGCTTGTCTGGTGAGGGCCTCATCTCTGCCTCAAAGATGGCTTCTTCTCACCTCTGCCTCAAAAAAAGGAAAAGAGCAAACATTGTTTCTCAGGCCTGATTTTGGGAGCAAGAATCCCATGCTAGCAGGTTCTAGTTGTAAATGGTCACCTCCCAAAGGCTCTGCCTTTAAGACTGTTTCATTCAGGATTAGGTTTCTATATGAATACCGTAAGGACATGAAGATTTGGGACTGCAGCTGAGACACAGATATTGTTAGAATTGAAATATTGGCAATGGACACAAACAGCCATCCACACAAACGACTCAAAACCAGGCAAAAATATTCTCCTCTTCAGTTGCAACCACTGAACTGTAAATCAAAACCAAACCAAGATACTGTTCCATGCTTCAGACTGCAAACTTCATAAATTCTGAGGGTTGTGAATTTGGTTTATGGGCCAGCAGGAACAGCAGCACAGTGTGGCTACACTTGGGATTAGAACAATCACTTTGGAACTCAATCAACTTCAGTGTTTACATACCTTACTACAACTTCAGGAAACATGAATATAAAGAATACACAAATAACCTCTATAATGATGAGTGATGCCGTGGGAGGGGGCATGGAGAGATCACCAAATGTTCCAAACAACCAAATGAATAACCTGGACTGCATTGATGAAGTAGAAGAAATGGCAACTCTTTCTTGGACAGTTATTCTCATCCTGAGAACATTGGCCCCAGCCTGCTGGTATCTGGAGTGTTCTGTGGGGTCTCCATGGGTTATGTATGTCTGGCACCATTGGTCCACCCGGGAACTCACTAAACATGTACTACCTCTTCTTCCATCCCAACCTGCAAGCTCAGAATCTATACTTTCACAGGACTTATACACATCTTACGATATGAGAACTATCCTAGCATAGCTTAGTATTTCCTCAGTTAGTTTTGCTCTACATTCTGTATGGGTAACTTCCTGAATGCTATGAATAGAAATGAGATACTCTTTGGCCTTAGTTTCCTGGAGTTCACACACAAGCACCTGTTGCACAAATCCTTGTTTGGTGCCAGATGTTGCACAAATCCTAATTGATCTTATAATAAAAACCAGGAGCCAGATGTTGGGGTAAATGCTGAAAGATCAGAGGAAATATGCCACAGCCACTTCTCACCTCACCAGCTCCTCAGCCAAAAGGGTAAGATCCTGTCTCCATGAAGCCTCAGACAGAATTCCCCTGAGTCCTCAGCTGAAAGGAATGAGTTCCTGTCTCCCCCGCCTTATATGCCTTTCTCTGCTCAGCCATATCACTTCATGTCTCAACCTTCCGAGTGCTGGGATTAAAGGCCTGTGTGATTCCCAAATACTGGGAGCAAAGACATGAGATCCCAAGTGCTAGGATTAAAGGTGTGCCACGACAGCCTGACTCTGTTTAATTGCGTGGCTGTCTCTGTCCTCTGATCTTCAGGCAAATTTTGTTAGAATACAAACAAAATATCACCACAAGCATGCTATATACACACACATATACTTGTGAGTACATACCTTCATATATGCACATGCACATGCATCCACATGCATTAGTAAAGTGAGTTCTTTTAATTTTCTGGTATTTGGTGATTTGATGAATGCTAACATGATCTGTGCACTTTGTCCTCTATTTTAACACATCCCCTTTCAGGATAGTAATCCAGGTTCCAACTAGTAACACAACAGAAGTGTCTTCCCAAACTGTGGGTCACCTCAGCCATCCTCTTGTAGACATGTAAGAGCTAATGTAAGACAACCTGAATTTGGGATGCCTTTTGTACGAATGCTTGCAGTAGGGAACACAGCTTTTAGCTCAGTCCCATGAGCTGCCCCCGAGCTGTCATCACCCCTTGAGTGATTTCAGGATAATCAGCTCAGGTAGCAACCCATTCATGCAGATTTGAAATGGAGTGTCAGTATTTCTTCTGATGTACATTTGCTGTGCTCAGGCTAAAGTGATTCATAATAGCATCTGTTCCAGTTTGCTTTTCTGTTGCTGCCATAAAATGCCCCAACCAAAAGCAACTTAGGGAAGGAAAGGGCTTATATCAGTTTGAAAGTTAGAGTCTATCATTAAGGGGGGTCAGGGCAAGAAAAAAGGCAGGCATGATTGCTACTCCACAGAGCATAAACTCTAACCAAGGAGCTCACAGCCAAGCAAGAACAGCAGTAACCATGGATGAATGTTTCTTGCTGGCTCACTTACAGACCCATGTTTAGTCAGCTTTCTGATACCACCTGGGGCAACCTACCTGAGGCATGGTGCCACCCACAGTGGGCTGGATCCTGCTACATCAACTACCAATCAAGATGAAGTCTACACAGAGACAGATGCCTCCAGGCAGATGTTATCTGGGCAGTCAGTCTCTCAATGGAGAGTCCTTCTCACATGACTCTAAGCTATGTCAAGTGACAGATAAAGCTAACTAGGACAGATCTCACTTACATAAGTAATACTTTAAAAAATATGATGCCCAATATAAAAAAACAATAAATAATAAATTACAATAATGAGCAATATGTGTTTCTGATTTAGATTCTCAGGTTAAAAGACTGAAAGCATTCTAAGTGTCTGCACACAGGTATCTCCACACACATGAAGGCTGCAACAGTTGCAGACACTATCAGACATGGGTATGTGATGTTACTCTCAAATCCTATAACTTGAATGAACATACCTTTTGCCAAGATTTTGAAGCCCAAACTGCAAATAGCTCTCAATTTGCCCACGGGTTTCATTCTTAGACTACCCATTAAACTCGAGGCAAAAAGAAAATATTATACATTCAAGAGAAAGAAAGAAAAAGAAAGGAAGGAAGAAGGATGCAATTCTAACTTCCAAGTAATTTTAGGCAGGTTCTTAAAAAGAAAAATCAACAACAACAATAACAAACAAACCTGGAAGATTATCTGATGAACTCTAAGAAATTTTAGCAGAACTCAGCACAACTTTCTGTTGTGCAGCCAAATCTGATCTTGGCAGGATGTATTCTATCCTTGATCCTTATCCAATAATCACCATGACCCCCCAGTTCAATTTCGGGACAAAAACCACCCCATTCAGACTTCCCTGGGAGAGGGATCCTCTAGGAGGCAGTGCTGCCCCATTGAGACCTCTGCTCTGAGCAGCCTTGTGGGAAGTGCAGCTCTTTGGCCCCAAACTGCCTTTGGACTTGAACCAATTGTCTCTTGCTCCTGGAATGTTGCAAGTGGACATTTATTTCCATGGCTCTGAATCTCCCTTTAAATATTATGTGCTCCTACCAGCCACCACCAGGCTACTTACGATAAATACCTGGAAATGTTGCAAGCTAACTCAAGTCACATTCATGACTTATATCAGCCAAAGTGAGAGTGTCTATCTATATAGTCAGAGTACCATGAGTCAAGGGTTTACCTCATTGGAGGTGAGGCTAGTTTGTAAATATTTAACAGCACACACCTGATTACTACGAAGGAACCTTGGTAACTTCCTCCTTGTTTCTCTTTTGCATACCTAAGTCCCTTTAATTGGAGAACAGCACATTGTCCTCTTGTCACTGATAATGTTGAGTGACACTGGTACTGTGCACTCTACCTTCCTTTCTCAAGATTAAAAGACTTAACACCAGCATCAAAGAAATGAAAGTGTCTGTTGCTCACTTTCTGAGGTGCCTGCTGCAATCTGCTTATAAAACAACACACATATACTATCACTTACACAATTATACAAACACACATACACAGGGGATTCTAGTTATGTGCAAAAGTTAGAGCTTTTCTTCTTAAAATATTTGGTAATGAGGAGTTTTTGTGCAGATGGGACATTTTTAGAAAGATGATAATGGAATGGTTTGCCAGTGTGTTACCCTCCGGCCACAGTTTGGTCAGAAGAGGTGGGTGAAGGGGATACCTTACAAGACTAAAGCAGTGGGTTTATCTCAGGTGACTCAAGGAAACGGAAACACTCCTAAGGACCTTGCCCTCAAATCCACACCCTAAGCACGGGGAATTATGGACACATCCACCCTTACCTTGAACTTTGGAATATGGTGGTATTGGAATAAGGAATCAGGAGTTGGCAGAGGCACCTCCCAGGTTGGGGTGTGTAAAAAAGAACAATTGAGCTAGGGAACAGGAGACAAAGAAGCCAGGCTGGCTATCTCAGGGGCATCCTGGTAGCCAGGTTGCTCAGTTGTCTATGGGCATTTTCATAATGATACTTATTGGAGCTTCCAGAAATAGTCAAGAAATATTTTATGTAAATTCTACACTTTTGTGGACTGGCCAGATGATTCCGCAGGTAAAGGCAGCTACCACCAACCTGAAAACCAGAGTTCAATTCCAGGGACCAATATGGTAGAAGAAGATAACTAGTTTCCACAAGTAGTCCTCTGACCTACACATGAGTGTGTGCAAGCAAAACAAAACTAAACTAAAAATAAATGTTTTAGATGCTGACAATCCATCAGACTCTTGAGTAGCCTTTCAAGTTTCTGATGTGAAGTATCCATTCCTGGGACTACTTTAATGTAATTCTGCTGTGCCTGTTAAACTAGTGTTCACAGACTTTGATGCCCAGCATTGTTGTGGAGATTTGGGTTTGAGAGCTGGAGAGATTGCTCAGTAGTTAAGAACACTGGCTGCTCTTACAAAGGACCTGATTCAGTTCCCAGTACCAATGTGGCAGTTCACAGTCATCTGTCACTCCAGAGCCAGAGGATCCGATGCCCTCTTCTGACCTCTGTGAGTACCAGACACACACACTTGGTACATAGACATATGTGTAGGCAAAACACTCATATCTATGAAATAAAATAAATATGTCTTTGTAAATTGTCTCTGTTCATGAAAAAATTCAATTTTGTATAACATAATCAGTTTGCATATCAATTCTAGAGGGAAAAAAACAGGTTTTATACATCTTTTAGTTACTCTTTTCAAATAGTTCTTAGGAATTTATCCAAAAGGTATCTTCTACCATTGTTTTAATTAGATCTCATGGTTTAAAACATTGCAAGGAAAAGTATCATGCCGTAGAACAAAGAGCCAGCACACATTCAACTCACAATATATTATGAATTATCCCCATTTGTAATAAGGAAAATAACAAATTTGCTGCAGCCAAATTAGTTAACAATGAATATAATGAGCTAGACCCTTCACTGTTTTGAAGGGCGTATTAATTCAGGTGGAATAAACACGGCAAGGTGATGTAAACATTAAGTCTCCACTCTGTTCCTTTCTCTTCACAGAAAACCCACAGGGCTGACCTTCAGATTCTGTCTACATGACAGCAACATAATCTGTTGAAAAATGTCAAGCAACATTTCATTCCTGCTTAACCTAGAGCAAAACAATAGTTTATTTTTCTGGTTGTGCATTCACTCCCTCACTAAAGAGATGAGCACTGACATTGTTCCAAACAACAAGGTCAGGTGTAAAGAAGCAAGTCCTACCCACCCCTGGGTCTGTGCCAGGACACGGGGCACACCAGTACACTGGCCTTGCACCAGAAGTTGGAAAGATTCTCCATGCCAGACTCATGAGGTCTTGACTCTAGATTCTATTCTGTCATTCCCCAAGAAGAACACGCAAATCCTGTTAATTATTTTCAGCTCCACTCTTTAAGGCAGGTAAATTTTTCATTCATGTAGGTGTTTGGATGAGCCACAACTTAGTGGAGTGGATATTTGAAGGAAAGCAGGAGAGAGCAGAAACTGATAGAGTGGATTTTAAGAGCAGCAGGTCCTGACCCCAGCCAAGGGCACAGTAGGTTACAAACCTTTTTAAGGATTACCAAGAACAGGAGAGGAACGGGTCCCACAACAACACTCATGGGTGTACTTCCAATATTTGTATCACATTGTCAAGCAATCCTGGTCCCAAGCTGTGGTTCATAGTTCACTAGAACCATTCTCTGTGACAAACCAACGTACCTAAGAATACAAACACCTCTGAGATTTGAAATGTTCTAAGTGGAAGTCATATTGGTCTAGCTTCTTGGCCAGTATTAGAAATCATCCAAGTAGAAATGGTCATCTAAAGATTAAATCCTAAAAGTAACACCAGAGAAGACTGTGTCCTGACAGACTGTTAGCTGGTATTTGAACATACCAGTCAGATGCAGCTTGGTAATATGGATGATCACCATAGACACTAATGGGTATGGTTTTAGGACGTGTGTGCTTCTAGAGGAAAGGGAGGGCAAAATGTATTGTGTGATTAGCACAGTGGTCAGCCACACGATATTTGCATAAGAAACCTGAGGAACATGAGAGCAGGAAGCCCTCTCCTACTCTTCCCAGTGTCACTGGATGCCATGGACCTGATGTGGTTGATATACTGTGTACCCTAAGAAAACTTATCTGAGGTCAGAGAACAGAGCAGCCACTAGATTAGACATAGAGGCCAGACAGTGGTGGCACACACCCTTAATCCTAACATTCCGGAGGCAGAAATTCATCAGGATCTCAGTGAGTTCAAGGCCACGTGAGGAACAGAGCCAGGTGTGGTGGCCCACACCTTTAATCCCAGCACTTGAGATCTCATGTCTTGCTTGGGAAAAACACATGCTTTTAATCCCAGGAAGTGATGGCAGGAAACAGAAAGGTATATAAGGTGTGAGGACCAGGAACTAGAGGCTTTTAAGCTTTTAGGCTTTTCAGCAGCAGTTCAACTGAGATCCATTCCAGTGAGCACTCAGAGGTTTTCAGTCTGAGGATTTGTGGAAACAGAATCAGCTGAGGAGCTGGTGAGGTGAGGTTGGCTGTGGCTTGTTCTGTCTCTCTGATCTTTCAGCATTCACTCCAATATCTAGCTCCGGGTTTGTCTTTTATTAATAAGACCATTTAGTGGTTCGTGTTACACACTGATATATAATAAAGGTTTCTATTAGGTTCCAGACACAAACTGCCACATGTGTCACCATTAAAGATTTCTTTATAAAACTCCCTTATGGGCCAGAGAGTTGAATAAATCAGTAAAGACACTTGCCACTGAGCCTGACTTCCTAAGTTAAATCTCTGGGTTCTACATGGTGGAAGTAGAGAACAAACTCCCAGAAGGTGTCCTCTGACCTTCACAGGAGCACCATGGCAGGTGCACTTCACACACACTCACACTCACACTCACACACACACACACAAATAAATAAATAAATAAATAATAAAAGTGCTATTAATTTTAAATTCTCTGTAGCATATATAAACAGTACAGCATAAGAGAAGGGTTTGCATTTTCATTTTTCATTTTCATAGTGATATTTTATGCACTAACCACTCTTTTCCATATTCTGTGGCCTGGGGGAAATTATACAAACAAGAGAAAGAAAAAGAAAAAGTAACACATCCAGAGGTAGGTAGCCTGCCAGGATTCACTTTAACAACTGCGAGCTTTTTCCTAGTGAAGTCCAGTTGCCTCATTGGTCTTTTCCTCAGCCTGGCACAGAGGGCCGGGAACTGTCCCAGAGCTGTAAGGACAGCCTGCACAGCACTAGCTTAACAGAGACCCAGGGATCCTTCTCCCGAGAGTTATACCATTTTGCTTAAAATTTTTATAGATGTTCTTCTTCTATTTCCTTTTTAAAAGAACATAAAGCTTTGAAAAACACACAGTTGTAAGACACGGCAGTGAGGCATGGCTCTTCCTGTCTAGCAGAAAGAGCAGGCATGCAGCTGATGATGGCGCAAATCAGTGAGGAAGCGGCGTGAGGGACCACTGACCTGAAGGACTCCCAGAAAAGAGAGTCTGGAATTAGATGACTGGGCCACCTTAGGATGACAGAGCTGGAGTGAGGAGGAATCCAGGAAACCAGTGGAGACTCAGGATCTAGAGATCTGTGACTTAAAATTACAAGTCTGAATTGATCCCGTAGCCTACTGGACAATGATGGACCTCCTATCAAAGATGATAACACAAGGTCTACTTCCTAGGGTGAAGCAAGGATGGTCTGAAATCAGCATGAGGTACAAGAAAGGGCAAGGCTGGGGACAAGAAGTCCCGCCCCTCTCTCCTGCCTCATGCTCTTGACTCCAACATCACTGATAGCCTTGTAGAGTCTTGGTGAATATTTCATTGATTCTTGTCATGAACCCAAGTTTAAACATGCCCCTCCTCCCTGTGGATATTACAAGACACTGTAACTCCTCCCCGGGCCACTTTCTCAGGGGTTCCCCGTGGCTCCTGCCACGTTCCTTTGTAGTACGTCGTCTAAACCACAGTCCCTTCCTGAGAGTATTTCACACTTGGAATTAAAATAATATTTACAAGAATAGGACTATGTGCATTTAGTTTTCCCATTCATACACAACACATAACTATAGAAGCATTCAATAAGCTTTGAGTAAACAATGAGTGGATGAGCGGAGGTGGGGGGTGATGAACATCAAGGAAAACTTGTCTCTCATTAACATGAGTTTGGCTTTGCCACTTAGGAAAATGTCTCCCCTGCCCAGCTTCCTCTACCAGTAATAGACCAAGGAGCAGTGGCTCTTTCTTGCCCTACAGGAAGCTTGGCTGTGGGACAAGAGACACAGGGAGCCGTCACTGGCTGCTGTCTTTGCTACCCAGAATGAACAGTGCCAGCGTCAGGATGCCAGCTCTGATTAAATTCTTTTGATTCTGGGCTTCCCTCTGACAGAGATGAGGAAAGGGTGTTGGTTCATCCCACCACTGCAGAAAGGGGAAATAAACACAGTCCTCATTTATTAGAGACCAGTATAAGAAGCAGCCCTTCAGAACTCTCTGACACGGCCTCATTACAACATAACAACGTGGCTGAGAAAGAACCCATCACTCTTTCCTACTTCATTTGGCTCCCACCATGACCACACAGCTTTTCAAAACCCCAGTGCTCTGTTTTCCAAAATCCACTTGGAACTCCTTCATAGCCTCCCCTCCCTCTCAACAGCTCCAACCCTCAGCTTGAGAATTAAGGCATGAAACACATGGAAATACAATGTTCCAATCCATCTAATTAATGCATTAAGTCCCTCATTTACATAGTACAAATTTCCCTTTATGCTTTCAGTTGCTTGGCAATCGCTTGCCTCAAGAAAATATATTAGCAGCTAAAACGCTGCTTAACAATAAGAGAAATAACAAAGACATCAGCCATCTTTCAAAAAGCATATTTCAGAGAGGAAAGGGAAAATCCATCACAGGCAGGATTTCAAATCTTTAAGGAGCTCAGGAACTGGTTTTGGAAATTGATGTAATATAGTGAGTAAAGTGACATGCGTTATTCTGGCAGGCGGGAGGGACGTCCATTAAAGTCTGTGGAGCAGATGCTGCCCTCAGATCTACACAGCAGTTCCTCAAATACGCCTGCATGGTGAAGGCCACAGGGAAGGAAGCCAACCTGTGACTTCACAAGACAGGAGAGCAGTCAGGGTGTCTCCAGCATCAGCCTCAAGAACAGTACCACTCCCCCTGGAACCTGTGTGCTCCCAAACAAGGGTCGATGGTGAACCAGCTTTGTAACCGTGCTCCCACAAGGTGCTATCAAGCCATACTGCATCCCTGCAAACAGATGGAGGGGCAACTTTGATCCTAAATTAATCCCAGCTAGTGTCAGAATACCACGGGCCCCTCCAGCCATTTGGGGAGCACCAGCTAGGTGGAGGGGAATCTATGTCTCTCCATGGAATTCTGTTTCCTCATAAGGTGTGGAAAGGAGTACACCAGCAGTCCCAAGTCCATGTCGAAGGGGCAGTGTGAAGTTCCTGGTTTGGAAATAGGATGGAAATTGTGAGGACCAGGCAGCAACCCCATCTCTTACCCCTGATAAGGTAAGTGGCTTTCGGGCTAGAAAGGGCATTTCAAATTCAGGTTGTAAAATGTTTCATGAACACCTCAGAGAGACACCTCAATGGTTAGCTCACTTTCTTTCATGTAGCATCACATACATTTCCACAGTCTCCCTGCCAAATGATGAAATTCTTTACGCTATCTACCACGTGTATGCAACACATCAAAATATTGAGGAAAATGCTCTAGCTATAAAATTCCTTTTCCAAGAGGAAAAGATGGTCAAAATGCACTACCTACGCACGTGGAATTACCAGTGAATAAATGTTTATTTTAAAACTTATTTTGCTATGTAATAAATACTGAGAAGTCTGAATTTTGACTGCCCACCCCCTTTTTTAGATGAATTCCCTGAGCTTCAGAATCCTGAAACCATGACTTGTTGAAGATCTCATGGCGGGCTGAGCATGGTGGCTCAGCTTACAACCTCAGCATTCCTGAGGAAGAAGCAGGAGGAGTGAGGCCAGTCTGGGACCAGTGTGAGGGTAGAGCCTGTACACACACAATCAAAACAAGAAATTCACAGAGTTGAAGCACATCCATATTTCCCTTCCAAACCCAAGCTCCAGAGGAGGAATATATTAGCACATCATATCAAATCATACTAAATGTAAACCACTTACACTTGCGGGATAAGATCGGATGCACAGCCTATGAAAATCAGGGTGCAGCAGCCTGATTTCCCATCATATCTCTGTATTGGAATGGACCTCTTCTCAGAATGTTGCTCTTTAGCAATTGCTATATTTACAAATCCTGACTTAAAAAAAATAAACAAATGGATATGAGAAGGGAGAGTAAAGAGAAATTACGTTGTCTCAATGAGAATATATATGATATATAAACCAGGCCAAAACAAACAAATGCAACACACTGGAAGAATATTCGTAGCCAGTTTCTGATTTGTTACCCTAGTTTGAAGACATCTCATTGGAAGCCAATGTTCTAAGGCACTTTATAAATAGCCCTTTCTTCATGGGCTGAGTAGCATCTGCTGTCTAAGATGGCCTGGTTTTTTGGGACTGCTGTGAGGGACAGCTTCCAACTTCTAAACCCAGGCAGCAAGCTGTGTGAGGACACGTTTCCCAGAGGGGTTGACAGGTTGTGGTGGAAGCTGCCCAGGCCCTAATTTCAGAGTCATCTTCACCTCCGTTTCTGAAACTTCATATCTGTGTGGGTGCCAAGCACTCTTGGGGGAGCATGTGAGCTACTTTTCTCTTTGATGTGACCAAATATTTGACAAGGAGTGGCTTGAAAACAGGTTCATTTTGTCACGGTTTGAAGACACAGTGCATGTGTCTCGGAAGGGAAGGTACAATGGGCGAAGGCAGCTGGCCTGCAGCTGTGGCAGTGGGAGCTTGTTCACATCTGGGTGGATCAGGAAATAGAGAAAGGACAAGAAGTAAGGCCAAACTATAAAATTATCTACCCATCCTCAGCAATTTACTTCTTGCAGCTTGTAGTCGGACTTTCTTTTCAGCCGCCAGCCCCCAAATAATGAAGCAGAGACTTACTGTCAATTATGAAAGCTTGGCCTTTAGCTTAGGTTTATTCCCAAATTAACCTATTTCTACTAATCTATGTTCTGCCATGTGGCTTTTTACCTCTCTTTCATTCTGTACGTCCGAATTGCTCCATGTCTAGCTGGTATCTCCCACCTGCCTAGATTCTCCCCAAGTTCCTCTCTTTCCTAGGAAGTCCCACCTTATTCTCCCCTGCCTAGCTACTGGCCATTTAGCTTTGTATTAAACCAATCACAGGGACACATCTTCACACAGTGTAAACCAATATCCCACAACCACAGCTAGACTACACTCTCTCACAGGGACACAATCTCCCAAAATAGTGTCATCAACTGAGGATAAAGTATTCAAGCACATGATCCTGTGGAAGCCACGTCACATTGAAACTATGGCAGGATATCTGTATTATTTGCTATTTTCTTTAACAGCCATAGATTTCAGAATCTCTTTAAATTTCTTTTCTAACAGCAGGAATGTTACCCTACAGAGCATCCATTTGACTTTCCATATCTCCAGCATTGCTGCTATGCAGGGCTCTGACTTTACCAGTCCTTTGTCAAAATTTAGCGAAGACTGGGCAGGTGTCAGCAGCCCATCACCGGAACCTATGCTATGGCCGGAGCCGTCCTTGGCCCTCCTGTTCCTCCCTCGGCAAAGCTGGTGCTCAGCCAGTCCAAACTTCTACTGTGGGGATGGCAGCCCCCCCCCCATTATGTTCTTCTTTCTTCATTCCTGCTCTTCTCTCTATCTCAGCCCCCCAGATAGCTTCACTTGTCCAGACCCAACTTCTCTTCAAAGGCCAAGAACAACGCCCTGCCTCCTTATTGTCTGGATTGCTGCCTGTTCTGCAGTCTTACCAAGCTGCACATAGTACTCACTGTGTGGGCACCTTGGGACCAAGGCTGTCAGTGTGGTCGCCAGTAGATGCACTCTCACTTCCCTCGCTAGCACGGACTTCACAGTCAGCAGCCAGAGAAGTTCACATCCAGAGAAGTGTTGGTGAACATTCAAACCTCACTCTCCAGGGGGAAAAAAAGCCATCATTGGCCATGTTTGCAACTTCACTGATGCAAATGCTCCCAACATAGCAGAGTACAAACAGCCAATCCGGTACCACCAAGTGCAGAATGGGAAGGGTGGGGTGGCACCAGGGAGCAATATCTTCAGTACACAGATAAAACAGATACAATTCAAAAGCATAGATGGGAACAGAGATACCATGTTGGAAAACACTGAAGATGTGAAGAACTCTGAATATTTTCAAGTCTTTTTAAAATGTAATTTAAATAACTGTAAGGCTTTATCACCCAAATTTTAATCATTGCTGTGTTTATCAGCCAGCTACAAAGTCTCTGGAAATTTACAAATTTGTTTTCAAAAGTTGGCATAAAAGCCTTCCATCCATCCCTTGTCCACTCTAGGGGCACTTTGCATAATGTGGCCCCACAAAGAAGTGACTTAATTCAGGTTTAGGTTCACACCTGGAATACAGCCGTACAATATAAAGTTACTGAAAGATTAAAACATTTAAGAGTACAGCTTAATGTGATGAGACCTCAAGCAGATAAAGGGGACTGTAGAGATGGCTCAGTGGTTAAGAGCACTGGCTGCTCTTCCAGAGAACCCAGGTTCTATTCCCAGAACCTACATGGTAGCTCACAACATCTGTAACTCCAGTCTCAGGGGATTCAATTCCCTCTTCTGGCAGCCTCAAGCAACAGACATTCATGTGATACACAGACATAATACATACAGACAAAATATCCACATACAGAAACTAAGTAACTTCCTAAAGAAAGAAATGGTAGATTTTTCTAAAAGCATTACAAATCCCATTTTTGTAGACGTCACAGTTCTCTTAGTACTGGTTTTGCTTATAGTTAAGACAGATTATAAGTAGATACTGGCCTGTAATGTATACATATACACACGCAAGCATGGGTATAGGGTAACATTTAGAAAAACACCAAGAAATTATTATTAGTTAATTAATATTAATTAATTAAGTTAATATTAGGTGACAGGAAAGGATAGAATGCATAAAAGGACACATGAGTCATAAGAGTATAGAAAGTTTTTTTTCCAGTTTCAGCTCTGTCATAGTTCTTTTTTCTTTTTTGTGATGGGATAAATGTATAAAACTCTAATTAATAGTAAAAGTGAAAATCGCTGAGCTCCTTGGCTTCAGAAATGCCATTCTAACTGCACAGAATTTCACTGATCCGTCCCAATGGTTTGGGACGAAGGAAGCTCTCCTTTGCACAGCTTCCTGAAACTGTCTTCATGGTGTTATTTGTGAGCTCATCACAACAAAGTGATTTCATTTAATTCTTTAAAGGGCTGAAAATGTTTTCTCAGGTAAATTAATTCACAAAAACTATAAGCTTTATTTTGTCTTTGGACATCTAGTACAAGATTTCAGGAGCATTCGTTAGAAAATAGATGTCACTGGGACGCATGGGGTTACTGTTTTTTACAACTCAGTGTAAAACTATCAGTGGTCACCATGGGATATCCAATCTGAAAGACTCCTGTGGTAACGCCGATATTTGTGTATAGAAATCTGTATAATGTTCTCAGAAGTGCTTCATTTTTCTAACAGGTGGTGTTTGTTCATCACAGGCTTCAACTCATGGCTGACCAACGAGAGACAAGGTGGTTAGTGGTGACTCAGTTTGACAGCATCTGGTATCATGAAGGAGACAAGTTTCCAGGCACACCTGTGGGGATTTATTTAGATCAGGCTAGCCTCTTGATAGGCCTGTGAAGGATTATCTTGTTTAGACTGACTGAGGTGAGAAGATTCACCCTGTGGAGGGTAGCTTCCTTTCCTAGGGTTGGCTCCTAGACTGCATAAAAAGGAGGAAGTTGAGACTGCAGAGATGACTAGGAGCTCTTGCTAGTCTTACAAAGGACCCAGGTACCCAGTGCCCGTGTTGGATGACTCACACTGCCTGTAACTCCATCTCCAGGGAATCAATGACCTCCCTGTTCTGGCCTCCACAAGTACCCTAACTCATGTGTACTTAACCCCACACAGACACGCACGTACACATAATTTTAAAAAATAAAGTTAAAATATTTTTAAAGGGAGGATGCTATCGGAACATGATCATTTCTTGTTTTCTGACTCTTAATTGCAGACACAACTTAACCAGTTGCCTCAACCGTCTTCCCCACCAGGATGGGTTGTAAGCCAAAGCCAAGCTTGGTTATGTACACCTTTAATCACAGTGCTTGGAAGGCTGAGGCAGGTGAATCTATGAGTTCAAGGCCAGCCTGGTCAACATAGTGAGATTCAGGCCATCCAAGGCAATATAGTGAGACCTTATGTCAATCACCTCCCCAAAGTGTGAAAAACTGTGAGGCAAAATAAAACCCCCCTTCCTTAAGTTGCTATTGTTATTTTATTACAGCAGCAGGAAAAATAACTAAGACAAAAGCCATGCTAGAATTTTTGCCTTCAGACTGCATAAATACTTTACATTTGAAATACCCTCTTTAAAATGATGTAGGATGCTTCATGACAGTCTTCCAAACACGAAGGCTACAGAAGGATAGAGACGTAAAACAGCCACCCTGTGTCAATCAGAACCAACTGGACACAGCGTCTTTTTGTCCTCAGCAAAGTCTGTCCTCCAACCCTGAACACACCGTTGTTTTGCAATGAAGTTGTTTGTTGTCAAGTTCAACTAGCCGTTTTTTCCGCTAGAGGCATCACTCCACACAAGGAATATCGGCGGCGCTTGCATTTTGAAGTGATTCTTCCCCGAGCTTAAGACGTCTCCTACTCTTTTGTAGTAGGTCTCTGTCTTTTTCCTGTGAGCTTACGGAGGACTCTGTCTCCTCGTCTCCTCAGTTATTCCTTCTCACTTGCACACCCCCAGCTTCTGCTCTCTGCCCTCTTCTCTCAAACTAAAGCAAGTCCATCATCTCCTTTATCCCAACCCTGGACAACACACAGCATCTCAGCAGCCTGTGCCGCTTTTAAAAACCTCTCCACGTTCCTTACCTGTGCACCCTCGCTTGTCTGGTGACCCTAACGTCTGTGAAGTTCATATTCTGGTCCTCACTTCTGCTGACACCTTTCAGTCAAGCGGCACCTTCCTTATCACCTCACACACCGACCGACCACACTCTTTTCTCACCCACATGACCTCCACAGCATTTGGAACCCTGCAGCCTAGCCCCCGCCCCCCTCTTTTCTCTGGCTTCTTTAAATTCTAGGCATTCCATGGGTCGACTGTCACCAGTTCTCAAAAGGCTCCCCTGCCTGTGTGTCAAGGCTGTCATCTTTGCACACTCACATGTTCTCAGCTGTGGATTAACACCTGGGTGCCTTGAGACCTGAAGACTAGGTCAGACGGGACCAGAGATACCTCCTCTCTGGTGTTTCCTTTCCTTGGCTGTGTTCTTTCACTAGTCCCACTCTGGAGTCGAAGCACCACAGGAGGATGCTCCCCCGAAGCTGCTCCTCGTGTCCCACCTGACGTTACCCACACAGGTTTCTGTGGTACAGACGTCTCCAGTTCACGTGTTGCTGTCTCAGTGAGGTTTGGGAGGTGTCAATACAGACTCCAACTGTCCTTGCATGTATGGAAGATGGGAAATGTCAAGCCAGCTTCAAATACTGACATTCTAGAATTTTCACTGTACCTCACTCCCCAGGCATTGTGTCTGGGACACTGCTCGGTTATTGCCGTGGACCCACTACTCTCCACCTTCCACTGTCAGTGGCTTCCTTTGTGGCTTCCTTTGGGCGTGGCATTCATCCCTCCTGCTTCCTTAATGCTCCTCCCCTCAGCCTACTTCTGGAAAGAACCAGCTGCAGTCACTCCTTCCCAGAAGCCCCTCGCTATGTCCCGACTTCGTCGTCTCTTTCCTTCTCTGACACTTTTGTGTTGTTATGTAGCAATTATGTAGTATGTATAGTGTGTGTGTGTGTGTGTGTGTGTGTGTGTGTGTGTGTGTGTGTGTGTGTGTGTGTGACACCAGGGAGCTACATCTTAATTCTGCTTTTATCACTCACACACCGCCTGCTGTCCACTAGACAAGCCACTCAGGGATTTGATCAAGGGCCTGTTCAGGACGGCCTCTCTGGACATGTCCATCTGGCTCTGCTTGTCTTTGTCACACCTAAGGCCATTTCAGTGATAAAGTCTGCACTGCTGTGCTTTCCTTCCCAGGCTTAGTCACTTGTACTGATGTCCTTGTCACATATATTTATTTGATAAGCACACACTTGATGTAAATTAGTCAAATAAACCTCAGCTACCTAGTCCTCTAGATTTCTGACTTCACTCTCATGAAACCTACAAGCCCTCATCCCAGACAGACACAGCACATGGACAAATGGCACAGGCATTTGTGGACTGTGGCAGAGGCCCCATAGACGCTTTTGCCTTTCTTAAAACCTCCTGACAAATAAATAAGGAACTGGGGAACTCCAGCTGAAAAATGCCAGAGCCAACGCCAACAAAATATCCATTCATATATATGAGTGTGTGTGTGTGTGTGTGTGTGAATGCATGCATGTATAGCCACAACTATAAGTTTTATATATATATATATATATATATATATATATATATATATATATATGTAATAATATATATATTATTACAGAAAATTTCAACATCTTTATCACAAGGCATGGTAACATTTTTAACTAGTCTGCTGTTTTAATTTCTAAACATTTATTCAGGCATCTGTTAGTAATAGTAACTAAATAATCTCTAAATACAAGTTAAAAAAAATACAACAAAATTAGAATGACCTCTGAGGGACTGGAGATATGGCTCAGTAGTGGAGAGTGCACACTGCTCTTGCAAAGGACCAGAGTTCAGCTCCCAGCACCCATGTCAGGCAGTTCACAATCTCTTGTAACTTGACCCTCAAAGCATCCAACACCTTCCTCTGGCCTCCTTAGGCATGTACACTCATACCTACATGCCCCCTCACCTACACAGATACATACACATAATTAAAACAAATAAAAATAAAACCCTTAGAAGATGCTTGAAGAATTTAAACTTTTTGTGGCACAGCCTGTGAGCCTGAGGAACTTATTTTAAATGTGTTATAAGGCCAGCAATAAAAGTCACTTAAAGGTAAAACTGTGGTGTAATTTAGTTATAGTCTTACCATGTTGTACAGTAAGAATTCAACTTAAAAATGGACTGTTTCCTAGGGTGCCGGAGAGATGGCTCAGTGGTCAAGACCCTTTACTGCTCTTGCAGAGGACCCAGGTTCAGTTCCCAGGATCCACATGAAGGCTCAAAATTACCTGTAATTCCATTTCCAGGGACTCCCCTTCTGACCTCTTCCACAGGCTCCTGGGCCAATGTGGTGCACAGACATACACTCAGGCACACACGCATACACAGAAAATAAAATAAATACAACTTTTAATTGCGCTGTATCCTGGGCACGTCGTCGTAATATCTGTTTTTGCGTTCCTTGGCTCCTTTCATGGTAATGCTTCACTGGGGATATGTTTATTTCCTTATCCCTCCACCCTTTCATTTCTTCTTCCTCTCAACGCTGTTTACAGAATGCACACCACTGATTCAGTGCTTGGTCCTAGAAGGACAAGCAGAGGGAAGAACGGGAACTTTTATTTTCACCGAGCTCACCGTCCAGCGGGTAACAGAGAAATAAACAGTTTCTCTAAAATCTCAGCCACTGTTCTGAGGTTACAAAGGGCAGGCCTTCTGGCTAGATGGAGCAGGAGGGAAGCACTCCCACCGGAAGTGGGGCTCAAGGAGTCTGGAGGCAGAGTGTTGGTGGTGGTAGAGAAAGAGGCGCACACAGCAGGGAAAGACAAGAGGGCTGTCACCGTGGACCTGGAGGCAGACATGGGAAGGGTCTGATCAGGCAGCTCTTCCTGAGCCAGTTAATGATCACATATTTAGTGGGGCAACCCGGAACCTTTGAAGAAGTTTAATCCAGGATTGATTTGGCATTTAGAAGTGTCTCCCTGGGATCAATGAGATAGGCAGATGAACTAGACCTCTGTGGCAGTAATCTCAGTGAGAGGCAGTCATGGGCAAACATCCATGTTGGTGCACAATGCAGCCTTACTGTCAGAGCACAAGGCTGTTCTACTAACTATGAAACACTTGGTTCCAGTGCTTTCAAACCTTGTCAGTAGCGTCAGCCAGAGCAGACACTGTGTAACGCTCATTCCTAGGTCATACACCCCTAGATAATCGAATTCAGAGTTTCTGGAAAAGTGGCACCCTGCTACACACCCTGAGGATTCTCACACACAATTTATGTCCTGGTAAAAATGTACTTGAGGAAATTCAAATGTCTGGATCCACGATTACATCACAACTTAGGGACCTAGTGGGTCATCCCACATTTGGAAGACCCCTTACCTTCCTCCTCCCCATCTCCTCCAGCCCTTCTCTTCCCTCCATTCTCTTCTCCTTTTTCCTTCTCTTCCTCTCTCTTTCTTCTTTTCCATCCCCTTCTCCCCTACTTCCTTTCCCTCCTGTTCTTGCCTGGCCTGGTCTTCCCAACAGGATCACTGTGTGGGTCACGGCTGCCCTCTTGGCACAGGTCTGTCCACAACAGAGACTTTCTTGATCACCCTAATTGCGCATGGTCACTCAGTCCTTTGAGTTCCTATAGGACTTTGCACTCTATAATGACTTTTATCATTTTCCAAATTACAACATAGTTTCTTAAATCCTAAGACTTGGATTTTAGTGAGTAGTGTGAGAATGCGGACTCTCAGCTCAAGCACCTGGCAATAACTATGTAGTTGGTCCAGACAGACATAAGGAGAAGAGTGACATCAGAAAGAAACCATAAAAGTAAATTTTTCCAAACTCACTTTTAAATAACCTATATCTCTGAGCATAAGGATGAAAATTGGAGTCAACTCTAACTCGAAGGTGATCAGAGGTGGTCCTTTGTACATAAAAGAAAACAAACACTTAAGGTCTAGGTTTTTCTATGGGATTCTGAAGCATCAGAATAAAGCAAATTGTCATTCCGGGGAAAATGGAGGTAGAAAGTAGTGGGGTTCCTGCAAATAACCCACTGAAGGGTACGGCAGTGGAGAGAGACCTCGAAGGAAGCGAGACTTTGCAGCAGTTACGGGTGTAATATCTACCAGATGCCCCAGATGTTTTCAAATTACCAAAGTGCAACTCTTTCCCACAGCCCATTTGCAAGTGGACCTGACAGCCGAAGCCCACAGAAATCAAAGACTGCAATCTACAATAAATTCTGCCACGCTAGATGGAACGAATATCTGTCAGATTTTTTTACTTAAACTTCTCTTCCTTTGAGAAAGCAGCATCTGGCCCCAAACCGCACATTTAATTGAAAAATCCTTTAATAATAGCATTAATTTTCATCGTTGTGCATTCCAGCAGGCTGGGACGAGGAAGCAAGTTCTGCATGTGGAATGCAGCCAGGCTGCAGAGGGAAGGGGGGTGGGCACTGGGCACTGGAGGAGGTGAGAGTTCCCTGGCCATTGTTCCCCAGGGCCTTGCTGGGAGATAGCATCAGGCCTTGTGATTAAGGAGTAAAACAGAGAATTGTTTTGGTTTTTTCCAAAATAGATGATGTCCTTCTAACGAGACAATGCAGTTGTAGCCTACCAAATGCAAACTGGGCCCTTGAGGATAAGTCAAGAGTAGAGTTCAAAGCCAAGCGTCCTGACAGGTCTTTGGGTAGCCTGAACTGCCGTTTCCCCTCCATGTTTACAATCCCGTCTCTGTGCTCTCACTTCGGGCTGTCTCAGTGCTTATCAAGTGATTTGTTCCATTTCACTGGAACACCAGACGAGGAACCTGTCCTAGAGTGACTTAGCCTCTACCCCCAGAGACAAGGAGCAGGGTGTGGCAAGAGAGGCCCTGCCCTGGCCCCGTGAATTCCTGCACTGTTTAATAGCTGCCTGGAAACCCAAGGCAGGACTGTCACCCAAAGGCTGTGTGGCCCCCAACACACGTACCACACAGTGCACGAGTGGGTGATCTGGTAATGTAAGTTTAGCCAGGACGACTTCCAGGGAGGGAAGGGAAGTGGAATTTGGAAGAAAAGGCCCCTTCTAGGAAGGCTATGTTCCCTTTCAGAATGCCTGCAGAATTTTCAGAAGATAAAAGGCCAGACTCCCCTATCCCACCCCCACCCCTGAATCTGTGGGGTAGCCCTTTTGTTTCTGAACTGAACACACCCTGGGGTGGAGAATCCTCGGCTGTTGCCATGACTGCCTGTCACACTTGGTTATAAGTCCTATTTCCCCCTCCTGCTCTCCCAGTGTTGTCTTAAAATGGCCTAGATTTGTACTTTTTCTCTTCAGAAGAGGGAGAACTCTGTTTCCTCGAGTTTCTAAGCTAATGGTCTAATTTAAAGTCCATTTCCCCCAGCCAGCAGAACTCATCTACATGAAGGTATGCTGAGAATATCTTATTATCGTAGTCCACGCCTTTTCGGTCTTTCCGGTAGTCTTTAATTGAAAGCCACACATGATAGAGCAGTGTTACATACCAATAAGAGCTTAATAAATGCCAGCTGGAAGGAGATGAACTCCCAGGTGGAAAAAGGGAGAAAGGAGAGAAAGACAGCTCTCTGGGACGCGACAAGGAAATACTTCCCTGGTTTGCAGGGGCTTTCTAATGAGAAACCAAAAAGGAAAAAAAAATGGTGCAAAGACAGGAACTTTTGAACCACCACGGGCACGAGTCTGGCCCTGCCCATATTTAGTTCACTCTCACTGACTAGCAGAAACAATCAGCCAGGGAGTAAACTGTGTTTGGTTTCTGCTCAGCCTCAGCAAAGCTCCCACATGTCTTGGAGTAAGCGGGTAAGGATGTTGGAACAAAGATGACCATCTCATGGGCCTCCATTCCTTCTGCTCTTGCTCAAGGGAGAATGTCAACCCCAGGGGACAGGAAGTTTTGCCTCCTGTGGCTTCAACTCCAGCTACAAGTGTCTACAACACAGAAAGAGGTATATATATTTATAAGAAAAAAAGAGAGAGAGAGAAATGTGCTTATTTGAACACCTCCAGGAATTAAGGATTTTGAATGATCTGATACAGCTCCATGGAATATTGAAGAAAACTGTACATTTGTGCCAGGATTTCAAAACGGAACATATATCAAGCTGCCTTCTGTTTCCCACTGTGTGTTAGAGTTGTTGTCTTCAGAGCAGCAGGTAGTAGGTGCCAAGGGTTTCCTTCAGGATCCTCCTGAACTCTAATCCTAGCCAAACTTCTAAAATTTTGGAGACAAAATGTTGCAAGGACCCATGGAGAGAGGATCATCCCTGTGGTTGGACAGAGAGATTGCAAGCTGGCTGCTCAGGGGCTGGTTAGACAACGTGGCCCTCAAGGCCCTAGAACACAGGGCACCTAGAAGCAGAACTCACGAGCTAGAGAGAACTCAGGAGGGGACAACTCTCATTCCAGGGCACAGGGTCAGTCTGTGAGAGATCCTGTGCAGAAGCGTGAGAAGCCTAGATTCAGCTAGGCCTGTTCTGTGGACATGGTGGCCCTGCGGAGAGATGTCACAGGAGACACTCAATTGCATAGGCCCTCCAATTGCAGCATCTTGATCCTCCTTAAGCCCCCTGTATGTTACTACAGAAGACGAAAGGGACAATCTGGAAGCATCAAGGTTCCCAAGTCCTGCCTTTTCCACAGGGTCATGGGAAATATGACCCTGTAAAACTCGAGAGAATGAACTAAAAGTCACCGTAGATGCTTAACTTAATGCAAGACATTTAGAGCAAATAGGTGCTCTTGGTGTTTGCTCCACCTAATAAAAGAGAATACATACTCCAGAGAACAGCTCACTCTTTGGGGCTATGACTTCAATCCCATTGAACTATTAATGCAATGAGGGCAGAAACTTCATTTGTGCCCATGGTATGGAAAAGTTCCAAATGCCCTGAAAATGATACAAAACATGTATCCCTACTGGGTATGACAACGTGTGTGTGTGTGTGTGTGTGTGTGTGTGTGTGTGTGTGTGTGTGTGTGTGTTGCACATGTGTGGTCGAACATGTGTGCAAACACACACACAAACATCAGAGGTCATTCTCAGGTGTCATTCCTCAGGTGCCATCTACCTTGGGTTCTCTCAATTTTTGCAACTTGTCAATTCATCTTGGCTTGTCAACATGTCCCAGGGGTCTCTGACTGCCCAGTGCTGGGATGACAGGCATGTACCATGGTGCTCAGCTATTTTACATGGGTTCTCAAAATCAAACTAAGTTCTTCCTTACTGCATGCCAAAACTTTACCAAGTCATCTTCCCACAGTTAACCTTGTGTTTTAACTGCATTTATTTACTTATTGTGTTCATGTTTATGCACGGGAGCAGGGCCACTTGGCACAGCAAGTGTGTACAGGTAAGAGGACAACTTTGTGGAAGTTCATTCTCTCCTCCCTGCTCTGTGGGGACTCAGGACTGGGGTCTGGTACTTTTCCCCATTGAGCTGTCTCAATGGTCCAACGCTGTTTTTTAAAGGGTGGTATTCTCCAGCAGATTAGGGTCATTCAATGTATAGCTCTTTGTGATGATGTGGGTATGTGGTAAAGAAAAATGAAGTGGCTACCAACATTCATTCCTCATCCAGGTGACAGACCTTGTTCCTTTCTGCAGTGAAGTACCGCATGCTCTGGGTGCCTTGGTTGCTCTTTCTATGTGTGTTTTCTGCATGCATTCTATGTCCATCAGCTTTAGAGAAATGAGTCTCCATTCAGCCTCTGTTTTTCTCCCTTTACTTCTCATCAGCTTATCCTGAGGACGCATCTTTTGTGTAGAACTTATATCAGATGAGTCTACATATCCATGCAGCTATGTTCTGTTTCTATTTGCTCACGATGACTGTAATTAATACCGATCAAACTAGAGAGTATCTTTGCAGGTGAATGAATACAGTCAGGTTACTACACCCACTGGGACATGGAACCCCAATTTCAGGAGTGACCACAAAGGCAGAGGCCTTCCTGAATCCCCAGCACAGACTCAACACTGTGTATCCATCCACTCTGAAGCCCATCACCCAAGCCTGATACCCCCAGAGTATAACCACAGGGTGTGGGTGCTCTCAGCCAAGAGGATCTACCTAGGCCTCTCCTTCTGCCCATATGTTGACGTTGTCTTCAGCCTCACTGCCATTTTATTGCACTTTCTTGGTCGCCGCCCAACAGAAGCAAACCACAAGCATTGACGTGTATTTTCACACTGTGTTTCTTTCTCATCTCACCCATGGCATAGGTCCATGACCTATCTCCTCCTACTAAATGACAGAACACCACCCTATTCTGGGTCTGCCTGTCCCTGGGGAATCCATTCTTCAACCCTCCTGGTAAGGACCCTAAGTAAGACCCTTTCTGGTCTGTCCCTCCACTGCTCAAAACATGTTTAAATTTTTAAAATGATGTATTTTTATTTATGTATATGTATTTGAGTGTGTGGCATGTGTGTATAGGTGTCCACAGAGGCCAGAAAAGGGTATCTGATCCCCAGGTGCTGGAGTTATAGGAGGGTGTGTGCCACCTAATAGGAGTGCTGGGAACTTTACTGGGATCCTCTAGAAGAGCAGCAAATGCCCTTAGCCAATAAGTCATCTCTCCAGTTCATAAAATTTAAGTATACAAAATAGTGTGTAGCTGGAGAATTTCTCTTCAGCTCCTGCCAAGCCCCGCCAGTCCTGCCAAGCCCTGCCCGTTCCGGAGCCCACTTATAAAATAAACACACCGACTCTTATATTATTTAAACTGCTCGGCCATTAGCTCAGGCCTACCATTGCCTAGCTCTTACTCTTATACTAAGCCCATTTCTGCTAATCTATATGTTGCCACATGTTCCGTGGCTTTACCTGTTGCCTCTACATGATGCTCCCTGAATGACAGCTGGTGTCTCCCCCTCCTCTACCTTCCTCTCCTTTTCCTCTCTCCTCTCTGTTGGTCCCGCCTATACTTCCTGTCTGGCTACTGGCCAATCAGTGTTTTATTTATACAGAGTGATATCCACAGCAATAGTGGGCTCCCTATCACACTTTCAAACCTGTCCATCTCTGTGCTTTGCTCAGATCCATCCTCCGTCAGCCTTCCTTATGCATCCACCCTCTGATCTTCCTTTCATGTCACGGTGTGTGTGTGTGTGTGTGACTAAATTCTGCATCTGAGAGAGGTGAGCAGTGAGCTACTCCTCTTTCCCATGTCCTCTCCTGTTCTCTGCTTCTACTTTCTTGATGCCATTTCCTCTGACGGACAGAACCGCCTCTCCTGCCTTCAGGGGACTTTAGAGTCCCATAGGTCTTTTCTGTTTTTCAAAACATCTGAACCACCCCACCTGCTCTAAGGCAGCACTGCACATTCTTGGGACTGACTTTCAAAGTTCTCTCACCCCTTTGTTCAGTCCACTGACTTGAATTGAATGGTTACTAAACCCCGATGCAGACCCCAAAGGAGTCAGGTCCTTCCCTGTCATAGTCCACTGGATACATGCTGATCCCAGGACTGGGTGGGTTCAGCTCTTCCTGTCTTCCTTTCATCCTCATTCCCCGATAACAGTTCTGAATGCATTCACTTCATCAGAGACCCATGACACTGTGCGGTACAGTAAAGGAGTTCCCAAGGGGGCATGCTGTCCACAGCACACCTACTGCACCAGGACTGGGAAAACTGATTCCTCTGGAGTCTGCTCTTATCCTCTTTCTTATTGTCCTTACATTTTAATACAACTTGTCATTCACAGGAATAAGCCTCTGCCGACAGCCCCTTGCTCCAATGGGCATGTTTGCTACTCTGCACTCCGGCTCTAAAACGGGGCATACAATCTGTGTCAACGAGTATTTGTCTGGATGGGTGGAGGAGAGATTGGATAAACATTTTGCTTTCTTATCTGATGCCATTGCAAATAGATGCCCCCCAGGGGCAGGGTTGAATACACATCTCTGAGAAGATCCATGTGCACAATGTATTATACTGGATCTAGAATGGCAGCATCTTAGAAACAACATTAATCAGTTGCATTAGAGACATCTATAGAAATGTCTTCATGTCATAATAAGACCATGGGATCCTTACCAAGTATCAGCCATTGTGCTAAGGTTTTGTTCAGATATGTATTCAACCCTGGCAGTCACCCCTTGACGTAGGCCTTTTATGGTGTTCATTTGAGGGAGAGAAGAAGAGAAGGCTGAAGCGGAGAGCAATGCACCTCGCTGAAACTCACACTGCAGTGGGTTCACCCACTGCATAAGCAGCTCACAGTACATCGACAACATTCTCATAAAACAGTATGCCCTCATCACCTCGGGTTTCTGTAACAAGACACGGGCTGGGTGTCTTAAACAACACCAATGTACTTCTAGAGACTGCAAAGTCCAAGATCAATGTCCTGGCCAATCTTGCTTACCACATGATAAGAGCTTTCTTCCTGGTAAATAGACAACTACCTGGGAGAGGAAAGGGAAATTGTCAGGAAAGATATAGACAGGGAGCACACTATGGAATCTCTTCTTTGGAGATTATTAATCTTAGCCAGGTGTGATAGTGCATGCTTATAATCTAAGGACATGAGAGGTTGGGGTGGAGACTTCTAGACCAGCCAGCCTGAACCATAAAGCAGGACTCTATCTCAAACAAAGAGAAGAAACTGGAAAGAAGATAATGATTAGCTCAGATCCCCACCCTCACCATTTCACTGAACCATGATGACTTCCTAAAAGCCCTACCTGCAAATCCAGGCACACTGTTAGAAAAGCCCCTGGCATAGTATGAGTTTGGGGTACGGGCACACTACACACTGATTCCTCCTCCAGTCCACAGTCTCTTCTCAAACACCTGTTATGTGTTGGCACTTGATAAGATAAATGAGCGTAAGTAACTGCTTAACTTCAAGGATATCATGTCTAAGGGAGAAGACAAATAAGCGAATTTAGGGCCATGAGATAAGTGTCCTGTAAAGAGGGTGGAAGCCTGTGGCCTGCAGGGGTCAGAAATGACTTGTAGAAAGGGCTTTGGTTAGGCTCCAACTTTGTTGACATATAGAGCAGAGGAAGAGAGCTACCCAAGGCCACAAGACCAATATTGTGGAGGACCACAGCCAGGGAAATCAGGATTTTAGAAAATTTACCATTTGTTTGAAATTTCATGTAAGATATCAGAAGGCCATACAAAAATAGAGACTTCATCTTGATATCTAAATGGGAGAGTAAACCTTAGAGAGGAGCCTGTCAAAAAGACTGTGTGGCATGTGGACGGTGGGGACCACACCACCAGGAGCAAGGAGCACCAAAGAAAGTGCCACACAGGTAGAGGACTGTAAGGGGTCAGCAACAACGGAAGTTGAGTTCTTCCACCCTGTGGTAACACCGGGACAGGACTGTACAAGTTCCCTCTAAGTCCTCTGTTACTTGAGCTGAGACATGCCTTCCTAGGCTGCCCTTCATTTTAGGACTGTCAAGTCCTGCCGGCCTGGAAACAGGGGCCAGGATGCCTGTGGAGTTGAGGCACATAAGAGTCCATTTGGAAGTTTCTATGCTCTTTCATTACAAATACGTAAAGAAGCACCAGGTAGTGGCAGCGGAGAGTTGGAGTGAGCCTGCGTGTCTGGATGGGAGAAGAGACGACGTAGACGAGAAGTGAAGGTCTAGAGACCACTAATGGCAGAGAAGGCTTCTTGGTGGAAGACGGGGAACTAACTTCAGGGAACAAAAGCCACCGCAGGCGAGAAGCTGAGTCCCACATTTTCAGAAACTTTGAGTATGTTCCATGGACATTTTTCTCCCTTGAAATTATCTTTAACCAAAATCTGCATCACATTATGAAATTTATTAAATCCCAAGTCAGAGCAGACATCAGACTCATTATCTGCGCCTCCCAGGGAAGTTCAGTAATTTGTCTTGTAACAATAGCCAGTCTAAGTAGGAAACTAAATGCTGGAGTCTCCAGACTGAGGGATGACTGTTTCTTCCCACAGAGGACCCAGGCCAGCAGCAGCCCTGCTCTCAAAAGCCTCACACAGTGGGATTACAAGGTTGAAGGAGCTACTGAGGCCCTAGGCTGGCCTTCAATATTACAAGCTGCTACCCGTGAGTAAAAGTACATTTCTCAAGCTCATTAGACTAAAGTATAAGGTAAGAATGCCAATTTAATCATTTCAGAGAAATAAATCTGTCACCAAGACTCAGCATAGCCAACACACTCTGTCTCTACAGTGAAGCTGCAGGGAAAACCAAACCACACTCAGGGCCCTCTTCATTGAGATACCGAGAATAATGATGACATCAAGAGCAATGGATCAGAGCCACATGTGAAGTTCTTTCTCTACATGTAATAAACCAACCTAAAGATTAACTGTGAGAATTTATAGCTGCAGGGACCAAAATAATTTGTCAAGCCCAGGGAAAGCCAGCCCATGTTCAAAGTATTCCTGGATGGCACAGGCCAGTAACTTCAGTAGGTTTTTAATACTGAACATCTCAAGGCTTGAGATGTGGCCCAGTGAGCAAAGCACTTGTCTCACAAGTGTCAAGTCCTGAGTTCAGATCCCAAATAAAAGCTGGGCAGGGTGTCGCTTGTCTGTAACCCAAGCAGAGACAAACGGATCCCCATGGACTTCTTAGTTAGCCAAGCTAGCTGAAATGATAAGTCCTGGATTCAGTGGCAGACCCAGCCTCAAAAAAATAAGGTAGAGAGTGAAAGAGGAAAACACTTAGTGTCAACCTCTGGCATGCATACCTATACCACACACACACACACACACACACACACACACATACACGCATACGCGGCAGGGGGGAGAGGGGTATGTGAATGTCATCCAGCAAAGATTTACTATGCTACCTGGACCATAAGGGACAGTTCCTTTCACTAAGAACACAGCCCAGAGGTGGTTCAGCTTAACGCATCTCTATGGACTTTGTGCTTGGGACATGCTTACCCATGGGCTAGAGCACTTGGAAGCCCCCCGGCTGGGGTGCCTCTCTGTCCAGGAGGGTACTATGAACACATACACACATAACCTCCCAGGTATTCTGCACAGACCAACAGCTTGTCTCATGGGGGCCTTACTTCTTATGATGTGGTGTAAGCACACTGTGCATTACAGGCCCTGCAGCTTCTGGTCTGCTAGATGGACATTCCACATCTGTTCTTGCCTGAACTAATAATGCTGCTGCATCTAAATGTGTGAAGACATTATACTTCTAGTCCAAGACACGGTGGGCTCTTACTATGGCCCT
Source organism: Peromyscus californicus insignis (assembly GCF_007827085.1). Taxonomy (NCBI): domain Eukaryota; kingdom Metazoa; phylum Chordata; class Mammalia; order Rodentia; family Cricetidae; genus Peromyscus; species Peromyscus californicus. Next base: position 3,160,060 of record NW_026294534.1, read on the forward strand.
TTGACACATTAAAGCTATGTGTAGAGATAGAGACTCAGAGTCACATGTCCTAAGTCCCAGCCCTGCACCTTGCCTCAGCTGTCTGTTGATGGTTCTCACCTCTGAGTCTAGCTAACTGTACTCTAATGCCCTTTCTAACTCTGGGGGCTCCCTGAATTCACTGATGGCTGCGAGTTGGAGGGGTCTTGGGGATGATAATATAAGAGGAACTATTCTCAAGAATCTTTGGAGTTCAGATGCAGGCAGATCTCTGTGAGGTCAAGGCCAGCCTAGTCTACAAAGTGAATTCTGGGACAGCCAGAGTTGTTACACAGAGAAACCCTGTCTTAGAAAAAAAGAAAAGAATCTTTGGGGTTCATGGCCATATTTTACTTTCTGATTTAGATGTAAATCTAATTCCAAGTCCTTGAATCTCACATCTTTATTTCAATTACATGAAAAGTAGAAATGACAATTGCACAGGGCTGTGACTGTGTTTCCCTTTGGTCTCCTGAGTTTCCAAAGAGGTGGCATCTGGCATCAGCACCCTGGGGAACTGCTGTAAATGAGGCCTTGATACTACCCTGACTTGTGGGTTCAAGGCTGTGGGTAGGACCTCCAATGTGTTCCCTCTGTCAGACTCAGTGCACAGAAAGCCAGGTAGGTGGTTCTAGGTATTGACATTTTACCAAATATTATGACATTAAGAGAATGAGGGAAAGTAGATAAGGAGGTATTTAGTATTAACTTGACTCTTCAAAGTCAGGGCTATCATTATATGTCCCGGGAAATGGTTAGCTAAAATAGGATTTCCTGGGATATCAGCTTGCTTTTAGTTAGCTAAAGATTTTCTCACCCATCTGATCCTACACACTGGTAGTAAGATTCTAGAGAGATCAGCTAAGATTTTTGCAATGATTCATACTATTTTCTGACAAGTGTCTTTAAAACATATTGATCTGTTCTGTCTGATCCGATTGATCTAACAAACAAAAATAACTTCCTCGATACCACTTTCAATACTTTTCCTCTCCAGCCGGAAGTCAGCTGTACTCTGATGTACATAATTTTATATAAAGGTCAAACTCCAAGTAAAGGCTGCAAGTTTTCTTTTTCCCGGTGTCATTCTTGCATAATCAGTCAAGAGGAAGTAAAACAAAGGTTCTCAGAAGAAAAAAAAAGTGAATGACATAAAAAGGTGTAATTTAATATCATGTTAACTCATTCTGCATGATACAAGGTACTGCTGCATCATGGCAAAGACACGGTGCAAAGTATTCCCAGATGATTTGGGGACCATTAATATGAGAATTCCATATTTCATAACATCAACAAACCAGATGAACCTCATCCACTTAGAGCGGAAAACAGTGAAAAGAACAAATGTCTTGTGAAGAGTGGAAATGAGAACAGCGTGTCTGAGGTTAAGCAGTGGAAATCAGCTGCGGATGTTGTGCATGAAGTAATTATTTCTGCAATGCCGTTTCTGCATTTAGTTTATAAGCATGTCAGGGTGTGCAATCCAGGCATATTTCAAGGAAAGAAATACCCATCTCCATGATGTGTGGAGAAAGTGGCTGCATGCAAAGGAAGCTCCACAAGAGACTGGCCACAGTACACATGTATAGGACGTACCTGTCAGTCACTTTGGCCCACTGCACGCTTTTATGAATCAAGCATCTCCTTTAACTATCTGATAACCCAAAGGGATTACAAGACAAAACTTTTGAAAAAAAATGAAAGTAAGTTCCCATGAAATTTAACAAAGAGCAATAAATATGCCCTAATTATTATCTAGGCTGATTTGCCTCTTCTGGGAAATTTCCATAGAAGTTAATGATGTATTCAATGATGCTTTAATGTTAAAGATATAATGGAAAATTTTTATTTTTTTCTTTAAATAACTTCCAAAACAATGAATTAAGACAATGAAGAATCTTTAGATGTTTAATCACACTGAGAGACCATAATGGCCTTACAAAAGTAAAAAGCAAATATTCTAGAATTATTTAGCATTTGCAGATTAAGTCACAGTAACTCAGACAGATAAAGTGCACCTACCCTTGTTATCTGGACCAAAGCCAGGGGTAGTTCATTTCAGAGCCTCACTGCTCAATTTAGAGTCCATTCTTAGTAAATAATGAATTTGAAGCCATTGGTAAATTCATGTTGTCTCCTTCAAAATGACATGAAGGATAGAGCAAATACAGAAGGAAAGTGGTGTTTTGGTTTCTTTCCCTGATACTATGATAAAATGTCCTGATCAAATAAACTTAAAAGAAAAAGGGTTTAGTCTGGCTCACAGTTGAAGAATGCAGTCCATATGGCAGGGAAGTCAAGGCAGCTGGTCATGTCACCTCCACAATCAGAAAACAGACAGGGGTGAAAGCATGCCAGTATGCTCAGAGGATTCTTTCATGTTAAACAGAACAGGATACCCCCTGTCCAGAGTATGATCCTCCCCATGACTAAGATGGGTCCTCCCATATTAACCAACATAATCAAGAAATCCCCCCACAGGCATATCCAGAGGCCCATCTTTCAGGTGAGTGCAGATTCTATCACATTCACAGCTAATATTAGCTATCACAAGCATGGAAGGCTGATTGCCTGCAGAGTGGCTTTTGGAAAGCTCGGAAAGTCATGATAGGCAGGTATACCGGCATTCAAGAAAGGTGTGGAGTTGAGTATCTGAGCTAGAACTGAAACCACAGTTCCTGCCATCACACACCTGGATAACAGGGCACTTATCTAATAAGTGAAGAGACTGGATACCCCAAGCTATGCTTCATCAGTGGAGGGTCTGGGTACCCCACGCTATGCCCACCTATGATGGGGTCCCTCCTGCAGAATCCTATGCTAGAGCTTGACATCTGATTTTGTTAGGTCCTTGAGCACTGTCTGAATGTCAATGTACAGTGTGTCACACTCTCTCTGTGATTCAGTCTCTCTGAGTATTTGGGGAAATACCCACAACAACATCACACTCAAGCAGGTTGGCATGCAGAAGCCCACACTCACAATTGCTTCACAACAGCATTATTCCTGGGAAGTTGCCATTGCCCAAATGCCTTTAGCGGCACAATTCCTTTCCCGAGTCCTTTTCTAAACTCTTCTTTGGACTATGGTCAGTAGCAAACAATCTTTACACTGTGTGTGGCTTTTATTTCTAGAGATGGAAAATGGCTATCCAAAGGCAAGTTTGTAAATTAGGGTGAGTAATCTCACTGTACAACATTAAAATAAGAGCTGCATCTGTAAAGAAATAGATGTAAGTTATGGTTTTTAGTTCATAAACTGACTCTGAAAGAATCCCCAAAGAAGTGTTTTAAGCATTTAGAGCAACAAACTAAAGCTTTACATAGTTATTTTCAGGATGTAGTCATGAACATGGATTTAGAATTTTGTTTTCTTTAAAAAAAAAAAAAAAGGTTCTACCTGCTTTGCAAGACAGACTGTACAAACATCTCCTGACTCCTTTCTTTCTGTTCACTTGTAGCCTCCATTTTGGTCTGTATAAGAAATGTCTCCCACAGGCTTATGGGTTAAACAGTTGGTTTTAGTACGATTTCAATGTATCCTAATGAGAGGAAGAAGGTCTCTGTGGGCATGGCATGCCTTTGAAGGCCATGCATGGCTCCCTGTCCCTTCCTGTCTCTTTCTCCCACCTATTGTAAGGTGAAGAAACTCTTCTACTACCACATGCCACCACTGCCATGGACATTTTGGTCCACCACAGACCCAGGGCCAAATTAAGTGACTGTGAGCTGACGTCACTGACACCGTGAACCAGCACAAGTCATTCTTCCTTCCCAGGGGTTTCCCCACGTACCTTGGCCACAATTGTGAGTGCTTGTCTACCTCAGGGTAGGTCAGTGGACATTCCTGCCTACCAAAATAAAAGACATCAACATGATGAGACACTGGATTTGGAAAACTTATCAAAAAGAGATACAGTAAAAATGTCACTCTAAGACCCCAAATTCAGACCCTCTGGAGTGTAGTCCAGGAACTCTAATTGCAACTGTTTCACAATCCAGCCAGTCATTTTTACTCAATCAGTCATTTACTAAACTGATGCCCACTGTGGTGGACAGAGTAAACTGGGGGACTGTGTCCCCCCAATGCTGACAGTGAATGTACCCACCACGGCTTTATGTGCCCTCATCAGGCCCTGAACAGCAGCCAATGTTGCTCCCTACTCAGTCATCCCAAAGTTCTTACTGCACTCCCCTTTCTATGGTTTTTTGAGAAAACTAAATCCTGGAGAAATTGTGGGGTTTCAGACAAAGGGGATTGCATGTGGTTGATGATGATGATGATGATGATGATCATGATGGTGATAAAATTCTCAGATTATAAAGGGTATTCACAGAAGTGGCTAAATATCGGACACTAATCAAATACATACAGCCCACGTTAATATCAACTTTCTCAGGGGAAAAGAAATCTCTTTAATGACAGAGCTCAACAAAATTTAATTTCCCAGTGTCTTCCAATCCCCAAACCATCATGTTAAAATGTACAATGACTTTCTCATTATTTTTCTTCTAATGTCTTCTATAGCATTTTTACATGTACTTACTTTGCTAAATCCCCCCTATTTACTTTACATACAGAAAATCCATTTTTCATTTAGTCTATAGCACTACTATACCATCTTCTGTCATGGGAATCTGACATATCTCTGTGTGTATGTGTTTTTATCAACTACAATTGTTAATTAGATATAACATACACACACACACACACACACACACACACACACACACACACACACACACACACATATAGTTTCCAGGCATAAATCACATAGGGAGGAATTTCACCAATCTGATTAGTCATTTTCTGTACATGAGACATTAAAATACCTGTTGTTTGTAAACCAGAAAATATTAACCTTATCTGAAAGGAACAGATTCAGTGACTTTCGTTCCCCAGTTTCATTCTGATGTGATTGTCCTTCTGATGTGTGTTGTTGTGTGTTTAGTCACTAAAACAAAATCCTCTGAATTTGTAATACTCACTTCCTAAACATCTTGCTCTGTTTAAAAGCCATACGCTGATTAATAGAATTAACTGTTCGAGGAAACCCTGAGAATAGAATTCCTGTCCTTAGGGTGAAGAATACTGACTTCACTCAGGGAGACAGAACATTCAGAGTATTTGACATTGCCATGAGCAGAGATTGTGTTTTTCGAATGGGTGAAACACTTGAACTCTGCATCCTGAATCCCTGCCTCAATTTACTAACTTAATAGATCAATTCTTGGTTTTTTTTTTCTCTAAGAAATAGAACGTAGCTTTCATTTAAGGTGCCTGATGGGGAGCTTGGAGAGATGGCTTAATGGTGAACAGCATGGGGACCTGGGTTCAGTTCACAACACCCACATGGTGACTCACAACTGTCTGTAACTATAGTCCTATGGGATCCAATGCCCTCTTATGGCCTCCAAGGTCATTACTCATACATGATTCACAGACATACACACAGGCAGACACTCATCCACATAATTTTTTTAAATTTTCTTAGAGATTCCTGATGGGCACATAAGCCATTTTATTTTGGAGACTTCAACACTACATTAAGATTCATATTAAAAATTGACAACATTTTAGGTGGCTTCCTCTCATGTTTTTTTTCCAAATATTTGTAATAAAATAGTGTTTTGTGAGATTAAAGCAACAAAGATTATTTTTTCAAAAAATAAGAAATAAAAATATTTAAAAGACAAAGTAAACTGAAATTATGACACCACAAATTAGCCATCTGTGGGGTGGGATTTGAGGAGTGAGACAAGGTCACATGACTCATTGGTCTCACTCCATGGTAAGGCTGGACTTCCTGATGAGGTTCCTTTCCTCCAGTTGGAACTGACTTCCTATGACTTTATTCTTCTGAATTATTCACCTGATTTCAATTGTCACATAGGAATGAGGGTCTGCCAGACCCTAAAAAAATAAAAATAAAAATAAAAAACCCTCAGGATGGGCACCTTGCTAATGACAAGAAGACAAACAGATAAGAAATATTTGGAGTTGGAATCTGAGAACAGGAGAGTACAGTGCTTCTTCATGACAAGATTCACCAGGGAGCTGGGAGCTACTCTCCATCTAGTCAGTGTCTCTCCTAAACCCAAGTCCACAGAAAACCTAAGTCACTGTTAGGAGCCAAAGGGGACAGAGTAGCAAAAGATAAGGACATTTTTGGCAATGCCAGGTCCAGGGTCTTGGCTTTCTCCACAGCTAACCCTGTTAATTCTCTGCCCTCTCACTTCTCTTCATATGCTTTGATACACCTAAACATTTAAACATTTGTACAGTAACCACAAGAAAGAGGCCCTTCCTTTCTAAATTCCTCAGATGGGCCCCCACACATTGATTCAAATATTTCTGGCACACCGGCCTCCATGTCTGCCCACCCAGGCCCTTCCTTGAATCTGCAGTTGAATCACAGTCCGCACCCAACCCTTCCCCTGGCTGTGTGTATGAAGCCTGTGAAAGAGTTGTGGAGTTGAGATTGAAAAAAAAAAAAAAGCAAACCAGTGAGAGAAGGGGAATATCAGTTTTGGAAAGAAAGTAGTCATCTCTGAGGAGGGAGCGAGAGGAGAGCAGAAGAGATGGGAAGAAATGACATCCTTCTGGAGTGCTTTTGTTTCTTCCTCCTCTCTCCTTCCTTTCACTCCAAACACCACCTGGGGAACACACGTCCGAACCACCGCATTTTTCTTCTTCATAGTGGAGTGACGTCATTAAATAGAATTTTGTGCTATCAGCGTGGGACCTCCCACAAACCTTTTGGCCTTATGATGGGTCCGAAATGTCCCCCCAGAGAGACAAATGGCTGCAGAAAAGGAAGTTTTCAACCTCCTGCTTGGATCTGGGAAGAAACATGTACCCTTCTGGTTCAAGAAAAGAGTACTTCAGCCCTGTTCCTCAGTTTACCTCCTTCATAGTCCTCATTTCAATTCCTGTGCCAAGACACTTGAAGGAACAAGATGAGTCCTCCCCACCTTCTCATGGCCAGGTACTCACTGCAGACACAGGCAGTGAACTGTGCTGTGAGTACTTCCAAGTCTAAACATTCACCATGTTTGAGTGAGATAATCACAAGAGCCCTAATTTGTATCTCCCATCTCATCTCCCACCCCTGGCTCTTTAAACCATCTCCAAGCCACATCAAAGCTCAGATTCCAGGAGGATTTTCTTATTTCCTTCAACACCTTCGCTGAATTAAAATCAGAAGCCAAATAACTCAAGGCTTCTTTTCTGTACCCTGGGCATAATTCCAGTGTTGACTCATGTGGATCTGAAATATTTGAACATCTTGATGCTTCCAGATATTTTCTGACCTAACTTCCTTGGAGATTACTTAGTAGGGGTAAAAGACCAGTGCTGAGCCTTCTCCCTGCCCAACAAAGCCCTTCAGAAGTGGGAGGAAGAGTCTCCTGTAGTTTGTAATACAGAATCCTCCTGAAAGGTGGTCTTTAACCTGTCCTCCTAAAGCCTGACAGCTTTACAGATGGAATTCTTTTCTTTAATCATCTATGTGAACAATAAGTATATCCCATTATTAAATTAGTTAGATCCTTTGAATAGCCAGTAACCAGAAAACAGCTAAAAGTCCATTTCAAAAACATTCCAACAGAGGGCTGGAGAGAGGACATGGTCAAGAGCAGAGGCTGCTCTTCCAGATGACCAGGGTTCAATTCCCATCACCCACACGGTAGCTCACAACCTTCTATAAATCCAGTTCCAGGATATCCAATGCCTTCTTCTGGCTTTTGGGCATGCAGGTAGTGTACAGACATACATACAGGCAAATAATTATATGTTTCCAACAGTTCATGATATGTACAGTTATGTCTATAAAACTTGAGTGTTGTGGAATATTATTTTAAGATGTGTTCCATCCATTTATGCTGTGGAACATTTGTTTAATGATGCAAAGAAGTGTTGGATTTTGTTTAACTCTGTGAAACTGTGTTACTGTGCCTGTCTAAAACACCTGGTTGGTCTAATAAAGAGCTGAACAGGCAACAGTGAGGCAGGAGAAAGGATAAGTGGGGCTAGCAGGCAGAGAATAAGTAGGAAGAGAAATCTGGGAAGGAGGATTAACGATTGAGAAAATAAGGGGCCAACCACCCAACCACACAGCCAGACACGGAATGAGAAGGAAAGAGAAAATACACAGAAATAGAGAACGGTGGAAGCCCAGTGGCAAAAGGTAGATGGGATAACTTAGGTTAAGGAAAACTGGCTAGAAACAAGTCAAGCTAAGGCTGGGCATTCATAAGAAAGAACTGAGTCTCTGTGTATTCATTTGGAAGCTGAGTGGCAGGCCTCCAAAAGAGCCAAAGAGGAGAAAACAAAACAACAACAACTGAACTTGAGAGAAGGGGGAGGAGGAAAAAAGGCTGTATGTTCTACATGACCTCTTTACCTTTAAAAGCTAGAATATGTGGATAAAATTTAATAGTGAAATAAAGTTGGGAGGCATGTGGGAACCTTTGGCATATAAGGAGAAGAAAGTTCCAGAGGGGAGAACAGAAGTCTCCACTATGGTAACGAGTCACATGACTATGCTCATCCAGTTTGCACATGGCCCTCTCTCCACCACTCAGAGGGAAAGCGCACCAATGACCAGCTCTATCCCTGATACCTCAGGAGCAGGGTCTTACACCATTCCAAGTCTGTTACTGGGGAACCTCCAATAGTGAGCCTTGCTCATTTTCAGGAAAAAATATATATATAACAGCTATTAATTTAGGCTTTTAAAATGCATTTATTCATTCATTTGGCAAGGAAGGAGATGTCCACCAAGCATGTGAAGTTCAGAGATGCCAAGCACCTCTTCCCAGTCAGCCTCCTCTCAGCCCAGCGATCAAGGAAGTCAGAGAGCCAAGACAAGGCAGGTACTGGAATCTCAGTTTCTGTGTCTCTGGACCGTGGTCCAGCCGACTAGCGCCTTTCACTGCAGCTCTTTGGGCCAATGCAAAGTCAAGCCCCAAGTGACTGAATGAAGATCGGAAAGGCTGGGGGAAAAGAAGCAAACTGCCTGCTTTTCATTATGCTCTGGGCCCAGGATGGGGATACATCTGGTTTTCTGATTACACTTTCCCTAGTAAAGAAAATTCTAGTTGAGCAGGTCAAACCAGTGGATGACTAGCCAGCTCCAATTACTGACCTGACCCGCATCTAACCTCAGAGGGGAAGAAAGAAAGCCCTTTTACTCACTCTTAGAAACCAAAAGATGGGTGTAGAAAGTGCTTGGTGTTTTTTTCTTTTTGATTAATTAAAGTTGCTTATTCAAATTGTGCTGTAGTACGCAGTCTTTAATTATAAACAAAATAATGCCCGGCTTCCTCTATAAAACAACACTCAAAGGCAAAGAGAAAGAAAGACTAGGCCCTTTTATTCTCATAATAAAAAACAACAAAAGCAGCAACTTCAATATGGCATTTGGGACTCAATTCGTTCTATTTAATGAATAAAAGATAATAGTGTTTCTCAAAGGAGACAGTGTCTACTAAAATGAGACTTGCTTCAAACTGTTTTTCTTAAATGGGCATTACTCTAAGGGCCATTTCCAACTTCCAACTAAATGTTACCGTGGCTTTCAAGGAACCTAGAAACATAGACCTAGAACACTGTTTATGTTTTCTAAAATATGTTGACATGATCCACCTCTAACTTTACCTCCAAAAACCACTCCATTTGTTAAAAAAAATTAATAATAATCTAGCATGAATTCTTCAAGCACATGAATGTATCCAAAACAAGCAAAGAAAAAAACCATTCTTCTTGTGAGTGCATGCCCATGGGCCCAGGGAACACTCACGCCAACCTCCTACTTTGTTTCACCTACCAGGATTTGAAATGTTATCTATTTCCTAAATGAGTGCAGTTTTCGTTTCGCTTGAACTGTCTGAAATTGTTTATGAGCTTTTGACCTATAACAGGGACATTTTCAGATGGTTCGATCTAATTATATAAAGATACTATATACAATAAAAACATTATATTCAACACATCTAGACTTTTTAAATCAACATCAGGAAGTGACACTTGGAGATAGTTATTTTCTAACTAAGGAGGATGACGAATCCGCAGCAGTGTTCTCACCTTCCATCAGAACACAAAGGCAGTCCTGAAGATTGTCTCCACAATAGCACTTGACAGAATTACCAGCCTTCATCCCGCATTCAGAAGAAACAGTCAAACATTAATTTTGATTTACATAGTGTACTACTCTTGTGAAGCAAATATTGGCTTGCCATGGAAATGTAACTTATTAAGAGAAAGGTAATACAAAACACCCTATGAATCTGTTACTGGATACAGTCTAAAGGTCTGGAGCATTTAAATCATATCCAATACATGAATGCTCTGGAAGCTCTTAATGAGAGTCAATAGGAATTGTTCATAGATGCTTGCTTTATTCAGTATAGGCTATTAATTAAACTGGTCAATTAAAAAATGCCAATGCATTCATTCATTTTTGTCTTATGTATATTTCTACTTGCAGATCTTCCTCACCTGTCTGTGTTCAATTTGCCTCATTTCAATTCTGTACAACACACGTTTTTAACCACCTTATGTTTTATTTTGTGGATAGCTACAGCTAAGTTTGAAAAGAGACTGGGGTCACAGAGAACCATGTGTTAAGTAATTAGAATCTAAAAAGTCAATCAGAGAATAGGAGAGATTTAGCACACATAACAAGCTGTGTAACTTTACAGAAGGGTTAGCAAGGACCTACACTGCAGAGGATCACACAGAGCTGTGCTGAACATCTGCACTTTGAACACGGGACTGTGAAACCTGTTGCTGTTGCTGTCTTGTTTTAGGTGAGGGGGGCCTCAGCACAAGCTGGTATGTGAGCACATTCTCACAGCGGACCAAACATTCACAATCAAAGGTCTTCAGCATGCCAAGGCAGGAAGTTCCTGTCCCGGCTCAGCTTCTGCCTTTCATTCTGTTCATTTGCTGGTCTTAAAACAACTGTCCTCTCCATCTGCCGCCTGCCGAGCAATTCAGAGTTTGCCCCTTTGTTCTCCTGTTCCCCCCACCGACGCAAAACAAGCCATACCCACACTTGGAGCAGCTGCTTGTCTGTGATCATGAACGACTTTTCCCACCCGAGGTTCATCTAATCTAAAAGGAATGTCCCTTTTGTTATAAAGAAACTGAGATGTTGAATGTTTTCAATCAACGTTACATCCTTTCATGCTCGTGGTATTATGTCTAGCAGAGGTTGATGGTTCAACCCAGCCTTAGTAACAATTATAATCTCAGAAATGACAATATCAACAATCATTAAAAATCAAAGGGGATCCTAAAACCCTGCTGGCCATGCATGCTCAGCAGATAAGCATGCCTACTCTAATCCCAGCTGCAAGCCGCATGGCTTTTTGTCAGTAGCATGCGGCTTTCTTCGGTATCAGATGCGTCCCTTGGAGGAGTAGACTACAGTGTCTCGGTCACTCCCTCCCAGACCCTCCTTCCCTCTTCTCACCTGGCTTGCCCTACCTCACTCTCTAACATGTCCAGCCACCTCTGTATAGCTCCATCCAGTGGGCCCTATGTGTGACACCTTCCATGTTTCCTTGGCACTCCTGAGAATCCCATCCCCAAGACTGCCCTGACCCAACTGACTCTCTGACACGACACTTTCCTCTGCTGCTCTTCTGGTCCGTCTTCAGCTACCTTTGTTCACCTACATGTGCCACATCTCTTGAGCTGTGGTGTTTTTAAGACTGCCTTGACTACCTTGTCTACATACAGCACCACCATATTCAAACTTGAGGGTGTCACCCTTCTTCAGAAGTAACTCATCCCATGCAATGACACCAGGGTTGACTTTACATCTTAGGTCAATTCAGCACTGATGCCAACCCCTCTTCTTCACCTATTGTTGTTCCCAAATGCTGTCATTGCTGCCGCCTAGATCTCATTAAAGACTCTTCCCCTCTCCAACTCACCATCCGTTACCTGCTGAAGGCAATGACCTGGTGCTAACTTCAGAGTTCACTTTTTCTCCATGCCCCTGTGCAAAAACCTGGTGGGACAGCATGATCACATCTCTGCCCTGCCCATTATAGTCAGCTGCAAGAAGTTCAGCATCCTCATTTGGGGTATTCCATGCTCTTCATCCTGAATCTGTCACTGACATTCAAACCTGCCCTTCCTCTATCTGTTCCAAGCTCTGAGGGTTCTGTGTCCTATCCCAGTTATGACAAAAAGGGCTTGCTTCTGTGCCTTTGCATTTGAAATACCCTCTATAGAAACCCACCTCCTTTTATCTGTAGAGCGAAATCCTCTTCAGAACTCAATGTTCAGCTAAGACCAACACTTTGTTTAGGAAGTTGCTTGCACATAGCCTCAGCTGCACCCACCACTGTTAATATCAGATCCTGCCTCCTCTGAGCCATAAGAGCACAGGACACTACAGCTGTGGCTAAGTGCTTACACTACTAAACTTCAAGTATGAACAATACCCTCCCATTAGGCCAGTGTTTCTCAGCCTCAGCACTGTCGGCATCTAGGGAGCTGACCTGTGCACAATGCTGTATTTCACAATGTGCCTGATCTCTACTGGTGTCTTGTGACTACTAAAACAGTAGCCATGATCACATGCTCCTGGAACCATCACCTGCACTGAGAATCAATTCTGCATAGTGTAAGACTCTCTATGCCAACATCATATCTGTGTATTCCAATGTCCAACACGTGAGTGGAGAGAACAGCCATCAGTTCATGGCTATTGATTGACACTTATTGACTGACCTTATGATGAGATGTATTCCAGGCCTTAAAAAACAAAAACAGTGGTTTGAATATACGAACTCCAAAATGGCAGCCAAAATAAGTCCTTCTTTATGTGTGGCATTGTAGACTCATAGCAGGAAATGAAATTATGATGCTGTCTTAGTGGGTTTGCAAAAGATGACTCAGAGTGCCTTCTCTAGAGAGGACAATAGCACATTATATAAGCTAATAATAAGAAGAAGCATTGCTTCATTAAAGCATGTTCCTTATTTTAGTGGGAAAATGAGCACTTAACATCAGGCTATTTCAGCAAGTTATTTTCTTTCTTACGCAAAGGAAAGAACACCTTAGCTGAATGGATCATGTTTCAATTGATATTTTCCTCTGCATTAAGTTACATTAAATCTGGCTAAACCAAGAAATGTCACATAATGCATCACACTGTAAGTCCATTCTCTGAGCTTCAATACAACCAACTCCTGGCCATGACCCTTCTGCTTCTTAAGGTCTGTGTTTGATTAAGCTTGAACCTGAATCTTAAAGGAAGCCCACCAATTGCAAACTTCTTTCCTCTCCTTCCAAACCACACAACCAATTACATCCGCCTTTTCCCTGGAAAGCCTCATTTCTCAAAGGATCTTGCTTGCCTTTATCCAAGGATTATGATGAGAGGCACAGTAACATGAGCTTGATTCACTTTAAGAGAACTACTAAGCAATTAAAAGTTTCATGAGTAAAGTATCTATCCATTAGGTTAGGATAAAGCCTAGCTTCAAGCAAAAAACAAATTAAATTAAAGACCACAAGTAATTGGTTATAAATGGATATTTATTGAATCTTACCCCTAGTCTTAACTCACTTTAATCAATAATAACATTCTTTCATGTTCTCTGAACTAGATTATCCTACTAAGTGAAACAACTACCCCCCACCTCTTCTCTGCAGTTACTCAGCAGCGAGTTTTGTGAAACACAGTTCTCCATTTTCTGATGGAACAGAGTAAACCAAACTTGAATTTCGACATTAGTTGAGTACCACTCAGAGAAGATTGGAATGGCCATTAGGAAACTTTGATACAGAGAGAGAAGAAAGATGGGGCAGAGAGACAGTACTTGTCCATCAAACTTCGTTAGCACTTTCAACTCTGAGGCATATATGATTCCATGCTTTAAAAATCACACATTTCTTAAGCACATTATTTCTAACATTTATGATTGTCACCTTAAGAAGTACTTTAAAAAGTGGCACTATGAGTTTTATTTAAAGAAGTAGCCATCATGTAAAATAATAGTAAAAGATATCTTGGATTATGATAGCTACTCAAATTTAGTAGGCCTTAAGTCCAATTAGATTGCTACTGGTTACCCCAATGTAAGGATCACTATTGAACCGTTGGGGATATCTTGTTGAGGCAGTCGTTGCGGTGGTCGATAATCTTCACAGTGGCTAGAACCGCTTCTCCCTGGTATGGCATCTTCCTATACTATGGAAGCCAGTCTCAGAGAGGAGGCTTCCAGGTCAGTTCCACCTTGATCCATCGTATTCCTATGTGTAAGATGTCTGGCGTCTTCAGCAATAGGGTTTTACCCTTCACCTCTGGTCGTTAACCAAGTGCAGGGGCAATAGCCTAATATTTTGGGAATCTCTTGGACAACCCTGATCAACAACTTGAAAGGAGGTTTCCCATGCCTGGCACTGGGGGTTTTGTTAGATAGTCTCTATGGCTCTTGGTATGTGGAACATTATCACTCCGTGTGGTATAAAACCATTTTGTAGCAGGAATCTTAAAGAGTCTTTATTAATAAAATCAAACCTGAGCCAGATATTGGGGTGAACTGGAAGATCAGAGAACCAGAACAAGCCACAGCTACCTCACCTCGCCAGATGCTCAGCTGGTCTTGTTTCCTCAGACTGGAGGCCTCTGAGTCCTCATCCAGAATGGGTCTCAGCTGAACTGTTGCTCAAAAGCCTGAATGCTTAACCAGCCAAATGCTTCTAGTTTCTGGTCCTCACGCTTTATATACCTTTCTGCTTTCTACCACCACTCCCTGGGATTAAAGGCGTGTGTCACCATGCCTGGCCATTTCCAATGTGGCCTTGAACTCACAGAGATCCAGAGGGATTTCTACCTCTGGAGTGCTAGGATTAAAGGTGTGAGTGCCACTATTTTCTAGCCTTTGTATCTAGTGGCTGTTCTGTCTCTGACTCCAGGTAAGTTATTAGGGTGCACAATATTTTGGGGAACACAATACCACCACACCATTTAAACTGTGTGTGTGTGTGTGTGTGTGTGTGTGTGTGTGTGTGTGTGTGTGTACACAAATAAGCTTATAAAATAACATATATACCTAAGGCTCAGAGAACATCATGGAGGAGGTGGCAGAAAGATTGTAAAACCAGGGGACCAAGACATCTGCTGTAAGATATTGTCATATATACATAACAAGGAAGTTGTGCCCATTAATCTCAACAATATTGTTTCCTCAATAGACCTGCATAATGACTCCACAGGTTGACATGCCAATATGGATAGGCACAATTTCACAAAGCTCCAACCCTAACTGAGAAGCCACAGGCTAGAAGAGGAAGAATTAGTCTTCTCCAGGGATTAACTCCCTGGTACATTATCCAATCCAAAGTTACCAGCCTTAAATGTGGAAGGTCCCTACAAACATCAGGGCCAGCAGAGTCACGATTCATGCAAGGCAAGAAGGAAATCCTGTTCAACATGACTCCATAGCTGGTGTTGTTTCAAACTTATAGAATCTGACACTGGGTAGTTTAGGTTAGGTATATTTAAGTACAGTACAATTTGGAAAAAAAGGTTTCCTGGTGTAACACAATTCCTTTTACAAAATGAGCCATAATTACATTGAAACTCTTCTCAAAATGCATGTCACTTCTTCCCAGAAGATGAGTTCCGTAGATAGGCTACATATGTCATCCTGAGGGCCTAGGGGAGGATTTCGTGTAGTCTCAGTCATACAGATAGTATAGAGGTCATCTGGGATTATCAACCAACTCTAGTCCTGGCTGTGGGAGCTTCGGGGAGCCCCTGGCCATAAAAATAGTGAAAAAGTCATCTAGACTCTGAGCTACCTCTGGTACTAGCTATAGCAGCTTGGAGGATCCATATATGACCTGGCTCTGGCTCCAGATAGCACAGGGATACCTAGGCTATTATCCACCTTCTTTCCCAGCCTTCTAGGCAGGAAACAGGTTATACATCTTTTCCTTTGAAAAGACATGTGTTCAACATTCCTGGTTTCTATAGTGCTATCTGTGAGTGTAACAAGTGTTTCCAATACCTTAACACATATGTATATGAGAAACACTAAATGGACTCAGGACAGATATATGATAGATTACAGATAGATAGATAGATAGATAGATAGATAGATAAATAGATAGATAGATAGATAGATAGATAATTAAAGAGGAAGAGATGATGGATTTGAGAGTGATGTGGGGGAGACGGCTTCCCCATAATAAACATATAACACTAAAATGCCAATGTCCACATGTGATAGATAGAGATGTATGTCTATGTATGAATGCTAGGACACATAGAAAATGGAATAAAAGATCTGAAGAAGATCTAAGACATGGGACTGGGGGATCAGTCAGTCAATAAGGTGCTTGGTACAAAAGTACAAGGAATTAAATTTGACACATAGCATCCATTACTTAAAAAGTCAAGCACAGCAGCATGCCTATAACTGCAGCACTGGGTAAACAAAGATAGGTGGAACCTTTGGGCTTGCTTACTAGGCAGCCTGGACAAATTGGTGAGCTTCGGAGTCAGTGAAGAGACCTTGTTTTAGTTAGGGTGAAGAGACACCATGACCACAGCAACTCTTATAAATGAAAATATTAAATTAGAATAGCTTGCTTACAGTTTCAGAAATTCAGTCCATTATCTTCATGACAGGGAGCATGGTAGTGTGCAGGCAGATGTGGCACTGGAATAATAGCTAAGTGTCCTTTATCTTATAGGCAACAGGAAGTCAACTGAGACACTGGGCAGTATCCTGAGCATAGGAAACCTCAAAGCCTGCCCCTGCAGTGACTTACTTCCTCCAACAAGGCCATACCCATGCCAACAAAGCCACACCTCCTAATAGTGCCACTCCCTATGAGATTATGGGGGCCAGCTACATTCAAACCATAACAGACCTTAACTGAAAACATAAGGCTTCCACATACATAGGTGCACACATGCATGAACACATATATTCAATAAATAATCTAAAGCATAAAGTGTTTACTTAACTAAAAATAAAGTAATTTTATTGGTAAAATAAAAAAAATAAGACAAAAAGAGAATTCATAGTTTCAACTGTGTATTTTAGACAAGTGGCAAGACTCATAAAAACCTCAAGGTCAAGTGTACATGACAAGGTTGTCACCAAGACCAACCTCAGATGTGAGCTATGTTGAGAAGTTCCTCAGACATGAGTCCCATTGAGAAGTGCCTCAAATGAGGATCTCAGTGAGAAGCTCCTCGGAGGTGGGTCCCATTGAGATGCTCTTCAGATGTGGATCCCACTGAGAAGCTCCTCAGACATGTGTCCCATTAAGAAGCTCCTCCAATTGGATCCCACTGAGAAGTTCCTCAGACATGGATCTCATTGAGATGCTCCTCAGATGTGGATCCCTTTGAGAAGTTCCTCAGACGTGGGTACCATGGAGAAGCTTCCACTGACAAATTCTATCACATCCACATAGCACTTTGGTCCCCTTGTCACCCTTTGCCTCTTCAATGCGACTCATTACTCTAAAGCATCAGCGCACGACAGCTGTGCCTGTGGCTTAACATGATCCCCTGTGCAGCTCAGTTTGATAACCTGTTTTCTAAACCGTGCCATCCCTCCTGTCCTGTATCCAATGATGTCCCTTCATCCAGGATCAGGCCCATGATCACATCACCTTTCACTGCCCCTGATGTCCTGCAGTGCTTACCTTCTTCCCCTGCCTTTGTTGAGATCCCAGTTCCTTCATGGTCACATCCCTGCACGCACCCCTGGCTCCCTGTGCCCTTCTTCATCTTGTTGGCTAGTCCTAACTCCCAGTTTCACTCAAGTTAGAATTTTTGCCAGGATGGTGAAGCAGGTGAAGTAACTGGTCTCTAACTGAAGAGAACCCTGGGGCTGTAGCACAAATTCTAATTGGTCTCAATAATAAAAACCCGGAATCAGGTATCGGGGTAAATGCTGAAAGATCAGAGAAGTAAAGGAGCAGCCACTAGAGAGACTTCTTATCTCTACCAAATCCTCAGACCAAAAGGGTGAGCTCCTGTCTCCGACCCACCTTATCACCTCCTCTCTCCACCCAGCCGTATCACTTCCTGTCTGTTGTCTGCACAGACCTCCAGACCTCTATGATTAGCTAATGGCTAGCTCCACCCTCTGATCTTCAGGCAAGCTTTATTTGTTAGAGCACAAACAAAATATCACCACATGGGGCTCTCAGCAAACCCCAACAAGTGCCTGGACCAGCCCCTATACCATCTTCCAAAAGACTGCATCTCACTTTCCCTCTCAACTAGGCAATATTTCAACTAGTAAATAAAAACAAGCCAGAAGGAACCACTCAGTCATCCAAATTTACCACAGTCATTCTCTATGCTCAATGCTTACCCTCTTCCAGGTAAAGGTGGATCAACTCTTTAGTCCCGTATGACAAGTTGTAACCTTCTGCCTGAGTCCCAGAGCCCATCCCCCCACTCCAGGACAGCACTGTGGGAAGCCCTTCCTTTCCCTGTCTCATCGTTTATCTGTTTGTTTTCCATCAGCAGAACACACTGAGATGATTCCAATCTACAAGCAAAACAAAACTCCCATACTCCCGCAGCTCCCGGCAGCTACTGCGTTGTCTGGGATAGTTTTCACAGCACACTCCTCTTGGGGCTCCCTGCTTCTTCCTTCCTTGTCTCCCAACCATCTCAACAGTAGGCATATCAGCATTCAGTCCCATCCCCCCTCACCCACACATGCCCCTTGACTTATCTCAATGGTCTGAGCATCTTAACTGTCTTCCCAGCTTGGTGTCTTTCCACACTTCCAAACCGAGTCTCCAACACCCCAGATGCAGCCAGCAAGCCAGTGCTTGCAGGTCCCTGTTTTATGTATATGCTCTCTTGTTGTCTGGGTTTGGTTTTGCAGTCTCCAAAAGAGAAAAGTATATTTTGTTGTTGTTGTTGTTGTTGTTGCTATGGGGGCTCATTAATATGTTGTTGACACATAGAAGAGCCACTGGCACTAAATTCAGCAATCATGACATGAATTAATAAATTCAACCACTTCATATCTTCTACTTCTGCTTTCTTCGATCTATTCTCTCCTTGCCATACAATACATACTCCTTGTGGGCCCCCCATCCTCCCAATCTCATTTGTTCCTGTCTCTCTTACTCAGGTAGATTCAGCCCCCCTGGCAGCAGAGGTGGGCATATTACATTTTAGGTCCAATGTGCGCCAGCGTGCCAAAGAGACAGAGCACGCTCAGTGGGTGAGCATCGAATGAAGCAATCGATCCAGACAGCAACACTGAGTCCAGGAAAAGACCACGACTAAGCTGAGATGGGTAGGGAGTTTGCAGGAGAAAGGCTGGCCCTGCGAGTGGAACAGCTGACAATTTTCTCTGATTACAGAAAATGGAGATGCCGTTCGACCTCGCTTTTTACCAAACAATACCCGCGGGGCTTTGTTCCCACTCTGGTCCCCTTCTTCCTGAAAACAGTGGTAGCTTGTGACGCTTTCTGAGAAACAAAGCCACGATGGCAAGGTGAAGGAAGCCCGGCCCGTGGAAAACAGTCAGGAAACTGGTTGTGTTGACACCTCTGACTTTGGAAGCCTGAGGAAAGTGCTAAGACGCGGGCGCATGGGTGCTGCCTTCAAATCCTGAAGGTCTGCCAGGCGTAAGAGGGATTCGGCTCTCCGCACCTCCACAGACTAAGTCACCTCCTGACCATTAGAGAGAGATAGGCCTCAACTCAACACAAGGAGGTGAGAATAGTCTGGAAAAAATGAGCTGACACAGGAAGACGTGGGATTCCCAGGACCAGGAGTGTCCGTAGTGGGACCAGCAACCTTACCTGGGATCCACAGAAAACCTAGAAGAAAGGACGTGGTGATGACTTCAAGGCCTCTTCCCCAGACAACTCTGGAATCATACAGTTCCTCAGAAGTCTAGGAGGGAGAGCAAGGGGGTGGTTCAGCTAGTGCCGTGCTTGCCACACAAGCAAGCGAACCTGGGTCTGATCCCCAGCACCCACGTAAGAGTGTTGGGCGGGGCGGTGCATGCTTAGGCGAGAAGAGACTGGAGGATCCCCAGGATCTAAACTTATCAGAGAACCCCAGGAGCCAGTGAGAGAATCTTTCTCCAAAACAAGGTGGTTTCTTTGTAAGAAGTGACACCCAAGGGTTATCTCTTGCCTCCATACACGTATGCACATATGTTTGGGTCCATCTGAATACACATGAACACACACACACACACACACACACACACACACACACACACACACACACACACCCCTCAAATCTACGGTGAGATTCATCTAAAAATAAGAATGATCCACCATGATGTTGGCTGCTGCCTGAGAGGTCCATGGCCATGAGACACCGCTGCAGGGTTACCTATCTTCTCAATAGTTTATATCCTTCCCAGAGGCAACTCATTTAATGTATCACCTCCAAGTAAACATAAAGGCAAAAAGAGAAAGAAAAAAATGCAGAGAAATAATTGGGATAAGTGAGACTAAGCATAAGTCAAAAGCCACAGTGTAGGGACTATTTAACTTTAAAATTTTTTTTAACTGCAAATTATATCTAGAGGAGGAAGAGGGAAAAGAATGTTGTCTATATTCCTACCTCCAGTCGCAACTAAAGGAAAATCCAGGAGAAAACTCTCCAGAAAAAAAAAATCCACCTTCCAACACTGGCCTAGGTAGAGCTTTGGAGTGAGATAACCGATGAAGAAAGGCCTTCAGGGCCTGTCCCTTCATGGGGTACACCCTCAAAACCAAGACTCCATGCACTTGAAGTGAGATTTTCCCATTAGTTCATCCATGTTTTTTTTTTTTTTTGTTTCTTTGAAAACCATACTGCTTTTCTATTCAAACATTAAAATATCTTCTATCAGTGTTCCCCCATCTCTTGCCTTTTGGGGGGGTGGCCGGATCAACAGTGAGTTTTCTGCCTCCCACCTTTCATCCCAGAGGGTCTGCTACTCCTGATGACATGGCATTAGCCCAACCTACACCATTAGCCTAAATGGCACGTTGTCCTAAAACTCGGATAGCTTAACCCTCCAGATCAGTGGTTCTCAACCTGTGGGTCACGACCATCAGAAAACACATATTTCTGATGGTCTTAGGAACTGAGACACTGCTCAGTAGCAAAATTACAGTTATGCAGTAGCAATGAAATAATTTTATGGTTGGAGGTCACCATGACATGAGGAACTAACTGTATTAAAGGGTCGCAGCATTAGGAAGGTTGAGAACCACTGCTCTAAATGCTTTATACACACTGTCATGTTCCAGTTTGGTTCAGTGGGAACACAGTAATTCAAGCTCTCACTACACCAGCGATGAAAGATCACTGGACACTCTAACAACATGTGTGGTTTCATTCTCATTGACATTGCAGAACTTGACGAATGATGTATAATTGTATAGTGAGCTAGATTTTGTCTCTCGTTTAAAAAAAACAAAACAAACAAATAAACAAAAAAAGGTTGTTCAAGTTCTAACAGCTGGTTTTCTATAGGGAGCAGAGGAAGCCCCAAGTGAGTGGAGCCTGAGTGGATGTTATTGTTGACATGGTCGTGGTTATGTCAAGGACTCTAATGCCTCAACTCCATGGGAGTGACAAAGCCTTCCCCTGTTGAGACTTAGACAGATGGCAAAGCTTTCCTCAGGGGTCAAAGTAGAAAAGATTGGCCACTGTTTACAAAAACTAACAACTACAGCTTCCTTCTCCAGGATGTAAACAGTTTGAGACTGCTCACCTATAGAGACCTCCTATGAGACTACCTTACCCCTCCCTCGTTCTGTACATAATAAACACTCTGAGGTTCAGGAGTGTGGCAGTAGTAGGTGCTACTCCATCAACGTGAACACACACAACCTGACCCCAGCTTTTCCGTAAGTGCTTCTGTGTGTCTATCTTTTCTTCATTCCCTCAATGACCCTAGTCAGGTTTCGAGGATCTGTGCTGGTCACAGCATGTATCTGTGAGTTCACATTATCTAAAATTAATACCCCTATAGGTGTAGTTAAGATACAAATTACAATGAGGACATAGTCTACTGGGATGGACTTTGAGCTGATGACTAGCACCTTTGGAGCTGAGGAGAAGCTGGACACCAACATATGGAGTAGAAAAATACTTTGTAAAAACACAAAGCTATAGTAGGAGGGTGATGTGAACAGGCACAGAGAGCGTACCCTGTGGAGACAGAGGCAGACATTGAAGAAGTAAGGCAATGACAGGGACTGCCAGCAAGACCAGCAGTGAGATAAAGGCAGCCAAGAGTCTCCCTTGGAGCAACTGCAGAGATGGTGTCTGACAACCACAAGTCTCCAAAACCAGGAGAAAATAAATTGCTCTTGTTTTAAGCGACTGGTTTACAGTGTACTGCTAAGTAGCCCTAGGAAACCATACAAGTAATGGGCTGACCAACAGGAGAGCACGTCGGATGCCCAGAGGAAGAATTACAAAGAGCCACAATGAAAGTGCTGTATTGGCAAAAATCCTCTTGCCTGCAAATGACAGAAGCCAAACTCAAGCTGGATTAAGTGGGGGAAAGGAAGCTGACTCGCCAAAGGCATTCGGGATCAACTGACAGCTCAGTCTATCTTTCTTCACTTGAGTGCACTCTGGTTTCTTCTTCAGCATGTCCTTCATTTCCAGAGAATCAGTCCCCAGCAGCTCGGAGGTTTGCCTGTGCCATCTCAGTCTAGGGAGAGAGTCTTACCTTCTCAGTATCTATGTCTGACTCACTTGTTTGGCCTAATAGGAAAGACACCTAGTTCTGTGACATGTTCCCTGACCAGAGACAGGGAGCGGGTCTTGAAAGGAGAAAAGATTTCCAGGTATCAGAAAAAGGGGAAGAAGTTCTATGTACATAAAAACAACAGAGCTACACATTATCGGAGAAAGATGACTTCTCAATTGTGACACTAAAGAAGCTGGTAACTGGTCAGCCAAGAATGAGGAAGAGATGTTCTAGGTACAACAAGTGGTGTGGTCAGGTAAGATGGCAAAGCCCTGTAATCCCAGCACCCAGGGGAATGAGAAAGGGATGAGCCACAGTTTGAAGTTAGCCTATCTCAAAAATAAAATAAACCGCCGGGCGGTGGTGGCGCACGCCTTTA
The DNA here is from genome assembly GCF_007827085.1 of Peromyscus californicus insignis. Lineage (NCBI taxonomy): Eukaryota > Metazoa > Chordata > Mammalia > Rodentia > Cricetidae > Peromyscus > Peromyscus californicus. Next base: position 3,183,193 of record NW_026294534.1, read on the forward strand.
ATCCCAGCACTCGGGAGGCAGAGGCAGGCGGATCTCTGTGAGTTCGAGGCCAGCCTGGACTACCAAGTGAGTCCCAGGAAAGGCGCAAAGCTACACAGAGAAACCCTGTCTCGAAAAACCAAAAAAAAAAATAAATAAATAAATAAAATAAAATAAAATAAACCAACAAAACTGGTCAAATGCCCAGTTTTGTGAAATCCAACTGGGATTTCACAGTGCCCAGTAAATGCATTAGAGTTATTGGGAACAGGAATTCCACCCGCTGTTCACAGATGAGAAGAATGCTTCTTCTTCTTCTTCTTTTTTTTTTTTTTAGAATTGTTTGTTATTTGACAGCTTCATGCAAGTGTACAAGGCAAGCTGAGTGCTCTTTACTGTGACCCTGACCCTCCCATTTCTCCTTCATCTCCCTCTCATGCATACCCTTTCACTGTTCCTTTGGTCCTTCAGTGTTTTCTCTGAGTTAGTTTTCCATTGTTGTTATGGTTCAGATGTGAAATGTCCCCCAAAGCTCATGTATTGGAGCATCTGGCGTCCCATTGGTGATGGTGTCTGGGGAGATTGTGACACTTTGGGAGGTGGGGCGTTACTGGAGAAAGTGGGTCTCTGAGGACTGGGCCTTGAGGCTTACAGTCTTGTCCCACTTCCTGCCCCATCTCTGCTTCTTGACCTCCCTCGATGTGAGCAAAGTTCCCACCACCACAGCTGCAAGCCACTCCTGCAACCGAGACTTCCCTGCTATGATGGACCTTGTCTCCTCAGTGATACAGTCCTTTCCTCCACTTACTTCCTTTTATCCAGGCATTTTATCTCAGCAAAGAGAACAGTAAGCCACGACAGACTACAACAAACCGGGGAAGTTTTTAAATGGCATGAGGTTATCATCCTAAGTTGTTGGGGGTTGGTACCCAACAGTTTCACTCTCTCAATATGGTGTTGAGCACCTGGAGGCTCTGGGGGAAAATTTGTCTACTTGCCTTTTCTAGCTCCTGGGCTTACATAGATAGCTTGGGTCCTTGCCTTGTTCTCCATCTTCAAAGGGATGAGCCCTTGCATTGTCCACGAGCTCCTGTTCTGTCACCCTCTGGAGGATTTCTGTGGTTATAATGGTCCCACTAACTTACTCATGATCATTGCCCTATTTTAGATCAGCTGATCAATCTCCTTATGCCATCCTCAGCCTTAATTCCCTTTGCCACGGGTATTGGTCAGACTTTTCACCATTGCAGCAAACACCTGAGTGAATCATCTTGAAAGGAGGAAAGAATGATTTTGGCTCACTGTTTCAGAGGTTTAGTCCATGGTAAACAGTCTTTGTCAGTTTGGGGCTGGGGTAAAGCAAGACATCACGCAGTGCACATGTGCAGGAACAAAGCATTCCACCGCAGAATAACAGGGCTAGGAACCCAAGGAGAGGAAGGGACCTGAGAGCAGATATACAGTTAAAGGCATCATCTCAGGGTCCTACCTCTGCCACCAAATTACACCTCATTGAGTTCCCACCACCATCTGAGGACTAAGTCTCCAGTACATTATCAAGTGTGGAACATTTCAGATGCAACCCTTGATATCACATGACCTAACATGTTCATAGATATTTTGGGGGTCGTGATTCTACCGTATGATTCCATTGCTGAGATTGCCGAGCCTTGCCAATATGGCTCTTCTCTGTGTTATTTTCCAATTCCTAGCTGGAGAGCTTTTCTCCAACATGGTCCTATTCTACTCCCATTCTCTGAATGGCTCTAAAATCACTCCAGAATTCAAGCTATCACATCACCATCGCACTCTGAAAATCTTCCCAGAGACATCTGGGTGTGGATGACGGGTCCCAAATTTTCAGCTCAGTGAGTCCTGTGAGCCAACCCTCCTCATTGCATGGGTACTGAACTCTGACTATGCCATTTTTTATTGTATCATTGTATCCCGTGAGGAATATACCTATCTATATCCAGAGTGACCAGCACCATTCACTATGCCAAGGAAGTCTTCAAAAAAGACCTTCTGAGTCGAATCCATTTCAGGCCATAGTATGAAGTTGTGAATTAAACCGGACCCCAAGGTCCCACCACAGTCAACAAATTTTTATTTTACTCTTTGTTTTGGTTTTGTTTTTTCCTAAATCATCTCTCGTTTTTTTTCTCTATTTCTATCTTTGCCTTTTGTGTATGTGTGTGTGCAGTACTGATTTCTCTCTTCATATTTTGAGTGATTTATCTTGAAAAGGAATCTAACTTCACATAGTCTCTGTGGACTCAGAGCAATAAGCTAGAATGCAACCCGGCAATCCCTTTATACTGTCAATATTTATTTATATCTAAATTTTGTTGACTGAGTGATGTAGTTTCTAAGCCCTCAGGGCAGAGTTCCTGTACAATTTGCTTTGTTTATTTATTAGTATGCCAGTACGAGTCTACAAAGAGCTACAGAGGTTTCAGTACGCTATTTGTGCAAACCAGCTCACACCTTTATAATTATCACATTTGTGGAAAGTTTTGTTACTGCCCAGATGGCTATCATTTCGGTCTAATTTTGTAGAAATAGGAGCGCACTATCAAATTTCAGAATACTGTGTTAAACACATGATTCACTCAGAAATTATTCTTTTCTGTCCTGCCAAAATGGTAATATTTCTCTGAGCTCAATGTATTAATAATGGATGACTTAATAAAATTTGAGGAATATAAATAATTAACAATAATGATAATGTTAGTTTTATATTCCTCACTATATAACTACTCAGTAGTTTAGTAAAAATGCAGAAGATTTATAGGTCCAGGAAAAATCAGAATATTGTATTTTATTTTTTATAAAATTGAACATATGCATAAAGCTATTATAAAGTCACTTGGTGACAAGTTTAAAATATTATAATACAATTCAGGGATTAGATGCAATCATTAATGTCAGCTATGTTTAAGGAGAACATATCATTGTATGTGTCCTGGGGAAAATTGTGAATAATCAAATTAAAATCCAATTATGTTTAAATATTTCCTCAGGGAAAATTGTTTTTTTCTCTGAGGTTGTGGACTAGGGCTACAACGCTGAGCCACATATTATGCTGCTTAATGACCATGGAAATACAGAGAAAGAGGGGCGCTTTAAAGTGTGGATTGCACGTCTACAAAGTTGGGACACAAACCAAAGTACAAGAAAAGTTTATTCTGAGACGGTTTCCTCTGGAATGCAAAGAGATATGACTGAGGAACACAGAATATCTAGCATTTGGATTTTGCATTTAATCATGATGTATAGCTATTGTGTACCTACTAATCAGGCCTCCAGTACTTATTCCATACCTGTAGTACAGAATTAAAAGGATAGAGTGAAATGAGATCCTTAAATTGTGCACTTTATTTTTAAAGATTTATGTATTATATTTTATGTGTCTATGTATATATCTGAATGTTTGTATTGCACGACAAGCGTGAAAATACCTGTGTAAGCCAGAAGAAGACATCAAACCCCCTAGAACTAGACTTACAGGCAGTTGTGAGCCACCCTTTGTGGATGCCAGGAACTGATCCCAGGTCCAGTGCTGGAGTGGGACAAAGCTACAACCATTAAGGTCTGCCCCAGTGCTCTCTGTTTTTTATCTAGACCACTGGGGGCCCCTTGAGGACCCACAACTTTCCCAAACTTCACACTAGTTGGAGACAAAGTGTCCAAAAACATGAGCCCATAGAGGACATTTTACACTGAGGTCATAGCACTCTACCTTTGGCCCATATAGGACAATGACCATAATATGAAGCAAAATGCATCTAACTTCCAAAAGTCCCCATAGTCCACAGTTCCAATACTTTCTAATATCCATGTTCAAAGTCTCTTCTAAGACCTGGGCAATCTCTTAACTGTGATCCTATAACATCAAGGAGATAGTTGTTCTCAATATACAATAACATGAAATAATTCCATAACAAAACAGAAGACTAGGGGAATAGCAAAGAAAGACTATACCACAGTCAATCTAAAACCAAGTAGGGCGAACACTTGAATTTGTTCCTAGAGTTCAGCAACAGGGACTCTTGGCGGCATTATCTGGGTTCCAGTGGTCATGGGTAGCCCGATCCCTCCAGCTCTATTGCCTGGGATGAATATCCTGAGCTAGCTCTACTTGGTGCCTTCAGTTTTGTTCACCAATATTCCATATTCCTGTCATCTACCCACAGAAAAAGCAGGAATAAAGAGGCAAGACTATCCCTACGTCTACAGTATGCTCATAATAGAAAACTTTCTTATTCCTGTTCATTCATGTGTAGATGTCAGAAACAGCTTTATCCTCAGAGTGTCAACCAAAATCTTACTCAGGACTTCCATGCAGGGAATCTGATCCTGCTACATGTTGCTAGACTCTGCCGCTTCCTGGAACTGTGACGCAAGCCTCTATAGCCCCCCCACTCTTGCATCTTTCATGCTTAAATGACGAGCATTACATTGGGGTTGATATCATGATCAGCATTACGTCAAGTTCTGCTGCCAGTTGAGATGTAACTTGGCCCCTTTGGACGACTACCTACTGCAGCCTCTGTGCATACATGTAATTTTTAAAATTGAGCCATTAACTTCCATCCTTTGTTTTCATATATTTATATACTCTCTTTGTCTACTGACTCATCTATCCACTGTCATGTATCCCCAGACATACATAATCCTCAGAAATAAGTGTGCCTTCTCAGGTTTTCTGAAGGTCACATATAAAAACATGCACCAGCCTCTGGCTTCCACTAGGTACTGATCATGAAAGAGACACACAGAGTTTCCAGTGGCAGAGGAAGCCCCAGAGATAATCAGCTGGCTATTCTGTGTGAACAAGCAGAGAGACAATAGACACCAAAGAACGAAACAAACAAATCTCCCAGCCGCAATCATCTTCCTTTTCCTGAAAGGACAATTACCAAATTGGTAACATTTCTTTGCCGAGGGGCTGGTCCCTTTTTCCTGGATAGTACTCTGTAGGTCCATGGGCTTCCAGATCAATAACAATATGTTCCTTGATCTTGGCCCAATCTCCCAATAGATATGCAGCAGGCAACACCTTTTTATAAACTATAGAGCTCAGTTCCCAGCAGATATAACACTCCTGCTCTGAGTATAGGGAAGGATGGAGCAGCGCTAAACAAGTGTGCTGGAGTCTGAATCCTGAAGGATGCCTGAATTTCCTGGTCCTTGGCAGGATTTAATATCTGGTCACTTGCCAACTCTTGTAATGGTCTAGAATGGTATGCTTCTTTTTGTGTGTGTTTCTTCAAACCAAGGAAGCATTGTGTCTCATGTCTAAGTGGTCACCAGTCATCACAGAGCAGGAATACAGAGAAAAGACTATCACTGGGTCCCCAGACACTCACATTGTGCAAAGGAGTATTGTATGAACTACTGTCCCACCCCTGTGACCACAACACTGATGAAAAACAACGTGAAAGAGGAAAAGTTTGTCTTGGTTCATGGCTTCAGGAAGTTTCAGTCTATCACAGTGAGGAAGGCATGACGAAGCATCTCAGTGACTGAGGCTGTTCACATTACAGTGCAACCAGGGTGAGTAAATCTCTGAAGGAACCAGGGTGAGTATAATGTACAAAAGCCACCCTAGTGACCCTCATCCCACCAGCTAGGTCCTACCTCAAAATGACTTCACAGCCTTCAAAAATAGCCCTATGAGGTGGGTGGATAACATTGGAAGCAGGAATCTGGAAGATATTTCAAGGTTCAAATCATCTAAAGAACAAGAGTTTCTCAAAGAAGAGCTCACCAAGTCTGAAATGCAAATTCATCATATTAAAAACACCTTTTGCCTTCAAGGAATACTACATCTTAAGATATCAAAGACCTCCAGAGAAGATGTCCCTATTTTCTTCAAGGCTACCTTCAGTATTTAACATTCCTTACTATTAGCTAGCTCTTAAATCTAACTGGAGTCCCGCTTCCTGCTGCTCAAGTTGGAAAATAACCTTCTCTGAAGGAATTTAAAATTAGAAAGTTACTCATCAGGCCAGGTATCAGTGCCAGCAATTATCTACATACGGAAATATTTTGAGGTCTGGCACTTTCAAAAACTTGATCCCATTATTCACACATTCTGCAGCCAGAGACCAAGACACAAGATAGTCTTATGACCTACTTGGGAAGCCATCTGGCTCTCAGATCCAACTGTGAGATTCTGATCCAGCCTTCACACTGGTCTCAGCTTTGCCAGCAGGACTCAGAGGAATAGCGTCTGTTGTCAGGATAGTTTATGTCTGCCCTGACTCTGCAAGCCCCTCTGCATGGGGGTAGGATGCAGATAGATACAGACTCCTAAAGGCTCATTAGAGTACTGACCTGGATACCTGGATGGTGACTGCCAAATAATCACCAGACTCTCCCCACCCCCAGGAAAGACTTTGACGTCGCAGGCCAAGTCAGCTCTTAGTTTTTAGTTCATCTAAATGACCCCTTGCAACGTCTTCCTGTCTGTCTTGAAGACCCATGCTGCAAACCAGAGTCGTTTCATCGGGTGTCTGTTTCTCTTGATGAGAATGCCCTTACGTGTTGCTCTCTTCATTCCAAAAGACCTAATATTTTCAAGCCCAAAAGGCAGTGTTACTCAACGGTCATACAGTTGAATTAATAATGCTTTCATAAAGTCTGATTCCACGCCCTGAATGACACAAGACAGTGCCATACAAATCCTTTTAAAGGAGGAATCTTTACAGACTTCCCATGCAACCCTGCAAAGCAGCAAATTTGACAAATCCTTTCAGTAGGTGCTACATACCATCAACATGTGAATCATCTTTAAATCATTTCCTTAACAATAGCTGCATTTTGAACGGTACAAATTACTTGGCTAGAGGAGACAAGGAGAATGCCAGCACACTGATAAGCTCACCACTCCGATGAAGTCAGCACGCTGTCGCTGCCTATATGCTCAGTGGGGGACAGAGGCCAGGCCTCGAGAATGCTTGCACACATCTCTTATGAAAACTCACAAGTCTAAATTGACAGGACTGCTTAGGATGCAAACTCTCCCACTGCAGGGGGTGTTGTGTGCATCCTCAGGACAAGTCTTGCTGAAACACTGACCCCTACACTTCATTGCTCTTCCTCAACATCATCTAGAAAAGACAATAATCCCCACCCTCCACCCCCACCCCCATGAAGGGCAATGGATGTTCAACTCTATAGAAACACCTGCAGATACAGTGAACACCTCAAATCATCCACCTCACCCCAATTAATCCCAAGCATCCTCACAAGAAAGAGGCAGGAGGTCAAAGCCAGAGATGTGACATGGAAGGCAGCGATGAGGTTGACGAAAGGAAGACCCCATTGAGCCGAAGAATGCAGGCAGCCTGTGAGCTAGAGATGTGAGGAAAGTGGCCCCTCTGTGTAGTGTCCAGATTAACAATCTCACTGACACTTTGGTCAGTCTTGCAAGAACTCTGACCTCCAGAGCTGGAAGACATAAGTTTGTACTTTAAAGAAAATCTTCATGGATCTACAATTCACATACCATTCCACTCACCCATTAAAGAAAAACATCTAATATTCTTGCTTTATTTCACAACTATCAGCTTAATCATCTTGAGATCGTTTTTACCTCTTGATGGGAAACTCACTATCTATTGGTAGTAGCTTCGCATTTATCTCTGCCCTCAACCCCACCCCAGTCTATTCCCTCTACTTCTCTATACAATAAGTTTGTCCCTATACAGTAAACTTGGAGCCACTTAGCATCTGATGATCTGTTACAGCAACACTAGAAACTTTAAACATGTGATAGGACAATGTCACAGAACAAGTGTAAATCAAAGATGTCTGTAGACTCTGAAATGCTGTCTTTTTCGGAGATTTTAAAGGTTTACAATGTGTGTGTGTGTGTGTGTGTGTGTGTGTGTGTGTGTGTCTGTCTGTCTGTCTGTCTATGTGTATAAACATGTTTGTTCTATGGTGTGTGTGCAGATGTCCAAGGATAACTTTTATTTTGGAAGTTCTTTTTTTAAATTAAAAAAATTTCTTTCCTTTTACATACCAACCCCTGTTTCCCTCCCTCCCCTTCTCCCACTCCCCCTACCTCCTCTATCCCACCCCCATCCCCTCCTCTTGGAGGGTAAGTCCTCCCTTGGGTACTCAACACAGGCTGACATACCAAGTTGAGGCCAGACCTAACCCATCCCCCGCTGCATCATGGCTGAGTAAGGCATCACACCATAGGGAATGGGCTCTAAAAAGCCAGTTCATGGATGGTCCCATTGGAGTCCTGGTCCCATTGCCAGGGGACCCACAAACACATCAAGCCACGCAACTTTTACCCACATTCAGAGGGCCTCGTGTGGTCCCATGTGTGCTCCCCAGCAGCAAGGACAACTTTTACAACCTTATGTGGGCTCTCAAGTTTGAACTCAGGTCGTTGGGTTTTCATTGCTGACTGACAAACGCCTTGACCCAGACAGCCATCTTGCAGCCAAATTTAAAAGATTAATACGTATCCTAGCTTTGCCTCCCTCCCCCCTCCTACTTCCTCTTTCACTCCTTTTTTTATTCTTGTTATAATGCTCATCTGTCTGTCCAGCTAACCCAGTGTTCTGACATCTCAGGGCTACCTACACCATCTAGGATGGCAGATTTCCCATCTTCTCACCATCCACAAACAGGAATTTCACTCAGTGACAACAAATCAAATTTCTTAGAGGAAGCAGTAAGCTAAAACTCTACATTTATCCAATAACTTAGAAATGATAAAAGGTACTTCCCTCCCTCCAGTAAAGGGGACATTGGGATGTAGTGAGGAGCGAGGGTTGGCAGCCTTCAGTCAGTGGACCAGACTCCACTGATTTTGCACAGGAAGCTTGGGTGGATCCCAGCCACATCCTCCTTGACATCCAGTGGTTCCTTTCATGCTACAAGCACAGGTACTGTGAATGAGACAGTCAAATTCTTGAGCACCTATGTCCCATCTTCAATATCGCCTCCCGGGCTGCAAAGCCTTAACTATTTGCTGTCTGGCCTCATACAGAACACTTGGCTGAGGTCTGAATTAGAGCACTCAACTTTGGAGTCAGGCACAATAGCTCCAGTTGCAATTCTGCCATTGACAGCTACGCCATCTGGGACCAAATGCCTCACTTTCACAGTTGTAAAATAGAGACATCAGTGCCTCCTCACTCAAGATTGAAGCCTAGGACCCAGCTCCTGGAAGGTTGGTCAAAATGGGATAGATATTATATTGTAAATATATCAAAAATATCAAACACAGCAAAAAAAAATTAAGAGGTATTGTGGTTTGAAAAACAGGCCCGGGTATATAATCACTTGTTCCCCAGCCACTGGGGTTTTGGAAAGGATTTAGGAGACAGGGTCTCACTGGAGAAAGTAGGTCGCTGGTGACAAGACTGGAGATCCACTTCCTGTTCAGTGTTGGCTTTCCTGCCTGCTGCTGCGATGTAACTAGCCAGACTCCTGCTCTCGCCATCACGGCCTCCCTGCTCCACACCACCACCACCCATGTCTTCCTCACCATGGCGGGATGATCCCCACTTCATCTAATCTGGGATCAACTTTTCCTCACTCACATTCCTTCTGGTTGGATATTTGGTCACAGAAACTCGGGAACTGGGGCCTCAAACAGGACCCAGCACAAATGTCCAATACATTGGTGTGAATGCTGAGTTTAAATTATTAAGTCATGAAATGAAATCATACACACTATTTTAATAGTTCTTGAACTATCTTAGGACATCATAGCTGTCTGCTCCTGACCTTTGCCAGGCCATGAACTCAGAAGATCACCTTTCCAGAACTCCTCCAGGCTCAGCAAGCTGTGCTCAGTGAAGGACAATGGACACAGACAGTAGCAATGTCAAGATGTGAGAGAGGCAAGTCACCTACACAGCATGACAGGGTTGCCTTTGATGGTCCCGTGTCACCATCACACACACACACACACACACACACACACACACACACACACACACACACGGGTGCTGTCCTCCTAATTTAGTTATGGCACATCAAGAACATGCAGAGGTCCCAGAGGAGACCCAATAAGTCAATAGTGGGGAAGAGTTATTCTGGTTCAGTTCTTGGTCAGGAAATCAGCCTGGCTTGTCTCCAGTTTAAAATTTTGGCATAACTTTTTAAAGCTCTGTTCTTCCTAAGGCAGAGACACTTACTTTTCTGGTTGACTAAGCATCGACCATGCTTCTTTCCAGTGTTTGAAATGTTACCATTTTCTGGGTCAGTTCTTGATTATCACCAGTGAACAGGTAAACTTGGCTGAGAATCAGAACAGCCTGGTTGTATTCCAGTCTGTAACTTCCTGTGATAGTCATCTAAGGTGAGTCACTACACAGACTTGAGATCCCCACTTCTCATCTGCAAAATGGAGCTGAAACTATGTACTCCATGTGATGGTACAATGATAAATGAGATGGCATATATTAAATGTGTTAAGAAAGCACTGTTTTGCATATTTATTAATAGAATAGAAATCAAATGAGCAACCAAATGCAAGCATGCCTATAAATACTGAAAGGCAACGTGGACATTTGGTTATATCTACACAGAAAACAACTGGTCATATTTTATTGAGTCAACCCCTCCCCCTCTATTTAAGATAGCGTTTACTACACAGTTGAGGTCAATGTGGAACTTAGAACCCCTTTGCCTTAGCCTCCAAGCACTGGAATTACATGCATGCTTCACTACATCTAGCTAAAAAGTTCTTTCAAAGCCGTTTAATTGTGATAATTCACAGAAGCATTTCTCACATTACATGAAAAACTGGAGAACGTGGTCAGGCTCCTTCATCGGTAAGTGGGTGGATAACTCTAGCACATCTGTGCCATGGAACACAACTCAGAAGTATAGAAGGGTAACACCTGCAACAGTGTGACTAACTCCTGTACACACTCTGCTTGAGGAAATGGATTCATAGGTCATGACAGGTGATGCCTGTACCATCCTGGCCAGGCTTAGAGTTTGACTCATCAGAGGATGCTGGAGAAGATTTTAGATGGGATAGCTGCTTCAGTCAGTGTACTTTGGATGAAAGAGAGTATATCCATAATGTATGCACGTTCATCCTATCACTTGAAGGCCTTGGAAGAAAAGACTGATGCTCTGAAGAGGAAATATTTGTGATTCCAGGCTGACCCTGTTCTCAAGACTGTAGCCAATGGCCCTGCAGAGACACTGTGGCCTTTGGCTGCTGTGTGGACTCAAGAGTGGTGGGCCCCCTCTGTCAGTCATACAAAAGGATATTTACACATCCACACAATGCATGCTTATATATACATTTATTTTTATATGTATATATAGATATGTATATTTTACACATGCATGGGCACATACATAAATAAATCCTATTCACTGGAGAACTATGACAAATACAGGCTTATGCCATATAAATCTACATATATAAAATTGTTGGGGTTGGGGTGTAGCTCACTTGGTAGAGTGTTTACCCAGCACACATGAAGGCCTGAATTCAATCTCTGGAACCCCATAAACCAGGCATGGTGGTACGTGCTTTTAATGTCAGCATTTGGGAGGTAGAGGGAAGTCATACTTGGGTGGGCTATGTACCAGCCTGGGTTACATGCCATCCTGGGCTGCATAAGACCTTCCCCAATGAACAAACAATTTTTAAAACAATGAAAAAGAAATTGGAGGAAGATCAAGACTCCCAGAAAGGCCAGCACATCGGTGAGTCCTTTAGCTGGGGACATGAGACTTTTTAGGAGAGTGGAAATGCAGTGTTCTATGAATTTGTCACGACAGTGGTTACCCTTGTGTATCAATTACCAAAATTTATCCACCTGTACATGTATACCCATCCTTAGAATGGGTGATTCTTACTGTACTTAGGATTCGTTCAGAGAAAGTGTAAGGAAGGATCCAACTACAAGGAATGCAGCAAACACTGACATCAACAGGTAATCTTACATTGCTATGGATAGGGAAGTGCTGGGTTCACTGAACCATTGTCATTATTGAGCACCACGCAAGGTGAGGCAACGTTAACTAATATATCTGTCAGGTGGAACCATGGGCAGAGCGCCTATTCATTATTCTGAACAACTTAATTAAAAGCATAATACTAATAAATTACATCCACTAAAACTATTATTTTATTCACTTCTGATTTATATACTATTTCTCTCTTGAGTAAATGGGAATTTTTATGTGCCAGTAAAAACTTAATAACTAATATATCAATCTATAGTAAACACCATTCAGGAGCTAGTAAGACAAGAATGATGTCCCTAAAACATCGGGAAGGACGGCAACCCCAAGAATAGAAGTGGGAACAACTTGCAGCCAGCACCTGCACTATCAGTGCCCACACCACCCTTTTATCTCTGGCTCTCCAAGCATTTTACAGCAGTTCCCCAGTTATCTTTAGAGATCACAGGCTGTGGACAAAGCGCTTGACAAATGAACAGAGCAGCAGATAAACAGCAGAAACCCTTTGCTCGGAACTCTCTCCTTTGAGCCTGCAATGCCCTTTTGTCTCAGCAATTCCCAATAACAAATTGGTCTACCCTTAGTTTGCCACCAAATTTTCTAGATACAAGTCAACCTAGCAGAATCTCTAAGTGCACCCTTGAATAATGGTCACCGGAGACATCAAGAACCCCTCATCTCTCTGCGGCAGCATGACTGAGCCCCTCAGATGCTCCTAACCAGCTTATCATCACCACAGAAGCTCATCTAAACCTAAGAAAGCACCAACAAAAGATCCTACAACTGCCCTGCCCTACATCAATGCCACAGAGTTTGTCTCCTCAGCAATGGGAACCAGCCTCAGAGATGTGTCTGAATTTGAATACCAACCTGCCCTGTGGAGCAGTGGAGTCTTAGGTAAATGGTTTGATCTTGCTGGAAATTGGGCTCTTGTTTTATGAACTATGAATGACTCGATTGACTATGAATGGCTGCATAGCAGTCTGAAGAACGTTTGTAAGAGCTCTCCTTTCAATCCCCAACACCCCCTAATTCCACAGTAAAAGTGAGAGATGTGACGGTTACTATTCAATAGTTTAGTCTATGGTGAATGCTGAGTCTTCCTGTGGCAGAGGGAATGTAAAGGGACAAACTCCCTTCCTGAATTCCTTCCAAAGATCTTACCTATCAGCATCATTACCATACCGGGTTCAGTTTCAGCAATGACCTTTGTGGAGACATGTACATTCAAAACTATCAAAGTTTTTTAGGCTCATACACCTCCTGGGACAATGCATTCTCTTGGAATATTGGTCTTAAGCATTATAGAAATGAATAAGGTTCTAGCTAATAGTATTGAAGTATCAGTCCAATGTTGAGTAAAGAGGTACCCATGGTCTGTCTGTCCTGGGGGAGGCCAAATACACCTCCAGAGATGTAGGGCTTTTAGACAGTGTAAGACTCACCATTGTGTATGCCATTCAACCCTGATCCCAAACACACCAATCTAAGCTTCCATTTCCAACGACACCAAATCGATAGATGTCTGCTATGCCTGCAACAGAGCTGACTCCGAGGATGAGAAAACTTGAAAGGGTTGACAGGTGTCAATAGGTTCTGATTGATTTTCAGGGCCTGTATTAAAAACCAAGCATGTCAATTTACTTTCTCTGCCCATGTCGCATAACAATTTCAGTTCCTTTGAAATGCACTGCATCTCTTTTAGACATCACTTTGAGTGTTGGGAGTGTCTCAACAGTTCTCCTTGTCTGAAATTCATTTTCTTGGTCTAATACATCATTACTCTCCAATAACAATTATGACTTATCTTCTACGCTGCAATCTGCTTTTTGCAACCACCGCCATGCCATTAGTATCAATGTAATCTCTGTCATCAGTCAATAGACGATCTGGTCAGACGCATTCCATTAGAAGTGACATCAAATTCTAGCATCAGATGCTTCCTTATGCAGAACAAGGTTGGTTATCCCATAAAGTTCCTTATATATTGAAATATGCAGACTAGCATGGCACATAGATTTGTATGGTCTTCATGCTTCTGTAATACTAATATCCACATACTTAAATCCCAACCCCCAAGGTGATAATATTAAGAAGCAGTTCCTTGAGGCTGGAGAAATGTCTCAGTTCCAGAGGACCCAGGTTTAGTTCCCAGCACCCATAGCTGGTGGCTCACAACTATCTGTAACTCCAGCTCCAAAGGATCCAATGCCCTCTTCTGACCTCCATAGGCACAAATATATATCAAACACTCACACATGCACACAAATAAAAATAAATCTAAAAAAAAAAAAAAAGGAGTAGTTGTGCCTCTGAAACCAGTGAAATGACTCCAAGAATAAAAGCACTGAGGACCTGAGTTCAATCCCTGGATCCCACACCGAAAGGGAAAAACCGACAGCCACACAAACGCTGTGGCATGTACATGCCTACACACAGAAGATAAATAGCTATATCTATATAAATGAATAAAATTTTAATGTCTCATTTAAGAAGCAGAGCCTCAGGGAACATTGTGAAACAAAGAGTGGAAAAATTGTAAGTGCTAAAGGACAAGGACATATGCTCAGAGACTGTATTCTCTGTGTGTGACGGGGAGCCACAACCATGAAATCTCAACAAATTGTTCCCTTAGATAAGACTTGAGCAATGACAAAATCAGTCGACATGCCAATGTGGATAGGGAAAATCTCAAAAGACCCCATCCCTAGAGGAAGAGCTGCTGAGACAGGGAGAGTCAGCCTTCTCCCCTCACGAATTATCTAATACAAAGTGGTCAGGTCATCCTTAAACACATGCACATACAAGTAAATGGGTGTGTGTGTGTGTGTGTGTGTGTGTGTGTGTGTGTGTGTGTGTGTGTGTGGCAACAATAGTAAAAAAAAAAAAAAAAAAAAAAAAAAGAGGCTATGAGCCTTCAAGGGAGTAGGGAAGACACAGGAGGTGTTGGAAGAGAAACAGGGAGGGGAAATGATGTCAACACAGTACTCATATGTGACATTCCCAAAAATTAGAACATGGAACCTTTGGGAGGTGATTAGGTCATAGAAGTGGAGCCTTCGTAAATGAGACTAACCTGAGAAGCTTCTTGCTTCTTCAGTACTGGGGACCAACAAGAAGACGCCATCCATGAACTCTGGTGGTGCCCTCCTGAGACAGTGAGTCTGTTGGGGCCTCCATCTTGGATTGCTCCAACTCTTCTACTGTGAAAAGCAGATGCCTGCTGTTCACAAGCCATCAGCGTATGGTATTTTGTCATAGCAGCGCCCAAAGAACTAAGAGTTAGATATGCTACAAGCTCCTGCAGGATGAGTGGATGGTGTTTCTTAGGGTTTCTCACTCTGTGAAAACACCCAGCACAGAAGAAACTAAGCAAACCCTTGATGGACAGGTGGGTAGGACAGGTCTCTGAAGATGAACACGATGAAGAATGACAGAGTTGAAAGCACCCCGACCCCCGCCAAATACAGGATGTGAAAAGCACAGAGGAATAATGAAGGACAAAATGAAGAAAGAATTGGCCAATTCTGTTCTTATGTCAAATTTCTTTGAAGAACCCATCAGGATCAGATGAAATTATGAAGGCTAGTTTATACAGTGAGTCAGCCATTGAAGAGCTACAGGAATAAAGAACCCAAGACATCCCAGCACCTGAGAGAGTAGTGGGAAGTGTAAAATATAAGTTCCCTCTTGAGGACCCTGGAAAACCACCAGTGGGATATTCAAATGACTAGTAACAGTTACATGATAATTGTCCAAATGAATCTTCTGTAAGTTATATGCACAGGCAAATACATAGCATTAAAGGGATGTGAAATTTAGGCACAATCCTTAATTCATAGCTTTCCTAGTGCACTCTTGCTCAAATATTTAGACTCTGAGTTTTTAGGATGAGTTAATCAGTTCTACATATGTTTTCATATAATCACTGTGCTGTCTTCAATATGACCTTGTATGAACCAACCTAGCTGGGTTTGCCTCAGCTGGAGACCAAAGTAAATCACTATGTCTCACCAGGCCAGGGCATGTTTTATCTTATGTCTCAGTCATCACCTCCTCTGCTGCCAAATTAGTAGATCTTGATTAACTGGGGTTGTAAATTCAAAGGCAAGTCAAATTTAACTTAGGAATTCTTTTATTTGGCATCTTCAGGGATTCCTCCCCCCACCTTAAGAATTTAAAAGCTAAACTTAATTGTACATACTAATGGTGTAAAATTATCCATATTGCTATTTTGTTTTATCTCCAAACACTTTTCACTTTTAGTTGTGTGTTTTGCAAATCTGGCCAAAAAGACATTTAAAGACTAATCACAAAGGCATGTATGAATAGCTGAGGTGGAACATGGCCCATGTGCACAGAAAATGAAGTTGAAAATGTTTGCATATGCAAATATCTGGGAGCTAGAATTGCGTTCTTGGCATGGAAACTAAGTTTTGTCCTAAGCACAGAAAGAGAAAATGTTCCAGAAGAAACAGTTGCACAGAACGGCAAGGGTGCAAGAGGTGTACCGGCATTTATGGTATTGATCAAATGTTATTTTTAGGTAAAAGGAAGCAAGGAATTTTCCCTCAAACATTTATCTTTTGTCTAGCTTGGTTGCATCCATTTTGACAGAAAAACTGTCATTTCAGAGCTCTCGCTTTGTTGGATAGGATGCATCTCCTCAGCTTCTGATGCGGAAGGAGGCAAAATAAAATGAGGTACCATCCTCACTAGGGCCATCAAAAAATTAACTCTTCTCTCGGCATTTAGCTCATAATTTAATACACTAATTTTCAAAAGGGCTATTTGGATGTTTGTGAGTATGTGTCCATGCACGCATGTGAGTGTGGGTCTATATTTGTGTTTATATATGAGTAGGTGCATATATGTGAACAGGTACATAAGCACATACGGTCTATGGTCAACATGTGTCATTCCTTAGGAACCCACTACTGCTGTGGGATGGTCTCTATGTCAAATGTGTTGCTGATTGGTCAATGAATAAATCACTGATTGGTCAGTGGCCAGGCAGGAAGTATAGGCGGGACTAACAGAGAGGAGAATTGAGAGAACAGGAAGCTGGGTGAAAGAGACACTGCCAGCCGCCATCAGGACAAGGAAGATGTAAAGTACCGGTAAGCCACAAGCCACATGACAAGGTATAGATTAATAGAAATGGATTAATTTAAGCTGTAAGAACAGTTAGCAAAAAGCCTGCCACGGCCATACAGTTTGTAACCAATATAAGTCTCTGTGTTTACTTGGTCGGGTCTGAGTGGCTGTGGGACTGGCGGGTGTCAGAGATTTGTCCTGACTGTGGGCCAGGCAGGAAAACTCAAGCTACACACTACTGTTTCTAAACCAGTGAGACCTGGGGCTCACTGATTTGATGAAGCTAGGTGGCTGGCAAGCCTCAGGGAGCCACGTGCTTTGGCCTGCATAGCGCTGGAATTATGGGTGCATGCCATCTTTTTATGTGGGTTCTGGGAAGGAAACTCAGGTCCTCACATTAAGCAGCAAGCATTTTACTGATGGAGGTATCTCTCAAGCTTCTGGATGATTGTTAATGAAATAGGGGCAGTGCTTCAAGCTCTGTTAGTCACAGAGAAGCCTTAGGGCTTCTGTCATGAGTGACCAGTGGTCCTTGATTTATGATCCACTGAATACTTGAGGTGATTTTAATATATATTTATTTGATTATGGCATTTTTAAAAACTTTAATGTAGTCTCTCTATTCTCTCTCTCATCGTATGTGTGTGTGTATATGTGTGTGTGTGTGTGTGTGTGTGTGTGTGTGTGTGTGTGTGTGTGTGTGTGTCCATGTGCGCGTGTGTGGATGTGTGGGTGTGTGCGTGTGTGTGGGTGTGATTTTTCGAGTCTGTTCTCTCCTTCCACAGACTGCATTCAGATCTTGGCTTGAGCTTTTACATGCTGATCAACCTCACCGGCTGAACATTTGTTTTAGTTCCAGACATCAATTTCATGCTACCTTTGACTACTAAAAATTAAGAAAAATGAAAGAAAGAAAGAAAGAAAGAAGAAAGAAAGAAAGAAAGAAAGAAAGAAAGAAAGAAAGAAAGAAAGAAAGAAAGAAAGAGGAAGGGAGGAGGGAGGGAGAGGGAGAGAGAGAGAGAGAGGGAAGGAGGAAGGGAGGGAGAGAGAAGGTTTTTTTTAAAATCTTTGCCTTTCCTGTACTTACTGTGATATGAGTTATGTAACAAACACACTCACTTGTGAAAATAAATCTTTTGAGATTCCATTTGTAAGCTACCTTGGTTTTAACCACAAGGAAACCAGCTAAACCAGTTTTAGTAAATCCTTAGAAGAATGCTTTGCAACACAAAGCAAGTATTGTGATACAACACGGAGATAGGCGATTATGAGATAATGGATAAGTTTGTCTTTCACTGTAAAATGATATAAAATAGGAAAAGAATGTGTGATTACTGATCACAGAAGAATGAAGCTTGAAAGAAAGGAGAAGCAGCTCATTTGCCTACAAGGGCATTCAAAAAATGCCGGGCCGTAATCCAAGCTAATGAAAACAGGGAAATTTATAGCTTAGGCTGACTTCCAATACCTGGACTCACCAGGGGTCTTCTCAGCCACTTCCTTTTTTTGTTTTTTGAATCTGCAAATGGGAGGTCAGCTAAAATTGTGAATTTCCTTAGTATTAGTTTCTGTCACAACCCTAATGTACTCTGAGTTTTACTTTGAGACTTTCCTGTTAGTGCATTTAATTTCCTCTCTTTAACAACGTTGGTATGACCTTGATTGGATAAGCTACCACAGCTGAGATTCAATTTTCCCCAAGGGGAAGCCTTGCTCCAGGTTGGGTCCCAAGTGTGGTGATGGGTTTCCTTCATTACCCAATATGTCCTGTTGCCACACATAGAGTCTTGCAGGCAACATCTTCATAAAGTTTTTTCCTAGTATTAACATAATTTATTTTATGGTGTTAATAAAAACCCTTTGAAGGCTTTTTAACTTCTTACTTAATTGTTTTAAAGACAAGGTTAAGAAAGATACCTTCTGTGTGAAATTACTAATGTAATTATGAGAACAGAACTTCCCAGGCCTTCTTTGTTGAGCTGAAAGGGCAGGAACTCCACAGACCACAGAAAGAAACACACAGGCAAAACCCTGCCCTTTTCAGGGGTCAAGAACCTATGAGGTATCTCTAAGACATCACCTGATGGTTCTGGCCATTCTCAGGAAAGGAAGATAGGCCAATCCTTTTCAGCAATAAAAATAATTCAATCTCATTAACTTACTAGTTTAAAAGTATACTCAACAATTCTGGACTTTATGCCTTCTTCTTCTCCTCCCTCCTAGCTTGGGCCTTCTGTGAAGAGACCAGTATGGACAAGGAAAGAGCTTCTCTTACAGCTGAAGGACTTCTCCTTTCCTCCTACCACCTCTGTCTTCCCTGGCTGCCTCTAAGTCTCCCCAGGCTGGAGATGGCCAAGACAGAGGTGAGCATGCCAAGGTCTGTGTGCTCTGGACTTGGTTTGCTTTCCTGGACTTTGGAGTCCTTTGAGGTTAACTGCCATTATGAGGTCTTTGGATATTACCTCAACCAAATTAGTTCCTTGAATGAGGTCACAAACCATTCTCCTGCTATCCTTAAGGCTCTACTCAGCTTCTGCCTCAGTCATACTCCCTGGATCTTCCTACTGGCCTCCAGGGTTCCCCTGGGGCTAGTGTGATGATGGCCTTCAAGACTGTTTCAGTAGCCAGGCAGGAAGTATAGGCAGAATAAACAGACAAGGAGAATTCTGGGAAGAGGAAGGCTGAGTCAAGAGAGGCAGTCTGCCACAGTCCAGGAAGCAGCATGTAATGGCACATAGGTAAAGCCATGGAGCACATGGTGACATATAGATTAACAGAAATAGGCTGGGTTTAAGTGTAAGAGCTAGTCACTGGTAGGCCTGAGCTAATGGCTCAGCAGTTTTAATTAATATAAAACTCTGTGTGTTTCCTTGGGTCTGAACGGCTGTGGGACCATGGGGCCACCATGCGGGAACACAAAAATCTTTCAGCTCCAGAGAATTAAATCAAGTGTGAGCCCTTCTTTTTTTAAAAAATGCTTGTGGAGCATTTGATATCCTTAGTTTTTTTTCTTTATTCTTGAGATTTCACAGTTGCATACAATCAAATAATATGATCATATCTATACACACATGTTTATCTTCCCCAGAGGAAGTTGGTTTCATCTGGCAAAGTGGGTTTATTGAAACAAGATTTTATTCTGTAGCCCAGTCTTATCTACAATTCATACTATTGCCAAGGATGTCCTAGAACTCATGGTACTCCACCTTCCTTAGCTTCCCAGTGCAGGGTACAAACAGGAGCCCCCATGCCCAGACTAAGCAATGGCTTTTCTGAGCACAATGTACCTGTGACTGCCGAGGGCCTCAGTCTAAACCTCCATGCTGCTCCACTTTTGAACTTACTAGCCTCCTACCATCGAGGCCACCGACTCTTCAGCACTACCTTGCCCATGCCTGCGCAGACAGAAAGGCCCTTTGAAGTCTATATTCAACCTGCATAAAGCAAGAGGAATCCCCCAGATGGATGGAGGAAGCAGGTGGCGAGCACTAACTCTTTCTAAAGCATATTTATCATTCTCTCAGAAATGTTCTAATACCGAAGGGAGAACAGAGTAATTTCACCCATTTCAACCGAGGTTCTTGACTCAGGCTCCAATTACAACATACAGACTACATAGTAAAAAGCATGATAAATCTAGTTAATGTAGGTTTTATGTGACACAAGAGCCTTTAGAAATAAAGGTTTGGTGGCCAGGGGAAGATCATTGAAGGCATGTGATCAGACAGAGGGAGTGTGCTGTTTATGTTAATAAACTGGAGGACTCTGGTAAGACCTGCCTGCTCAGGTTCCTCCTGGCATTGGTGTCTACCTTCTTTGCCTGCAGGTTTGGGGACAGTCTCTCTGCAATAGAAAGCTTTCTGGCTCTCTTGAGAAGCCCAAAGGTTGACAAAACCCTAAAGAGCACGTTCTAGTGAATGTCTGAAAGCAGCATACTCAGACCTGACCGACTTCTAGTTCTCTCTGGGAGCCCCTTATACTTCTCTATGACCTTCAGGACAATTTCCCCCCAGGAAGTGCTCACTTGAATCATTGTAGAGTGTGTAGTCAGCCTTGTGCCAGTCAGCATCTGCCTTCTGACAGAAGCAAGGAAAGATTGAATGGAAGGCATGGGCAGAGGCTTTTTTGTCCTCATAAAGAAAAGAGGGATGATGAGACCTGATAGATAATCTAGGGCCAGCATCTCTTGACCGCAGAAGGGAATGCAGGGATGGAAGTGGAGAAGAGGCAGAGCCCGATTATGTCTTTTAAACTCCTGTACATACTCAATGCTTTGTTGACAGGCTGATGATCCCAAGGGCTTCCTTTTCACCCAATTCAATTTGAATCAAGTTTCCTATGATTTATAACCAAATAAGTCCTATTAAAACGTCTAATACAAAGCAATCCTTAACATAAATGTAAGGTTTCAACAGGGTTCAAATGCCACGCTACTCCATTTATGTTGACCATCTGTTTTGTTGCTGTTCAAAACCAGGGCCGTGTAGCCCTTTCATACCCAGGCAAGAAGAAACTAACATTATCTATAAAACCGCATACCAACAGTGGAAGACTGCGTTTTGGAAGCATGAAATGTTCCACATAGTTGGGATAAAGTGAACAAGGACACTGACCACTTTGAAGATATATTTAGAAAATATCAACAAACCCATATAAAAGGTGATTAAAGTCTACTAGTTTATGTTAACAGACAAACATAATGCTGTTCTGTTGCTTTTTGTATGATAAGTAAATATCATATCAAAAGCAACATAGATGTTGGAAAGGCTTATTCAACTTACAGGTTACAGTCCAGTTTTAAGGGAAGTCGAGGCAGGACCTTGAAGTAGAAACCACAGAAGAACTGTTTACTGGCATGTTCCCAGGCATACATTCAACTATCGTTCTTATATGACTCAGGCTCACCTGCTAGGGATGGTACCACATCCTCGTTTAATTAGAAATCAAGAAAAGGCCCCCACAGACATGCCCATGGGCCAATCTGATGGTGGTAATTCTTAATTGAGGTCCCGTCTTCCCAGGTATGTCAAGCTAGAAACAAAGATCGGCCTCATAGACGTCATTGCTTATATAAGGCATGGTGTTTTCAGGTTAACTTCAAAAAAATGTGTAATGGTTTTTAAAGAATGGGTTTTTTTCTATTTTTTTAAAGCTTTTTATGTGTGTGCACCCACAGAGACCTGCAGAAGACATTGAACCTTCTGGAACTGCCTGACATGGGTTCTGGGAACCAAACTTGGGTCCTCCACAAGAGCGGCAAGTACTCTGAATTGCTTGCTCAGCCATCTCTCCAGGCTTCTCCAGAAGACTGGCTTCTAGTCTTCCTAAATTGCTTCTATACCACCACTAACTATCATTTTTTAAGTTAATTTTATTCATAATGTGAGGGGTTGCTTTCATGGGTAGAGACCTCGGATGACAACTTTGTGGAGTCTTTTCTCTCTCTCCACCCTATGATTTCAGATGGGGATCAAACTCTTGTGTGCCAAGCACATTTACCCACTAAGTCATCTCACCTGTCATCATTCACTATCAGTTTTTTTTAACAGGTAAATGAAGTAGCGAAGAAATCGCTGACCAAGCATGCTGCAGCGTATCGGCAATCCCAACATTTGAGAGGCCGAGGCAAGAGGATAGTGAACTCAAGGCCAGCCTGGGCTGCATAGCAAGACCTTCAAGGGAAAAAAACTAAGAGGGAGTGTTATGTCCTCCACAACAGTGTCTTAGAAACCTGACTACTAGCTTCAAGGGAATGGAGAAAGGGCAGACACACAGATGAACAGAGAGAAAAGCTGGGATAAGGTGGGTTGTGCATGCTCCGACTGCAGGCCAACCCAGGACCTCAGATGATTGACTATGAACAGCACAGGAAGAAGAGTTAGCTGGTCTGATCAGAGGTTTCTGGAGGCCAGCAGTCTCAGGCTGTGCGAACCACCTGGTGGATGAAGCTCCAGTTGCTAATTTTTGTACACACTAGTCCGTTGCTCATAAACACTCACACATGAACTAGAAGAAGGCTCTGCCATTCCAAGCTTGACCTATAAGGAAAATGCTTTGCCTGTTGCTCATGGCTCAGAGGCATTGGTCTTTGACATGGCCATGCCCAGGTCAACAGGACACATTCCTTCTGGACTACTTCTACTTTTTACACATTCACTCAAGGCTTCTTCCATTCCCCCCAAGGGATATAGGAAAATTTTTAGTAAAGATACACATGAAGAATATTTAAATTCTTGACTTTCTATAACCCTCCCTGATCCAGTGATATTTCTGGGATAAACAATGATAAGCTTAGATTTTATTCTGCGTTTTCATCCATTAGATTTTGATATTTGCATATAGTCCTTTCCTCATCTACATAAATACCCACATCAAGGACAGAAAACTCCAACCTCAAAAACAGAATCCAAAAACCAGTGTCTTAGAAGAAGCACAGAATGTGTGCAGAAGAGCCTTCCCATTCCTGACTGCAGGCTTACGTTATTATTTAAAAGGCAAACTTGAGAGCAGTGGTGGGCATAATGTTTTAAATGCTCTGCAGCTGCTGCATTCGGGAGTTCTACTCTTTGAAGTATAGAATTAATAGTTGAATGATATACCTCAAAGGGTGGCCCATAAGGAAGGCAGCGGGTGAAAATGGGACCTTTCGAGAGAGGTGAGCACATGATGTTGATAACAACCCCATCTGGGGCCGATTCACCCGCCATCCATACATGAGGGGTCTTCTTTGAAGTTAAAGAAATTCCAGTAAAATGGGCTGTAGGTGTGCTCAGAAAACTACTAAAGATAAACAACAACAAAAAGGTTATGACTCACACCTGCATTGGAACATACAAGGAGTGTTATCCCCAAGAAAATGCCCTAAGAGTCTCTCTGTATCTATTTATCATCTGTCTGTGTATCATCTATCATCTGTCCACTGTTTGTCTATCATCTGTCTGTCTGTCCCCCCAAGACCCCTCTGGTCTAAAAAAGAACAAAGTACTGCCCAGGACTAAGGTCACAGTTTTACGTCTCTGAAAAACACAGAAGAGAAGTCAAGTGCTACTGATAAAGCATGGCTTTAATACAGAAAAAGTAGAACTATTAACGACAGGTAGGATTAATTACAAGTTTGGCTAAAATGTCAGTTCTTCCTTCCAGGTTTTAATACACACACACACACACACACACACACACACACACACACACACACACCACAGCCGAAACATTAGCTAGCCAGCATCACAGGCTCTGGTCCCTCTTCTGCTCTGAGCTCCTCCCTATACGTCGAGCTGAGGCCTAGGCTTTTGGCATAGGAAGTAGGGATAGGCAAAATCTTGGTGACTGCACCTTACCTCTCTCTTCAGGCTTGTTTCTTGATATACACATCCCCCTTCATATATATCCATTTCCCTTGTATACACACACACACACACACACACACACACACACACACACACACACACACACACACACACACAGAGATACACAGACTCTCACAAAGATACACAGACACAGAGACACACACATTCACATGCATCATGCGTTTCAGTCAAGCTGAACAGCTTGCCACTGGGCCTTTGCATGGGCCCTTTCTTCCAACTGAAGCCAGCACATGTTCTCTGGGGGGCAGAAGAGCATGCTGATCTTGAATGGTACCGGTTCTGACTAGTACTTTGCAGTAGGACAGAATTCAGCTTCTATGGCTGTGTTCCAATAAAATGTGATACTGGCATTTGAGCTTCAGATAGTTTACAAAACTGAGATGGTACCATTTTCCTCTTTCTGCACACCACCTAAGTCCATAAAAACCAGTGCTTTAGCTCTCAGACCACAAGATACAGGTAAGGACAAAGGGCAGATTGAACTGACAGGCCACACCCTGCCCACTTGGTTCTTTATGCTGGTTCTAAAAGCCCTCTTTGCCTAGGCAAGCATGTCACAGCTATGCAAATGCACCTCAATAATGCCATCTCTCCCAGTATTCTAAGTAACTTTCCATATTCACACCACAGAAAGGACCAGTCTTTTGCATCTTTGTGTGACAGATTTGCATGCAGCTTTGCATGGCTTTTCCTAGGATGACATAGACAAGCATATGATCAGCTGTGAAGACAGACCAAAGAAATGATTACAGCCAAATTCAACTTGGTAAATTGGTGAGTTTGTCAGTCTTACTTAAGGGAGCGTGGGTAAAGCATTACTCACAGGTTTGTGATTAACTAAAAAACATCAAGGTCACTAAGAAACGCGACTCCATTTTTGTGGTGATATTGTGTTCCCCAATATATTGTGCATCCTAATAAACTTATCTGGGGTCAGAGAACAGAACAGCCACTAGATATAGAGGCCAGAAAATGGTGGCACACACACCTTTAATCCTAGCATTTCAAAGGCAGAGATCCATCTGGATCTCTGTGAGTTCAAGGCCACACTGGGAACAGCCAGGCATGGTGACACACGCCTTTAATCCCAGGAAGTGATGACTGGAAGCAGAAAAATATATAAGGCATGAGGACCAGGAACTAGAGCTGGTTAAGCTTTTAGGCTTTTAGCAGCAGTTTGGCTGAGATCCATTCAGATGAGGACTCAGAGGCTTCCAGTTTAAGGAAACAGGATCAGCTGAGGAAATGGCAAGGTGAGGTTAGATGTGACCTCTTCTGTCACTCTGATCTTTCAGTGTTCAATTCCAATACCTGACTCTGGGTTTGTTTTTATTAATAAGACCTTTTAAGATTCATGCTACACATTTTTGCAATAGAGTCCTCACTTAACCAACCTTTCACCTCTTAAGTACTCTAGTGCCTACCAAGGTCACATGAACCTGGGGGACAGGTGGAATCCCCTGCAAGGGCCTGTGTCCTCTATGTTTGTAGCCTCCCCCATCACCATTACCACAGCACCTTGATATCTCTGCATCCTTGTGTTTTTTCATTGCTATGACTATGAACCCAAAGTCATCTCTGTCCATGACAGCTGACAATCATGACAGACTGCAGAAAATTGTTTTACACTAACACCCTCAGTCTCCGTCCCATGAATAAATAGTAGTACCGTGAAGTGGGAGGGCATTAACTTCTACTCTCCATTCTCTTCTGCAAAATGTTTCTTATGAGTCACTGTGCTGCAGACGGAGGATATTAGAAGGACTTGGAGACGGTCTGCCTGGGAACCAGAGCCCTGAACATGTGGACTCCCAGGTTCTCTGTCAGGGATAATTGCTAATATAATCTGGATCAGGGTGTGGTTCAGAAGATTCATCCCACAAACATTCCAGGCTGGCTATGCTTCAAGATTCTAGCTGGGAACAGGACAAAGATCCTCATTCCCCAAGGACATTATATCCTAGCCAGGAAGACAACCTTCAAAGCTGAGGTCTGATGAGAAAGTGAAATGAAAAACTCCAAGAGGCCTGAGTGGAGGAAGCCAGGGCAAGTGGAAGAAAAAGGCAAGAGGGGAAGGAGGGGTGAGGAGGTCTTTAGCAAACATGTCCAAGTTAGATCCCTCCTGTTGTTTCTTGGATCTTCGTGTTTTCCCTTTAATGAGAAGGTGAGTGAGTTAGCTCCTGAGAGTCCTTTCTGGGGCTTCCTCCCTCACTCAGTTTTTGAGCCTCCATAGGAACAGATGTTATTTTGAAACATTGCTTTGATTCCACATGCCTTTAAGACTTCATTCATTCAATAAATACATATGAAACATCTTTTATGTGCCTGCCTGATTCCAGACATCTGGGACACATCAGAGGAAAGTAGAGTTAATGACACATTAGACAATTGTGAAGGCAAAAGACCAACGATGGAGAATATGGGTTTGAATGCATGTGTTTTTAAAAGTGATTTAGGACAGGGCTCAAGTTAAAGAGGACTTTTCGCCAAGGCTAGGCAGAGTGGGACCCAGCCTTAGAGTTATGTTCAGGGAGGAGGAACAATTGGTGGTCAAGGAAGGAGTCATTTCCAAGCTGGGGCAAAAAGTGTCAAAGCATTTTGATGGGAATGTGGCCTGGGCTGGTGTGGACAGTCAAGACCATTGAGGGTTCTGGAGGGCCCCAGATCCAGTGTGGCTTCGTTTCTGGTTCTGATGGAGAGCTGAGCAGTGGCGTGCATGTTGCAGCCATGTTTGGAAGGCATGCTCTGACCAAGCTGTTGAGACTAGATGACGAGAGTGAAGACAGTCAAGAGGACTGATGAGGAGTCCCCATTTCACGATCCAAGTGCTTGAGATGAGGCAGTCTGCAGGGTGCCCACTCACTTTGTAAGGTGAGTTTGCTGAGAGAGAAACATCTCAGACTTTTGAACACAAACATCATAGGCAACTGAATTTAGAAGTCTGATTCCCAAGACAGGTCTGAGCTGAAATACAAATGCTGGCATCTTCGCTGGTAAACAGCAAGTAGGGCCAGTGGATGGTCAAGGTCAGTAAGAAATAAATGAGGACAAGAGGAAACACCAGAGGACGAAGTCCTGAGCTGCTGAGAGCAAAAGATTTATTGCCATTGCCACTGAAGGAACTGATTCACTGTCTGACTCAGGTGTAATACCTCACATATGTCATACCCTCTTTATGGCCTAAGAAATGGGATTGCCTGGTATCAAGAATATGAGCTTATCCTGTACAGGCAAATGTTTTTTAAAAGAGAAAATCATAGCAATAAAACACACACACACACACACACACACACACACACACACACACACACACACACACCCTTCCAAACTCCTTGGATTCTACATCTCTGGAAGTAACCAAGCATGGATTGAAAACATTCTGACAAGAAGTTGCATCTTTACGGAACAGGTAGACACATTTCTTTTTTGTATTCCCTAAACAATACTCATTAACAACTACCTACCTGGCACCCACAGTATGCTAGACAGCATAAGTAACCTAAGGACAATTTAAAGTTCTCAAGAGGACATGCATAGGTGACTTGTAAACAGGACTCCACTTTGTGTGGTGGACTTCGTACTAGAACCAGTCTTCCATGAATATCAAGGGAAAAAAACTTCCAAAATACAACTATATCACAAAATATTGAAGAATATCATGTTCAGTAATTTTACCCTTACTGACGCACTTATAATAAATAACTCAGTACAAAAACCAAAAGTGCTTGAGTCTGGTAGGAAAGACAGTGGGGCTGGTGTACACCATATACATGGAGTCTTGGGCAAACATAGATCTCAGAAACCCATCCACATCTGGTGGACACCGAGTTCTGAAGGTTAGGAAGGTCCCCAGTGCTTCCCTTTTTCCACCAGTCTCATCAATTTAAAACTATATTATGTAATAATTCTATTGTGCATATAATCAAGAAAAGTTAGTATTAGAAAATGTGATTTGAATAGTTAGGGGAAATTTATTCTATGTTCAAGTAAACATAGCCTGGCACAGTGCCACAAAGTGAGCCAAATTCCAAACATGAATATTCGGCCAGGACAAAGAAGATGCCCAGCTGCAGAAAGAGTGACAGCCTGGCCTCTCCGGCTCTCCGCTTCCCTCCATCCTCGCTTTTCCACAACCCCCAGCACTGCCCTTTTCTGCTCATCTGCCATGAAGATCAAAGGAGGGGGGGAGGGGAGGCCTGTGTGTGTCCATGCACTTAGGGAAAATTGCACCGTGCTCCAGCAAAGAGTCAAGAATAGTATTCAGAGACGTAAATGCATTATGTCCTCCAATTCTACACATACTCAATAAACTCTCTCTCTCTCTCTCTCTCTCTCTCTCTCTCTCTCTCTCTCTCTCTCTCTCCTCCCTCCCTCTCTTTTCTTCCTCTCCTCTCCCCCTCCTCTCTCCATCCCTTCTCTCCTCCTTTCTCCCCCTCTCCCTCCCCTCTCTTCTATCTTTTAATCTTACAGGTCCACAATTTGCTAGCGCTAAGGCCCTCTCTTACCATAGATGTACGATGGCATTTTTGCAAGAATCTATAAGCCAGTCTCTACTCTGAAAGGTGTCAACAGTAGCATCAGGGAAATATTGAGTCTCAGAGCTCATCTTTAAATGCACATCAGGGTGTATGCTCAGCCAAAGCCCTACAGGAATGGTTGCAGTGCATATCACCATCAACGATAGTGTATACAAGGCCAGTGTGATTTGTGAAATAAAAACAAATGATTGAGAGGAAGATTGTCTGCGTGAAGGACACTGCTCTCCCTGGGAATAGCTGCTCACACAACCCTTGGTCAGATTCAGGACACACCAGCGTCTCCTTGACTAGTACATTATGCAATAAATTTAAGGCTCAGTATTGAATCACTGCCTTCCTTTTAATTTCAGGGAAAGAGAGGTGCAAATGATTTCAGGGTGCTCCCTCACTTGCTCACGTTAAATGAATCTGCTCAATAAAATGTTTTGAGTCGGTAACCAATCAGCATAACCCCTTGATGATCATCATTGGCTAACAAGGTCATGATCCCCCTACCTGCTCTTTCTGTTGTAACTAATCAATACCCACATCTCAAAAACTATGCATCAGACACACATGTCTAGGTTTTTTTGTTTCTTGGTTTTTCCAAACAGTCTATGACAGAAACATAGAGTCACCCATGAATGGGGAGGGATTCTCCCAGAGTGTCTTAGTCACTGTCTGTCTTAGGAGGTGCCCTGGGGAA
This sequence comes from Peromyscus californicus insignis, assembly GCF_007827085.1. Classification (NCBI taxonomy): domain Eukaryota; kingdom Metazoa; phylum Chordata; class Mammalia; order Rodentia; family Cricetidae; genus Peromyscus; species Peromyscus californicus. Next base: position 3,212,829 of record NW_026294534.1, read on the forward strand.
CGTTCCAGAATCATGAATCAAGTCTAGTTTGAAATGCCTCAAGTCATGGGCAAGTTCTCTAAAGAAGTTCACTCCATATATGGTTCTTATACTTGCTACAATCATAAGCACTGTTTTCTTCTTTGAGACGTAAATTTTAAATATGCCAAATTTTAAATTAGCCTAATAGATTGTCCTCTTGATCTAGTCTGTAACAATTTTCAGGTATAACTAAGACACTTACTGTATTTAATTGCTTCAGCATGGAATAATTAACTGATGCTATTTTAATAAATGTCATGCCATAAGTGCAGCCTACTTTGTAAATGCTGAAAACACTTCTCATGGGTATAAACTGGCTGGGTTTCTTGGTTTAATGCCTTTGATACACAACATCACATTTGACTCTCTTTATATTTAATGGAAGTATATATAGCAAATGAATTCCAATGGCTCCTTTTATGCTAGTATGTTTTTTTTCTTTAATATCTTTTTGTTCATTTTGGAACAAAGAGAAATTTCTAGAATCAAAGGCACAGTCTTTAATTTTATAGGAATTTTCCTTGCTCATACACCTAAAATATCCACTAAGCTAACTGTTCTTTTGTTCTGAGCTGATCAGCTACTAAAACTCAACCTTGTAGAGATTAAACAGTAGCTGTAGGAAGTGCTGGTCCATGATGGCAAGAGACTGCCATAAGGAAAGAGTGGCAAGGATGAACACTTGGTAGACATCTTCAATGAGGCAGATCAGAACTCTATAGAAAGTCCATAGCAACGTACAGAAGGACCTGGTGTCGGGAAGGTATTGGCCCTTGGATGTATAATTGCCGTTATTTGTAAAACTCACAGTTCTGAGGGGAGGTATTGTGCCATCTGGATAATGTGTCACCTCCAAATACAGGAGTTATTTTCCATGTTCTCTTTTAAAAGCCTGACTTATGATTGCAAACTATAGATGTGTGCTCCCTTAAGTCATCCATGTGTATCTCCACACAGAAAGCACAGGAGCTCAGGAGTATTAAGAGATGAAGGTCTGGTGACTTCTCAAGCTCCATATTGTGCCTTCTTTTTGGCATCTCTTTGCCTGTCCACTCATTGGCTGGCAATTTGCTTGCGTATCTCTTGGGTTCACCATTGCCTATTCTGCTAAATCTCATAAAATAACTTCCTTTAACACCTCTGACTGTAAGCAGTCAGCTATTCTCAGGTCCAAGCAGAGCATAATATCTCATCTGAGGGAAATAAACTTATCAATATAGTTTATCAGCCATAGAAAGTTTAAGCAAACACCTTATGTCACCCACAATCCTATGATGCTCGTGTGTCATGCTCCCTGTCACACTGCAAATAATTTTCCTCATAGATTAAGTTTATATGCAAACAGCACTATTCTGTTTTACATCTAAACTCCTTGTTTGGCTCAGTCTGCAAATAAGACTTTCAGGTAGGAGCTGAAGAGATAGAGATGAGAAGAGGAGGGAGAAGTTGGGGTGGGTTTCTTCTCTGGGACACAGAATGATTTCAATTATTGGGACCTGGAGACATACTGAATTTTAAATACTCCCCTCTTGACTTCCTTGGGAGAGACTTATTTGTTGCAAGATATTTGATTACACTGTGTAAAGATATGTCACTGTGATTGGTTTAATAAAAAGCTAAATGGCCAATAGCTAGGCAGGAAGTATAGATGGGACTTCTGGATAGAGAGACCTCTGGGAAGAAGAAAGTGGGAGTCACTAGCTGTATGCAGGGGAAGCAGGACATGTAGGAAGAAAGGTAAAAGCCACAAGCCATGTGACAGCATGTAGATTAATAGAAATGAGTTAATTTATGTTGTAAGAGCTAGTTAGAAACAAGCCTAAGCTAAGACCGAGCTTTCATAATTAATAAGAAGTCTCTGTGTCATTATTTTGGAGCTGAAGTCCAATGAAGAAACTTACGTCATCTGCTGTCCAACTCAGGGCACGAGATCACAACGTAGCTGCCTGCCGTTGGCTTTACAGCCTCCGGAGCCACCACTGAGGCTGGCTTTTCTGCCCTCCCCCAGACCTTCTGCTCTGAGTCTGAGATTTTCCTGTTGAGGCCTTTCTACAGCAGCCTTCAGCTGCAGCCCATGCCCGGCCCCAGACTCCACAGGCACTGTGGGCCCCAACCACCACCAGAGTTAACTGCTCACCAACAGCTGGCTCTGTCCTTCAGGTGGCCCAATCACTTTTTGCCACAGGGGCTACTTCCACAAGTCCCCCTGTGTCTGCTTTTCAACCAGCTGGCTCCCTCTTCCCGTGAATCTTGCTTGGGCTTCCCCTGGCTTTCCCTTTGGCCACTGCCATGCCAATCAGCCTCCTGGCTTTTACTGCTGCTGCTGCTACTGCTGCTGCTGCCACACGCTGCCAGCCCCCAGCTACATGCGAGTCACTGCAGCTGCCCTCAGCCGAGCTGTGCACCACACACATTGTCTGCCAGCCATGCTGCACAGTGACAGCCAGCCCCATACATCACAGTCATCCTCAGCAGGCCTGGGGGGACACCTAGAAATTCTTAAGGGGGAGGAGTTAGTTTTAAAAAAAATTCCCCATGTTAAGATTGGGGAACAATATTACAATGCAGGGAGTGAGGTCTCTGTATGGTTCCACAATGGATTACTTGAAATGGAAAAATTAAAGGAAGGGATAAATCAGCTGGGACTGACATAATGTCAGTTATTATCATTATCAGTTTGGTAGTTCATGTTTTATCCTTAAAAAAGGTTGTTTGATATCGGTGCCAAATATTAGAAAGCCATACTAGCCGGGCGGTGGTGGCGCACGCCTTTAATCCCAGCACTTGGGAGGCAGAGGCAGGCGGATCTCTGTGAGTTCGAGGCCAGCCTGGTCTCCAAAGCGAATTCCAGGAAAGGCGCAAAGCTACACAGAGAAACCCTGTCTCGAAAAAACCAAAAAAAAAAAAAAAAAAAAAAAAGAAAGCCATACTAATAATGAAACTAAGAAAAATATTCACACATAGAGGAGTTCAGAGCAGAACCTATCACACCACTGCATTAGAAAATTGAAGAGGAGTGGTCCAAGGTTATTAGAAAGCCAACCTTCATTTATCCAGTTGTCATTCAAGAATGATCACCAGCTGATAGGCACCCCCTCAAGGCTACTCAGAAGTTAGCAGGGATCCCATAGCTATGTTGGATTTGAAGAGATTTAAGGAAACGATGGTGTCATATGGTATGTATTCACCTTTTGTGAAGCAGATGTTAAATTAATGGGCCCTTTTCAGATCGAGGGCAAAAGAGAGGAGGTCACTGGGCACTTTGCTGCCACTCCTCTGATTATTCAGCTTCTGACCCCAATATCTGACTCATGAATTTTTATTGATAAAGAATAATTACATAAATGCTTATCTATAGATGATAGCAATATCTATAATCCAGGCCTGCTGTGCAGGTAAAAGTCAGTATTAGAACTGGGAGTTGTTGGAGGTGTTTGTCACACATGGCAATCACTGGGAGGTGCCACCGGACTAAGCCAGAAATACCCAGTTACTTTTAACTCCCTGTTTCTCTGCCAATTGTTCAACCTTCTGTACCTAGAAGCTTCCCCTGTGAACTGTACGATGAGTCAGTCCAGCTTCTAGCATTTCACTTTTCTATACAATCATGCAGTTGATTTGGGAAAAAAACATTTGAATATGGACTTTATAAAACTATATTTTCTAAATGGGCTGCAACTTCTGTCACTACTTCTAACACATAGCATTTGGATGATGAATGTACCTTTAAGTATCTAATGCTGTCAAAAGTGGTAAAACAGTAACTTTGTGGGCACTGTGTTGACTAGCCTTTGGTAGAACTATGTCATAAGGTCTCTTGTGGTCTCATCATAATTATATTCATATACACTTAAATGACTTGCATATTGACTTACTCTCTGACCTCTTATTTGCTGAAATATGATAATATATTTCAGTCATCACTGCAAAAGCTATACTGAATACTGAGAAGGATTTAAGTAAGTAGAAACCCCTAGACAGGCTGGCTAGAACATGCTACTATAGCTGTTTTGGATGGCCAGGTGTTAAAATTTAGGACAATGAAAAACACACCTGACCCCCATAGCTGTGTGATTTCTTCTCTAGAGAAACAATAAGCAATGTACCAGGAGGCTATGTGAAGATGATTACTTGCTATCGCTTGTGATTGCCAAAGTCATGAAGGAAGATTTCAAGGGAGGACTCTAGATACAACATGAAGCATGCACAGGGAATCTCATTAAATGAAGTTTACCCTTACTTAACCAAGTTTAGATGTCTTTCGTTAGTATGTATGATGAAAAATGAAAACAAGTATGAAAATAACCCATAATATATGACTCAAGAGTAATCATATCCATCTTATGTGCCTGGGGAGTACATGTAAACCATATGTACCTTGTATGTGGATCATCATGCTGCATATTAAATCAGAGGCCTTCTCCTAGGAGCCAAGCAAGCTATCTTTTAATTTCTGAATGGAAAGGCAGGGGAAACACTGAGACTAACAGATAGTGAGAACAGTCCGAAGTGAAAGAAACAGACAACTGGTCAACCCCATTATTGAACCATAAGGTAGAGAGAAGAGACAGAGACAGTGATGACAAGGGAAGATACAGGCAACTGGTCAACCCCACTACTTGACCATAAGGTAGAGAGAAGAGACAGAGACAGCAATGACAAGGGAAGAAACAGACAACTGGTCAACCCCACTACTTGACCAGAGGGTGGAGAGAAGAGACAGAGGCAGCAATGACAAGGGAAGATATAGAAAACTGGTCATATTTTAAAAGCTCACACTCTTATCTGCACTTTGGTAAGAGAATTGAAGATTTCTTCCTTTCCTTATTTAATATCATGTATTATGCATATATGTTTGTGCAGATTTTAAAGGCTAGAAAGATGACAAATATTACACTACATCAGTTTTAGTCATGAGATTGTGACTCGTTGTCAGATTATCTGAAATTTTCTATATTTTAACTGTTTTCCAGATGAGAAAATAATAGACTAGAGGAAAAGGAGACCAAAATTCTAGTCTTTGTCTCATACATATGCAACTACACATACATCTATATGTAGCTGTATACAACTCTCTATAGTACATAAACACACAAACCTATACATACACTTACACGACATACCTAAATAACCCATGTATACACATACATATACACACACACACACACACACAAAAAAAAAAAAAAAAAAAAAAAAAAAAAAAAAAAAAAAAACCTACATCACATCCACAGACACCATCCATGAGACCATTTAACCCTAGAACCAGGCAGTGGGCTGTGGAGTGAAGATATACTCCTGAGAGCCCAGGGTGGGACTGTGTCTTCTCGGATGCTTCAGTCCTCAGCTCCACAGTATTGGTTCTAACTGCCTCTCTAGAGACAAAAGGAAACACTCTCTTGCATTATCCTTCCTTCATTGGCTCTTTGTCTACTCAGCCACCTGTCCTGTACATCACAAACACAGGCCTATCTGAAAAGGTTGGGTGGCTGCCACTGAGACTCCTGCATAACCTTTCCTGTAGATACCAGAAGCCTGGCCTGCCTAAATGAACCAGGAGGTGGCCTTCTCCCTCAGCCAGCACAGCAGCTGGAAGGAAGCAGGAAGCAACACAGACAAGGGGAGGTAAAGTCAGCAGAGGGAACAGGGGGACTGGGAGAGGTGAGGCTCAGCAACAGCCCCAGGATGAAGAGAAAAGCAGACATCAGGAAAAGAGAAGTCAAGCCAGAACAAACACAGCTTTCTAGGCTGACATGGCTGACATTCCAGTGAGCATGTCATCCCTGGACAGGAACATGACCACTTCAATGAAAGGAGTGGGTCTGGGTCACATCTGAGCAAAAGAGATAAGAACTGTCTAGAATCTGCATGCAGCACTCTTCCTAGCACTGACTCCTCAGCAAACACCTGCACGGGCTGTGCATCTTGCTGCAATGCCATCACCAGCTCAGGGGTAAATTTAAACAGGCTGTTATGCCTCCTGCAACTCCACTTTCTTCATTACACTCCAGCATCAAGCCTTCAATTTGAGACGGCAAGATACAGCCAGCCTCACTCATGGTATCTGACACTATGATGAAATTCCAGTTGGGAAAATTGCTTTATACAAATCCCAAACAGCTCTGATTTTTTTCCCCTCCTTGTCTTAAAGATCATAGGAAAACACATGAGATTCTCACTTTGCCTTACATTGTATGTGTGAGTGGGAGGGGGGTGTGATCTCTTATAGGCATCTGAAAATGTTACAGTTTCATACATTTTAATGCCCCTATCCACATAAACAGGTGTGTTGGTAGCAAACAATGAAGTCAGTATGAGATTTCTAATCACCTAGAAGGAGCTGTGAGACTCAACAAGCATTAGCAGAACTGTGTCTCGGCCAATGTTAAACCAAGCTCTCTTTAGCAGCCAGCAATGCGTGTATGATATGTAACAGCAAGATCGAGACAGGAGTTATTTCAGTAAATCCCAGGTGACCATCCCAGTGAATGCTATAAGTAAGATTTCACAACATGGGGGCTCGGCTCTGTGAGTCGACTTTTCCATACTAATTTTAAAAATTCTTTCACCAGATGTAGGTTTCAACTATGCTAAGATACGCCATTTTCATTTTTGTGATTTTTCTCTGACTTCTCAAATTCCATCATAAAACAGGACAAGTGATACAAACACTATTTCTCTATTTGGAATTTAATATGTAAGATAGAACTTTTTGTTGTTGTTGTTCTTCTGGAAAAATGTGAACCCACATTGTTTCAAACATTGGAAAATTATTCCTCTCATGGTAAATCTAAAACAGGGTAATAAACTGTGAAGCAGTTGGGTGGAGCGCCCCAGATTCCAGAAGTCTATGAAATTCAGAGGCCCCCAAGTTTAAAAAATAAAATGTCTGTTTATTTTGTCCTTAACACATTTCTAATTTGTTTTTCCAGATTGTTCTTTGTTAGCAAGGGAAAGCTATTTTTGTATTGTTGCCAAGAGACTTCAGAAACCAACAGCGTGATCAAAATAATAACTTCCTATAATGAAACAGTCTTGCTGCTTCAGTGATATTCTGTTCTATATTTTTTTCTGAAAATGTAAATTAAGGGCGTTTAGCATTGGTGACATGACCCCCAAGGCTCTGGAATCCTACACTAAATCAGCCTGCCCTACTTCACTCCCGTCTGGTTGGCAAGGATTTCTCTTTGAAGCCCTCTAGCATTTTTGAAAATATTCAAGACATACATGTTACTACTAAATGCTACTTCTTGAGGTTTCTTTTTTAAAAAATCATAGGTAGGGCTGAAGAGATGGCCTGGTGGTTAGGAGCACATACTGTTCTTGCAGAAGCCCTGAGTTCAGTTCCCAGTACCCACATCAGGTAGCTCACAAACACCTACAATTCCAGCTCCAGGAAATCTAAAGCCTCTGGCCTCAAAGGGCTCCTGTACTCACATGCACAGACACATACACCAACACACATAATTACAAAATTAAAAGTTAAAAAATGACAGGATACAAAAACCATCATATAAAAAACTATTCTGAGTTGTCAACAACAGTGTAAAGTTTAAAATGTCAGTTTTACTCAGTGCGGTTTCCTGAAATATCTCATCTACAAAGTAGGAAATACATTGCATGTAATTCCAGCTATGCTAAGATTAAATCTTTTTTCTCTCTCACACACAAAAATATGAAATACAGGTTTTTGCAATTTGCTTATACTACACACAATGAATCTTCCTCCACTAATGTACATGTTGTCATGTGAGATATAACTGTATGCTATCGCCCTACTGTAGTTGACATTACATTAAGATTAGCTTCTAGTGATACTTATAAAATGCTGTCTTTAATATTCATATGTACTAATTTTGTGTCTTGCGTTTTCTACATTAAAACCATCAGTGAATTCTAGTAAACACAAACCAAGATGGCTTGTGAGATATGAATATAACAGAGTCACCCTATGGTAAACTATAAATTATATTAACAGAGTCAGGAAAAACTTCCTTGGCATTTCCACGCATTCTTGTGGCAGTTTCTCTGCCCCACATAGCCCTCAGTTTCTTTCACGTGTGGTCACAAGCCTGTCTGAGCTGGAGATCCATGTGTGTATGATAGCAGAGAGAGAGAGAGAGAGAGACGGTTATATAGACATTCTAATGTCTAATGATATGGTCAGAGGTTAAGCAATGCAAACACAGAGCTCAGGGCTGGTACAACCTGGCTGTGGAACTATGTTAGTAGGGGGATACTGCAAACTTATAAATGGTTAACCTGGAATTATTGAGGGATGTGAAATGGAACAAAGCGATGCTTGTTCTGACCCTGGACTACCCCTCACTACCTGTGCTCACTTTGGTAATGAAGCAAAAAGGAACATTCACCCAAAGTATTTTCAAAATTACAGAAAAGTACTCTCATTAGAGCTTGAAGAAGTAATTGAATTTCTTTTTTGATCTAAGAATCTCTCATTCAAAGGATCTTTCTTTTATGAATTCCTTGAAAATAAATCTTAGAAAAAATTCATACTCTTTTTTTTTGTAAACTTATTTTATGAAAGCACAACTTCATACTCAGGGTTAGACTGTGTCCTCCAAATGTCAGTGAAGTCAGAGTTGATGAACACATCTTCTTGCCTCATTTTCTCTAAGAAGGTGTTCCGGTGTTGATTAAAAAGGCTGTAACACAAAGTCCTGCCAAATTGTCCCTTTCGGGCAGCTATGCTGCCAGCCAGTCTTGAAGAGTAATTCAGAACTTGAGAATTCTGTCTCCTGCCCTGTGACATTGACCCAGAGAACCTTCACAATCTGTGGGCACTAAATACTCTTTGAAAGGAAAGAGAATTAACACAGGACGTCCTCTCTTTTTCCAAAAACTTCAAAAGCTATCTAAAATAGAGCACTGAAATCATGGGAAGGCAGGCTGTTTGGAAACGAAACCTATCACGCTCTTTACCTCTTCAAACCCCATAACAGTAGCCATAGAATCTTTGAAGATCAATTTTAAAAATCCAGATAAGTATTTAATTTTTTATGGGAAAAATAACTTGAAGCAAACTAGAAGCTATATTTCCAAATAGTATATATAAGGTTTAGGGTGATAGGCTTACTATTTAAAAAACCATGTATTCCATTTAAAAAAAAAAACCAATAAGACTATAACCTGCCCCAAACAGAGTAAAAATAAAATCCAGAAAGAAAACAAATAGGTAACAGACACAGCTATGTAGACATCAGTTCACAGATAGTCTAAGAAATGGGAATTAAATTGGAAATCTTTTTTTTTTAAGTTTTCTAGCAGATAAATCTGTTTAATGATACCAAGCAATATTACTGAATATATAGTGAAAATGTTATATTATTATTGATCAGAATCCAGTCAGTAGAAATTCAAACTAATAAATGGCATAATGTGATCCAGACCAATCAGAATGAAAGCAGGCCACAGAGGCAGAGGTGCTATAAGGAGCTCCTGCCCTGAGCTCAGGTTCAGGCCCTGGGGCAAGTCCAGGGTCCCCACAGGTAAGGATGGATGCCTATGGCACTGAAAGGTGGGCTCCTTTAAAAGCAACTTGGCACCAGTGAAGAAGTAGTGTCTATATAATTTCTGCTCACATGTCCGAATAATGATGCTTGTGGTGGTGCTCTATTATAAGCGAAAATCAACTTAACTCTCCTTTATATTTAAAAAGATGAATTGCGTAAAACTCATAAAAATGAAGCCAGGTCTGATGTTGCACACTTGTAATCCAAGAATTCAAGAAGTTGAAGCAGAAAATTTACCAAGCTGAGGGTCACCTGTGGCCACAGAAAGATTGACAGGTCAGCCAGGCCTATATGGCCTCTGCTGTTACATATTTATATACATATATATTTCATATATTTAAAAATTTTTTAAGTTCACAAACTCAGCATGATGGTTTTACTCTTTCCTAACAATTTACTTAAGCATCATCGTGTGTGGATATCTGTGCCATGATGTCAGTGCTGAAGTTAGAGGACAACTCTGGACCATCTTAGATTCCAGGTTATCTATACCTAAAAACCGAGGACTCACCTACTGAGCCCTTTCCTATCCTGCTTTTGCTCTTTGATCTAGAAATTCTAGCTCAGAGTACCTATTTAAGAAAAACTAACAAAGCTTTATGAAAATATACCATTCACAGAATAACAACAGAAAGATAATCCCACTATTTACAATGTTTGGATATATCAGTGTTCTTGGTGATAATTATAATAAAACTCCCGCAGCTTAGATTCTACCATTTCCTTCACCTTATACATGAGGAAACTGAGGCACACAAAAGTGGTAGTTAATTCATGAACAATGCCAGAATCTAAAGTCTGATCCTGAGGTCTACCTGCACCCCTAGAAGGGGGCAGGAGCTGATGATTCAGTGTTATATGCTAATTAGCAAGCTTTAGAGTCTAAGTAAGAAACAATAATCAGTCTGCCTAAGCTACACTTAGCCTACTTAAATTTTCATTACCAGGCCCCATTTGCTAATGCTGCCTCCTTTTCACCTTGTATTTATGCCCTTCCCAAGCACAGCCCAACAGTTATTACCCATAAGAGAACATTAGACTTTAGCTATAAATTGTGATGTGGATTTTGATTCAAACTACCTGCCTACAATAATGCATTTCTGCCTGCTCCCAAGAAAACACTAAACATGTCACTCTTAGATGCATAATTAAAGGCCTGGAAACAACAGCCTCATTAAAAGCCATAGCACAGCCTCCCTCATTCTGTGGAAAACATCTGTTTCAGGTGCACCATTGTGTAGGAAAAAAACATTTCTTGAAGTTGCCATTCCTTTTAGCTCAGCACCCATACCATCCAGGACTTGGGGCTCCACACAGGACCAGGATCTTTGGCTGTTTTCATCTTCATTCGGCCTTTGAGAAAATCTCAATCAGAGTGGTGATAAGGTCGAAGGTTAGAGGGAGTCTCTAAGTGCTGGTCTAGCACAAGACATGTTTTCCCCGTAATGACCAGTGGCCCTGTGTCACTAATCTAAACCAGCCTTTTTCAAGTTTTAAAGCTAACCTTCCCATCACTTGTGAGACATGTTTGTCCTTTGGATTCTGCGGTAATCCGTCCCTGGCTAGCTTCACTTTCCCCAGATCTCTCTTTCATGACTTCCATTACCACCTTACCTTACTTTCTTCAAAACAGACCTTAGAAATCAAGATGCAGTCTTCAGCCTAGCCCCTTTCCTTCTCACTCCATTCTGCTTTCCAAGGCAAATTCACTAGTCTTACCTGATCTGAGGGTCTAAGACATTTGACACTTTCCATCCACGCTTCTGGGTTTTCTCCAATCCAGTCCCTCTCCAGTGTGTCTTAGCCTCATGGCCAGGAACCTATGATGGCCTTGTGTCTCTCATTACATCTCCATCTCATACACAACGACAACAGTCAGTCATGTGACCAGTAAAGAGCACTCCGTTCCCGTTTTCATGTCACCACCTTTAGGGCCAGTTCCATCCATCCCATGCTGACCAAACAATTGCAGCCTGAACATCTTTATGTCTCCCTACCTTGTGTCTTGACCCCTTACCACTTCATCCTTCTTAAACTCATTCCTGGCCCCCATTGATATTACAGTAGAACTTTTCTAAGATACAGGCTCAGATGGTCTGGCTCATGCCTTTATGAAGTAGGTATCATAAACTCTAAAGCACGGTCCTCCAGGGTCACCGGCTTCTAGCCATACCATGACGCATGCTCAAGGAGATCTAGGACACCCTAATGCCATTTCTTTCTTAGTTTTAGGGGAAAATGCAAAATAATAAATAAATAAAATCTATTGTCTTTTGCTAAACTGGCATATGTCAGAATTCACTGTTTAATGAGACATGTGAGATTACTCATGAGAAGCCGTTTCTTTTTAAATCTCCTATATCACATATATGAAAGTGTGTAAATTCTATGTATATCATATTTATCATACAAATCAGAAATTCTCTCCTCTCTCCCCTTGAATTACAATGAGTTTTTGTCCTGATAAATGCAGAGCAAACTGAAAATGCAGCAAATGTATTCAGTGTTGATCATGTCTAACTCCTATCGCACTAATGATCAATGAAATTTAAAAAAAACCTACTACAACAGAAGGGAAACTAGTAAAACCAATTAGCTTTGTCTCCTCTTTTGTGACTCATGTGTTCTTCTCGACTACATTCCTGTCCTCCTTCATCACCTAATATTTAACAGACCCATTTAGAAAAAGTAATTTTTAAACAATTTGTTTTCTGGAGAAGTGATTTTTGTAACCTGAAGTCTTTCCTCATTTTCTTCTATTTTAAAACTATAGTGCAACATTCTATTATAGTGTCAATATGTCAATTATTTTACTATACATAAAAATACAATATTCTTCTAGAATGAAAATGTACTATGCCCCTAATGTATTTTGTATAGCTAATGCATTGAATTTCTCAGGATCACAGCATGCGGTGACTCAAGTTCAGCTGGCCCACCTACCACTGTGTGTCTGACTGGGAGAGTACTGCACTGTCTATGGCCAGCCTGGGACAAAATCAAAACTTATCATTTAGGTAGCACTACTTTTGAATCATCTGCAAAATATTCCAAAAATTATATAGAGGACCATCTTTACAGTATTTACTTTCTTATAATTAGAGACATCTTCTTTTCTATACTTCATTTTATGTGGGGTTTTGTAAAAGATGACCTTTTCCATGCACCCCAATCCAGCCTCAGACTCACAGCAACCACCCTGCCTCCATCGGTCCAGGGCTAGGATCTCAGGCATGCCTTGTCACATTCAGCTTCTCTCTTAATTTAAATATGAACTTTACACAGTCAAAATTTAATGCCTCTGTTTTCTGGATCTTTGAGATGGTGGACGTCTGTTCTAAGAGAACCTTTTCTGGAATATTTGGCCCTCCTTTGTCTTTTTCATCCGTGTGTGAAATCTCTATGGGGAACACTCTAGCGTATTGAAAATACAGCTCACAAAGTACTGTTAAGATGCCCATTAGAAACCAGGGCATGAATTCTATGTCTGTCTTCTCCCAAAGACTTTGTCAGAGTTCTCAAAGATGGGTGCGTATCTGAAGATTAGAACCAAGAATCTCAGCAGCGCACACTTGGCTTTCTTTTTCCTTTGAATCTGTAATCACTGCCTTTGCTCCTGAGAAAAGAGGCGATTTGTGTTGATTTGAAAGCCAAAAATAAAGAAGTCACCTACGTTGCCTGCTCTTCTTTGCTCTGTGAACAAAAACAACAAAAGGGAAGAATGTTTGGGCTCGTGGTCTGAGGATACAGCCCACCATGGTGGGAAAGGCAGACGGCTTCGGCAGCAGCAGTGTGGTGGTGCTTGTTCATATCTTGGTGGAGCAGGAGGAGAAGAAGGGAAGTCTAATGCGTATGCTTTCTTGTTCTGATTACTCTGTCTGGGACCCCACCACAGAGAATGATGTCATCTTCATTCAAAGAGGGCTTCTCGTCTTCAGGTGATCCTTTCTGGAAAAGGCCTCTACATACACACAAAAAGGTGGGCCTCGTGCTACAAGGTGTTTCTTATCTTGACCAAGTTGACATTTAAAATTCTCAACTGCTTTCAGCCTTTCCCCCATCAGCTCCTTACAAAGTTCACAGATGAAACCACATTGCAAAGAGTCTTGAGGTTGCAGTGTTGGATCAGTGGAGTATAGACCATCAGAGAGCAAGGTGAGGGCAAAATATTCCATTTCCAAAAATAGCACATGGGACATTCTCTCCCTCAAAGCCCAGAGCTATACTGAAAGGAGAGAAAATGGCTAGAAACTGATAGACTGGGGAACGATGACAGCTGTCATCTGCTGAGTACTTGCTTGGCATCAGGCATCTAAATATTCAGGTCTTGCAGAACCCTAGGGTTCAGATACCATTAATAGTCCTAAAAATGAGGATACTCAGGCACTAAATATTAAGTTATGTGCTCAGAACTAGAAAGCAATAGCAAGTAGGTTTGAAATACCCAGTCCCTAAGCTGCTAACAGTCTGTATTAGTTACTTTTGCTGCTATGACAAAATGCCAGGTACAAACGGGATCATATAGGAAAGCTTCTTTTGACTCTGGGCTTTAGCGAGACAGTGAGCCCATTGTGACGAGAAGGGCAACAAGCAGGCATGATGGCAGGAGCAGGAACCTGAGAGATCACCACCTGACGATGGAGGAAGCAGAGAGAGTAAAACGGGAATGGGGGCAAGATTATAAACGCTACAAGCCCACCCTCAGTGATGTACTCCCTCCAGGAGGATTCTAAGTCCTAAATATTCCATATGCTCCCCAAACAGTCCCAACTAGGGACCAAGTGTTCAAACATGTGAGTCTACGGAGGGCATTTTTCCACTCAACCCACAACACAGTCACTCAATATAGACAACTACCAACCCCAGGGTCACATGTGCTGAGCCTGCTCAGTTTGTTAAAGAATGAGACTTTCCCCCAAGACATTGTAGTCTCTTCCTGGGAAGCCCAGACAAGTCCCCAAATTACTCCAGTGTTCTCTCTGAGGAGACAGGCATCAGGTCATATCAGAATCCTAGCAATATATCCATGCGGCTTCATTCTCCCTAGTCACTTCTTTGAAAAGAGAAGGCAAAAGTGGATGCATGACACAACGTGCATTCAACTCTCCAAATGCCTTACTCTAAAAAAAGATAAGATCTACATCTACATAGCACCTTCTTATACAAATATATTCTGACTGCCTTCTATGTGTCAGACCAGTGCTACATGTAGTCACAAGAATCAAACCTCTACCAGTGCAAGACATGACCAATTTTAAGCTAGAATTCTGACTCTCATGCTACATACTGATGCATTATGCCAGAGCATGGAGACAGCACAGAAGAGCCCCTGAGCAGATACAAGATCAGATCTGGGATAGCTTTTAGGGAGACAGAGCAGGGACCTGGCTTAAAGCAGAAAGACATGACTATTATTCCTAGGCTGAGACCTGAAGAAACCATCAGAGTTAGTACAAGTTGGGGAAAAGTTTCCCATAAGGAAGCAGCTGTCCTCACAGAAAAGGCATTAGTCCCTAAGAGGGCCAAAGTGGAGAATGTGAGGCTCTGGGGGAGGGGCAGGGTCTCTTTGGGTGGGAGTGGTTGGTGATAGAATGCTGAAGTTACAAAGCCAAGCACATTTTTTTCCTGTGGCCACAGGGAAAACATGGAGTATTTTCTCCTTTCAAAGGCTGGACTTAATCAGATTTTGTTTATAACAAAAGCATGCTGAGATTAAAGGGTTGCGACGGTTAGTGGAGGTGGGCAAGCTGTTCAAAGACAGTTCTGTGATTTGGGCAAAAAGTGATGAAGGTAAAGCCTGGATGCTATACAGTTCCTTAGGGCAGAACACACTGGAAAGTAAGTTACATTTCTCTAATTCATGCCGTTATGTGCAAAGTGCCATCACAACAGCCCGACTTTGCTCCTTGACAAATGGGAGTCACTAAGTCCTCCCTGTTAGCCCCTGCCTGCCACCAAAGCAGTCCCTAGTCAATGAAACATTTTAATGGAAGACTAAATAAAATAATCAAAATCTTTTTAATCTTCTACCCTTCAAATTAATTAGAGCCACCTTTGTGTCCTCAGTTTAATGTGGAAATGAACCCATGCCTCCAGATGTAACATGTAAAGGGGAACTAAAAAAGCATGCTTTTTGGCCCAAGGCATGGACATATTACAACCCACAAACACTAACAGAAATATTGATGCATGCAAGAACAGTTCTTGGGGAATTTAAAACACCTTCCAGACAAGCAAAGGGTAGTTTGGGAAACAGAGCCATTGCTGGTATGCAGGGTCCACCCAAGCTCTCCAACTCACATAAGTATTATTCGAGAGTATGTAATACTTAGGCTTCTAAGATACTCCTTCAACACTCACCCAGAGCCCAGGGTTTTCTAGTGCTTGCAAAGAGCAGATTCCACAAGGCGCACAGCAATGAGAAGTGTTAAAAATTAAGGTCATTGGCCAGGAATCTGCACTTGCTACGGTTCCAGAGATGGTGTTTTTCTGTACCTTTTGCCAGAAACTCATTTTTAATATCTTCCTACCAAAGAGGAAAAGATAGAAACCTGAAATAATAGTCCCACTGTGGAAGGTCCGCTCGGTCAGCAAGCTGGCCCTTTCCTCCTATCCCTATCAACTGTAAATGAGCTTGCTTTCCCCCAACAACTTGAAAGCTCTGAGCTGGCTCCTTGTTTTTTCCCCTCAGCACATTTGCATTCGCAGACATTCAGATTTGGGGAGATTCCTCTCTCTTCCTCCTGTGGCTTTCTCCAAAGACTCTCCCCTCCTGCCTGCACTCCTGCCCCCCAAGGCTCCCAGCAGCAAGAGTTTACAAATGTCTAAATCACCCTTGAGTAGCAGGAGCTTTTAGACAATGCTGCCTTTAGGATTTCCATCTTTCTTCCACATGATCTTAATCCAGAAAACTGTAAATTGTTTAGACGGAGAACTTCAACGTAAACTGCTTCCATGGAAAAGCTGAGATGGAGCAAGCAAAAATCCAGCCCCCCTTTTTTTCCTGGTCTTTTCATTCAGAGGCTTAAAACAACTTGAAAAAAATTATTAAATGAAAGCAATGTAATCGCTTCAGAAGGCATAACATAATAGACATCAAAGATACACACAAATAAGATATGGAATCTGTCGCTGAGGAATTGAAAGCATGCGTGCTTGCATTTGGATTTTGTTTTACATGCATGGGCTATATACAACAGATTTGCTTATTCAAGTCAGATGTGGCTTTTGGCAAAAGTCTCTTACATTTTAGGTGGCCCACTTTAAAAAAAAAAGATAAAAAAGCGGTGGCTGTATATGCTAAACGCGATTTGATTTAAATAAGGGTTAACTGCACTGGTTTTTGTTGTTTTTTCTTTTTTCTTCTTGTAAAATATTTCAGTCCTTCAGATGCCTGGAGCCTTAACTTTTATATAGTTTTCCCACCTGCTGGCTGAGAGGGAGGTGAGCCTTCTGAATCAGGACCCCCCAAGGAAGGAATAACAAAATATTAGCCATGGCAAGGAGCAACCATGTCCAGCAGGGATGGTCCTGGGTGTGGGAGGGAGTCTGGACTGCCTTTTAGAAAGCTCTCTGACCCCTATATCTATGTGCTACTCATTACCAATGGCCAGTCCCCCGGAACAATGAAGTATGAAAGAATGTCTTTGGAACATCCCAACATACCAGCCTCCCCTCCTGGAACATTCATTATCAGATCTGCAGGGGCAGAGCCCTTGAGACCTGCATTCCAGGGCAATGAGGCCTAAAAAAAATCCTGTCACAGCTGATGGCTTCTACAGTGCTTCAAGATCAAAGCCAGCAAACATGGTCTAGGGCAACAGGTGTATGTGTGCCTGGGTACGAGGCACGAAGGAGGCTGGGAGTCTTTGTACAGCCTGGGCAGGCTGCTGAACTCAGGAGAGGAACAGGTGTGGCTCACAGGTGGGATCAAAGAGGCTGTTGGATATGATTTTTACAAAACGAGTTGGTCCATTTGTGAGAGTTGCACTGTGGGGCCCCAAAGCTGTATCTTAATTACCATTTACCAGCGATGCCTTGTTAGGGACGTAGGAAGAGAATGAGCAAGTTCCTAATTGCACCCTGCCTCTCTAGAACATTGGGCCAGCGCCTTTTCTCACATGCTTCCTCTTTGAGATAACCCATCTGTGCTGCCTCCTCGGAGATGAATGCTCTCCGTGGTGACTCTCGGCCTCTTACATCAGAAAGATGGTGGCAGACTAGGGAGAAGACTGATTTGTTGGATTATGCTCCATCCTACCACACCAATAGAAAAGAACGAGTTTATCCAAGCAAATAATTGTGGGTGCTTTATGTTTTGGTGAAAGGAGAGAAGACGTAAGAATGCCACAGAAGACCTTGGGGTTCAAAATATTTAAAACTTTCTTTACTTTCCAAACAGAACCAGAACGGCAACGAGGTACAGAAATTGGAAACAGCCTTACAGAAAAGAATTGGCTGGCTCTGTGGCTCAGCAGCTGCTGTTAGGAAAAGAGAGGGGCAACTCATTGAGTTCCTGTGTTCTTTTAGGGGTCGGAGACCCACAAAGAGAAGGATACATCCTGACAGTATTAAATATGACTCATCTGCCTCCCAGGATTGAAATGTCCCCAAGTGGTGCCAAAAGCGTGTTCCAGAAAGCAGTGACGATTCAGGAAGAAATCATTGTTTTGGTAAGGTGTTGTCTGTTACATCCTATTCTTTGTTTAGTGCCAAATACAAGGCAACTAAAACAAGATAAGAAAGAGGACAGGTGCCTCCAGGATGGTGATTCCAACACCATGGTACCAAGCTTCTTCGCCTCTCCTACACCACACAGAGAGTTCTAGAATCTACAAGAGCATATGTTCTACATGACCAAGCATCTTCTACCTGTTGGGCTCTTGGGTTGGCACCACAACCTCAAGAGTTATTCCCTGAGCCCTTCCCTTGATGGGTGAGTGCCCTGGAGCAGCCTGCAGGGTCTTTGCACATTACACAATCTAATAAACTGCAGTAGAAGCAGAAGTCAATGTGTTCAAAGAACACCAAGAGCGCAAAGGATGCAAAGCTCATTATGTGCTTTTTGTGCAAGTAAGAGGACTTGAGTTCCACCCTCAGAGTGAACATTCATGCTGGGTATGATATCGTGCGCTAGTAACTCAAGTGTTGGGGAGGTAGAAGTGGGCCAGCCAGTCTAGCCTACTTGGTGAGTTCCAGGCCAGTGAAAGACACTGTCTCAAAACAAAACAAAAACCCAGGGTGAATGGCACCTAAGACACCTACGGCTTTACTTTGGCCTCTACAACACCTGTGCACACATATGTACTCCTAAACATGTGAGTGTACACATGTATACACACACACACACACACACACACACACACACACACACACACACACACACACACAGACCAAGAATAAGGGAAAGGCTAACAACATCATGGAAATTGAAGCTTGAAAGACGTATGAGAAAAAAGCACAGTTTCTCAGGCAGGGGAAACAGACTTGTAGTCTGTGTGCTAGTCACCAGTTTTTATTGGCACATTTTTCTCTCAGACTCAGGTCCCTGCTCAAAGGTGTCTCTTCAAAAAGCCATGCCCTAGCTACCCTCCACCTGTCCTCTCCATCACTCCCCTGCCACATGATCCTCCATTGTTCCCATCCATCACTTCTCTCCATTTCTCCAAACCTCACATGCTACACCTCCTACATGTATACAGTCCTGGGGGGATCTTACAATGTTTCTATGCATACTTTTGTCATTTTCTCCTGATGATTCCCAAAGAAATGTGGTTCTGTGAGAGACAGTATCTCAGTTTCCTTGTTCCCCTTAGAAGTCCACTGTTCAGTAAATGCTGGGATGAGAACAGAGAAATCAGCCAAACTCTATCCCAACCTGGTCTGTATAGACAATTTGTTTACCTGTAAAAACTACAGCAAGCACATTTCCAGCGTAATGAGAGCACTCTAAAGTTAGCACCTGGGCTGTGCCATCAGTCTGGCAGCAGTCCCGAGCATCCTGCATGTTTTGAGATTATGCCCGATTTTAAAAGCCTAAAGGGAGGGAAGAACTGCCTTCACCATGAGTGCTTTCTCTAAAATAATTCCAATCAAGGAATTTCACCAATGAGCATTCCGACCTGGATACCTTGTAGCCAATATTTTAATTCTTAAAACTCAGTATCATTTTAAGGAAATTTTGTTTCTTTTTTCCAACGACTTGAAAAGTCTATTGCATTTTAAGGTAAATGTACAAGTAGACTGAGAATCAGAGGATTCAAATCCAAGTTCTGCCTCTATTATCTTTGCTCTAATGCTGAGTGAGCTCTGTGTCAGTTTCCTAGTGGCAAAATTAGGGTAATAATAACTTCCAACCCCTGACTGAGAGGATTAGGGGGAAAATCACCTTTTTAATTAGTGTAGAACATCCTGCAATTCTGGAAAAGGTGTGACGCTCACAGAGGCTAGCACTCCACTCAGCTTCCAGGAAACGCTTTCAGGGAACAACTGCTCAGATGCACAGCTGTTCAGAGAAAACGCAAGCCAGGGAATCGCATGTGATTAATGGGGCTGGGCAGAATCCGCGATAACAGTACACTCATTGGACTTGGCGAGGATTGTCCTTCTAAAGAAGTTAAGTATTTTATAAATACTATCTCTTTCATCCTTTTAAACTTCCTGTGATGTGGCATTTATTACACACAGCTTCCAGATGGACAGCTAACCACAGAGAAATGTATGGTTGTTCCAAAGGCCCAGGAGTGTCTGTGTTCTCAGAAAGAAAAAAGAGTGTGTGGGGGGGGGAGGGGGTTGATTGATGGAGTCACTCATTCATCTGCTCATTCACTCAACAGGAAATGTTGAGACTCCATTATGTGTCAGGCGCTGACCTCAGGACTCAAGGAAGAGATGAGGATAAATAAAATACGTCCACTTGTGCTGAGCTGAAGGACCCAGCAGAGAACACAGAGCAGGAGATGAAAGGCACTCACATGAAACATTGCAAATTGTTGTGATACATAATAAAAACATCACAGGGTCTCAAAATGATGATGTTACTGTGTTTATGTTTATAGGGATACAAATAGACTTTTACTGGCATGGAAAGATGTACAGCAGCAGGTTAAAGAAATACAGAAGGGGCAAGCTTGCTCTGTGGCCTGGTAGTTCATGCAAGTCAGAAGATGAAGTGTGCTATTAGTACAGGAGGTGCCAGGAATTATGGGTCATTTTCACTCCTTTCTCCATCTCTAAATTCTGTTTTGAATGTGTGTGGGCACATGTACCATACCATGTGTCTGAAGGTCAGAGGACACCTTGCAGGGGTCAGTTCTTATCATCAGGTGGACCCCAGGGATGGAACTTGGGTCATCAGTCTTGGCAGCAAGCCTCTTTACTGACAGAGCCCTCTCACTGACCCACCCTCTTCTTTCATAGCTATTTTTTAGTAAGCATGTATTGATAGTCGAAAACTAAACCTCAAAAAGCCACTTTAATTACAGCCTAAAGTGTCAAGTGCAATGTATGGGGTCAGACTCTAGATACAATTCTGTGTAGAAACTACGCATCTGAACATGGTTCTGAGAAGGCCACCAAGAGAGGCAGGTCTTGAAGAACGGAACCGAAGGAGAATGAAGCCTGGGGCACTCCAGGGAGGGAAGGTCCTGCTTCTTGGCAAAGGGAATCTTGGTGGCATTGTTCTGGGTGATCACAAAGCCTTATAGGCATTGTACTTCTACAGCCTGGACCTTGGCAAACTCCACTAAGGAATTATCATGCTGCCCTGAGCCCAGATGCTCACCTTCTTGACAGATGCTTACCTTCTTAAAGCCAGAGAATCGATTGAAAAGATGGACAGCATGGACTGGTGGGTTTCTGGTGGGTTAGTGAGGAGCAAGACATCATTGGGTGGATTCTCAGAGAGAGACTGAGCTGGTAGCACCTGGCCCAGAATGAGCTGCTGTGGGGAGTGACCCTGGAGAGATCTGGCATGGAGTGAGGCCTGGAAATGGGGATAATGCCAGAGGGCAGCATACAGGGAAGCTGGTCCTACATATGGGGATGATGGAGGTTATAAAGTCATCTGCAGAATGTCCAGTACAGGCTGGGCCACTACAGAAGCAGCCACCACACCTGGCATAGCCTTTATAATAGCTGTGTCTCCTGGCTGTTTGAGTGCCCTCTTCTCCTGCCTGTGGTCCTGCTCTGCAAAGGTGCCCTATATCTTGGCAACAGTGTCTGAGTTAGTCTTGGGTACAAATAAGAAGGGCTTCTTGGAAAAAGGAAACCCTGCATGGGACGCCAAGGACTGGAGGTGAGACTGACCTCTTCAAAGATGGCGGAGGTCTGGCCCCTCATCTTCAGGTACGTGAACAGCAAGATAGCCAGAATCTGGCTATACTGAGAGAAGATGGCCTACAAGGACTTCTTGACCTTTTCACTGTGGCTGTTGATATAAATAGTGTGGTCTGGGGAACTGCCATGCTATGAGATGGGGAGATAAGACTGAAAGGGGTAAAAAGGAAACACAGCCACCATGCTGTCCGGCAGGCTCTTCCTCCTTCCAAAGGGAACCTCGGGTAAGAGCAGAGTCAGGTGCAGAAGGCACAGCTAGCCAGTACAGCCAGTGCAGGATCCCACTTCCCCAGGCCATGTCTAGGAACAGAATCTTTCATGAAAATGTATTTTAATATAAACATTTCAACCAAATTCCCATTTTCAGATTTTAAGTCAGTAATTCTTGCTTTAATGCTTAACTCTGACTAGGAAGTTATCAATGGATACCTTACAGATATGCCTTCTGGAAGTTGTCAGGCGGTTTCCTTAAGATAAAGGTATTAATAATATATGTGGTAGATTAAGGATGACCACAATTGTTTGCCTTTCTCTCTCTCTCTCTCTCTCTCTCTCTCTCTCTCTCTCTCTCTCTCTCTCTCTCTTTGAATCTAGGTGGGTTCTATGATTAGTTTGAAAAGGAATACTCTGGAATGTGTCAAGCCAATCTTGGGGGGCGGAGGGTCTAAGCCCTGAAAGAATGTGAGCTTCCTCTTCCTGAGCCTTTGAATGGCTGCCATTGGAAATAAGCCAGTATTCTGTGTGAAAACCCAAACCACACACAGAAACCAGTGGTTGGTATTTCAGCCAGCATCCCTAACGAAGTGTCTAGCAAATAACCGGCAACAACAGCCAACCAGTCACCCAGCAAGGCAACCCAGTCAAGACTTCAGGTAACTCCGAGTTTGGGTATTGCCCTCACTGAACCTACGTAAGAACCACCCATAAGCCCACAGAGCACACTGAATCCTAAAGGAAAATAACTTGTAGCCTGGAACCACAGAAAGATTTATTTTTAACTAGAAAAGATAAATGGAGTTGGCCTCAGTAACAAACTGTCAAAATATCACCTTGGCTTTGTGACTAATAAATAGTGGGAAGAGCTTCAGGGAGACTGTTTCAGGGGCTTTGAACAGAGAGAACTCATTAGAGACAGGAGAGATGGTAGCCTAGATCAAACAGACGTGGGAAGTGAAACAAACTGTCCCAGTGGCTCTGACAAAATGAAATCTGCACCTAGTGGACTGCACCTAGTGGAGGTTTTGACTAAGGACATTTCTAGTCAGAATGGATGAACCAGCAGTTTGGTGTTTACCCCGTGTGTGCACGCAAACACTAGAGCGTCAAGACCCTAAAAAGAAGGGCAAACGACGGACTCCCTTAGTTCTAAGCTGAATTTCAGAATGAACTGAATGCAGCACTGACTGGAATCGAAGATTAAACTATTTCTCACCCTCATCAGCTCTCAGGGGGTGACTCTAAGAAGACCCTGTGCTGGTGGGCGCTGAGCCCTCAGGATGGTCAACTGTTCGTCAGAGAGCCTTGAGTCTCTTTTGTGTCACTTGTCCTTTAAGGTTTTCATACAACACGTCTCTAACACACTCACCCTTTCCTCCTGAAGTCCTAAGGTCATTTGTAGACCTTCCCTGGTGAAGAGAAGGTATCACGAAAACTCTGCAGTGCATGTCTCAGAGCCTCCAGACTATTCCACAGTTCCCTGGCTCTTGGCTCAATTGAAAAATCTGTATTGGTAAAGAGGAACATGCTTTTTACCTAATAAGCCCTAAATTGATAAGCAAGGACCTATGACATCCATAAAAGAATTACATATTCTTGAGCTGAAAAGGTCAAGGATAATAAGAGATCTGGAGGGTGCTGATGCACTCCTCCAACTACGGCAGGCTGTGAGGAAGCCGAGGAAGTAGTCCGATGCTAACCATCCATGTTTTAGGTAAAGAGAAAGATGAACTGAAGGAGGAACTAAGAAAGCAAGGAACAAAGCCAAGGCCTATGGAGAACCAGCACCAGGGGAAGAAAATAATTTTAAAAAACTGGCAACATGTACCCAGATGGATTTTATAATTGCTAAGGACCAGGGATTGCCATGTGTCTCCCACTTTTCTCATGTTGAATAGGGATGTTATTTGTGCTTTGTTTATGCCTGCTCAATAATGTATGGTGTATATGTCACTCTGTCTCTGTCTGTCTCTGTCTTATCTATCTGTCTGTCTGTCTGTCTGTCTTTCTGTGTGTGTGTGTATGTGTGTGTGTGTGCGCACGTGCACACGCATGTGTGTGCGTGTGCGTGTGTGTGTGTATGTGTGTGTGCACACGCGCGTGTATGTGCATGTGCGTGTGTGTCTAACTTGCCTCTGCTTGACAGGTATTCAAACAGAGACCACATACACTCACATGTGGCTTCATTCACACTTAGAGCTGATTTCATCAGCAAACCTTTGAACACTGAACATGAACTTGAAGCCATCGTGACACGAAACTTTCTGGAGGAGGTGAGAAGTGACAGAAGATAAGCAAATGTGTTTTGCATGTGGGAAGCTGTAAATGATATATGGTGAGAGGCTGAATTGTGGTAGATTAAAGAGGGCCAAACTTATAAAAATATTTTTACTGTCTCCTTCACCATATCTGCTGCCTAGAAAAGACAGAGACAGCAGAAGTGATTCTTGGCCATTTGAGGGGTAGTGGTGGTTACTGTGTTATTGCCTTGTGTGTTTGTTATGTATTCAGTATGTGTTACTACAGCCATGTGCATACGTGTGTGCATATGTGCGTTGATGACATAGATACTGCGTGTCTTTCCTTGAGTGCTTTCCACCTTGGGTTTTTGATACATGGTCTGTCAATGAACCTGAAGTTTATCAATTCTGATGGGTTGGTTGGCCAATGGGCATCAGGCCTCAGCCTCCCTCTCCTGGCACCACCCCTTCCCAGTGCTGGGCTGAGGCACACCCTACAGTGCCCTGGGTTTTATGTGAGCTATGGGGATCCAAGCTCAGGTACTATGCTTGCTTGGCAGGCGTTTTATTGAGCCACGCCCCATGCCCAGGATTTAACAGGCAGCTTCTACAACCCTGTTCCTGAAACATTCATTCCTAATGAAGAGTTGCCACTTCATAAAAGCCCAAACCTAACAGAGAGGTCATGTGAAAATGCCCCAGTCCCAGTGAGCATCTGCAGAGTACTGTTGGAAAGGCAGTAGGTGACCAGGGGTGGGAGCCAACCTTCACATGGCTCTGGGAAACCTTCAGATGGCTGCTGTGGTAACTCCTGACTGCCACTGTATGAAAGATACTGAGCCAGCACCTCACATGGGTAGTTACTCTCAGACTGTACAAGATGTCATATCCCACAGGTTGTCCTCGAAGGTTTAAGGTAATTTTTTACCCAGTAGAAAATGGTTGGCTATAGAGATATGTGTATACATAAACAGACTCATATATGCACACACATATCCAAGCACACAGATATACATACATGTCAGAAAGAATCAAATGCACAATAAGCAGAGAGCCATTGCAAGCCGGTAACAGGGGAGAGGAAAGCGCAAACACAGACAAAGGATATGGAAGGCAACTCAGATGGAAAGCTGCCAGAGAGAGCCACACTCAACCAGCAACACAACTTCTGTCTCCAAACTGACCGATAAAGGTTAACATGACTGACGTGCCTACTTTCAGTGGGTGCTTGAGAAAGTCAATACCTTTGTCAGCTCATGGTGAGAGTCTAACTGGAATAAACTTTTATGGAAAAGTGGCTTGTGGGGATGTTTAAAATCTAATTCATATATCCTTTTGTCTTACAAGTTATTTCCTAGAGTGTTGGCAGATAGGTATATTTGTACATATGCATAAACACACATACATATATACATATACATAGATATACATGTATATTTACACATACACATACATAGGTACATATATATATACACACATATATACACAGAGATGTACATGTATATACTTAGATACACGTGTTGTCTTAGTTAGGGTTTCTATTGCTGCACAGAGACACCATGACCACGGCAACTCTTACAAAGGAAACATTTAATTGGAGCTGGTTTACAGTTCATAGGTTTAGTCCATTATCATCATGGCAGGAAGCATGGCAGCATGCAGGCAGACATGGTGCTGGAGAAAGAGCTGAGAGTTCTACATCTGGATCTGGATGAGTGAGAGATCCTGAGAGGCAGCAGGAAGAGAGTGACCCTGGGCCTGACTTGAGCATTTGAAACCTCAAAGCCCACCCCAGTGACACATTTCCTCCAACAGGGGCAAACTTCCTAATGGCACTTGCTGTGAGCCTATGGGGACCATTTTCATTCAAACCACACACACACACACACACACACACATATACACATAAACACACATAGATGATGCATATATATATACATACAGAGCTATAATGTATATAGATACACATATACATACTTAGATACATATATACATAGACAGCATATATATACATACATATACATAGATACACATGTATATACATAGATACACAAGCACATACATGCATGTATATACATGCATATGCACATATATATACACACAGATACAAAATACACACATATGATCAAAATGTTCAGGTAGCATTTTTTTTTTCACAATAATGAAAACTGAGGATAATTCCAGCTTTATCAGTCAGTGCTAGTGCACTCAGTCTGGTTTCTGTCGCCAACCAAAACCAGCTTGGGGAAGAAAGTGTTCATTCTGCTTAAAGGCTACCATCCATCCCTGAGGGAAGCCGAGACTGGAGCCTGGAGGCAGGAACTGAGCAGAAACAGCCGAGGAACACTGCTTACTGACGCTCCTCCTGTCTTGCTCAGCTACCTTTTGTATCACCCCAGAACCACCTGCCCAGAGGGAGCACTCCCCACAGTGGACTGGGTCCTCCCACTACAAGCATTAATCAAGAAAATGCCACAGAGCTGCCCACAGACCAGTCTCATAGAAGCCGTTCCTCAACTGAGTTTCCCTCCTTCCAGAGGACTCTAGATTGTGTCTAGCTGACAAAAAATTAACCCTCACGTCTAGTAAATAAGGATCCATCATCTCTGCGAGGACTTAAAATTATCTGGTGGATATTCATTACTGGCATGAAATGACAGCTATGGACCATTTTGAAGTGAAAAAAAAAAAAAAAAAGCAAGCAAGCCATAGAACATATCCTCGCGTGTGGCTCTATTTTTAAAGTAAATGAGCATTCATACACATCTACATGTATTTGCATATGTATGTGAAAGAAAAAGTCCAGAATGATCCACTCAAAATATTGCCTAGCATGGATGTACAGTGGACTTGATGTTGAAAGATGACGGGTGCGTGTGCTTTCATCAAGTTCTGCAGGCGCGCGCACACGCAGACACCACACACAGACCAACTGTCAGGAGAGGATGCGTCGTCAGCAGCCTCGAAGCCTTGCTCTGTGGCACAAACAGGCCGTCTCGGAAAGTGTAATCACAGGGAGAATTCTGCAAATGAGAGACAAACTCCTCTGAGCATTGGAGCAGGAGGAGCCAGGAAGTATCGAAGTCACTGAGACAGCCCAAATTAGGAGGAGATGGGACGCAGAGCCTGCAGCCCTGTCTGTAACCACTGGTGTGGCCTGGCAGAGACTGAAGTCAGAGGGCCTGCCTTCTTCCACAGGTCACACTTCTACTACAAACAAGCGCACATGGCCAAGCGCAATAGCCACAGACAGAGTATCCCACGTAGACACTTAGCTAACTACATAATATCCACTTAAAAGAATAGCATCCTTTCACCGGGTCTCCTGGGCTGCCCTCCAGCTATGGATCACAAGATCTTTGGCCTCTTGCTTCCCAGCAGGACTGGGCATGCACTGAACCACTAGGTACAGCTAAAGCCGTCCCAGGCTTCCAGGGGAAATAAAAGTGCGAAATTCTGCAGACTTGAGCTTTGCCACCTGCTGTAAATGGAGCCAGGTCAAGACTTAAGTCTGTACAAGGTGCCACCAAAGGCTGAACCATGTACTCTTCACACCAATGTCGGGCGCGCAGCTTTGAGTCTGAAGACCAGGGTTGCACAAGGGACGAGGATCGCTCTCAGTGACGGACCACCTCGGATTCCCTCCGTTGGTGAAGTGTGGCTCCTAAGCCCTGGACCACCTTCTGAAAACAGACGACTTCTACTTGAAGGTGAAAATGAAGGTCTTGCGACACCACGTCCCCAACGTTAACGATTAATGAGATGCTCCTTGATGTGAGGTGTCTGTCCTCTGCCACGTGTTACCTGTAACCTTGTAATATACCCACACTGGCTTCTCCCGCTCCCGCTCCTGCGGTGGCGACACCGGACTTTGTTGTCCCTCATTCATCCGGTCTCTCTTCAGCACATGTGGGCGTGGTTGCCAGTTCCTCACTCCATGTCATTATCACAGAACATACGTGCTGTGACAGATGTGATTTCTGACTGGCTGTCACGTGGCCTGCTCAGGCAATGACTATTTTTAGGCAGAAGGTCTAGCCCCTGCTTTTATTCCCACAGCCGGCTTCTATTTTAATGCTCCATTTGGCTCTAGGAACCAAACCATACCCATAGAATTCCCACGGGGCGTTAACAGAAAGCAAAACCTCCTCCCACTTCGGAATTAATGATCCCCTCTCGGTGCTGTCAGCCATGCTTTAATGGGTTTCGCCAGTCTGTGTATTTTCACACCCAGAACAGAAAGTCATACAAAGGTAACTTAATTCAGGAGTGACCTTTGAGTTCCTTGCCTGGCAGTGTAGTAAATCTTGCTGGGGTGGCAGGTTTATTCCTTTATCTGTGATTTCCATACAAGGCTTCACCTCCTGTGTGGCGCTGACTTCAGTATTTGTAAAACTATCGCTGTCTAAAATGGCTGATAATCTCAGCATTCTATCAACCCTACTGATAACGTCTCTCTTTTCATTCCCCTAAATTTTACATTTTACTAGACTATCTCTCAAGAAGATTGTGTCCCCATGGTATATGATATTTCAAACAACTCGGAAGAAAAATGACTTATTTTCTGTTCTCTTGGTAGTAGCATCTTTCTTCTTGTCGCTAAGGCTCAAAAATTACCAGGTTAAGGCCTTCTTATTTTTTATGTTTTCTTTCTACTTTCTCAAATCATTCTGTGGTTGGTTTTTACCCCCTACCATTTTGTTGAAATGTAAACAGACCAGATGAATTTACAGTGAAACAATCTCCAAAGTTGATTCGTTTTTGCAGGACTTCTTAATTAAGGGTATAAATTAAGTCAAAATGATGAACTTGAGAACTTTGCTGGATTGATTCACTCTTTCTGCACATTGCTTACCACTGAATCTTTGTGCAACAGATAAAGGATGGTGTGGAGGAGAAGAGTTCGTAGGAACCCCTGCCTCCTAGTAGCCATGAGGAAAAGAATGTATCACGTGCTTTGGGAGTGAGGCTGGAGAGCCTGCCTGTCATCTCTAGTTCCCTTTCTGCCCTTCTCAGACAGGAACCATCCTTGGAGGAGCTTCTCCAACTCCCTACACCCCAGATGCTCCCACCTTCTTCCCATCAGAGGTGAGCATGTGACTCACGAATGGCTTACTACAATGCCCCAGGTCACAGCAATGGGTCCAAAGTGGGCGTGTGACTGAGGTGACCCAGTTAGAAACATTTTTTATTTTTGAGAATTTTTTCCTATAATGGCCGAGAAAGAGAAGTAATGCTGGCAAATGAAGGTGCCTTTCTGTGAAGGAGCATTTGACCTGGACCTTGGGTGTTCTTGATTGACTGAGTCCTATCCAGTACAGAGAGGATTCTGTAAAGAGGACAGCAAGGGCCTGCCACAGTCAGCACTCAAGGAGTCCAGCCAAAGCTTCATGTTAGGTGCGTAGGTGGCGTGGTGTCAGCCTCATGGCTTGCTCTGTGTTCTTCTATAACATGCGTTACAGGTACAGAAGAGAGATTGTCAGGCCAGTGAGATGGCCCAGCAATGAAAGCTGCTTGCTGCCACGGCTGATGGCCTGAGTTCCATCCCAGGATCCCACGAGGTGGTAAGAGAGAGCCAACTCCCACACTTGTCCTCGGATCCCCACATGCACGCCAAGGCACAAAGGTACACATATACACAATCAGCCAATCCATCAATCTGATCAAGTTTCTGCTCAGAAAATGAGGGCACAGAAAAGACTTTGGTGGTGAAGAGAGCTTACTGCTCTTACAGAGGACCAAAGTTTGATTCCTAGTACTCATGTTTGTGGTGGTATTGTGTTCCCCAAAATATTGTGTACTTTAACTGGGGTCAGAGAACAGAACAGCCACTAGATACAGAGGCCAGAAAATGGTGGCACACACGCCTTTAATCCTATCACTTGGGAGGCAGAGATCCATCCGGATCGTTGTGAGTTTAAAGCCATGCTGGAAACAATCAGGCAAAGCAGTTCAGCTGAGATCCATTTGGATGAGGACTCAGAGGCTTCTAGTCTGAGGAAACAGGATCAGCTGAGGAATTGGCAAGGTGAGATGGCTGTGGCTTGTTCTGTTTCTCTGATCATTCAGTGTTCACCCCAATACCTGGCTCTGGGTTTGATTTTATTAATAAGACCTTCTAACAATTCATGCTACTCACGTTGGATGATTTAAAACTGTCTGTAGCTCAGCCGCAGAATGATCCAGAGGCTAGGGCTTCTTGGGCACCTACACTCACATGCATGTAAGTACACACAGACACACAGATACAGACACAGACAGACACACACACACACACACACACACACACACACACACACATACATATAACTAAAAACAAAAATATTTTAAATATATAAATAAATTTATACATTTAAAGTTTTTTAAATTAAAAATATTTTTTAAAGAAATAGAATGTCCAGGCTGAATGGGTGGCTCAGCCATTCAATACTACTTTAGCAAGGGTGAGTCCCTGGGTCCCACCCTTTTTTCAGTTTCAAGAAAAACTGAAAAAAAAGAAATTGTTGCCACATTAGATCATTCAGAAGATCTGAACAATCTTGGGAAACCTGAGATTCAAGTTCATTGTGAACCCTGAATTAAACGGAAATGTCTAGAACCTATTTTCCATCCAATTTACAGTAAAATAACATTGTGTTAAAAATTATTTTAAATAAAAATAGACATGTTGAAATTTTAATTTCTAAAACTTTTCCAAGAAAAAAAGTCCCAGAGCTGGAGAAGTGACAACATAAAATTTACAAAGGGGAAATTAGATTAGAAATTTTTAATTTATCATGTATTTAGTCTAATGAGAAAGAATGAATCAAATATAAGAATTATCTTGAAAAAATAGTTTTCCTAGTGAAATTACTTCTATAAAATTAAAAATGCAAAATAAACTAAACAATTCAGTTCTGTGTAAGGCTGGACAAGCAACTGAGTTTACAATCTCAGGCAGAGAAAAACATTCCCACTGAAAACACATCTCAGAATTAACTCACCAGGGTTGGAACACACAGATTCCATATGTAGTTCAAGTGCTCATTATAAGAGAAGACATGGCCAAAA
The DNA here is from genome assembly GCF_007827085.1 of Peromyscus californicus insignis. Classification (NCBI taxonomy): domain Eukaryota; kingdom Metazoa; phylum Chordata; class Mammalia; order Rodentia; family Cricetidae; genus Peromyscus; species Peromyscus californicus. The sequence continues at coordinate 3,244,222 of NW_026294534.1, forward strand.
CTGAGGCCTCTGTAGAGGATGAAGATTGCCAAGGTACAGGCATGCCTCGTTAAAAATGTTCAGCTTTCTCCTGAAGACTCCTGGGGACCTCTGAAGCACTTGAAGAAGGGGAGTCACCAGGCAGGTCAAATCCCTGCAGTAGCGTCTTAGAGGGTAGAGGGCAGAGGAGTGTGAGTGGAGGCCGGGAGCTAAGTAGGGAGCAGAGGTGACAATCCAGGTGTGACAAGGCAGCTGTGTTTGCTCAGGAGATGAGGGATGGAACAGAGGGAGGTGGAGGCAGGAGAGATGGTCAATGAAATGGCAGTCTTTGGGGAACCAGGAGGCCACACCAGCCGGGGGAGCAGATAGCCTACCTGCAGACTGTCATCTCTGCCTCCTCTCCTCCAATCACCTCATCCCCAGCTCTCTAGCAGAACACCTACTGCAGCCTCCACTTCCTCTTTGACAACCATCTCCGATGCACCACATAGACAGTCTCATCCAGCCTTCTTTCCCCTGCTCACATCCCATTATCTCAAACCCCAACACCAGCAGGCAGTCCCTGGGAACGCTCCAGCCAGGGGAGCAGATAGGCTAACTGCAGGTCTTCACTTCTTCCTCTCTCCTCCACATCCATCCCCCCATTCTCATGCCCAATGCTCAGTAGCAGACCGTCTGCTACAGCCTCCCATGGCCGGGACCAAATGGGGTCCAGTGGCTCACACAGGTCTTCTCCTCCAACCTTCCCCCCATTCATCCCCTCATCCCAGCCTCCAACTCCAGCCTGCATTCCCTGAGTCCCACGCAGGCCAACCTTTCCAGGGAAGCAGATAGCCCAACTGGATCTACACTTGCCCTTCCTCTCATCTAAACCCAATCCCACAGTCTCACCCCAACTCTACAGCAGACTGCATGCTGTGGCCTCTCTCTCCTCCCCGACCCCATCTCCGGGGGCTCACACGGATCTTTCCCCTTCAACCTTTCTCCCTATTCATTCTGTTACACCAGCCCCCAACTCCAGCAGGCATTTTCTGGGAATTCACCAGCTAAGCCTGCCAAAGAAGCAAGGAGGTAAGCTTCAGATCTTCACTCTCGCTCCTGTCCTCCATCTCCAATCCCCCAGACTCACCCCCAGCTCTGTAGCAGATCTGCTGTGGCCTCTCCTCACTCTCTGCCCCATTCCCAGGGAACTAAGCAGATTCTGGTAGAATACCTTGCTCCCCACTTGTGGGTCCCTTCAGTTTTCCCTCCTAGCTCATCCCCTTTCCTAAGTATCAGGATACTTAGAAATACATTTTCTGGGAAACCCTGTGACCATACCTGGAAGGATCCTGGAAGAAATCCTAACAGGTAACACACAGCCACCACATCCTCCTGAGAACCAGAGAGGTCTATCTGTAGGTCAAACTAGGGAACAAAACACCCACCCAACAAGACAATACCAGGTGTCAGCACCTAGAATTACAATCTTCATGAGCCCAGATGCCTAGATGCCAGTGTAAAAACAGTAACAGCCAGGACTGGAGAGAGAAAAGGGGTGGGGTGGGGTGGGGGCGGGGAGAGGGATTTGATGACTAACTCCATGTGAAGAGAAAGTTTAAAAAAAAAAAAAAAAAAACTACTCTCAGGATCCAGCCAGTGCATCTGGAAATCTTTAGCCAAGAACTAAGATAAAGGGAGAAAACAATGCATGAATTTTGGATGGACTGAGTCTATGGTAAGGCGGATGTCCACTTATCAGTTCAGGCCAAGGCAAGGGCTGGAGCAAGGTAGGCTGGGCCCTCAGCACAGGGCTAATAGCAGCCAATAGAGGTTGTGATTTCACCTCCAACCTGGAAGTAAATGGCAATGTCTTTGCTGCCTTTGTCCCTGGGCAACAGCACATGGAGCTCTCTGAGTTTCATGTACATGAATGTGCCCTTTACTTACAAACATACAACATGTGTACATCTTCCCCACCTGCTAATAACTGGAATAAAACTGAGAGACAGATGAGTGAAGCATGATGTCCACAGTGACACAACCAAGAGCCAAACTCAGTGACTCTCGACCTAGTCAGAGGTCATATTCATCAGGCCATCCTGAGTTTGTGTGTTGAGCATCACCCATAAGAAAGCAAGGAGCAAAGGGGAGTGACTGAAAAAATGATCGAAGACAAGAAAGAGAGTACACAAGGCGTGGATCGTAGAAGATGAGGTGGGGATGGACTTTGAAAAGCCAAGATTGCTACGTATGAAACAGTGACCATGAAGGTCAGTCTGCTTAAGAGTGACCCTGGAACTCTGTTTTCAGAAGGCGTTGCACAGTATACAGAGCAGGAGAAGGGAGGAGAGGGAAGAGGTCTGACTACACACAGGCTGTACCCTGGCCTTCACAGCCATGCTTCTTTAAGTGTCTCCTGTCTAAGCTGGGTTCTGGGCATGCCTGTAACTCCAGCACTCAGGAGACAGAGGCAGTATGATCGCTGCAAGTGCAAGGACATGGGCTCCATGAGAACTGCTAAGCCAACAAGGAGAAGGGGCCAGTGATGACATCCTCCATGAAGGAGAGGACACAGGTCAGAGTTGGTCAAGGGAGGTCCCAAATTGTGTCTGTTGTGTTGGTGGCTTTGCCTGTCTTTTCTAAGAGTCCCTGTGCTGAAGATGTGGTCACCCTGATATCAGTAATCTTTTCAGAAAGGGGTTACATTTATGGTCATTTTGTGTGGTCAAGGATGAGATCATTCCACACACTGCCCTCCCAGTGTGTGTTCACATGAGACCCCTAACCCTTTCCTATTGAGCTGCTATTTAAATGCATGTGCGGTGCATCTCCTGACTGACCACACTACTCTCTAGCTGTAAAATCTTATTTCCTTTAGAGCAGCAAAACTTGTGGCATGCCCCAAGCAAATACGCAGAATCTCTAGCATGCATTCTTGTGTACTGACATCATTATGTCTAGAAGCACTTGAATGTTTAAACCTTTCTTTCCCTTGTCTTCCATTATGCCTTTCTACTTTATTATGTTAAATATATGGTTTTGTAAAATGCCATATCTAAATGCCTAAGTCTTTTCTCAAACAAGAGGCTTCTGTCTGTCTTTCATTCATCTTTCTCTGTCTTCTCAACAGCCAATACCACCAGAAAAAAATGAGGAGATATGGAAAAGGGAGAGATGTTTTCAGTGATTTGGGTTTCAGGTCTCTCTAACTTGTTAAAGACTGAAATATGAGCTTCCTTGGTGGGGAAGTGAGCAGGGAAAAATGGTGACATGATTCTAAGGGCTATTGGGAGTATTTATTGAGATAAAATGGAGATTTTTGTCTCCAAAGTTCCCTTTATTCTTCCTCGGCTTAAAGAACCACACTTTGTTGGGGGAAAATGTGATCCCCTCACAAAGGAAAAGTGATCTAAGCCAATCACATGAATTTTCATCAAAGCCTTCATATGAGTTTGATTGTATTTTGTTATACCGTGTTCAGTTGATATCACTGGGAGGCCTGCTCTTTTCTGCAGGGACACAGAGGAGCCTTGAGTCTAGCAGAGAGGGAAGCTGGGAGAGGGAAGGCTGCCGCTGGGATGTACTGAATGAGCAAAGAATGAAGAAAATGAGAAAAAGGAAGAAAGAAATGACCTTCTGGGTGCCTTCAGGGAAGAATGTGCCTTCTTCATAGGAAGACTCATGAGAAGAACTCACCATGCAACCCCAGGATCACCACCCCTATCATGTGGCAGTGGCTTCCCCTGCTGACGTGCCCTCATGGAAGTTCATGATGCCTGTACCACCTACCACTGTGAGGTCACTGGGGGAAGACTGACAGGTGGGTCTGTTCCCCACAGCTACCCATCTATGGGAAGATGGATGCGGCTTCCTCTCCCAGTCAGGAAAAGTGTACCATCTTTGCTCACACCTCTGCTGGTCAGGCTCCTGACCTGTTGCTGGGAATGCCTGGAGTAATACACAGACATTCTAAATGTGAAAGCAAACATCACACCTGAGGAAACGGCCTGACATTTCTAAAGGATCAGCAACACTGCCGTTGCCTTGGTGAGAACAGTGAGGAAACAGAATACGACCTCCTACACTGGAGTCCCTCTCTGCCCCTGTGACTGTCCTAGTAACTCACAGGAAGTGTCATATACAAAAGCAGACATGAACTATCATAAGATCAAACCCTCCATGTTGGGCTACAGTTGCACTTCACAGGCTTGCTTGACTTCATTTCTAATTGGTTGAGTTCCTAGAATGTACGACTTTTGTAATCAGAAAATAATACAAATATTACTTTCAGAGTGAAAAATGTAGTTCCCACATTATCATTTCAACACTAATCAAGAACCAAAAATAAAGGTGGCGCCGGGCAGCAGACCTTAAATGAGAGGGTGTTTTCCCAGGCTCTGGTTAAGATAGGAATGTGAGATATAGCAGAGGCACAGGCGTGAATCACCCATCACGTTCCCAACAAACACGGTTTTAACACAAAGTCTCTCGTTCTCCCTCCTATTTTGTCTAATTTCTACATCTCAAGTTGTCTTTCTGTCTTCATCTCTATCCTGTTGTCTTTAATAATTGCACAAATCCTATATAAAGGCTATTAATATACTAAAAGGACAAAATTGTTTACTTCATCACTAAAAAAATGTCCATTAAACATCTATTGAGTTGTTTTGTATGAAAACTGTACCTGGTTGCCAGTACAAGTCATATATCAATTAGCTGTCTTCCCATTTGCTCAGATTCAGGCTTCTAAAATATGGAGAGTCAGAGATGGTCAATTTTCAATCTACTGGCTTGATAATAGAATCACAATATGGCTTTAATGAGCATTTGCAGGCTCATTAGGTGGCATTGTCTGAGGGACTTTGTTATGACTGTAATTTTAGAAGCAGAATATATGGCTGAAATGAGACCTAAGGGCCTTTCAAATTCTACTTCCCATTGAGCTACAGTTTCCTTTTTAACCAATACGCTTCAGAATTGTGTTTGCTGTGTTTAGACACGGTCTCTCAGAAAAGCTCTAAGCTGGAAATAGGATCCTTTGATGAATATCTGACCAATAAATAGAATGCCCATAACTAATTCAATGTACAGGTTCTCTGCTGGCTTGAACTTTATAAGGCCCAATAGTGTGTAGAGAAAACCGCAGAGGGGCAGCCTACCATGGAAACTGCTATCCCAGACCTGCAACTGCTCCAATGTCATTGCTGACTCTTGAGGGACTTTCCAGTGGAATTTTTCTCACATTGGATATTTGACTGATATGATTAACCTTAAGCCATGTCTTGATGCGTCCACAGTGCATGATGAAAAAGAGTTATTTGTCTTACAATGTGTGCCAGACTCAACAAAGTGGGGGCAGGGGGTGTGAAATCAAAGGTTTGTCCTGAGACAGAAAAAGGATTTGTGGGCAGATTTTAGAGGGTGAGCAGAGCACTATTTACGAGTGCATTCTTTTTTTTTTTTTTCAAAACTATTCTAAGGAAATAATTTAAAGCAAATAGAAAATATGTACCAGTTGTGGGGCAGGGGCACAGTTCGTAAAGTTCTGTAAAGTGTTTGCTATGCAAGTGTGGGATCTGAGCTCAATGCTTAGCATCCATGTAAAAAGCCTGTGGTGATGGTAGGCACTCATAACCCCAAAACTGTTGTTGGATGTCTTTGCTCTTTTGGGGGCCCCACCACCCAGCTCCCAAATAAATCACCCATGGAGGCTTATTCTTACTTATAAATGCCTGGCCTTACCTTGGCTTGTTTCTTGCCAGCTGTCCTTAACTTTAAATTATCCTTCTGTCTACTTTTTGCCTCTGAGCTTTTCCCATTCTCTTACTTCTGTAAATCTTACTCTTACTCCGTGGCTTGCTGTGTAGCTGGTTTGCTGGCCCCTGATGTCCTCCTTCTTCTCTGGCTCTTTCTAGATCTCTCCTTCCAGATTTCTCCTTCTATATATCCTGTCTGCCTACCAGCCCTGACTATCCTTTCTCCTGCCTTGCTATTGGTCGTTCAGTTCTTTGTTGGACCATCAGGTGTTTTAAACAGGCACAGTAACACAGCTTCACAGAGTTAAACAAATGCAACATAAACAAAAGTAACACACTTTAAAATAATATTCTACAACACAGCACTGGAGAGGCAGAGACAGGAAGATCCCTAGGCAGTGCTGGCCAGCCAGGCTAATCTAACAAGAGAGTCTTAGATCCCAGTGAGAGACCATAGCCAAAAACACAAGGTGGATCACCATCCTGAGGAACAACATTCAAGGCTGATCTCTGATATCCACAAGTGTACATGCACACCTGCACCTATATGTACCTGTACACATCAACATGCATACACATATGCACATACATAGATACACAAAATATACATTAAGGCTTAAATACTTAGAAAAACAGAAAAGCCTTATCAAAATTTGTTATTACAAGTGGTAATGCAACTATACATAAAACATCAGAAAACCTGCTCATTTTTTTCAGCTAAAAGGGTTTTACAGTCCGATCTGAGTACAGAACTGAAATCCCAGCTCCTGGGAAGGCTGAGACAGGAGACTCATGAGTTCATGGCCTGCCTGGGTGGGCTAGCAAATGAATTCAAGGCCAAAAAGAACAACTCAGTGAGACCTTCTCTCAAAGTAAAATGTAGAAAGTAGACTGGGGACCTAACTCAGTGGGAGACCGGTGCTCATTATGTGCAAGGCCCCATGTTCAGTCCCCTGTGCTACCACAAAAAAACAAAAGGAGATTTCATAATACGTTTATTTAAATTTTTGTATTTCCTCTTATAATGCCATATTAATACTGGTTGGCATTTGTTCCCCATTTCAGTTGTTCGTGACAACTTTGCAGGGTGTGAAAAAGCAATTTTAACCATAGCTCTAGTTTATTTTCAATTGCTCCAATGGCCACAGGCAAAGCACATTCCCATATAATGTTAACAACTGATTAAAACGTAAAATAGCACCCAAACAGCTCACCGGGTTTCTGATTTCTCTTGTATCCTATTTGAAAAGGTTCTTTTCAATTAGCCTACAACACGGGAAAGTGCATGTTTGGCTGACTATGTAATTCTGTCCAAGAAACCCAAATTAAGAACAAGCATGGGGAACTTGGAAATAAAACAGGACTGTCGAGACATGAAGAGTGTGAAAATTAGCCTAGTTTCTGAGCTATCAGCACCCTTCCAAACAGTACAGCTATGGAGGAGTCGGAGATCTGACGGTTGGTATGAAATTCTCCAGCAACTGTGCAGTGTTACTTCATACTCTGCCGATGGAAACAAACTTGTAAAACATGATAGTTAAAATGCTGGAACAGAAGAACTCAATGGCTTTTAATACCTATGTGTTCAAAGGGGTGTGTTTTAAATTTTTTGATCATAATGCAATCTTCTCGAAGCTCTTAAAGTATGGATAATTTCACTCAATTTTCCAGTAGGTTTCTGCTTTGAGTAAGTAAATAGTGGGTAATGGCTTGTGTCAAAGTCCTTGCCACACTCCATTAAACACAGGGCATGACAGTCTGATCGGATGTCTCTCCACAGTCACTCTGACTGGTGACTGTGAGCTACCCACTTACACGAGGTTGCATCAGAAGTCTAATCTCTTCTCCACCAAATCCTCCATGGTTTCCCATCTGGACAGATGTGGAATCCTGGCACTCTTCAACCTGTTTTTGATCTAAGCACCGTCCTTGAGATGTGCTAAGTTACCACATAAGGAGGTGAATGGGGAAATAAAAAACAGTAATGGGATTTCACAATTTCATATTCTTTTCTATTTATCCCAAGCAAATCACAATTACACATAGTTTATAATCAGCTCACCAAAAATTTGAACCATTTGTTCAACCCAAGGAGATGAATTTATTTGTTAGACTATATGACTAAATAAATATACCCCGTCTCTTAGAATATTACTAATAGTAGACAGACAAAATTACTCAAACCAACATAAATACTGCATCAAATAATGGGATGTCCAGTTTACACATTTCCTTAGGAAATTCCTTACTGATAAAAAAAATTCAGCTAATATTGTCAGGCTTCAATTAAAATTTGTTTTCTGTTACACAGAATAAAATACTATAATTAATTTCTATTTATTATTAAAATTATATGTACAAATGTTTCCTGAGAGCGTAGTGATGAGTCTCCTCTAGTTTTAAAGATTTATTTTATAGTCACAATTTAACTTTCATCTGTTTAAAGATTACTGATGTCACGCTGCATAATGCCTAGATACTAGGTATTGGAGGTGTGTTGATCAGGTCAATCTGAAACTCAGGTGGAAAGATTACAATAGGTTCCTAGAGAGAGAGCACGCACAATACTCTTAATATTCCTCAGTCTACCTCAGTCATGAAAAAATAGATTGCTGGAAGTAGAGGGAATCTTAGTGGGTCTCTTAACTGACAGACAGGGTCATCAGAAACCTGCTGTTTCTAGCCTCTGCCCCACTTACCTCAAACCCCTAGTGGTTTCCCCTCAGACAAATAAGGAATTGTGGTATTGGGACCTCAGTCTTTAACCTGATTTTGATATGTAATAAACACGGCTACTTTCACAGCGCATTTCTACTCACATGTATAACACTAATTGTGTCACATTTTCCACAACAAAACCAATCCTCTGGCTCTCTGAATACCATAATGGCGCCCCATGACTTGGTTCAGTTTTGATAGTACCCGGGGTTACATTACTAAGGGCTCAGGCCCACAATACTTTCCTACTTCGGTCATGAGGTGCAAGGTTAGGTCCCTCACTCATCTGATGACCAGCTGTAAAGTCAGGGGTCTCCCACAACTCCTCCTCACTTTGATAATCTTCTAGAACTGCTCATAAATCCCAGGAAGACACTGAACTTACATTATCGGTTTATCACAGAAGGTTCCATTCTGGAGATGCCCAGTCAAGGGTGTGAGAAAGAATGGCACTGTTTCCCTAACTTCTCTCACAACCACCCGCCTAGAACCTTGATGTTTTCAGACAATTCACTGTAGAACAGTAGCCTTTGGAGACCCAATGACCAGAGGACCAGGTACAGAGCTAAGCATCCCAATACCTCCAATCTCATGGCTTATCCCGACCACAAACGGTCCCACCATGCCCCCTGACACCAACCATCTCATTAGCACACCAAAATAATCAGCACCCCAGTTTCCAAGAGTCTCCAAAGATCTTGTTTCAAGAGTCAGGCACTAAGACTCAATCCTACAGGAAGGCATGCTCCTTTCGCCTGCCACATGAGAAATGACGAGGGCTTGGCCGCCTCTGCGTCAGAGACTGGGCACAGAGGCCACATATGTCGTCCTTATTATGTCTCAATGTCAGAGTCACCTTGATAAGAAACCAGCCTAGCATACGTTCCCATCCTTGGATTGGTTACGTTTGCCTGGTCCTCTAATCTGCTTTGCATGGCACTCTCTAAGCTGTCTGTAAACCCTCACTGTTCTAAGAAAGCTGATCTAGTTTCTCCATTTCACACTTGCCATCCTTTCCCAAACCTCCCAACACCCTGGTTATTCCCCCCACCCTCAACTTTCTCCTAGCATCAAAGTTTATTTGCTCGTCTCCAACTTTTTAAATTCAGGTGGTAACCTACATACTATGAAGAACAAAGATCTCAAGTGTGGTGTTTAATGAATATTTATACATCATTAAGGATTTTTTAAGCCCACAAAAGAGAATGCAGTCAAAGGCATTTAGTAACCTATAGGTAGGAACTGTTGTAATGTAGATAAGCATTCCCTACTGATGAAAAGTGGGCTGTGTTCGCTCATCCCCTCTCTCATTTCCTCTTCTGTCCAGTCCTTCTCTCGTCCCTCCTCTTCTCTCCTCCCTCCATCCCCTTCCTCCCCTTCCTCTTCTCCTGCTCCTCTTCCCTTTCCTCATCCTCTTCTCCCTTCTCTCTTTCCGTGCCCTCTCCTATTGTAAAATTGTATTTAAAATAATTTTTCAAGTGGTTTTTTCTGCTTATATTAATAATCCACAGACATCACAAAACTGTTGACACTTAGAATAATATAGTTACGGAGGAGAAAAACCAGTCTCCCAGAAGCCCTGAAGTGCTCAGAAGAGAATCGCAGATGATCATCTACAGAAAATACCGGTCTCTGAATCCCTTCTGATTAATTTAGTCGTCATCACTCAGAAATTTTCAGGATATTTTGCAGACTCACGGAAGCCCCCATGTATTCCGCACAATTGTGTAGAATTCAAGAAATCCATAAAATTTTCACAGGAAAAAAATTAAATTACACACCTTACTTTCCCATTCCTTCAATGACCTAGTAAGCAATCAATCACAGTAGTCATAGTATAATGATTGAAATTGCTTTCATTTTAGCTCTCTCTAGTCAGTCACCATGCTCATCACATGAACCTGTCCCTAAATCTCATGACTTGATATATTCTCCACAAAGCAGGCATACCATTATGTCCAAAATGTGTACTCTCTTAATTGTTTTTATAATTACTAAAAATAAGATCTGCTTTATTTGAAGTCTAAATCACTTATTTTATACATTTAAGAATATTATCTTGGGAAGAATGTAAGAGATTGGTATTTTAAGGGATCCATAGCAGGAAAATAGATGAGGAGCCTCTGACCTGGGCTTTCTTTAGTGACTGACTGTCTCCTGAGGAGGCTGCCATCTACAATCATCTTTCATGGCTGATACATGTACCCTCAGGGTGACCTGAACTCAGTCCTTTGTGTATCCATGAAGGATGTCATTAATGACATCCCATTTCCTGAAGAATCATCCATTATTTCTGCAGAATAATCTATACATTATCTCACCTGTAGCCAAGTGGATCAACCTCCTTGTTCCCCAAAACTAGTGTGCACTTTTGAACCTTACTGTTCATAACTTATCTTAACCCAGAATCCCATTTCCCTTGTAAATACTCAGTTGCAGAGATCAAAGCTAGTTCTCCTTATTCTCTAAGCATGTAATTTTTTGTAACCTCATTAAGTTTCAGTCAATAACTCCAAAGACACACCATAGCTCTGAGTTTGTCTCTGACCTCTAATACACAGAACTTTCTGCCCTTGTTAAACCCAAACAAACTATGACCTGATATGGTTGCTACCTGTCTTTAGTGAATTAATTTTAAAAAGTTGGTTGAAGCAGAGATGGATTAAAAACGACACATTCTGGCTCTAAACATTTTAACTAAAGACACAAAAAACGCATATTTATCAGCCAATTAGTGAATACAGAATCATGCTCTAAATATGGGCCCCATGGGCCTTGTCTTTCATGTTCAGAACTCCCTCTGACACAGACCCTAGGATGCGCATATTTCTGCTTCTTTGAGATGAAGTGAGGTAACGGAGATAGTTGTGAAAGCAACCCAGTGCAAAATCTTTCTAGGGTTGCTTGACTCTCCTTGGCTGACTTGTGTACAATTAGTTGGTGGCAAATACATTTAGTAATGAACTTTTATAGGCTCAGTGCAAAGCTTTTAAATAGCATTCATAGCAATGGTGTTCTTCCTTCCAGTACTTTTTCATCATAGTTTCATGTCCTCCTGAGTTGTAGTGTCTAGTCATAAGCCCAGCACAATTAGCTTTACTATATGTGAAGACCAGCAAGTAACCGCTGAGCCCTGATGACGAGGAGTTAGCTGCCCTGGTAAGAATAAAGTGTACAGGACCCATTAGGGCAGAGTCACCACCAGTGGGGTGAAGATGGCTTACCAACATCTGTCAGAGATTTGTAGGTAACTGGAGAAAACAGACATTTGTTGAATCTGTTAAAACATGTGATAGTTTTATTTGCTTTGGCATTCATTTTTCAGTTTTATTGTATATATTTACAGCGTGTGGGACCGTGTGAATATGAATTAACTAGAACTCTTCCATGTTGTAGACTCTCTCTCCCCAATCTTCCACAATGGCACATAGAGACACAAGGAAATGAAGGCGGCCCCCTGCAAGCCGCAATCACCAGTTATCAGTGTGGGTTTCTAAGTTCACCAGTGCAGTCCTAGCACTTGGGGTGGGGGGTGGGCTGAAGGAAGACGACTGTCATGAGTTCTGGGCCAGCCACGGTTATATAGTGAGTTCCAGGGCAAGCATGGCTTGAGTGAGCCACTCCAAAATAAATAGTGGATCGTTTCATACAGAACTGTCAGAGTTGTTTTTATAAAAAAAACAATCAGATAAACAGAGACTGAACTCAATGACAGTGTGCTACACCAGAGTCTGGACCTTTCTAGACGGTGGTTTGACACAGTAGGACAGAAGTTATGCCTCACTGCTGCATCCACATCAGTGAGAAAGGAAAATTAACTCATAAGAGGTGACCATGGGGAGTGAGACCATCATAAAGAGTAGTCCTCATGCAAAGATTACACATGTTCCATGTAAAAATTGCTGTAAAATATATGCATATTTTGCCTTTTTTGAAAAGGCTATTTTTATTAACTTCTAAGTTATTTAAAAAGACAATTTTATTTTTTTAAAGTGAGCATACAAAGTACTGAGGTTTTTTTTGTGTGTGTGTGCGTGTGCGTGTGTTATTTGTTTGCCTGTTTTGAGACAGACTCTTACCATGAAGACTAGAACGGCCTCCACTCAAAGAAATTCTCCTGTCTCTGCCTTCCTAGAGCTGGAATTAGAATGTGCATCGCTATACCTAGCTTTCACTGTTACATTTAATACATATATTATGTATGTTCTTATTAAATTGCTAACGTATATCTAGATCAGCCTTCTAGTAAATTCTGCAGTTTAACAGCAAATACTACAGGTTAAAACATCTGTTGAAAAAACAAATGGATAGTGCTTGAATAAACCCACTTTACTCTATAAAACAAATGAGTTGTCCTTGAATTCAATCAAAGCAATTTAGTACAGAACAAAGAAGTGTTCTGGAAACAGATGAACACAGTAGCCTCATATTAGAGACCCAGATCCAGAGAGTCCATGCCACATACCCCAGGAGTCAACATGGCCCTAGTACATTCCAAGTTCTCACTCCTTCTGTGTCAATCACTATGCTCCATGTGGTTACAGTCAGTAGAAAAGACCTCAGGACATGCATGTCCCCGTCTCCTAGCTGAAGCTGTGGTAGAGTGTCAAATATGCTTCCGGCTGACTTCAAGGGGGACATAACCAAGGTGTCTCAATGGTTGGGCACTCAAGGACTCAGGGTGTTCAGCACTAGGATTTTTGCTGCTCCTGGGCTCTTGGAAGTCATCAGACTGTGTCTCTTCACTCAGCTGACAGCAGGTGTCTTCTTCCACACAGTGGGGCATGTGAACTGTATACTATGATCTTCTTGGCATCAGCCCTTTCTGGGCTGGAGAGATGCTGTGAGAACATTGCATCTTTGGGATCAGCTCCTCTTTTCAATGTGGCTCTCCTCTGGGCTGCACTGCATCCTCCCAAGCACACACATTAAAATACTAACCTAATCCCCTAGTTATGGATAGATAGGGCCTCTCAGGGAGTGACTGATGTTTATGGTGTTATTAGTTGGGGGTCCTGATCCAATAGGAATGCTGACTTCACTAGAAAAGAAAGAGACGCCAGGGGTTCAGGAGCACAGGAGAGAAACAAAATGAAACAAACGCAAGCCAAAGAGGGAGACCCCCGCTAGAAACCAGATCTTCACTGCCTGGACCTTGGATTTCAGGGTCAAGAACTGTAAGAAAGTAAAGTTTTGTCAAGCTGCCCAGTGACCTGTGACAGCACTCTGAAGGAGGAACACCAGCTCCATGAGCTTTACCTGACAGTACAACATTCTCATCCCCCTGAAGTCCCACCCCCACCTCCTGACTTCTGGGTTACCTTTTATCTTTTAACTCTTTGGCAATCAGACTCCCTCAAAGAACATCTTGACTGTAAGATTGTCTTTGACGATCTTCAAGAAGAGTTTGATGCCCCATCAACTGGGGCCCCGAGTCTTAGAAACACAGGTGTTAGTCTCCCATCCCTGGGGAGGAAACCCAATATTTCCATGCACCCTAATGAGCCCTTCTCTCCAGAGCACAGGTAGACCTTTAACTCAGAACACAAAGAAAACTCAGGCTGGGCTAGGGACGTGGTTCAGTGGTAGGACACTTATCTAGAATGCACAAGGCCCTGGGTTCCATCCCTATTCCTGGAAAAAATGGGGGGAGGGAGGGTGGGAGAGGAGGGGAGGAGGAAGGGAAGAAGGGAAGGAGGGAAGAAGGGAGGGAGGGAGGAAGTGCTGTGGGATGGTCTGTATGTCAAATCTGTTACTCTGATTGGTCAATAAATAAAACACTGATTGGCCAGTGGCCAGGCAGGAAGTATAGGCGGGACTAACAGAGAGGAGAATTAAGGGAACAGGAAGGGAAAGGGAGACACTGCCAGCCACCGCCATGACAAACAGCATGTGAAGACACCGGTAAGCTACGAGCCATGTGGCAAGGTAAAGATTCATAGAAATGGATTAATTTAAGATGTAAGAACTAGATAGCTAGAAGCCTGAGCCATTAGGCCAAGCAGTTTAAGCAATATAAGTCTCTGTGTTTACTTGGTTGGGTCTAAACGGCTGTGGGACTGGCGAGTGACAGAGATTTGTCCTGACTGTGGGCAAGGCAGGAAAACTCTAGCTACAAGGAAGGGGTAGAAATGGAAAGAAATTCAGGCTGAGTTTGAATTTCTGATCATCATTCCCCACATTGATTTCCAGGCACCGAATGGTATATCCTGAACTGAGGAGCAGGTATTAGACAGACAGGTCCAAGCCAGAATGTGATCATAAGAAGGCCCCTTGACCTCTTCTAAGTCCCTGCAAAAGTTGGGACATTGATATATGTGTTGCCAGGCTAATGAGGTAACTGAATATTTTAATACATTTTTCATGTTTTCCATGTTATAGCGCTGACCTGAGACTAATAAAAAGGAGCCACCACTACCTAATGGCAGTAGGGAAGCATCAAATACAAAAATCAGAAAATATTTTCTAAAGCCAGCTCCAAGACCAACACCTGAGTACTTCTTCTCAGGAACATCCCTCTGTGAAGCACCTCACTTCTTCCCAGTGTATCTGAGATGCATCACTCTTCAGAAGGCCCCCAGTTAAAATGCACTCAAAATTCAGCTAGTCCCACTCACTAGCATGCTTGAAATCCTACATGAGCCTTGATAGAGGGGTGTGTTCTCTGCTACCATATCAAAGAAGGTCAATGTTGACTAAGAGGCATGCTGTCAACGGACCTATTATTACACATTAGAGTTTAAATTTGAAATTGGCCTTAATAATTAGTTTTATTTTGTTTTACTTCTAATTAGTTTTGATTTTTCAAAAAAGTTAATTTAACCTCTGGCAGACAAGGGGAAGTCTGGCAACCAAGATTTCTCAGCAGCTCTATGGTACCCACCACACGGGACAGACATTCAAGGCAGAAGAAGGTGGAACATGACTGTTGATAAGAACTATGCCCCTGCTCAATTAAGTCTACAAAAAGCAACAGTATCATTCCTGAGTTCTGGAACCTTCCACTCTTCAACAACTACAGGAAGCACAGACTTCATAAGTATCTCTTTAAAACACTAAGATGAGAAATAACACCACATGACTGTATAACCTCAATTTTATCCACAGCCATCTTAATTTATGGACTATTTACTGATTTTGTTTTTGTTTGTTTTTGTTTCTTTGTGTAACTGCCCTAGCTGTACTGGAAGTTACTCTGTAGACCAGGCTGACCTCGAATTCACAGAGATCCCACCTGCCTCTGCCTCCCCCACACCAGGATTAAAGGCGTGTGCCACCACCACCTGGGGTATTTAAAATCTGATTTAATGGCAAAGCAAACTGAAGACAAGCATTTTAAATCTGAAACATGATTCCCACCTATCTTTGGACCCTCTGACTCTGTGGTTAGGCACAGCTCATTCCTTACATGACAGGACAGGAAACTGAGGCCAAGGAAGCAAACTGTATTTGTCATTCTGTCAACAGCAGGGCCCTGAACAGCAACAGCTCAGTGTGGTACCACACAGTTCATCGCTGGCAAGAAATGACTCAACATGGGTTAAACTCAAATTTTTGTGGCGGTCGACAAGACTGCTTGCGGCGTGAAAAATATATTCACACTATGCTTTTCTCCAAACACAGAAATGTCAAGCAGACCTTTCTAATGATGGACTCAGTGAGGAATGGGAGAATCCAGCTTGGCAGAGAACATTCTGCCACACCTGAAACTCCTTCCAAAAGCCACATAGCTCGAGTTTGGGGGTCAGCAAAACCCCAAATTGTCCTCAGGAACACCCAGACGCTTGTGTTTATAGAGAAATTTGAACCCATATGTTTCTGATTCCCCCTGAAAAGCACAGCCTGAGGGTTTTACAAGCTTTTCTCAGGAAAATTTCTGTATTTGAAACTCAAAAGTAATATTTAACCAAAAATAAACTAAATGTAAATCCCTACCTATGGGGCATTAATTTGAACCAAGACCACAAAACTACCTTTTTAAATGAGAACCCCCTGGTTTCTGGAAAATGGAGGCTCCAGAGCTCTGGTCTCTCCCTTTCTCCTGGTCAAGCATTGCATGCTGGAAAAGAAGCACCTGTGTGGTGTGTGTGTGTGTGTGTGTGTGTGTGTGTGTGTGTGTGTGTGTAAGCATAGGTCAACCTTGGATGCCAGTGCCAATCCTCAGACACTGTCCATATTGCTGTGTGAGACAGGATCTGTCAATGATCTGGATTTCTGCCAACCAGGCTAGGCTGGCTAGGCAGCAAGCCCCAGAGATCTACCTCCACTGCCCCAGAACTGAGATTACCGTCACTCCACCATCTACGCATGGGTTCTTGGGATCCAACTCAATGCCTCAGGCTAGAGCCACGAGTACTTCACCAACTGAGCAACAAAAGGGCTCTATAGTGAGCCAAAGTGTGGCTCTCTCAATCCTCTACTCCAAATGGAGGAGGGATGCATTCTTAAGCTTTCTACAAAAACATACTGGCAAATTCACAATCTCGCTCACATTCAGAATCTAGATTGAAAGCATAAAAGTGGAATGGGGACAATTTGGGAAGAAGGAAAGGGTGAGTGGGAGGGACGAGAGGGGACAAGAGGATGAGCATGATCAAAATGCATCAGCAGACATCCATGAAAATGTCATGATCATAATGAAACTCGTTATCAGGCATGGTGGAAACAGCCTGTCATCCCAGCTACTCAGGAGGCGAAGGCTGGAGGACACAAGTTCAAGGTCAGCCTGGGTTAATAGAATTAGTTCAAGGCCAACATGGGAAACTTGGTGAGACTCTGTTTCAAAATAAAAGGTAAAAACAAGACTGGGGATATATAGGGAGAGTGTGTCTAGCATGTATGGGGCCTCTGGTTCAATCCCTGGGACAGTAAAGAAGAAGCAGGAAGAGGGGGAGGAGCCATAAGGAGGAGAAAGAAAGGGACCCACTATTTTGCATAGCAAACACATGTTGATAAGGAAAAGAAAGTTACACTCTCCATAGGGACATTGAGGCCATGAGCAGGTGAGGAGTTGACATTGACCCTTTGGGATGGGTTGGGTGCTCAGTGTGTCTTACACACCCCCACATGTGCCCATGTGACACACTTTTTTAAAAAATGTATGCAATTATTTTGCCTTTAGCAAAATGTCTCAGAAGAATTTAACAACCAGTTGAGGCAGGGGTGGGGGATGCTTGGCCAGGCATGGTGGCCCAAGACTGTAAACCTGTAACTGGGAAGGCAAAAACAGAAGGACTGTGGGTTTGAGGACAGCTCAAGCTGCATAGTGAGACCCTATCAAAAACAAAGACCTTCCTTTTTAAAGGGAGTAGTAGGGGGTGTGGAAAGGAATTAAGCAGACAGGGAAGTGGGAAGGGGAGGATACATGTTCTGTGGGATGTTCTGTATGGCAAATGTGTTGCTGATTGGTCAATAAATAAAACACTGATTGGCCATTGGCTAGGCAGGAAGTATAGGCGGGACAAGGAGGAGAATAAAGCTGGGAAGTGGAAGGCTGAGTCAGAGACACTGCCAGCCGCCACAATGACAGACAGCATGTGAAGATGCCGGTAAGCCACGAGCCATGTGGCAAGGTATAGATTTATAGAAATGGATTAATTTAAGCTGTAAGAACAGTTAGCAAGAAGCCTGCCACGGCCATACAGTTTGTAACCAATATAAGTCTCTGTGTTTACTTGGTCGGGTCTGAGCGGCTGTGGGACTGGCAGGTGAGAGAGATTTGTCCTGACTGTGGGCCAGGCAGGAAAACTCTACCTACACATGATCAATGTCAGTTACATACAAGCATGAGACTGTCACTATGAACCCATTACTTTGTACAACAAATATTCACTAACAACAATTTTATAATCACTTTTTTAAAAAGTATTAATATTTTTTCAAATACTCAAGAAATTGACAATTTATTTAGCCTTTCAGAGCTAATTCCATGATATGAAAATTAAAATTTGATAATTTTATCTGAATTAAATCTTTTTAAAACACTCACAGATTTGATAGCATCATATTGCACCCCTGGGAATTCACATTCTTACTTCTAATATCTACTGGATTTCAAAAGCAAATTCTAGACCAAATATTTGGAGTAACTTGAGTTTTGTCTATATGCCATCTTCTTACTGGTGTAAAGGAGGTTTACAGAAATTGGACCCTTGAGAGACATGATTTCTTACCAGCCATAAAACCAGGTGCACGGGAGCGTTCATTAACAGTAAGCATTAGACAGGGAATCTGAGAGTTGTCTGAAATCCTACAGCAGAAAAAATGAGATAAACCCCTAGTCAGCTGTGTTAACTGTGAACGCAAGTAATAATGGTCAAAGGTCAAAAATTTATGTCTGGGATATGTGTGTCCGTGTACTTTAGCATAAAGGCAGAGAGATGTATAGGAACATGTCTCCGAAGAAAATGAAGTGAAATCAGGCTGAGTAATCAAAGACATAATAATAAAGCACTGGTGAGCCCTTGGGCCAATTCTTTCCCTTATAAACCAGCACAACCCACCCAAAGGCTGTGTGCAGCTGGTCGGCATCAAACACGGAGGATGTCACTCTCACGGATTATTTGTTGTGCCTTCTACAGATAACTCCTCTCTCTCTCAAGTTGACTTGTACTTTAGGATAAGATAGATTTTCACCTAATTCAGACCTCAAGGTATTATAAACTGACTCCTCTGAATGGAGAAAGATAACATTCTCCAAATAAAGAGAGGAATAATAAAGGTAGAAATTTCTCATTTTCACCTCATTCAGACTCCAAGGTATCATAAACCGACCCCTCCTAATGGGGCAAGATAATGTTCCTTAAGCTATACATGAACTTACTCTGCCACAACATGCAAAAGCTGAGATTGTATATGAGCTCGTTCTGCATTTTCCTTCAGCAAAAAAGAAATCCCAATTTAGAAAACAGAGACTCTGCTCTCTGGAGTCAGTAGCTCTAGGGAAACTGCAAATGTTCTGTCAGATCAGCCAGCTCTTGCCAGAGAACCCTTTCAAATTCTCCTTCAAATGCATTTATTTCATCATTCTTCCCCTTTCTGTCCAACAATGACACTTCACCCTCTTCCATGGTGTGCCCAGAAGAAGGATCAGCACAAAGACAAAGTGGTCCATTGGGGACTCCGCTGTCTGTTACCTTGTCGCCCCTTAGCTCTCACAGTATTTCCCCATAACTTCTTGGTGTGCTTTTGCCGGTACTATAATCCTCTGTTGCTGTGAATTCCAAGTGTCAAGACAATGGGACACACTCAGACCATTCCCACGTCCTCATCTGATCACACCTATACCCTCACGACTATTGTCTTAACACATCATTTTCCCCGATGGAATAAGCAGATGTCACATTTCACAACATCAGAAGTAAAGTATCTTTAATTGGAGAAGTTATTTCTCTCATGTTAGAGGAAAAAACTTAGACATTTCATTTTGGGGATGAAAATGTGTCATATCTTTGCTCCAGGTTTCCCCTCTTTAGCTGGTTAAATAATGACAGCTAGGCAGATTCGCTCTTTGCAAACAACATGTTCTATTTCTCTCCAGTTTTCAGTGAGGTTATAAACAACTCTCATAGCTCTCCCAGGAGTTGAACTCACTTCTTCGACAAGAGACTGTGAGAAAGGAAACTGAGTCACAGGTGTGTCTTGGGCTCTTTAGGATGAGTCTTTCTGAATGGACTTTATTCTGCCAAGAATTAGAACTTTCTAGAAGAGAGTTGCAGTCTCTTGTCAAAGACACACATTTATAGCCACAGGGTTGTAGCTAACAAGACACCCAAGAAGAGAGAATACAATCCCTTTCCCCATCTTATTAGAACAAATCTCTGAATGAACCTAGAGGAAGCAGACTGATCTTGAATTCTGACTGGATTTCTCTTTGCTAAGTGAACCCATGCCCAAATCGCTGTTATTTGTTCTGGTCTAATTAAAGCAGTTATTATCAATGAGGGACCCCTTAAATATCACCCAGGGCATTTCCTGCTTCCATTTTGTTAACCAAGCAGGAAAGGTGCACCCCTCTGTCCAAGGACGTAGTCACGGCCTCAGCATGGAGGGCCATGATAGAAGAGGCCACAGGAGAGTTGCTGTTCCTACGGCTGAAGGTATTACAACACAGACCACCACTGACAGCTAAAAATAGTGTGTCATCTACTGTGAAGAAGGGCTGAACAGCTAAACATCTTCAAATTTCAAGACAAATGCCTCAGACAAGTACCAAAGACATAAGACACTGTGCACATCAGGCAAAGTGAGGAGAAGACTCTCTATTTAGCCAATAAAACAAAATCCTCGTATAATTTCCCTTATTTAAATACCAAACTGGTGAATTTTCAATGTTTTCAGCCCTCCCAAAACTGACGGTGGACATGTGCAGAGGGGTGTGGGGGAAGGGACAGGGGTGTTCAGGGGTGGTGAACCTATAAGGAACCATTTCAGACCATCTGAGAAGTAATGAATGCAGTAGAGGAGAGGAGAGGAAGAACTGGGGATGGGGAGGGAGGGGGGAAGGAGAGGAGTAAAGGAAAGAAGGGACAGTGGGAAGGGGAGGGGGAAAGGGAGGGAGGTCAGAAGGAAAAAGGGAGAGAAAGGGGAGGAAGGAGAGGGAGGGAAGAGAGGCAGAGAGGAGGAAAGGAAGGGAGGAGGAGTCATGAAATACCGAATCATACATACAGCCAGGGAACTCGACATCCCAATAAATGCCCCCCTCACTCTGTACATTTTACTCCATTCTGCTGTGTTAAGATCCAAAGAGCACAGTCAACAGCGATACCCAAATCATTCTTTCTGGACTCCCTGTAGGAGGCAATAGCCAGTGAGGCACAGAAGAGCCCACGGGGCCTGGTGACTGCAGGGCCTCAGCCCTGGGGGAGAACAGACAAGGACTAGCAGTGGGCTTTCCAAGTGTCTGCAGAGAAATTGAAGGCACCCTACCTCCTTTCCTATCTTCCCTCTGAATAACAACTCCTGTCAACTCCCAAGGATTGAAAACTCAACTTCTTTCTTAAGTAAACAGTTCAGCTACCTTCCACCAAGTTACCACCATTTACCACTTGAAAAGAGATTCTCAAACCAAACTTCTTCTTTATCTGTGTTTACATATTCAGCTTAAATCACACTCATTTACATTCATAAATATGCAACATTCTCATGTTGTTGAGTCATTTGCTGTTTCAGTAATCATATCCTAAAAATACAAACTCTGCCAGGTCAGGATTCCCTAGTTTTTCAGACTTCTGCAGCACTGTGCATTCTACAGGAGTTTAATTAGCATTTGGAATCTGTTAATTGCATGATTGTTCGGTGATACCAGGGAAAATAACAAAACATCAAAGAGATGGGAAAGAACTAACAGAAATCCAGGAAAGGGCGAGTGAGCTGAATTAAACAAGATGAGGGCCTCTGAGAAGGGCACGCTGGAGCTCAGAGTACCAGATCGATCTCTCTCTCCCTCCCTTGCCTCCCTCCCTCCCTTTCTTCCTTCCCTCCCTTTCTTCCTTCCCTCCCTCCCTTCCTCCATCCATCTCTTCCTCCTTCCTTCCCACCTATCAGGTCGTCTATCCAGGTGGAAAACATAAAAACTGGTTCATTCATTCAAACTCCAAACCTAATATTAGACATCAAGTGGAAAAAACATGCCAGGTATGGGCAGGAGGCTGAGACAGAAGGATTGCTGAAAGTTCAAGATCAGATCGGGGCACACAGACTTCAAAATTTAAAAAAGCAATTGACATTTTAAAAAATATTTTATTAATGTGTCACAACTTCAAATAAACAGGAAGTGTAGCTAATTAGAGTAAGTCATGCTAAGATAGCAGCACCTTGGGTAGCTCTCTACTTTGAAGGCCATATTTTGAATACAAGCTTGTGGACAAGAGAGGAGCCGTGTGCACCTCAAGGTCACACTGAGAAATTGTGGAGGTTTAGTCTTTTTATAGGCTGTCACCAATTACGATGACAGAGTGTTCGCTCTAAGGGTATAAACTATATCTTCTTTAAACAACAGCACATTTTAAGAAGAGAAAGGACAGTCTTAGACACACACATATCTTAACAATTCTCTAATAAATAGCACCCCAGCCCACAGCATCTAGTTGGCAGGACACAGCCTCTCAGTGCCGAGGCTCAAGCTGTAAACTGAGATTTACGTTTTGCCTGGTGAACATGAGGTTTGATAGATTCTTCAGAAACTCCTGAGTCTAACTCGTGAGCAACAGTTGGTGCATGATCTGCCAATTAAGGCAAAGAGTGTTAATTCATTGATGTGGCATCTACTCAAGGAAAGGAAAAATAGTGTGCAAAGAAAAAAATGAGGAAGAATCCATTTTTCAGTTGAACGTTGTACCCTTCCCCAGTTTATGTATCTTGGTTATTCAACACAAACTGTTTCCTGAGCATGGACCTTGCCCAGCCCTTTATTCTCTAGTTAGGGCTTGGTTCGCATTGGCTTTGACACATATTTCAATCAATAAAACAGGGTCATTTCCCAAGGAAGCTTTTTCATGCAAGAAGCATGCAAACCTGTCAGATGGATGACAATAGCCACCGTGCATTGTCAAGCTCTCCGGTGTCGTTTCACATTAATCTGGGAGCCGGTTCTAACCTTTCAACAATTGCTATGACAGCTTTCTTCTCTCCTGCTCCCACCAGGAATGGAAGACACTGGCAAGATTAAGAACTTCAATGTCCCTTCAGACAACAAAATCCACACTGCAGAGGGAAAGGGTACAGATGCCATTGTCCTGTGAGAAGCAGAGGATGACACACTATTTAAGATCCAGGCCACTGGGTAGGAAGGCCCTGCCCAAAAGATAGGAAAAGGAACAGCTAAGGAAACCAGCCACCCAGCGGTGTGCCACCGAGTGCTTTGTGTGTATAGGCCATTGTGTCCCGGGATTGTATAGATAACAGGAGCCTCAGCAGCTCCTGAAAAATAGCTTTCTTTGTCTTCTGCTGTAATTAGCCCAGAAGACTAGAGTAAGTTTTCATGGAAAACTCACCCTGCAAAGTTTTCCCAGAGTGATTTATGAGTGAAGTTATGAATAATGGGTTCCATACACAGCAAGTGAAAGAGAGAAAAGCCAAAGGATCCAAGATTGGAAGTAGCTGAATTTGAAGTTTACTAGTTTTTAATGTGTTTTAAATTGTATTGTGTGTGTGTGTGTGCATGTGTGTGTGCACACAGGCATGCCTGTCATTGCTTGTTTGTGGAGGTCAGAGGATAACTTTCTGAATGGAGTCCGTTCTCTCCTTCTACATTTAAGTGAGTTCCGGGGATTGGATTCAGGTCACTGGGTCTCTGTGGCAAGTGTCTCTCCCTGCTGAGCCACCGTATAGCCTCCAGCTTACCACCCTTTTTTTGGTTTGGTTTGGTTTGGTTTTCTTGAGACAGGGTCTCTCTGTACAAATCTGGCTGTCCTGGAACTCACTCTGTAGATCAGGCTGGCCTAGAACTCACTCTGTAGATCAGGCTGGCCTAGAACTCGGAGCTCTGTCAGCCTCTGCCTCCAGAGTGCTGGGATGGAAGGCATGGACCCCCACTGCCCAGTGGGTTTGCCACTTTTTAAGTAAATCTGTTAGTCATAAACTGTCACCGGGTAGTACACGAATCCTACCCCAGAATTCCAAAGTGATTCTTCTCAACTGAGCCTTGTCAGGTTGGACACATGGTGACTAGAACATCCCTTAACCTCTGAGAAGCAAGCCCCAAGCAGCCCCTAGTGACAGGACCATGGGGAGAGTTTCCAAGTCTCTTAAGGTTTCCAGGAGGAAAAAGTATCTGCCTTTGAAAGATATTTTTAGGAAAAGCAGTTATTGATATTGAGGGCGAATAAAAGTCAAAGGAGTGTGAACAAACCTCCCGATGATTTGTCCAATATGTAAACGTAGTGAACTCAAGAATCAAAATCTTCAGACTTTTCTAAAAATTTACTGCTAAGAATACTTTCTGAAGTTCCAGCTAAGGTCACACACTCTCTCTCTCTCTCTCTCTCTCTCTCTCTCTCTCCACCTCCATCTGCCATAGTTTACCTCAGTTCCATTAACCACCCACTTGTCTAACATGCCAGTGTCTCTTGGTCCTGGAAGTAAACAGACATTCAATCATGTTGCTTTCAATGGCCAGGAATGCTAAAGGAAAAACAAGCCAGTATTGATTATGTAGAGGCCAAAAGGCAAGAGTCACTTGAGAAAAGACAGTATCAACTTCACTTGGACTACCGGGAATTGGACACACGTGTGTGTACTCACTGTGTGCAAATGTGTCTGTGGTCCTCTATCACCACCCCCACATAGCTAAATTAAAATTTAAAAATGCATTCAACTCAGAGTTGCTGGATGAGAAATATCTTTAAAGAAGACATAATCTTCTGGAATGATATAGAATTAAAAACTTACTTAATAAACACACCAAGGACAAATGCACGCAGGTTTATTTTTACCAGACAAGCAGGATTGCTGCCTCGGAAACCCCAGAACCTTCACACTTACATAGGTGAACAGAGATGTGATTTTGTAACTCTTACTTATAACCCCTCAAAACACAAAGTTGGTCACAGACAAGATGGAATTCCTACGAGGATGCTTCCATGCCCCCATTAAAGTTATCACAGCAACTTATGGGTGCAAATCCTACCACCATGATTCTGGCTACATTCCCATGAAACCTGGCTGTGCAATCACAAATCCAAATTTAGGCAGAGAGAGTCTGTGCTATGTGGCAAAGAAACGTCATGCATTGAGAAGAGAACAGACCCAACAATGAAAACAGAATCCCGGAAATAAGCAGGTGATCCGAAGCTTTCTGTGTAATCACCCCCAACTAGAATGATAATACTTTAATTACACATTATATTTAAATAGCACCTTTCAAACCTCATCATGTTAATCTACACAACATGTTCAAGGAGTGAGATGGAATGGGGGCTCCTCCCACTCCAGATGAGAAAATTGAGGGGCAATAGAGGATGGCTTAGGGTAGCCCTGGCTGTGGATTCAAGGTTGGATCCTAAGGTGTGTAACTGACCCCTGCCCAAGGTTTCTACATCCTCTCAGTAGGAGAAGAAATTTACATTTTTCCAGGACCTCAGTAGACATCAGAATGTTACCTCCATGTTTAACTAAATCTTGGGCTTTGTTCACATCCTGCCACCACCTGACTGGAATCCTCCGAGGCTTGGTAGGATCTACAGAAATGATATGTGGCTCTCCCTCAAGTCCTTCCTTCATCAGAAGGCTCTGCCACATGCAAAATGTAGAAAACCCAAGCATGCCATGGGATGTGGATGGGTGGGGAGTGCACGCCTCTCTCTGCTTCCTCAAGCTCTTCTTGTATCTACCCAATCATTAGAAGTTAGCCTCTCATCGGCTTGGTCATCTGATAAACTTCAATTGCTGTGTTCTACTCTCAGCCTAAACTAACCTCCATTTCAGGCCTTGATCCACCTTGCGACAAAGCTTAGACCCTCTTCCCTACCAAAAGAAAAACAATGTAGGTTTCTCCTCCCAACTTCATGGAGCACATCCCTAATTTGTGTCCCAATGAAAGATAAATTTCTAACTGTGATCAATAATATAGCAAAGACACAAAAAGGAAAACCACAAGTTCTTGGTCACACATCAAATCGTAACCAGAACCAGGGTCTGAGACTACAGTTCAAGGCAACCACCTGGCATCAGGAGCTCCCAGGCTTCTGCTATCCCTGGCACATCCCAAAGTGGGGTGCAACGGTGGTGACTGATGCTTCTCATGGGTGAATGGCAGAGGCACAGTGTACAGATGGGATCTGGTGAGACGGTTCTAAGTCACACCCCAGCCTGCGCTCCTACTTCTTCGCTCACTTCCAGCTCACAGCTGTTTTCCTTCTCAGTACAGGGAGCTCTCAGCTGACTCTCTGCTGCTGAGTCAGACCCAGTGCTCTTTACACAAAATCTAACCTGTCCTTTCATTTACTACGTGTGTGTGTGTGTGTGTGTGTGTGTGTGTGTGTGTGTGTGTGTGTGTGTTATAAAACAGCTCTCATTGGTTCACATATTCAAACAGTGGGTCTCCAACTGACATCACTGTCTTGAAAGGTCATGGAATCTTTGGAAGGAGGAACCTACCTGCGGGAAGTGGATCTCTGAAGGGACAGAACCCACTCCCTATAGAATTTCTACTCCTCATCCCCTAGATGTCCCTGCTGAATCATTATGGGGCTGTCTGCAGCCATGCCTTCTTCCCCATGGACCATGAACCAAAATAAACCCCTTAAGTTGTTTCTGACACCAAATAAGCACACAAACGCTCTACAGATACACTGTTTATATTCACAGATGATGTGGTCTGCCAATAAAAGATGTTTTATAGTAAGTTGCTAATGCCTTTGCGTGGGCTTTGTACAAAAGGCTCTTTCACTTCACCTACTGCATCTGTATATGAATAACCTGGGCTCTCTGGACTTTCCCCACATGTATAAATAGTGCCAATGACAAGCACCATGTAAACATGTTTAGAAGATCATACTTCAGTTACAGAACCAGCCTGGGAATCTAAGCCCCAATTACACTATTGAGTCTTCTGTCAATGTATCCTTTAATATGGAACAAGCATGTTTTTGATCACCTGCCACTCATTGTATCAAATACAGTCTTAAGAGTCACTGTAAACACTAGACACCCTGAGTGTTGTTAAACACTTAGTTAGCAAACTGTTTCACGTCCTCCAAGGTCTTGACTCAGGCATGAAGAAACATGGATTGCAACACTGGTGGCACCTGTACTTCTCTATGAAGAGAGGGTTCCTCAAAGCAAGCCACTGCACATGGAATGCTGTGTGATCTGATCTGTCAGCATCTCTGGTGAGCAAGTATCCACAGACCTCCTCCAGTTCGCTTGATGAAGAGTCATTCAGATGACAGTCAACTTTGTATTCCAGCCTCGACTTCTCTGAGTGTTGGGTTTGGGCTTGAGCATCCACTGACATGTCTGACATATTTCTCATGATCATCCATCAGAGTCATTTTGACCTGTGTGATATTTATCACCCAATCTAACTCCATGCAAGAGAAAAATATTGAGTAAAATTTAAATGCTTATTTGTAGCTTTTTATTCTGTCTTGTCTTGAGGAAGGGACTTCACTCTGTATCCGAAGCTCACTTAAAATCCACGATCACTCTGCCTTAGCACCTTGGTGCTGGAATTACAGGTGTGTTCCAACACACACATCTAGGCTTATTTCACTTAGGAGATTTTATTCTACTGTAGTCAGAGAGTTTTATATAGTAAGTTGAATTGATATTTTTTCTGGCATTTTTTTGCACTTCAATGAATAGATGCATAGATCTAGCATAAGCATATATTCCTAGGAAGATTCTAGTCCAGATAGAAATATTTTTGATTTAATAATTCAGAAGTCTTTGTGAAAAATGAGAGCTTTCATGATGATGAGGCTATTGCAAATATTTGGATAAAGTCATTTGCTGTGAAATTCCACATGCCACTGTGAGGTATATTCGGGCAAAGAGAGAGCAGCAGCACTCCCCATCAGAGAGAAGGGCTGCCCTCTATGTATAGAGAATATTCCTGTGTGTGGAAGCTGGGCTTCTAAGTAGGTATTTTGTTAGTGAGTTAAAACAGGAAAGAAAGATGTGCCCTGCACAACCTGGTACTGCATTTTAGCCTCCTTAGCACTTGCATAGCTATTCTATTCCACACACCTGAACATGGCTACTTACATACCCTCTTGTATAAACCACACACTGTTCTACCCACCCCCACAGAAACCCTACCATACCATACATATAATCTGAGATTATAGTGGTCAATGCGAGAATCCATTTTCCTCAGAGATGGCCTTCCTCTGAAAATTCCCCAGCAGACAAGGTCTTTTTCTAGACAAGGCTCTTTTCCCTGCAATGGTCCTGAAAACCACCCCCAATCCTGCTTGCCTGGGCACTGTGTTCCTCTGGTCATGTGAAGACCCCCTTTTTTATGGGGACCTAGAAAACACTTATTTCCTCCTACAGGAGATTGTGCTGACCAGGGGTAGGAAAGTGTGATTAAATGTGTTTACAAATTGAGTCCTAAGTGTTTAGTCTAGAATCTCAGCCACCGCTCAAGATGAGCTCATTTTCAGTCTTGGCTGCCAATGTGAACCATGATTTCAACTGAACCAGGCACTAACTGCCCCCATGCAGTCTCAGCTTATCACTCCAAAATCTGTGGCTTCATCCATGCAATTTCCTTTGCCTAGAGGCCATTGTTACTAACACTGGCTCTCTACGTATGAATTCTTGTGGGTACACAAAGAATGTACCTTGCATCTAACTCAGAAATGTTCACTTCCAACTTAGATATATACTTTCATTGCTGTCTGAATATTTCTGTGAGTCACAGGTATACCTCAATGAATTTTATTTACTGATGGCAATAAGAAAGCCCTCTTTTCCCCTTACTGCTGTGCCTACCATAGACATCCTCAAAAGTCTGTGGACACAGAGTGATGTAATGATTACAAAACAGGTATGCTGTAGCTGAAGTATCAGCATTCAAATCCTTGCTGCTTAACCTGCTGGAAACAGAGTATGGGTAGCATAGTTAATACCTTCCTGCTGGAAAATGTTAAAAAATAACAGTGCCTAATTTATAGGCTTATTCTAAAAATTAAGGGATCAAATGCTTTTGGGCAATAGTAAACAGAGCACTTGCTTAATAAGCAACTGCTAGAATAGATGGGAAGTTTAGTTGGATCAATGGTTGGGTGTCAGTAGGTATTTTCACAAATAGAGCGTAGCGCTCAGATTCCTGAGAACTAACTGAGCTTCCTAGGAAGAGAGGCAGCTGGGGCTGAGTTGGGCAGTGAGCATCAAGTCACAGAGGCTCTGGCATTGTGAAAGAGGGCAGGCACAGAGTGCAAGCAGTGTGCATTGGGTGGTAAGTGCAAGCAGTGTGAGTTTAGGGAGTGGGGGTGGTAAGCTATGCCTGTACGCCCAACCTGCTCTCTTTACCATTTACAATAGGTTTGCGAATGGAGGTATCTAACTTTATCTTGAGTTTTTATCCAAGTGACTAAGTATGAACGATTAAAAGTGAAGGTATCAGGGATAGTGAATGCTTGAAGATGACAAGCTGACACTGGATTGAAAACAGGGCACTTGAAACCACTTTGGACATGGTGACCACAGACACCTCAGTCTATGAAACAGTTGCAGATGGCTTGGCTATTGTAAAAAGAAAAGCCAGTTTTCTATACATGTACTTACTGAACCTCAGTGTAACAATGAGTATGTATTTTCCAAAAAATCCCCCTAAACTTACTCAGAGCCAATATGGTTTTTTGTTTGTTTGGTTGGTTGGTTGTTTTTTTTTGTTTGTTTGTTTTTTTGTTTTTTGGGGGGGTTTTTTGTTGGGTTTTTTTTTTGGTTTTTCAAGACAGGGTTTCTCTGTATAGCTTTGGAGCCTGTCCTGGAACTCACTCTGTAGCCCAGGCTGGCCTCAAACTCACAGAGATCCACCTGCCTCTGCCTCCCGAGTGCTGGGATTAAAAGTGTGTGCTGCCACCACCACCACCCGGCGCCAATATGTTTTTTAAAGTTACATGCATGTGTTCACACAAATGTCCCTGCTTAGATTACCTTAACTAACAGTGCATCTTTTGTTTTGGTCTGTTTTGATTGGGTTTTCATTCTCTACCACATCGTCTTATTATATAGAGAGCATTTAAGAAATCTCACACATTTGCATCTGACAGCTTATATTCTTCAGATTTGTGCTTGACTTTTACTATGGAAATGGACTAAAGTATACCACTGAATTAAAGTAATGTTCACAGCATTAACTCTGTAATTTAAAATAATGTCATGAGAAGCTGGAGAGGTGGCTGGTGGTTAACAGCACTTTTTGCAATTATGGAAGACTAGGACTTAGTTCTTAGCACCATATGGTATCTTGCAACTGTCCATAACTTCAGTTCGATGCCCTTTTCTGGCTGCTAAGGACACCATACATGAACACAGTACACGTTCATACATAGGGGGAAAACACACATATGACATAAAAATAAATGACTCCTTTTTAAAATGTCATAAGCACAAAAGGTGAGTAGATTCCAGTAGGAATATGAAATAAAATTTTTGGCCTGTTAGGAAAAATGAATGTACAGGGGAAGTGTCATCAAAACAGATGAAAGGGGGTCTAAAGGGATGGCTCACACATACATGTAATAAAAATAAATCTTTTTTAAGAATTGGATGAAACAAAAAGGGAATACATGGATACATCTGTTGGTTCCCTACTTGGTATATGCTAAGAGACATTTTAAAAAGGAAAAAAAAATAATGCATGCACCAAAACATTCCTTATTTTCAGAAGAAAAAATAAAAAACCAGATTGGTGCCTCGAGGACGCTGAACAAAGATTTGAAGAACCAAAATGAAATGATGTCGGGTTTCTCTTTCTATATAAACTGACTTACTCACTGAAAGCAGAGAAGATATCAGAAGGTACTACTGACAGCCTTCAAACTTATACTTTTAGGGAATAAAAAAGAAAATGTAAGAAAGATACAACTGAAAAGAACATCAGGACTGCTAAGAAAATTCACAGTAAATACAACCGTGTGGAGTAATGGTTTGGACAGAAATGTTCCCCAGCTTCTTGGGTGGTAGAATACTTGGTTCCCAGCTGGTGGCACTGTTTGGGACAGTTTAGGAGATGTGGTTCTGCAGAAGGAAATCTGTCACTGGAGGAAGATTTTGAGAACTTAAGGCCTTTTCATACTCCCGGTTTGCTCTCTGCTTCAGCTTGCAATTTGAAGAGAAACCCTTTCTTCTATAACTTGTCTTGGTCATGTTGTTATATTACAATAGAAAAGTAATTGTAATATGGAGACAAAGCTAAGGGCACTCCTTAATAATTCCTCAACTAACATGATGTTTTTGAAAGCTGAATGATGTCAATCACATTTAAGGTAAACTCAACGTTTCTTTCAACGACTACACAAAACTATGAAATGAAAGTTCTTGAATGAATACCAAACTACATAGAATATTTACAGTTCACTGATAGTGACAAAATAAATAATAAATCTTTTTGCTAGAGAAAGCAGAAGTCAAAACATCACCTGACAGACTACTCAATACAGAAGTCTACTTCAACTACCACTATGCAAACAATATGCAAGACATTTTGCTTTCAAGTAGGCTTACTTCCACCTGCAAGGGCTCACATAGATCCCACACATCAAAGGTGAAACCCCAAGCATTGTTTTCATGAAAGTTTACATAACATGAAGTATTTGCTCAGTCAACATGTATGTGCTCTGTATCTTGAGTGTTCTGAACTCAGCCTTTCAAGGTTAGAATATAACATCTCTGAGTGTTGATTCATAGTAACAAAATCCCTAAACAAGATTGAACTACAGTTCAAGAATCTTAGTCAAAGATAATGATCTTTAATGAGACATACTGAATTTCATGACTTACTAATGAAATAAATTATGTATTATTGGCAACTTTTTCAAATTTCAGGAACAAATATTAAGAAGTTTTGCTCATTAACAAATGCAGGGTGGGCCATACCCTCTTACCATTGCCATCAACAATGACCCTTTTGCATTGCCTGTTTGACCTGCTTCCCACTTGGCTTCTCAAGGTACAAGAAATAGCATTCCTGAAAACTCTCTCCATGATATCAGGCTCATGTTCAAATCAAACATCTAGAACAATTTGAAAGAATCAAAAAAACACCTGCTACCCTTTCTGAATGGCTGTGAAATGACCTGGGATGGTTCATTTTGATAAATGTGAATAATGAAGTCAAGAACGTAGCCATAAGTTTTCTCAGGTCCCACCCACCCCATGTTCCCATGTTCTTCCAGTCCCACACAACCGGGGGTCCCATTTATAAAATAATCATTCAGAGGCTTAATATTAATTATTAACTGTATGACCTATGGCAGGTCTCTTGCTAGCTAGCTCTTACAGTTTAACTCAACCCATAACTATTAATCTACGCATTGCCACATGTTCCATGGCTTTACCTGCATCCCATTACATGTTGCTCCTAGGATATGTATACATATATATAGCTTATGATAAGAATGATTTATATTTTTAATGTTTAATATTTATATTTTAATATTCTCTTTAATTTTGAAAAATGTTTCCATAAAAAATTTTATCATATCCAATATTTAGCCTTGGGAAATGGAAGATTTGAAAAATACCAACATAGGGTAAAAGTCATGAGTTTGACATTTTTTTATAATAATCCATGATTCAAAGAATAGCCCATTTAAAAAAATGTAATCTGTTAAGGCAATAAGGATTTTATTTATGATATACTGTGAATTATACAGTTGAAAATAAACAAAAACCCATATTTTTCAAAGATGTTTGTAAGAGGAAATAGTAGTAGACATCTACAGCGAAAGCGTTTGCTGGACATGACCTCACCAGTGCACACTGAACTCACAGCAGATGTGATGGTGCACACAAGACCTGTACAGGAACAAGCCAGTAAAACTACCATCATGGATGGAGGATGCACTGATCAGGTACCACCATTAGCCAAAGAGCTATTGGAACTGAAGAGAGCTGGGAGATGGAGAGCCAGTTTTCTTCAGTGATGTCTCTGAGAGGCTATGCATGTTTCCAGTAGATGGACCTACACCCATGCAAATATAAGCAGCTCTAAATGGACACAATGGGTTTTAAGGCTGGGCAAATAAAGCTGGGACAGAAAAGGGGGAGATGCAGAGGAATTGATGAGAAGAAATGTGGGGTGGATTTGATCAAACACATTATATACATACAAGAGAGTCTCGAGCTTTAAAAAGTGTATAACATGAGATGAGATAGCTATTTCTGCATATGCATCGATGCATTCTCCCAGGGGACTCTTCATGATACCGGGTTGATCTTTCCCAAATTATTTTTGAAACACAAAATTATTTTTCCTCACATTTGCTTTTGTACTTACCATAGTAAAGGCAGGGATACCTTCACATTATTATGCTTTTGGTTCTTGGATAATATTCTGTAAATGTATTTAACCAATGCCTTCTTGGTAATTTTGAAAGAAATTAGAACATGGTACAGAAACAGGTGAGTCCTTTGGAGTGAAGGGAGATACTGAAAGAATCAGGGCATGAGTAGCTTAATGAAGTCACTGAAATCCAGCATAGTCAAAGGCGGACATAAAGGTACACCAGGGACCGCTTGTTCACCACCATCCCAGGGAGACAAAGAGAAAGAAAAGACTCCCTGCTGGTTGGCTCTGCTCTTCAAAGGCGCAGTGGTCAGATCCAAGGGCCTACTTTGTCTTTCCAAAGCTATGTGAAGTAGTTCAGAGGTGTGTCAGGCTTTGAAAAAAGCAGAGCACAAGTGGGGAATGACGGGAGTCGGGACCTCTACAGCGAAGTTAGTCGCTCCTCAGTGAATTCTGACTGACTGTGGCCTTGCAGAGATGCACACCAGCCATGGGAAGTGCTGTGTGCAGAATGGAAACAGAAGGCAGTAAGGGGGGAGGTCATAAGAGTGAGTATTTAACAGAGGTTATAAGAAAACTTACAGCTTACCCTAGATTCCAGCTAAATTCCCCAAAGGCAGGGAACTTCCAAAACAGCATTCCAACTGTAATAGTAGCGGCTGCCGAACTCAAAGCCGTCGTGATCCCACTTACTCCCCGTCACGCACCTAAGGGCTTCCCATGCTCGTTGCATCATTTAACAATGGGTAGTAATAGTTGTCCCTCCATATTGCATAAAGGACACCTAGACTCGGAGAAGTTTAACACTGCACCCTTCATCCTCAAAGTTACAGCTGATATAGCTATGGCTGGGCCCCGCTCCTTTGTCAGAGGTAGTTCTACTGACTACAGCAAGTAGTTCATGACACCTCTGAATTGTCAAAAAAAAAAAAAAAAAAAGTAGTGTATTTCTTTGTGATCTTAGAAACAAGAGAAAGGAAGATACTTTTAAAAGTAATTCCACCCATTGCTTTATAATTTCAAAGTCCTAGCCTCTTAGTTAAAATTTAGCAAAGCCGAAGAGAGGGAATTATCCTCAACAGAGAGTGGTTGTATTGGCTGGGTCCCCCTAAGACTTGGGTTCATCATCTGTCAAGATGTAGGATGAAAAGGTGTCTGTAAGATCTCACCTGGCTTTGGTTTTCTGCACTGAACTCAGGTAGTTTCCCGACCTAACACAACAGTGGGGAAGGGGCTCAGCAAAGATAGACTCTTTCTCCTCACCATGGGCGTCCGACATGAGTCACATGGAGAAGGGAGCCTGGGAACAAACAGCCACTCTGTAGGACCTCTTAGGATCACAAGAGGCCCTTCTGATGTGAGTGAGTTGTGGGGGGAATATAAGACACCATGCCTTCTCTGGAATTCCTTGGATGGGTTCTTGTATGGAGGAACATGGACACACAGAAAGAGCGAGCTCCGTCCTTGGGGATGCCCCTTGGAGAAGCAACAGCTGCAGTAAGAACAGGATACCTGCTACTCCCCGTGAGGCCAACACACAAGCAAGGATGGAAATATGGCCAAAGAGGTAGCTAGCTCAAAGCTTTTACAGTCTCTTTTGAGAGGGAGTCAGATTCTAGAATGCTCTTCCTGTAACTGGGTAGATGGCGACTTCTAATTATGTCCAGGCATGGGAGGTGGTCATCTCGTAAGCTATGAGAAATGTGTCCTTCTAAGAAGTAGAACATGACTCAGAAACCCGTCCTGTGATGGGGCTTCTCCTCCTTGCTTTTCTCATCACTGTGATGAAACACCTGGCGGAAGCAATTTCAAGGAGGAGAGATTTATTTGGGATCACGGTTTAAAGGGATACAGCCAATCGTGTGGGGGCAGAAAGCATGGCAGCAGAGGTGGCCTTCTGCTGCAACAATTAAGGTTTGTCCACGTTGGGTAGATAAGAAAGCAGAGAGGGGGCTGGAAGCAAGGTTGAGCTGTAAACCTCAAATCTCACCCCCAAGTGACCAACTTCTTCCAGTGAGGCCCCACCTCCTAATCAACCTCCCAAAGGAACATCACAAGCTGGGGACCAAGACACGTGAGCTCACAGGAGACATTTCATATTCAGTCTATCACATGAAATCAGGATAGGCAGAATGCAGTTGTCCAACCTTTACTCCCAACACCTGACCCAGCATGCACCACAGGAATAAAGCTCAAGAAACACACGCTGAGAGGCACAAGCTAGAGATATTTCAATGAGGCCGGGAGAAGTAGCATATACCTCTAGCCCCAGCCCTCAGAAAACAAAGACAGGAGAATAGTGAGTTTGAGGCCAGCCTAAGTAAGTCTCAAAGTCAGCCTGAGCTACATAAGACCCTGTCTCCTTCCCATAAAAAGAAAGAAAAAAAGAAAGGCCACAACCGTGCTTCTAGTAGGGAAACATAGCGAATGTGTACAATGTGTAGGTTTCTTCTCAACATGTTTTTAAAGGCATGGCTCTGACTTTCCACTCTATTTCGTTTTCACCTACCAAAAAGAAAATATTCTTAATTGTCCTCAACACAAACTGCAGCAGCAGAGTTGACTGGAATGAGACTTGTTCATTCATTCCTTTTGTTTGGTTTCTTCAGAACAAGAGTGTTTGATATTCAATGGGCAGGTTTATTCCTTGTATTTATGGTGTTGGGTACTTAGTAGGCACTGAGAATATATTAACTATTCATGATTACACAAAAGTATTTGCAGGTCAGAATTGCTGGTCAAGGATGACTTCCTTGTCAGCTTTCTGTCCTCACAGGAAGAGTATTCTTTAGAAGACTTCATAGTGGAAGTTGTGGCCCTGCCCATGAACTTTCCCACAACTATGCTGCAAATCCTGCTCCTTTGCACATGCAAAATTTATATTCCATGGGTATGAGCAACTAATGGACTCATTTTGTGCAATGAAGGTTAAGGGAGGGTTTCAAAGATGATCAAGTGTTCGATTTCAGATGGTTTGGGTCTGTAATATAGGAATTGTTCTATAGACTTGGTGCAGCAATTGATTTAAAATTCTAAAATTACTTTGCTTAGAAAAAGTCTATATATAGTGTAATCCAGTTGTGGATCAAAGACAGGTTTTTTAAATTAGTCATAAGAGTTCAAATTTTTCATATAATGTGGTTCCAGAAGTAACATCTTAAATTTTTTACCTACACATTCATGCACATATACACACAAACATAAAAGTGAACACTTTTACAGGAACACACTTGTGCACACACTCACACACACACACTTGCATATACACATATACAAATGCAAGTGTGGACACATTTGCAGACATACCCATAAGTACATCTACAAATGCACACACATAACCACTGCCAAGACAGAAAATGCCATATACACAATGGTGCCCACCCAATCTAAAGCCCCTCAGCTACAGTTCCAGTAACAAGTCTCAGCTTTGTGAATCTTCTCTCTGCAAATGGAAGTGGCTTAATGCATCAGGGTAGAAAGACAAAACACTAATTTACTTATCTCAGAAAACCTTAGTAACAAATAATAAAAGTGTAAGCTATCCCAACCAGAAACAGAAAAAAGGAAAGTTAGAACAGCAAGTGTCTGCTCGCCTTCACTGATTCATGTACGTATGAGAACGTTCTGTCATTTTTTATAGCGTGTTATTTCTTTCTGAATACTAACACACAATATTATAATCATGTTTTCTTTTCATTATGCATAAAATATAGAATGTTTCCAATGTTACAGAAACTCAAAATTTTCAAGTTGGATCCAAAATCCTCTAGACTGTTTTGGCATTGTTCTTTGTATTAGCTATTTATAGATGAATCTATAATTATCAGAAGAAATGGAGTACCCCTATGATGCCACCAGCAAGTACATGCTTACAGAGCTAAAATGATTTCAGGTCAATCAGCTCCCACTCAAGCTTCTTTTTACTTCGGTACAAGTATTGATACAAAAGGAAGTTGATTTGTTTGTGATGACCACACCAAGGTTTTTCAACTGAACACTACTCAGACATCCTTGTGGTAGCATCTCCAATATGTCATGGGCAGATATCTGAACATGGTGAATTTGATTGCTGGATGTATTTGCTTTAATCCTGATATACACAGTGTCCAGCAGCTGCTGTCTTAGTGGGATTTCAATATTGAGTTCCAAGCCTTCACCTCCATGCCAACAGAGCTGCAAAGAAAACATTTCCTACAGCATGGAGACGGGAATTGGCTTCTCCACTTGGCAACAGATCCTGTGTTGATGATTTTTAAAAGAAGAAGTGTTCGGTTCAAGGGCCCCAGAGAGGCTGATGAGTGTAGCTCCGGTCATTTGAGGGGAAAAAGGAAAGAGATTATTAGAAGCCAGGGGCAAGGCGTGGAATAAAAAGCATTTCTTCTAATTTAACACAAAAAAAATTAAGTAAAAACAAGTTTTGAGTAATAACATATGGAACCCCTTGTAATTAGATCAAGGGCCCATAGATGCATAGATCCATGTCTTTGATGTGTCTGGCCTGCAGATCAATTATACACATGGTAATGTCCAATTTCCATAAGAATAAAGGAAATGACAATTATATGTTGGCTTAATTCTGTTTGACAAAGACTCTCCAGACTCCTTAGTAAGTAACTTGGTTGCATTCCATGTGGATCTCCTCCTTCATGAAGAAAGTAATTAACTTGTGTAATAAACGGGCTCAATATCCTCTCAGGGGACGCGAGCTCTCATCTCTCCCAGAAAGAGAAGAGGATAAAGAGTTGCTGGGGCTCCTTCATCTACCGTCTGAAGGGAGTGTAAGTGTGTAGACGGCAGGAAGGGTTTGCAGAGAGCAGCCACTGGGTCTTTCAGGGACTTGCAAAGAGCTGGAGAATGAAAGTCTCTCATGGCTCCTTTCCCCAGTCTGCTGTTGTGACTTTCTAGGTAAAAGACCAAAGAACTATCCTCCAAAAGAGAAAATACCTATCTAACGTGGACTTATATTGAAAATAATTTCAATCACCCCTATGGATTGAATAACTGAAACTTAGGCAAAGTTGAGGTTCTATAATTTTTGTATCAATTGATGATTAATTTTTAACATGCTTTTGGTTGCTTATTGTACATGGCACTGGTTTCATAAAGGCATTTTCAGTTGTGCATAATATTATTCTCTCTATGACCACATGCCTTCCCTATTCTTCTAGATCCCCTCTCCCATTAGTCAACTTGTTTCCCTAAACAATTTAACAAAAAATCCTGATGTAAAAATAAGGCAAATCTGGTTTCACCTTTTATACCACTCAATAGTCATGTGGCTTTGAATGGCTCCTTAAATCTCTCAAATACGATGATACTTTGACAAACCTTCTGAGTTGCTCCCTACCGTTAGGTCCAGTAGTACCATGTACCATGATGATGCTTTATTGGAAAGAGTTTATCAGCCATGATGGAAAAGGGACATCTCATCAGATAACACCCTGGGACTGTAGCCTCCATCTCTGGCACAGATAACCTCTGGAGACAGTTACTCTCCATTTCTAAGCACTCATATAGAGGTGGAGATGGTACCCAGAGGCCCTGAAGAAAATGAGATTGACAAGGGGAAGTATTCTCATCATCTCTAGCAAATATCAGCACCTTAACAAAGTGTGTCTAGGATGAGTAGGCTTCAGAGACTATTCGTATCGTGTTATGTTCCAGTAGAGACGCAGAGCATGACAACTGGAACTTTCCTTTTGCTGAAAGTCCGCTGTGAAAAGATGCTTGGAATTCATCAAAAGTAGAACTTCCAAATAAAAATATCACTGGTGAGAAGAACATCAAAAAAACATACACATCTCCTAGAAACCCATCCTGAAGTTACTGGGAGCTTGGGTTCCAGAGCTGAAAAAAATCTTCTCTAACCAGAGCCAAACATTTAATCTTCATATGGGAAAGTACAAATGCCAATATGTACAATTAAAATGAAAGGCAGAACAATTTAAAGGAGCCTTTACTGCTTTCCAATGCGTGGTAAGTACCACAAATTTCATGAAGATGGTATTAATTTCCTCTAATAATAATTTCTGGCTCATTAAGTTCATTGCCGTCTACCTTGCACATCCTTATCAAGTGTGCAGACCCTGTGTGACTTCCCCCGGGAGTCCAGCTGCCATATCAGAAGGGCTCATGCTTTCAAAGGATTAATCACACCTCTCTGGGGCTTTTAAAAATCTCTTGCTAATCTGCATACTTTCACTTTGGCTGACTGGGCTAGCTTTGCTTCTGAGTGATAGAGTTGACAGGAGCATGCTAGAGAAGAGGGCATTATAGCTTGTACCAATGCAGAGCTCGCACACCATGCAGAATGGGTAAGCCAACTCATGTTTCTTTCTTTTTTTTTTACTTTTTCCTCTGGAAGAAATAGTTGAAAGCACAGATCATCCCAATATGCATAAAGTGGCTTTCTGATTAAAAGGATTGAAGGGATTGTTCTGCTCACAATAGGAGTCCTAATTCAATTGCACAAAGTGACTTAATCTTTCTACGCCAACTCTGTGTTGTTAGCCTAAGAGCTGGCGTGATTCCTAAAAGCAGAACTGACCCTTGTTTCAAGGCCTGTCCTGCTTAGGATGCTCCGGCGAGGGATGACTTATCCTAAGTCAGAGTCAGCAGTCTCATGTGCACACGATCACTGTTGCTCCGGGACAGGAATATCCTTGACAGTCAGCAATCAGAAGCCGCTCAAATACAGTCTCCTCTTCCACACACCCTGACTCTTATTCATTTTCTCGTCTAAGAATTTGGAGTATTTTAAGAAGACTGAAAATCAAGACATTTTCTTTTGTCTTTCTTTGCTATCATGATCCATTTAGCCTAGTGCACTTCAGCTGAACTAGTTGGAATTTATTAACTTACCATCCAGAAGGTGATGGGAGGGACAGGAGGACAGGAAAGGGACAAAGTGGTCCCAGGTGTCACCTCTAATTGCAGAGGGCATTCTGTAGGAAGCACTCACGTTGAAAAGCTGTGTGTGCAGACAAACCACCTGAGTCTTTAGTTAGGGCTTTTAACATAATCAATGTACACATGTTCAAATGTGACTACAACCCTATGTGGTATGTGCCTCAGTTCCAAGACACCAGGCTATCTCAGTATGAATCACATCTTCACAGAAACCATAGAAAAGCAACAAACAACCAAACTCCAGTAGCTCCATCTATCTACCCAATCTGTAAAATGGGCAAGTATTTCTCATGTTTGGGGCCACTTAGCTCAACATTGAAATTCAAAGAGTGTGTATATAATGTCATGTAAATATATTTACTATATACAAAAGTACTAAGGTTTTGTGCTTTATAATTGATTGCATCTTTCTTGTATGCCTTGTTTCAGTTGTGGGGAATCAGAAACACATTCGCCACTTCATTTCTGATTCTGTCTCCTCTAGAATCGTTAATTTTAGGTACTAGCTTACTTCATAAAATTTTATCCCTACAGTGCTCTAAATGATGACAACAGTTGCTGGGGCCACCAAGAAAAGTCCACACAAATCCTTCCCTGGGAATATGTTAGCTATTCTAGAAAAACTGTCCTTAGTGCCCCAGTCTTGACTGGGTCTACTCCATGTGATACTAGGAGATTTTGAGTTCTGGGCTGTTCTTTTTGGTCTGGCTGTAGATGTAACCAACCGTCTTATCAAATAAGAAACACAGAGTCAATTCAGAGAAGAAAGCCAAGAGGTCAGAGCTAAGATCCTCACCCTTCCTGCTTCAGCGATCCTCTTCAGCCAAGAGAGCTCTCCGAAAAGGACCTACTTCCTGTGTGTATGTCTTTATATAGTCTAGCTGTTCTGCCTTCTCATTGGTTGTAAACCCAAACACGTGACTGCCTCGTCACTGCCTGTATGTACAGCCCTCCAGGTCCTCTATGGTATTGAGGTTAAAGGCGTGCGCCACTGCCGCCACGCACTTGCTATGACTCTAATAGCTCTGACCCCCAGGCAACTTTATTTATTAACATACAATTAAAATCACATTTCAGTACAAGTAAAATACTACCACAGTCTGGCCCAGAATCAGGTGGAGCATTGAAGGGTTCAGTCCCTCAGAGGCATGCATTGTTGCATAGACCCAAGGCTGGCTGAGACCCTCATTCCATCCCCAGCCAGGCTGACCTACCATGCTGTGACCATGTACCCTAGCATCTTTCATCATCACCATCAGCTTTCTGCTCTTTACTTTCAGGGAGATACGCTCAGCCAGTCCTAGTCTCAACCTTGACTCTGTATCTAGCATGGACATGTCACAGGCCTTTGTAAGAAAGGGCATAAAGTAACCCGAGAAAGAGATGTGCTATGACCAAGAAAGGAGGAGAATGAGCCCAAAGCCCTGACACATTTTGACTTTCCCCCTTAAAATTAAGCTATTTCCCATCTTTAAATATAAATAATATACTATTTGGTGGGAGAGAACTTCAAAGTTGTGTGCTGGATTTCATGTGTTTCATTGACAGATGGGATACTTTGATTTCCTGGACTTTGGAGTATAAACGACCTCTTCCAACTAAGTAACTTGCTGATAAAATCACTGATGGGATGAAAATTTTCCAGAGCCATCACTTCCTCAAAGAATCTTTCCTCTCAAAGACGTTTCAACCTAGACAATTAGGGGAAATGGGAATGGGAGCGTACCTGCGTGTTCTCTGGGTCAGCGAGGGCTAACTCACAACAGAAGAACAAAACACACAAAGACTCTGGGTCATGAAGCTTGTGGTCTATCGGCACGATCCTAAAACAGGACCAAGTGTGAGTACAGAATCACGGACTGGACCTGCTGCCAGCACATTCATCTCCATCTTTGTTGGTCATTCTACTTCTTTTAAACTCAGTCGACTTATCTGTAACTTCCTGCTGACCTTAAGATGATATCACAGAGCTGACGAAAGCACAGATGTTCACCTAGTGAACCGCAGCCTTCCCGGAAGGGAACAAATGCGGGAACGTGGGCTTGCTTAGCACAGTACTAACCCAACGTCTATATGCGTTGGCTCAAAGATGAGATGTTTTTGCATGCGTAATAGATTTTCTTACTTAAGTAGGCTTGGACCTCTTTGGTGACCACTCACACATGCTGAAGAAGATACATCACATTTTGCTCATAACCAAAGGGAATATCCTCTAAAGAGATTTAAAACCCAAACCAGAAATCAAACACTAATAATTCAACAGCAAATTGCTATTTAGTATTTTAAAGTTTAAAAGCAATTTTGTTTCTTTACTCACTATTATCTAATCCTGACCTTGAAGTGTTTGTCTGGATGTCCTAATTTATGGCTATGGAACATGTTTGCAGAAAACATGTCTTGCTTTTTTTTTTTTTTTTTAAATCTTCCCAATTGCCTTCTAGCACTACTGCTTTGAGGAGTGCGTTGTGTGTGTTTGGGGGAGGGGAGACGGGGAACAGACATCCTTGAGCCTCATGGCTACTCCACAAGAGGGCTGCCATATTTGAGAAGCAGCCTGTCCCACTGTGCCAGTCACACTGAGCTTCCTGTGGTATGCAGGAGTGCCTGGGCTGCACAGCTCCATGGCAGCAACATCTTAACTCTAAAGTAAAGTGCATTGGGACCCTCCTCTTGCAGTCTAGTGATCTCTCAATCATTCTTTCCTTTTCCAGGCAGTGAGGGCCCAGGTAAAGCTCTCTGGAGACCCTGGACTGCAGAAAAGATTCAATCTTCTAACCAGAGTTGGGGAAATCAGCTCACTGGACGTCTGGATTTAACATAGACGTTGAGAGGAAGAATGTGAGGAGAACAAAAATCATTCTCCATTAGTTGTCTTAGATTTTTCAATTAGATAATAATCCAAATACATAATGTTTGTGTGACTGTGTTATCTTTAGTTGACTTCACTTTCATAACTTGTATACTTCAACTAAGCCTTGAAAATGTTTTTGGCGAAAATTGAAGTGTGTGTGTGTGTGTGTGTGTGTGTGTGTATGTGTGCACATGTGTGCTGTGGGATATCATTCTGTATGCTGTGAATGTGTATTTCTCTGACTGGGTGATAAATAAATAAGTATAGGCAGGGCAAGCAGACGAGGAGAATTCTGGGAAGAAGAGGGCTGAGTCAGGATCACCAGCCAGACACAGAGGAAGCAAGATGACAAGGCAGAACTGAGAAAAGGTACCAAGCCATGTGGCTAAACATAGATTAAAAAATATGGCTTAATTTAAGTGTAAGAGCTAGTCAGTAATAAGTCTGAGCTAATGGCCATACAGTTTGTAAATAATATAAGCCTCTGTGTGTTTAATTTGGGTCTCAACAGCTGCAGGACTGGAAAAGACACAGGAAAACTTCCAGATACATATGTGTGCATGTTGGGGGTGCGTGCATGTGTGTTTATGGTGTGTGCAGTATGTGTGTGTATGTGTGTGTGGTATGGGGTGTGTGTATATTTATGAATGTGTGGTATGTTTTCTTAGAACCACTTTCGTTCTGTGTTAAATCTATAGTCTTTCAAACAAAAGGTAATTTTATTTTACTAAGCAACCAGTAACTCTGAGAAAAGCTTCTGAGTTTATATATGACAAACAGGCTCTTAAGTGTACAACGTCAGCTGGTCTGTAATCCCAGCATCGGGAGTATGAGGCAGGGAACTGAGAATTAGCAGCTAGCCTGGTTTACAAAGGAAGTCCTCGCTGTCTCAAAAACATACAAATAGAAAAGAAAGAAAATGGGAGTATCTTACTTTGTAGTCCTATAGCATGCAACATGATATAATGTGTGACATGAATTGCTAATTTATTAATAAAAACCCAGAGCCAGATATTGGGGTGAACACTGAAAGATCAGAGAAACAGAACAAGCCACAACCAACCTCACCTTACCAACTCCTCAGCTGATCTTGTTTCCTCAGTTTGAAAGCCTCTGAGTCCTCACTGGAATAGATCTCAGCTGAACTGCTCAA
Source organism: Peromyscus californicus insignis (assembly GCF_007827085.1). Classification (NCBI taxonomy): domain Eukaryota; kingdom Metazoa; phylum Chordata; class Mammalia; order Rodentia; family Cricetidae; genus Peromyscus; species Peromyscus californicus. Next base: position 3,288,531 of record NW_026294534.1, read on the forward strand.
AATCCTCTAGTTCCTGGTCCTCAGGCCTTATATATCGTTCTGCTTCCTGCCATCACTTCCTGGGATTAAAGGCATGTATCCTTCCCAAGCAAAGACATGAGATCTCAAATCCTGAGATTAAAAATGTGTGCCACCAGTGCCTGGCTCTGTTTCCAGTGTGGCCTTGAACTCACTGAGATCCAGACAGATCTCTGTCTCCCAAGTGGCTAGTGGCTGCTCTGTTCTCTGACCCCAGGTAAGCTTTATTTGTTAGAACACAATAAAATATCACCACAATAATGAGATAGACACGAGTTATTGGTTTAAAAGGACACAATTCACCAGTAACATTAAATGCTTCCAGAAGCTGCTTAAATTTTGGATTTGTTTATAAAAACAAACAAGGCATGTCCCCCAGTGACTCCCGTCCTCTAGCCAGGCCCTACTTCTTGAAGATCCAACAATCTTTCCATAAAGCACCACCAGCTGAGGGATTCATAAGCCCATAGAGGACATTGTGCCTTCAAATCACAACAGGGTATAAACTCCAAGTGGGATCACTGAGTATCAGGTTCACCTATGAACACAAAAACATGATCTGGGGAATCTACGTGACTGGTCAGTACGTCACCAGCTAAGCAGCTCAGCTGTCCTTGTAGATAGACTTCCTGGGACCCAGTGACCTCATCTGTAGGAAGGAGACCAAGACTCAGCTGAGGTAGGCTGCCTGCAACCCATGGCTACAGAGCTGCCTGAGGGGAGCTGAGAATGAAAAAGGGCTACTCGTTCATATAGACCAGGAAAATCTCAAATCATGCTCTGGCTGAGAATTTACCTGTTCCATTCAAAGTCTGAACAGCTTAACGGCCTCTTAAAGATCTCAGGGTCATGAGATCAGTGTGGAATTTGATGGTATTTTCACATTTTTTCCAACAATTATTACCTAATATTATAGAAAGATTTCTCTTCAGAACGACCTTATACACCTTGTCCTTGTCACCTTTAACCATCAATTAGACACAGCCTAGAGTCTTCCAAGAAGGAAGTCTCAATTGAAAGACTGCACAGATCAGATTGGCCTATGGGCATGTCTCTCGGCAACGGTCTCGATGCAGGATGTGAATTGATGTATGAGGGCAGAGCCAGCTGCGTTCTCTGGGCAGGTGGTCCAAGGATGTAAAAGAAAGCTACCTAAGCATAAGCCTGTGAGCAAGCCAGCAAACAGCACTGCTCCATGACTTCAAGTTCCTCCTTTTGTTCTGTTCCTGGTGTCTTTCAGTGACAGACTGTGACCATAAGTTGAAATAAAACCTTTCCTCCACTAAGTTATGTTTGGGTTTCTAGTGCTGGGATAAAACACCAGGGCCACAAGCAACTCGCAAAGGAAAGGGTTTATTCCATTGTGTAACTTACAGTCCATCATTCAGGGTAGTCAGGGCAGCAACCTGGAGGCAGGAACTGATACAAAGGTCATGGAGGAAGGCTGCGGATTGGTTTGCTCCTCAGGGCCTTCTTGGTTGCTGTCTTCCAGCACCCAGGCCCACCAGTCCAGGAGTGGTACTGCCCTGAGTAAGCCAGGCCATCCCACATCGATAATTATTCATGAAAATGCACCACAGATCAATCTTATGGGGACATTTTCTCAGTTAAGGTTCCCTCTTCGCAAATGACTCAACTAGCCAGCACAGGCATGGTGTTTCGTCATAGGAACAAGATAAAACTAGAACAGCCCTGTTCCTTAAATTCTCTCCTCCATAGCTAGCCTACTTCTAAAATGCACAAAGGGGGGTCCTCTGCAACTGTTGCACAGCCCAGCTCCCCTCTCTGCACTTCTCCTTCCCCACAGACAGCGACCTCTTAATGTATCTACAGCATCAGCAGGGAGAAGGCAGCATGATGCAGTTGGATACAGGACATGGAGTACAATGTGCTGGCTCCCTTTCGTGATGTCACCCTGGGGGATGTCACTGTGATGGACAGCCTCCCAGATGGTGGAGCCTGCATCAGCAGCATGTCTGTCTGAAAGTGATTCTGAACAAGGATTGTGTTGACGCCATGCTCTCACTTTCCTGTGAGGGAAAATGGAAGCCCACCACTCATGCTTTAGCAACAGGTACTGGAGCTATTTGTCACCACAGCAGCCTGGGCTGCCCTGACTGAAGCAGCTTTGAGGCTCTGCTAATGCTGAAGTTAGTAGTGTAAAGTCACCGTGTGCCACCCACAGTGTGACCCAGGAGTGTCAACTAACTGACATTACAGGTGAGTGGCTCTTCATTGTTTTAAGAAAGCAACATTACAAGTGTCTAAAACAAAATATTTACAATATAAAAACAAATAGAAATGACTGAAATACACCACATGTCTAATGATGAGCAATCATGTGTTTTATATTCAAACACAGATCTATCTTGTCTAATCTCCATCAGATGTAGTTGGTCAGTTAAGTAATAGCCTTAAACAGACAGTACAAGAGTTAGTGGTACTCAGTGTGCATAGTCAAACTGTGTGCAAAAAGGAAACAATGTTCTTATACCAGTAAAACACACACACACACACACTCACAAACATGCACATACAGACACACAGGTGTACATACACATGCGTGCATATATGCAAGCACATATAGGGACACACAGCTATTTCTACCTAAGTAGTAATAATTTTTTACTTGTAGCACAAATTGTTAGGTCTTATTAATAAAATCAAACCTGGAGCCAGGTACTGGGGTCAGCACTGGAAGATCAGAGAAGCAGAACAAGCCACAGCTTCCTCACCTTGACAATTCCTCAGGTGATCCTGTTTTTTCAGACTGGATGCCTCTCAGCTGAACTGTGCTACTCAAAAGCCTAAAAGCTTAACCAGCCAAAAGCTTCTAGTTTCTGGTCCTCATGCCTTATATACCTTTCTGCTTTCTGCCATCACTCCCTGGGATTAAAGGCATGAGTCACCATACCTGGCTGTTTCCAGTGTGGCTTTAAACTCACAGAGATCCAGATGGATCTCTGCCTCCCAAGTGATAGGATTAAAGGCGTGTGTACCACCATTTTCTGGCCTCTATATCCAGCGGCTGTTCTGACCCCAGATAAGTTTATTAGGGTGCACAATATTTTGGGGAACACAATATCACCACAATTACTACTTATTTATTTATTACACATCAAGGATCTTGTTCAAGCATTTTAATGTCTGTTATTTCAGTGAATCAGAAATAAAACTTGAGGCAGAACATTGCTGCAGAATGCTTTCAGCCTCTTGTGGACCAACTCTCAGTTTAAAACCAGGGATCCTTTCCCCCAAGAGTCACTCACAATCAAATACACATTCTGTTAATGTTTCTGGGGATTTCCTAGTTCACTGGGGCCCATAATAAACCCCTGATTAAGATTAGTGGCATCAGTTTCCTAGGAGATCCCCACCTTTCCCAAGGGTCTGCAAGACATTACAAAACTTCAAGTGTCGCTCATAGATAGTTGCTGCACGGGGCACTTACTCAAGGCATTTGAGTTAGCAAAGGACAAGCTGCCACTGGACTGGGCAGTGAACACTGTGACTGTATATTCAAATCATGGCATGGAAGTTCTCAGGCCTTCCATCTTTACCTCTGGGAAGGATGGAACTCCCTTCCAGCATTGCTGCCATTTGAAGACCTCACCTATACAACAAGCAAACTTGTCATAGGCAAATGCAGCCTCATGCTCAGAGAAAGAAAAGACAAAAAGCATAGGACTAAGTGACAGTGAGGAAGAGTGAAGGCAGGAATCCTACAGTCCCCCAGTGAGTCTACATACAACTGCTGGGTCACTGAGTTGGGCATTTTGACGTTTTCCCCTGACTGCTGAAGGGCTGTGCAAGCACTGTGTCCTGGTTCTGCAGAGTTTGGGCCAAGGACAAGAATGCTATTTTTACCTTAGAGTTTGATTGAAAGCAACTTGCCTCCCCTAAGAAAGACTCTAACCATCTGGAACTGCGGGGACAGTCTCAGGTGAGGGCAACGGCTGGTGCACTCAGCAGGAAAGGCAATCTTCACTGGCCATTTTATAGCTCGTACATGTGGATTACAGGGATGAAGATCTTTTCTTGTCATTGTATTTTATAACCTGGATTTGTCAGGAATCTGTTATAGGACTGAATTCCCTTCTCAGCACAGAAGCAGGCAGAAGAATTAACTTTAAGACAGAAGCTTACATGCCCAGTAATGGAGATAAGAGGCTTATCGTGTCTGTAAAAGTGCCCAAGTCTATCTGTGTGTTACATCCCCCTTCTAAATGAGCCTGTGGCTCTCAGTCAGAGTGGGCTCTGGGTCGCTATCTACCTCAGGGCACACTGGCAACAGTACACTAGGAGAAGATGAAGGTCACTAATCCCACGAAGCACACGGCTTGGAAATCACAGCAATGGTTAGGATGAAGATGGCAAATTTAAAATGCCATGATGAGGACTCATCCACTGCGGCCACTCACAGATCAGCAACTTTTCACTGAGAAGCTAGAACTTTTTCTTCTACCTATTGCCCTCTGTGACTCTGCTGAGAGACATGCTGGTCAGTTATACTTTTTATACAAACAGACACATCCATAGACAGGAACTAAGGGTCAAAGTCCATATCTTGAAAATACAAGGAATGTGTATGTGTGTGTGTGTGTGTGTGTGTGTGTGTATGTGTGTGTGTGTGTGTATGATATACATACATATACTACGCTATATTTTGCAATTTTTATAGTTATAGTACATCTTGATCTTTTTATATGAATATGTATAGATTAAGTACTCTTTTCAAAAATTAACTAAAGCACAAATATTATAAATACAAAAAAGAATCTAGTAGCATAAAATGAACCAAATGATAACAGAGGGGAGAAAATAATGAGAAAGAGGGGTGGGGGGGGGCGAGAGCTCCCATCTTCATTACAGTCTCAATTAGTAGGAATCTTCCTTTCTAACAGTGATCTTCTTAGTGTATTTTCTTTCAGCTATTTTATATTGGAATTTAAACATTCTGTATTTGAATCTCCCGCCCTCAATAGGATGTCTTTATCAGCGCCCCACCAAGGAACACTGTGAGAGAGGATTTAGAGAGAATGTAAGAGGCAGAGGATAGAGAGAAGTGCTGTGGGATACTGTCTTCTAGGCAGGACACGGTTATTGCGCTTGTGAATCCCCAACAGCTGTGGTCCCCTGCATAAGACCCGCATGAGGCAGAGATTGCCAAAGCTATGACATGGGTTGGGGAGGAGCTCGGGGGGCCCCACCGCTAACTGGAGTGCTGCTGGCAGTTGATAGCCACTGAGGGAGAAAGACTCACTCTTTTTTGGAAGTGTAGCCACTGATTGGTGTCTCATGCTTCCGCTGGAAGGCTCCACACCAGTGTACATAGGCAGCTCTAATTGGACCTAGCCAGATATAGAATACAAGAAGTAAGAGTAAAAGGAGGAGACAGGAAGAAGAATGGGAGAAACAAAGTTGAGAGGAGATGTGTTGGGAGGATTCAGGGATGTTGGAGAGAGAAAATGAGGAGCCCGATGTGATCACGTTTCATTCTTTACGTGTATGAAAGTCTCAAAGAAAAAAATGGAAGCCGGGCGGTGGTGGCGCATGCCTTTAATCCCAGCACTCGGGAGGCAGAGCCAGGCAGATCTCTGTGAGTTCGAGGCCAGCCTGGGCTACCAAGTGAGTCCCAGGAAAGGCGCAAAGCTACACAGAGAAACCCTGTCTCGAAAAACCAAAAAAAAAAAAAAAAAAATGGAAGTGCCGACTGCTTTTCACAGTACAGTGCTCTTCTGACCTCACGTCCATCTTTTTTGTTTAGCTTCTGCATATAAGGGAATACGTGCAATGCTGGTGTTCCTGTGCTTGGCAGTTCTATTTTTCTACAAATGACAAGATTCCTCTCCTCTTTATGGCTGAACAATTCTCTATTGCACATCCAAACATATCCATGACTTAGTTAATGTAACCAGCCCAGCGGTAAGTTTGGGTACATGGGTACCACATACTGATCTCCTTGTACCCTTTGGATATAATATACCCAGGTGTGGTATATCTTGATCATTTGGCCATTCTATTTTGGGGTTTGAAAATAGTCTCCATAATGATTTCTATGGTGGCTATACTAAATCACATTCCTACCATCATTGTATAAAGCTTCCTTTTACACCATTTCTTCACCAGTGTTGGGATTGTTGCTATTGTCTGGTGAGTATTTGTTTGATTGATTGGTTAGTTGTTTGATTGGGTGGTCATTTCATCATTTAGTTGGTTGGGGGGGTAGGTGGCTAACTTGTTGATTTTTTTGATAATAAACTTTCCAAGGTTAAATGCCACACACTTTTAGCTAAACTTTGTGGACTCCCAAAATCAAAAGCGAGGAACGCTCAAAAAAAAACTGAACCTTGAAGGTAACCACAAAAAAGTCAACCTTGAGGGTGACCACAAAAACGTCAGCCTTGAGGGTGGTTCTTGTTGGTTCCCATTTCCTTCTTCTGCTTGTTCCCAGGTGTGCAGTGCTGCGTAGTTCTTGCAAATGTCCACTACTGAACACCCACCCATACACCATTAGGACAGCAAACAGCTCAAAGTCATCATTTTGGAACTCATGGATCTATCACTTCACTAACACATTAAATGTCTCTCTTTGAATGAATTTAATTCTCCAAAGATAAGTTAACTGCTTGTACTCTGCCCTGGGATGACCCTTGGAATTACAAGATGGGAAACCATCAATACCAGAGGCTGGTGGGAAAGACACTGAGTAAAGGCCACCTACAGCAAAACATAAGCCGAGTGGTAGAGTGTGTGCTGAGGAAGAAGCCCATGAGGGAATAGGAAGAGTGCACTGTAGAACTGAGCCTCAGAAGTGTAATGTAGGCCAAAGGCACCTGGGCTAATTAGCACTTTGAGTGAACTAAATGGAAAGCAAAGCATCATTGTTGGCTACAGAATCTGTCGTCTAGATTGAGATTAATAATTACATGTTGCATGTCCCCCTGATAAAGCTTGAAATATATGTTTTTCTTTCCCTCTTGTTATTTTTGTCCTGGCAAGCCTATCATGAGTGGGACCTTTCCAGCATCCCTGTGTGGCATACACAAAAGTCAGGCTCAACCTTTCCTCCAAGAGATATGGGGCTCTTTCTGAAAAGAGGAGGACATGCTTCTTCAAAAGGAAGCACTAGTTCATTTTAGAAGATAAAAATAACCAGGTAATGCAGCATATGCACATGACTGTTGAGAATGTGAATACCATGTATCCACGGAACAATTACCCAGCTTCCTACCCTAACACAAAGCCTGAGCCGAACATCTCCAAGCTCCAAGGTGCAGGGTGATTATTCAGTTCATTACTTAGTAACTGGAAGTATAATTATCAAGTAATCTGCATGAACATAATTACGTATTTACATAGTCTTCGCCATGTAATTACAGAGGAGTTCGGTGATTATACAGTACCTCCTTGAAAAAGAAAGTGATACCAAAAAACAACCAAAAAAAAAAAAAAAAGACAGAAAGAAAAAAAATTTGCCTGATGTCATCTCAGACAGAGAATGAAACATGACACTCAAAGTTCTGAATCCTGACAGTAAGTGAGAACAATAAAAATTACATTGGCTGCCAAGTCTAAAAACCAGAGCACATTTTATGAATTATGGAGCGTGCTGTGACCATCAAGACACTTCATTGTGATGATGTTTGCTTTCTTAATTCAAAATGAAGGGTTTTTATATTTATCAGTATAATCATCTCTATCTGAGCCTCCTTTCACCCACTATAAAATCACAAGGGTCTCTTTCATATTCTAAGATTCTTGATAAGTAGGTTAAAAAAAGAAAAAAGTTGAGCAGTATTGATCACTTAACAAAGTTCTGAGGCGTTCTCTCCACACAGAAAAAGAATACTGAGTTCTCTCTCTGTTTTTTTTTTTAAGATCTCTAACATGGATAATTTATAAAATGATATTCTGAAAATTTCAAAACCATATTGTTGCTCTCAAAATCTATTGATTAATAATTGATCCCCATCTTCTGTTTGGAAGACTTCTGGGCACAGCGATTGAATGGTTTCTTCTGTAGAGTGGAAATGACCCCTCTTAGAAGTTCTTTATCTGAAATCATTAGCATAAAACAGTTCAGCCAGACAAGAAGGAAAAGAGGTTCTTGTACATACACCACAGATGAGTAACACAGCTCAAAAATGCAGATGAAACCGGCACAGATTGGAACTGGTGCTCAGTTCACATTAGTCATCATCCACAGTGCAGAAAAACACATCCAGGACTGAATTTGTCTCCTGTTTATGTCTAACCAGCTTGGCAAGCAAACCCTTCTGCTTCTCTAGACACTAATATGTCCGTGTAGTAATTTACTCCTGTTTTTCATTGTTAGAACAACAGCTGTGGGTCAGTGACTGGAAACGGAAGGTAATTTAAATATGAGACAATCAGAAATCTGGGCTTTGGGGAATCTCCACGGAGAATAGCACAGAACACATCATTGTATCCTTGCTGAAGACACTGAAAATCAATTTTCACATTTCTGCTTGTAGTGGTTTAAATAGGAATGCTCCCTATAAGCTCCAATATTTGAATGTTTAGTCATTAAGGAATGGTGCTACCTCAGAGAGGTTAGAAGATGTGAACTTTTTGGAGGAAGTGTCTCACTAGGGGTGGGCTTTGAGATTTCAGATGCTCAAGCCAAGCCCAGTGGCTCTCTCTCTCTCTTCCTGCTGCCTGCAGATCCAGATATAGAATTCTCAACTCTTTCTCTAGTAGCATGTCTGTCTGCATGCCACCAAGCTTCCTGCCATGATGACAATGAACTAAACTTCTAAACTATAAGCAAGCCCCAATTAAGTGCTTTTATAGGAGTTTCCTGGGCATGATGTCTCTTCACAGCAATAGAACACGGACTAAGACACTGGTTAAAAACAAACAAAAAACCAAAGACTTCCTAGTCCTAACATATTTTAAAAGAAAATCCTTAATGTTTCATGCCTAGTCACTGTCTGTCTTTCAAAAGTTTGATTTCTTCAGTAAAGATGCAGTTATCTTACTGTTCTGTTAATGACAGCCATCAAACAAAAAACTTGGACACATGCTCTTGTGTGTTCCAATTCCAGGATGTTCTGCCAATGAAACAGGAACCAGGATGGACCCCTTACCCCAGGCCCTGCATCTTACAACCTCACAGGCCAATAATACACGTGGTTAAGCAGGTAAACCTGCTCCCTCCTCTCCATTTTTATTCCCCCAAGATCTCGAAACAAGTGTCAATCTAGTTTGAACATCATGATGGCTGCTGGGATGTACCTCTACTCACCTGTAAGGTAGACAAAATTTGGGGACTTTAAGGACAAGGGAGGCAGCAAAACAAGGGGGGGGAGTAACACTGAACTGCTGCCTCAACATGGCGTGTGCATGGGATAGTGTCTGATAAAGAGGGGAGTCTTCTGACAGAGATGGGCAACCATGTTCCTATTCATTACTTACAACATACATTGGACATGGTCGCCTAAGAAATGCCATGCAGTAAGAAACTATTTAAGTTACTTAAGCCATTTAAACTCAAAAATTTATACAGTTAAAAATACTCGTGGACATTCATATAGGTCTAAATTTTTTAAGCAATTAAGTACAAGTTAATCAAAACATTAAGTTTTCTAAGTTCAGTTTTATTGAAGTAATTGCATTTGGTTTATTTAATTTTCCTCATCTGTGATTTATTCTTTGCATTTAATTTAATGGGTAATTTTGAATTGTTCTATGCTATGACTTATTTAAAATTCTAAATAATTACAATTTTCTAGTTTATAATCTTCATTTACATTTTAAGCAAGATATCTTCAGACTGTGAACACAGACCTCAATTACAAACTTAACTCTTTACAATATTGTTCTCAAGAGAACACAAGCTTTGCCAAAAAGAAAAGCATTCGTTGGGAAAAACAGTCCAAATTTCTGATTAATTTAGGTCAAGAAAATTGCATAGATACACAGCAAATGTGAGAGGCACATATGTCTCCCAGGACCTGTCAAGTGCTGCCAGCCTGCCACTAGAGCATTCAGACATGCAATAGTCATGAGGTTCAGTCACATTTGTCACCATTAATCACATAAAAACCATAGCCCGGGGCACACTTTCCAAATGTGACATTCTAAGGATCATTTTGTCAAGAAATGATGATGAAGCATCTTTTATTTAACATGTTGTTCAGTCTGCCTCATCAGTTATAAAACTAAGACATGTGGTATATAGACCTGCTCTTTTGCTTTGTTCTAAGACCCCAAAACTATGCAGCTCAGTCTAGTGTATAAGAGATGTTCAGAGTTGCCCTGATGCTTTCTCTGTGGACGCCCAACACCACCAACAATACCATCTATCTACACCAATCTACCAGAACCCCCGAGACACTGTCTTCCCATTCCTCCAAAAGAAGTTTTCATAAAACAGTGTCTCTTGGGCTACGGGGAAGGCACACTGGTATTGTCACTGATACTCTGAGTCTATCTGTCACATAGCATTGTGTTCTTACAATGAATGAAGAGTTAACAAGTATGAGACGGTGTTGGCTAATATCGTCAACCTGCAGGATCTCGAATCACCAAGAAAGATAAACATCTGGTCTATTAGGGAGTTTCTACATTGGGTTTTTTGAGGTGGGAAGACACATCTCAAGTGTGGGCAGTGCTGTTGTTTGGGCTGGGGTCTCAGAGTGAATAACAAGAAAGTGGGTTTGAGCAACAGTTTGACAGCTAGCCACAGCACTCTTGCTATAACTTGACTGCCGTGATAGAATGAACTTGAGAACTGTGTACCAAGATAAACTTTCCTACCCTTCAATTGCTCTTCTCAAGTATTTTGCCACATCAATGAGAAAAGTTAATAATAGGCACTTGAGAATTATTAGAAAATAAAGGGAAAGGGAGGTTGCAATTCAAACTCTAACTCAGAGCCTCTGGGGGAAAAAATGACAGAAGATTTCAGGTACTTAACTGACATTATGGGCCACACACATGAAGACTGAATCTGCAGACTACCGGACAGATGATATGACAGACAGAAAACAGAGGTTAGCCATGGGATGGAAATAGAAGAAAGGTAAATGGAAAGAGAGACAATTCTGTCTTAAGGGTACTATCAGGTTAAAAGCCCATGTAGGAGTCAGGCATGAGGGCACACACTTGGGAAGCTGAAGATGGAAGACCTTGGATTTGAGGTCAGCCTGGACTACATAGGAAGTACAAGGATATGAAATTTTAATCAGAGTATAGGAGACAGACAGCAAGGGCTGCCCCGGGATGCAGAAGAAAATGACAAGGGCCCAAAAATAGAGAAAGAAGCCATAGGGAATGTGAGAGCAGAGATGTACATGATCATACTTAACACTGAGCAATGTGGGGAATGAAGAGGAAAGGAAAAATCAAAGTCACCAAAGAGGAACCAGAGACCCATCCATGATGGGATTGTTCAAGGCCAGGTAAAGAGGACCCAGCAAGCCACAAGAAGAAACCTAGAAAACAGAATGGTACACCCAAAAGCCAGGAGGCCAAATGAGTAGGAAGCAGTGGCCAGAAACAATTCTGCAAGCCTCCTGAAGAATTGGGTAGGGTGAGCACAGACACAGAGAAACATCTCCCAGTTCTCTGAGCACAGGTACCAAGTAACCTGCACCCTCCCTCCATGACAGAGCTCCCAAAAGACCCCCTTCTGCACTCATGACATACGCTCTCCAATACCCTCTCTTCTTCCTCTTGCCCTCCCATTACGTTTCTTAAGACCCTTCCATGGTCCCCGTTCCACTTTGATGTCCTACATACATATGTATGCATGTGTGCACACATTCAAATCTAGATTCTATCTAGAAAATGTGATGTTGCTCCTTCTGAGTCTGTCACATTGCACTCAACATAATGACTTCCAGCACCATTTTTCTGCAAATGCTGTAATTTAACAATAGAATAAAATGCAATTATTGCCATATTTTCTTCTCTATTCATCTGTAGATGGACATTTTGGAGTGATTTGTATCTTGGCCATTGTAAATAGTGTAACATAAATGTGGCTATGCCAGTACCTCTGTGCACACTGACTTGGAATCCTTTGGTGTATACACTGCAGGAGGAGAGCCAAATCCATGGCCCTTGTCCTCCTAGATTTTTGAGAAACATCCATACCAATTTCCTAAAGGCTTCAGAAGTTTGCATTCCCACAAGAATAAGCATTCTTCTTTTAACACATTTTTGCCAGCATGTATTGTCACTGATTTTCTCTTTTAAGTGTAAACTATTTTATTTTTGTTTTATCTTATGTGTATGATGGCTATTTTAACTGCATATATGTCTCTATATCACATGAGTGCCTAGTGCCCAAAGAGGCCAGAATAGGGTGTCAGATTCTCTGGAACTGGAGTTACAGCCAATTATGAGCCATCATGTAGGTGCTGAGAATTGAACCCAGGTCCTCTGGAAGAGCAGTCAGTGCTTTAGCACTAAGGCATCCTTCCAGCCCCACCATTGGTCTTCTGGATGATAGCCATTCTGACTTGGGTGAGATGGATTCTCAAAAGTCATTTTAATATGTATTTTCCTGATGGCTCAGAATACTGGGCAGTTTTTAAAGTATTTATTGGCCATTCATACTGTTTCCTACAAGAATTTTCTTCAATTCTTCAGACATTTTATTTTGTTAGAGACAGGATGTAAGGTAGGCCATGCTTGCCTCAAACACGCTATGTAGCTAGGACTAACAGTGACCAATGTTGGTCTTCCCGACTCTACCTCACAAGTGCTCAGGTTATAGGCATGGGTGATCACAACTGCTACAGCTTGTTTATTCATTGGTAATTTGGATTTTATAGTGAATTTTCAGAATTCTTAATAGATTCTGGATATTAATCCCCATTGGATATACAGCTGACAGATTTTCTGCCAGCATGTAGGCTGTCTCTGTACTCTGCAGATGATTTTCTTTGTGATGATGGAGCTTTTCAATTTCATGGGATCATGTGTGTCGGTTCCTGGGATTATTTTCTGCACACCTGGGGTCCTTTTCACAATGCCCGTACTATACCCACATTTGAGGTCTTTGCCCTGTGACTTCCTCTAGCACTTTTAGAGTTTCAGATTTTACACTGGGGTCTCAGATCCATCAATTCTGATTTTACTTTTGTGCAGGGTGAGAGATAGGGATCGTTTACTTAATATTTCCACACTTACCCTAAATAAAGTTAACGGCATTGTGCACTCTACATTACTTCTGCCATTTTCCGATTTGCAGTGGTTGGTGATAGACTAGTGGGCTGTATTCGGCTTTAATTGTGCTTTTAAATCCTGTGCTGTTTGATGTTCACACTGTAACACTTGCTCCATAACAAGTGGTGCTGGCTTTGCCAAAGGCTTTTGGCGTAAGTTCTCCTTCTGAATATTCCCTCCTTCACCCTCTTCTCCCATCCCTCCCCCATGTAATCCCCATCATAACTTCCCCCTTTGTCTCTCCGTAACACTACGTTTTATTTCCTCTTCTTTGGAAGAGCCTCCCTCCCAACTGGTCCCTTACTAGGTGCCTAACCAGCTGAAAAGCTGATACCCCCATATAAGAGAAAATATGCGATATTTGTCCTTTGGGGTCTAAATTACCTCACTTGGGTTTTTTTTTTCCTGGATTTTTATGTTGTAAAATTTTTGTGCACCAAGGAAAAAGACAAAATTTCAGCACAGGTCAGGGATGGGCCCCCAGAGCCCCAACCCTAGCTGAGGAGACTTGGCAGTTGAAGGTTGCTGGGGCAGAGGTAGTCAGAGTTACTCAGGGCAGGAATCCCTGGTAAGTTCCCCATCCTCAGTGGATGGTCTTCATCCATGCTCATATGGAAAGCTCTCATTGGACTCAGCAGGTGCTAAAAAAAAAAGGACGTGATGTTGCTAGGGGTGTTGGTGGGTAGACTCTGGGAGGAATTGGAAGTAAGGGATTAATAAAAGTACAGTGAATACATATATGAAATTCTCAAAGAATAAAATCAATAAATAACGAAAAATTTTAACTGTGTATACAGCATCAATTTTTTAAGTTCTTACATAATTTTCGAACATATTGTATTACAGCACATATATGTATATACACACATATATACATGAGCCATCATGTAGGTGCTGAGAATTGATATATATACATATGTGTGTATATACATATATGTGTGCATATGCATAGATATATGTATATATACATATATGTGTGTATATATCTAAATATATACATGAGTGCTCTTGGCTCGTATGTACTTTGACACTCAAGAGTACATAAGGAAAATTACCCTTCCTATAATGAGTCAACTATATTTTAGCCCTTCCTGATATCTTGTCAAAACTAATCTATTAAACATCTTGTCAGAATTCTCATGAAAGGTAGTACAGTGATTAAAAGCTGATGTATACTTTCTGCAAATGCAGAAATGGAATCTGAGAAAACCAATGACTGAGGTTCTCTGGTTGTCTGATGGAAAGCATAAACACGAGGCTGGTCCTGAGGAAGAGCCATCAACAGAAAAGGGTCTCGTAGATTCTCATTTCCAGGATCAGTGCTTTCATATTACCTAGATGTCCCCGGTCCCAGACAGGAGCTGGTGAACATATTCATATCAAGGACTTGGGAATGAACATTTGTCATCTCAAGACTAAAACATGCATCATGGACCACCAGGCCAGCCTTCTGCTTGTCAGCTGTCTCCTCTTCCACACTAGAAAACTCATCTCCATTTTCCTTCCAAAGCCAGCCTCCTTCAGCTTTCATCTCTGTTTCTTTACCTCCACAGACATCGCCCACCTTTAGCCATAACTCCTTCCCAAGTGTTTCAAGAAAAAGCGTTTATTCCCCTCAAGTGTCTCTTTCACCAGCTTAACGCAGCTGAGCGATTCCAGCTTCACCTCTGGTGCCGTTTGGCTTCCTAGTAGACATCCTCTCTCCCCCCTTGCTTAGCACACTGTGCTTACAAACCACCTTCTCCAAGCACACTGTCTAGAAAAAGCCTTTATCTTCTAATAATTTCTGGGGGTGTCACGTTGGATTCTAAGCAAAGTCCAGACATCGAAACTACTGTTTCTGGTTGTAAATTTCAGCTTTTGAACTACGAGCTGTGACCTTGAACCAGGTACCTATATAATCTGCTGCTTTATCTTCTGTGAAAGAGAAACTGGACCTGATCAAATGATGGTGGGGATCAAATAAAGGTAGTGTGGCATGGAAAGCATCGCCCTCCGCAGAGTGGTAAATGCTCAATTAATAACGTCTAATATTATAGATCGACATCACAGGCTGGAAGAAATGTTGACCAAGGTGACTAAGGAGCCTTATACATCCAGGTGGGTATGTGACTATTGCAGAAGAAACTGAATACATATTCCCAAAGGGTGACTTTTCTGTTTTCAATATTCTCTCTCCTGGCTCTATTTCATGGGTACACATTCGTCCATTGTTTCTTTGTGAAATGACACTTTCTTTATTTCAAGTGTTTGACATTGGGAATTGAACAGTAAAGTTTTCCAAAATCCCAAAGTAGTGCCTGGGTTTTCTAATTTTATTTGACATAAATGGTCCCCCAGGTCATAAATTCTCTATATCATCAGCTCTCTCTCCTCACTGGTGCTGTGGGAGAGATTTGTGTTATTGCTGACATTAAATCTACTCCAAACACCTCTTACTCTTGCTATAGAAATCGCTGTGGCTTTGGCAGCTTTTAGGCTTTTACCCCTAAATGCTTCAAGGCAGGATAATGTGCAGTGTCGGTTACAATGGCCCAGTCCCACTCAACCTGCTCAGGGAGTAAACACCAAGATGACCTCATGCCACTCTCTGTTAATTGCCTTGGTTATCTGAAGGA
Organism: Peromyscus californicus insignis; assembly: GCF_007827085.1. Classification (NCBI taxonomy): domain Eukaryota; kingdom Metazoa; phylum Chordata; class Mammalia; order Rodentia; family Cricetidae; genus Peromyscus; species Peromyscus californicus. Next base: position 3,304,370 of record NW_026294534.1, read on the forward strand.
CCCCATGGCCCAAAGTGACATTGAAATGGAGGAAAATATTTCTGGATTGTAAATGAGGATTGTACTTTACTTTTGGTAATAAATTTTCAATCTTAGAAACTTTTTATTCCTTGTCTAACTTTCTATCATGGGATCCGCTGGTTTAGAATTGAGAAAAAAATAACCATAGAGGAGCAATTATCATTACAAAATAGAGAACCTTCATCCAGGCATCCAATGGGGCAATAAGCTGGATGGAGCTAGAGCAGATGAGTTTATCCACAAAGAAAACCATGGTCCTTATTCCCTTCCCTAGGAAATCAAAAGTACTTCCCACTGCTAGACTGCAGAGACTTTTCATGAGTTCAACCATGGATCTTGGGTATTCTAAGCACATCTCTTTCTAGGTCTTACCAACAAAGTAAACATGTGTGGTAACCCTCAGAATGCCTTGTGAACTTATCCAGAAATATGAACGAAAGCCAAAGTAACAGAAATGCAGGAGGCCTCAGAGAAGGTCTCAGGAAGCAGAATGGAAGGTAACAGTCAGTGGGGTAGGCAAGTACCACAGAGACCCAGAAGACACTATTCCTGGGAATTCATGTTTAATTGGTGGGGTACTTTCCCAACCCATTTTACATTTCTGCATTTATGTGGGTCTCACATGGTACAAAGTAGAAGAGCAATTATCATTTATCGTTACAAAATAGGGAGCATTCTTCTTGGCATCCAATGGGCAAGAGGCTGGATTTTGTTAACATAGCTTAAGAGACGGGATAGTGAATGAAGGGATAAGTCCATTGCAGAAGATACAAGACAAGTGAGAGTCAGTCTACCCTCCTGTAAAACCATGAGTACAGAAGAAGCATGTACAAAGAAGGTGAGTAGAAGCCTAGGTTGAGAAAGAGAGCATGGGTTTCAAGACCACCATGTAGTGATTGAGCCTTAGCAATGAGATCCCTGCACTGAAAACTTAGCTTCAGTTCCCACTGTCCTTGCATGTGTCTACAGATCACACAGGGCCTGCTTCCTAACTCATAAGCCCCTTCGGTGCTCTTGTAAGCCATTCTCCCTTCTAGGTCTGTGAACTCTGTACTCACTTTCAGATGCCCTGCTGGATGTACACACGTGTAATGGCCAGCTATTGACACATCCTTTGTTGCTATCAGCGTAACTAACATTTCCATGCTCTGTGCTCCGTGAGCTTCTGTGATACCTGGTTCCCACCCCCTCACCCTTGATCTCAACCCACAGAGTCATTCCCATACTATTTTGTCCAAATCGTAGTCTTTGATTCTGGAGTTGGTACAGTCTCAGTTGGATTTGTAGGTTCTGTTTAGACGGACCATGTGAATGTGAGTATAATACAAACCTTCCACATCCCCATCAAGTGGGGGATGAGACCACCATTACAGCAGTGATCTTTCAAGTACAGTAAATAATATGCAAGTGCTGGAGGTGCCCAATGGAATAGCAAGGGACACTATCATTAAAGGTATAATCAATTGTTGGTCTTAGTATGACTACCATGCCTCAGTCATTCTTGCTGCTGGGATTGCCCTGAACTTGAATCCATATTCAAGAAATTGAGTTTTATATGTATGTGTTTGTGTGTGTGTGTGTGTGTGTGTGTGTGTGTGTGTGTGTGTGTGTGTGTTTCTATGACTACTTTCTGCCTCTATTTTTCAAGAATAATAGCATTAATTTTGTAAGATATGTATCATGTTTTCAAAGAGAAACAGTTTGTGAAAGCGTTTGATAATGAAAGAGCTTGGGCAGGGATTGGATTACATGCTTTACATCTGGGGTTATAGAAACAGACTTAAAAGTTGGGAAAAGTACCAGTTCTGGGCCACAAAACAAATGTAACAACTGATAAAAATGCTACAGGAGAATTTCAAACAGTAAAGACATTTTGGCTAATGATACCTCAAACTACAACTCAAAGAGAGAGAGATAAAGACATAGAGGCAGACACAGAGGCCGTCAGGTAGATTCAGACGCATAGATAAGGTGCAGACAGGAAGGACTCGGAACAGAGCTCAGTTGGCAAAGTGCTCTTTGCACAAGCACGAGGACCTGGGTCAATCCCAGCACCCATGTAAAAGCCTAGCACAGCAGTACATGCCTGTAATACCAGCACTGGGGATTTAGAAACAGACAGATCTCTGGTGCTCACTGACCAGCCAGTCTAGCCAAATCAGTGAGCTACAGGTTAAGTGAGAAACCCTGCTCAAAAGAAATTAAAGAGCAATTGAGGATGACACCCAGTGTTGACTTCTGGCTTCCATATGCACAAGTACACGTGTGGATACACACCCATGATGATGGAGATATATATGCAGGTTTGGATAAACATACAGACACAGATTCAGTGCAGATATAGGTATAAATTTATGCAAAGACATGAAGCATTCTGATAAACTTTGGAGTTTTGTTGTTGCTGTTGTCTTTTATTTGAGATAGGTTGTGTAGCCTATCACTGTGTAGCACGGTCTGACCTCCAACCCCCAGAGATCCACCTACCTCTGTCTCCTGAGTGCTGAGATTAAAAGTGTGTGCCACCACATCCTTCAGATATATTGTTTTCAGTAATTATACTTAAAAGGCACTTCTGGCCTCTCACACTTAGGATAGAGCTTCTCTTCCCTATGGACTTGGAGAGGAACTTCAACCACACGAGCAAGCACAGAGTGTCCTTGTGGCTTCATTTCCAAGCTCCTTCAGTCATTTCCACCTTCAGATCAATGTTGTATTTTGAGGCTTTGCCCTTAGTCATTGCTTTTATATTCTCTAAAAGTACTGTCTGTACAAACTGAGTTTTTATCAGTTCATCTCTATAGAAGATGTTGTTCTTTTTAAATATAGAAAACAATCAAGCTGCTGGTTGTGGCTCTGCAATGACCCCTTGCTAGTCCGCACAGAGCTCTGCATTGTGCTGAGTGGTCAATACTCTCCCCTCTGGCCCTACATCTAGAGAGATGTTGTGTTCCCAACACGTTTCAGCTTCTCCTAGCACCTGCAAGCAGGCCACATAACTAGCATGAACTCATGCTTGGCAGGGCAAGTGGGTTGAGCTATACCCTTTGGGAGTCCTGCCCTCTGGTACCTGCAGCTTTATCTGGAAACAAGGTTTTACACATGTAATTAGGGTGTGGGGTAAGATGAAATTTTACCAGAGTGGAATGAATCCTGACCCTCGTCACTAGTGCCCTTGTAAAAAGTTGCATCACAGGGAAAACAAATATAAACACAGACATGGGTGTGAGAGATGAGGCCCTAGTCATAAAGGTAGGGACTGGCCTCTGTCAGAAGCTAGAAAAGAACACTGCCCTGCTCAAATTTCTAAACTCCAGAAGTATCACAGGGCAGGTACATTGTTTTAAGCTGCCCATTTTGGAGTAGTCTATTATAACAGTCTAAGGAAATTAGTACAGTGGCATGCATTCATTTATGGGTCCTCCCATCCCCATAGGAGACTACATGCTAGCATGTTTCCTGTTCTGAGCCAGAGACATAGAGGAACCAAGGAGACACTGACATTCTCCCAGATGATGACACACACAGCCCCATGACCATCCAGAATGCCTGCTCTGATGCTCAGCTTCATGCACCCACCTGAATCTAAGGAGGCCACCACCTCCTCACTCACTGTGGTCATCCTCCTTGCTCAACAGACCAAGAGCCACCTCAACCATGGAGCATACGCCATTCTTCATCCTCAGTTCCCAAATGCAGGGCTCTGGGCTCTACCCCGTCCTGTTCCCCACCACCAAGCCTATGGAGAGACATTTCCACTAGATTATAAACCAATTCAGCACCACAAGCTGACATTAAATGTGCAGATCCAAGACTTCCCACCCCAACAAGAGACCTCATGCCAACATTCTTATCTGCTAGGCAGCCTGGTTAACCAGCTCCTTACCTGGAAAAAGACTCCAATAGTTGGTTTAAAAAGTTGATGTCCTCTGTGCTTACATTTTAAACAGACTTGAAGACATGAGTGTTCATGAGAATATTTCTTTAAAAAGGAATCACTAGGCCCATAAGATGGCTCAGTGGGTAAAAGATGCCTTCAGCTAAGGCTGCTGACCTGAGTTTGACCCCCAGGACCAACATGGTGGAATAAGAGAATGGATTGCAGTAAGTTGTCTGACCTCCATGTGCATGCCCTCATGGATGCACACATGCACGTACACATACAATAAGCAAGCATATGTACACACATAATATTTAAAATATTTTAAGAAACATTAACGATTATGTTGGGATATGTGCAAGGTAGGGTAAATGCTAACATCTGGAGGCAATCCACCTTGCTTCTCTTCCAAGTTGTCCCACATTGCTACTTGGATTTATTTTTCCTTGTATCAGTCAAAGTATTTGAGAATATATTTATCATCTTTTTATAGGTTCTTCTGGTATTCTGTCTCAAAACAGACCAGTTTAATTTCCAGGAAGAAGGCTATTAGAGGGCTTGTATGTGTTTAATGTTATTAAACATTGACAAAGTGTTTCTGAAAACTTTATAGCTTCACCAAAAAAAAAAAAAAAAAAAAATGGCTGAGCAGGCCTTTTCCTTACACCTCTGCCACCTGAAGAGGTCAAGAACACATTTACTCTTTGTCATTACAATGGGCAGAAGTTGGTATTTTTGAGCTTTTTTTTCTTGTTATTTTTGCATTTCTCTGTGTTTACATTTCCACAGATGTGAATAGCACAAACGTCCTCAGAAACGTGTTAGTTGTTCCGTTCCCTTTTCTGAAACAACTCCTTCAGCATCGGTTTCTCCCCATGTGTGCTACAGCACCTGTCTTTTTCCTGCTCGATCGCCTGCCGTACAACAACCTAAGCACTGCTTTGGGAACCACGTGACCGAGCTGGTGCGTTCCAGTGCAGTAGGTAATTAGCCTGAACCAGACCCAACCTGAAGCTCCATCAGTATGGTTTTATTGTTGAAATTTTGTATTTTCTTCTGGAAAAGTGTTCAAGCATCCCGAGATTAAGATGGAGTTATAAATGCTTGGAGGAAACCCAGGATAATGATTTCAATACACAACATGCAGAATTACCTATTCTATGAAACAAATAACAAAGGCAAGTATTTAGGCATGTCCATATATAAATTAACATCAAAGATGGAAGGGCATATGATAATTTTATAACTACCTGGAAATAAAAGATTGCGTTATTTTATACTTACAGTATATTTTGATGTTGACACAATGAACACATATTTATAATTAAAATTATTAAAATCAAGTTTAAATTATAATTTTAGTTATTGAAACACAAAATTGTGAATGTATTAGAAAAGGCTTTGTCTAATTTCATATGTTAGGCAGAAGAAAAAAATCAAGTCTAAAAGATAGAAAATAGAATGTTTTCAAAAATACTAAATATATTGGAAAAGGAAAACCCCTGACATTGATCATGGGCCATTTGTGGATAAATGTAAGAAAATCAAAATTCCAAAGCCAGTGCTGACCCCCATCAGCTCTTAACATTTAGAAATGTGACATGGCACATACGCACTAGCACTTAAAAACAAATAAGAGTTTGCCAAGGACATAAAATCTAATGGGAAAGTCAAATATTATTAGCTAATAGTAGCAAGAAGCTTCAGCTTTTAAGAGATTCAAATGATTGGTGTCAGCATCAAAGGCTGCCTGAAGTGGACTCAGTTTCCCTCTTGAGAATACATCCTCTGGCCTCCTGCACCTTGGCCCTTGTAAGTTTAAATGTGATGTCTTTTTGATGGAATTTTCTGTGTTAAGCATCAGTATTGATCTGTGTGTGATCAGATCTATCTCATCTGACTTTATAGAACTCAATTATCTCCCATTATGTGCACAGTATAATGGCGCTGGCCCTCTCCCTCCCTCCCTCCCTCCCTCCCTCCCTCCCTCCCTCCCTCCCTCCCTCTCCCCCCCCCACTTCTTCTGGTCCCACATTTCAAAATGCTAACCATCTAACCAGAGTGTGTTCAAATGTTTGATCATGCCCTCGGTACCACCTCTCAGCTGAACCCCCTGAACTGTTCACTTTTAGCCACCCCTGCTCTTCCCTGGGCCGTTCTCAGTGAGTGGTCTTACTCTGCCAACCTCTGTTACCACTGATTACGCTTTTCTCTTTCTAAAACAAAAGCAGCTAAGGTAATTTCTTAATCACCTATATAACAAAAATAAACAAATCTATGAAATTATAAACCAAGACTCCACCTTGACATAGACTATGAACTGAGCTACTTTGGAGGCTAAGGCAGGAGGAACCTAAGTTGAAGGCCTGCTTAGACTATGTGAAGGGAGTTCAAGGCCAGCTGTGGCAATTTAGTGAGACTGCCTCAACATGCTCTGGCATGTTCTAGGGCTACATGAGAAAGGGTGGGGGGGTATATAAAATATAGCATTTTTAACATATATTATGAAGCAGTGAATTTCTCAGTGCTAAGGAGGCCTCTGGCTATTGCATATGCCTATCCCAGTCACACAAGGCAAGCCGTCAGTCCCATCCTTGTCCTCATGCCCCACACTGATCAATACCCCAGTCTCGCAGAGATGCCTTTGAAGTGTTCCATCTAGCTGGATCTGTCTCCTCTCTCACAGTTCTCTTCGGTAACTTGAGTCTCTTTCCTAACACGTGTTTCCCTCTGTCCCAAAGAGCAACTCATTTGATTTAGCTAATTGCTACTTCTGCTCAGGTCTAGATGTATCTTCCTCCCTGCTGCCTCTGACCTGGAAACCCTTGACCTGGCCCTACTCCATTGCCTTTCCTTTAGCTAGTGTACCTGAAAGTCCCCCTACCCTGCCGTTTCCTCCATGGGAGAGAGGCCCAGGAAGATTAGGGCTGGTTCCTGCTTACTCTGGGATTCCAAGAGGCAACACTGCTTTCAAGATGAAGTGGAGGCTCCAGAGCATTGGTCAAATAGTGGGGAAAATTATCAAGTCATTTTAGGAGATACTTGGAGGCTGTTCTTCATGCAGAGGTGGTAGGTAAGCCATGCTAGTGACAGAAATCAAGCTTTGTAGGGAAGTCTTTATGAAACTATAATCTGTCCAGGTTTGAGTTTCAATGCTACGGAACACAACAAATGAATCTGTACCCTGTGGTGACTGAGGCCAGTACCTCTACTCTGTTAGCATATGGAGGACAACAGCAACACCTAATTAATGTATTGCTCGGCTTTACAGTATACTAAGACCTTTCAAACTCGCCAACCTAATTACTCGCATTAATATCGTGTTCTTCTGATTATTCATTATCCTCTATGCATGTAGACATTGTTCTTGTGCTGAGATCTCCTGGGTAAGAAATGTGATGCATGAAGTAGCTAGGCTTGACCGGACAACGCAAATGGTGTTAATAATTCAACTCGGCCTTTTCGGTTCTGTTTTGCACACAGGTGTACCTGCTCCCCATGCAAGCGAAAAGGCAGAGTTGTAGCCTTCTGAAGCCTCTGGAGCCTGGCAGGCTCACCATCCCCACTCTGACTCCTGCTTCTGTCCATCACCCTCTTCACCAGCAGAGAGGCTACGGGTGGAGCTGCTTCCAAAGGCAGGCATGGCGTTGCTTCAACTTTACCCAGGGTCACCTCATCTTCCCATATTGTCCACTTGCTGCCAGCTTGTGACTCTTTATCCACAATCCTCTGTTGCTGTTCAAGTTTCAAAAACATAACACTACTCATCACATTCTGCTCTGATACCCTTCACTGGTTCCAAGAACACCCGCAGCTTAGAGCAAAACACAATGGGTGTGGTGCATGGGGTGTGCTGGCCTTTCCTTGTTCTCCACGGTTGTCCCCCACTACAGTACAGACCCCTGACCCTACGCTTCACACTCCAGACACCTCAAGCCAGTCGCCGCGTGTGAGCATGTCGAGCTGCTTCCTGCTTTTACGCGTTTTCTCTTTTCTCTATTTGAAATGCACTTTCCTGCTCAATCAACACAGGAAACTGCTATTGTTCCACCAAAATCCTCCCTGTTCGGGGACAGCAGCCACCCCATTTGACCCACTACTGTGCTCAGCTTGCTCCATCTTTACTGTGGGGCATCCCTTGTTACACCCCTTACTCCTAAGATGCAAGATAGATACTGGGTGACAGCTACCCCACGCCTAGAACATTGCAGATGTGCTTATTAAGTGAATTAATGAAGGAATTTGTCAGTTATTGAAAGAAGTGTAGTATCCGATCTATAGCAGCAGTCCTGGCCACAGCACAAAGCTGCCAGTGCTAGAGCTTTGCTTGATGTTTTCATTTGGTTTTTATTAAGGCCAGAGGCGCAGTGTGGAAAAAAATCAAAGTGGCCACTAATCTCCCTGAAGAAAAAAAAAAAATCCTAATTTTTCCTGCCAGTTGTTTTACTGAGGCTCCAGACCGCTTGCCAGCGTAACCCATAAAAACTGGTAAAGACTCTAGAACTGAATCCTGCTCCAACTTGCCCTAAAGCACTGAACTTACCAGAGGATAAATTGAGAAGTCCATCACACACAATGACAAGGAAAATTATCTAAATAAGATGAGATTTGACCTAGACAAAAAACATATTTTTCTCAGAATTCACGATGAATGGAAAAAAAAAAAGTAAACCCACTACAAAATACTATTAACTGGCTTTGCCGATGTGTTTGGTTTTTCCCAGGCATGGTACCAGAAGCCATTAATTAATATACATCTAGGAATCCGTGGCTATACCATTTTGAAAACTTCCGGCAGTTTCCCAAAACCATAGCAATCAGCATCCCAAAACTAAAGTGTTTTCCCAGATTCCCACCCCCTCCTGCAGCAGGTCCCTAATCACGGCCTGCCCGAAGAGCTGTTTAGGAACCACCCAATAGTCCTCTCACTCACCACTCACTTTTCTGGGTCCATCTCCAGCAAGGACCAATCTCAGGCCCAAAGGAACACTCAGTCTTCATCCTCTCCAATCTGCTTCCTTTCTGCCCTTTACCCAGCTGGCAGGCAGACTGCAGGTCCTGATTCTTACAGCCTCACCCCCTTTCAGGTTTTCCCCCTAAATAAAAGCCTTCATTGCCTTCGGTAGTTCATCCCTGGGTCTATCTGTCCTTCCTCGTGAACTTTTAAAGGGAGGGGACATAAGTTCTTAGCTAACATGCTTCAACACCACCTCACAGAAGCCACACTAGATGGGAAGGAAAGTCATGAGCCCTCTCCTCGGGTGACAGACAGTTCCTTATCCCATCATGGCCTGTACACAGGGAACAGGAAAGCTCACACTGGAGACTCGCCAGTGGTTCACACTCTCTGGACCTGGCGTTCTGCGGTAACACACTCTTTTCCACATGACAAGAACTTAAAACATCTAAGGAGCTGCCAGGTGAGATGAGATGCTTAGACGAAAATAGCACATTCCAGCTGCTCCGCTGCCTGAGGAGGTGTTGGCCAACTCTTCCCTGTGACAGTGCATTCCACACAGCTTTATATAAGGAGGAAGCAAGTACCCAAAGGTTTGTTGATCTGTGAGACTGTTTCAACCCTTACAAGTTACATATGCTAACGATCAGCAAGCTTTGTTCCACAGACACGCATAGATATTTAGGTAGGAATCTATCTATGAGTTTGTTATCACTCAATATTTGGGTCTCATGTTGTAAAGGGGAGAGTTGTCAGGGCTAGGATACCAAGTATCTCTATCATTCAAACTAGATTTCCATTTCAGTACAAAATGATCTGCTGTGGATATCGCTCGTATAAATAAAGTGCTGACTGGCCAGTAGCCAGACAGGAAGTATAGGCAGGAGAAGGAGAGAGGAGAATCCTGGGAACAGGAAGGCTGAGTCAGGAGATGCTGCCAGCCACCGCCACGATGAGAAGCAGATGTGAAGATACCAGTAAGCCATGAGCCACGTGGCAACTTATAGATTAATAGAAATGGGTTGATTTAAGATATAAGAACAAGAAGCCTGCCACAGTCGTACAGTTTGTAAGCAATGTAAGTCTCTGTGTGTTTACTTGGTTGGGTCTGAGCAGCTGCAAGACTGGCAGGTGAGAGAGATTTGTCCTGACTGTGGGCCAGGCAGGACCAGGAGAACTCTAGCTACAATGATCCTATGGAATTGAATGTATGTGTGTTTCATTTTTTGTTTCTATTGTTGTATTTTTTATTGCTAAAAAGAACTTCTAAATATAGCCAATTGGTTAAAGTCAAAAATTAAAAACAAATTATAATGAAACATTATTCATTAAGCACAATCAGAAACAACGGTCCATCTGCTGGGCTGTGATCCAGCCAGAGGGATCCCTCCCATGACATGGGCTCTGTAGTGACCCATCACACATCACCAAAAACTGTAAGTGACCATGTGCACCCTGAAAGGCCATGCCACCAAGTCTCAGAAGGAATTCTCTGAAGGCAAGGGTCCTGCCTTGTGTGCACAAAAGCACAAACAAGGATTTCACAGTACACTTTGTACAAGCAGAAATGTCTGTCAGCTTTACTTAGAAGAAAATATCAGTTTTTAAACCTGCAAATTGCATTATTAATGAAGCAAAGAGCTAAAATATACTTTCCTTTGTATCTTTATTTTTCCAAAGTAAATTTGAATTTTTTTCAATTATAATCAGCTGCTAATGAATATGATGTGCAGAATTTACCACAGGTAGGGAACTCCATGGTAACAGATTTAAAGTTGGAAAAATTACACTCTTTCCCTATCAAAATATGACAGAATATTCTATAACCCCACCACACTACCTCAGGGATGAGTTCTCCTCATTCCTCACTGTGTTCCTCATACTATAAAATATAAAAATCAGTATTTAATATGCAGAAAATTATTACTGTTAAGATGTTTGTTACAGAAACAAAGTATGAAGTATATTTACTATTTTCCCCTGAAACTTGTGTCATAGATAAGAAAAAACACTGAAATTAGGGTTTCCTATGTTTTTCATTTTTATTTTATATGTATACGTGTTTGTATATGTGCATGTGTGTGTACCACAAGCATTTAGTGCCTGAAAATGACAGAAGAGAGTGTCAGATCCACTGGAACTTGAGTTACAAGTGGTTGTAAGCAGCCAGAACTGAACCCAGGTCCTCTGCAAGAGCAGCCAGTGTTCTTAACTGCTGAGCCATCTCTCCAGCCCCCTGATGCAAACCAGAATTCCAACATGTCCACTAAGCCTCATTACAAATCAAGGAAAAAAAAACAAAAAACAATAAACCTTCATCTATAAGCCAATAAGGAGCCTCCAACCTGAGTGCTGTTTAAGCAGGCAATGTGTAGCTGCTAACAGGAATTCTCAAATGTGCTGCCCAAGGGCTCTTGCTGCTCTCCATTCACTTGCAGGCAACGTACGCTGAGGAGAAGCAATTGATTTGAGCCGTCGTCGTCGTCCGTGTTTCTCCAAGTTCATGCAGAAGTAAAACAAAGGCGCAAAATCAATATTCTATCATCATGAAACTTGTGGTAAGAGATGCTAACTGCAATTAGAATTCAATCAGGATGAACTTCTCATGGGAAATTTAACACAGGGCCTTTCAATGGCCGCACTCCTAAGATATCGAGACCGTTTGCTTCTCTTCGCTTTATTTCCCCCACTCTGCTTGTCATTATTATCTTTTCTTTCTAGCTAAGTTAAAGGCAGAGATGATTGCCCTGAAGAAAAAGAGACTATGGGAACTTCGTAAGATGGAGAAAGCAAACGCTACAAATCCAAGTTTTAAGAAAAGTGACCTGAATATAACTAGTTTATCATGCCTATAACTTGTCAGTCAAAAATAAGTTCTTCCTGTATGAATATAGAACATATCTAGGGGAAATATAATAAAAAAAAAGAGGCTGATTCTAGCTGAACAGGAGCTCAGCAACTACTGTCAGCAAACGAGAGACACTATGATAAAACAAAGAGGGGGGAGAGAGAGAGGAAGGAAGGAGGATTAAGTAGAGAGTCTGTTCTTAACCAGTTTAAAATGAAAAACAAATGCCACCAATTTCAATAGGTTGTATGTATGGTAAGAAAAGCCACTTGAAAATGTGATAATAACTGAGAAAATATTCCAAATTGTATTAATCAGCCAGTAAGAATATAAAGTATGAAGTTCATTAATGATCCTTATTTTAAAAACTGAGCCCAGAAGAGAGGCCTGCCACCAAGAGACCAAGGGACCAAGAGCTGCTGGGGTGGACCTCTGTAAAGACATCATCTGTGAGCCCACAGAACAACAGGACAGATTCCATCTGCCATGCTTAATATTGACTGTCACATTGATGAGAATCTGCAATTGCCTAGGAGACAAACGTCCAGAGACAACTGTGAGGATTACTTAAACTAGGTTAACCTCTGGGCACATCAGTGAGGGGTCATCTTGATTAGGTTGAGGTTGGAAAAAAACCAACCTAAAAGGCTGAGGTGGGAAGAGCCCCTTCAAGGAGGGAGCACCACTCCCTGGCTTGGGTCCTAGACTGCACACAAAGGAGGAAACTTTCATTCTTCCTCTTCCTGACTGTAGATGCAACACAGCCAACCATCTCAAACTCCTCTGAGACTTCTCCACCGTAATTAGACTATGCCCAGGAACTAGGAGGCAAAAATAGATCCTCCCCATTTAAACTGATTTTACCGAGAAATTTTATCCCAGCAACAAGACAAGTAACTAAGATTCTACCTATAACCACTTGTAGAGCAATCATTTAATGCCCTATTGACAGGTGGCCATGGAGCACAAATCCCACCCTGAGCTTACACATCTGCAGGCATCCGTTGGTGGGAACAGGATGCTGGGAAGAAGGGGAAGGCAGGACACACACATAAAAATGAAGCAACTGGGTAGTAGAAGTCTCTGTTTTCCATCTGTAAACGCATGCCAGGACCCTCCTCTTGAGACAGACACCATTTCAAGGTTCCAAAATATGGTAGCTCAGAAATGGCCTTGTCATAAGACGTTTCACTTCTGAGATGTTCGTGAATTGCCTAGGCTAGAGTCCCACCTGATACCACTAAGAATTTTGTAGGCTATTTGATTAGGGTATCTAAGTAAGTAAATAAACTTCTTAGTGAATTGTGCAGTTTTCTAAATTTCCTAGTAAAATATAAAATATGCTAGATAATAGCACCATATCTTCACCAGTGTAAGGGTGCCACTGATCCTGTCTGGGCCCTTTATGGTTTTTATTATTCTTTTGGAATGCTATGGTTTTGATATGAACTGTTTTCCTCAGGTTTACGTGGTTCCACATTTACTTCCCAGCTGGTGTCTGTGTTTGAGAAAGTTGTCAAACTTTTAGGATGCAGGGACTGTCTGGAAAAGGTGGGTTACTGGGTCTTAAGGTTTTATATGCTGGCCTGACTCGCTGACCTCAACCCCTGATTCTGGGTCCACAGAGATGAAAGCATGCAGCCACACATTCCTGACATTTACACCACAACCCATTCCTGTGGCCAGGCCTTCCCAGCTTTCCAACCATGAGCCAAAATCACTCTTCCTCCTTAAAGTTACTTCTGATCAGGCATTTGGTCACTGCAATGAGAAACTCTCTCAAACATAAAAAAAAAAAAAAAAAAAAAATCTTGTTTATCTATTAAAAGTGTATTGCAATAGGAAAAGTACATTGTAACTATCATCCATATTACCTGTGACATAATTGCAAATTAAAACTGTGCACTATAACCCAGGAAACTGTTAGTATGCTTACCAAGTACTTTTGAAGTCTATAGAGTAAAAATAATTTTACATAGCACACAAAGAAAAATTTTTGTGGAGTCTATATAATTATAATTATTCATACAAACTACTTCACACAGCTTCCTACTAAAACAATGTGATTGAAAGTCTGCCATTGTGGTGGAGAAGGAAAAATATGTTTATGAGATCAGTCGTTTAGTTAAAGTCATAATATATGTAAATTCCAGGCCCAGAAATGAAAATACAGCTATGATTTAGTGAAGTCAGAGCTTTGGATTGTGTCAGACTGATTCTCCTTAAAATTTCAATTCCTTTTCCTCAAACAGTGAAATGAGAAAGTTCCCAACATCACAACCTCTCATCACACCACCAATCTAGGGCCAGCAGGGCCAGCCCAGGGACTCAGAATCCCCTTCCTCTTCAAGGTGCTCTTCTCTGTATCGTGCTCTTTGGCCCTGCAAAGTGTAGCAGGAGTGGAACATAGACTAGACAGTTACCAGCTCGTAACACATCATGGTGTTCATCTCAGCCTCAGCCAGCCAGCATCAGCAGCAGTCTCAATTAGCAGCAGCAGGCCCTGGGAACAGGAGGTCTCAGCTCGTTCTAACTTGCTGAATAAAAAGTTCTCAAGATGGAGTGGGGTTAACATGCTCTCCACACAGTTGTGAGGCACAAAAACTGGAAACCATCTATACACAAAAGATATCAACTCCTTGGGTGCTGAGGATACATCCCAAGGAAGGAGCATGGGCCAGAGGAGCACTTCGAATTTGGTTGAAAAACGGTAACAACAGTTACGGACAACTGTGGAGATTCTACGAAAAGCTGGAGAGTAGAGCTTCCATCCAGCAATCCCACTTCTGGGTGCACAGTCAAACGATAGGAAGACCACATGCCAAGGGCATATCTGTGCACCCAGTCCACACTCTTGTCCTACTAGCCAAATTACAGAATCAACTGTCTATTGGTAGATGAACAAAAAAAAGAAACATGGTATACATGCACAATAGATACTTTATAGCTTTTAAAATGAATGATGTCACAGAGAGGGAGAATTATAATCAGAATAGATTGTATGAAAAAAATCTATTTTCAATTAAAAAAAAAGAAAGAAAGAAGAAAGGTATCCTAGGGACAAAGCTGGAGGGCATTCTGCTAAATGACACAAGCCAGGCACCTAAAGACAAGTGTCTCATGTCCTCACACAGGCTCTTAAACAACTGAATGCATGGAAACTACACATAGAATAGCGCTCCCAGGCTGGGGGATGAGGGAACATGTTAGTAGACAGGAGGAATCAGTTTTTAAGTTTACCACGCAGCTATTGTGACTCTTCAGCAGCACAGTACCTCCCTAGCATGTGTAAGGCTCTGGGTTCTATCATTAGCAATGAGAAAGGGGTGGGAGGCAAAGAAAAAAGAAAATTATCAAATGTTTTCACTATAAAAACCTACTTGAAGCAATACATAATTAGCTTGATTTACTCTACTTTGTATACCATATAACATCCCTGTATCCCATCAGTATACAAGATTATAGTTTGTTAATATTTAACATTTTAATATGGCACGGTTTCAAAATTAGTGTCACTCTTTAAGTGGACTCCTGTCTTCATGGAAAAGGATAAAGTGTGACACCACTGTCACCCAAAGCCCAGCTCAGCTGGTCCGCTGCTCCTTTATGACACCTATTGCCATAGATTTTTTTTCTTTTCATTCAAGTATCTCTTTTCAAATTCATGAACTATTGGCCTTTCACCCCGTTTTCTAGTCATGCAAGCTAGCACTGAGAGCACACTTGTTTTCTTATTTCAGTTGTCTGTTGCAGAATATTTCTTACACTGTGTGAAGATGTGTCACTGTGGTTGGTTCAGTAAAGGGCTGAATGGTCAATAGCTAGACAGGAAGAGGTTAGGGGGGACTTTGGGGGACAGAGAGGACTCTGGGAAGAAGGAAGGCAGAGACACCAGCCAGACATACAGCCAGGCAGTACGGAAATGAGGTAATGCCACATGGTAGAACATAGACTAATGTAAATGGGTTAATTTAAGTTATAAGAGCTAGTGGGACCAGTCTAGGCTAAATGGCCAAGCTTCATAACTGAGAAGAAGTCTCCATGTCGTTATTTGTGAGCCGGTGGCCGACATCAAAGCTCATTGCAGTTGTCTTTCTGGAGAAGACCAACACTGTCTGACACAGCATGTGTTCACGCTCACCCCATCATCCCTAAGCCAACATCCTCCAGACCCATGACACCTCGAACACACAGGACAGATTCACTCCCTCTTAAACACTTTGGATTCACTACTCCTTCGTGAGGGATAAATATTCCAGAACTTAGAACTGGCCAGGCCGCTTGCTTTGGGTTATTGAGACCTCATTGTTGATGTCCCTTCCTCAGAGAAAAACTCCCTGACCACTCAACCAACTAGAGCCTTTTCTCTGCGTTTCAGAATTGTTCTTTTCACTTATTTACTGTTCTCTTCCATGTGTTTTTTTTTCTTCCTAATCACTTTAGCCTCTTTGGACAAACACATAAACTTGAGGAATCCAGGGACTTTGTCAGCCTGGAAAACTGCAGTATATTCCAAGCAGCACTTCATCCTAAAGACCAATACATCCCAAACACCTGCCCAACCAATGAATTATCTCAATAATTACACCAGCAGAGGCTCTTTTCACTGAGAGTAACAAATCAGCTCAACCTAAATCAGTGTTTTTTAAAAGATACAAGACTATCTCAAAGAAAATCCAGTAATTTCGGTCTTTGGAAACATTGGAATGCAGGACTGGACTCTTATCTCTTTGCTACCAATGGTTCCAAAATATACAACACTTCTCAGGTCCATGAAGCCAATATCCTGTCTTCTTCAGATCACTGCAGAATGAATTAATTCATAATGATCCCAGCTCCGTATTTTCCAGAGCAGCCAAGCCTTGACCCAACCATGTGGCATTCCAGAAATGGTAAAGTAGATACAAAGAGGGTTCCATGAGGGGATGTTGTAGTTTATTAGTGTGCAAACTCATCAATAACTATTCAGGTTTAGGATGAAAGAATGGAGGTCGAAAAGGAAAGATAAGAAAGGTGAGGAGTTGAAACATAGAAACACAGCCTTCAGTGTAGCTGAGCAGGATTGAGCCTGACCACTGGATACCCATTGACAAGGATGACAACATGGCTCTTGGGGAGAGAGATCAACTTCACTGCCATGCTCCCACAGTTCAAATCACAACAGAATCATCAAAGTATCTAAAGGTGCGTGCCCTGGGTCAGGAGTCTTCTCTCTGTGCTTCACCTGGTCCTCTGTGTAAATGATGACAACACCATGCCACTGTGATGGTTCCCCATAAAGAGAACTTTCTGCAGTGCCCAAATAGTAATCTATGCTAGCCTTCTACTAACCATGTTATCTTCACTGATTTTACGTCTGAGTGATTGGCAGGGTGTCTGGGGCAACCTAGCCATCAAAGAAAGCATCAACGCGACGAAGTGCCACAAACAGAACGGTTGCCGGAACAGACTAATGAGCCATCTGCGAATGTACCCTGTCACCGGAAATGCTAGACACACTTCAGTTTCTTTCAGATACATTTCCACACATTAGTGGAAAACGCTGTCATCCTGACATACAAGTGGCACTCGTCGGGATCTGTGTGTGGGTTTGTGTATAAGATAGATAAAAAGCTTTTCTTACAAATGGACATGTGGTGAGATCAGATGCCACTGTCTCACTGTTCATTCTCCTCCACCCACACGTGAATGCTCTAAGGCATCTCCTGAAGGACCCATCCCTCACCAGCACTCAATGACAGCCTTGGGCACCCACTGTACAAACAGCTGAAGTCTGAAGAAGCTACTTCAGACAGAAATATTCGGAGACATACTTTAAATGAGCCCTGTTTCTTCAGTTGCCATGGCTAGAGATGATTGATGACAGCTGAGAGAATCAGAAGGAGAGGCCTGTGGACCCACAGAAAGTAGCAAGGTCACCTTGAAACTGCTCAGGGAGCTGTCCCTGCAAAGACACAGCAGGAGCATCGAGGGGACGCCCCAGATAGCTCTCTGTCCTTGCTGTTCCTTCTGAGAAGACCCCACCTTCCACGGAGTCACAATCTGGTTTGAAGCCACATTGTTAGTACCACAAAACATTCCCTTGCTCACACACATCACCAAAACTAGTGCATATATATACCATGCATCCATTGCACAGGAGAACCCAGACACCTACATGAGTAATCACTAGCAACCTATGACTTTCAATTCTGTCACTCTGCACCAGCTACAGACAGAACTAAACGCATTAGCTGGGACAGCAGACATCAAAGACCCGATGGAAATCATAGTGAGGCCGGAAAGAATTATCAGATGCTCAGGGGTGACAAACACTGTCCAGGAACTTGAAGCTACCTGAAAAAAAAAAATGTACTGCTGTTCAGAATCTTCTACCATGAAATCTTCCCAAGACCATCAAAAAGAAATAGATTTCAGGATTTCATTATCTTTTGCCTGATTTATTAATCTCTACATTTCTTGTAACTTTCATTGAATGTCTGCCTACCCACTGGTCTCCCGATGCCAAGCCTTCCCTCTGCTTCTCATAACCAAAATACAGACGCAATCCAGTACATGGTGAGTGTGCACCACAAGTCCCTCTGTGTTCACTTGAAGTTTCTGTTTGAAATGGTGGTTTGAGCTCCTTCCTTCTCAGCCACTCGGAGCCTTTCTTCCTC
Source organism: Peromyscus californicus insignis (assembly GCF_007827085.1). Lineage (NCBI taxonomy): Eukaryota > Metazoa > Chordata > Mammalia > Rodentia > Cricetidae > Peromyscus > Peromyscus californicus. The sequence goes on from NW_026294534.1 coordinate 3,322,732, forward strand.
TAGGTCTTGAAATTCTTCAAAACAATTTCAAACAGTAAATATTTTTATGGTCAAACAGAGACGATATGTGTTTTTTTAAAGTTCTAGAAGCCTTAATTGCTGTTACAAATTGAAACATACCCACATTAATAAATCACATGTGTGGAGGGAACAGAATCTGGTTAAGCTGTTGCTAGCTGAAGGGATGGTGCTTTCCATTCAAGCTGTAATAACTTAACGAAATTGTAAGTGGTTCGAAATAAGGAGCACTAAATCATGAGCTTGCCAATATATTATTTTTCATAATCAATAATTTCCCATCACAAGAAATGTTCTAGCCTTTACTGGGGGCGGGGGGAAGGCACTATGTTTACTCTAACAGGTAAGAGCTCAGTAGGATTACTGACCTTGACTTTCTTCAGACCTTTCCCTTTTCTGGCTGTTCTAGTTAATTTCTCTGTTGCTACAGTAAAACACTGACGAAACGCAATTTGAGGAGGAAATGGTTTCTTACAGGTTACAGCCCATCCTTGAGAGAAAGCCAAGGCAGGAACCTGGAATCAGGAACCGAAGCAGAAGCCATAAAGGAAAGGGGCTTGCTGACTTACTCAGCTCAGGACAGGACCACTTGCCCAGGGGGAGCACCACTCACAAAAGACTGGGTTCTCCCACATCAACAATGGGCTGAGTCCTCCCACACCAACTGTCAATCAAGACAAAGCCCTCCACAAATCTGCCCAGAAGCAAATTGAGGCAACCCCTCAACTGAGGTTCCCATTTCCCAGGCATACCAAGTTGACAACCAAGATTAGCCATCACACAATCACAACTGGCTATCAGATACAACGTGGTTTCTTTAAATATGTGGCCACAACAAGTTCCTCTCACTTTGTTGAAGCAATCGAGGCCCCAAAGGCTACACAGACCGAGAAACAACTACATCTGCTGACCCGGGCCCCGAAACAGGCTGCCCTGTTGGTATCCCTGTTCTGAGCTCCCACTGGCCATCGGGTTGCCCTGTTCTCAGTCACTGGTACATTACTGGACTTTCCTTAATCTTACCCACTCCTCTGAGACATGGCTCTCTCTTCAGCCTCACAAAGCATCAACTCCCACTGACTCACTGTATATCCTAGGAACTCTGCAAAGGAGAATCTTTGTTGAGGGAGTTAATCTAAAACGTGCCTTTCAAGTTCCCTCGAGAAAAGGTTTCTATCTGCCTATGAATACAGACGACTCAAGATTAAATTGTCTAGTCACTGATGATCTGAACGGACTCTATGCAGGCTCCACTCCACAGAAGTCACAGAGACCCAACCAGGAACCTGCCAGGCATCAAGCCACATTCCTGGTGGTCCAAGATATTAACTCTCTGTCATCCCTGTTCTCTTCCTATAAATAAAAATAGGAAATAAGATTAATATTCAACCATGGTCAAATTTGCATTAGAGTCCTAGGAAAGATAATACTTATTTTACATCTTTTTCCACATCAGCTGCTCTACAATTACACCATTGTTGAAAACATGCAAGCAAGTAGTCACAAATAATAAGAAAATATTTACATTTTTTTTAAAGTTGGGGGTGTCAATAAAGTGTTCAAAATGACAACACACTATGACCCCTACACTCAATAAAAAACTGGAATTTTTTATTAACAGCTAAGATAGATCTGAGGCTGAGGCTCAGTCAGCAGATTGTTAGCCCTACAAGCATGGGCACCTGAGTCCAGTCCTTAGAAACCACATAAAAATGCTGGGCAAGGCGGGTGGTGTGTGCCTGTAATCCCAGCTCTGGGATGACATAGACAGAAGGATCCCGGGAGTTTGCTAGTCAGCCAGTCTAACCTAAATCAGCAAGCCCCAGGCCAGTAAAAGACTGTCTCAAAAAATACAGTAAGATGGTACCAAAGGGATACATATGGCCAACAGTTGATGTGTGCCCTTTACATACACATACACACACACACACACACACACACACACACACACACACACACACACACCTGCACACATGGGAACACACTCGCAGAGCTGTGTGACTAAAGAACCCTTTTTTTTTTCCTGTGACATTTCCTTTTCTTTGATAATCTCCAGAGGCGTCCAAGCAGCAGGACACAGGTTCTAAATGCTAACAACGTTGTCACAACGCATACCAAAGTATGACGAAGCTTTTCCACTGCGGGCTCCCTGACGTGCTTTGCTGCACATTCCGAGTCTCTCGGAAGACCAGAAATCCATTCCGTCTTCCTAACTGGATTCCTGAATATCTCCAGACCCAGAAGGAGGGAGCCTTTTTTGATTTCCACTCAGCCTTGTGCTCCAAGTTTTAAACAAACGTGTGAGGTTTATTCATGAATCTCTCGCGGAGAGCATAAGGCATAATAACCATTTTTAGGAAGTCAGCGGATAAAACTCCTGCACCATTTATTTGCACTGCTCTTATCCTGCTTAAATAGGATTGAGCGTGTCAACCCCTTCTGGTCTCCTAACCCAGAATGCTGAATAGCAATTCCTGCTTCTGTCAAACCAGTTTAGTGTAAAACTACTGGTGGGTTAAGAACTACACTCAGTCAGTCTAACTACTGTCGGTGACTAAAATTGTTCTATAAATACATAGCACTGTGGGCAGAGCTAACGTATTTTACTATTTACCAGTGTAACAGCTGGTGTGATGAAGTCTCAGGCTTTCTGTCTTGGACACAACCTCAGGGCGGGAGGGGTGGAGCTGGGTGGGTGTGCTCTCCCCACCCTCTGAGAACCAGCTTCCGCACAGCCACACATGGTAGTTAAGGCGTAGACTCTCCTTGTGCAACTAAATGCAGTCCACATTTGCTGTGATAAGCCACATATCATATTATTTTGAATGATCACAACTGTTGGCAAGCACAGGGTTTCATTTTCTGAACCGTTTATCCAGTTGGGGGCCACCGAAATGGAATTTTCTAGAAATTACTGTCTTAGAATGTATTCATAAAGAGACTACTATAGAAAAAAGCTATTATTGCTTTCCAGTCGATTTTGTTACTCTTTTTTACATGTAATAACATTAAAATAATTTATATCTTGAAAATTTTAATTTTCTAACTTCAATAGGAAATTTTATTCATGCAATTCCAAGTTTTTCCTAATTTAGCAAGCATTCGTGTTTTATCCAAAGCAGTTTTGGTTCAATAATCTAAAAGAAAAAAAAAAGCCTTCAGATCTTCATAACGCAAAGATGCTTTTATTTAAAGTGAGCGTTGCCAGGAGGGAACTGTACTTCATAGTGAGCCTTTGTCAGAGGAAAATTCTAATCACTTTGTGACCCATTTCACAAGAGTTCATAACAGTCAGACATACGTGACCTTCCAAAGTTAGTTTATTTTGGATTATAGCTTGATTCCCCCAAAGATTTGGTTATTTAACAAGGAATTACTACTGACTTAAATAGGTTCACAACAGACCCTAAGTGTGCTGCGTCTGCCACACCACACATACCAAAAGGCCAGAGAACCTATAAATGTGAAACTCATTTTAGCCTGATTCGTAACGGTTTCCAAAATGGCTCCGCTAATCCTCACGCAGCTACCCCCAACCTCAGCTCAGAATCAACAAGATCTTCAGCTTATTTAAGCTTGAAATTTGAGAAAATCATCTCACACTCTATTGGGACCCCAAATGCAGCTGTAAGTATCCCTCGGAGACCCACATGGGGTTGGTAGACAACTCAGCAAAGGAGTTTTATTAGCATTTAATTTATTTAATTTTGAAGGGATTAGATGAAATGTTAGCATAACCTACTGCAATCTACATTCTACAATCAACAACCGGTACCATTACTTCTTCCAAGAAAATGACCGTGTGTTTTGGGAATGACTCTGTATAATCAACGTGTTTTGCAGCATTGGGGGTGGGAGGCAGTGGGAGAAAGATGAATAAATTGAGGTCTTTTCAGCTTACTAGCTATTTAATAAGTCAAGACATCAGTGAATCACACAACCTGTTTAAAGACCAATCTATGCCTTTTTCTCTTTCCTATCTAAAAAGAAATTATTTTTCTCAATTTCTTACTCAAGTCTATGCTCATAAGGACTAGGTCCTAAATACAAATGCAATGTACAAAAACCTTCAAGTTATCATTGAGTATTTAACAGATTTTTTCCTAACTCAGAGCACAGTAGGAAAAGTATTAACCCTTTCAATAAGGCCCCTAGGGCTGAATTTTTAGGAAATAATTCTGTTAGAAACTTTGTAGATGGTATCTCATGCACACAAATAATTCTAATGGATGCGTTGTTTGACTGATCTCCACATGGTGAGCCTGCCCAGTATTTTACATCCCCCATGTATGATGGGCACAGTATTCCCATGGATTATTTTCCAATCAGAGAATTAATTGTGAGTCGTGAAAAAGCACCACCCCACAGAAAGAAAATTACCTGCTGGTTCCATACAAATCAGAGCGGGCCTCTGAAGCACAGGAGGCTGGCGTCTCTGCACAGCGTCCATTTCAGCTGGCTTCTGACAGCGTCGAGCCTGTTGCCAACATCAGCTGCATGCCAAGCCTATCAGTGGTCGGGCTGGCAGCCCTGGAATAAAGCAAAGACCAGATTACTGGCCTTGGAAATATCTAGAGGGAGGGGCCCCTGCTTAGAAGGCATTTAAATGATCTTTCTGCCTTTCCTAACGAGATTACCCTTAAGAGCCCACTCCCTGAGAAACCAGCTCCTTCCTCCTTGCCCACTGTGTGCCTTACTTAGGAAGGTCTGGGTAGAACCATTCCTCATGTCCCCACAATACCACTTGCCACTCATTGTCGGACATCTGAGAATCACACTGAGAGACTGAGATGTGGCACACCCCTCATCCAAAAGCTTAACCACCTTACTACACTCAGGGGCCCAGTGCTTGGCCACTAAATGACACAGTATTGTGCTCTCATGGGTGTGTGCATCTGCAGAGCAAGCCTATGAAAGTAAGAGTCTACACTACGTTGGAAGAAGGATGTGTCAAGAAAAAGTCAAGAGATTTGCTGGTGGGTTTTCATCCTATGTAGAACCCACAATCACCTTCCCACATCTAGAGACAGCTCTCTTAAAAGCTGTGAGACCACAATGCCTCGATGGAAAAGATGCGAAACAATTGGGCCTTTGTTCTAGATACAGCCACCACCACTCACCACGTCCAATTGCATGTGTCACCTAGAAGGGCTACTGGTACACACCCTGTCATGGCAGACAGCTCCTTCCTGTGTGCCATCCTTATACTACTAACGATGGTGTCTTAGTTAGGGTTACTATTGCTATGATGAAACACCATGACCAGGGATGAAACCACCCACAGTGGGCTGGGCCCTCCCCCATCAATCACTAATTAAGACAATGCCTTACAGCTGGATCTTACGGAGCCATTTTCTCAACTGAGTTTCCCTCCCCAGTGACTCCAGCTTTTGTCCAGTTGACATTGAACTAACCAGTACAACTGATCTCTCGTCAACTTGACAGATAAACATAATCACTAGTAAGACACAACCTTCCCTATTTTATTCATCTCCAAGATCTCACGCTAATATGAACATAACAATGTAAAATATTTCAAATTTTAAAAGTCCCACAATTTTTGTAACTTTAGTCTCTTTAAAATCCAAAGTCTTTTAAAATTCAAAGTCTCTGAACTGCAGGCTCCTGTAAAATCAAAAATATATACTTTCTTATCTCGAGGAAAGAACCAAGGAACAGTTACAATCTGAACAAAGCAAAACCAAGTTCTAACCATGTAAATAACTCAATTCTCAATTATCTGGGATTCACTCACAGTCTTTTGGGCTCCTCCAAGGGCCTTGGGTCATTTCTCTGTCTTTGCCCTCTGACTCTGAACACACAGATTGTCTCCTAGGCTCTGTCTGGCTCCACCCCACACCAGGGGTATCCTTGGTGATCATCCCATGGTACTGGGCATTTCTAAACTATTAGAGTCTTCTACTCCAACTTGTCTGCACTTTCACCAATAGCCTTTCCAGGGCTGTATGTGTCAGTGTTCTAGCCCTGACACGCAGTGCCAAGCCTCACCAGCTCTCCATGACCCCTTCATGCCTTCAAAACCAATACCACCTGAGTGACTCTCGCACTATTAAATTCAGCTGCCAGCGGGTGGTACAACCTTGGATGCATCTAGAACATAGCTTCTCTGTGCTCTCAGAAAACACTTCCCAGAAGATTTCACCTCAATGATGCTGGTCTCTTCTTAATCCCTGCTAATTTCTTAGCCCCAGCTGACCAGCATCACTTGTCCAGGCAAAGCAAGGGATTTTCTTTATTAGTTCTGGTCTTTTTGTTAATCACAGCTGATATTTCCTCAGCTTCAGATGACCAGACACCACAGATTCTTCACATGGCCCAGTAAAGTGTTTGCTTCACTCTGAAACTTCACAAGTCTAGTTTCTGTTGTCTGTACTTCTCCCAACATTCTAATCTCCCAAAATCCTATATAATGGTTCACTGAGCTCTCAATACTCAATGGCTTTTCTAGCTAAAAGTTCCAAAGTCCTTCCACACTCCTTCCAAAAACAACATGGTCGGGTCAGTCACAGTACTACCCCATTACCCTGGTACCAACTTGTCTTAATTAGGGTTACTATCGCTATGTTGAAACACCATGACCAAAGCAAGTTGGAGAGAAAAATGTTTATTTGACTTACACTTCCACATTGTAGACCATGACTGAAGAAAGTCAGGACAGGAACTCAAGCAGGGCTGGAACCTAGAGACAGGAACTGATGCAGAGGACAGGGAGACGCGCTGCTCACTGGCATGTTCCCCCATGGCCTGCTCAGCCTGTTTTCTTATAGAACCCAGGACCATCTGCCCAGGGATGGCCCCACCCACAAAGGACTGGGCCCTCCCCCATCAATCACTAATTAAGAAAATGTCTTACAGCTGGATCTTATGGAGCCATTTTCTCAACTGAAGTTCCCTCCTTTCGGATGACTCAAGCCTGTAGATGTGTTGAGTTGAATCAAGCTAGCCAGGACAGGTGGTGGGAAGGGTGCCGCAAGCCTTTCCAAGTGCTGACAGTTGTATACATTAGTTTTAGGACTATAACATGGTCCTTGCTGCCTTTCTGTTGCTGTGATGAAATACTGAGCCAAAGCCATTGGAGAGGAAATGGCTTATTTCAGCTTACACTTCCAATACAGTCAGTCCATCGTTGAAGGAATTCAGAGCAGGAACTCAAGGCAGGAGCCTGGAGTCAGGGGCTGAAGCAGAGGCCATGCAGGAACACTTACTGGCTTGCTCCCTCTTACCTCCTCATCTGTTTTTCTTCTACAGACCATACCTACCTGTCCAGGGATGGCACTGCCCGCAGTGTCCTGAGCCCTCCCACATAAGTCAACAATTAATTAGTTACGTCACGGACTTGCCCACAGGCCAATCTGATTAAGGGCAGCTCCTCACCTGGGATTCCCTCTTCTTGTGTATCTCTAGATTTGTGTCAAATTAAACGAAAACTAACCTGACACAGTGCCTGGTCATTCCATTCAATGCGAGGCTTCCCAGGAAGAATTAGATGAGACTCTCCACCATCATGAGAACAGCCAAATCACCCCAAATTCCCTCCATTTAATACAAATCTGTTTCTCAACACATTCAACTCCATAGAGGATGAATTACATACAACATGACCACACACAACCAGAGCCAGCAGAAATGGAGAGCTTCAAGTCATTTTCCATGCAAGTAGACATTGCCTAGAAAACCTGCTACTTAGGAAGACAGAACAGAGATTCCCAAAGTGCAGACACACAGGTCCGCCCTGCTGCGAGATTACCTTTCTAAGTCTAATGTTAATCCCAAACTGCTCAGAAACATTATTTGTCTTTAATTATTATAATATTCCCATTCAATTAAAAATTAGGTGTTGTAATTCAGACTTTTAATTAAGTGAATTAACTTTTGACATTTTCTTGGAAAAAGATGTTCCCAGTGTGCATATCCCCCACACACACACCTTTACTGCAATTAAAAATTCCCCAGTACTTTTTAAAGACTTTGGTAAGAAATAGGCAATATACCACAACATGCCAACTTTTTTTTCCCAGACACTGATACAGCATCGGACAGACTCGGGTACCATACATTTTAGTACAGGGTGAAAATTTGTACTGAATGTGAATGATTTTCAAAATGAAGGCTGAAGGTGGCACAAGGGATGTACAACAACATCGTTTTCAGTCCTTCTACCTGGTTTCCGTAACTGCTGTTTGGTGTACCACGGCAGAACAGATCTTCCCATGCCTGCATGGGCTCTCACTTTGCTTTCCTGTCTCAACTGCAAATGCTCTGTGTCTACACTCCAGTTGCTTCTGCCATGTAAGGAAACTCTCAGTGCAGCTGAGGGAGCCCCGAGGACTCAGCAGAAACCACAAGTGCCAGCTCTAGTGCATGTAGGGTAATGCTCCCAGGGCACCATTGTTGATCATCCTTGGAAAAGCAAGCAGAGCTTGCGTGCCCCGATACAGACCCTGAACATCTTCTGCCTGCTTTGGTCACTTCTCAGTGTTCATTTTGATGTGGACAGTGGAGTCTCGTTCTTAAAGGGAGTCAAACACAGCCCTCATGTTTTATCTGTGGAAAATAATGAAGCTTTACCTTTTACGCAGTAAGTACCCTTTCTGACATCTCTCTAATTAAGACGTCAGAGCTCTAAAACATGTTCTATTTGTTGCCTAGGTACATACACTTCCAGAATTAAGAGCAAGTAGTGAAGTATGCTCTGCTTCCATCTGAGCCCCAGCTCCATGCAGACTGCCCCACCCCCACGCAGACCACCCCACCACTTCCATTCAGATAATATGATACAATTCAGGGGCACAGAGAACTGATCTTTCATTATTCATAAAATATTTGCTTCTTCAGAAAGAGAAAAAGAAATAAAGTAATTGATCGTGTATTTGTGTTTGTGCCCATTTGAAATCAGGTTCTTTGATATGCAATACTGATCCTATCATCACGGAAAAGAAGAAAAGCATTTTAGAGAACTCTCGAAAATAATGGTTCCACTTCATTTCATAAAGCCTGAAAACCGGAGACGTCTATCTAGTCATTCATCTTCGAAGTCACCTGCTCAGCCAAACATTCTTAGCTGTGTATTTGTGGTTTCCAGTGTTTGCTTTTGCAATAAAACAATTCTAACCTTATGGGGCTGTCAGCTACGCAGAGGGAGATCAGCTAACTAAAAGCTTTGGCTTAGGTTTTTAACAATGCCATCAGGAAAAAATGAAAAGGAAGATGGAGACAAGAATAACAGGCATTCAAACAACTTGAATGAAAGAATATGAGAAAAGAAAATTATACGACGGAGGCCATTGGATCAAGGCCTGAGATCTTATCAGCATTCACAAATGAAGTGGGTTGAAACTGGTCCGCTTGCAGTCAAAGAGAGGCCATGAAAATCAAATCCCACCACCCTGACTGTATCTGAGGGCTGATCTGCTAACTTGTGGGTTAGCAATGCCATCCGATCTTCACCCACCAGGAGCCTTTGTGTGGCTCTGAGATCCCAGGCCACTTGCAGAAACCCTGTTCTCGTTCTTATGGGCCTCATTGGCTGTTTATGCTAAATGGGAACCATTTCCTATGGTTAGTCATACAGTAAAGGAAATGAAGCATGTCATGGCCCCAAATCAATATTGAGGAATGCTTTCCCAAGTTTTGGAATGTATGATATTCCTCTTTCAAAAGCATTATCGTTTGCAGCCTCTATGTCAGACATTATTTGAGAGCATATGTAAGACTGTGATATGTACCCATCATCTTTTTTAGTTTTTGCAACACTTCTGGATGAGGGGGATGCTACAGTTTACATTGAGGGCATCCCTGAGTATCTTCATCCTGGATCAGCCCCACCAACATTGAAAAGCCTTTTAAAATAAAATCCCCAACTTCTCTGGCTCCTTTTTTCACAAGGCCTGGTTGATGAGCTTTTTTTGGATTCCAAAAACCACCCAAATCTTTCCACCAAGTCCTCTTTCCTAAGGTATGTCCAGTCAGTTGCCGATGATTGTTCCCTAAAGGCTTGCTGTAGTGATTCTTGTGAAGCATGCTCCTTACTCCAGAATAGAGAAGACATCCCCCAACTCTATGAGGAAGTTAAAATCTAAGAGAGACACATGCATATGAATCTAATCAAAGATTTCTACAGAGTATGGAATATATTATCAAAGTGTAAATGAAAGAACACTTCTGCTTAGGAAATTTCAGAGCAAGATCATAGGCAGCTGATGGATCACAGAAAGCAATTATTTTGCTTTCTGAAACACCTGAAGATTCCCTGTCACATGTGATGTTAGGACCACATAAACTGGAGAGAGGGAGGAGACTAACCTGCTTGCTGGTCTCCAGGAAGACATGTATACTAGATGCTTCCAGTGGCTCCCATCTTGGTAAACTAAGAATGTGCAGAGAGCAAAGAGTGAAGATCACACAAGCCAGGCAGGCCTGAGCATGAAAGGCTCCCTGCCTACGACTCAGGGTATTTGAACATCAACTGAAAATCTCAGAGTCTCAGGTTTCTCCTTTGTCAAAAGTACATCAAAACTGGCATGCATCTATTCGCTGAAAGATTCAGTAAGAAAATTGCATCTGCAGGACGGTTGTCTGACATTGACAGGTCTCCCTGGCTAAATCCAAGGTGCTGGTGGGACCACATTCCTTTCCGGGGGTCTGGGGGAAACTCCGGTTTCTTGCTTTTCCAGTTTGTAGCGGCTCCCTCCTTTCTGTTCAAGACTCAAGCCAACATGGCCATTCCCATGAAATTCATGCATTTTCACTATCTCTGTCTCTGTCTCTCTCTGTGATGTGTGTGAGTGTGTGTGTGTGTGTGTGTGTGTGTGTGTGTGTGTGTGTGTGTGTGCGTGTGTGTGTGTGTTTCTTGGATCCAAGTATCATTTACTGGGACCCTGAAGATTTAATCTGGATTTCCTGAGATAATCCAGGATAATGTCTACTTCCCCAGGCCAGATGATTAACAACCTCAATTCTGGAGCAGTCCAATTTTTAAACAAACTAGACTTTGTAACAAGTCCTCCATCTCAAAAACACCAAAATAATACCCACAATAATCATTATAACGTTCCCTTACCTTGGAATTTGACACGCTCACGTGTTCCAAGAGCATAAACGAGTGTCTTTGGGATGACAGTACCACTTGCCTGCCCCAGCAAGTAGAAGGTCTCGATGAGCTACATCCATACTGATTTACTCGAGATTTAGAGAACAGACTAATTACTCCTCACATTATGTGGGAGTACACACACACACACACACACACACACACACACACACACACACAGGATCTGGATGATGTATATTCTAAATAAATTCTGTATAACGTAAAGATAGCAACACCTAGCCTTCATAACATTTTTTTAAATTAATTAAATTTTGTTCACTTATTTTACATACTGACCACAATTTCCCCTCTGGTTCCCTCCCCTGCCTCCTTTCTACACACATCCCCTCCATCCATTTCTCTGTCTCCATTCAGAAGGGGGCAGGCCTCCCATGAGAGTCAACAAAGCATGGCACATCAAGTTGAGGCAGGACCAAGCTCCTCCCCTGCACCACGGCTGGGCGAGGCAATTCAGCATGGAGAATAGGTTCACAAAAGCCAGTCCAAGTGCCAGGGACAGGTCCTGATCCCACCCACCACTAGGAGTTCCACAAACACAAACAGACCAAGCTACACAACTGTCACACACATGCAGAGGGCCTAGGTCAGCCCTATGCAGGCTCCCTAGCTGTTGGTCCAGAGCACGTGAGCTCCCACGAGCTCAGGTCAGCTGTCTCCATGGGTTCCCCTGTCATGGCCTTGATCTCCTTGGCTTGTACAAACCCTCCTCTCCCTCTTCAACAGGACTCCCAGAGCTTGGCCCAGTACTTGGCTGTGGCTCTCTGCATCTGCTTCCATCAGTTACTGGATGAAGGATCTCTGATGACAATTAGGGTAGTCACCAATCTGATTACAGGGGAAGGCCAGTTCAGGTACCCTGTCTCTATTGCTAGGAGTCTTAGCTGGTGTCACCTTTGTGATTCCTGCGAGTTTCCTCAGCACCAGGCTTCTCCCTGACCCCAAAATGCACCCCCCACCAAGACATTTCTTTCATTTCTCTCCCCCTCAGTCTGGCCCCCAACCCACCCAACCTGATCCCTCATGTTCGATCCCCCTCACCCTCTCCCCGCCCCCAGTTTACCCAGGAGCTCTCTTCCAGTTCCCATTCCCGGAGAAATCCATGCGTTTGTTTTTCTGTTCTGGAAGTCAGCTCTTTCCGTGTGCACATATTAAATTAGTATCCTACAACCCTCCTTTTTACTTCATTCCTTAGCCTCACCTAACTTTCTCAAGCTAAGAAATCTGGCAGGGCCAGAGTTATCACATTTCACCATTCTCTAGGATGAACTTTGAAATCAATGAAGTGATTAATAAATACCAATAACTGAAACAAAAATTTCTTCTTTAAAATGAGCTTGACAGTTTGCCTGGGTAATGATAAGAAGCATTCAGGAAATTAATTACCAGGATATTTTCTTAATTAACTCACAAACGGCAGGCTGCAGCATAAGACATAGACAGTGCGTGTGATTTTCAGGATATTTTTGTTGAATGTGAGTGTGATACAAGACAGAGCTATCAGGAAGAGAGACACCACTAGAACACCTCTCTTTCATTTTTTTAAATTATATTTTTTGAAAAAAATCATAATATTACCATGTATAATTCATAACAGACCTTTACCAGGAAAATAAAGCTATTCCCCCAAATTATACCAGGGCCATGATTAATTTGCCCTTGAAAAGAAAATTACTTTTACACCTTAAATAAGAGATGAAATGCCAAGCTTAGATGTGAAAAACAGTTGAGTCCTTGGTTCCATGGCAACTCTGTGTGCGGTATGACTCTGTTGGTAGAGTGAAGAGGTCACTGACCCAGTGGTCTCAGTCTCTACATCCAGGTTTTCCTTAACCATCGGGTCACTGCTATGTCTTTTAGGAGACTTTGTAGATATTTCTATCCCTTTTCTCTCTCCACGATGACATGGTGGTGCTTTGTGTATATTGTTTTGGGGTTTTTTGTTGTTGTTGTTGTTGCTGCTGTTATTTTTTACATGCACGTAGAATCTTTGTACACAAAAGTGACAGATGTTCCACTGCCTCCTGGATAATCACACTGACTTATGTGTGTCTACACACTTTGATACTTCACCGCCTCACAACTATTTGTTGAGCACTTACCGTGACGGTTTTCCTTTTTAAACTTGGACAACCAAGAATCCCTCGGGAAGAACGTCTCCGTGAGGGGACTGCCTGGATGAGACTGGATTGTCCTAATTAAGTTAATGGCATGGGAAAACTCAGCTCACTGTGGACAGCAACATTCCTTAGGCAAGGGGTCCTGACCTGTATAAAAGTGGGAAACAGCCTATCAAAGCAAGCAAGTGTGTGTGCATGCGTTCACTCCTCTGTCCCTGTGTGTGGAAGAAGGTGTCACCAGCTGTCTCGGGCTCCTGCTGTGATGGCTTCCTCCACAGTGATGGACAGTAGCCTGGAGCTGTGAGCTAAAATAAACCCCCTTCTCCCCTAATTTGCTTTTTAAGGGGGGAGGGGAAATCACAGCAGCAGAGAGGAAACTAGGACATTTGCTGTAAGTCTGGCACACGAAAGAGAACGGAGCTCCAGTTTTTATTTTAGCAACACGCACTTAGAGCAAGTGAGCTAATAAATACATAAGCTACTCTAATATTGATTTGAAGAAGAAAATATCCGAAGTAAGAAACTGTTTCTGTGAGCAGACTTTTATAATTGTAATTATATTAACTGCCTGCAGCAATCTGACTTTGTGTACAGAGAGCTGCTACCATGGGGTTGCCTTTGCATTGCTGAATTCTTTCTCCAGCCTGCTGCCTGGAAACATAAAAACATGCACAAAAAGTAATTGACTTCCAGAACACTAAGAGAAATGAGTCTTGACGATGCAAAGCTGCCCGCACTCCTACGTTTTCAGTAAAGAGTGTCGCCAACAAAATCTGTAATCTCCAGCTCTTTCTGAGCATGCTTGTTCTCTTGCCTGTTTTAGTACACTTCTACACAGGCAACCGAAGAGTCACTTGCCGCTGTTTGAAGTGGAACTACTCACTCTCGGCAGCAGGCGGCTCTGGTATAAGAACAGAAAGACAGACACACTCCGTGACTGGGGGAAGTGAGGGTATCCAGTCTCTGAAATCAGAGAGATGCTTAAGTCATGACTTGCCAGAGACCTGGAGCCAACAGGATGGAGATGGATAGGTAGATAGAAGGGTGGATGGATGGATGGATGGGTGAATGGATGGATGGATGGATGGATGAGGAAGAGATAAAGAAAGGGAGGGAGAGAGGAAAGAAAGGAGGAAGGCAGAGGTGGGAATGAAGTCCTGAATAATCCAACCTGATACATCTGATCCAGGGGCTACGTTCAAACCTGAGGCATCACATGTGAAGTCTAGAGAATGAGATCGATGTGCCTGGCACTGTGAGCTTTGTCACTTATGAAGTGAAGAAGCTGGGCAAGGGCAAGTTTGGGAATGGTTCTGTGTGCCATGTTTAGGATTGGATTTTAGCCCAAAGGCCAAGGACGTCAGCAAGGGGCTAACTAGACCTGACATGACCAGAGCTGTGTTACAGATAATGACTCTCATCTTATTGTAACAATTAGATCTATGATAGGCACAGCAAGTCCCTTTAGGAGTTCATTGAAATAATCAGGAAGTCACTATGACAGGCTGTGTGTGTGTGTGTGTGTGTGTATGTCTGTGCATGTGTGCATGAGTGTGTGTGTGTGTGTGTATGTGTGTGTGTGTGTGTGTGTGTGTGTGTGTGTGTGTGTGTGTGTGTGTGTATAAGACAGAGAGAGAGTATTGTGTGAGAGAGAGTGTATGTGTATATGGGAGACAGACAGACACAGAGAGAGAAGATGTGTCTGTGGTTTCAAGGTCAGCAAATCGAGTTTTCTCTACAAGGTAAAATAGTCAATGTTTTCTACACTGTGCACCATATATTCCGCACCACCAACTCACAGTTCAGTGGTTACAGCAAAGAAACTGCCAAAGATGACACCTGGAGAACACTGGCGGACGCCGCGTCCCAGGGAAATCTTATTCACAAAAACAGGGAGTAGGCTAGGTTGATCTAGCAGAATGCAGAGGTGCTCAGGAGATAGAACCAAGGGAATGTGTGATCCATAAGATGTGAGAGATGAGGAGGTGAGAAATGTCAGCACTGACATGGTTAGGGATTGATCCAAGAGAAGGTGTTCAGTCAGCACCTGAACACACAAGCCTGGATTCACAGCCAAAGTGTGGACTGAAGGCAGAGTTGGAGCTGTCACTATGTAAAAAGCTCAGTGGACTAAGACGGGGTCCCAGGAAAAGGACAGGAGAGAAAGGAAGATACAGAGAAGCCAATGACTCTCGTCATCCAAGATACATTGTGAAAAAGGAACCGTTCCTGAGAAAAGTGTGTAGAAAGGAAAAGAGAAAAAGCAAAGCCTTGATATTGAGAAGATAGAAGACAGGGAGGGGGGGAGGAGGGAGGGAGGGAGGGTGCCAGCTCAATCGAGTTCTGTGTTAACAGAAGCAAGCTTGGACCTGGAGCAAGTCAATTCAGAAGCAAAGAGCTGTCCGGTGACTGTCATGGGTTGCTTTTCTGTGGCTGTGATAAAGCACTCTGACGAAAAAGCAACTTGGGGAAGAAAGAAAGCATTTTCTTACACTTCCAGGTATCAGTTCATCACTGAGGGAAGTCGGGGCAGGAAGTTAAAACCGGAAGGAATCTGGAGGCAGGAACTGAAGCAGAGGAGGTGAGGAAGTGCCACCTACTGGTTTGACCCCTGGGGTTTCTGTCCAGCCACTTTCCTTACACAGTCCAGGACTACCTGCATGACAGTGCCCACGGTGGGCTCCCCCACATCAATCCACAGTCAAGAAAAATATCTCGTTGATATTGCCATATGCCCAGCTCATCTAGGCAATCCCTCAGTTGAAACTGCCTTTTTCCAGGTGATTTTTGGTTGTATCTGGTTGATGATAAAAATGAACTAGTACAAGGACCAAGGCCCAGAGGTCCCCCTGTGGAGCTAAGAGGGAGGAAGGAAGCTCTAATGCCTCTGGCCATGGGGTCCCCACCGTCTGTCCAGCAGGCCACTGGTCCCAGCTAGTGTGTCACTCATCATGGCATCACATGAACCTTATTTGTAGTGCCAGTATGCAGAAAGCTGTGATGATTAATTTTCATCATCAACCTGACCGGATCACAAAACCCCTAGGGCATTAATTAATGTGATACACCTTTGGTTGTAACTTCAAAGATGTTTCCACAGACCACTAAATGAGATTGGGGGAGACCTGCCCTGAATATAAGGGGTGCCGTCCAAGACCCGGTGTCCACAATGGAGTGTAAAGGAGAAGGAAGAAAGCTTGCTAAGTATGAGCATTGGCCTTTCAGTGCTTCAGGACCGATTAACATGTGAGCAAGCGAACGCCCTTTGCTCCTGACGGGAGATAATCCCACCCCCATGCCTTTTTCACCATACAGGACTGTATCACTTAGACCCTACCATCAGGAGCTGATCCCATCTTGGCGCCTTCCGTCATGATGGACCGTGTCTCCTTGGACCTTGAGCCAAAATTCGTCTTTCCTCCCTCAAGTCGCTTTAGCCAGATATTTATCTCAAGGACAAGAGCAATAACTAATAAGGACGGTGTGAGGAATCATGGCCTGAGAAGCTCTTACTCTAAATACTTTTTAGAAGGTCCCACTGAAACTCTTTAACTGCCAGGTCACCAAGAGAAAAACCGGGAGGAAATTAATCTTCACAGAGATCTGTAGTTATTTCAGTATTGGACACTGCATACATTGTTATATGTGACTCATAATAGCCTTTGTATGGAAATCCAAAAGAAACAAAAATGATGAAACATATCTCTAATGGTTAAATGTTTATCAGTGCTAGTTTTCTTTGATTTTTATGATTTTATTTTTAAATTATTTAATCAAAGATTTAGTTTGAAAATAATATATCATATTATAATCCTTAGATTTTGATCTTCAGATTGCTGTGTATTTTAGGTAGACTGTGTGTCTTCTGTACATCTATGCTTTGTTAATATTAAATAGACACAAAACATAACTTTGCTGCTTTAATTAAAAATGTAGAATGAAAATCTGATGAGGGAATTTATTTTTAAATGTCTGTCATTAAGAGAGACCCATCAGCAATTTTTCAAAGCTTTTGCCAACTTTCATTGCTGGTTATTGAGAACCTGCTATAAACAATACCCTTTTCTTCACACCTTTCGGGAGGTTTGTGAAGGTGGAGGGATACACAAACCATCTAAGGCAGCAGCTGCCCAATCCCGTTCTCTTTCCCACCCTGACTTAGAGGAATGTGCCTTCTACGTCGGCTCCAGGAAGACAAGCAGATAACTGACGTTAATTAGCTGTTCACTGAGCAAAGAAGAAAAGGAAGGGCAAAGAAAGAGATTTTAACTCTGGTACGTAAGTTGTATTTCTCAGAAGTTCAAAGCAACTGTTGAGGTATTCAGACTTTGAAGCACTACTAAAAGCATTCTCCAGATTTCCTTCCCGGTCACTCTCGGGGGGAATGGTATACTTCCTGTTAGACTAACAGAAGTATCATTGTGATTATGATGAAAACCACAGGTTCAGAAGACATCTTCTCATTGGCTGGTACTTAGAATCAGACATGGTTGAATAACTAGGGACATGAACTCTCCAGAAAATAAAACGATGCTCAGGTCTTGCTTATCCCATTCCTTTAAAAAGTGGATAGTTCTCCAACTGTAGCTTAGCTCTTAACCTGCCATTGCTTTATCAAAACACTCTCTATCCTAGAACTCACTATGTAGACCAGGCTGGCCTGGAACTTACAGTAATCCTCCTGCCTCAGTCTCACAAGTGCTGGAATTACAGCCATGTACTACCATGCCTGGCTTTACTTTAAAATAAGGGAATTTTTCAATATTCTCTATAAGTTAGGAACTTTTTTTCATCAGTCTCAAAATAAGAGTTTACAACCACTTTAATAATAAAAAATTGGATGAGAAATGAAAACGAGGAGCCTGAATTTCATTATGTATAAATCAATTTCATTCTTTATTAGAATTCCTTTACAGAAGGTATTAGGTAATTACCCTGTTGTATTATAATACATGCACATAAAATATCTCGGCAGCCAAGGTTAATTGAAGCTCCCTCTTCGTCTCTGTAAATGTCTCTAAGCTTCTTTGTGTGGGGCAAATTAAAACAAAAGATCTTCTTTAATAAACGCTCAAAGAAAATTGATAACGCAGCAATAGTTCCCTCACAAATGATGTTCCCAGGTATGTTTAAAGTTTCATTTTACATATTCCTCATTTATTTTCTGGACTTGTTTTATATGAAGCATAATGCACATGGAGAGAGCAGATAAATTTATGAGCTACATTTTATTATCTTAATATAAAATTCCAAGAGTGAAATAAAATCACTGAGTCCATTTCTGATACTATGGGGTTTTTTTGGTCTCATGTTAGTTTTGTTTTGTTTTGTTTTTTCTTGTTGTTGTTGTTGTTTTACTTTACAGTTTTATTCTAAACAATCAGCAATATAAAATCGACTTTCTCTACTTCATTAACACCACAACTTCCTGACTTGTTACCTAATAATGGGAACTCTGGCTTATTTTTTTTTTTAGTTACTTCCCTGCATTTAGTTACCCATTTAGAAGTTGGCCAAGGGAAGATGGGAGAAAGAATTAGGAGGTGGTAGTGAATATGTTCCCAGTATGGCAGACATTTCAATAACAGTGTAATGAATCACCACATTTTGCACAAGGAATACATGCTAATAAAACAATTTTAGCTAAAAATTAAAATAAAAGTTACCAAAGTGAAGATGTACTGAGTAAAAAGAAGAAGAAGAAGAAAATCAAAGTATTGTTTGCATGTACATTGAATTTTACTCTCTATAGGAGAGTATATGATCTGCTAAGGAAAAATAAAATCTAGCATCTGCCTTGGAAGCAAAATGGGAAATTCTTTGGAATGATGTGTTATTGTTGTTATTTTGGTTTTGGTTTTTTAATTTGGGGCAGGGTCCCATTGATCCAAGGCTGGCCCCTGAAACACTGTGTAGCTGAAGATGACCTTGAACTCCTGATCCTCCCTCATGCTTGGATTTCAGGCATATGTTACCACACTGAGTTTTTGTTATTATTATTGTCTTTTGAAACACCACCTCTTCTTTGTTTATCATAAGGCCACTAGAGATGATTCCAGGAAGAGAGACAGATATAAAAAGACACCCACAAAGAAACAATTACAAATTTTTACATAGAACAAGTTCCCTTTAAAACTGAATACCAGACTTTTGAGAAAGCAGAAAACATCTTCCACATTTCATTTCAAATGCCAGCGATCTGACAGAAACAACCAGTGGAATTAATAATGTGTGAGGTGTGGGAGACAGGGTGACTTCCACGTAGATTGTCACATAAAGAAATAAATTAAGACGCTCTTAGAAGTGTGTGTAGAGCCACATTAATAATAAGCTGCCTTTGTCCCTCCTCTGCTCTAAAACCCAGTCTTACTTCACACTGTAATGAGGCAAAAGCTACCTGAATTTCACAAGAAAATCCAAAGGCTCGGGTTGCTTATCAGCAAGACAGCCAGCAATCTGACAGCGCGTGGATGTCCACAGAGACACAGCACCCATGATTTACAAACGTTGAATCTGAAGGACGTATATTTGCGAGCACCTTTGTTGCCAGGCTTTATTGATGGAGACATGACTTGCTCTCCAGTGCAGCTACAAGCCCTTTTTTTTTTCCCAAAAATAAATAAATAAATAAACGGAACCTGTAATCCGCCAGGACCAAGAAGTGGGCTCCTGATTGGAAGGCTCTGTCGGAGGAGTTTGAGTGATGGTTACACTCTCATCAATATCATCTACAATCCCCCTTCCATTGGCTGCCATAACTCACTGTCACAGCCACACACACACACACACACACACACACACACGCACACATCCTCCCGAAGAATGGATGCTTCTGCAGCCCCAGCCCGCTGTCCACAAGCTCCTCTGTTGATATATAGGCTGATACTCACAAATTATCTAGTCAGAGCCCTCCGTGGGAGCACCTGTACCCCGTAACTCACCACTGGATTTACAGCTTGTCAGGAAAGCGCATGGCCTCGACGTGCTGTGTCAATCATGGCCTGAAACCTTTTACTCAGAGCCATCAGGCTATTTCTCACATCACTTGAGGAAGTTTGACATCCCGTAAAATTCAAGAAGGAATTTGTGTGATAGAGGAAAGAGACCAAAAGAATTCAGCATTAAAAGAAGGTGGTGGCAAACGGTGAGTGTACATGAAGCCTCTCTCTTATTTGGAATGTTAAGGTTTAAGAGAATATTTTTGATGAAAGGTCCCTCTTCTCTTTTTTGTCTTATTTTAACTTGACTATTGAGAGAAGAGCTGTCAAGGACTATATTGGAGCATGAGTCAAAATTCTACAAGGTATGATGAGTGGCGATTGCAGGTAATGATGAAGCACAGAATTTTGTGCATGTGAGTGTTGCATGCACACTTTTGGGGGCGGGGGGAGATTCAGGCGTGTGCTTGAAGACAAACATTCCAAAAGAAACTTCAGAGGCACAAGAATCAGCGGCCTCACTGGGCGTTTTGCAGAAAGTGCTGCCACAGAGTATTCGAATAATTGTCACAGCAGTGGATTGTCAGCCGACAGACAGGATGGCCAAGGAAAAAACTGGGACAGGAAAAAAGCATAGCACATATCAGCATTATAATCCCACTGCACCAGTGGGTAATGGAGCCAGGAAGCAAGGAGTTGATCACTGTTCCCAAAAGACAGAAAATGGGAAAGACTAGTGACCTTAACCCTGCTGTACCTTGCAGGAGGGTGGCAGTCAGAGGAATGAACAATGGGCCACCGATGTATAGGATGTTCAGGTACAAGCCAGTATGTAAATAGGATGTCCACACACACTGTTCCACCGCTGGCCTGAGCATAAGGTGGCAGATGAGCCTCTGTTGGAGTATCCTCAGACAAGTTAGGCAATCCAGAGTTGCCAGGCATCAAGACTCAAAGGATAACAGTGTCCTCGGTGGGAAGGTATCTCTCAGCACCAGGCGCCTCTGTCACAATCAGCCTGCAAGGAAACCCTGCAAAAGAAGGCTGAAAGCTGAATGGCAAGGATTTGTAGCTATTGTCCCTTGGAGTCCAGGCAACCCAAAGCCCACCCAAGCCAGCTCTCCATCACAGCATCTTGCTGACACATTGGGCTGTGGGGCTGAGGATTAGTAGGCACTGCTGTTAGCACTGCTCAGAGGAAGGAAGCAGCCTGAACCCCACAGCCCTGGGTGGTTTAGAGAGGAAGTACTTTTAACACCCTCAAGCTTGGGTTGAGCCTTTTAAGAAACTGTCCACAGCCCACAAGAAAAGAAATTTTAATCCCCAAAGACTGAAAGGTGTAATTAAGGGATGTATCCAAGTGTCACCCTCGCTGACAAGATACGTACTGGACCCACGGCTGATGGAAGCTCTGGCGTGAGCCTCCACCCACACACTTGTCTTCTTCATTTATGGCTCACATCCTGGCAAGGGTCTCATTGCATATGGAATCAGGAACTCCACACCACTGAGTAGCACACATTGCTAGTTTACTCCATGGTTTTGTGTGAATCTGTTTATAAACACATTTAGTAGATAGGTTCACCACAAAGCAAGGGACTCCACACATGGTAGAGTCATGGCCAATGAACAATAAAGAATGAGCAAACTCTAGTAATTGTGATTAGAAAACTTTAATACAAGCTAAGACCCATACCCAAGGTACATCACCCTCATTTATTTGAAAAGAGAAGTTACTTCAGAAAGAAAATGTATCATCCTAATTAAACATGAGCATGTGTTGTGTGATGAGATAGACCTAAGAGGATGGTGGAAGTTATGCAGAAGTTTAAACCACACACTACAACCATAGGCTGGGTCCAGCCCCACTGTACTGCTTGTGAGCTGAGCTACCTTGGACATGGGACTCAATCTCTCTGCCTTAGATTCCTCCTCTACAAAGTACCTAAGAGCCATGCAATGACTACTTAACAACCCCACTCCCTGCTTCTGGTCACTGTTCAGATCTGTCTTCCATGGAGCAGCCAGTGAGCCTCGTGAAACTTAGCAGACCTTGTGATTCTTCTGATTAAAGCCCCTCAGTGGCTTCCCCTTTCATGCACAAGATTCCCCAGCTTCTTAGCACAGCCTGCACGGTACAAGTTCCTCCATGACCCCATGACCACATCAACTTAATTCCTTCCCCATTCATCCTATTCCACTGTACCAGCCATACATTGTCCTGCAGCCGTCAGGACAATGTCTATCAGTCCTTTCTCGTTCCTTTTGCTGGGAATGAGCTCTCTCCTCAAGGGCTGCCACAGTCTCCCCTACTCTTTCAAGTCCTTGCTCATATGATGCATTCTCAGAAAACCCTACAAAATCTTTCCTGACATAGTGCTCCAATCCCACCTCAAACACATCTTCCTCGCCCCCTCATTGATAACCCTTATCCCTGACGTAGCATATATTCCTATCACAGTATACAGAAATGACTTACTGTAGAAAAACAACAGCCTCTAGCAGCAGACCCACGTATTTATCATGTTGATAGCCTGTTTTCACTCAGTAGAATGACCACATAGGTAAAGACTCTCATAAGTTAATTTGTGGGTGTTTCTCTAGAATCTAACACACGCCTACACATAACATCAGCTAAGTCAAAAAGTGTTGAGTTGGCCAAACCTTTCTGCAAACCTCTCTGATTCTATTGTCAGCATGGGAGAAGTCCCTCCCCTTTTATTTGCTTTCTTTCCACAGTGATCTTTTTTTCCACAGTGATTTCTAAACAGTAGGAAACTCTAAGCAGACAAACATATCAAGGGAAATTCCAATGCTCATTCAGTTATTCAGATGCCTGGTCTGTCTCAAACAAAGATGAAAATCATCAACATAAGCATTGTGTGAAACTGTCCTCCCAAGTCATGCTATAAACTCTTTGCCTATTGAAGTACTCAGCACCTTTATTTTTCCATTTGGCTGTTCAAAGACCAATGTTCTGCAGCTCACAGACATGCCCTCCTGCAGGAAACCCCAGGAACCTTTATTCCCGGCCACGTCCTCTCCTCTCCCAGTTGCCTTTGTGCACACTGCAGTTGGGATATTTTGGGAGAAAGTAGTCATATCAGAATACTATTTTAAGATATGTCTGACTAATCAGAACCCTTCCTAGGACTACAGCATTTTAGAGAGAATTCATAAATTGAAAATCTACCAACTCAGCGTGTAGGGAACAAACTTCTGATGTTCCTGTCCTATCCCTGACTATTCGATAGAGAGACCTTAACATAGACTTCATTTCTTTATTTTCTTTCAAACTCACCAGTTAAGTTTTGACAAATATGTCCTCTAACAGGACTATACACACTTGTCATAGACATACTGAATACCTTCATTTTCTCCAAAAGTAACCTTAGGGAAATTCCCCATAGTCACCCCCAGGAAACCATCGCTCTGTATTCAGTTACCACTATTTGCTTTCCCAGTTCATAGATTCATGTTTGCATTTGTTTGATTTCCCTTAGAATGATTTTCTGTGATTCATTAGTGTTATTGTTTGTGTGCATGACACACCTTCTGTAAGGCTTTTGTACACACACAGTGAAACCAACCAACACTCGGAAATTTACCTGCCCCTGCCACTACCCACTGACATGATCGTAACCTGGACAAAAACATCTTGTCTTGATATTTGAGCTCACTATTCTGTTGTTTATATTCAACATGAAAACATCTCAAGTAAAAGCAAATAAGCCCACTCTTCTCATGTGATGTTTGGTCTACATATAAATATGACAGAAGAGAAAACAGTAAAGTAAAAGAAATCTGAAGAATGCTGGTGTTTGTTGTCATATAAACAAACAGACTGGAGGTGAATCATTTTTCACCCTAATCCCCTTGTGTTAACATTGCATAAACCAAAGCACATTTGTATGCCTGACTCTTATTAAAGTTTTATAAGCACTTATTGGCATGACTTCTCTGCATTCTAAACAGCAGCAAAAGCAAACAACAAAAAGATTGAATATTCTCAGGTGTGTGCTACAGGTTGAACTGGGTCACCTTTGAACTCATAGATTGAAGTCCCAACATCCAGGACCTCAAATATGACTATATTGGCAGACACGGCAGTTGAAGAAGTGATTACTTAAAATAAGGCCATCTGAGATGAGCCTCATTTACTCTGACTGGGACTCACACAGAAGGAGGAGATTTGAGCACATGAGATATGCAAACCTACCAAAGCACCACATGAAGTCACAAGAGGGTGGCCATCTGCAACGCAAGGTGAGAAGTCTCAGGTGCTCACACCTTGGTTTTAGCTTCCCAGACTTCAGAACGGTGAGAAGATAAAGTTCTTTATTTTATACCATGAAGACTCTGGCATTTTGTTGTGGAAACTTGAACAAGCCTTCACAGCTTTGGGGGGGGGTTTTTTGTTTGTTTTTTTGTTTTGTTTTTTGTTTTTTTGTTTTGTTGTTGTTGTTGTTGTTTGATACTGGAGAAATACTGGAGAAAAAACACACACTGAACGCAAGCTCACACACAAACAAAAATAGCTGTATGACTTTTCCTGGAAGGATGAGAACAAAAAGCTTCTATTCAGCCCCAAATAAGGTATCAATGAGAGATCAATGAAAGCTACTGTGTATCACTTTATGAGCCGAAGAGTTTGTGGAGAGTACTTACGGGTCCATGAGTAACTCTCAGCTAGCCACATCACGTAAAAGCCCACCCAGCATAACTCAGAGAATCTAAATTTCTGGAGCACCCTACACAACGTAAAAACAGATTCACTGAAACACTCCCTTTCCCCGGCAACTGTGGATTGCTTGTATAACCTGAGGAGGGACCTTACGAAGCTTGTTCCTTTCAAAGCGTCACAGCCCCCTAGGTTTTACTAGCTTGATGACTCTCGTGGGCATTCCTTCTTCCTCCAGAGGGCATGCTTAATTAAAGGAGAGGAGAGCTATACAACAGCAATGCAAACCAGGAAACAAAGGAATGACATTTTAGGGTGCTGTAAGTAAAGCCCAAGTTCTATGTCCACCAACAATCAAGGGAAGGATAAATATTTCCAGATAAGCATAATCTTGACTAAATTTGCCACTAACAAAGCTAAGATGCTAAAGGATATGCTTTAGATAAAGAAACCTGGATTAAGTTTACAAGTGAATAACACAAATGGTAAATTTGTAAACATAAGAGACCAATTTCCCTTGTTTCTTAAGACAACTTAACACTAAAGGGAAAAGTATTAAGAATGCATTTTGTACTTTCTAATGTACTTGAATGCCGATGTATATTGTAATAGAAGAGAGGTGAAGGGAGCTGATTAAAATTAATAAAATTATATAATTAAAGGATTTTGCAATTTTGTGAAATACAATAATATTAACTCTAAGTAAACTGTATTAAGTATGAATATTTCCACCCAAAAACAACCACTGTAAATAATGGAAAGAAGGATAGCTTTTAAATCAGTAAAATTGACAATTGTAATTACGTCTGTGCGTGTTGTATGTGTGTTTGTGTGTGTGTGTGTGTGTGTGTGTGTGTGTGTGTGTGTATGATTAACACAAAATAAGGTAAGAAGAAACAAGGCAACCGAAAACATAAGAAAATTAAAGAAACTATTGCAATGCAGACATAAGCATAACAATACATCAGTGAGCTAAATACACCAACTGAAAGTCTATGTGCTCAGACTGTGGAGTGGGGAAAAGGGAGAAAGGACCAGTTATTTGCTGACTGCAAGAAACACACAGTATACTACGAAGACATGGGTGAAGATTTAAAAACACGGCAGGAAGAACACAGCATGTGAGCACTACGTTTAGAAGTTTTGTGTAGAGACTGAAGTCAGACACGACTAAAGAAAGCCAAAATAGTGGGATCGTTAATGTTGGGACCACCGCCCTGTGCATCTCTGATGTGATGCAGTTGTTGTTTTAATCCCTTACGTGTGTGCTATGTGTTATAACAGCTATCAGAAAATAATGTAATGTATGGGACTCATCATTTTCTCAATTATTAACATTTGAAGAGTTTATAATGGCAACACTAAGCCAATATTAGAGATCAATTTGTAGTTCTAAAGAGAAACGATCTTATTTTAAAGTCATCACAAGAGAAGAAAATATGCATACGAAGTGCAGGCATTATAACAGAGAATACTGCCTAATGATTGATGACACCAAATTTTTAAAATAATTCTTTATTTTCAAAACACCTTTGATATTTGGCAATGACTAAATTTATTTGAATTACAGACTGATGAACCAAACATTGCATCAATAATAAAAGATGTAGGCACTAACCCTTTAGGAACCAATTATATTGAACTGATGTGAAATTTTTCACTTGCAAACTTTCTGCTTTTTAAAAGAATATTCTGGCTTCCAAGTCATTCTCAATTTTGCTAACTGTATTTTTTGGTATTTTCCCCTCCTTCAAAAACTGTAACATAAGTTATTTAAATTACTGCCATAATCAGAGTTTATTTTGGCAAGAAGGTTATTGGCATGAAATAAGAACTGTGGTTCGGGAAAGTATGGGGAGCCCTTCATGTGATCTGCAACACTGTGCGTGAGCTTTCATTCTCTCCATCAAAGGATAATTGGCTTGGAAATAGCAAGATGAACTTTATGTCATCACGCACTAATAAGCAACAGGACAAAAGACTGTCTAATATAGGAGAAATGTTCACATCAATTTCTTCTTCAGTGGTACTGGATTTTTAGTGTGGATATACTGGTAAGTGGTTGGCACCAATGCATATGAGTGATCCAATACAAATTTAGGAGCAGCTTGACAAGAAAAATTATCCACTCACCCTTTTTATGCCAATTTTTTCTAAGAAAGATCACATATTTTAATCTGTGTGTATGTGTATGAAATAGAATCATAGGTAGGGCATTGGAAATGAAGGAGATGAGAGTGAAGTTGTGGAAATATTTAAAGCCAGTGGGTAATCCGATATGGAACTCCATTTGGAATCAAACTCACACTTGCATTTTAATATACATGTGTCTGACACTGTTGTGATTCACAACACTTAAATAGAATTACAAATCCGTATTCCCAGGGCAAATAAGTCTTGAGTAGCTGGAAATCTGCTCATCTTTCCTTTTCCTCTGCTTCCCCTTCTCTTCGGGGAGTTAACATGCCATTCAGGCTCTCCCTGGAGGCTCATGACCCAACTCCCCTCTGTGGGAGGGGGGCATTATACAGACGAGGAGCTTGTGTCTCTAGATAGGAATCTTACTGGCTTTAGTGTGCAGATTCCTAGGGAAGAGCCCACACACACTAAAAGCATACATCAACAGGTGGAATGTGCCATAAGGGAACATCAGCATTTCTCCATCATTCTGGAGCAGAAACCCCCCAATTGGAAGAAATAACTTTGTAAGTCCTTTTCAGTTCTGTTCCCATGACTATGTATCCCCTGTAAATAGAGCCAATTTAAGATACCTAGAGAATTGAAGGAACCACATAGAGCACATGTTCAACTCAACTGGATAAGTTACAGTTATAACATGCTTACTACTGGAAGTATTGAACACACAAAGATAAATGCTTCATGAATTCATGTTCCAGTTAAATGTGACGATCATCCTCAATCTTCTAAAATGATTCCTTTAGGAATTAACAGTATTTTCAAAGTTTACCTGCAAGTGTTTATTTTTAAATAATGAGACATTTCTTTTGAATAAAGAGAATCTCAAAATTAGAAATAATAGTTGAAATGACTGTAGGATCATGGAGAGAAATGGTGGCAGACAGAAGCAATCACACATGGAAGCATGGATTCCATGCATCATCAGGAAAGGTCTGCCAGCAAACTCCAGGAAGGACAGCCATTGTACAGTCTGGGTAAACTCCGTAAGCCACCTGGAAAAATAAATGCAGATGGAACAAAATCTAACGGTAAAAGGAAAGTGGGAGACGATGAAGAAGGAATGAGATCTAGAGGGTAAGAGACAAGAACGGATGACGGGGGTGGAGACAGACTATACAACACATTTTCTCTCAGATACAGAATCTAGATTTAAATAAATACATAGATGTGTTTATATTTACATATATATGCAAATACAGGTATGTACACACACACACATGAAAGCATGAGGAAAAGCATGTAGGGAGAGAAAGAGATGAGCAAGGTTTGTGGGCTGAGGGAGAAACTACAACCAAATAAAATGGTATAAATTCATAAAATGTCATAATAAAATCTGGGTTTTTTTATGTTAACTAAAAAATTACTAAGAATAGTAAGCTCAAAAAAAATTAAAGGTAAAGCCTTGAGATAATGGAGGAAACATACAACTGAATATTTTTAACCCATTAAAAGCCTCCCAAACCCAAAGCAGAGCCTACAAAGTAAAAGACACATGGAAAATTATTATACAGGAATATAGCATGTAATATGGAAGGATGAAATCTCAATCTTCACCATCAAGCACCAGTAAACTTTACAAAGTAAAAGGGAACGTAATTCCCACACAGGACGCCAGGCTGGTTCTCTTGCTATCAGGCCTCATCCTCTGATGATGGGGGGAGAGTCAATGTGGGGGAGAGTCAATGTGGGGGAGACCCGATTTGTGTTTAAGTGGGTGAGGGGAGCTACTTTGCAACAGGAACTGCCATTAATCACAGCAAGTTAACCAAACTCATGAGGCAATTTAATGGAAAAAAACAATAAGAGGTCATTCTTTAACTATCAAATTGGCAGTGGTTAAAAGATGAATAATAACCGGTGTTGGCCAGAACATGAGAAAACAAGGCTCATCGTCTGCTACTACCAGGAGAACAAAATGGTCTGAATTTTTGGAAAGAGAAATTGTCTATTTAAAAAAAAAAAAGCTTAATATCTACCTTCTGTAATTAACAATTTTATACCAAGAATTTATCCAAATGGGAAACTTGCACTCACCTGAACACTGGCTCAGGCTGGGTGGGCCACAGTTCAGTGACCTGTGGCCAGAGCTTTGTCAAGTTTGGTTAACCAGTATTTTGTTCCCTCATTTAATGGTGACCAGGAGTCTGGCTGATGATGCTTGAGACTGGGAATGGGACGGGTCTGCATCTGGCTTTGCCACAGCTAAATGAGGTGAACTTCCTGGAGTCTTATCTAGGTCATCTGGAGAGCAGAGATCCTTATAGAGAGCATTTTCCCAGAGCACAGGAAGGGACATCTTCATCTTCTTCCTTTCCCACAATTCCAGAGGTGAATCAAGTCAAGAGATGGTCTCTAGTATATTATTCTCCTCTGACAAACGACAGCCATTCTGGGGAGACTTGCTCCCCAGCTTCTCACCTGGTTTGGTGGCTCACACCATTTCCTCATGTTCTCCCCTCAGCCCAGAAAACAAAAGAATGCCACACTGCCTGCGGTCTCTGAGTGACTCACTGTGGCCCCTGTGTAAGGGGGGCAGGGGACACTTAACTTCCACGTCTGCAACCAGCCCTCAATCAGAGATGAAAGCCTCACCATTTCCTCTGAGTTGAAGTCTACTTCCTGCTGTGGCCCTGGTAGTTCGTAAGGACCAGTTTTGAAATTGACGATACACTCCACTTTCCTACCTGAAGTTTCTTTTCAATAAGGCAGCAGGTTATAGGCTAAGCCAAACAGAAGCTGTGGCAATGTAGTGATCGGATTGAACTATGTCTCATCTTCAAAATTCCCCCAAAGAACAGTTATTGTGGTTATGATGTCATAAAAATGGTCCTAATTACTTAATGCCTAGATAAACAACTTGAGGTTGTCATTACTGGAAAGCGTTTATGAAGCACTGGTAGGACACACTAATAATTTGTAAATTATAAAATGAATGAATGCAGAGAGGAGAGGAAGCCATTATGGTCTCTTAACCTGGAGATGTTGTCGTGACATTTGGTGCTTTGTGTGAAGGGGAGTCCACAGTCAGTCAGTCAGCTGTCCTGCTGCTAACAATGAGAAGATCCTTTCTCCTCAGTTTTCCCTCAGGTAGCACACCTTCCTTGTCTCCAGAAACACCTTCCCAGCTTTTATGACCATCATGGATACCTGCACACCACAGCCACCAGGTCCAGTTGATAACATTGACAAGTGGATATATAAATAGATTTGGAAGGCTTAGGCTATAGTTCAATTGGTAGGGGTGCATGCCTAGCACATAAGAAGCCATGGGTTCAATCCCCAGTATTGCTAAACAGACTTGACAAACCCATTCTTAAGAGGAGAGCCTGACTTACCAGGCTATTGTGGCCCTAAACAATTTAGTTTGAGTCCTCAAGAGCTGCAGTTCTTGAAGAGCAAGTCTTGGGTAAGACCTACCATAGTCCTATGCCAATAAAGAGATAAGAGCCCATTAATTCATCTTGAAAATCTTTCCATGATATTTTCAGAACCACAGCACCACGTCTGAATCTAAAACAATCTGGCAGTGGCTTCCCTGTGGGCATCTAGAGTACAGGTCACAGGTGTGAGGTCAGAGAGAGGCAAAATGCAAGGATCTCATCCTCTCCTCATGAGCAATAACCTAGACCTTTTGCTGTTATCAATTAGACATGAGACAGAACTGTGGCACTTGGACAAAATGGAATTAGAGTCTTATTCACACAGCCTCCGTTGCAAGTGCAGAACAATTCTGCACCAGGTTTCTTCTGTCTGTCTTGACACGGTATCCTTAAATGAGCAAGATGAACCAAGGCTTACAAACAAGAAATGACTAGCAATAAGGCACTCAGAGGCCTAACATTTATACCACAAGATCCTTCAGAAGGCTCCACCCCAAAACAGATGATGGAGGGAATAACTGAAGTCACTGTGGGAAAGCTCTGCATTGCAAGGCCACCCAAGAGTCACTCGTCTCCATTTCTCTATACAGGAACATAAATAATGGCAACCCGAATTAAGTTAGTTGGTGTTCTATACATGGACAGAGTCTCTGAGTCCTGAGGCTGGGATTTCATAATAGAAAATATGGTAGTAATAATGTTTTCTGTCACACAAAGAAGAAAATAGTAGAAGCCATAAACAAAGAGAATCCCTGGGTATGAGAGATAATCTTTGTCCAAGTACTCGAGGCTTCAATAACCTTGAATCCTATTTCCTTGGATATCGAGCAGTGGTCTAATGCCAGCACCTCATTCTGAAATTTTCCTCCTCTTCAAAAGGCCACAAATCTATGACCTTTTCAAACCCCTCTTTCTGCTAAGAAACCAACAATGCACTTTATTAAGTTGAACTAACCAGAGCTTCCTTTGAAGTGGCAGCTCACTACTTCTGCCAACGTAAAGGAGCAGACAAAGGCCTTGGACTGTGTGGAATGTTGGGATCTGGCTCTGCAGAGCTGTGAGCCACCTCAGCGTCAGAAACTTCACTCAGGAGTGAACCTTCCTGATAGAGGTTTCGTCCTTCACCCCACTGCAGGAACAGCTTGCTCTGCTTGTCTATTGCTGTAAATAAAACTCTCAACTGCAGTCACTCACTTAAGGAAGCAGCAATAGTCCTTAATTTGACTCTCCAACCTGGGGGCTAAGTGGCTCCAGAGGTCACTCATTCAGTGACAGTCAGGAGGCATCTGGGACATGAGTCATAACCCCTTATTCTTATGGCTAGAGAAAAAGGAGACGAAATTACTGGAGCCTGGGCAGCTGGGGCTCCTCCAGGGTCCCTCAGCCTCAAGCCCTGTGTTCCATTGTGTGAGAGCTTCAGAAGTGTCAAGTTTCATGCTGGAATGCGTATCCCGCTACATGTTAGCAAAACTCTGCCTTTTCCTAACTAATCTGGACTCTGGAAGCCCAGAGCATCACTTCCACACACCTGCTCTCGTGCACTGGAGATATGCTTTCATCCACAGCCCTAGATCAAACCACTTATTTATGCACAGTGTCTCCTCAGTTACCACCTCAGGGAAGCAGGGGTTGCAGAGATGTCATCAGCCTGTTTTTAAACCATTGCCAAGAAGGTGGAGACAATTACGATTGCCTTTGGGAAAACACTGAGAAATAAAACAAACTACAGAATCTTTAAATGGAAAATGCTGTGACTCAAATACCAAGATGGGCCAATAGCCAGGATCCAGTAGAGGTACCCCCAAAAGACACCAGTGCTAACTGAAGCCACAGAACCAGGATAAAAGGAGAAATACCAAATGAGACATAGTTCTGACTGGGTTGATCTGAGCACTATGAGAATACCCAGACAGAGAGAAAAGTTTGTTACTGCAATACTCATGCAGAAACTTTGTCATAAACCATGTATCGTTTTCTTCAAGTATTTGCACATAGTATAGTGTGTTTGTTTGTTTGTTTGTTTGTTGGAGAGAGGGAGCTCACTATATACACCTTGAACTCAAAGAGATCAGCCTGCCTCTGCCTTCTGAGTGCTAGGCACATGCTACCACATTCGGCAATCTCTATTCAATGCCCCCATGAAGTTGTGCACAGCTCAGTTCAGATAATTCACTTCTGATCATCTAACCTTTTTGTTTTCATTATAAAAATTCAAATTAAGTGCCAGAGAGATGGCTCAGAGGTTGAGAGCACTGACTGCTCTTCCAGAGGACCCTGGGTTCAATTCCCAGCACCCACGTGGCAGCTCACAACTGTCTGTAACTCCAAGATCTGACACCCTCACACAGGCATACATGCAGGCAAAACACCAATGCACATTGTATGCGAAAGTCACAAGAGTCTGTTTAAGGGGTATCAGGGACTTATTAAGATATGAAATGGAGAAATACACTCACGAATACAGGACATGGTAAATCCAGTTGCAGAGTCCTTGGAAAGCTGGGGACTGATTACATGCTGCTTCATGCCACCTGACCCAGTCTTCACCACCCAAGAAAGAGCACACCATTCGACTCCCTTCGCTCTTAAGGGGTCACGTAGGCAGACAGGCAGACAGAAAGCCACACCCTAGGGTTTGTACCCCCAAAGCCGTTGGTGGAAATGAATTCCCGCAGCAGCACATATAATAAAAACAAATAAATTATAAAAATTCTAATTAAAAGAGCCCAGTTGGGTATTGCAATTAAAAATTAGTATACCTTCCCATGACCACCCTGCTGTGGATATTGCTCTGTATAAATAAAATGCTGATTGGCCAGTAGCCAGACAAGAAGTGTAGGCGGGACAAGCAGAGAAGGGAATTCTGGGAAGTGGAGGCTGAGGCAGAGAGACACTGCCAGCCACCATGAGGAGAAGCAACATGGTAAGATACCGGTAAGCCACAAGCCATGTGGCAACTTATAGATTAATAGAAATGGGTTAATTTAAGATATAAGAACAGGTGCTGGGCGGTGAAATGTGATTTTATCTGTATGTTAATAAATAAAGTTCCTGGGGGATTAAAGTTCCTTTAATCCCATCACTTGGGAGGCAGAGCCAGGCGGATCTCTGTGAGTTCAAGGCCAGCCTAGTCTACAGACCAAGATCCAGGACAGGCGCAAAGCTACACAGAGAAACCCTGTCTCGAAAAACCAAAAAAAAATAAGAAGAGTTAGCAAGAAGCCTGCTAACTTTTTTTTTTGTAAGCAATATAAACATCTGTGTGTTTATTTTATAAGTGGGCTGTCGGACTGCCGGGGCTTGGCGGGACCTGGAGAGAAAACATCTAGCTACACCATGAAGCAAGTGAGATAGACGGGGCCCTTGGCCACAGCTGTAAAGATATGATGCAGAGCACACAGTCACTCTTGGGATATTTCTACGCCTGAGGTCCAGGTGACAAGGACTCAGCAGGGGCCAATGCCACCTGAGCAAAGGGAGATGGACTTGGGATTTTCTCCTTTGTCCGAGTTACTTCTTTCACCAACCCATAGAACTTCAGAGAGGAGGAAGCAGTAGTATCCCAAACCGCCATAATGAACACGCAAGACCGTGATATGACTACCACGTAATTAATTTCTTTCAGCTACTTAATTTTAGCTATCATGTTCAAAAAGTTGTGATTCATATAAATAACCTCAAAATGGAGAAAGCTAAAATATAATTCACAGATTTCTTCCCGTTCGTTCCTAGTTAGAAATGAGCCAAACAATTGTTCTTCAATACAAATCCATCAGAGGGACTTGATAATTACATATGCTTGTTTCATATAAAATGAGGATGACTAATTAAAGTCTGAGAAAAATTGGTGATAAAATGTTGAGGCTGGATGAATGCTGCTCTTCATTGCAAGGTGATTTTTCTTTTTTTTTTTTCTTTCTTTTCTATATTAAACAATTAACTCATCCAATACCCCCATTAGCTATAACTGTCTGATTTTATAGATGGAAGAGCAAAATTAGTCACATGATTTGACATCAACCTGGCCAGAAAATGTCATTTCACTAGCAAAGACAGAGTGTATTTGGTTTGGGTTTTGGGTTAAAGCATATCTTAACACAAATGCATATCATTTGGAAATTGTTCTGACGAACTGAATTAAATGATCTAATCACACTTTTGTCATTATTATGAAGAACTCACACTTGTCAGGTAATGGAATTAAATTCAAATAGAAATGCTCATATACTTAATGACTAATTTGGAAGAATAAGGTTTTAAAATTCAAAATTCATTTAACAAAGACCTACTGAGTAATTATGCTCGTGAATATAGCATTCAAAGCTGAGAAACATGTAAGGGAATTAGAAACGTTCAAGACTTGAGACACACACACTGGAAAGAGTGGTCTGCCTTCCTACACCTATCCACTATTGGTTGGTTTCCATCCCAATTTTCCTACAAGCTTATTGTCCCCTTCTGTCCTCTTTTCTTCCATCTACTAAACTCAAGGAATCCTTCTGTCTTGTCTCATGCTGGTTCCTCATTTCTTGCTTCAGGCTGCAGGCCAGCTCGGCCCACTCTGCCCTCCTCCAGCCTGAACTTCCTTCCTCATCCAGTACGAGAGGCAGAGCTTACTAAGCTAAGGTGCCGAGTGGGTTTCTTGTTGTGGAGCAGGAATTGACTAATGTCAAAGTTCTTCATGCCTCAGTGTCACAGGGGGTCATGCGGTAGCTCTGTGGAGGCGGCACTTGCTGTAGCTGACTCAGACCAGTGGTTCACAGAACCAACAGGAAAGTGACTTCACAAGCAGCAGGTTAAACCATTGTTAGCCTGAAACCAGCTGTGACAGGAATTCTTCCTACAGCCTGGAAATCAGTAGGCATTATAGTAAATCAGGGTACTGGGAGGAAAGAAAGGCACCAGCACAATCGGATGCTGAAGGAAGAGGTGCCTACCACATGATGTTGCTTTCACAGGAAAATTATGACACTTCATTCTAAAAGAGACCTATAAGATAGGCATTCCAGTTTCCAATATTTTCGACAAGAAGAGTGTCTTGCTGGAATTTGAAGCACTGTTAGAATTTGATGACATCTGAACTAGCCTGCTTCACCTCACAACCACTCTGTCTTTTCTCGTCGATTGCTATAACTCAATAAAATCTTAAATGTTCTCTTGTTTGATCAACTAGTCACTCAAGTCTAGAAACATCCATGGTAACTATTTTCAGACGCTACCCATATTAGAAAGGTTATGATCAGACCATTCATATTTCATCATTTGAGGTCTCATAGTAGATTCCTTATTTTGAATAGAAAACTTTCCTCAACCCCCCCCCCCCCACCAATTATTGATTCTTGTTTTACCTACAGAAACTCGATGCTGGGGCTGGAGAGATGGTTCAGTGGTTAACAGCACTGGCTACTCTTCCAGAGGACCTGGGTTTGATTCCCAGCACCCACATGGCAACACACAACCATCTGCAACTCGAGTCCCAGGGGATCTGAGACCCTCTTCTGGCCTTTGTATATGTGTTCTACAGACTCACATGTGAACAAAATACCTACACACATAAATTTTAAAAGAAAAAAAAACAACAACAAACAATGACTGCAGAAACCCTTGAGGTTTCTATAAGCCTAGAATTACAGGAGATCTGGGAAACAGAGGCAAAATAAAATGCACTTCTTTTCATTCTGCATTTTGTCTTTGTAAATATGTACATCCCCACCTATCCATCTGTCCTGCAGACACATCATGAGGTCAGCTCACCCCCTGCTACACCTGCTTTCTTTTTGTGAGCCACTGAGTTTAATTATGATTGCTTCCAGGAGAGTGTGGGTAAAGGGATTGCAGGAACAGGGCTACACCACTGAAGAAATGTCTCTCTTTCTCCTCCCCTGAGCGATCATCAACTGTATTTATATCCCCAGGGAGAGAATGTGCCTTATGATGCCATCTCCTCCTCCAGGATAGAACATTGATGGTCCCAATCTTATAAAGGTCATGGCCTGGTAATCAGAGCTGCTGAGGAGTTGGGAGCGCAATGGCCATGCCATGCTCAGAGGAGTGTTCCACCCTTTCCTCTGGCTCTTACATTCTTTCTGACACCTCATCCATAGTGTTCCCTAAACCACGGGAGGAACACACAGAAGTCCCATTGGGGCTCAGCTTTCAACACTAGTCAAAATAATAACTGTAGCCTCCCCACTGGGGCCTATGACCTCCCTTAGCCATGGACCTTGACCAGGTTGACAGTAGCAGATGTGAATTCTTTCCTGTGGATCTGGCCTCAAATTTAAGCAGAAAGCAGGTGGTTGCACCAATAACACATGCATTTCTTAATGGCATGACTCACTTGTTTCCATTATATATACATTTATTTGGAGAGTCAACAAACTTGGTTGATTTTTAGTAATGTAATACTATGATATTTGTTATTTCAAAGGAAAATTCTAAGAAATTCAAGAGGAGGTTTCAGGACACTCATCAGAAGTTTGACTGCTTTGGTATAGATGCAGGTTCAGGTAAAGCCAGGGAGTATGTTTCCTTTACCCTCTGAAGACACGATCTAAGAAACAGGGCATTCTGTGGGAGCTCACCGGTCATTAAAATGTCTCCAGTAAGAACTCATATTCTACCAAAAAGGACACCAACTTGGGAGGGGAACATACTGGAAGGGGGAGTCTGGAAGGAGTTGGAAGGGGAATGGAAAAGTCGATATGACATAATTTATTTTGTATGCATATTTTAAATTATCAAACACTGAATTGAAATGCAAAAAAAAAAATGTTAGCAGCTATCCACCTTGAACAGGTCTCAACCAGCATAACAAAAGCAAAAACATGCAGAGTAATATGTACAATACAAGCAGGATTCGTTTCACTTTGTACAAGTGGTCTTTGAACTGCTGAAAGTTTTCCAGCTGTGACTCTTTTGTGACCTGAGAAGCTGCAAGTATACACAGTATACACAGGTCTTGGAAGGGTTCTGGGAGCAGCTGAGCTTGTTTTGGTCATAGGGGACTGTGGCATCTAGTTTGCTGGGCAGACTTCTCCATGGGTCTCCATTGGCCAAAACTCCTTCACAGGTGCAGGGCTTCTTCTCATTACAGAAGTACTGGGTAACTGGTACTCAGATGCATGAAGCCATCAGGATCACTTATAAAGCAGCTTCTGAATGTAATCCCAGTATTCCCCAACAGCTCACCATAATCCCAGGATATTCGCTTAGCTAAATCCAACAAGAATTCTATATTTGTTGGCCAAACTGCTATTCATCCTCGATATATTGATTCAGGTGAAGTGGCTACAGTAGTTATGGTGATATTTTATTTGTGCTGAAATGTGATTTTATCTGTATGTTAATAAATAAAGTTCCTGGGGGTCAGAGCTAATAGCAAGCCATAGCAGAAGTCTGGCAGTGGTGGCGCACACCTTTAATTGGATCACATGGCAAGCAGAGTCTGTGTGTTCAAGGACATAGCCAGCTTGGAGACACATGCCTTTAATCTCAATACCAACCATGGAGACTTGCAGGTCTGTATAGACAGGCAGTGATGAAGATTGGGTTTACAACCAATGAGAAGGCAGAACAGAAAGTCAATAAAAAGACACACAGGAAGTAGGTTTTCTTCTCAGGGGAAGGACAGCAGCGGCAGCGAGGGGTAAGAAGGTGGTTTTAGTCTCAGCTCTTAGCTGCTGCTCTGACCTCTTGGGCTTTTAACTCTGCATTTGGCTCTGTGTTTCTTATTTAATAAGACTGTTACATCTACAGTAGTACTCCGTCAACATCATAACCATTTCACAATTCACTACTTAAAATTTGTTGTAGTCAGTAAAAAGATCTTTCCAGGACACGCCCGTAAAAAAGTCACCGGGCTCAGCTGCTTGGCCTCCCCTTTAACAATGGCTGTACCCTTAAAACAGGACAGGTGGTAGGGGACAGTAGAAGCATGGGACGAGAAACTGGTGCTAAAGGCAAATATTGCCTGAGCAGCGCCAGGCCACAGTACGATTGACAAGCATGTTCTAGAACCAACGGGTCTAAGAGCTACAGACGTAGAAATGCCCTGGGAAATGGTACGCACTAGGACGCAGAAATGCCCTGGGAAATGGTACGCACTAGCAGTGCACTGAGGACAGAGGACCTGCTGGCAGGAGTTGTCATTAAGCACCAGGATTTGCATTTTAACAAGAGCCCAAGTGACTGAAGGGGGGTATGCATGCATACACGTTTGTGTGCATGTGCACATATGTACTAGTGAACATACATGTGTGTGCACATGGATGTGGAGGCCAACTTTCAAAACTGGATATCTTTATCAATAGCTCTCCACCTTTTTTTTTTTTTTTTTTTGAGACAGAATTTGTCAGTGAACCTGGAGCTCAACAAATAGGCTAGGCTGGAAGTCAGCAAGCCCCAGGGATCCTTCTGCCTCCACGTCCCCCAGAGCAAGAATTACAGGCGTGTACCACAGTACCCAGGTCTTCCCTCCTCCCCCAGGCAGGGTCTCTCTGTGTAGCTCTGGCTGTCCTGGAACTCACTCCATAGACCAGGCTGTCCTTGAGCTCACAAGAGATCCACTGCCTCTGCTTCCCGAGTGCTGGGATTAAAGGCGTGCGCCACCACTGCCCGGCTTGTACCCAGGTTTTTATGTGGGTGTTAGGGATCTGAACTCAGGTCCTCTGCTTGAGCAACTAGTGCTGTAGCAGCCGACATCTCCCCAACCCCCAAAGTGGCTCTTTCACAACTTAAAGTGGAGCGATCTTGGCCTTAATTAAAACAAGCATTTCACTTCTCTGAAGTAGAGTGCTTCTATTATTCCTTATTACTTATATTTTAATGAGGCGTCTTTCATAACATCTACATGCCCACACCTCTCTGGAGCTGGCATTCCTACCTACATAGTTCCCTCTCTGTTTTGAAAGTTTTCAGAGAGGCAGAAAAGTTGTAGTGTGATCATTTCCTCTTGAGTTTGGGTCACTTGTCAAAGTTCATGGATACTTTTTAATGACTGTAATAAAGAGAGTCAAAGCCCTGAGATTCCAAATAACATGTGAGGATGGTGTCATGTTTTCATAGCTGCGCGGGATCCCGTGTTTGTATTTCTCTACATCTGCATTCGTGGTTCTCAGCTTCAGTTTTCCTTTGAGGGCACCCCGCAGGGTGGTGGCTGCAAACAAGGAAATTTTGTTCCTAACACCCCAAGTCTGCCCATGGCTAAGGAGAGGCCACAATGTGACCCGTCCCGAGGGTCCAAAGCCAAGAGACCTGTTTTCTCTTTTTCTTCCCATGGGTAACCAGACATATTTACCTCATCTTGGGAGAAAGGGCTTTGACCTGCACACTTGGCCCTTCCAAGGTTAGAAGTCTGTCTATTCAGTCCGTGATAGTGACGCAACCCTGAAAGAAAGAGCAACAAACAGAGTCAGTGAGAACACACTGTACAGCAAGACGAGTCTAAGATGAGACTTGAATCTTGGTGCGTTGGGGACATTTCAGTTGTTCCACTGGATACTAAGTCATCACAAGTCACCGTGCTGTGATGGACGCACAGTCTGTAAACCAGCATATCTGCTTCGGACATTTCCAGTCCTCTCACCTGATGCATACGGGACACCCCACGGCCTTTTTTCTGAGAGCATACTTTCAGGTCTGAGTAATGGTGATCTAATTATTCCTGTGAAGTGGAAACAATATTCTGTTTATCACGGAGTTCTCAAAATAAGGTATTCTCGATGACTATATTTTTAGCCCTTTTTACATCAACCCACTCTTAATTTTTTTTTCTTCTCTTCCCTGGTACTTATTGCTTCTCATTCTTAAAATCAACAAAAATATAACTTACTTACAATAATATAACATAATCAAGCTCTTGGTTTTTGCTGTGTGTGTGTTAGTGGCTAGTGCTTCCATAAACAAAATGCTGCAGGCTGGATAGGGTGGATGTCCGCCTGGTGACCCTCTCCTGAACTTGCAAAGCACGGTCTTTTGCTGACTCGTCACATGGCTATCCTTCCAGACATCTCTGTGTTCCCAGTGCTCCCAGGCCCACCACAATAGCCTCTTCTTAGCTTGATCTCAGCTATGAGAACCCTAAGGGACACAAGAACTTCAACAGATGACTTTGGGGAGGACTCTTCACCCTTGATTCTATGTGTCATGTGCTTTCCGAATGCTTCACATACAGGAGCTTCTTTAACTTCTCAACACCTGTATCATAGCTGAAAAGGAGGCCATGGCCAGACAGGGCACACCC
Source organism: Peromyscus californicus insignis (assembly GCF_007827085.1). Classification (NCBI taxonomy): domain Eukaryota; kingdom Metazoa; phylum Chordata; class Mammalia; order Rodentia; family Cricetidae; genus Peromyscus; species Peromyscus californicus. The sequence goes on from NW_026294534.1 coordinate 3,363,439, forward strand.
CAGCAGCCCATAGCGAAGCCGTGACTGACAAGGCCAGACAGTGGAGGGAGTGGGGGCTCTCAGTTGCTAAGCTCTGCTGACCTTGTTTCTTGAATTCAGAGCATCAGCAAGTTTATAAATGGTGTGCCGGGTTTGTGCTGAAGAGAACAATTCTATCTGCTCCTATGTCAACTCCAGAACACCTAGCCCTCCTGGCTGGCTGCCAGCACTTACTGATCTGCCTCCATCCCTCCCTGTGGTCTGAATAGAAGCCGACCTCGTGGATGCTGACTGAGAACAACTCCTCAATTCTCCATACCCAGTGACATCACCCTGGTTATCAGAAATAGACCATGGAGTCTGGCAGGGTGTTTGCACAGTGGAAACTGGCAAAGGCTGCAAACCAGAACCTTTTGTTTCCCTGAGAATCAGCTTTTTATCAGCCCATTGTCTCTGTGTTATGATTTGGACCTGTCCCTTTGTAACAGGCTCATCAGAAATACGATGACCAAGTGGACACTCCCTAGAGTGAATTTTTAAGCCCCAAATGCACCTACTTAATGCATCAGCTTTTCATTTTTCTCTTTAGAAATTATAGTTTTTCTTCTCTCTGTTATCAAAATATACATGCATTTGTGGTACTGATTACCAAATGGTAGAATGTGTGTCCATCAGATTCTATGGATAATTATATCATATACAGGAAAACCAAAATGAGTATATGAGAGTATATGTGTATGCATGTGAGTATGTGTGTTTTGAGTGTATGTGTGTGTGCATGTGTATATGAGTACATGTGCAAGTGTGTTATGTGCATATGTGTGCATGTGCTTGTGTGAGTGTATGTATGTGTGTATGAGTGCATGAGTCTGTGTGAGCATGCGTATATGCACATGTGCAGATTTATTTACATGTTGGATCCATAAATTGATGCTAAATGTCCTCCTTTTTGAGGCAGGGGCTCTCACTGAAGCTGGAGTTTTCCATTTTGACTAAGCTGACTTGACAAGGAAACCCCAGGATCCAGCTATCTCTACCTCCCCAGTGCTGAGGTGATATATCTGACATTTATGTGGGTGCTGGGGATTTGAACTGGGGTCCTCATGCTCTCACAGTGGGCATTTTACCCACTGAGCATCTCCCCAATCCAACAGTGAGAAACACTGATTTAAAACGTACGTTGCTAACAAGGACAATGAGTTCCTTCGGCCTTTATATGCATTGATTTCTCTGTCACACTTGTCACTGGGTTTCTTTAGTAAGTGTGTGCTGCCGGGGGGGGGGGGGGGGGGGGGGGGAATTGACACCTGTCACACAGGAACACGCACATCCGAGGAAGTATTCAAAGTCAAGACCTCAAAAGGCACCATTCGGTAGCTCCGGTTCTCATCATTTCTTAGCTCTGAAGTCCCTCCTTACCATATCACCACAATAAGCCCTTGCTCCTCTCTCACCTTGTGACTTTCTCTGCCTCCCACGGGAGAGGGTTCACCTCAGAATGGACTGTACTATAATCCTGCCTCACTGAAGCCACTGATTCTCAGCAAACTGCTCCACTTCTGCACAAAGAGCCCAGCACCCTCCAGGCTTGACTGTGTCACGGTTGGGAGCCAGAATGTCCCTCAAAAGCTTGTGTCTTCAAAGATTGGTCCTCAGCAGGTGGCATCTTTGGACACAGTGATGGTGAGAACTTTAGAGATGGGTCCCAGTGGGAGGAAGGAGGCCACTGTGGACATTCCCTTGATGGGATATTTTGCCCATGAGCCTCATCCCTCCTTCCTGGTCACCATCAGATGAGCAACTTGGCTCCACTTCTTTCTTGTACCATGATTTCTGCCTCATACAATCCAGCGCCAAAGATGCCCAGCGACCAAAGACGAACACTATGAGCCCAGACGAACCTTTCCTATAATAAGTGATTTTCTTCGGTGTTTCGTCATAGCAATAAAAAGCTAACAAATGTAGTTTCCAGATCCCATTAATACCTGTCACATTTCAAAAGTTCAGTATTTGACAATGCCATCCTTACAATAAAATTGCCTAAAAAGAAAACTTTATAACAATGACTTTGCTTTTGCTGAAATCATTCCTTTAGAAATCTATGGCCAGGTTCTTCCATCTCAGTGGAGGAGGGCAGGCAGACTGCACCTTGCCTCTGCAAACTTCAAGGGTCTAGTCTCACTGACACAGCTTTTAAGAACCTGTTATGTGTCAGACCCTGTGATAAGGACCCTATCACATCGTCTCTGTTGGACAGTGATACCTCAGGAGGCAGGAATTACCCATTCTTCTCATGCAGGAAGAGACTGAATGTCAAGAAAGTCAACTGGGTTTCTCAGAGGCATCCCCCTCATGAGCAACAACACCAGGACTCAAAGCCAAGGCTGTCTCCTGCCAGAGCCTAACCCCATCCCCCACTTCCACGGCACATGCTATGATTGTGGACTTGGCAGTGGAATTCAAGAACTGGAAGTGGGGTGGAGGGGTCACAGAGCACAAGGAACTAGGTATCCTGGGAAATCAGTAGTTTGGAGGTTAAAATTCTCTGCAGACACCATGAAACTAATCCTTTTCCTCACACCTTTGAACAGACAGGGCTTCCTGCTCGGTCATGGCCCCACTGTGGGGTTCTGAGCAGCCCTTCCTTGTACTCCTGTACTTGTTCATAAACAAGACTCGCTTTTCCCCCAACCTGCCTCATGGGTGGTTCAGATGAAGTCTATAATATCTGCAAAACGCTTTGAGCACATCAAAGAGGGCGCTGTATAAATACTACACACATTCCCATAGGAAGCATCTCCAGGACGCTTTGATCCATAAATGTTTCATTGACTCAGCTCAGCCAAAGCCATTTTAGGCTTGAGGCATCCTAAGGTAATTGACCACAGAGCAAGTTCAGAAATCAAAGCGTCGGCATCCACATAGCAGCTCTCTTGTTAGCATATCAGTTGTTAGTTTTTAAAAATTACTTTGTATCATTTTTTTTAACCTTGTAAATGTTGGAGTGAGCTTGAGGCTGCTACCATAGAAAACAATATGCAGTGATACATTAGAGGAAAAAAAAGGGGGGGAGAAATGTAAATTTTTATGTTTTTTATTTATTGTTTGAAAATTTCATTCAGTATGTTTTGATCATATTCTTCCTCCCTCCCAAAATTCTTCCCAGATCCCCTACTACCTGCCTACCCACCCAATTTTCTCTCTAAAAAAAAAAAAAAAAAGACAGCGTCTGTTTTGTGTTGGCTGACTACTCCTAAGGACTGGGCTTGCCCTGGAGTGTGGTTGGTACACCCGGTGTCCCTCCACTTAAAAAACTGATTTTCCCTTTCCCAGCAGCTATCGGTTATAAATAGCTTTTTGGTTGGGGGTGGGACTTTGTGTCCACTTCCTTTTTCCAGGATGCTGGGACTTTTGTCTGGCTTGAGCTTCTACAGGTCTTATGCATGCTGCCAAAGTCTCTGTGGGTCCGTCTGTGAGTTCCTACGTGTGTCAGCCTTATTCTGTCTGGAAGACATTGCTCTCTTGGAGTCATCCACACCCTCCGGGTCTCTGAATCTTTCTGCCTCTTCTTCTGTAGATGCCTGAAGCTTGAGGGATACAGGCATGCCGTGTGGGTCTGTGTGAGCCAAAGCCTTTCATTGTCGGTACTTTATCCAGCTGTGGGTCTCTGTGCTAATTACCATCTATCTCAAGAAGCTTCTCTGACGAGGGTTGGACAACGCTCTAATCTACAGACGTAGCGACGTGTCATTAGGAGTCAGGGAAACGGAGTTTTTAAGGAGAAAAAAACACTGAAATAAGCCTCTCTTCAAGGATGATGAGTCTACTCTTAGACCTATGTCTTCTGCTCGCGTGACTTCTGCGGTTTTACCTTAATTACGTTTCTCAAAGAGAAAAGACCAATGAATTTACATATCATTTAAAAAAGGAAAATTTACATGTTCAATTTCCCAAAGAGTCAAACTTGTTGTTACTTTGCACAAATCATTACTATAATGTTTTAATTTATCAGAAGAGAGATAAAATATGTTCTGTGAAAGCCGAATTAACGTCATTTATTATAAATCCAGAAAGTTCTCCAGATCAAGATCAGGAAGATCCCTGGGGTAATAGATATTTGGTAGTGTTTTTTAGATGAATATTCAATAAAAACTATACATTTCAGTGAAGATATTTAAAGGTGAATCATCTGTGAAAGTGACTACACATTAGCAAAAATTTCAGGATTTTGAGATAAGAATATAATAACAAGATAGAAATGATCTAGAAATGAAATGTTCTGCAATCCCTGGGAACAAGAGTATAACTAAAAGCTACAGTTTGTCTTCTTTTTTTTTTTTTTTTTTTTTTTTTTTTAAATTTAATTTTTTTTTAAAGATTTTATTATTTATTTATGTATGAGTGCATGTATCTGCATGTACAACTTTATACCAGAAGAGGGCGCCAGATCTCATTACAGATGGTTGTGAGCCACCATATGGTTGCTGGGAGTTGAACTCAGGACCTCCTGAAGAGCAGGCAGTGCTCTTAACCGCTGAGCCATCTCTCCAGCCCCAGTTTGTCTTCTTAATTGATTAATCCTACAATCATTTTTCTGGCTGCTTCTCTGCTGACTCAAAAGAGCAAAACAAGGGAGAAGAAATCTGCGAATGAGTTGTCTCCCCAAGGGTTTCATCAGTGGGAGGCAGAGCTCTACTCAACCTCAGCAGATGTTGGCTGACACTCCTAAAGAAATGTTCATTGTAATGATCAATTAAAAAAAGAAAAAGAAAAAACTCAAATAACCAGCAGATCTTTGGAGATTCTATCAGATCAACATGGCCACCTAATATACAGAACTGTATCCATCTTTACTCCTAGAAATGTATGGCGATTCCTAGAACAATATGTTCTATTTTTCAAACATAATTTTTTATTGATTCTTTGGGAATATCACATCATGTGCCCCAATCCCACTCATTTCCCAGTCTCTCCATATCCACCCTTCATCCTTGTACCACCCCCCAAAAAATAAAGAAAATGAAAATATTAATTAAAAAAAAGAACACTTTGATCCTCTATCTTTCTCACATCTCCATCACCTCTTCATTCCTCTTTGTGGCAGCGGGAGCTGTGGTGTGACACAGTTTACCCTTTGATCAAGCAGCTTTACCTGCAATTGTTCACTGGAATGAGTTGTTGGTCTGGTTCAAAGCCTCTGGCTTTTGGCACACCATCAATACCAGACTGTGGTTGGTACATTGTGCACCCCAATAAACTTATCTGGGAGTCAGAGAACAGAACAGCCACTATATTAAACATAGGTTTAGGCAATGGTAGCACACGCCTTTAATCCTAGCATTCTGGAGGCAGAGATCTGGATCTCTGTGAGTTCAAGGCCACACTGGGAACAGCCAGGCATGATGACACACGCCTTTAATCCCAAGAAGTGATGGCAGGAAGCAGAAAGGTATATAAGGCAAGAGGACCAGGAACTAAGTTTGTTAAGCTTTTAGGCTTTTAGCAGCTGTTCTACTGAGATCCATTTGGATGAGGACACAGAGGCTTCCAGTCTGAGGAAACAAGATCAGCTGAGGAGTTGGCAAGGTAAGGTTAGCTGTAGCTTGTTCTGCTTCTCTGATCATTCGGCATTCATCCCAATATCTGGCTCTGGGTTTGTTTTTATTAATAATATTCTTTAAGATTTGTGCTACACCAGACCTTCACCAAAATTCCTCTCAGATATCTTGAGTATCATAAAGATCCTGCAGCTTTGGTTCTGCAGGACCGGCCCCTTCACACGCTCCAGCAGGTCATAGATGGGGTACGTGTTGGGATGGGCCAAATCTAAGCACTGGAACTGAGCCTGGGTGGTAGCTGAGTTGGTCAGTCTGGCCTCCCCTGGGACCACGCACACAGTCAAGGGGCAGAGCCAGTTCTCCTACACACACGCCATCAGGGTCAGCTCTCCTGCCCCGGTAGTGAGGGGTGTGGGCAGCCAGCTCTCCTAGGGCCAAGGTCATTGGGGCCAGTTCTCCCACGTAAGGTGGGAACGGCTCTCTTCCTGAAGCAGCCAGAGAGAGGCATGACTAGATCTTCCAGGGCCAGCCAAGGGCAGGGCCAGCTCAGTATGGCCCGTGGATTTCAACACACATGGTTAGCATATCCATTGTCCCCGCACCCACCCCACCCCTGTGGTAACATGGCCACAGACATCAACATAGACTCCAGCTACAACAGGACCAGGGATCCAGGCATGACCCTCGGCAGCAGCTCAAGCAGCAGCTCCGGCCCAGATGTCACCATGGTCCTGGGCAGGAGTGCAGGCCACTCAGATCAGTATGGCCCTGGCAGCAGCATGGCCCTCGGACACCAATATTGCCTCAGGTGGTGGCCCATTCCCCAAACATCTGCACAGCTTTCAGTAGTAACAGGAGCCATGGACATCAGCACAGCTCCTGAGTGCAGTAGGGCTATGGACCCAGACATGGCCCTTGGCAGCTCAGGCCTGGACGACACCATGGCCCCAGATGGCAGCACAGGCCATTTAAATCAGCATGGCCCCTCAGCAGCATGACACCAACATGGTCTCAGGTGGTGGCCTAGACCCTGGGCATGCACAGACTTCAGTGGTAACAGGAGCCATGGACCGCAGACCCAGACATGACCCTCAGAAGCAGTCTGGGCTCTGACATCACCATGGCCCTGGGTGGCAGCACAGGTCACTCAGCTCAGCATGGCCCTGGTGGTGGCATGGCCCTTAGCTGCCAACATGGTCATAAGAAGCCAACATTTTCTTCTTAACACACATGCCCCCTTCTCCACCCTGTAGGTCACCTTGATGGACTAGCATTGATCACTCTCTGATCCTTCAACCAGGATGCTGTATATATTTTATTAGGTTCTAATTATACATCTGCTCTTGGACAAAGCACTAGATTTGTTAGTACCAACAGGTTCATGATCAAATCAAAGATAACATTTTAGGACATGGATGAAACTTCACATCTAATTCCTAAGCGACTCTGAATTGAATGTATGAATTTAATAATACTAATATCTTGCAGTCCTGTGAAATATTGCTTCATACAGGATATATATGTATGGTCACCTGCTCTTACAGTTCTCAGCTTGGATCTTGGCCAGTATTTAAAAAAAGGGGGGGGGGGATATGCTCACCAAAGCTTTTTCATTGTACAGCAGACATGTCCTGTCAGATTTGCCATTCTTATCAGCCTCTAAATACATCCATTCATTCTTTATGCAAATCATTACTAAGAAGCCAGTATGTGCCAGGCAGTATTCTTGGTGACAGAGAGAAAAATGCATGTTAGTCATTTGTTGTTTCAATGACAAATTGCCTGAAAGATACAATTTAAAGAAGGATAGATATGTTTTGGCTCATGGTTTCAAAAGTTTCAGTTCATAGTTCATTAGCCCTATCACACCAAACACCATAGCAGGGAGAACACGATGGAATTAAGCTAGTCATCGCAGGCCAACTAGGAAACCTACAACACAAAGAAGGAATGATCTGAGGGCAAGACAGACTGTGCTGGCTAGTTTCACGTAAACTTGACACAAGCTACAGTCATCTGAGAGGAGGGAACCTCGATTGAGAAAATGCCTCCATCAGATCACAAGCCTGGTTGATGCGGGAGGGCCCAGCCCATAGTGGGTGGTGCCATCGCTGGGCTGGTGGTCCTGGGTTCTAGAAGAAAGCAGGCTGAGCACTTCACAAGAAGTAAGCCAGGAAGCAACACCCCTCTGTGCCCTCTGCATCTGCTCCTGCCTCCAGGTTCCTGCCCTGCTTGAGTTCCTGCCCTGACTGCCTTTGATGATGAACTGTAATAAGGAAGAGTAAACAAAACAAACCCTTGCCCCCCAGTTTGTTCTTGGTCTTGGTGTTTGATCACAGCAATAGTAACCCTAAGAGACATACCATTCAGAGGTACCCAAAGAGGCCAACCTCTACCTCCTAGTCAGCTAGAAACTCATCCATGGATTAATCCTCATGCTTCATCAATCCTCAGTGGTACCACCAACTGGGACCAAACCTTCCACATGTGAGTCACTGGGGGAGTAAACATTTCATACCTAAGTAAAAACAATGCAGAACATGAACCCTTCTTCCCAGACCTCCAGCAAATACACAAATGATTAGTGTTATGCTTTGAGTGTGGTATTTCTCTTACAAAATCTGTGCTGGAATTTGGTGGCCAATGCAACAGTGTGAAAAGGTGGTGGGATTTGGGAGGTTTGGGCTATGGAGGCACTGGCCTCATAAAGGTATTCATGTCCAGCATTCATCCATTCAAGCACAATGGATGATCACTCCATGGAGGTGGCGATCAAGCGATAATCCAGAACAGAAGGAACAAGCCATTCACATACCAGTAGGAAGAATATCCATGGTTAACCAAAGTCCAACAGCGACCCTCAGAGAAGACAGAAGAAAGGATGAGAGAGGAGAGGAAGCTGTAGCCTGAAGGTTTTCTCCTGTCCTGCCAGGCCTAGTGGTCCTACAGCTGCTATAAAATAATCATGCAGAGGCTTAATATTAATTATCAATTACATGACCTGTGGCAGGCCTCTTGCTAGCTAGCTCTCATATCTTAACCCATTTCTATTAATCTATATGTTGCCATGTGTTCCATGGCTTTACCTGTGTGTCATTATGTGTTGCTCCCTGGATGGCAAGATGGCATCTCCTCTGCCTTTGCCTTTCTTTTCCTGTCTATCTGCTTGGATTTTCCTGCCTGACTCCATCCTGCCCTGCCATAGGCCAATGCAGCTTTATTTATCAACCAATCATAGCAACACATATTCACAGCACACAGAAAGATATCCCACAGCAGGAAGCCCAGGGACCTGAGCCTACAGGGGCACTGAATCTTGGCTTCCACTTGAATGCAATGAAGACCCTTTACACATTGTATGCAGGAAGTGCCACGACAGCACGATCTATTTTCATTTTCAGAAGACAGCAATCAGAGTGACACACAACCCAAGAGGTAAAACAGGCACAAGAAGTCAGGGTACAGGCTATTACACAGAGGCAGAGGTGATGTCTGTGGAGAGGATAGGCTGCTATGGGGACCAGGAGCTACAATAATCTGAGTTTGCTGAAAAACAAATGCCAGGTGTGATGGTTAACATTGACTTGATAGGATCTAGGAAACAGAGCACTGGGCATGCGTGTGAAAGAGTTTCTAGGCTGGATTAACTGAAGTGGGAAAGCCTCCTCCATGTGGGCAGCATTTTTCCATGGGCTGGGGCACAGAACCGAATGGAAAGTAGGCTGAGTACCAGCGTTCATCTCTTGCTTCCTGTGCATGCAACCATTTCAGTCCTGACTGTGCGTGCAACCAGCTTCTGTTTCATGCCTCTGACCACGATGGACTGTAACCTAGAGCTGCAAACCAAAAAGAACCCTTTCTTAAGCTGGTTTTGTCAAATATTTTGTGATTACATTGAAGAAAATAACTAATTCACCATATACCTGGACAGTATTAAAGGGGCAGACATGCCATTGTTCCAAATGCCCATGTGCAAGACAATTGGAAGGGATGGAAAGCCTGGGGTGCAGACAGATGGCCTTCAAAACCAAAGGCTGTAGAGAAGTGCCCCAGACTGCTGTGCTGTCTCCAGGGGGTAGTAAAGCATGAAAGATGATCTTGAGCTCAAGTCTACAGCCATGGAATCCCGCGTCTTCCAGAAATGCTCTCTTCTGCCCTGACATTTACTGGGTGATTAACAAAGCAGCTTTGGGAGTCTTGACCTGGGTCTTGGCACAGACACAGCCCTAGATATCAAAGCCCAGTTTATGCCTTTGTCTATTCACTCTATGCACAATAGGAGGTCTCTGAGATATATGCTTAACACCACCAGGAGCAATGGCCTGTTGGTACATGTGGGAGAGAGCGGGGTGACGGGGCTTGGGGAAGCTGTGTGCGTGTGTTTGAAAAAGGAACGGTGTGGGGAAGAAATGGTGCCAGGAGGCAAATTAAATTATAGTGCATCCTTATAGCAAACTACATCACAGCAATGAAGGGTGGGGGTGGGGTGGTGAAGGAAGATTTTCAAACACTGGCAAGGACAGGTGTCCCATTCAGCCACCGAGAAGCACAAACTGACACCTGCAGCAGCCCAGACGAATAACTTAAAGCCAGACCCCCAGGCCGCACACAGAGTGTTGCGTTTACATGCCATTTAGAGCTAGGTAAGGCTCTCTAGGTAGAAACTAGATTAGAGGTTGCCAGGGGCCGGGGCTGGGGTGGGGACTGGCCGTTAGCAGGTGTGAAGAAACCTTCCGAAGAAGTCGTGGGCCCAGTCTGTGGATTGCTTTGGTGGCACTTGTGCAGCTGTGTGCAAACCCCCAAACTTAGAGCCATACACCTCCTCAGGGTCGGAAGTGGGGTTCTGGGTATTGCATAAAAGGATTGGAAATGAAATTTACCCCACTTAGTCTCACTTATTAAAAGTACACAGGGTCGTATTTAGTACACAATTCTCTGAAGTAAAAAAGAAGAAAAGATCACATTTTCAATTTACCTATAACTATTACAATCTCTAGAAGTACTGGTATGTAGGCAGCAGTGGCTAGCTGTAACAGATGGAACTAAGGACATTCATGAAAGAGAATGACAAAGACATCTACTATGTACCAGTACATAGAATTGATTTCAAATATGTCAAAATAATTATGAAAGAAACGAAGGAGGAAGGACTGGAGGAGGAATGCTGAGTTTGGCTGGAAATTATGAGGAAGACGTTGGTGTGGTTCATGGGGAGGTCACTGTCTGAAAAGGAACGGGTGGCCAGTGGAGAATGTCAGGTGGCTATAATTGAGAGCACCGGTTGCCCCTGGCCAGTCTGGGATGTCAGGTAACTTCCCTGTGGGACCCATGAGCACACTGGCATCTGTACCATCCTCACAGGGCAGGACTCTCAGACACTGGGTGGATGTCATCAGCCTGTCTCGAGTGTCTGTCCTTGATCAGGACAAGTGCATACAAACAGGACAGGAAAGAGGGAAGAAGAGGCCTGAGCATCTCAAATTTACTCTGGTGGAGAGAAAGAGGGAGGAAGGGCTAAAGAGGATGCAGAAGCGGCCAGGGATGCGCGGGAAGCAAATGATGGCAACTGACTCACAGAAGGGGACAGATGCCACACTCCACAGAATGAAGCGTTCCGAAGGCGAAGACAGCAGTGGGGGTTGGTAAGCAGACACCGCAGGGCAGCCATGGGATGTCCGTGAACACAGTCCGTGTGCTCCGTGACCCTTACCAGCGGTTTGCACACTACCAGGAATAAGACCGCTGTGAGGCAGGAGTCTAACGCAATCCGGAATTCCAGTCTGAGGTGTTCTGATCGACGGCTCCATGCACTCCTATGTAAAATAAGTGTTCGCCGTGCAGATGGCAGGAAAGTAAGATTCTGCAGTTAGTTTAATTATAAATTGGTTGTGGCCTAAAACAACACAGCCTCAGCCTCCTTCGAATTAATGATTCCATACAGAAGCAGCTATTAATTCGAGTTCTCGATTTAATTAAGTCCACTGCTGCTATTTTAATAATATGATTTTAATATGGTTTTCATTTGCTTTTAATAAATTTCAGTGTTTTTCTTTCTTTGAAATCAGATGACCTTTCAGAGGGTAACTTCCAACGCACACTGGTCATGCTGGATCTACAGTGAATGGCTGCCAAAGTCCTTCACCTAAAGCCAAAGGTGTTTGCTTTCAGTAAAACTGTGGCTTTTGTAACAGACATTTAAAAATTATTCTTTCAAGGAAGAAATACAAGGAAAAAAAATAAAATAAAATACAGTTTCCTCCCATAAGAAATCAATAAACCGAAAATGGAATAAATGTACAGGCACAAGCCACCCATGTCCGATATGTGTGTCCGTTCCCTGAAGTAAGCGCAAGCCACCGCAGGGACCTGGAAGGGGCTGGAGCCTCTGCACAGTGGAACAGAAGGTCTGCCCAGGAATGTTCCGCATGAAGCAAGCTGCAGCCGGGTGTTGGTTGGCAGAGGGAGGGGCTTGAGTCTCAGGAAATGATAGCAAGGCCACCTGGAGTCAGTGTCAGCAGGAGCTGTTACCACCCTGAGGTCAAAGGAACAAATGAAAAGAGGGTAAGCCGGGAACCAGGGAGGATGGAGCCCTAACGAGAAGCAGCAGGCAGCAGTCAAAGGTGACAGGAACACACAGTGACCTCACACCAGGAGCAGAGGGCTGAGCTCCCCACCTTCCTCCAGATTTCTGACAGGGCTCCCTAGGGCCCGCCCCCGCCCCCAGCCACGGGACAGAAACCATCCACAGAGCCACAGCTCAGGATCCCGGGACACAGAGGGGGCTGAGTAAGGAGGGGATGTGGAAGATGGCTAGAACAAAAGAGTCTATGAAGGAGGCAGCATGAAATCCCAGGTTTAAAAACCAAACAAATATTGATGAGGCATGCTTTTCCAGGTACAAGTCAGAGCAAGACCAAGCAGGGCGAAGTGTGGGTGAGAGTTAGGGATTGCTTTCAGCTCTGAACACCTGTGGGGCTAGAGCTAGGAACATGACAGGGGATCAACCCCAGAGAGTGAGGGCAGGGTGAGAAACACCATGCGCAAGGTTTTAGTCGGAGTTCATAGAAAACGAAGACGCCCTCTACTAATGGAGCAAGGGGGAAATAGAAATAGGAAAGCAGGGAGACTCTGCCTAGAAAGCTCTGAGCTGCAGACAATTGTGCCTCTGCGTCAGATGTCCTCCACAGAGCAATCTAATTAAAATCATTTCTATCTAGGCAACCATCTAAAAGAATTTCCCAGAAAATGAGAGACTCGGCTCCAATCAGAACATTCCCATTATCATCGGCATGGTAAAGAAGAAGTATTGGGGGAGATAAAATGATTGCACTCTTGGAAAAAGACAGAATGCACTATGGAGATTGACCGCACTCTTTCTGGATCTACATTTCCATTTGCACGCTCATGTGCACGCATACACACACACACACAGCCTCTATAGAAAAAAGTTTGTCACTATGTCATCTAGTATCTCCACTCCTAGGTATTATTCAAAAGAAAGAAAAGCAGGTCTGTGAGCATTTAAACACTCATATTCATATATTCATGGCAGCATTATGCAAAATAACTAGAAAAAGAAACAACCCAAGTGTCCGGCAAAAGATAATGAACATGTGGCAAACACATACAACGGAGAATATTTGGCCATCCAAAACAAAATCTTGACATATGCATGATAACATTATTAGATATTAAAAGCATTATATAAAGTAAAATAATCCCCCGTTTACACGAGGTATAAAATCAGCATGTAGAGACAGAGACTGGAACAGGGGGAAGAAGTGAGAAGGAAGGATTAAAAGTGCTGTTACATTTGAATGTGAAATCCATCATACACACGCCTTGGCCCACCCCTCTACCCTCCCCTGCCCCCGCCTCTGGGCTCATGTGTTTAAACACTTGGCACCAGGTGGAAAAAGTGTTTGAGAAGGTTATGGAAACTATAGGAGGTGAAAGAAGTTTGGAAGGTGGGCCCTAAGAGTTATATTCCAGCCCTACGTCTAGCCCCAGAGTCCATCTGCCTCCTGATCCCCTGAAATGTAGGCGAGCAGCTTCAGGCACCTCACAGTCAGAGCCAGCCTTCTCGGCTGCCATGACCTCTCCTCCACGAAGAACTGTACCTTCAAACTATGAGCCAGAGTAAGACCCGCCTCCCCGAGCTGATTCTCTCAGGCATTTCAACACCGCAGTGAGACAAAAATAACTAATGCAGGTTGTGATGAGGGCGACTAGACACTGTGAACTACGTAGTCAGTGCCGTTGAGTGTTCCAAGTGATTTAAATGATAAACATTACGTTATCTCACACACACACACAATGACAACAAAATAACATAGCTTGGATCAAGCAGCCGAGTCTCCACAGTAGATGGGGGGGTATTTCGTTTTAATACCTTCAGGGAGCACAGATGGGGCATTTTGCTGCTCACACTGTAAATTCTGAACTTCAGGAATAATGCTGCTATGTGGCTCTATCTCTCTCTCTCTAACTCACTCTCTCTCTCTCTAGGTCACTTCTTTCTTTCCTGGTTCTTAAGCTATTCTAAGAGACCAATTCACACAGAAAGTAAAGGCCAAGTGCTGCAAACTGTGGTAATTTCTTAAGCCCTACCCTAGGTTTCCTTGGAGGAAACACTGTGATTTTTAACATTGTTTAAAAAAAAAAAAACCAAAGAAGCTTCATTCTAATGCAAATAGTCATCCAGGCCATTCCCCAGTAGGAGGCTTCCTGAATAGTGCAAAAGTTGTGTTGTTAGTTCGACTTGTTTAGCTGCACTTGTTTCGGGGTCTGTTTTACTTTATTCAGAGTTTAAAAAAGAAAAAAGTAAAAAGGGGAAAACCTAGTGGTGTCGTTCAGAACTTTAAATACTATCTACTTTACATCACAAGACCCTGGAGGGCACTTTTCCAAGACAAGAAAGAATTGAATTTGGGGGCAAATCATTATCCCTGAGACAAAAGGCAAAGGACTAACCCCCCAATCAGCAGAGAGCCAGTTGAATAGATTAGCCACTACTTAGCTGCATTTTTAAAATTGTGTCTTACTTTTGCAGCAAGATTTCTTTTCAACTACACAAAGAAAAAAATTTTAAATTCCATTTCAAAGAAAAAAATAAATCAAGTCATACCTAAAAGAAGCCAATTTCTTATTAAAATGTTCTCAAAAATGGCTCCATAAGCAAGTATTTTATTTTTTGTTAAAAAAAAATTAGCTATCATCTTTGAAACTCTGTGGATCATGACAAAATTTGCTAAGACTGTATGATATGACTCTTGTGGAAGTGTCAGTTTTTTAAAGGGATTAATATATATATATATATATATATATATATATATATATATATATATATTCACATGCGGGCTACAGTCTGTCTCCAAGGCATTTATTCATGGCTTTCTCTACCTCAGGAGACTGTTCATTGCTGAGCTAATGGAGAACAGATTTGACATGCAGGAAAAACCACCCATGAACATGAGACTCTTCCTTGACCATGACCATTTTAAACACAGGGTTTCTGTAGACCAGGCTGGCCTCCAACTCACAGAGCTTGACCTGCCTTTGCCTCCCAAGCGCTGGGATTAAAGGCGTGCAACACCATCACCCAGTTCAACTAATATATTTTTAACTTCCATAAGAATAGGTTTTTAAAGTAAATTTTCCTAATATCTATAAGAAAAATAGTTTTTTAAATATTTCATATGTCACTGTCATTTGCCATAAAGTTAATCTTTAAATCTTAATATTGGTCTTTTAGACAAGTATTTATAACTACAAAATGTTCAGTCTCATAATGGAAAGTATCAGTTGTTTCTTAAAAGGTGTTATCTTATATCCCAATGTATCTATCCTATAGTAGAATGTTGCAAGTTTGCCTTTGTTTTTAAAATGGTCATGGACAAGGAAGAGTCTCATGTTCATGGGTGGTTTTTCCTCCATGTCAAATCTGTTCTCCATTAGCTCAGCAATGAACAGTCTCCTGAGGTAGAGAAAGCCATGAATGAATGCCTAGGAGACAGACTGTAGCCCGCATGTGAACTGGATTCTCCAAGTGCACAGAACCATGAGTTTTCTGATTGTGACACGAATTCTCCCTGTTGTGCAGGTACATGATCCTGCTTATGTTCCCTGATTCCAGACTAGACCAGGCCAGAGCATCGGGTGGGCTTCTGCTCCTGACCTCTCCGGTCTCCTCTTGGGAAGATACAGACAGGACATTCTCCACAACATTAAACACTTGTGGTGATATTGTGTTCCCCAAAATATTGTGCACCCTAATAAACTTATCTGGGGTCAGAGAACAGAATAGCCACTAGATACAGAGGCCAGAAAATGGTGGCACTCACACGTTTAATCCTAGCATTCCACAGGCAAAGATCCATCCTGATCTCTGTGAGTTCAAAGCCACACTGAAAACAGCCAGGCATGGTGACTCATGCCTTTAATCCCAGGAAGTGATGGCAGAAAGCAGAAAGGTATATAAGGCAAGAGGACCAGGAACTAGGCTGGTTAAGCTTTTAGGCTTTTGAGAAACAGTTCAGCTGAGACCCATTCTGAATGAGGACTCAGAGGCTTCCAGTCTGAGGAAACAGGATCAGCTGAGGAACTGGCGAGGTGAGGAGGCTATGGCTTGTTCTGCTTCTCTGATCTTCCAGCATTGACCCCAGTACCTGCCTTCAGGTTTGACTTTATTAATCAGACCTTTTAAGATTCGTGCTACAAACACTGTTCCTCTAAGTCCTCGTATTTTTAACATTGAACTTGGGAATTCTACTCTGTTCCTTTCCCATCTCCTCTGATTCCTAACTGATGAAACAACTTGGAATAGCATTCACCATTACAAGGAAGAGCATCTTTGCCATCAGATGGGGCCAGCGTGGACCATAAGGCAGGAAAGATGACTTTACAGAATGCCCTACGGGACTCAGATGCAGCAAAACTCAGGCCTTTTGAATACAATACTAAGTAAATATTTGCAAAAAGATAGCTTTTTAAAGAAAAGCTTCTCCAGTATCTCAAAGCAAACTTACCCTTATGGACAATATTAAAATATCTAAGAGAAATCATCTCTTTGCCTAAGAAATTTACATTTTCTAGTTCACATTCCTGTAATGTTTTCCCCAACAATCCCCTGGGTAAAGATCAATCAGAACAGAGATCACTGTTAGACTGGACACCATCATGATAATAGGTTAAAATGAGATAGTCGTTATGGAATTCCAGGGATTATAGTGTAGCATTATTTTGCTTATTAGTTCCATTTATTTTATTTCATTATTCCTTTTTACCCTTCTATTAATTTTGAACACCCCCCCCCCCGCGCCGACCATGGGATAATACCAACAATGCTTTCTGAAAGGCCCTCAAAGACATCTCAAAAGACAGTGTCTCCTCAATGACCCCAATCCAGTCAAGCTGACAATGAAGAAAGCTATGTGGCACCCAAACACACTATTTTAAAACATAACATTAACATGACACCCTTGGTCTCCAAAGACTGATGGCCATTTTATAATGCAAAGGTCATTGATCTCACATCCATAAGCCCCCCGGGGTCTTAATTTCAACATTATTCAAATGTCTAAGTTCAAAGTCTGCTCTGAAACTCAAGGCAATCTCTTACCCATGAGGCCAAAAAATAAGATATGTTTTTCCAATATAAAGTGGCATGGAGTACACACTGCCATTCCAAAATGGAAGAACGGGAGCACAGCATGGAAATGCTGGACCAAACCAAGGCTAAAGCCCATCAGGGCAAACAGCAAACCCACATCCAGCACCTAGGGTTCAAGGTGGCATCCTCTGTGCTCTTGAGAGGTCCCAGCCTTCCAGCTCTGTTGCTTGCAGCATTTGTGATCCCTTTCTTTGGCCAACTCCACTCTGCGCTCACAGCTTTCCTTCCAAAATGTGTCTCGTGTTTCTGGCACCTCCAGCACCCTGCGTCTCTACTACAATTTTGTTTCACTTCCCCAGCCTCATGTACAGACCAGTCAGGAGTTCTGTGTAGAAAAATCCAACCATGCTGCATGTGGCCTGGCCTCAGCCGCTTTGTCGAGCCTGGTTGAAAAACTCCATGACCCACTCATTTTTGTATCTTGCATGCTTTCAACTGCTGCGCCATATGAATGATGCTGCCAACTTCTGCTGCCAGCAAAACACGTAATTTGGACCGCTTCTGCCACAGCTAGAGTGACCACTATGCATTTGTCTGGCTGAGCCTAGAAAAAAATGCTTCCTTATTTTCAAGCACAGAAACCCTGTGGCAGCCTTAGATGAATGGGTCTTGCTCTCAAGGTACTTCTCCTATTGTCCTGTGGCAAGGTGGATAGCATCTCTTTAGTGGGGCCGATATTTAACGCGTGTGGCTGCCAGCACCCTGCCTGTCTGCAGCCTTAGCCATGCCCATGCTCCTTTAGTCACTTTAACTCAGCATCTCTGTAACTTCCAGGACACGGGCAGGCTCTTTGTCAGAAGGTAACGCCCTTGACCTCTAATACAATTCCCCATGGAGTTCTTTCCCTCCTATGAAAACTCATGAGCACAGCCTTGACTCTGCACATTTCTGTTGGCATTCCACTCTTCTGAATTCCCACCAGAAGGGCTTATTAAGCCCTCTAGGGCTTCTCTAGCCCACAGCTCTGACTCTTCTATATTGCTCTCATAAGCCAATTTCCAAAAGCCGGGTGAACCAGGGCAGGCAGTGATAACTACGCTCCTACCTCTCAGCACTGATTTTCTTTTTTGGTTCCTTGCTCATCACTGTGAGGTAAGACCTAATACCTAATGAGAAGCAACTTTAAGGGGAAAAATATTTGTTTGGCTACATGTATTGAGGATATAGTCCAATATGTCAAGAAAGGCGTGGTGGACTTCACATGGTATGAGGGCATGCGGCTGGGATGCTTCAATGGCAGACCAGGAAGCAGAGAGGGAGGATGGTGGTAACATGGGGATTTATAAGGCAACTCCATGTAGTTAAAAAGGAGGTTTATTTGGGGGTAACTTACAGCTAGTAAATAGCACGTCTGGATCTCAGGGCTTAAGGGCTCCCGTCTCAGCCCCACCCCAGGGGCAGGTCACAGGTAGGTGTGGCAGTTACCAGAAGCCTCACGAGGGGTAGTACTTCCAGGTCAAAGGTAGAACAGCTACCCACTACATGGTGGCATTCTGTCAGTTCTATTTTATAGGCATGGATGTTGCTACTCAGAGCTCTGGTGGAACGTGGGGAGCCACCTCCACATTCACACCCTATTCATAGTAGAAGCCTATGACTTCTTTGTAGCAGTGAAAGATGTTTTAATCAGCTTTGTCCTTATATATGTATGCTAGCCATAGGGACTAATTATACTTATTTACTTTAAATAGCTTACCACCATTTTCTCTTTTGAGACAGGGTTTCACTATGTAGTCATAGTTCTGCCTCCCACTTGCTAGGATTAAAGGTGTGGGCCACAATGCCCAGCTTGCCCTCTATCTATTTTTATGATAAATATATAAATAAATTTTAAAACCGCAGATTTTTGTATAATGTATGTTTGCCATTTGTGTTTTAACATAAGTGTGGTGGTTTGAATGATGTGGCTGCACTGGCTCATATATTTGAATGCTTGGGGCTGGTTGGTAGAACTGTTTGAGAAGTTTTAGGAGGTGTGGTCTTGTTGGAGGAGGTGTGTCACTGGGGTTTTGGTGTTTAAAATGTGTATGCCATTCTCAGCTCTGTGTGTGTGTGTGTGTGTGTGTGTGTGTGTGTATCTATATATCTATATATAGATATATATATATACAAGATATATATATAGATATATATAGATATATATAGATATAGATATATATATAGAGAGAAGCATAGCTTTTGTCTCAGCATGTGAGCTCTCAGCTACTGCTCCAGTACCATGCCTCCCTGCTGCCATGCTCCCTGCCATGACGGTCATGGATTGACTCTCTTAAACTTGAAGTCCAATCAGCTCTTCCTTCTGTAAGTCGCCCTGGTCTTGGTGCCTTAGCACAGCAATAGACAACAAGATGACTATAGATCCAAAACGTCTCTGTGCTCTCTGCGTATAGCTGGAAATATTATTTGTCAACCTAATTCCTGGATGTTTTCTCAAAATTGCCTAGAATTAGGATATGGTTAAAATAATCTACAAGACCTGCACATTTGTTACTATAAGAAACTAAATGCAAAGGTATCATAGTCATATCCTACCTACAGCTAGGGTATTTTGAATACCCTGCGAAAGTACCATCAAGTGCCCATTTCAATTTTTCTTACTTATGAACAACACCAATAAATATCACCACAAAGGGCTTTAAAGCAATTTATAGCCATTTTCTATTACTCCGTGAATTATTTTTGCATGGCTCCTTTTAGTGGAAATATCAATCAAAATGAATACAGAGACACAATGAGAAAAGTTCCTTTCACTCTCCAGTGCTGTGAAGAATTACTCCATCTTCCGCGTATCTCTCCAATTAAGCTATACTAATGGCCTCCACTCACCTTCAACTTAAATTGACTACCCCCTAAAGGACATTTTCAGATTTGGAAACATAAATTGATCTAAGCATTGGTGGGAAGAGGAAAAAGAAGAGGAGAAACCACATCTGTAACCACAGTGTCAACAACTGCCTTGAATAGAACTCAAAAGGAGACACCTTGAAAAGAAAACGCGATTGATTTTTTTCCCTTTAAATTTGATGTTATCTTAATCTCTCGCCCCACGCTAGCAGCTTTTGTCATCGCTGTGAAAGACGAGTCCACAGAACAACTCAAGGAAGGAGAGGCGTACTGAGGCATGCGGTTTCTGAGGGATTTTAGTTTGTTGTGTCCTGGTAGGGAAGGCATGGAGGTGGGAGGGGCTTTGTCTGCGGATTGTCTGCCTCACAAACAGGCTCACTATGTTACCAAGGGTGACCTTGCACAAACTCCCCTCCGTCCACCTAGAATCACAGACCTATACCACCATGCCTGGTTCATGCAGGGCTACTCAGGGCCTAACACATGCCAGACAGTCACTCTATCAACCAAGCTACATGCCAGCCTAATGTGTACTTTCTTACATCCCTAGAACCCTCTACCTCATCCCCACACATAGTTTTGGGCCTTCCTCTCTCTATCCCATCTTCCAGCTTTAATCATCACTTTTATAAGCCACATCAGGACCCAACAGATTTCCCTCTCTATTTTTCCACTTCTAAAATACAAATATACTCCTTGTGGACCCTGGAACATTGCGCACCAATGTCAAAGTTCCCAAACTGAATTAACTCCAACCCACTGTGTCCATTCATGGCAGCACCACTCCAGGCAAAGGCTTTCCTCTTCCAGATTCTTCTTCAAATCCCCTTCTCCCTTTCATCCTTATCAAGGTGCTTTTTTTGTTTTTTTCAATCATGGCTTCTTTCTATCCCATTTTCCATACTGGCAGCCATCTTGATCCTAGCCTGAATTGTTGTAGCTACCTTCAAATCCTGGGCATTCTCCTGCTGGACATTTTGCTAGGGTGTCCAAGGGTATCCAACACTCCTTGGCCCATGATCATCATACTTTCATGTGTTTGTTCTTTGATTTTGTTTGTTGCTGTTAGTTAACATTGTAGGGCACTAGTCACATGCTGGACAACTGTCTGAATAGTTACAAACATGAGCTCATTTCACAGCTACAACCCTATTTTAGGAGAGAAGAAATGGAGCTATCTGAGGGGTTAATGGCTTTATTAAGATCCCACTACTATATAGTGTGGATCAAAGACTCAAACCAAGGCAGGCTAACCTAGAGTTAAATTCCCATCAGCTTGCATTGATTCCATACTCATCTATACATTGCCTTATTTACATAGACTTTTCATTCATCTTCACTAAGTATTGACATTTTTTTTTATTTGTCTGAGAACCCTAAGGATGGACTGTGGTCATTTTTCCACATAATTTCACAGTCCTGTTTTCCAGTGTTCTCTTGTTCACATTCTGAATTGTCTGAACAACCACAGCAGATTTTTTTGCTGATTTCAAAGTTATCATTTGGGTTGTTATTTCTCAGTTTGAGTTTTCCTGCAAACCTATCAAAATCTTAGGAAAGGTCTACTTTATTGTTCAACAGGTGTAAGAACAAGGAAAATCAAACCAGAGGCAAAAGAGACTATAGCTGTCCTCCAGGCTGGAGCAACTAATGAACAAGAAGCATTCGCAGCAATGACCTTCAAGACATTGGGTATTAAACAACAGTGGTAGTACCAGGAACACAAATGATGGCAGGCAGCTCATCCCCTGCAGAAGTTTCCAGGAGCATCACGGGAACCAACTCAAGCGGAGCCCACAGTCTCTGTAGGCTAAGACAGAGCCGCAGGCCCCAAGCGGAGATGCCAAGAGAGCCAGAGTTTACAGAGCAGAGCATCCCTGGGCCGTGGGACAGTTTCAACACTCCTAAAGAAACCCATGAAAAGAGCAAAACGTAGTTTGGGAATAACAG
This sequence comes from Peromyscus californicus insignis, assembly GCF_007827085.1. NCBI lineage: Eukaryota > Metazoa > Chordata > Mammalia > Rodentia > Cricetidae > Peromyscus > Peromyscus californicus. The sequence goes on from NW_026294534.1 coordinate 3,385,441, forward strand.
CCCACATTTAAGACTTGATAAAACTACACAATCACATATGTAAAGCGTTCAGCAAGCTCCAAACAAAGAGATGCTTAAAAAAAAAACAAAACAAAACAGAGGGCTCAGAGGTTAACAGCATTGGCTACTCTTGCCGAAGACCCAGGTGAGATTCCCAGCATGCACATGGCGGATCATAACCATCTGTAACTCCAGTTTCAGGGACTCTGACACTTTTAACTGGTGTCTGAAGGGCCAGGCACATATGCCGTGCACAGATATGCATACAGGTGAACACCTATACACATAAAATAAATAATTTTAAATCTAATATTACACAAAAATGTATCCAAATCAAATTGTCCAAAACTAGTCAGTCAAAATGAGTCTCTTTTCTTCAATTTTTAAAGTATTGTAAATGTATTATTACTGTGTATATGTATGTGTGCATGATGTGGGGCAAGGGTACAAATGTGGAGTTCACGTGTGGAGGTCAAAGGACAACATTACAACATTGTTTCTTTCCTTTACCTTTCTGTGGGTTCTAAGGACTGACAGGAGAATCAGCCAGAGAGGAGAGACCTATTGTATGAGGAACTAGATGACACTGAGTAGGACTTCCATCAGAAACAAGGACAGACAGAAATCAGAGAACCCTCTAGAAAATGAGGGAATGAGTTTGGTTGTAACCGTTGGGTGCACAATGTGCTACAGCAAAGGGGTCGGTTGGATTCAGTGGCAATGACAACACGCTATGGATATACTGGGAACCATAAATCAGCCACAGGAATATTGAAACAGCATTCCAGCTAATCATCCAGAAAGCAAATAAAATGAAACTGCTACAAAAGCACAGACTGGATTTAAAAGAAGTCAGGAAATGAGACAAAAGAGAACAAATAACTAAGTACAAAACAAAAGCAAGACACAGATTCAAACACTGGAATACAGCTTGGTGGGAAAGCACTCACCTAGCAAGCACAAGGCCCTGGAGTATATCCCTTACACCAAAGGATAAAACAAAAACAAACCAATCATAGCAATAACTACATTAAACATAAATGGCCTAAAATACTCATTAAATAAGTATTGAATTACATAAAATGCAAGATCCAGAGTTACCTTAAAAGTATCTTAAACATAGTCATAAATAGGTAAAAAGTAAAGTAAAGCATGAAATGGTTCAGTGGGGAAAAGGGATTGCTCTGCTAGTCTGTTGGCTGAGTTCAAACCCTGCAACCCACTGGAAAACGTTGATGCTGTGGTGCTCATCTACAAACCCTGTACTCCTACAGCGAGATGGGCAGCAGACAGAATCATCCCGGAGTTCATAGACCAGCTGTGTGGAGGATACTGTGCAAAGACAGAAACAGAGAGGCTCCGCCTCAAAGAACAAGGTGAAAGAAGACAACCCCTTTCAAAAGGTTGTTCTCTGCCCCGTGCATACCATTGTGTGTGTGAGGCTGCGCTCACATGCACACCATACAGAGATATACACAAAAATGTAAATAAAATAAGTAAATACTGATCAGCTTCCAACATGCAGTCAATACCTTAGTTGAAATAAACAGGAGAGAGAAGAGCAAAACATGAAGGAGCCATGCCAACACAAAAGAGCTGTGTTGTCCATCCTAAAATAAACTGGAGCTGCGAAGAACTCGGGGCAAGAAGAAGAAGCATGAACATGGGTGAAGTCAGGAACTTCTCTAGTCTGGAATCAACATAATCTGCAGCTCATAGTGGGGGAGGTAGGAGTGTTGGAGGCAGCAGGGACTGTGCAGGGAGATGTTCCAGGGTAGGCAGGGATGTGAGTCAGAATGTCCAAGGAAAAATGTGATAGCAACTGGGTATCAGGAGCCCTGCAGTCACTGGACTGTTGTCTGTCATTCAGTGTTTGGCAAGTGTCAGAGATCCAAAAGAATCTACCTCTCTGTCCAAACACTGGCATCAAGATCTCCGTAAACAATGGGAGGGCAAATGAATGAGTGAATCAGAAAACAGATTTTGTTTTTTTTTCAATCAGACATACCAATGTTAATTCTAAAACTTTCTCTTGGGTAATTTCTGAGGGGAAATGACATGGTCAACCCAGTGACCATCACCTCCTTTGTCAAATGATGCTCAAATTGCATTCTCTATAACTGCTTTGTGATAAAGTCATGAGTCCTGTCAATAGGAAGCAATGTGATTCAGTTTGTGTCTTTCGACAACAACATCATGATTGTATTCTTGGGGAATTTTCATACACGTTAACAACTAGAAACACACATATACCTTGTATAGAGAGGGAACAGAAAAGGAGGCAGTCTTGCAATTAGAGCTCAACAAGATTAACCTCTTCAACATCAGTATCTCACTGTACATCAACTTCCTCTTGTCTCCACTCATATTAAAGATCACTTTAAAAGTGAAGCTTCAGCTGGAATTAAAAATACATTAACTAAAATTTGGAGGAAGTCTCTCTGTGCTTGCAAAGAGTGTACATTTTGAATCTCTCCCCAGGATAAATTCATTTTTGTTTTTGTATTTTTTACCTTTAATATTTTTCCCCCAATCATTTCAATATTCTCAAAACATATTCAATAGTATGTGTTTTGTCACATAAAACTGTGCTAAAAATTACACTCTTAAGCAGAAATAAATAAGGTTCCCACATGTTACTGAAGCTGCACCCATGATTAGAGATCAAATGGGGGCTGGAGAGATGGCTCAGTGTTTGAGAACACTTGCTGTTTTGAACCCAGGTTCAGTTCCCAGAACCCACATGAGGCCTCTCGAAACTGCCTGTAACTCCAGCTCCAGGGAACTCAACATCCTCTTCTAGCTTCCACATATACTACACGCATAAGGTATACATACAGAGAAGCAGACACACTCATACCCTATAAACAAACAAGAAGCAGGAGGAAAAAAGGTAAGCCTTGGATGTTCAGCTGGGCTTGGGACATAAAACCCAGTCTTCGAGTTTACAATGAGGTATGATGGGGTACTCCATTGGACTCAGTTTCTGTGCTTGTAAAATGGGACACATAGGACATGACTTTGAACTTGCAAACCTGACTCCAGATGCCTCCAGCCACACGTCTAATGTCCACCAAGGTGGCAGAGTACAGCTTCTCCCAGCTTTCCTGCCTTTGAGAAGGTGACAGCATCTCACTGCAGGCTGTGTCAGGGTCTCCAACACCTCAGTGTGAAATGCTCTATCAACACACATGGGGGGGGGGGGCGCGACATATGGCACTTACTATTCTCCCACCCCTTCCCTGCCAGAGGCTAAACGCCATGGGTGAGCATGCCTGCATGGTCACCTCAGTGTGGCACCTTCCAGAAGCTTTGGAAGCACTGTGTGCATCAGTGGACAATCCCATGGTCATCCTTGACTTGCCCCTCCCTCCTGCCCTGTCTCCTCCCCCTTAATACCACTCTCTAAAATTTGTCTGGCACAGGCTTTGTCTTCAAAAGAATCTGAATTCAGGCTGGGGCTAAGAATGCCTGCCACCTCCCAGAACATAGAAGAGATTAAAAAAAAAATCATTTATGGAATTAGAGTTATTTGGATGCCCCAGGCACTGCTCTAAGGGTTTTATGTAAATTAAAAGCTTTCAGCCACCCATAGGCCCTATTAGGCAGGTACCAACACCTGTACTATAAAAAACACAGAGAATGTAGACACCTTGTTCAAGATGACACAGCTCTGGAGTGACTCCACAGCCCATACTTAGACTAATGCACACACAGGTTTCCAGGTGAGCAGTGGGTAAAAAATTTAAGGTTCTGTTTTGAACTTAGCATTAGCTCTTATGGCTAGAGAAGTATGACGGGCAAAAAGGAATAAAAAGCAACCCTCTAAAGTGAATGTACTTCCCTAAGTTGGGCCTTTGCCTCTGAAGAGCCTCAAAGACAGGGTTATCTGTACCTACCCATATAAGGACCTCAGCATCCCACATTGATTTAGCGTCTAGGCTTTCCTGCTTAAACTTCACTTATCCCGTTGACTGTAAGCATGGCTTTTGCTTTAACGGTAGATCTTTTCCATTATCTATTCCCCAGGGCAGCATCCCCTGGCCCACATCTCTCCTGCTTCGTATGTTCCGAAGCTTGACATCCAAAATCCCCTTATCAAATGAGATTGCAGCCTCTTTTCCCAACTTAAAGGCAATCGATATCCAGGTACAAGAAATGAAGATAGAGCCTGAGCAACTGAAAGTCCTGGTCTCAGATCCTGGCTGTGTAAGCAAGATAGGGTCCCTGACATGAGCAGAGATAAGAAGGGTTTCCAAAAGTGCAGGATTCCAGTCTGGCACTCGCCCAGAGCCTAACCCAGGTCCCTCAGGAGCCATAGGCACCCAAAAGCTGCCTGGTGAGCTGGAGGCTGCAAAGAGCATTCTAAAAACCAGGGCGATGCCAGATTCTTTCCAGCTTCAAATTCTAAAGGCCAAACTGTCATTTTAGACTTACAGGACCCAATTGAGCCCTGGGTTTCCCTAACTTGAAGCCATACACACATCTAGCCAGAGATCTGCAGACCTGCGATCCCCTCTCCAGACCCAGCTGAGTGGCGCTCACTGCTTTTTCCTTTGTCGTTAGAAATAGGATGCCTTGCATTTCTGTTTAAAATAAGCGAGTGGGAAAGTCGAAGCGCTGAGTTCATGAGATGTCATTAAAGTTATCACCCGAGAGGAAAGAAGGTTATGACCCGGCAAAGAAAAGGGGAAGCCTTGGAGGCTCCGCAGTCTTTGGCTGAGCCATGAAAGCCTCCACAGGGTTTCCCATGTAGATACTGCTTCAGCTTTGTAAACCCGGATGCCCTAGAAAGGGTCTGGCGTCCACAGACGAGGAAATAGTAAGGGGGTTGAAACTGTAAAGCTCTTATTTGTTTTTGTTTTGTCGAAGGCTGCATGCTGTGGGTGGGAAAAAGACTATGCAGGACTCTCCCCCTCAGACTTTCCAGCCTTGACTCTGCAGGGAGGTGGAAACCCTGCCAAAGGCAGCACAAGACCCTTCCCTCCAGAGGGACGCTCCTTTAACTCTTCACCAACTCTTCTCAGAGGCAGGAAAGCCCACCTGTTTTGAAGGAAGGACTGATCTTGCAGATTAACCCACCCAGATGAGAACTTATTGCCTAGTTAGCAGAAGAGCATTTTCCCCCAGCCCTGGGAATCTAGTCATGACCTCAACATCACTTTCAGTTTCATTTTTGTAGAACACTGACCAAAGTTTCAACTCCAGCCTTCAGACAGCTACTATGGCTTGCTCTTTCCTGGAATCTGAAATTGTCCTTTTTGAAGAAAGCTGAATCCTGCGGAATTTTTTGTTGTTATTGTTCTGGATATTAGAAGTTTCTTTGCGGAGCCAGTAGAATATTAACCAACAACTCAGAGGTCACAGGATGAAGTGAACTTTAAAAATTAATTTTTTATTATGTAAATGTGCATTTGTCTGTATATGGTATGTGCCTGTGGGTATAGGGGCCCATGGAGGCCAGAGGTATCCAGTGCTGACCGAGCTGGAGTACCAGGCAGCTGTGCATCTTTGACATGGTTACGAAGAAGCAAAGTGAATTCCAGCCCTCTTCAAGAGCAGTATATAATCTTAACAGCCAAACTATCTCTCCACCCTCATTAATATATTGAAATAAACAAAAAACTTAGCAAGCATTAAAAAGGGATTTGGGCTGGGAATGTGACTGGATTGGTAGAGCGCTTGTCTAGAATGCGTGAACCCCTGGGTTTAATCTCAGTACCACACACATTGGGTAGTGCAAGTCTATAGTCCTGGAGCTTGGGAGGTGATCAGACTGAGGAGTTGGCTGACTCAGTAGAGTGCTTGCCACACACACAAGCAGAAGGGCCTGAGTTTGGACCCCTGTCATCTACTGTGCCCTTTTGAAAGATCAGTGCTGAGGAGGCACTAAGACACATGGCTGGCCAGGAATCAGCAAGCTCTCTAGGGCCAGTGAAAGGTCACGTGCACGTGTACCTGCACACACACCACACACATGTGCATATATGCCATTCTCGTATATACATATATATGTTCAAATACACGTGTATAGCCCTATGCTCCCAAGTGCACATACACACACCCCACACAACACAAAACACCACTTACACACACACAACACATGCACACATATACACTACACACTCTTGCAAACCGCCGTACAAACACAGAAAACACCCCCTCCCCACACAACACACATACACAGAAGCTCCGAGTTATCCTCTGCTACATAGGAAGTTTGATGACAGCCTGGGATACACGAGTCTTTGTCTTAAAATAAAAAATTAAAGGAAAATAAAATAATTTGATTGGTTGTACATCTCAATGGACCTCAACCGTCAGACCCAGCTCAGAGAATCTATTTAGTCACCAAAACTTCGAGAAGGGCTTTGCTGTGGTATTTACAAACCCCACTTTTATAAAAATTAAATAAGCCAAACCCAACAAAAATGTCTGCACAATTTACCTAAGACTTTTCTGATGGCTGAGAGAAGGACGCCTGGTAAATGAAACTCTCCAGCAGAGCGACAGTCACGGCCAGCAGCTCACAGTTGCCTTTTTAATTGAATTCACGGAGAGCATCACCACAGAGTGCAAAAGGCTTTGTCACTCGGAGGTCCAAGCTGCTCCAACATCATTAGCATGCCATTACTGTCTGGTAAAATAGTGACTTTGACCCTATCCTCTAAGCCTTATTCATACTACACACAGGCAGTGAAACTGGCTTGTAGCTTGCTTTCAAGGAACTCTGTGGACAGATCAAAGGCAACATAAGCAGTAGCTTTACTTTTCTTTTTTCCATTTATTATTATTATGTGTGTGTTTGCACGATGTGTCACTCACAGTGCCACAGTGCACATGTGGAAGTCAGAGGACAGCTTTGTGAGTAGGTTCTAAGGATCAAACTGAGGTGGCCAAGCTTATGCACCGAGTGCCTTTGCCGTTAACTGCTGAACGGTCTCCCTGGCCTGCCTCGGGTTTTGTTTTTGTTTGTTTGTTTATTTTAATACAGTAACGCTACCTGATGATGAGAAATTTTTACGAGACCCCAATGAAAGAAATTACTTGTATAACTAGTATGTATACACACTATGTACTTTAGAATCAAGAATGAAGTTTCGTGAGAAAGGGGTCTGAGTGTGCAGTGTGTGCAAATACCGTGTTGGTTTTTGCCAAAAACAATAGATAATTATGAGAGTCCTGTGGAAACACAAATGGTAACTGCTCCCGTCGAAGCTGCTTTGCCATAGTAAATAGAAAGCAAGTTCCACCCTGCCTTCAGTGCTGTGGACCAGGGAGGGTAACCAGAATCAGGCCGAGGATAATGGCTTGTTGTCCAAGACAACTCTAACTCTTTTAAAAAGTCTCGCACTTGGTTGAGGAGACGGCCAAGAGATGGGAAGTGTTCTATGTCTTTGTTTTGTTGTTGCTCTACATTTTAATGAAATAATAAAACTCTACATTTTAATGAAATAATAAAAAGAAAAGTAATTAAAAGACTAATATCAGAGACATTCAGATCCAAATTCTGCATCCTTTGAAGGGTGTAACTGTTGGTATGGGAAAGCCCATTTCTAGATGTTATTAATTTTGTGGTGCTGGGAGTTGAAGTCAGGGTTTCTCCAGCCCTTATCTTTAGTGAAAGGTACATAAGCACCAGGAGCTGGCCAGTGAAACGATGCTAAGACTGAAGCTCTCCAGGTTCCCTTGTCAATGTATGCTGCTCTTAGGCCAGATTTAGTAGGATTTTGTGACTCTATCAAATGTAAAAGAACTGATGCTATCCACAGCAGGAAAGCTGCTAGCTGTGCCAAACACATGACTTTACTGTGTTAGCATGTATGGCATGTATTCTAAGGTTACTGTACTGTTTTGTAGCTATAGACTATCAACTTAAAATAATCAATAAATGACTTATTGGGGCATGCACAGAGCACATGATGTGCAGAGGATGAAATGAAGGAGATTCTGCACATCTGTGCTCAAGCAACTTTTGGTCTCGTTTCTCCAAAGAGAAAACATGAACAGAAATAAAAATTGCAAGAAAGAGCACACAGTTTGAAAAGAAGTGATAAAATGGTGTTAGTTTCATTGAGACAGTACGTTAACACGAATGAAGATTGAGTCTATGTAGATTCTTATTGACCTACTTTTAAAATGTTATGTTCATCTTATCAACCTTCACATCAAATATAAATCAGTAAAATGTGTGGTCATGCTAAGATATCATCTGTAGTCATGGACACAATTTCTGAAGAAACGTGGTTAAACGGATAATGTGAGCTTTATATTTTAAAATGGCTAAATGGAAATGCTGGCCAACAAATATGCGGAATAATACATAATACAAAGCAAAGAATCACATTTAACCTCCATATGGCTTCCTGAGATGTGAAAATCATGGCCTCAATTTCAGATCTTGTCTAAGAATTTACAAAGGCTCAAATGGACTTTTAGGTTTTAAAAAATTCTTAAGCTAGTTAAAAAAAAAAAAGCACCATTTTCCACACATGCCCATGTTGCCATGGAACAGAGCCTGCCAGGTAAAATTAATTGTGTCACTGTATTATTTTCTAATTAAAATGGGCACAAACAAGTAAGATAAAAGCCAAAAACTAAGTGAGAGAAATCTGGACCGTTAATTGTTTCTGGCTTCAACTAATTTTTAAATGTCTCAGGTTAAGAAATGAGCACACGTTTAGTTGTAACAAAACCATATTCCCTAGCCAGGCTTCATAGCTCATGGCTATAATCCCAGCACTCTGGAGGTGGAGACAGGAGAATTGCCACAACTTGAGGCCAGCCTGGGCTACTTTGCAATAGTTTCCCAGCCAGCCTGTGACTCTGTGTAAGATCTTTTCTCAAAAAGCCACAACAACACATCCCTTACTTCTTTCTCTGCCAGTCATCAAATTAATGTTCCAAGCACGGCCTGTGAAGGATTCAAACCATCAAATTCCTGGAAGCAGATCGAAGTGTTCATTTTTTTAAAGCTTTATTAATAAACAGTGTTAAAATCTGATCATGCCTATCTCTTTTTAAAAAATGGATCATCTATTTTAAGTAACAGGGAGGATTTTGACCCCTAATACAGTTTGTGGGCTAATCAAATAATTTCCAATTGATTATCCTTAATTTTTAAATTCCCAAAAGGAGTGCTGCTTTCCAAAAGTAGCCGAGAATGTTTAAATAAACAGTTGCTGTGTGAATGTGGGCAACCTTTTCTATTGCAGCCCTAACATCACTTCAGGTTAATCAGCCAATATAACTAACACAAACACACTTGAAACACTAAAAGGAGAATAGACCTGACAGGCCGGTGATGTGTACACAATGATTTTATGATTGCTACTTAAGACGCAGTTCCTTTTGTCAGGGTCATACTTTAGATATGTTACCTATATTGTGAGGTTCCACAAAAGAACACAGGGCTCATAGCAACAGAGGCAGAATAAATGTCTCCATGAGATTCCAAGAGCATTAGTCACTTGAAAGCGTCTATGGTGAACAACAAAGCCGAGGCCAGCTCAGTCCTTTCTGAGACGCTGAAGGAAGGGCACACACAAAAGGCTGACGCTCCAGTCTGATATTCAAGAGCAAATGACAACTCTTAAAGCTCGCCCTGCTCTGAACTGCTCAAGAAAATATGAAAGTAATTTTCAAAAGCTCTTGGCTTGACGCTTCTTTCCTAAAAGAAAATCCTCTCCAGAGCCTTTGATTAAAGAAGGGTGTAATCACTCTTTCTGATTCCCTCTGATTTCACCTCAAAGGGGACCTGAGGTTTCTTTATACCAAGTTGACTCTTACTTCAAACCAGAGGCAGAAGAAGGAGAAAAAAAAATAGTCAAGTCGGTTTGAGCAGCCTCTCCCACAGGCTCGGAACATCAGGGGTATTTACAGATGTTAAACTGAACCTTTAAAAACAGAAATTGCCGGTCCCTGTCTGACGTGGCTCTAAGGCGAAGAGTCTCAGGCTCTCTGGCGTGACACAGGTCTTGTGCAACCTCTGATATGTGTGAAGTAACTGAGGCACAAGATGTGTTTCTGGCTCCATCCCTGCTTTTGACCTGGTTGTTGTAGTTTATAATGAAAGTGGGTGCCTTTTTGTTTTGTTTTGTTTTAAATAATGATCATGAAAATTGCCTTTAAAAGAAGAATGTGTGATGTGTGTGAAGAGTCCAAGGCGAGCATCAGAATCCAGTCCTGCCCAGGGATGCACAGGGCTGCAGCACCCAGGCGGGTGCCCAGAGGGTAAGGCCGGTTGTTCATTGATGAGCGCTCTGGGTGGGACCGCAGGCTGGAAAGGGTTGAGTGCACAGCGCTGCCAGGCCAGCTCACACTCGCGAGCCAGTGAGCCTGTCCAACTAATCGGCCCGGTTTGTTTGCACAGCTTTGCTGGAGCGTTTGCAGGGATGCACCCCCAGCTCCCCACAGAGCCTGAGAGAGAGTGGCCAGCCAAGATACCAGCGGGACCAGGATTCACCTGCACGCCCAGATACGGGCAGAAAAAACATAGCATGGTTTGTCCAAACAGCCCTGGGCTCTGCGAACTGGCTGTCCCCGCGGTCCTCCCCTGGCTTCGCTGCCAGGGGACGTCGGCAAGGTTTATCTAAAGGCTGAGATACACTCTTTGAAATTCGCAGCCAGGCGGGCCTGCTGTGACCCAGGGAGGGACCTCGAGGGCTCCCCCGGGGAGTCAAGCTCTACCTGGAAATGCTTGGCAGACACATTCAATCAGGTTCCCACAGCCGGCAGCCTTAGTCAGCACCTGGTCGGTGGAGTGACTCAGAAATCAGGAACGAGGAGGGGCTTCAGGTTTTCTGAACCCACCGCCAATCCGTGAGTCATGTGATTCACCAAAGCTTGAGCCTGCTCAGAACCTCAGGCAGGAGCTGTCTGCCTTTGTCTCGCATTTGTTATCTTACAGAACCAGCACCGGGAGCGACAGCTTTTGGCTTCCCAGATTCCCCACCCCCACCCCCACCCCAGCAGCAGCCTGGGTGATAACGTTTTTGATTAAGCTTGGAATCTTTGGCACACATCAGCAACGCCTAATTATGAAAGATCTAATAATACATCCCCGTGTTTCTCTGACAACCACAGGCATCTCCACTCAGCATTCTCCAAGCCACTGGAAACGGGGCAGACACTGACACCACACACTATGCTGCACAGGGAGCGGTCCGGGTCTCGAACCTTCCACACCGGAGGCTGAGGTCTTCCCAGCCACCCAGCTCCTGCAAGAGCAAACCCGATGATGCACAAAAGCGATTTGTTTGAATTTTTTTTTTAAAGCCAGGGGGAAATTAAGTGTCGTTTGGCAATTAAAATAAGTGGAATGAAGTATCATCTCATTAACATTCCTCCGGTGGCAAAGGATGTTCAAACCTTGAGACCCTGCGGTAAGATGCCTCACTACAGCTGCTTTATGTATAGCTAAAAATACATTCCCTGACACCTTAACGGGCAGGAGAAAGCACACCGTTTCTCTATACATATGGAAATAAGCTCTCTCCCGAGACACCTGGAACAATGGTGGCAAAATCTATATCAAAGGAGGTGCAGCCCGCCCGGGTTTCCTTTGTGCCCGGGATGCTCCTGGCAGCCCCGAGTCCATGGATTGGACCATGATGCAATTTAGAGCAAATGATGCTTGCTCTTCTCCACGGCTGGCCTCCCAGGCGGGCAGCCTGCCTGCCTGCGCCTTGTATAAAAGCGGGTCCTTCACAGAGGAATCTGCCACTTACACTTGATACTTAGTCACAAGCGGCCTTTGCCTCCCTGAAACAAAACTTAAAGGCACCAAAAACCCTGGCCGCCTGGTCCTGCTGGGGCTTCACGGTCAGTCTTTGTGACCACGGTACAATTTTGTCCTCTGAAATCCTTCAAAATACTTGTTTCCAGAAAAACAAGTGTGGGTTTTTCTACAGAATTATGAGGGCATCCAGGAGACTACTCTCGTCCACTGAGACTTCACCTCCAGCTGCCCAGGACCTCTGACTTATCACATTAGAGAATCACTATGCCCTTGTCTATCCCCAATCATGCTAGGCTGGTAACTTCTGGGTCTTGAAACCAACGGATTTCACTACAGTTGGAGGAAGTTGTCCCACTCTGGTGTCCAGCCATGGATGTCATTCTGTGACCATGTATCTCGGCTCCCCTGAAGGCTGTGTGTCTTTTCATTTCTTCCCTAGACTCCCAATCCTGAGGCTATGTGGGTAGGCCAGCGCCAAAGGCCTTGCCTGGCATGTATAAGGCCCCCTCCCACCCCCAGAGCAGAGAAGGGGGTCCTGTCCCAGCCCTCAAGTTTTATTTCATTTTCCCTGACTTTCACTGGTTTCTGTCTTTCTCTCTTTCCATGGTTTTCCCATGATTTGAACAGAGAGCTGAAATTCTCTGCACATTATTGTTATCGGCCAGAACCCACTTGGTAAAATCAGGCTTCTCACTCTCCCCTGATAGATGAACTGTTTCTAGCCAGGAAACCATCTTTGAATTCCTGACAAATTCCCGAGGTAAGCGCAGACTCTTCTTTTTCCCTGGGCGGGCGGGCTCACAGTCCATCACTCGCCCAGGCCAGCGGGCCCTGGCCACCCAGGATCTGCAGTATCCTCCTGATAGCAGAGCAGACTGTGTGATCAAGGGCAGGCATCTCTCATCTGGACCTGTGTGAAGAGGGTGGCTGGCTGGTCTGCAGGAAGTGCCTTCGAAAGGAGCTAATCGCCGTATCATTCAAATTTCCTGTTGTTTTGTTTCCCTCTGCCCGATAAGCCTTTATCAGACCAAAATGAAAGTTCTCTCTGATCTGGAGTTGGGCAGTTAGGTAGATGGACACATACCTTTGATAGCTCCCCTCCTGGGAAGCAAGGGAGTCTAATTGATAAAGTACCAAAACCCGAAAGTGGAGCCCTGAAGTCTAGACACAGTGTGAGCCCACAAACTGCTGCAACCCGAGGGCTTAGCTTGGCCACTCACTTAGCAAGAGGTGCTGAGGTTTACTGTCCTGGGATCCCTTAACTGTCACCCACAGGCACCCACAGGCACTACCTGGTAAACTGAGGCAAAACGGAACAGTACGGGGGAGAAGTGTTGGCCAGTGTCCTTGAGAACACTTCTGGGAACTGTCTGAAAAATCGGGAATTTAAATTAAAAATTTACTGAAAAAGTGAACTAGTATATACATACATATACACACCCCCAAAAAAATTCTCATGCTTCTTTCCCATCTAAGATCTTCTTGTAAAATTTGGGATATTGGTAAGGTAAGTAATAGACAATTCACAAATTTTACAATTACCTATCAATAGGATAAAAATTATCAGGCATTTTGGGGTATGTTTTGGCAGCTTCTTACATGATTATATTTCATATATATATAAAATCTTGAAAAACTTTTACTTGTTCCTTTATTGGGTGTGCCTCTGTGTGCAGGGTTAGGAGCATATTCCAAGGCACATCTGTGAAAGTCAGAGTACAGCAGGAAGAGTTGATTCTCTCACTGTGCAGGCGGTGGGGAGTCAAATTCAGTTTATCTGGCCTGGTGGCAAGCACCTTTATCCACTGAGCCATCTTCCTGGCCCCAATTACACACAGTGTTACCTTTTGGTCTGGATTTTGGGCTCCTGGCCATAACTTACATCCTCACCAAACCTGAGCAGAACTATTTACAGCAGCGACTTTCTCCAGAATTGCCAAAACGTGGAAGAAATCCAGATACCCTGCAGTCAGTGAGTGGATAGACGAGGTGTGCTGTGTGCAGACAATGGAGCATCATTTAGCAATAAAAAGAGAAAGGATCTCACAAGCCACAAAAAGACATGGAGGGACTTTTGGTGCGCATCACTGAATGCAAAAGGCAATCTGGAAAGAGAGCAAGCTGTGTGCTTCCATTATACATTCTAGAAAAGGCAAAGTGAATGAGGCAATGAAAGGTCTGTTTCCCATGGTGCAAGGTGCTGGGGTGAAGGATGAATGCGTGAATAATGGGGATCTTTCAGGCAGCAGGATGGATATAATAGTGATGGATACATGATGTTGCACATCTGTCAAAGTCCTCAGAATGTAAGCAGAGTGAAGGCTAATGTAAACGACGTAATCATGATGCATAGATGCTGACTGATCACAGGTAGAATACACACAACCAGAACACACAATCTTAACAATAAGAGAGGTGGTGAATGAGGGAAGAGGGGGCTGGGAACTTTACCTGCTGCTCAGTTCCCTGTAAGTCAAATCCCAGGTAAGCTGTTTGCCACACAAGCTTGGCCACCTGGGTTGTAAGACACAGAACCTATGTCGAAGCTGTTCCCCCATGTGTCTCTGATGATTGGCAGATGGGACAGGATTGTCTCCAGAGGCTCTCTTGAGTCTCCCAGCCTGACTTGTATGACAACAAAGAACCTATCTAAGCAAGGTAGGAAAGTGAAGACTGATACCTGAAGGCCATCCTCTGACCTCCACACATACATCATGGCACACAGGCACCCACAGGCACACACAAATGGGGGCACACACACAGCTAGTGTGTGCTCTCTGTCTCTCTGTCTCTGTCTCTGTTTCTCTCTCTCGCTCACAAACACACACACACACACACACACACACACACACACACACACACACACAAGCCTATCGATTCTCTTAAGAAGACACACTAAAGATACACAAGGTGACTGAAGCTATCTACAGAGTCTACACAAACATCAAACATGGCTTCAGTGGCTGGGCACATTTTAGTATATATACAGTTCAGACTGAAGATTATAGACTAATTTTTTTTCATTCACAAACTCTTTAAGCACTCATTCCGGGGAGATTATGACATTTATCTCCAAACATTTTATTCTTAGAATAAAAAAATGGAAACCGTGTTTGAACATCCCACTTCACTGCCCCGGTGCAGCCCAGCAAGCAAGGCTTTCCACTCAGCCCTGCTAAATCAACCTGACTGTGACAGCTTATTACTTTGTAGACACAACCTTACCAAGAATGCTCTTAACCCCATCGTCCTCTCCCATGATGGATTATCATCCATCTCTCCAGACTGACCTCTCATTACCCTGAATCAGTGAGTCCTATGGGCCAATCTGCTGCTGGATCATCAAAAGGCAGCTCGGGCTAGGAACTCCTCACTGGGCATAGGATGGCCAGGCAGAGCATCTCAAAGACTGTGTCCTTGATGTGAGTGCCACTTGCTGCCACTATTCCAAGTTGGAAAGGAAGAAGCCAAATACTCATGGCATCTCCCATTTTCACTTTTTCATCTTGAAAAAAAAAAAAATTTAAGCCGGGTGGTGGTGGCGCACACCTTTAATCCCAGCACTCGGGAGGCAGAGGCAGGCGGATCTCTGTGAGTTCGAGGCCAGCCTGGTCTACAGAGCGAGTTACAGGAAAGGCTACACAGAGAAACCCTGTCTCAAAAAACAAAACAAAAATTTAAAATAAGATCGACAAAGCTTTTCTGTAAGACTGTGGACACAGACCACAACACCTGCTTCGTTGTAATGAAATGAGTTAATTTTCTTATTTGCTGTAGCAAAAAAGGGGACTGCCACTTTAAAACAAGATGCACCCAGAACTGGCATAGAGCAGCTAGCGACGTGCTGGACACCTCGAGTGCCTGGCACACTGAAGCAGAGCGAGACAGTAGACACGGAGAGAGACAGGAGGATCTCCCACACTTGGGCTAGCCGTCGGCTACTGTGTGAACGCGTCCACCAAAGGTTTGCGTTGGAAACCTATGGCCCCGTGCCACCGTGGCATCTAGTGAGAGGTGGCTAGGACGAAGGGGAAGGACCGATGCTCACCTGAGGTGAGGTGTCCCCTTTCTCCTCGCTGTGACAAATGCCCGAGAGGCAACTTCAAGGAAAGGTTGGAGGAGACCAAGTCATGGTGGGTGGGGAGGCATGCCGGGTCACAGTGCTGGGCATGTGGGGCTGGGATTCCTCATGACTCCATGGATCAGAAAGCAAAACAAGAATAGGAAGGGCAACTAGGCCATAAAACCTTTGTACCGCCCCCTAGTTCCCCCCATCCCAAAGCTTTGCAAGTAGTGGATCAAACACATGGAACACAGGAGCGTGTGGGGACATTGCACATTGAATCCATGATGTGGGAGGAACACAAAGGGGGAGTCAGTGCGCTCTCTCCCCCTCTCTCATTCCTCCCCCCATTCATAGCTCTGGGACCCGTGAGGAGGAAACTTCTGTTCTCTGTACTTACCCAGTCTCAAGGATTCTGTCATCACAGAATTGTTTTTAAAGACGCTGTGAGCAGAGGAAATCCATTGGCTTACTTTTTATTTTTGTATCCTATGTGTGCCTGAGAGTGCATTCATGTATGTAAGCATATGGCATGTACGCCTGGTGCCCGGGAGGCCAGAAGACAATGTCAGATCACGTAGAACTGGAGTTACAGGCGGTGGTGATCCACCACGTGGGTCCTGGGAACTGAACGGGGTCCTCTACAAGAGCAGTCAGTGCTCTTAACTGCTGAACCATCTCTCCAGCCTCCATTTACAGGTATTTATCCACCTCAGCATGAGAACTTTTCTGGAACCCACGAAAAACTGAAACTCCATCCATTACTTTTATCCACACAATCAGGATCTGCTGCCTCAAGTCCCAAAGGCTCCCCAGTCTTCCGGAAGCCAACACGATGGCTCAAAGCCACTTCTCGGCAGAGCCGGCACGAAGCTCCGGCACTGGGTTCAGGAGCACATGTGGCGGGGGCAGACACTGGGGTCGGGGCACACACACTGGGGTGGGGGCACGTGAACTGGGGTGGGGCACACACGCTGGGATCGGGGCACACACACTGGGGTCAGGGCACACACACTGGGGTGGGGGCACACACACTGGGGTGGGGGCACGTGAACTGGGGTCGGGGCACACACACTGGGGTTGGGGCACACACACTGGGGTGGGCACGTGAACTTGGGTCGGAGACACACTGCTCTGACAAGGTCTGCCATCTCACTGACGTAGGAAGTGATGGCGTTGGCTCGCTCACCCCTCTTTATTTTGTTATTTCATTTGAAGTCGGTACAGCATGCTGCTCTAAGGCTGGCTCCGCTGTGCACTGGCCAGCCGCGGCCCTGGACTGTCCACAAAGCAAACTCCATGCTTCTCTCTGGAACTCAAAGGGCCTTTATTGAAAGGCTGGTGTAACAAAAGGCAATCTCCACACAGGCAGGGAAAGAGAACTGATGGCAGACTACACACTCGTTTCCATCCTTCACCCAGGGAACTCCTCACAGGCCACTTGCCGCCAGCTCCCTGACCGCTCCAGCCCCCAGCAACTGTCCTCAACTCCTACTCCTGTCCAGAGCTTGAGTTACTTTTCAAAGTGACTACAGCTACCTCAAGTATTCTAAACACAGCCTGGAGAGACGGCTCAGTGGTTAGAAACACATATTGCTGTTACGGACAACAAATATCAAGTAGCTGCTGTGGAACAATCTTTGTACACTGTAAATATGCATCGCTCGCATGGTTAATAAAAAGCTGATTGGCCAATGGCTAGGCAGGGTTTTCAGGGCAGAGAGAATGCTGGGAAGAAGGAGCGTGGAGTCAGGGGAGTTGCCAGCCAGATGCAAAGAGGAAACAGAAGGTACAAGATGAAAGAGAGATAACGGCATGTGGCAGACTGTAGATGAATAGAAATGGGCTGATTTAAGTTGTAAGAGCTAGTTAATAATAAGCCTGAGGGGCTGGAGAGATGGCTCAGAGGTTAAGAGCACTGGCTGCTCTTCCAGAGGTCCTGAGTTCAATTCCCAGCAACCACATGGTGGCTCACAACCATCTGTAATGAGATCTGGTGCCCTCTTCTGGTCATACATGCTGTATACAAAATAAATAAATAAATCTTCAAAAAAAAAATAAGCCTGAGATGTCGACTGAGCATTCATAGTTCATATTAAGCCTCTGTGTGGTTATTTGGAAGTGGCTACTTGACACAGAGAAAGTCTGCCTATGGGCAGCTCACAACCACCTGTTACTCCCACCTCAGAAGACCACACAGGGACACCCAGACAAGCATGGCATATACTCATACACACACACACACACACACACACACACACACAAGCATCACTAAAAAGTAAAAAAAATTATATTTGTTTGTTTGTTTGTTTAAAGAATCTCAAATGCTGTGTTCCTGTGAATCCTTAGCTCCACTGTCCTTCTGGGATGGTTTGTTCCCACGTGAGGCTAATTTTTGAGCTGTTTCAAGGAATTGGTAAAGTAATCTAGAGGGACAAAAACACAGGTCTCGACAAGGAGATAGGGGAGCAGGTGTGGGTGGGGGGGGTGTCAGTTAGAACTGAGTATGCATGAAAATGCCCATATGAAATCTGTTACTTTGAATGTTAATTTTAGAACTTAAAAAAAAAAGGAATTTTAACACTGAGCACTGAATAGTGTGTGTGCACTGCTGGGCGTGGTGCTGGCCACATGATGTGCCATGAAAGACCCAAAGTACAAATTATCTTCCTCTCACAGACAGTTGTGAGTGACATCCTCACCCACACAGCATTGGATCCCCCTTTCTCTAAGACCCTCCAGTGTTCACCTTCCAGGCTCTGCTGTTAGGTAGGACCACACAACCAGCTCCATCCCTTCCCAGAGCAGGTGAGTTGTACACGACCTTCTGGGACAAAACTCATACCTTACTTCCCCGGCTACCTTCACAGCCTCCTAAAACTGAGTTGGCAGGGCCTGCTGAGTCACCACAAGAGAACAATTGCCCCAAAACATGACAAAGAACTAGCCAAGCTGAGGGACAGAGGAGAATGCACACTGCCCTGCCACACAGCCAAAGCTCTCCTGCTGCCTGTTCCTGTGGCATGACCACCAAAGCTAACTATCACAGATACCAGGGGCAGGTTCTCGCTACAGTGTGAATACTGTTCTTACCAGTCCCCATTGAGTATCCTCTTCCATTTGACTGTTCCTGTATAAGGCCTTCAAGGAGGTAATTAAAAGGAGACCATTGTGGTGGAGTCCTCACCCACAGGAATGGTGTCATTATAAGAAGAAGAGGTCAAGGGGGAGGGAACAGAGCCAACACGAGGAAACCCACCTGAGTCAGGAGCAAAGTTCTAGAAGAAACCACTGCCCACAGCTAAATCTTGGACTTCCGCCTAAGAACTCGGGAAACACATCCCATGGTTAGCTTGTGGTATTTTCTTTTTCTTTTTCCCCCCCACAGCACAAGCTAACAGTGTTTGAAAGTCTGATAGCTCTAGACATCAGTCAAACCCCAGGTAACAAAAATGTAGTAACCAAAAAACAAGCCCATCTCACATTCAGAAGGCTGTGAAATCAAGGGTACGACCAGCGTCAGTGGGAAGCTCCCACAGTCCTGACACTGGTTATCCACAGCTGGTGTCACAGCCTGGATCTCTGACTCAGCTCCCTGCCAAGGTGTGTCGGGCAAACCCTTCATCCCAGGGAAGATGCTCGCTCCCGTGGGAATGTCTATAAAGACGACAAGGACAGCAGCTGCTCACAGAGCTATTTTTCTTTGGAAGAAGACTAAAGAGCCGTGACTAATACTTTCTAGGGTGTCTTGTCTCTTTAACCCTCTCTTGTTTATTATTTGTGCTAATTCCTCTCCACGCCTCCACTTCCATGCAGCAAGGAAGGACAGAGGTGGTATGCTTGGCTTACAGGCCTTCCAGCAAAGTAGAGAGCTGGTCTCCTCAGCTAAAGACCTGGGAGAGAAACTGAGGCAGGAAAGAAGGTGCTGAGGACAGAAGTGAGCTGTCTCAGCCCTGAGGCTTCTGGACAAGTAGAAGAACAAGGTGGCTTCTGGTGGGGCGGGTGATAAAAGGCTGGGTGAAGGGCTATGGGTCTGATGCCTATGGGAAAGTACCTGAGAAGCAGAACCCGCAGAGAACAGTTTCAGAAAAGATTACATAAGTTCAAACCCTGTAGCATTTGGTAATCATTTCTCAGAGGGGATTTAGTAAGACCCAACATCAGGGAAAACAGAACCTCTCAAGGAATTTGACATCCTGAAAAAACTCACAAAGACTTAGAAAAATATTGAAACGCCAATGGTAGTCTTTGAGCAGGCTCGGGGACAACATCTGTTGGTAAAGAAATCATTAAAATAACAAGGAAATAATGATCTATCAAGTCAGGCAGGGTGGCGACAGCAGATGGCTCAGGGGCCATGGAGCTCCATGCAGCAGCTTCCTGGAGTGATTGCTGGGAAAGCCAGGCAGGGTCTGAAGCTGTTCTCAGGGACACCAAGAGGGACAGAGATTGACAAGAGAAAAAGCAGTCCCTGACCCATGCCTGAAAGGGACCAGAAGAAGCAGAGGTGGTAAAAGATGGTGGTGGAGGGGAAATGCTGTCCTCCAGGATTCCTGTTGCCAAGCCCAGTAGGAGGTAGAAGCAAGGACAGCTTGGGGATTGGGGCTAGAGAACTACACCTCTTGGGACAGAAGAGGCTGAGGACAGAGGACAGATGGCATGGAGGACTCTTCAGTCACAATGACTGGGAGCACCATGTCAGATATGGCCGCAAGACTGGACTGTTTCTTCCAGAAACCCCACACAATACTCTGGAAATCATGACCTGGTTCTATTCACACAGCCTTGACCTGGGGCTAGTTTCCCCCAGGACCTTGAGGAGGCTGGTAGCCACGAGTACCCCATGGAACAGTAGTGAAAAGGGACTGTCTGACCAGGGACAGAACAGGGGGCCGACACATAACCGATACAGGGAAAAGCCACCACACAATCTGCCTCTGTGGTCTCTAAGCACAAGCAGTGCTTGATGTAAGTGATAAGACACTCCCAGGACTTGTCCCCAAGTGCACAGTGACAGTGGTTTCGTTGCATGCCTGAGTTTTATATTTGCACATTTTATTGTCTGTTTTTGTTTCTTGAGGTATGGTCTCACACTGTAAGCTGGCTCTAAACTCATAGCAGTCTTCCTGCCTTAGCCTCATGAGTGCTGGGGTGGCAGGTGTGTTCACCCTTCAAGAAAAGAAGTGTGAGTGTTGCTGGCACAGTCTCACCTGGAATCTCTGTCATTCAGTGTCTAGAATTCCTTCCTAAAAATGTCACACAACTGCCAGCCTCAATTGCTCTCACGGCCCCCATCTCTGAGATCCCAAATATTCTAGCCCTCCAATAATAGCTTCAGAATAAGACACGATAGCCCAGGGGGTATGCAGACACAGTGCCAAAGACAGAAGAATGTCAGGGGACAGCGAAGAACCCATGGGGGTGGGTGAAAAGCTGCAGACTGGGGGTGCGACATCCCTATTCGGAAAACTGTGGTCCACACGTGAGTTCTTTTGCTGCAATCCAATATTCTCTACAACGAAGCTTATCATTTTACATCATTAGCTACTTTAAAACAGATCACAAGTGTAGCAGAAAACGATGCTGTCCAATGTCTGTACGAGAGGCAGATGCAGCTCACTGAGAACCCATGCTGAGCCGCTGACCATAGAACACCCTAGGAAGAGCCACAGCTATGAGGCAAGGCTTAGCTGTACATCGCCCCAACTCTTGACATACTTCCTTCTGGTTTTGGTTGCTGGACACAAGCTTTCTTCTACTGTGCACATGGTCCTCCTGTGAGAGCACATCCACCCGCAGGATCGGCCTCACACCAGGATCTACCCCCAGAATAGGGCAGGCCCCGTGTCTAGGAGAACAGGTGAACAACTATAGAGGAAGCTTAGTGGGAAGAGGGGCAGAGTGCAGTCACTGGGGCAAACAGTGTTTGCTGCAGGTGTTTTACGTCATTACTTTAAAAATTTTATTCTAAATTTTACCTGCTTATTTGCATTGCTTATTTTTTTTTTTAGGTGGTACACAGGTCACGGCAGACTCTGGATTTGGGGGTCCAGGGTTTTATTTTCACAATACACTGTGTTACATTTTAAACTTTGACTTTTTTCTTCATAAGTAGGAAAAACAAGACCTTCCTTATCTCCTCAGAACTCGGGAGGTTCAAACAAAATGCTCAAAGCAGTTGAAAGCTCGGTAGAAATACAAATTTCTATGGTGTCTTCCAGGAGGGTTAATTTTCATTATCAGCATGACTAGATTTTAGAATCACCATGGAAACTCCAGATGTGTCTACACGGGTGTTTCCAGGGAGATCTGACGGAGAAGGGAAACCCCACCCTAAATGTGGGTGGAACCAACCTTGTGGGCTGGGGTCCTGGTCTGAGCCCCAGCATTCGCCTCTTTCTGCTTGCTGACTGGATGTGAGCCGCTGCTTTGGTGAAGGACTGTACTCACAAACAGTGACCCAAACCCTTCTTCCCTAAAGTTGCTTTTTTCCTGGGACTTTGCCACAGCAACAAGAAAGATAACGTGTCCTCTACGTCCTATCGGTCCCTAAATGGGAAGAAGTGGGGTGAGGTGCTCAGGCGGCCCTCTGCCTTGAGCAACCAGTTCCATTTTCCCCTAACAAACGAGATGCCGAGCCCGGGTACCTTGAAACACGTTCATCTCATCACTTCCTGATGTACCTTGTTCAGCGGAAGTCTGACATCCTCTTTGCTCTTTTTTTTTTTGGGGGGGGGGCTAATGCCACACTCTCCCCCATGAAGTACTCTGGCTTCCTAAACAAAGACATACCCAGTCTCCAAAAGCCAATCTGTGCCACTGCTTACATCTGAGAAGACTTGGTGATGAAACCCACATCGGACACCTCCAAGAACACACTCCTACACAGTCAGATACTTCCAAATACCATGAACGTTAGGTGAGATAAATACACTGTCAGATATAATGACATCCTCCCAGCTCTCTCACAGAGAATTATCGAGAACACGTAATTGCCCTCAAAAGATGTCTGTTTTATGATAATCATTATCTAAATATTACACACCAGAGACTTGTACTATTAAAGAGGGCTGAAATCACTTATGAAATATCAGCTGTATTTTACTTAAGCTCTTTGGACCTAATTCATAAAAATTAATTCATGGTTTATAAGAATGATCCCTGTTCCTTAATAGGGTACTTCTGCAATTCATTAAATTCTTTAATCCCAGCACCCCTGACCAAGTGAATTTCAATTCCAGCCCTGTAGGAGAACAAAAAGACCAAAGTTCAGTGAGCAGGAGAAATACCCAAGCCAGCACCCAAGCCCACGTGTCAGAAAGTCTGTAAGGAAATGCACACGCATAGCTGAGGCCACAGTGTGCGACCAAAGTCAGATGTGTTTGCTTTTCACATGTGCTTTACTACTGTAGGGTAAACCCAAGCTAAGAAAATGACGGGCTGGCAGGAAGGCACAGCAGATAAAGGTGCTTGCTTGCACAATGGCCAGAATTCAGTCCCAGGAACCCACATGGAGGGAGAGAGCCATTCCCACAGGCTGTCCTTTGACCTCCACACACGCACCCTGGCAAACCTGTGTCCCTACTCACATGCAGTATGCGTACACACACACACGCACACGCACACGCACACGCACACACACACACACACGCACACACACACACACACACACATTTTTAAGAGGAAATGTTAATCTTTGGGGAATTTCTCTGGAAATCCCTGTGTCCTTTCTGAGGTTGGCAACAAGATTTGTCAAGTGTTCGAAGCATTTCCCACATTCTTTTCTCTTTGGGTCTCTACTGTGGAGAGACACCTTTGGGCCTCTGGACAGCAGACTCGTGGTCTGCGAAGGTCAGTTAGCTGGGCCTTGAAGTCTGCAGGAAGACGACCTTGCACGATGCACCTGTTTTGTTTTGTTCCCCGCCCCCCAAATCGCTATGCAGCCATTATTCTGTTGATATACTACTGATTCACACCTGTCTCTGCTCTGAATCGTGATACTGACGACAGGTCAGGCTATCCATCCATTGGCTGTTTGGACCCAAGCGTTAAGCACTGTGTTTACCGCATGCCAGGACTTCAATCAGTATTTTCAAATTGAAAGCCAGCGTATTGTTCTGAATATACAATTTTCCAGAGGGTGGCTAATGTCAGTGCAAGTCACAACACAGTTATTGATTTTCCACTAAGAACCGGACTCAGAAACGGAGGAAATAATCTTTTACATAAACACTCACATTACCCCTAGGAATCAGGCTCTGTGTGTGTATTCGTCTTCTGCTCTCTTCTGTGTGGTATAAATAGGGTTGACAGGAGCCCAGAAAACACATGAACAAATCCCTCCAGGAGGGAAAGGTCATAGGCTCCACCAGCAGCTGGAGGATGTCCATCGACAGCCATGTTTACTCTGAGCCAATCACTTAACATTGGTGTCCATGTTAAAGAAATGGTGTGGAACAGGATAGCCTTGAACTTCCTTCTAGACAAATGACCCTCTGGCGTAGAACATCTTCCTCCTGAGAGACACTCAGAGAAAGAAGAAGGTCAAACCATACCTGGAATCTGACAGCAGGACGTCAGGATACAGGGACTACAGCCTGAAGGGAACAAGACCAGGCAGCCCATAATGAACCGGACACTTCCCAGCCTATCTGTAGAGGGACACGTTTATCCTCTTGGGGGAAAGGTTACAGCCTTTCTACATTCTTGTCAGAAGTGAGGTGAAGAAGGGTCTCTTGCCAACCAACCAAGGTTTACAAAAACTATTTCTTATGAACTCAAAAATACACCCACTGTGGGGTCCAGTAATCCGTCTCCTGGTTATTTACTCCAGAGAAATGAAAACTTCTTCCATACAGAAGAATGGATGCAAATGTGTGTGGTACATCAGCTCCCAATCACCACCGTGGAAAGCAGCCCCAGTATTCTCCAGCTGAAGACTAGTCCTTGAGTTTCCATACAGTGGACTACTACTGGGCAACAATGCTGAGCTCAATAAAGAAGCCAGCCTGCGGGAAGTGTACTTTTCCCTTTCTGTGGCATTCTCCAACAGGAAAGCTCACACAGCAGAGCTGTATGGCAGATCAGTGGACACCAGGGTGTGAAGGGCTGTAACCATGAACATGTACATTGTGAGAATTTGGTGGGATGTTAGTGTTCAGCATACTGATAGAGGGAAAGGGCACACACACGTGTGTACGTGCACTAGAATTCATAGACTAGAAAGGAAATACTATACATTAATTTAAGAAATAAAATTTTAAAAATCAGCTGTGCCTGCATATTGAAAGGAGCCTCACAGTACACACCAATGCAAAATTCACCAGTACAAAGCCCCAAGACTTGAGTGTGTTAAATACTAATTTCAGAGGTAGCTCTCTTACTCTTCCCACCCCTTCCTCGTAGTCCACGAAGGAATTCTGCCGTTCAATGATCGCAGCATTGTCGCCACTAGAAACTAATATATTTGCTTTTAAAATATGTTAAATAATTGATTGTTTGATTTAGCTCTATGCACACACTTCATAAAGGAGTAACATTTTAAGCTATTAACAGTCATTTGCACCTCACTGGGAAGAATTTAAATGATCATTCTCACAAGCTTCAATAGCAGTAGAAGTTCTTAAATAAATGAAAGGAATGATTCCAAGATACAATATAAAGGAGAATGGAATGAGGAGCTTTCTGGGGATAGCCAGGACGAAGAGAAGGAAAGCTGGAACTTGATATGATACCATCCTAACAAGACTTACTCCAAGTAACCCTAAACCTGGCATGGAGGCATAGGCCTGTAACCCCAGCACTGCAGAAACTGAGGCAGAGGCTCACAAGTTCATGACCACCCTGAGCTACACAGTGAAACCCTAGGTCAAAAATGCAAAAAATCAAACCAAAAAAGGAAATTAGCCCAAGTGGGGTGACCAGCACTCTCTGGGCAGAATTATATATTGACCAGTATAGCTAATCACCGACCCGTATTTACCAAACACCAAAACTCGTGTCTTTAACCAGTTCTGCCTTTAGAACCTATGACTCTGTCACTTTGGGAATGATCAGCGATGAGCAGAGAAACTGGGCCCCTAGTTAGCAGACTCAGCTGCTCTTCATCACCTGGAGAAAAGAAAAACACAAAACAGGAGGTCACATGTTTCCAAGGAACTCAGATGGTAGGTTAGGAAAACAGCCATGGTGACATGCCTAAAGACAACTCTTTCCTCAGAGATGTCTGGCTTGCCATCATCATCCTTCCGTCTTCCGTCTTCCTCTTCCTCTTCCTCTTCCTCTTCCTCTTCTTCTTCTTCTTCCTCTTCCTCTTCCTCCTCCTCCTGTCTTCTCCTCCTCCTCCTTTTTCTTCTTTGTCTTCTTCTTCCTCCTCTTCTTCCTCTTCTTCCCTCTTCTTCCTTCTTCCTTTTCTTCCTCCTCCTCCTCCTTTCTCCTCCCCCTCTCCTTCTTCTTCTAATAGCAACATTTTATTATCTTTAGAAAATTAGCATGCCATTGATAGAGAAAGAAATGTAATTTAAAACTTTGTTTATTATGTGTCTGTGTATCTGTGTCACATGTGTGGGTCCTGCAGAAGCCCAAAAGGGTTTAGGATTGCCTAGAGCTGAAGTTACAGGAAATTGTGAGATGCCACATGTGGGTGCTGAGACCTGAACTCAGGTCCTCTGGAGGATCAGTATGCATTCTTAACCGCTGGACCATCTCTCCAGTGTCTAAGAAGTGTGAAAATTTTAAAGATTTATGTATTATGTATACAGTGTTCTGTCTACGTGCTTGCCTTAATGACAGAAGAGGGTATCAGATCCCATTATAGATGATGGTAAGCTACCATGTGGTTGCTGGGAATTGAACTCAGGACCTCTGGAACAACAGCCAGTGCTCTTAACCACTGAGTCATCTCTCCAGCCCAGAAGTGTGAAATTTTAAGAGGGTAAAGTCTCTCCTCCTTGAGTCAAGGGTGGCACACACTTTTAATCCCAGCACGTGGAAGCAGAGGCTACCCAGAGCTACATAGTGAGGTCCTGTCTCAAAATAAATAATACTAAATCTTCCTCACTCCTCAGCTCTACCCACCTCTCATGGTCAAGGCAACCAACACTAAGTCCAGAGAAATTTTGTCCAGGGTTGTTTGATGAGGGCAGTGTAAACAGAAAATGGAATTGTGCTGTACTAGGGGTTGACCCCAGGCCCCTGTGCATACTAGGCAAGTGAGCTACCACTGTGTTAGATGAGGTCCCATAATACAGCCCAGGCTGGCCTTGAACTTGCAAGCACTCTGTCTCAGTTTCCCAAGTGCTGGGATGGCAGGCCTCTACCAACACATCTAGCAAGATCTTTTCCCCCCACATTTATTTATTGTGTGTATATGTGAGTGTGTGTATGTGCATATGAAAGTGTGGGTGTGTATATGTGTGTGTGCATGGTATAGGTGTACCTGTGTGTGTGAATGTGTAGTGTATGTGTACATGTGAGTGTGTGTGTGTGCGTGTGCATGTGTGCATGCATGAGTGTGCATGTGTGTGAGTATTCAAGCATGCACCTGTGGAGAACAGAGGACAAATCACAGGAGCTGACTCTCCCCTTCTAGCACATGGATTCTGGGGAACAAATCCAGATCATCAGTCTTGGTGGCAACCACCTTTACCTGCTGGGCCCTCTTTCCAACCTGAAAATAGGATCTTACAGCTTTGAAAATGACCCCAAAAATGTTATCCTAAAACCATTTCATTTCAGTAAATGTGGCTCTGTGTCTTGTATGAGCAACTATAGAGTACATAAATACATATTTTTCATAATTATTCGGTTACAGATACTGGGGTTGATTCTTTTTACCATCACAAGTAATTATTGCATGTGTATATCCTTATCCCTGACACTGTGAGGGGTGCTGAAGACTAGTCCTTGGAATTGGAGTGGCTGGGATGTTTCAGTTATGAACACTTGAAATGACAACAGATGAATCAAATACTAACTTGTATATCTATAAAGAGTATATGAAGAGATTGTTGCCCCAAGCTCCTAATTGAGAAAAATCAAACATAGCAATCTATATTTATCTTTCTAGCTCAAAATACGCCATTTACAGAGACTTAGACTTCATGGGGCTTTGAAGGTTTTATAGTGCACATTTTCGCTTTTTATTCTAGTTACGTTGTGTCTATCATTTGTCTGTTTTTCTGTCATGATGTTTTATCATAGACTTTAAAACATATCACTACTTATCATAAACAGCAATTACTGCCCACTGTGTTTCTGTGTTTATTTCCAATTCTTTTGGTGTTTTCACATGGTGATGCCTTTTAACATGGAGTTTAACTTCTGAGTGAACCTAATTGATAGTCTTTGATGGTTCAAAGGGCTGGTGTCTAATTTAAGATGTTTTTCTTGCTGAGTTAAGTATTCCCAAATTAACTATGAACCTCTGTTTCCTCGACTTTTGCTATCTTGCTAAGAACACACTTGGAGAACCCTCCATTCCCTGACACAGGAACCATTGTCTCCATGACCTTGAACACAAAACAAGCTAATTTAGTTGATGAGTTAGTTAACATGATCTTTATTTTTTTTTCTTTTGTTGTAGCAGGGAGTGCTGGCTTGAATACTATTTGTACCACCCAGGCCTCCAACATGCTGAAGGCCTTGAACTTGACTCTGGCTTGGTTCCAGGCCTCCGGAAGAGATGAGAGAGGAGATGTTTCCACGATTTAAGCTGATATTCCCATTGGACTATGGCATCAATAGATGAAGTCAGCAAAGCCCGTCCCAATGGAAATGCACTTGTCTTCTCCTGTGCTATCTCAAGTGGGAATGGTGTCTCAATTGTTTCATCACTGATACAGAATTCCACAGCCTCAGAAATGGATCACCTGCAGAGAGGTGGCACTTGGCGTGCTTGTGAACATTTGGGGTATATGGACACAATGTCCATTGTTCGCCCACCAGCATTTCTCAAGTTTTGCATCCCAAGAGTATCCATCATTCTTCCAACAGCAGAAGACGTTGGACAGGAAAGGGGAATCTCCATCAACTTACAGGCCTCCTTTTTTAACAAAGCACATGTGATTGGGTCCTTGGTGACAGGAGTTGCAGTCCTGCTTCCTGAAAACCAGCTGCCGTGTTCACATAGCCATGGGACCCACATCCCAGTCATTACAGAAAGAACTTTTGGCCCTTGGGTCAAAGGATCTGGATTGTAAACAGAGCTTAGCTTTTTCTTCAAGCTTTGGCCAAGCGGGGGTGTCTTTCCCATGAGAGGTATGTTCTCCAAAAACTAGCCCACGGATCAGGGTCACCCAGTGGAGAAAACACAGTCCTCCTAGGAAGTGTTTACAGAGTGGGAACTTCAGTGTCCTGGGTGGGTGGCCACACGTCTCCCTTGTCCTGTTCTTTCCCAAGAGACGCAGTGGGATTCGGGAAAAACAAGAATTTATCATGACCGCTTACACATTAAGAATGCTCTATGTTGTTATTTTTAATATTTCAAACTTCCAAAAGAGAAAAGTCTTGTTTTTCTTAGGAAAGATTAACAGTTAGATGTTGAATCGCTGATGGCCAAAGAGAACATTCTAAGGGGGTTTCGTAGCCGATTCTCAAACACAGGACACTTCCTGTGTTTATTTGCAAAGAGCGCTAAGAGCAAGGACGTTAAAATTGTGTGAGGTGATAGCACAAAACCATTTATTTTAAGGAGGAAACTAGCACACATGTGCGGTGCTATTATTTTGATCCTTCGGATGAAAAATTAGAGACCAACAATGAAGAATTATGAAGAGAAGAAAGGCTGTATAGATAATTAGCTTGAACACGTGTAACTTGCAGCTAAAAACTAAAGCTATTAGTGAATTGAACGATGACTCCACTCACTGAAGGTTGGCCAGGAAAACCAGCTGGGGTAAACCTTAGGTCTGTCAGATTGATTTTAGCTTATTTTTAAGAATATCTGTTTAGAACCTAGGTATTAATCTTGTATGCTTTTATAGTTTAACATGTAATTAAAATGTGTATATTCACCTGCTTATTCTACATGTATTACCATTAATAGATTTGGACAGCAGCTTGAAATTAGTGTGGAACATACGCTGGATATCCTTCAAAGGCTGGAGCAAATCTGAGTAAGGATGTGGCTCAGTTGAAAGAGTGATGACGTAACTAACATGCAGGGAGCCCTGGTTCAACCTTCAGCCCTGCATAAACCAGTCATGGAGGTTCATTCACATCCATTATCTCAGGAGGGGATGGTCAGAAACTCAAAGTCGAGGTCATCCTCAGCTGCACAGTAATTTTGAAGACAGGCTGAGACCTTGTCTCAAAAATATAACAAAAAAATCACCAAGACTTGAGAGGATAACTTTGAAGCTAGGAAAGCAACTGCCCACTAGCAATAACTGCTGGGGTGTGTCTCATGAGGGATACTTCAGCTTCCAGAACTTCCTGAGCTAACCTCCAGTGCTTCGGGATCAGGCACTTCTAAGACGAACCTTGGCTAAGGTAGCAAATGGTCTAGAGGGTAGACAAGAGGGTATTAGGAAGGGTCTAGGTAATGGTGCCTTCAAAGGGCAGAGCTCTGGGTCCCAGTGGGTGGCATGGGTAGAAACCAACACTTACCCCCGTCTCTTTCTCTCCAAAACTACATAACAATACCATGTCTCACACCAACAAATAAAATAATCATAATAGATACATCAATTCTTCTCATTGCAAAATAGTAGCATTTCAGTGATCACGGATGCTCTCACCTTCTCAAGACATAAAGCCAGACATTTTCCCCACTACAAGGCATTTGTATCTTCTTTGTTCGTGCTACATTAATCTGTAGAAAGTGCTTTACAATATCATCCCAGCTAAGTAAATAACCGAAAGGTGTGATCCATAACCAGCACAAACATACTGAAAAACACAAACATTCTCACCAGATTCTCTGACACACACCCCTACCCCGACTCCTATCCCCAGCCCCCTTGTTATTAAAAGACAGCTGTGTTAGTCTGAAGCCAACATGGGGCCCCGAGCAATAAAAGCCAGGAGTACCCCAGGAAGCCAGTAAATACATTCCCACACCCCACACCCTGCTTGGTCAGTCCTGACTCATCTTCCCTGGGGCTTCCCCTTTGTCCTTAGCAGATGACCACCCGTGGTAACCCCTTTTTTCTGAGTCAAAAATAAGTCAGTCTTACTGCATATCTGTGAAACCTCATGGAGGAAAAGTAAAGGGGGCGGCTCATGTGTCCTCTCCACGTACCATTAAGAACTGTCACGTGCAGGTGGGAAGGGCAGATGGTACGTGCCCAGCCAGCAGGCTGCTCTCTTTGTAGTTTGTGGTTCCCTGTTAGAAAGTCACACTAACACACTTCACCTGCCAGCGAGCATCTCCTTCACTCTGCCTAGCTTTCAAGTGCTAAGCTTCTCGACAACACCAAATCAATAAACTTAATTTGCAACATGCCCTGTATTGTGGCATTTTTTTTATCACACTTCCGAGAACCCATCGTCTAAAATCTTGACAACTTAAAAACCACATACCAACTCTTGACATTCAGATCTCTTCCAGTCACAAATATAATCACCAGGTTTCTTACACAACACAGAGTCACTTTCCCAACTCCCACCAGCGGCACATCTGAAGTCATGCGGAGTCGTCATGCGGTCTTGCGTATTTCCCCAGATGCTTGCTTTCTTCTGCGTGCCCTGAGCTCACCCGGTGCTACTCTAGGCACTCCTAGCAATGCTGAACGCTCACTGCTTCAGACCAGCTTGCAAACCTCAACACAGCTTCCCACCGATCTCCTCCATAAGAGTGATTGCTCCCAACACGGCCACAGTGGCACACGCTGGGAATCCCACAACTTGAGAGGATAAAAGCAGGATCATCAACTCAACCTTGGCTACTTATAACAAGATTTCATTTCACCAAAATCAATATATAAAATGGAACAAAAAGGAAAAGACATTGCTCCCATATAGGAAGGAATATGTGGCATCCTCCTTTCTTGAATTAATCTATGAATCTCAATATAGCCTTACTATCTTTGTTATTTTATCCACATGCATAGATATGTTCCTTAGATGTGTAAACACCTGTGTGTGAGAGAGAGAGACAGAGACTGAGAGACAGAGAGAGGGAGAGACAGAGAGAAGGGGGGACAGAGACTGAGACAGAGACTGAAAGACAGAGAGAGAGAGGGAGAGACAGAGAGAAGGAGAGACAGAGACTGAGACAAATTGAAAGACAGAGAGGGAGAGACAGAGAGAGGTTACTATTACATGTAAATTTTGCTATGTAACTTGACACTTCAAACACTCTTGGTATATTAACTTGGAGACCTGTCCCTATGACAACGTGAAAAGATGGGGGTGGTTATTTCTTTTTGTGGACATGGGTATTTTTCAACTTTTCTCTAACAATCATATAAATATCTATAATGACACACACATGGAAGGTTATTTAAAGATCATAAAACACGCAGAAGAAGTCACAAGAAAGGTCAGACCCAACCTTCTATCAAAGGGGCAGGGAAGTAATTTCAATTATTATTTTAAAATGGGCAAATGAAAAGACAAATTGCCTTGCTCAAAATGTGAGGATTTTTAAGCAAAACTTAGCTCTACAGCAACATTCATGTTTTTATTCAATATACACATAAGCACATACTGGCCTCTAGGGACCACATTGCCCAAGGACAGACATGAGTTTGTCCCACTGCTCCGTGGTGACAGTTTATAGATGTTTTCAGTGAGAAACATATGCACACTTGTGGGTTTTCTCTTGAAGTCCCTATTGTACAGAAGTCTGACAACACAGATAGTCTAAAGTACAGTGTTGCAGACAAACCCCCTTCTTACATGGCACACTTGCTTACTGGCTGGATTTTAACGGTGAGTAGTAACATTTTGGTCACTTGTTTTTGAAGTTTACTAGTTGATTGATTTGGAATTGGTTTGTTGTTTTGAGACAAGGTCTCCCCATGTAGCTCATGTGGCTTCGAATTCAATATGTAGCCCAGGCTAGCCTCCAATTCATGATGTTCTTTCCTCAGCCTCTGGGATTGGAGGATCTCACAGAGGCATGGAGGATTCCATGGAGGTATACCTCACCACATTCAGCTTGTCTTTTGTTTTATTTATTTATTTATTTGGTTTTTTTTTTTTTTTTTTTGGTTTTTCGAGACAGGGTTTCTCTGTGTAGCTTTGCACCTTTTCCTGGAACTCACTTGGTAGCCCAGGCTGGCCTCGAACTCACAGAGATCCGCCTGGCTCTGCCTCCCGAGTGCTGGGATTAAAGGCGTGCGCCACCTTGTTTTATTTATTTTTTAGACAAAAATCTAGCAAAGTGGCCCAGTCTAGCCTTGAACTCCTGATCCTCCTGCCTTAGCTGCCTACAGGCTGGGTTACCAGGTATTTGTCACTGTGTCTGGTTGCTTTTGAGTTTTTAAAGCATTTCACAACTACTATCTCATGGTACATCCTCAGCAACTTTTGCAGAGGGAGAGAGGCATACATACACAGTCTGTAGGAAGAGAGCTGAGATTGTCTTCTGGCCTTCCCAAACTCAACAAGCTTAAAAGGTGACGAGGGAAATCTCCAAGGTTCTAATCTTATGTCTCTCCCATAAAACAAACCAAACATCTTCCTGAAAAAAAGATCTCAGACAAATCAAAACATCAGAACTAAATTATGAATGAGCTGTTTGGCTGGATACTGAGCTGTTTCTGGACACTGATCATGTGGCCCACATTGAGGGTTCTAGACTCTCTTCCCTGTGATTGCCCTGGGTAACTATGTTCCAGGAAGCAGGTTTGTTCAAACACATGCCATTTGACAAGTGCAAATAAATCCATCCAATAGCCTGTCTTCTAACCCTACCCAACATGCCACCCTTTCAATAAAAGAAAGCAAGGTGGTAACAAATCCCTAAGTTCATGGACAGAGAAAATTTCAAAGATGTTGATCTTAGTATCTGATGGAGGCTAGGCATGGGGGATGGGGGATGCACCAAAAAAGGACCATCTGTTACCTATTTAAGCCAATCTTAGACAAGAATATATGACTTTTCGGGGGAGAAAATATTATTCTTTCCAGAGGAATAGGAATGTGATATAAACAATGAGATGAGATAAAGCTGTTTATATCAAAGGAGGAATCGGATTATAACACTGAAAAATAGCACGTGTCCTGTTATTGCAGGCATAAGTAAAATAGTGTTTGAAAGACAAATCACTGTGTTGCTATTCTTGAAGTCCTGGGCTCTCCTATAAGTGATGGCATCTTCCCAGACGTGAGACTAGCCAAATGTAGGTATGTCTCCAGCTACATAATTTAAAGGGAGAAAAAAAAAGTCATTTGTCTTCTAGACAAAGAGTATTTCTTCTGTTAAAACTTAAAGAATCTAGAAAACCTTTTGTTTATGATAACCAAAACTCACAAACACACTGTGACAAAGTTAGCAGCTTACATGGTCGCCATGGGACCAGCAGGGTAGACCGACTCTGGAGACAACAGCCCAAGTCATAGTTAGTGGTGGTAGAACAGAGAAGGTTCTCAGTCCCGAAGGGCTTGTAGCGGCTCACAAACTGAAGGGTAGCTCCCTGAGTACAGTGCCAGCAGGATTGCGGCAGCCAGGACTCACCTGTGACTATGGCAGGTAGACAGTTGGCTTCCTGTGTCAACCACTCAAATATACCAGCAATTGGCAAACCCAGATGCCATACCTTTGGCCCTCTGTATGGCCCATGTATCCCAGAAACTACTTGGGGTCTCACCACGCAGGTAGCCACTGGACAAGATGCCAACTGAAGTTCAAGAACAGTCTGCCCATTCCCTTGCCTCTTTCCCCCCACCCTTTGTGTATACAGATATGTGTATGCAGGTGCTCGTATATGTGTGTGCCCATGTAGAAGCCAGAGGTCAACTTTGGGCATCATTACTCAGGCATCATTTACCTTGTTTTGAAAGATGGAGTCTTTCACTGTCCCAGAACTCCAAGTAGACTAGGCTGCCTGGACAACCAACTTCAGGAATCTGTCCGTCTCTACCTCCTCAGTTCTGGGGGATTTAGCTTAGGCTCATTTCTTGCTAGCTCCTCATCTACATTCTGCCTCAGGGCTTTTTACCTTTCTTTCTGTCTGGCAAGTGGCTGCCTCGCTGGCCCCGGGTATCTCCCTCACCTTCTCCCTCATTCTCTCTTCTCTCGTTCTTCCCCAGCCTAGATTCCTCCTCCTCCTTATTCTCTCGGCCTGCCAGCCCCACCTATCCCTCTACTGCTTAGCTATTGGCCGTTCAGCTTTTTATTAGACCAATCGGGTGCCTTAGGCAGGCAGAGCAACACATCTTTACATTGTTAACAAAGGCAGCAGAAACAAAGGTGTAACACACCTTTACATAGTTAATGTTCTGAAGTATAAACAAGTGTAACACACCTTTACACAGTTAAAAGTAATATTCCACAACACCTTTCACTGGCCATCCCTCTGCCTAGGTCCAGAAAGGATGCCCAGGCACAGGAATACAGCCCTCACCCCCGCTTATTATACCTGTCTCATTTCAGAAGTCGACCAGAAGCAAATCCACATCCATGAAGGAGTCTCAAACCTGGTATTTGTCTGTCCCCACAGCGATTGTTCAGGACTCAAGAAAAGCTGTGTACAGAGATCGGGGAATCGCCAGCTGGAGTGGGACACAGCACCTAGAGGATACGGGAAAGTTTTCCCTCAGCCCAGGCTGAGCTAACATGGTGCTTTGTAAAGGCAGGAAGTGGAGGGTGGCCGACACAAGGGAATCCAGAGGGATAATTGGGAGATAATTAATAGAATGACTCAAACTGGGACTAAGGAAATACACTGTGTTAACCTCCTTACTCTGAGTGAAGGGGACCTGAGAGTCGGCAGTTGGGTATGCTGATCTATGACCCTACCTCTTTCCTGTGGCCCCTTACCTGCTGGAAATGGGATCGTGATTGGCTCACAAGAATGAGCCCTGGGTCCTGTCTCAGCAGAGACCCACAACCCCACCAGAAATGCCTTCACCCCGTCCATGCTTCTCCCACACCTCAGATTGAGAACAAAGAAACCTTGGAGAATGAAGCTATTGATTGACATGTTGGATCTAAAACCTTACGACAGAAGCTTGCCTTCTTAGAATAGTTCACGCAGCCTTAACGTTAATGGTACAACAGAGAGGGAGAGAGAGGAGTAAGGAATAAGTATTTGCAGGAAGCATGATGGTTTATACTTGTGGTGCCAGCACTTGAAAGACTGATGGCCACAAATCCAAGGCCAGCCTGGGCTCCGGAATCAAAAGAACACAATATTCACGTATTTGTCTTCATTTCCTGCCAGATTCTCTAGCAGCTCCATCCCCTTTGCAACCTCTTTAGTCTTCTCTAAAAGCAAGATGACATCATGGGGCTGGCAAGATGGCTCAGCAGGTAAAGGCACTTACCACCAAGCCTGATGACCCGAGTTGGATCCCCAGGACCCACTTGGTGGAAGAAGTGACACCTTGGGTTTTCCTCTGACCTCCACATGCCCATGGTAACACATTTACCCCAGCACACGCGTGTGCGCGCACACACACACACACACACACACACACACAGAGACATATATACACAGACACACACAGAGAGACAAACACACACACAGACACACACACAAACACACACACAAGACACACACAGATACACAGATACACAGACACACACACAGACACACACACTCTAAATAAATAAAAATATAATTTTTGAGAAAGAAATATGGTATTATGAAAGCCTGCACATCTCCCTGGCAAATTCTGGGCACAGAGCACAGGCCTGTGAGGAGCTGGAACTGAAGAGTCACATTGCCTTGGGCTGCACCTCACAGCCTGTGCTCAGCGATGAGAACAAAGTGGAGTGCTTTGTACTGAGGCATCTGTTAGCATTAGCAAGAGCCGCTGTGATTCATCTGTAACACCTGGGTCTGGCATTGCTGCCTCTCCTGCCTTCTCACCCCCACACTTTACTTATCTCTCTTTCTTCCCCTCTTTAGAGACAGTACCCACAACTGCAATGCTGGGGTTAGGAGAGAACCTGAATTCTGAAGTCACCAGGACCTGAGTGTGTGTGTGATGGCCTGGGCTACTGCTGTGGACAGAATGTCATGTGCCACCCTCACCGCACCCCGCCCCACACACCCAAGTAAGCACACATTGAAACCTAACCTCTGAAGTGACTGTAGGCAGCGTTAACATGTAGCAACTTCAGCAGGTGATTAGGTGGTAGGGCAGAGCACTCAGAGAGAGATCGGTGCCCTTGTAGCATCATTTCCACAGCCCCCTTGCCTCTCCCACCAACAAAACAGTGAGAAGGCTGCCGTCTATGAACCAGGAACTGGATTCTGCTGGTGTACAGATCCTCACATCACACTGATGACGTGACCTTGGACAGAGGCTTACTCGGTGTATTCATAACTCTAGGATGGGGACTATGACTCTGCTCCCTGCAGTCATCATTAGGGTGTGTTCACAGCTAAGATGGGGACCATGACTGCTCCCTGCTTCCATCACTCAGTGGGGTGGAACTATGAGGCTTGGTTCTCTTTCTTACTTTCCTATTTCCTTTTTCTCTTCCACTTTCCCTGTTCAAATGGGTGGGGACACTTTGGGTAATCACAATGTTTCTGACTCAGGGGGAAAAAATGTCATCATCTCCTCCATCCTCCTTAGCACATGGATGGTGTTGAGATCAGGGAAAATACTCTTGTCTAAAAACAAAATGCGTTTAAAGAAAGCAAGATATGAACTTCGGCCTGGATCCCCACAGGGTAGATAAACCAGACCAACAGGGAAAAGAGGGCACATGGCTGCTGTGTCTGGATCACACACGATTTATATTCACTTCCAAAGAGGGCAGCTGTAACTTTCTGAAAACTCTGAATCGCAGAACTGGGTAGATGGCCCAGCCAGTATGGCATTTGCTATCCTAGCATGAGCACTTAAGTTCAAAGCCACAGGATCCATGTAAAGCTAGATGTGGTGGCAGGCGTCTGTGACACCAGCACTCCTCTGGGGAGGGGTAAGACAGAGATGGGAGAATTTCTGGACACTCACAGGCCAGCTAGCCTGGCCTATGCAGCAGGAGGGGGCCAGGGAGACCATAAGAGACCCCATCTCACACAAGGTGATAGTTGAGGACCCACGGTTCTCCTCAGACCACTACACATGCACTGTGACACATACATCCCACGTTTATATATAAATGCACACATACACACATCAGACACTTGCCAAAGACTTTAAAACATTAAAAACTGAATTAGTTTGGCAATATTTCAAAATTCAAAAGGAGCGCTGTGCCTTTCTAACCGGTGTTGAGTTTTTAACACACTTTGTCAGATTTTGCCTTTCCTCTTCAGAATCTCTAAGGGCTACTTTCCAAATGCACCTGAGTCGAACGTCACGGCAGCAAAGTTTATTACAGATGCGGCTGCTCATCTCACATGGAGAGGTGGGCACAGGAAGGAGCCAGGGCAAGGCAGGGCCTCCCACACATACAGTAAGCTGCTTCTCCCACCAGGCCCCCCCCCCCAGCTTCCAGAGCCCTCTGGAGTAGTGCCAACCAGGCGGGAAACAAATGCTGAGCACGCAGACCCATGAAGGAGATTCCATATTCCATCAGAACAGACCTTTAAGAGGTGGTCAGGCCAAGGAGGCGTGGACGGGATTGGTCTTCATAAAAATGTGACTCTGTGCACCGGGGAGATGGCTCAGTGGGCAAAAACGGAGCCATGCAAGCCTAATGGCCTGAGTTCGGTCCTTGAGTCCCATGACGGAAGGAGAGAGCCAAGCCCTGACAGTTGTCCTCTGGCCTCTCTGTGTGCACAGTGCCATGAGTGTGCCACACACACACACACACACACACACACACACACACACAAAGTTTTAAAGTGGCTCTGCATGTTTCCCCTTCTTCCGGTCCCTCTGTCCTTCCCTCCTTGTTTCTGTCTGTCCCCCCTCTCACTCACTTCCTTTCATGTGTCACATGATGCCCTGGGCAGAAGACCATTGTCAGGTTCTAGAATCTCAATGTCAGACTTCCCAGCATCCAGAAGTCGTGAGTCAAAAATTTCTGTTCATTAGAAATCACCCAGTCGGGGCTGGAGATGGCTCAGTGGTTAGGAGCACTTGTTGCTCTTGCAGAGAACGTGGGTTCAGTTCCCAGCACCTACATGGTGGCTCGAGGCCATCCTCAATTCCAGTTCCACAGGATCTGATCCTGATGCCTTCTTCTGGCCTCTGAGGGTGGCCAGCAAACACACGGTACACATGCGTACATGTATGTTTTAGATATGTAAAATACAATAAGTAAAATTTTTAAAAAGAAGAAAGGGAGGGAGGGAAGGAGAGAAGGGAGGAAGAAGGAAAGAAGGAAGGAAGGAAGGAAGAAGGAAAGAAGGAAGGAAGGAAGGAAGGAAGGTAGGAAGGAAGAAAGAAAGAAAGAAGGAAAGAAGGAAAAAAAGGAAGAAAGAAAGAAATCACCCAGTCTGTGGTACTCTGTTATAACAGAAAAACAACAGACTCTGTGTATTTGTGTGTGTGTCTGTGTATGTGCGTTTGTGTGTGTGTCTGTGTGTGCATTTGTGTGTATCTGTGTGTGCATTTGTGTGTGTCTGTGTGTGTGCGTTTATGTGTGTCTGTGTCTGTGTCTGTGTGTGTGTATCGGTGTGTGCCTGGAGATGCTCTGTCATCTCCCCAAGATCCAGCTGTGGGGTCCCTCTGTATGCAGCACCTGGGCCCCTCTCTACATCCCCAGCTCTTGAGTCAGGCCCTGTGGTCACGAATTCTTTCTTCAAACAACCATTCATAAACACAAGCATGCGTGACTAACCAGGAGACAAACTTGATGATGCAGGTCTATGTGACTTATCTCATCTACTTGTGTCAGCTTGATGCTGAAGGGGGAGATTTTTACTGTCAGCTCCCAGGACAAAGAATTTAGAGTGGTGAGCACTTATGCATGGGTGGCCCTGTGAAGTCTCTGACCACAATACCTTTCCATCCACAATTGATTCCTCCAAGCCTGTCAGCCAAATTCTCAGATAAAAAAAAAAAAAGATAACATGAGCAGCGAAACTGCAGCCATGAAGGTCCACGCTGACTCCAGGTGCCTCCCCTTCTATGGGACTCATACGTGCAGTCCAAAATATCATCCTGAAATGTGTTATACAGAGAGGGACAGATCACCGCTATCAGTTCTCAAACAAATGACTCAGATGTGCATTCATCCATTTATTTCTTCAACTATTCAAAACACAGGTGTGTAGTAAAATATCTGGATTTGGGGGTCAGCAAGACCATTGTCAGAATATGAATGTCGCCATTTACAGCTGTGTGTGCATGTGTTTTGCTGGGGATCAAACCCACAGCATGGGCATGCTAGACAAGCACTCCACAGCGGCTCTACACCCCCAACCACATTTCAATATCTTGATCTTAGAAAAACTACTTAACAATTGGACCCTCGTCATCATCCCTTAAAAAAAAAAAACAATTGAGAAAATAAAACAAATCTCACGGGTTGTTCATATTCAGCAAGATGATCTGTGTTATGCCCAGAGCAACACAGCCACTGAACAGTGGCAGATTCTCGTGTGTTTGCAGTGTGATCGTATCAGCCAGCCAAGCCTCTTCAGACTAAGGTGAGATGGGAAGAAAGAGGTGATGTTGGCCTCGGAGTGCAACACTTACAATCCTCATGTATGAAGCTCTCTTCTACGCCTTGCTTAAGCCATAGATAATGTCTCTAATCTCTTTAGCCTCTTTTTTTGGTTCCCCATTTCACGGTGACTAAATAGCTCATTTCTAGACAAACAACCTCAGCTCCTCCTTAGCCCTATCCAGAGACAGAATCAGGAACTGAAACCATCGTCCCTTACACAAGGCTTGAGGCACAGTTCCCAGAGGGAGGAGGTGTTCTGGGTAGCCCACCCACAGGGTGAACCGTTTGCTGGATTCTTCTCTTTGCAGAGCTCCAACTATGACACGGTTTAGTTCTACCTTCCTTGTGGTCAAGAA
Organism: Peromyscus californicus insignis; assembly: GCF_007827085.1. Lineage (NCBI taxonomy): Eukaryota > Metazoa > Chordata > Mammalia > Rodentia > Cricetidae > Peromyscus > Peromyscus californicus. Next base: position 3,426,291 of record NW_026294534.1, read on the forward strand.
GCATCGATGCTCGGAAGTTAATGGACCCTGGTGGCTGCAGAACTACTTAGGAACTAAGCCCCTCCCCCCATCACTCAGCTGCAGTCACAGAGACACCCTTCAAGTCATCCCTATATTTCAAGTGATAGTGTTTGTGTCGACCGTATCACGTATCCTACGACAATAGTTTGGTGATTTCCTGCTGATATCTGATAGGTCCAGATTATAGTCAAAAGGCGCATTATAGAACTGACAGCTGACACCATTTAGAAGCCAATGGCAACTTTTGGAACTGGAGTCTCCTCAGTACATGCCCAGGCAGGAGCCGTGAGGTGACATATCCCATCCAGTGACTTCTGAAGTGTCTGGGTGACTGGCGTTTCCCATGATCACATGGCTTGGGGATTGAATGCAGAGCATCAAAGGCTTTGCCTCACATCCCTCTGCAATCTGAAATTCAATATGTTCTTCTATGAAAATGACTCATGTACACGGTTTAAAATAAATCCAAGTGCACCAGCACATTAGTCAGGGCTCTCCATCAAAACAAAATGAACCGGATGTATCTCTCTACAATTAGAGAGAAAAAGTACCTGGAAAGTTGAGTGAAGCAAGGTATGTCAGTGTTGAGCCCAAATCCTGAAGGGTATGCAGCAGGCCGCAAACCCAGGCAGAGCTCCTGTGTTCCAGGCTGGAAACAAAATCTCTGCTTCTTCGGGAACCTGTGGTGTTTGTTCCAACCTTCCACAGCTTGGGTGAGACCTGTGTCTTGGAGAGTTGCCTGCTTTCGGAGGAGACCTGATCTCGAAGCATCTTTGTGAGAGCGGTGTCTGGGTACCGTGATCCAGCCAAATGGATGCAGAAGCTGAGCCACCAAGACAGAAGATGGAGAGGGAGTCACATCCCACCTCAGACAGCCTCCCCCTCTTCCCACAGGAAAACACCATCTGTTCAGGGCTCTGTTTAAGACTGCAAAAGGCACCGCGCTTTCTCTGTCACCCGCACTTTTCCCTCCACGCCAGGCCCTCTGTTCCACGCTTCCCCGGGTATATCTAAACCTCTTCTGCAGCTGCAGTGCTTTGGATGATAATGCCCCCACAGGCTCGGATATTTGAATACTTGGTCTCCAGTTGGCAGAAATGTTTGGGTAAGTTTAGAAGGTGTGGCCTTGCTGGAGAAAGTATATCACTAAGGGACAGGCTTTGACATTTCAAAGTCTCATGAGCCATGCCCAGTATGCTCTGTTTCCTGCAAGCCTTTCAAGATGTGAGCCCTCAGCTTCAATGCTCCTGTAGCCACCCCTGCCCCTTGCTGCTAAGTAAGCCTCCCTGTTGTTCGAATCTTAGATGGTCTTTTAATAAAAAAAAAAAAAAAAAACAGGGCCAGATATCAGGGTGAAAGCTGAAAGATCAGAGAAGCAGAACAGCCAGCCACTAGTTCTTACCTGAATGAAACCCTCAGCCTAAAGAGAGTGAGTTCCTGGTTCCTTATGGCTTACATACATTTCTCTGCCCTGCCATATTACTTCCTGGAATTAAAGGCATGTGTGCTTTCCAAGCAAAGGCATGAGATCTCAAGTGCTGGGATTAAAGGTGTGTGCCAACACTGCCCGGCTCTGTTTCTCTCCTAGACTGGATCAACCTCATATAGCCCAGTGTAGCCTTGAACTGTCTGGATCTCTGCCTCCTGAGTGCTGGGATTAAAGGTGTGTGTCACCACTGCCTGGCTCTGTGTCTAATCTAGTGGCTGGCTCTGTCCTCTGATCCTGGGGCAAGTTTATTAAGGTACACAATATATCACCACACCTCCCTGCCATGAGTAATCCCAAATAAATTCTTTATCTTATTAGTTGCCTTGGCCATGGTGTTTGATTATGGCAATAGGAAAGTAACCAATACATTAGATAATGAGTGGGCCCCATTCCCATCATCCATACACAACAGGATAGTGCAAGAGCCATGATGGGAACACCCTTCTGCTGAAGAAATCAATGGGGAGATTCTTATCCTCTTATGGAAAAAAAAATAATATTTCGTAGCATTTTTATGGCGACATCGTGGACAGGAACGACTTTATCAAAGATCCAAAGAGACACAGACAGCACCAAATATCATTTAGTGCCAGTATTCCAGAAACTTGGCGTGACATCAGGGGGACTGGGTCTTGGCCAAGCTTTGTTTGTCCCTCATGTACATTACCATCATATTCATTCTCTTAAATTATTCATCATTCCGTGTCCCCAGTTAAGCTACAACATGACAGGTAAGTTATTTTACAAGGCAGTAATAATATAAAACAGCAATAATAACCATGCTCCCCAGTGGGTAAACTATGCGGCCTAAAGGTGAGTCGTTTGTTTCGGCCAGAGAACCACATTACCCCACTGAAAAATGGTGGCCGCGTGCTGTTGCTGCTGCGACAAATGAAAACAGCTAGAGGGGAGGAACGAGACAAACAGGTTACCAGCCTCCTTGAAAGCACCCGTTTCTAGAATAATGACAAAACTGTCTGTGTTTGCATAAGAAACAACACTGACTGACGGATGAAGTGCAAGGAGCCATGTCCTACCCCAAATCAGGGTCTGTGAGGGGAGAGCTGCTGGGGCCCACCCTGGCTTGAAAGCGCAGGAAAATATAATTGCAGATTAAGCCAATTCGAAGGCCCATCTTCCTAACCTGCTGAATAAAACATACCTTAAATTCAAATGAGCTCCTCTCTGGGAAGCAAAAATGGTGTCGGGGTCCTTGCCTTGTCCTTAGGGTGGCTGGAGGAAGCTCATGTGACTACATGTGGTCACCAGACAGGAATAGGTCTTCAGAGCAAAAACAAAATAAACAAAGAGCCCTCACCCTCCAATAAAGCCAGATGACTGCACCTGCTGAGAGGCTCCAGCATTTCAGTCAGAAGGAGCTGATGACAAGTGGGGGGGGGGGGGGGGTAGCAGGGAGTCAGGGTGGGGGGTAGCAGGGAGTCAGGGTGGGGGTAGCAGGGAGTCAGGATGGGGGTAGCAGGGAGTCGGGTGGGGGAGGCCAGCCATGTCCCCTATCTGCCCTCTGTGAGCTGCACACGTGGAATGTTTGAGGAAGCAGGGTGCAGGACAGAAGGACAGACGACTACTATCCACAGCCCAGGGGAATGGTGCTACCTCAGTAGACTGGCCTCACCTCTCCCTGTTTTGTTCCGAGTACAAGACACCCTGCCCAAGCAGAGACAGCAGTCCATGACATTTGCTTTGTGCAAGAACCGGCAAGTGGGCTGAAATAGTGTAAGTGTCAGGAGACAGGGCTTCAAAAGGTCATCATCCCCCAGCAACACACAGCCATTGCAATCTGAATCTCTGAACAACACCACCTGGCTGCACTGGATCTGCACCAGAATGCAGGAGGGACTCCAGGGACCCCACCCCCCACTGCTGGTTATTTCCTAGGGTAGATTCAGAGAAAGGGGAGTCCTTGCCTTCACCTCTGTACCCACTGTTGACGCTAATCAGGCCCCCATGCATAGTCCCAATCCGATGGTCGCACAGGAGGCCCTGGTTAAACTCAATGATCACAACACAAAATCAAAAGTCACCAATCTGGGAAAATGATAGACAGGGAAGCTGAGGGTAGACAGGGCTGGGAGGGAAATAAGAAACGGTCGTGGGAGAGAACAAGAAGGTATTACGCATACATGAAATTGTCAAAAAACTTAATTTTAAAGAGAGAGCACAGGTGCCTGGCTAGCTCAGTTGGTAGAACCTGAGTCTGAGGGGGAGAATAAAAGGATTTTCAAAAGAACCAGCAAGCGGTAAGTGATTGATCTCTGAGACTTACACAGCACAAGCTCAAAAGAGAGTCACGGTTCTTGTTTGTTAAGAAAGCCATTCTCAAAAAAAAAAAAAAAGAAAGCCATTCTCAGGCTGGCAGGATGGCTCAGTGGATAAAGGCTCTTGCCTGATGACCTGAGTTCAATCCTCAGAATCCACACGAAGGCAAAAGGAACCCCCCCCCCCCAAAGCTGTCGTCCTCTGACCTCCATATGCACGCTGTGGTACTTGTGCCCACATACACAATAGTAAGAAATAAAATGTAAATAAGGAGTCTATTCTTTCCAACAGTAATTCCAAAGAGCCCTGGCCGAGACACATTGGAAACGCTCATGGGCAGTCGTCAGCCCGGCTGTGGGTGATGTCTTGCACGCAGGCACAACTGAGTTCTACAGCAGGTAGTGAGAATGTCACACAGTGTGTCAGAGGTTCAGCCAAGCAGCGTCTGTTCATTCCTTACTTCCCTGTACACTCCCTGACCCTTCTGTCCTTACATTCTGACAGCCCTGGACTCGAGAGTGGTGGGCTACAGCTCAGCGAGGTTGATGGCACCTGCTTTCAACCTTTGCGCCTCTGTGTCCTTCTTCCTGGAATTCACCCACTATTCAGCCAGGTCTGAGGACACAGGGGTCACCCTGACAACCAGCAAACCGTGAGAAGGCCAAGCTGGCCACATGGAGACAAGGGATGCTGAGCGGACAGAACTGTGAGAAAGATCCACTTGGACCTTCAGCTCCAGCCAACATTCATCTTAATGCAACTCAAGGTGAACCCCAGAAACAGCACAAGAGGTAGACTCTCCTGACTGACACAGAATCCTCAGGCTACCTGATTTCAACAGGGATTAATGTGCAAGAACAGAGTAGGTACACGGAGAGGTTGCTGAAAAGCTTTGGAGAAACGGGGCCCACAGCCATGTAGCCAAGGCTTACGGTTCTCTCATTCTCTTAAATTTGCAGATTCCCAAGACACTCTGGGTGGGCCTCTCATTCACTGAAGGCAGAGGTCCAGGGCTGCAGGTCAACACAGGGTTGACTACGTCTGGATCAGAGGCTCGGTCACCCAAGGATGAGGTGGCAGACACAGGGTTTCCCGTATTTGGGGATCAGCTTCTACAGTTCTGACAGACATCCAAGAATGCGGTTGTCTTGTGAGTCTAGCATATTCTCTCTGAAAAGGGACATGCCCCCAGGCTTCGGGGCTGTCTGTGCCCAGAAGTGGGCGTAGCAGAGATCCTACCTGCTCCTACATTCACATAAACAGCCACACCACGGGGAAGCCGCAAGTGTGATCACAGGGACAGAGGAAAAGGGGAGACACAGACTTGGGCCTGACACCAGCTCCTTTCACGTACTGTAGAGTTCTGGCTTTCCCACGGTTGAAGCCTGTTACCCGTACGGTATGCTTCTTAGGTCTCAGTTAATTTCTGGGTTTAATTTGTGAATTTGGATATGGATATGAATATTTTTCTGTCACTGGGAAAGCAAATTAAGTCTCTGAGAATCGCTTGTAATCGCCAAGACGCAAGAAGAATCTGTTTATCAACACAGTGCAAAGGAAACCCTAGAAATAACCCAGTGTTTGGAGCCTTGCCACGGGGCTTGAGGATTTCTTTTTATTTAACATGGGGCTTCTCATCTTCTCAGAAGAGGCTATGCTTTCGATTCCTCATGATCTCTCTCACATCTGATGCCCTGCTTTTTGTCTTGCCGAAATGCAAACCACCCAGACAAAGGCTACCATTTGGTAAAGACACATGGAGAATGGAATACTATAAGGGATAGAACAATGTCTTTAGATAATTAATACAGTGCAGAGGCATGTGTTTGCCAGTAGTCCCTCTCTGGCTAAAAAGTTAGTCCTTGGAATAAAAAAAATCAAACAGAAGCTGTTACGACTCATAGTAATGGGGCCCTGCCTTCTGTCTCTTTGTAAAGTTTAGGGTTTCTGGTTAAACGAACCCGAGAGATGGGTGGATTCACATTTTCCTGAGAATAAAATAGAACTTCATTCCCACCCCGGGAAAATGCGGCTTTCCCAGATGGAACTTATTGTACAGAACTGCATAGGAAAGCAGGAGAAAACTTCTCGTGAATTCAATTTAACGTTTACAAAGTGTATTTATTAAACAGACTTTCTCCTATTGAATATTTCCACTGTGGTCCTGGAGAAAGATCAAGGTCAGCCCTTATTAAATAAGGGGACTTGGTACAGACTTCCACATCAGCTGGCCAGAGAGTTACAGAGCTCTTCGTGGGAGGAGCAGCCCCCACCCAGCACACAGCTGTGAACTTGGTGAACCCCATGGCTGGCACCTCTGGTTCCTGCTCGAGGCCCAGTTCTACCCCCCGGGGGGTCCAAGCTCCCTTCCTGAGAATGCTCCACCAGCTCACAGCCCCTGTCAGGCCAGAGCAGCCCAGCAGTGAACCACAGCGGAGGAGGACTGCGAGCTAGGGGTGGTTTTATTGTCTTGTTTTTAATTATGGAGTGAGTGTTTTTCTCTCTGCTAATGGGAAATCTCTGCTAATGAGAAACTTACAGGTTGAAACTGGAGTGCCTCCCCCTCAAAGTTTAGTCTCCAGCTTGATGTTATTGAGAAGTATTGGAACCTGAGACAGGGGATCTGGTGGGAGGTTTTTGGTGCCCTTGAAGGTCCAGAGGTTTCTCAGTCTCTTGCCCTTTCTCTTTCAATCCTGTCCAGGAGGTGAGCAGTTTTGCTCTGCTGTGTATACCTGCCTAACACCTGTTCTCGTGCAGGATGGCTGCAGGTGAGCATGGGGTGGCTGCGGTGGGTCAGAGGTTCAGATCAAGGACAAGCTGGCAGACAAGGAGTTTCCCAGATTTGGGAACCAGCTCCTGCCTCTCTGGCAGATAATCCGAGATCCAGGCCCAAAGCAACAAGATGAAACCACATGGACTGAAGTCTCTAACACAGTAAGCCGAAGAAACCCTTTCTCTCGATAAAACATATCTTGGTTATCTGTCAAAGTGACAACAAGCTGACTCACAAAGTGACAACAAGCTGACTCACAAGATGAGAATACAGCTTCCTAAACACCCAAACACTGCACTGCATAAGCGGTTGCCGGTCTCCCTATAGGAACGCTGAGCGGATTGGAGACAGCTCTGCAGTGTCCTCCCTTGAGGGCATTTCCGAGCTCATATCTACTCTCCGAAAAGACACCAAGAACACATTGTACCTCTTATTATACACGTATGATATTTACATACAGAGAGATATAGTTAGACAGGCAGATGGAAGGATGGGTGGTGGGTAGATGGAGAAAGCTCCTGCATGCTCCCTGAACTGAGTGGGGAAATTGGGAATATTCATGAAGTTCAATGGAGAGACTGGTATTTAATAGCTATTTTAAATACCATGTCATTTTCCTCAGTCAAGTAGCAAAATAACCTCCCAGGCAGTGCAAAGAAGGAGGAGGCCTGTCAAGCCAGTAAACACGGCTTTGAAGACGCTGCCGGTCTAAGCTGGTCCAGCAGACATTAAGAACGATGGCCCCCATCTGTCCAGCGTGATCTGCTTCACTCAATGGTTGTACACATCCACTGCACTGCTCTTGTGTTCCTATCATGGGGACTGCTAGGCACTAAGCCCAGCCTCGCCTCAGTCCCAATCCCCAGACTTGACCACGACATCTCAACGTCAGTAAATATTCCAAACTCACATGTCCAGTTATTGCTCCACAGACTAACCCCGTATCCAGGTGGGCTCACGGGTGGCTCCAGCTTCAAACAAACGGGTACTGACAGTGTTTTAAGTGAGGAGACCTCAGTCTACGCCCCAGCTTCCTGGGTACCCGCCTTCCCTCCTATGCAGACATTGGCAGGCTATCCTTGCCCGCTCCAGGGTCCCTGATTTTGAAAGGCAAGGCTATTCTTAGACTCTCCATTCCTCCACTCCCCAGAGGTCATAGCGTCCTTGGTGAAAGTCCCTGTCTCCTTTCCCTGGCATTATAGACTCCGAGGGAAGCAAGCCTCTAGGATGGTAGAGAACACAGATGAGTCTGCCAGTGAGTCAGCTCCCCCGCTCACCAGCCAGGGGTCACCTGTGTCACCACCACATGGTCCTGGGAAGGAAGTCAAATGATATTTTCCACATAATTAGCAAAATCTGCTCCACGGTGGCCTACTGCCCACTCCCAGATATCTAGGAAATGCAGCTCTTAAGAATTTCATCATCTCACCAGCTGCTGAACAATGATGAGTAATTGTCGCTGTGATCAGTGTAATGCGAAAGCGCCAGGTTAACAGGAACGCCCATATCTGAGGGATCTGGGCCAGCCCACTGTGGAAATACGGGCAAAGAGGAAGAGTTCCCTGGCAGAAATGAAACTCAATACCCTGGGGTAGAATTTGGACGGGGAAGTAGGGACCTGGCTGTATGTGGAGGACCGTGTGGATGGGAGCCAGATAGTTCAGACATATATACGTAAAGGTATGAATATATACATACACAGGTATCTCTTTATTTGCTTACTTTATTTTTATAGTATTTGTTATTGTGTGAGTGCGGTACATGCCTATTACAGTGTATGTATGGAGGTCAGAGGGTAGCTTTCAAGAGTCAGTTCTCTCCTTCCACCATGGTTCCCAAGGATTGGACTCAGGTCAACAGCTTTTACCTGCTAAGCCTTCTCTTCATCCCTAATTCAATTTAGATTCAATTTAAATAGCTCATCATTATATATGATATAAGCTATAGCATATAGTTTATATGCTATAAGTCAGGTTGGACCCAGAAGGTATCAGGGACTTTCTCAACATAAGCCAGCAAGGATGATACCTTAGTTCTTTTCTCCCTTGCTGTGACAGACTGTCTGAGAGAAACCACTTTAAAGGTTTTAAAGGATTTAATTTGGCTCCGTGTTTCAGAGGTTACAATCCATGATCAACTGGCACCATTGTTTATGGACTTATGGTGAGCAAACATCATGGTGGGAAGGCATGGTAGAAGGGAGCTTCTTGTCTCATGGAAGCCAGGAACACAGAGAGAGGTAGACCAAAAGGATACAGAGACAATATACACCTTCAAAGTCATGCTCCCAGTGATCACTGCCTCCAGCCAGTCCACACTGCCTAGCTCCCACTACCTCCAAGTAATGCAAGCCATCATTGGGTTAATCATTGATGAGATCAGAGTCCTTGTGACCTGTCGTACTTAGGGCTACAACTGACATGAGGAAACACCACAACCAAAATCAATTTGGGGAGAAAAGGGTTTGTTTGCCTTACACTCCACTGTTCATCATTGAAGGAAGTCAGGACAGGAATGGAAACAGGGCCAGAACCTGGAGGCAGGAGCTGATGTAGAGGTCAAGGAGGGGTGCTGGTTCCTGACTTGTTCCACACGGCTTGCTCAGCCTGCATTCTTATAGAACCTGGGACCACCAGCTCAGGGATGGAACCACCCATAATGGGCTGGGCCCTAACCCATCAATCATTAATTAGGAAAATGCCTTACAGCTCAATCTTATGGAGGTATTTTCTCAACTGAGGTTCCCTCCTTTCAGGTGACTATAGCTTGTGTCAGCTGATATAAAACCAGCCAGCACAATTGACCCATTGTCAACTTGATATACAAATGTTTCACGGTTAAGCCATAACCTTTCCTATCTTGTTTATCCCCAAGATCACACATGAATATCAACATTACAATATAAACATTCCAAATTTTAAAAATATCACGGTCTTTAAAAATTCAAATGTTTGAAAATCCAGTCTCTTTAAAATATTCAGTCTCTTTTAAAAATTAAAAATCTTTGTAAAACTCCAAAATCTCTTTAAAAGCTCAAAGCCTCTGGATTGTGAGTTCCAGGACAGGCAGGATTACACAGAGGAATGCTATCTCCAAAAACAAAAACAAAAAAAAGAAAGAAGAAAAGAAGAAAGAAAGGAGAAGAAACATCTCCCAGCAGTGGAATTTGTCAGCTTAACCATGCCTCTGCTACCTCACAAACACTTACTATTAGAGCTGAGAAAATCTCAGGAGTCTTTTGGTTTTTTGAAATAAATAAATAAAATAAAATAAAATAAAAAAATTCTCTCCTGTACTGTGAAGTAGCAATCCAGAACAATTATAAATGTCTACTTGTGTCTGCTTTTGGATCTCTGCGCATCACCATGCTTTATGCACGTCTGTGACTTCCTGTCCTTTCTCCTGGGTTGCTGTCTCAAATGCAAGCTGTCTTGTCCTGTGCCCAGTAAACCAAGGAGTCCTGTTACCCTCCATCCTGCTAAGGACTTAAAGAAGAGCCTTCCCTCAGCAGTAAGGCAAGGAGAGAGGGAAGCAGGACCTAGTTCTTTAACATAAAGGACCGAGAGTGCTTGTGGAATAGTCATTCAGCCCCTGCCCAGCACCTCCAGCACTGAGATTAGTAGGAAAGACAAAGGCAGGAATGTATCACCCTCAGAAGACTCCACAGGGCTGACAGGGGGAGAAAGGATTTAGAGGCTCACGGAAGGGCTGGGCAATTGCTGGGAGACTGGAAGTCAGTAGCCCCAGGCCAGAGTCCTGGCTGAAAGAGCTCTTCAAACAGGTATAAACAGAATACCTGCAAGAAAAGTGCAAACGCATAACCAAACCTTTGAAAAAGCAATTTTCTGAAGAAAATTAGTTGAATTAAAAACAAAACAAACAGAAAACCAGTCGACTCAGGGACTTTGGCGAGTGACCATGTTTTCATTTGGGTTTGAATCTTTGAAAGATTCTGTAAGATAAATAAACGTGGGGTAGTTAGTAAATGCAATCTAATAAAAAATGCTTTAGGCTCCTTCCTTTGCCAGATTGCCAGAAAAGAAGGAAGTCTTGGTTTTGCCAGAGCCAAGGGTGAGATCAGGACACCTCAGCTCCCTTCAGTCCGTCCCCTCCCTCTCTGGACTCCTCAGCAAGGCCCTCGTCTCTGCGTTTGAATATCTGTCTCTTCCTTGTCCTGTGCCTAACGTTTCTCACAGAGCTGGCTAGCCACACTCCAGACGTCTCCCCACTGGTATTTTAAGATGAACCCTGTTACTGTAAAGAAGAGGTTGCCTCAAATAGAACTGCCTCATCAGCAGAACCGGGCTTCTCTCTGAGGACGCCCCACTCAGGTCTCTGTTGTCTTTGGATTGCTTTACACAGACAAAGGAGGTTCCACTTTGGGGTCATCAGCACATCTTTATCACATTCCACATTTAAGGAGCATTTAGGTAGCCCACAGAATATTAACCTCTTGCCCTCCTCAGCCCTCTTCGCCCCTCAGATCGAGATCAGAGCCGGGCTGGCCTGACGGGTCAGTGGCTTTCCTCCCTTCTGACCTGAGGGACGTTGTGGCTGGAGGTATCTGATGGTAAATCATAGGCTAGGGCAACATCCTCTTTCATCTCGGCTTCTGCTGAGCCCCACTGTGAGGTGGCTAGAACCCCTCAGGCTGTCTACACGGCTCACCACTTCTCTTTCTTCTTTTAGGTGCTCTCTCCTTTTCCTCCATTCTCTTCTTCACAAACCAGAGACAGAGTTTTTTGTTGTTTGTTTGTTTGTTTTGAGATGGACTTCTCTACGCTATGTGGCCCAGAGTGACTTGAAGATCATGATCCCCCTGCCTGGGATTACATACATACAGGTGTGTGCCCCCTGGTCTCACAACGTATTACAGAGCACTATTTTCCACAGCAATGTTAATGCTCAGCCGCAAAGGGCCCTTGCTTCATGAGTGTCACATATGATACAAATGAATGTGCCTGAGAGCAGCTTTGACCATTCAAACATGAGACCTTGAGCTAAGTATGACCCAAAACGTGTTTCATAGTGTTCCTTCTTGAACTATGACCTTAAACTGAGCGTGCTTGGGAAGGTACTGTGTTAGCAAACATGTGACTCCAGTGTGTGGGCCCCTAACGGACTTTCCAGTATGAATATATGTAAGTTCCCAAATAAAACCCCCCAGCTTCCTTTGTTTCAAGAGGATGTGGCTTTGAAAATAACGCCCATGTTCTCCTTACCCACTACAGATGATAAATCTCTCCCCGCACCTCTATTTCCTAGCCATGCTTGTTCACTAAGGTATGAGCTCACTGCATGCAGCTGTTCAGAGGTAGATTCCCGAGTGTAGACTCTTCCCCCTGTACCATGAGAACTATGGGCGTATGTCTACATGTGTGTATGTCTACACAAACCTCAAGCCATGTGAGGAAGAACTACTGAACATGGTCCCCAGCGAGAGCTGGTAGGAGTACGGCTGTAGGAGGGAACCTACCACACACCACTCAGAACACACACTTGGAACTGGCCACCATCAAACAAGTGACTCGAAACGTCTTCGTAGTCAGGCACCCTATATAGGCTGGCTGCTTTCTCTGTCTAGCCTTTCCAGACTCAAACCATTCTTCCTGCAGCTGTATGGGGTCCTAGGTCTCCATATCCACCCATTAAATATCGCTTGTGCAATTGTGAGGAGATCTCAATGGTTACACCCAGTGTGTATCACCGGCCGTTGATGTCAGCCACTCTGAGAATGTTCTAATTACAGGAACACATTTCATCTGCCCACAGTCCCATAAAGTAGGTACATGGCCACTTTTGTGTGACAGATGGGCACAGGAGGGACAGACAGCTCGTGACAGCAAGGGAATTTTGAGCCTATGTTTTATTTTTAAGAAAGAATTCCCTAACCTTGGGCTCGAATAATTCATCGTATCTTGGCTATAATCATTTTCCTGGGCAGCTGTAATGAAGAGCCACAAGCTGTGTGCCTTAAACAACAGGAATGTACTCTCTCCAGTTCTGAAAGCTGTAAGACTGCATGGCTGATACCTTCGGTGGCCAGAGGGAGAACCCGCCCCAGCCTCCTCTCCCAGCTGCTGGTGGTTGGCTGGCATTCCTTAGCAGAGGAAAGCTTCACCCAGTGTGTGTCATCGTGGTCACAGTGTTCTTTCCGTGGTCACATCTGTGTCCACATGTCCTCCTTTTGATGGGAACAAAGCAGTCGTATTGAACCAGGGTCTTGCCCCACTTCAGTATGACCTCACTTAAACCAATTGCAACATGTATGGACCTTATTTCCAAATCAGGTCACATTCTGAGGTACTCGGAGATGGGCCTTCAACACAGGAACCTGAGGGGGGACACAGTTCAGCTCACCACACACACATCCTTTCCATTCCCTTTGGGACACGCACAGAGAGAGAGAGGCAAACCTCACCTCCCAGAGCCCTGACATCCCCCCACAACACCACACTGTTCCTTACAACCCAGTCTCTGTTCTTGGCACCTCGGTCTGGCTTCTCCCCACACACTAAACAGAACCTGCTTTTCACAGCAGAACCATCTGATAAACATCAGTCTTTGACGCTGCCACAGCCTACAGTCCCTGATGCCTGTCTGCCTGGAAGTCGGGGAGAGGGCAGAAGATGGTAGGCTCCTGGCCTGCTGACCCACAGGACAAGGCTCCTATTCCTCTCAACTTCTGCTCCCAGACACTGGCTCATACTGGCCTCGGCATTCTGTTCCACAGACAGTGTCTGAGCGGTCTGCCATTCAAACTGCTGTATAACACTGTTCTTCAAGTCATCCACAGTGCCTTAAACATTTCAAACCCTCCTGGGGGGGGGGGGGGGTCAAATCCTGCTGCAGAACCCACCTGCGTGGAGAGGTAGTCAACCATGAAAACCCACCTCCAGCAGGCAGTTGAGTCATACTTAGGTTCCTTCCAAGGTGGCAGGTCACAGGCCACGGCAGAATTCTCTTTTGTTTGAGAGGTAGCTGCCACGAAGTATCTGTGGCAACTCTGAGGCCCTCAGACACTAGTGACACTGGGTCTCAAGCATCTCTGGGGTCTTCAGAGGTCAGTGATGTTGTGTCTAAAGCCAATGCAAGCCCAGGAAGAAAGAGTGCATGATACTGAAAGGCAGAACTCAACAGACCCACCGAGAAGTCTGGCAGTGTTCATTTTCTGATAGCTTGTTTTGGGAGCAGGCTCTTACCAGGAGCCACTGCATCCAGAACCTCCTATAAATATATCATTCACCATAACACTTCAGGGATTCATCCTCTGAATAAAATCACTGTACCTTCTGCCTCTTTGTTTAAGACCTCAGGGTCACCAGGTGAGACAGTAAAGGTTCTGAGTGAATCTATTCCTCTCGCTATCACAAACACCTCAGATTGTGCACCTAGAAAGTAACTTTATTTTCATAGGCCTTGAACCCGGTGAGTGCCGTGTCTGGTTTGGGACTGTTCCTCAGCCCTGATGCTGTTACGTATCCTCAGAGGATCGAAGGGCGAAAAAGCCAGTGAGATTGCCTTGGGTCCTTTATGACACGATCTAATACCCTCTGTAAGTTGAGACATGAACGTTAAAGGAACATGGACATTCAAACCAAGCAATGTCATCTATAGTCACCTTACATCCACTGGGAAATAGAGTAGTGATTATAAAGGCTCCCAGCAACCATTGCGGGGTAGTGAGAGGAGGGAGTGTCAGAAAACGTGTTCTTTTTTATTTCTTTCTCTGTGTGTGTGTGTGTGTGTGTGTGTGTGTGTGTGTGTGTGTGTGTGTGTGTATACAGTCACCACTGAGCATAGGGTGAGGGTATGGCTCAGAAATAAGGTACTGGCCTAGCACAGTGAAGACCTAGCTTCAGTACCCAGCACAGCAAAAATAAACAGAAAAAAAAAAAAAAAACAAACAAAACCACTGGCCCTCTACAGAAATTACGGGGAATCTACTGTATTTCAGAGGCAGACCCAGGCTGCTCCAGTGGAAAGGACAGTAGACACGTCAGCAATTGTCTATACCATCAAATCTGACCGCTCTTGCTCGCCCATTCCTGCAGCACTCCACAGACCTGCACAGCGCCCACAGGCGGTCTCTGCTCCACTAGAACTAGAGGCAGGCTGTTTCCTTCGTCACCCACTGTCTCCAGAGCTCAGCTGGGTCACTGCTGACCTAGCTGGAGTCTAAGTCACTATAGCCCATGGCTTTAATGAGATGGCATCTTAATGTTGAGTGTGTCACACCCCACCCACCCCCTGCAAGCCCTGCTGCTTCCCTGTCCCTTGCTAAGCGGCATGGCGCCAGCCCTGGTGGAACTCTCAGAGCCTATAAAGTCTCTGGGAACTGGAAACAAAACTACAACATGTTTTTTTTATGAATTTGGAAATCACTCAGTTCCCCCTCTCACTTTTTAAATTTTATTTTAGAATTCAGAAGGCAATTCCAAGGGAGGCAACATATTCCCTTTCAAATTAATATGATGTGTGTTTATATGGTGTACTGATACTATTACAAAAGGTTAATGTGCACATGTTTTCCTCCCAAGAAGCAGGCACAGTCTGTCAGTCAGCTCTCTGCTGCTATAACAAAACGCATCTGATAAACTCCTTAAAGGAGGAAGATTTGTTTGGGTGAAGTTGCAGAGGTCTCAATCCACAGTCACGCAGCTTCCTTGCTCCTGACCATGAGGAGCAGGAGGCCGAGCAACACCATAGCCACTAGCCCTCAACAAGCTATACCCTTTCTGAGCAGGACCCTGTAGACCTGTTTCCTCCAACCAGGTCCCCTTCCCCTGGTAAGAGCATCAGATTATGAATCCACCATGGGACTGACCAAGTAGTGAGGTCAGAAGCCCGTCAGGATCCAGTCACCTCCCCAAAGTCACCAGGTAAGTCAGAGTTGTCATTGGCCAGTCCCTTCCCCAAAACATGGACAACCAGGCTGGCAGCATGAGCCTTTGGGGACGTCTCTGATCAAAATCCTAATTCATAAATATGTTCATTTGGTTAAGTTGTATGTCAGCCCATGTCCTCTACACCTATAGACTTCTTTCCAGAGAGTACATGGAATTCTGTTTCCCCAACAGCAGCATTGTGCTGGTGTTTGACCTGGTTATTTTAGAGGTCATCTTCTCTATCTCTCTGCATGTGTCTCTATCTCGTACATATCTCTCTGTGTATCTCTCTGCATCTATCCCTTCCATCTCACCCTTTCTACCTCCCCCCTTCCCCTCTCTTTTCTTCCTTCTCTCTCTCTCTCTCTTTCTGTTTTTCATATATTTCACAGATATTCAAATTCACAAATGCATGTGCTCATTTGCAACATCTGCAATAAAATATGATTGGAGTAAAGCAACCTTAATAGTAAAAATCAAATTGTAAAAAGGCAAAGTTAATAACCTGAGTCACGGCTATCAAAAAACCTTAGTGGTAGTATTTCCACAAACGTGCCTCTTTCAGTGTCCAGAGATGATTTCTGAGGGCTTATTATTCACCTGAGCATGCAAATTTTAAATGCCTTGTTCTATTACATCCATTCTATTACATCAATTCTTTCAGCGATTTCCTTATAAAATTAGATTTGTGTGCCCGCTCTCTCCCGTGAAGCACTGAAGCAGAGGGCTGTGGTAATCTCTGTCGCCTTTCATGCCAGATTTAACCTTATGATGCACACATTAAATACAGATTAACATCTTGTCTCCGGGAAACTTACACTTAGTAGATGGGCCAAAGTTTCAGTAAAATATAAATCAATATACAATTCATGAAGGGAGAATGAGCCAGGTAGTGCGTCTGTTCTTCTTTCTAGGAAAATGCATTGCTCCAGCTCAGCTGCTGCCTGGGAGAAGCAGAGATTTCCTCTGTCCAGTGAGCCAAATGGGTTTTCCAGAACTTATGGAAATGAGAAAAAATAGACATTTCCAGACATGCAAATTACAATTTTATAAAAAAAAAAAAAGGTGGGGGTTGCTTTTTCAAAGTGAACCTACTAAATCTGGGCTAATCCCAGTATCTCCGAGGCCCTGTCTCTGGAGGGCACATTAGGTCTACGTCAGCATTTCTTCGAAACCTACAAGAACTGAGGCTGTCATTTCATTTCATCGGGAGACTCATTCCCCTGTGGAGCCAGCCTTGTGGCAAAATGAGAATGTATTATATATTTCAGGCCAGATGGCAATCCTGGAACACACAGATGCAACTGGATGGATCTTTTCATTGTTTCCTAGAGCAGAGGAAATAGAGTTTCAACCAAGGAAGGTTCTGGCCAGCTTGCTTCTCTAGACGCGTGGCAGACCCCAGCACAGCACCGGAAGCTAGATCAAGAATCAAAGGGAAGAAAACAGTTGGCAGTGAAGCTGCTGTGCCCTCAGACAAAGCCTGGCGAAGACAGGATTGAACTGCCGGGAAGAGGGACCGTGAGAAGCCTATTGTGACATCCACTGTAATCTCTGGGTCAAGGGCAATATCTTGAGTCATTGTTCACCAACCATAAAAGTCACTCCTTCATTATCTCAGTGTCCCTTGGAGATCTAAGCCACTGTGTTCCCGGGAACCAACCCTAATGCTTTCCTTCTTAATACTAAAAACGTAATTCCTTCACTCAAGGGAAAATATGACTTGCAAAAGAGTTATACTATCTTAGAAATAAATCTCTCTTTCTCCGTGTGTGTGTGTGTGTGTGTGTGTGTGTGTGTGTGTGTGTGTGTATGTGTGTGTGCATACAAGTGCTTGTGGAGACCAGAGGACAACTCCAGCTGTCATTCTTAGGTGTTACCATGTCCGTGCGTGCGTGCGTGCGTGCGTGCGTGCGTGTGTGTGTGTGTGTGTGTGTGTAAGGCAGGGTCTCTCACTGACTTGGAACTCACCAGGTAGGCTGGGCTGGCTAATCACTGAGCCCTGGGGACTGGGATTCCTCTGCATCTACCTCTCCAATGCTGCGGTTACAAGGACGTCACACCATACCAGGCTTCCTACGTGGGTTCCACAGATTGAAGTCGGGCTTCAAGCTCACAAGGTAGGTATCCTACCAACTGAGTCATCTCCCCAGCCCCGCTGTGGAAATTCACATGGAGATGACAGACAGGAAAACACCACTCCCACTCCTTGTTTTTCCTATAAAATCAAAAGTATTACACTGAACTCTTTCAAAGAAATCAACTAGAACGCGTGGAGCAAGATGCTTTCGCATGCGGAGGGAGCGATCCAGCTCTGTCCACATGATGAATACATTTTGGTCCTGGGTATTATTAAATTTGTTTTAACTTTTTTGATTTATTAGAATGTGTGGAGTGAGGTGCTCAGGTGAGCACAGGCTTGGCCAAGCCATGACACACGTGCGGAGGTCAGAGGACAATTTTCGGGAGTTAGGGTTCTCTCTCATCCTTTCTCCCTTGATGCCTCTTCCAGGCTTCAGCCCTACAAGCTTCTGGGTGATTCTCCGGGCTCTATGTCCCGACAGGTGCATGCCACCATGTCTGCCTTTTTTTGTATGGATTCTGGGGGTCAAACTCAGGTCACTAGACCTATGTGGCAAGAAGTTCTACCTGATGAGCCATGTTGAGAGCCCCACTGTTTCTGTCTTGACCAAAATCATTAATGACATTTTTTTTTAAGACAAGGTTTTACTATGTATCCCTGGATAGCTTAAAGATCTCTACATAGACCAGGCTAGCCTTGAACTCACAGAAATCTATGTGTCTCTACCTCCTAAGTGCTGGGATTAAAGGTATCTGCCACCACACCTGGAGTTAATGGGATTTCACCCCCACTGAATAGCAGTTCTTTTTGATGCTAATATACAGCAAAGAAAATATCGATAAACACAAAGTTAGTATCTCTCATAATTATAATATTTCTACTCAGTTGGAAATATCATGAGAGAAACATAAATCATTTCTGTTGCTGGATGTATGGGGGGCATGTGCCGTCACCTGGAAAAGTTTCACTCTAAAATGGTGCCATGCCAAGGGAGAGCCACAGAGACCAGGGACTGAGCACCAAGGAAGCAATGCCCACAGAGCAAAGCCCACAGAAATCCTTGCTGTGGGTGGGCCGATGTCTTGAGGTGACACACAGGATATCACCAGTGGCACAGGAGGAGCCAGCCCATCAGATATGCTGAGCTCCCTCAGCACTGTCTGTCCTGATGTGAAGTTGAAAGGATGCCTGAGACCGACCTTCATGCTTAGGCGTCGCCGAGTACCATCAGAGAAATTGATACTCCCCACAGCACTGAGGAGCCATGACCCAGGGAAGATGAGCGAAGACTTCCCCGTTGACCTGTCGTCTAGGCCTCCTGCAAGGGCCTCACTTACATGACCTCCTCAGGTTGGCATTAGAAGACACACTCATTCCTAGTGGAGAGATTGAAGAGTTATGAACAGGGTCTGGTCATGTGAAAATCGAGAATGCAGAAGGGCTGTCCCGCTGGTCTGGGAACATTGACACTGTCCAGGCTAGGCGGGATTTAAAAATGCAAGCTTCAAACTACAAACGTCAGAGTTAGAGTTCCTTTTCTGCTATGAACATCAGAGATACTTTCAGATCACCTCAGAGGAATGTTTGTATGTACATGTTCTCTTTCCTTCTCCAGCGGCTTTGAGCCTGACAAATGGAAACATTTGCCTAACAGCCTAACAGTGCTCTTGAGTCTCAGAGTTGTCTCAAGAATAATTCTCCAAGAAAAACTTAATATCTCTGTAAGAATTTCATATATAATTATATTTAACAAAGAAACTGCATAAATAAAGTGAGTCTGAAGTTGGTACATTTGCCACTGCGTGCCAATTTTGTGCGTTGCTCGGAGAACATTCTGTTTGTAACGAGGAGAACGGACTTAAAGAACAAATATCCCTTCCACTCTTCTGTTTGCTTTGGCTTTTTAAGGCAGGACTCAGGTAGCTCAGGCTGGCCTTGTACTTGAACTATCCCCCTGCATCGGCATCCAAAGTGCTGGGCTCACAGGCCTGTACCACCCCACTCTGCCTCTTTCATCTGGAGCAAAGCGTAAATCAAATTAATTTAACCTCCCAAAAGTAATTGACTTGTTTTTCTTTCTATAAGTTTCCAGAGTTGCAAGGATAACTGTGACCTGGGGTATTTCCTGGACGTCGGTGACTAACTTAATTAAAAGAGCCGGGGGCTGTTTCCAGACAGGTGATGAATATACCCTAAATATGAAGCAGGTACACAATGCTGTTTACATTCAAGTCCCGCTTTAATGTCTTGGTAGAAAAAAAAAGAGGAGCTGCTACCATGTGCGGCAGGAAACATCAAAGCCGCAGCAGCTGTGTGTCTTCACAGGCCCTCCCTCCTGCCTGGGCTCCATCCAGAGGAAGAGGCAAGCTAGAGGGTCTTAAGGAATGACCACACCTTCCATCTCCACCAAGAAGCTGCAGATCTGCCTAAGAGAGAAACAAACGATTAAAATGTTCAGAATGTAGGGAAAGGGGGTAGATGAGAGTCTGGGGTGAGAGGGAACGGGAGGAGAGAAAGGAGGGGAAACTGTAGTTGGTACGGAAAATAAATGTAAAAAATGTTAATTAAATAAAATTAAATTAAAAACAAATTTTTAGATGTTGAGTAAGGAATGGCAATATCTACAACTGCAAAGCGATGGTTGAAAAACTAACATCTCTAATACCTTTATGCTAGAAACACTCTAGAAAGAACGTCACAAACTGCATGGGAGAGACTGGAACTGTTTCAGTAGTCCACAAAGAAAATCTGTTCCAAAAAAGAGACATTTGGTGCTGATGAAGCTGCCGGCCGCTTCCTGGGGCTGTGCACTGCAGACTCTCACTGCACTGTCATTAAGACAATATAGACTCGGGTAAACTGAGGCAGACAGTCGGCAGCACCACCGCCCCCGCGATCCATGTGAGAGCAGAACATGGAAGTTGTGAGGGCGACAAGGGCCGTTCTGCCGAGTTTGTTGTGTGATTCAAACCCTCCGGAGACACGAGAAGGAGGAGCCGCATGGTTGCAGACAGCGCGGCGTGCGGTCACAGCGGCCGGAGGATGGACAGTTGCTCAGCCGTGGTGTGGGGGACCCACTGACGTCACAGCAGGAGGCGCCTTGGGAATCACTTCACGGCAGCAGGTATCGAGTACTGAGTACTGAGCTAAGTGAGCTGATAAACACGGACCAGCCCCGCAGTGTGCCGGTCCTTCTGTGCAGCACTTCTATTTATGTGTGAGAAAGTGCACACGACTACATGTGTGTGCCTGTGTATACGCATGCGTGTGCAGACTTCAACGTTAGTCTTCCTCTGTGGCACACCCCCCCCTCATTTCCGGAGACCAGGTCTCGGCCGAGCTGGTCAGTGAGCTATAGAGACCCTCCCGGTTCCACTCCCATCGTGTGCCACGGAAACCCCATGCTCGGATGTCGTGTAGGTTCCAGGGCTCCAAACACGGGTGCTCACACCTGTGAGACGGGTGCTCTGCCCAGTCCTAAGCCACAGTCTCTACACGTCACGCATGTATGCAAAGACAGGTGACTGACATGTCAATGTTATCTACACGAATGTAGCTGTGAATCGGAATATATTTAAAAATTCACGTGGATGACCTGGTTCTTTTCTGCCCGAAAAATAGCAAATTCCGTTTTTCACCATATTTAACAGCGGCCGAACCCTCAGGCTATGGGGCTGGGTGTGAAAGCGTTCGGTCACCACGTCCACCGAGTTACAGCTGATGTGAGACACACACACACACACACACACACACACACACACACACACACACACACGGGCCACACGGCGCCATGGAGAAACTAGCAGTGTTTTTCTTTCCTTCTCGCGTTCGTTAGGAGTGCTGCAATTTTTGCTGCACGTGTGCACTGTTTTCTACTGCTTTTTAAGATTCCATTTTCAAAGTTTGTATGTGTGAGCGTCAGCATGATGTATGTGCACCACATGCCTGAGGCTGTTGTGTCTGAGGAGGCCACGAGAGGGCGTCAGACCCTCCAGAACGTGCTTCACAGGAGGTTGTGAGTCGGGTCCTCTGCGAGAGCAGCACGCACTCCTAACGGCAGGACGGAGTTTTACTGACAGTTCACACCATGGCTGGAACTGAAACGGTTAAACATGTTCACGCTGGGAGCATTCTGAATATGACGGGTCAGACAGAACGGACAAGAGTGACTTAACAAATCCACTAAGTGAGCACACCAGGTGACAAACTGGTTAGAGAGGAAGGCTAGCTGGTTTCAGGCACACACACACATGCACACACACATATACATACATGCACACATATGCACACACACATACATATACACATTCATGCGCACATGCACTCATACACATATACATAGAGACACATACATGTACATGCACATACATACACACACCTATACACATACACTCATATGCGCACACACACATGCATGTGCACACATACATGCATGCATACATACATGCACACACACATATACACACACATGCATGATCTTTCTTCTCACAATATGGCAGTCCCTTTGCATGTGACATAATTCAAAACCAGAAAAACATCCATGTATTTCCCAAACCCAAACCCAGTCCTATCACCGCCTCATTCTCAGCTGCGGCCGTGACGTCATGTGAATACTTGCAGCTCTCACTCACCATCTCCTAAAGTAAGAGCTGGAAAATTCCAGAATTCTTGGCTGGAAACATCTGCCTGTTAAACTACAGTGTGAAGAGCCTCGGCTCATGGCACACGCACAGACTCAGCATCACTGGGACCGCGTGTGCACACGTGACCTCCTCAGAGTCCCTCCAAACTTAATGAGAATACTTGCCATGAGCTAAGCGTGCTGGGGGGGGGGGGCTTTCTGTGCGAGGGGCCACGCGTTATTAAACAGCGTCTCATTACAACGGAAATTATGACCTTGTCACCAGCGCTGTAAACATTGAGAAATCCCACTTTAAGGAGCAGAACGTCGTCCCCTGTTTGAGGAAAGAGGAAGAGAAGAAAACTCGCTCTGTCTTCCTTGAAAGCATTTTCATTAAAAAAGATCTGTGATGAATTACAGCCATTCCACAAAACTTCTTGTAACACAGCCTTTAAAAAAAGTATATTATACGACACATATATGCACACACATGTGCAAACATATACATGCACATACAGAGACACACATGCATACACAAACATGCACACAAGTACACACATGTATGCACACCCACAGTGAAAGGGAAATTCTAACTCTTCCCTAGGTCAACCACTCACATAAACCATTTGACATTCTAATTAGTATTAAAAACTGCTTTACCTAAATAAAGTCTGAATAAAATCTGGATAAAGTAAAAATCAGTATTACCCAAATGTTAACGCTTGCACATTTATTATTACATGAGAATAATGTCTATGTTCTTACTCCTTAGTGTTTCCTTAATGTAGGTCACTTTTTAAAAACTTAAATATTTACTTCAACCCCAGGAATAACATCGTTATACTTGATGACGTTCACAAAATGTTGTTACAATGGTATCTAGCAAAATATCCCGGGCTTTACATGGTAGCTGCACAGATTTTCCTAAATACACATGAATTTCTTTAAAAAAAAATCTAATGAATGGGCACAGTAAACATGCACATCCGTGTCCTTAATGTCACCCTGTGCACCCTGTTGGGGGACAGGACGTCAAGACCAGAGAACTGCCTGAACCTCGTGGGCCGCTAACATGGTAGACACAGCAGTGAACACAGAGAGGACGGTAGGATCAGGCTGCTCTCCTACCTCACACACACTGGCGTGTGCCCCCTCCTACCTCACACACACTGTGGCGTGTGCTCCCGTGGGGCGTGTGCAAACAGACAACACAGACCAGCCAGCCTTCCCAATGACTGTGGTGGCTCCCCAAAGAGTGAGAAGGGCAGGCTGTAGCTAGGGTGTAAAGTGTCCTTAAACACACGTGATTGTCCAAGTCTGAGGAACACTGAGCTCATGCAGACGACACGTAGAGCATATACACACTAATCCTCGATGTTGCTGCCTGGGAAGACTCACTTAGGATGCTTCCAGCTTCCTGTTGCCCTGCACCATACAACAGGCCGATGTATGTGACACTCTCTGAGGGGAAACCCAGACGTCAGTGATTTTTAAAACTACGTCTTCCTGAATGTTTCCTTAGGATACGGTATCTGGTTTGTAGAGTTTTGTCTTAATGACAAGGATACACGTGTGTGGCTTTGTCCTCTCTCTTTCCTTACTCCCCAAAGCACAACTATGCGTTCAGAATGACTTATGTGTCATCCTGAAAATCCTAAATAAAGAAACTACGTGTAAGTTATTACGGACACACATCACACCTATGTGGCGCACTCATCAACACATTCATTAGTGTAGGGCAGGGAGCTTGAGGTTTTAAACTTGGCTTTAAATCATTGACTTTCAGAAGCCACTAAGCTCTGTTTTTTGTGTGTGATTCAAGGGTGTGTTTAATTTGCACAAACACACGTTTTTGTCAATAGGATACAGGACTTTTATCTTCTCCGAGGGGTCAAGTGTTAAGTCAGAAACATCTTTCAAAGGAAATGTGATGAAAGTGATGTCAGATTCGAGCCAGTGATCTGCTCCAGAACAAAGTATCCTATTTTCTCCCTTCAAAGCTTCCTAACAAGTGGGTATTAAACTTCATCTTAATGTTTAACACACAAATTTATTTTTCAAGCTGCTGCTTTGAAAGCAAGGGCTGTGAATTCTGTGCTGTCGGTGAGTCTCTTTCATGAGTCCCCGCCAGCCAGCGCTGAAGCCGCGGTAACTCCCAGTAGGATTTCATCTGGGCAAGTGGCAAGACTAAATGCCTACAGTGATCCCACTGTGCGCGGAGCTCCGGGCTAATTTGTCAGATCTGCGTTTCATTTGTTTTCCTTGCTTGCGTTGCAGCAGTTTATTGATAAGCTGGTTTTTGTCGCCTGCGCTGGAGGTGGATGTGCATTGATCTCGTTTGAGTCTCCGACTTCCTAGCAATTAGTGAGTCGGTGACAGGGTAAATGCGGGGACAAGCTCCACGGGCTGTCACTGTGAACCACTCAGCTTTCTTGTGGGGCTCATGTAGCGGCTGTGTTTTGAAGGTGTGCTTATACGCATATTTTTATTTTCCTAAAAAGCTGGCCTGCTTCAGAACAACCTAAAAGGGTTGGGGCCAACTCTTTATTGACTTCATTTCTGTTGATTATTTTCAGGGAAACCGACCTTAAAAGACATTAAACATCTGGACTGACAGACCCTTTTCATGAAGGTAGTGTTGAAAGCAAAGAAGGAAACCTCTGACTCTATACCTCTCCCCTGCAAAATCAAAGCTGAAGCCTTCTTTGAAGGTCAGGGAACGTGTGCGGAGAGGCGTGCTCGGCTTCAGAAGATTCATCACCACTCATTTTTCCTGTGGCACACACCCCCCTGGGAGGGTGCTCGTGGTCCACGTGTCCTTGGTATACTGATCACTTCCACCTTCACCAGGTTCTCCCAACAAAGACGACGTAAGAGCAACAGCCTGCGGGCACATTCTGAGGACATTAAGGCCAACAGTACCATGGCAGCAACCCGTGGCAGAGGGGACAATGCCAACATGTCCCCAGTGCCAATGGAAGGATGCTGCTCTCTTTGGACTGTATGAAGGGGAAAAGTCCAACCCATCTCAGATGTCGACTAAGCCATCCTTGTAAATGATTCCAGAGGTGCTTCTAACATACTGCTTGGGTGACCAAGAACCCAAGGCTGGATAGGCCATGGGCATAGGGAAAAACCAAATACTATTGTTCTACTGATAGAACATAGCAATAAAATGACTCCTACTGACATATTGCTACACCTATAGATCAGCGTCTCATTCAGCCATCACCAGAGAAGCTTCTCCTTGGACAGAGACCCATAACTGGACAATGGGCAGAGAGGAAGACCTGGGAGCACTCAGTCAGAAAAGGGATGTCCCCATCAAACCACTCCCCTTCCCAGGGATCAGGGAGCTATGCAGACAAGAAGGCAGAAAAATTGTAAGAGCCAGAGGTGATCGATGACTCCGAAGAAACATTGTCCTCTGAGGAAACAGTGTCATCCAGTCAAAACAGGACTGATGCACATATGAACTCACAGAGATTCTGGCAGCATGCACAGGGCCCACACAGGTTCAAACCAGATGGGGTCCAAGCACTGAGTGGGAAAAGTGGGCACAGCCTCCCACCCCTGACCAGGAAGGTATCTGCAATTGATACCCACTGGTAAAGGAAAAATGAGTTTTCTCCAGTGGAGTCTCGCTGAGCACATTAGCCACACTTTAGGGTGGGCCCCATGCCCAGGAGTACTTGGCCAACACAAAACTCCCTCAATGGTGTCTTTGTGCACTATTTATCTCATTCTGCTTTGCCTGTGCATCTTTATTTTAACAGCCTTTTACTCATCCTGTATTTAGGTTTCCAATTTTGTGGTTTTTGTGCGGGCTTTTTTGGGTGTGTGGATGTGTTTCTTGTTTTGTTTGTTTATGTTTTGAAGAAAGAGAGAAAAAAAGGGAGTAAAGTTGGGTGGGTGGGGATGTGGGGACGATCAGGGAGGAGTGGGGGAAAGAGAAAATCATGATCAGAATATAGTGTATAAAATTGTTTTCAATAAAAAGAAAAAGAAGAAAGCATCCTTTTAGATTTATCTACTTTATGTATCTGAGTCCTCTGTCTGCATCACAGGCTTGAGGTGCCCACAGAGGTCAGAAAACGTTGTCAGATATCCTGGAACTGAAGTCACGGATGGTTGTAAGCTGCAATGTCAGTGCTGGGAATCAAACCTGGGACCTATGGAAGATCAGCCAGGGCTTCTAACAGCTGAACTGTGCCCCAAGCCCAACATACTCTTGATGAGAACAACACAGTTCCTTCTATTTGATTGTTGGAAACTGAAACTCCCAGAAAACATGCAGGAAAGACAGACGGTTAGAACTCCATGATTGTGGAGAGTTGGAATGTTGTAGCTCAAGAATCAAATTATCTTGGGCTATCTTTGGTGGATTCAATAGACATCCATTGCCCAACTCCATATCTAGCTTAACAACCTTGTGGCTCTCAGGGTAAACCTTTGGAAATGTACTAACTTGGCAAACCACTCCCATCCACCAACTCCAAAGCTAAGACTGCCACCAGATAATATCCAACACTAGGGCAGATAATCCCCAGCTTTGCTATACTCTGGCCCCTGGACGTCTTCACCAAGGTATTTGGAAGATGTCCTGCTTTGCTTTTTGTTTTGTACCTACTGTGAAAACTTCATGACACCATGGTCATGTCTTTGGAGTCATGTCTTTGGAGGCAACCTAAATCTGTATTCCCAGGCCATGGTCACTCATGTTTGGCTAAAGAATAAAGCTGTTTCCTTCCCTTTTAGGTGAAAGCTACCCCAGCACTTTTGTTTGGTCTTGTTTTTATTTTTTGCAAAGATTTTGAGACAGTGGGGAGATGGGCATGTTGAGGGGAAGACAAGGTTTCAATCTGAGAAGTGAAGTTCAAGCAGCCGTTTCAAAGACCAGCTGCCATTTACCTCCCTGAATGGTTTTCTCGCTCTCTACAGCTATCCCGCATCCGTTGCTGATCTATCTACACACACTGCTGTGTGCACAGAAGTGAGGCCAGTGGGTTCAGACGACAGGATAGGTAGCCCAGCAGCTAACTGTGCACCTTTGAAAAGGTTATTTCAGTTTGGAAGAAGATCACCTATGAGATTTGAATCATAGAATACCTTTGTGGAATTCTGAGGTAGTGGTGAGTATGAAACACCAGGGGATGGAGGCCGTGCACCCAAACTGAGAAGCAACATACCTGGGATGAACTCGAAATCATCAGAAAAGGAAGGTGAGCGGGGAGCATGGCAGTAAGGCAGGAGCCTCTGGAGAGACAGAGAGACAGAGGAGGAGGGAGGCAGCAGGCGAGAACACTGGACAGGAGAATGTAGGTGAAGTCTCTAAAGCAGACAGATTCATGTCACTCCACACAGTGTCCGTATACTAATCCTCTAGTACTGTGTACATGGCAAAGGGGAGTGAAGGATGGGTGTACAAATAAGAGCATCTGTGACACACTATGTTCTGGATGACCCAGGTAGACTCAGTGCACCAACAATGGCCCTCAAAAAAAAAAATGGGAAAACCTATTATTTTATAAGCTTATTTAAAAATGCACTAAAAATATATAATATACACAAATACACACATATAGTTTTAATATGCAGTTAACCCACACAATGAGTTAATCCTTCCAGGAGCAGTAGGCTATCTTACAAAAATCCTCAGCGCCAAGCAGAGATTATTTCCCTTCCAGTTGTGGGCTGGGTGAAGGAATCCAAAAGACACCCCCTAAAAAAAGTATTGGCTGATGCCATGGCTCTTGGTTGCCTGCCAGTGCATGAGAGTAAGACTCTATTGTTTTAAAACCATATGCTTTGGTTATAGGACTTGGAGAAATCAAGCTAGTATTGACCTGGAAGCCTCCTCCCTGAGGATGAGCCCTCATGAAGTCAGAAAGTACTATGCAAGATGCCAAGGGACAAAAGTTACTATCTGCTTCCTGCCCATCCTTATAGCCTGAAAACCAGAACAAGGACAGGTCCAGCAAGATATCCCCAGTGGTGTAATAGTGACACATGCATCTTGCAGGCAACCAAAAGCTGTCCAATGAGATGTAGAGCCTGCCTGATCACTTGGCGGGAACTCACACCCAGTACTGTAAACCTACCCAAAGCCTGTGGCTGGAGAAGTGATGGACCCTGGAGAAGAACCTTTTATTGCCATATTACTAAGATAAGATAGTTTCCAGCTGCCTCCTAAACATTCAATTTTTGTTTGCTTGTTTGTTTGTTTCTCAAGATAGGGTTTCTCTGTGTAGTTTTGGTGTCTTTCCTGGAACTCACCCTGTAGACCAGGCTGGCCTGTAACTCACAGAGATCCGCTTGGCTCTGCCTCCCGAGTGCTGGGATTAAAGGTGTGCGCCACCACCACCACCTGGCTCAAACCTGAGTGTTTTTAAGTGCAATGTTATGATTTACTAAACAAGCATTTCCCCCAGAGACACTGCAGCCTAAGCTGAGTTCTCATAGGGAGTTTGTACCAAGCGGCACAGCGAGGTGACCAAGCACCTCCCCCATGAGGACAGCACAGAACATTCCCCGAGTACAAAGTGAAGGCAGGGAGCTTCAGAAGCCGGGATGGAGCCTCTGGGCAGAGCCATACAAGGAGGACCTGTGAACCACAACATCACAGATCACAAGGCCACTCTACACAGCCTGTGATAGCTCTAAATTCAGGGCCTTTGGGCATAACAGTCCTTCCATGTAGACTACTGATGTTTCCATGGGTTCAAATCTTATCTTCAGATATAAGTCATGAATTCAAAAGATCATCTCAACCAAAATGGTCACATATCCCTGGCCAGTTCTTCATGCTCTGTAGCCCAACTCACATCATTTATTACTGGTGCTTGAACAGCAGGTATCTCCTGTCACTTCTGACATGTCATATGACTATATCACTGCCAACGCCATGATACATATAAGTCTTTAACAAAATGTTTGTAATGGAGTAAGAGTGATCTTGGACACAGCAGACACCCCCTATCCTGGGCACTAGATTGGGTGGGAAATTTATCAATGCATATCTAAGATAGTTGATCATAACCAGTAACAGCTTAGGTCTCTGTTTTGTTTTGTTTGAAATTAAGTTTTCATTGTGTAACCTAAGCTGGCATGGACTGGTGGTAATCATCCTGCCTCATTCTCAGTTTATAAATATCTACCACCACATCTGGTTTTTTGGGGTTTTGATTTTTTGTTTGTTTGTTTGTTTGTTTTAGACATGATCTCCCAAGGTAGCCAAGCCTTGTCTGGAACTAGGTATTCTCTTGTCTCAGCCTCTAAGAGCAAGGATTGCAGATGTGCACCACCCTGTGTGATTTTGAATAAACTTCAAATATTAAATCTAACACGTAAGCTGGTTCACCAAATTCAGGAGTTGGGTTCTGTAACTGGCATTTTGTCTTGTTTGTTTGCATAACACCCAATAACGTGGTCGTGGTTAGACTGTTCAGCTGCCATAACAAATACCTGGGGCCACACAGATTAAAGAGCAGAAATTCATTTTCTCCCAGTTCAGCTCGGCATGCAGATCGGGGCGGCAGCCAAGCTGGTTTCTTCTGAGGCCTCTGTCCTTGGACTACAGACGGCTGCCCTCGGCTGCCTCTCAACCAGGTCTTTTTCTCTGTGTGTGAATGTTGCTGGGGTTTCTTTGTCTTAGCAAATGGACAGCAATCATATTGGTTAACTACAACCTTATTTTAATTTAATTACCTCTTTGCCTAATTACCCGTATTTGGATACAGTTACATGCTGAGGTACTCAGGTTGGGATTTCAATATGTAGTTAGAGGGCTCACAATTCAGCTCCCAACACCCCACGCATTTTAAAGGTTCATTTGTTTTTAAATAGAGCATCCAAGAACTACAATCTAATGGCAAAGCCTCCTAGAATTTTACATTTCTCTGTGTCTTAGGAGTCTTCTCTTCCACAGCTAATGCAGCAGTGTTTTGTTTTGGTTTTTGGGGGTTTTTTTTGCTATTGTCCAAAGCGTTCACTAATCTCACAGGAACAACCGCTTTCTCACCTTCAGACCATCATTGTTTCGCCTTCTGGGTGATTAAGCCATGTGATCTCAATGCTAATAAAACTGCCATAATCCAGCCTAACAGACCCTTGTCAAGATCACAACTCAACTTCTTGAACATTTAGGGCTGTGGACATTGGCCAGGGGGAGACAAACCCAGCAGCTGCCTGTGCTGACCATGTGGAAGGGTTATTTTAGAGCTCTTCTCCCCGAAGGAACAGAATCTGGGACTTGAACCTCACTGGGTCCAAAGGGAAGCCACCCCTCCATTTCTCTTTGTAGAATTTCCGTGTTGTTTAGCTGCAGTCCCTCACAGCCACTGCCCACTGTGCCCTGGCTTCTCCATGCTAGGTAGAGCCACTAACCTTGGGAGGCAAGCCTGGTATTTTGACAGAAATTCTCACTGGCTGTTTTGGAGGCCTGCTCTGCCTTCTGGCAATTCCCAGTCATTTTAGATGTCAGGAATGTTATCCATCTTCTATCTAGGAATGTAAGCTTTATCTTTTTTCTGGTGTTTTTAAACATTCTTCACAGTCTTCAGGAACAGCCCTGTTCCCTCATCTTTTCCCCTCAGGTGGGCTCTCCATTCCATTCTACCATCCCAACTGCCTCCCTCTGATCCACATCACCAAGGTGTGGCCTTGCTGTGACACCGGAGGTAACTCCCACAGATGGGGCCAGGGAACCCAGACAGGTGCAACTTCCTCTAGCCCTTCACTCCTCCACTGAGATGACCGAAAACATTTTGTTTTGCCTCTGACCAAACACTCAATCTTTTTTTCTAACCAGCAAGGATGTAGAGGAGTTGGGTGCAAATTGGCCCTGTCAAAGCAGTCCACCTGGGCAGTTTGCTTCCTCTGAAGGCTCACAGAGTGCTGGCATGTTCATCTGCACAAGAATTCTGGAATACTAACAGAACCTCAGCTTGTTATAGCTGAGGACCCCTTTTAAATCATTTATGAAAGCTACTTATAGTCCAACTTTGAAATACGTTTAAAGAGAAATATTTCACTAAAGACCCCAGGTAACTAGTAAACCGTTTATCCATAGTTTGTATTGTGTGTGCATGTTAATGTGTACATAGGTGCATGAGTTTACATGTACATGAGTGTGTGGTTGTCATCCCTCGGGGCTGTGACCACTCTGTTTTGTGAGACAGCATCTCTCATTGGCTTGGAGCTCACCGAGTACTATCTTGGCTTGCCATAGAGCACCAGATAGCTACCTAAGGAAACTTCCTCACACTGGGATTACAAGTGCACGCAACCCACACCTGATGTTTTAAATGTGGTCCTAGAAACTGAACTCAGGCCTTCCTGCTTGCACAGCAAATACCTTATTGACTGAGCTATCTCCCCGGCCACTGGTGGCTTTTTGCTTGGTTTGGTCTGGTTTGGGTTTTGGTTTTCCGGTTCTGCCCATTGAATCCAGGGCCTTGTGCATCCAAGGCAAGCACTCTACCACTGATCCACACCCTGCCTTCGGTCTCTGTGTTCCATTGCTTTCCCCGGAGTTTGTTCTGGAGTCAATATTTCTACCCTAGTTGGAGGCAGTGAGGCATTCTTGAATAAGATGTCAAGACCTGGAAACCACCATGCAGACCCTAACCACTGGTCACAGCAGCAGTCTCCTAACTCCAGGTAACATCAGAAGTCAACAGGTCACTTGATAATCTCTCTCTCTCTCTCTCTCTCTCTCTCTCTCTCTCTCTCTCTCTCTCTCTCTCTCTCTGTGTGTGTGTGTGTGTGTGTGTGTCTCTCTCTGTCTCTCTGTCTGTCTATCTCTCTCTGTCTCTCTCTCTCTCTGTCTCTTGTCCTCTATTGTCCAGCTGAGTGGAAAATCTTACTGTTCTATCTTCAAAACACACCGAGAACCCAATGTTTTCCCAGCCGCCACAGCCTCAGCCTGACCCCATCCTCCTCTCCCCCATAGACCCCTGCCCTAGCAGCCAGATCATGTGCTTTGTTTTAACCCTTGAGTTTCTGTAACTCAACAGCCTGAAGGATATCTTCCAAATTTAAATGGGTCCACATCACTCAGATGAAATTCATCACTGCTTACTCTACATCCACTTTCTTACTGTCCACAGACAGCAAGACAAACACACACACACACACACACACACACACACACACACACACACACACACACACCCCTGAAGGATTTAATACCCACTGTGCCTCCTGTTAGGCTGTTCTTAGGTATCTACAGCACCATCCTTTGCTCTCTTAAAATCATTGCTCAAGTGGCCAGTGCCCATGCTGGCCTTCTCTGCCCATCTTCCAACTGATAGCATCCTTGTTCCTCATCTACCTTATGTCATCTCCTCCCACACACCCACACACACTGTGTTTTCTTCTCTCTCCCGTGGACTCCATGGACCCGCTGCGCTTACGTGTAACTTACACATCTGTTACATCAGTTTCTCTCTGCAGTCTATGCTCCCCTGCAGTTAGGAAACCCCTTGACCCTGCTCACGGATGCACCCCCCAGCCTGTATCCATCTGTGCCTTGACACAGCCTGCTGGTGTCTTCTCACCTTGGTGGAGCAGAGGGGTTCAAAAGGGCCTCTGACTGGCTGCTTTCCACACCCACCACACCCCACATTTCCAAGAAGCAGGATGGGGACCACCAGGCATTTCATTCTGTGAGTCACAAGCCGGGGCTGCTTAAGAGCCCTCCCTGCTTCCCCTGTTCACTGTAAGTTCAAGATAGCTCTTAAGAATGCAGAGGAGCCAGGCGGCGGTGGCCCACGCCTGTAATCCCAGCACTTGGGAGGCAGAGCCAGGCGGGTCTCTGTGAGTTCGAAGCCAGCCTGGGCTACAGAGCTAGTCCAGGACAGGCACCAAAACTACACAGAGAAACCCTGTCTCGAAAAACCAAAAAAAAAAAAAAAAAAAAAGAATGCAGACGAGGATAGCTGTGTGTGGTGGCACACGCCTTTAGTCCCAGCACTTGGAAGATGAATGCAAGAGGACCAAAAGTTCAAGGATAAGCTAAGCTGTATAATGAGTTCAAGGCTAGCCTGGGCTACATAAGACCTACTTTGATAAAAGAAATGAAGGTTAGTGTATATTACAGTTTTGTGCTGTGCAGACACCATGTTTTTATGTCGCAGACTGGAAATAATTTTTGTTGTTGTTGTTCAGGGCTCCCACCTTTCCTGATAAATAAATGATCAGCAGTTGGCTGTTGGCTTGTACTAGATGCTGGCGACATGGAGGATGATTGTCCAGGTGTGGAGATACGATCTTCCTATTGCACTGCTGAACCCTCTTTATGAATTCACCTTCCCCACGGCAATTTCTCAAGTGCCCTGTACTTCACCTGCTAACACAGTAACTCTCTTCCAGACATGAAAATATTTGAGTCAAAATTTTCCCAGGCCTTGGAATAACCATTGAATTTATCTGGAGACCAGCTATTAAGAATCCTGGCATATGGGGCTGGAGTGGTGGCTCAGTGGCTAAGAGCCTGGACTGCTCTTGCAGAGGACACCAGTTCAGTTCTCAGCACCTCACATTGGGTATGCCTCAATACTGCCTGTAACTCCAGCTCTGGGAGGGTCAGATGCTTTGGAAACTTGCATTCACGTGCACATACCCATACATAGATATGCATATAATTAAAAGTAAAAGCAAATCCAAAATAAGGAAAAGAGAATCCTGACATACATATAAAGTATGGAAGTTTTATGGGGGGCCAAATAGCTCTATCTAGAACAAAGTAAAACAATTCAAACGAAGAACAATAACAACAAGACACATGATTAATTAGCAAGCCCCCTTGTTCCAACATCTACACATCGTAAATACCCAAGGAGGCAGCAGGGAGCTGCCTTGCCTCAAGCCCTGTGCTTATCAAGGTTGCTATCATGAGTCGGGGGTTTACAGTACTCACAGCTGCACATTCTTGACTGTACGGCCATATGTTTTATGATCCAACCAGATGTGGGCCATAAAACGGTTTTATCTAGTCTGTGGTTTGCTTCGTACTGAGAAAATAAACTTCAAATGCCTAACTTCTTCATGACTGTTCCACTATTGCAGCAGTTGAGCGGACAGGGTTTTGTTGTCTGGTTCCCTAAAAATGTTCTAAAATCAAAGTCTATTTGGGAAGACGGATCCCCACTCCTGGAGATGGTAAAAAGGCCAGGATGGTTTGAATGGATTGTGCTGTGTGTGCGATAGCTCAGCCTATTGATTTCTAGGCTGGCTGATGGGCTGTAGCCTTCATTGATAGCTCCTTTTGGCTTCCTCCAGACTGAAAAGGAAATGGTCCTGTCTGTGCTCTGCTTGGAGCCTGCATTATTGATATTCTTTAATCATTATGTTGGAGCATAAAGCTGCTGTTATGTTGCAATTATGAAGTGTCTTTGCAGAATGTAGTTAGTGAAACACAAATAGATGATGTGGCAGCAGGCAGGGTTGTCCTCTCATCCCTGGGAGGGAGGCTGAGCTCAATCCACAGAGATGGGAGAGAGCCCCCTGGCATGCTGGAAAAGGCAACAGTTACATAAAAGGAATCTTTCTAAATGTTCTAAGAAGGAAAAGCCATCTCTAGCATTTTAGCCCAATGGGAGACCTACAGAAGAGCAGAGTCCATTTTCTAAAGCAGTGTGTTCATTTTAAGCCATCTTTCTCTAGATGTGTTACCTCTGCCCCACCTCACCCCCCAGATCCTCAACATTCTAGGGATGTGACCAGGGCCTGATATATGGTAGGACAAGTGTTTACAAAAGGGTGAGCTGCAGCCCGAGCCCCAGATGCTTTTTATCAAGATCACAAATTTAAGAAACTGAATCGAGGTTATGAACATTCCTCAGGAACAAACTGACAGAACTGCGTCCCACTGCTAATGTCATTTTAGATGCCCCACCTTCCGTTTATCGAAATATCCTGACAACCGATTGCTGTTGAGGTTCGGTACAGCGAATGAAGCCGTGCCATCACAGTAACAAAGACTTCTATACTTTTTATTCTTTTACCACATAATAAGGGAAAATGAAAAGGCCTGGTGACCATGTCTGAATGGAGGTGGTTGCCCAAGGTCAAACAGACCTTTTCGTCCTGAGTTCAAAGCCTGCTGTGTTCAAGACATCAGCTTCCATCTGTCCGGGATACAGAAGGACACTGACACCCAAGAGCGACATCAAGTTTGCTGTTTAAAGCCAGTAACATTCGGGGGCTTGTTCTTAGAACACTCACCTAGCCTATTCCAACACACTGAAAATCCACTAGTTGTAAGAGTCGAATCGATCCATTTTGCCTTCTAAATGTAGCTATCTACATTAAAAACAGCTTTCTTGAGACTTCACGTACCTAGGTTATTACTCGCTGATGATAACGCAGAAAACAAACAACAATTGACACCTAGGTGGCCTTTTTCTTGTGTGTGTGCATTTGTGGTGTTTTTGTTGTTGTTTTGTTTTGTTTTGTTTTTCTGTACTGGGGACTAGAAATGAGTTGAGGTTCAGGAGAGATGCTGCCAGGACTGGGATTCACTGTCTCTGCCTCTCTTGTGTTTTATGAGAGAAAGTTAGTTACCATGCACTTCCCAAGGGGTTTTGAGAAAGAAGAGGGGAGGATAACACACCACACATATAGAACCGCGTGTGGAGCCGGCTGTGCCCGGGATAAACCTTCTCCTTGCTGGTCAGGTCAACAGATCGTGCAACACTGGGTGAGTCCTTTGCTTTACCCCAGGGGATCATAGAAGAAGCAGGTGGGGCTCAAGGTGTAAAGGGGTGGGTTCCTTTTGTTGTCCATCATCACCTCCTGCCCTCATAGCTCCAATCACTGAGCTTTTACCATTTCTGATGACCACAGGCACTCAGATTTCACTTACTCAGAATAACCCTGAGGTCATAAGAAAGTCAATTTGATACCTGAATTTCCAGAAAATCCAAATTTAGGGTGGTTTCCTTCCATTGGCAGAACACCAGCTTGATTATGGATGCTTCTCCAAGCTGGTGCTCTGGGTCATTCTTCAGCTGCGTCGACAGATTATTTTTTCATCTGTGATGGGGTGAAAATAAACATTTTCCCCTCTCAAAATAACAATATTGAGAACACCTGGTTTGTAGCTTTCTTAAAGTTTGTTCTGAAAATTCAAACATCTGTCATTAAATCGAGTGATTGACAAAATGCTCCGTGTTGAATTGCAAGGCAGAGGACCCTGCCATTAAATATCTTTTTTGAGAAATGGATAGAAAAGGAGTTAATTGTCTCTTCTTGAAGAGAGTGCTCCAGATCACCAAAGGTGTCTGTTTTCTTTTCCAAGGGGGAAAACGTATTCAATTTATTCTAGTAATTTTCTGTGTTCTGTCCCACTGACTACTATATTTAATTACTCTAAATCACTCTCCACCTGAAGACGTGATGGGCTTCTGAGAGCCATTACAAGGATGCTGCCTGTAAATGTTTGCCTATTTGACAAGCACTGAAAGTTTTCAGCCTGGCTTTTCCACATGCCATTGGTTGAAAGGCAGTGTGGACTGATAACGAGGAAGACAGGTGCCTCCCCCACAGCATCAGCCTCTGCACCCTGCTGTCCTTGTGTCCTCCAGGACACGGGACCTGATAATGGGTGACCGGCAACCTCATTTGCTGTGTGAGCTGAAAGTGACAACGGATGAGTGTTATTAAGACACCCAGGCCCTTTCAACTCCAGCAGAGACTCAGCAATGACAGATGACCCTCTGTGCACATCCCCAACCCTACTCTCCACCACATGCTAGGAAAGGCTGCCACTGCAGGGTGAGAATTCAAGTTGGTGACTGACCACATGGACCAGCTAGATGGACTGATACCGTTCGCAGATCTTTACAGACCTGGGTCTCTCGGTGTGTTTTCCAATGGTGCAATAAAGTGGTTTGTTTTTCTCTAGCAAGAAGACTCTGGTGATGTCTCTCCATTCCCTAAAATTAAAACTCTTTTAGTTACAATTTATATAAAGGCTTATTGTGATGGGAGACTTCTTATTGCAGTGTTTGAAAAGCACAGATTTTAGTCAAAACCTTTTTTTAGAAGAAGTTCTCCTGAAGTTTATACCTCTTATCTTCTTTTGTTCTTTTGTTGTTGTTTTCTTTTCTTTTGGGGTTTTTGTTTTTGTTTTGCTTTTGGTGATTGTTATGGTTCGGTTATGAAACATCCCCTGCAGACCCATTTGTTTTTACACTCGGTCCCCAGCTGGTGACACTGTTTTGGAAGGCTATGGGACCATATGAGGTTAGCGGTCAGCGTAACTGGATGAGACTGGCCACTACCCTCTTGTCCTGATAGCTACAGCCAACCCTGCTTCTTCTCTCTTTTCTTCCCTCTCATGTCTATGGGAAGGAGCCCTACCCATGTGTCCCCACCACTGTGAATCTCACCTTTCCTTCCCCACTCATGGATGGACTAAAACCTCCAAAAGCAGGAGGAAGAAGAAAAACATCCTTGCTCCGCCAAGTGTCTTTGTCAGTTTAGTTGATGACAGTAACAGGACAGTGGGTGTGAAGTGATCATTAAACTACCCACAAGGCCAAAGCCCAAAGAACAACAGAATAAAAAAGAAAGTAAAGCAGGACCCCTGCAGGGGAGGGTTAAAGCCATGTGGGGTTAAAGGCTTCTCCCTGCTTGAAAGGGAGAGCTCTGGCCAATTCATTCATCATAGGTCTTCTTTAACTCCCCAACACCGATATAAGAAACCAAAAAATGCTACCTTGTGCATTTGTTGTGGAAATTAAACTAGACAATGCAGACGAGTCTGATGGACAGATTGTAAAAACAGCTCTCCTGGGCTGGGATGTGAGCATGGGGGATTGAGTTTGGTGCTAGTACCCACATAAAAAGCTAGGCATGGGGATAAGTATTTATAATGCTAGAGATGGTCAGCCAGCCTAGCCTAATTGACAAACTCCAGTATGATGAAAGACCTTGTCTTTTTTTTTTTTAAAAGCAAAGCATAGCACACACCCTTGAAGAATTGTACTCAATGCCTGCCTCTGATCTACACAGACACACACACACACACACACACACACACACACACACACACACACACACACACACACACACAAATCAGCTATTGCTATTTCTTCCCAAACTCTCTGACTCTCTTGGAGCCATTTCCAAATACCACTAACTAGCTAGGCAGTCTGTCTCTATTGCCTCTTATCAAGAATATGTCATCTCGACCACAGGTTTCTTTCTCTGGGTGGTTTTCTTTGAGATTTGACTTAAAATGACACACTCCTCTCTATTCTTCTAGCGTGAAGAGCCTTACTTTTGTCTTGGTTGGTAGATTTTAATGAGGTGGAGCCTAGAGAAATGTCTCTGGCTAACTGGCAAACCAGTCGCAGGGAAGAGTCCGTGTTCAAAGCCCAGACCCTCACCACACACAGGGTCATCTGCATCACAGTCAAATACCCCAATGGGTCTACTAAAAATTAGCATGAAAATAAGGCTTGTCTATGTAGACACTTGGTGAATCTAAAATTCTGAATACATGTAGTCCTAACTACTCACAACACTGTCACCAAACAAATGAAATTAGGAAGACCAAATTGCAAGAATGCTTTATAAAATGCAGTCCCTGGGCTCTGCATTCTTCTATCCCAGGATGGTCAGCCATTTGGCTCCATGGGTCCACCCATCCTCCCCATTCCCACCCCAACTGTTGTCACAGATCACAGCCTGTTATCATCCATACTTGCCTCTAAAATCAATAAATGGTGACTTTAGTGTAAGTCTCAGCCTCATCAGACAATGCTGAAAGATTTTATGACCTGCATTTAAAAGAGTCTTAGCTCTAATTCCTGATGGGGACACTGTCATTTAAACTAGAGCCTCAAGTGATAGAAACTGTTCCCAGAATTGTATTCAGATTTTCACAGAAAAGCAATTTAAGACAAAAAGCCACAAGGATGCCTTTGTCATTTGTTGTTGTGGGATATTTTGATTGTGTTTTGACAAACAAAGCTTGCTTGGAGTCAGAGGGTGGAGCTAGTCACTAGTTAACTATAAGGTCTAGAGGTCTGTACAGAGAGCAGACAGGAAGCCATAAGGTGGGGCAGAGACAGGATCTTGGCCCCTTTTGGAAGGAGGAAATGGAAGAGGTAGGAAGCGACTGTGGCTGCTCCCAGCTTTTCTGATCTTTCAGGTTTTTACCCCAATATCTGACTCCTGGTTTTTATTGATAAGCTTCATTCAATTAACACATCATCTGTAACAAGCAAATAGCTCAACTTTGTAAAATTAGAAGTCATAACCATGTATACAGTCCTAAATATACAACTTACGAATGTGTTCTTCTCAGACCTTATTCCACCCTCAGCTGGTATACACACAGTGAAACTAAGTGTTTGTATTTTATCAGATAAAACATGGGTACCATCCTGACTTACAATTTTAAATTAAACAAGTCTAACTTTCAAATTGCATCTTTCCTAAGATAGGAATAGGGAAAATGTCACAAAATGTCAAAGTTTCTTCATTTGAGTTGTTTTGGTTTTATTTTTTCCCCCTGGGGGTGGTGGTGGTACTGAGGATGGAACCCTGGGCTTCATAGGTAGGAGGAAAGTGCTCTCTAACTCTTTGCTATATCCCTCAGCTCCCAACAGTTTGTCTGTCTGTTCTATTGTGACTCACAGTTCAAGGGATACTGTCTTAGTCAGGGTTTCTGTTGCTGGGAAGAGACACCATGACCACAGCAACTCT
Source organism: Peromyscus californicus insignis (assembly GCF_007827085.1). Classification (NCBI taxonomy): domain Eukaryota; kingdom Metazoa; phylum Chordata; class Mammalia; order Rodentia; family Cricetidae; genus Peromyscus; species Peromyscus californicus. The sequence goes on from NW_026294534.1 coordinate 3,466,164, forward strand.
TATAAAGGAAAACACTGAACTGGGGTGGCTCACTTACGTCTTCAGAGGTTTAGTCCGTTATCATAATGGTGTGACATGGTGGTGTGCAGGCAGACATGGTGCCGGAGTGTCCTACATCTCGACTTACAGGCAGCAGGAAGTGGTCTCAGTGTCACACTGAGCAAAGCTTGAGCAAAGGAGACCTCAAAGCCCGCCCCACCAGAGTGACACACTCCCTCCAACAAGGCCACACCCACTCCAACAGAGCCACACCTCCTAAGAGTGCCACCCCCGCTGGGGGCCATTTTCCTTCAAACCACCACAGATACTGTAGTCTGCTGGTGAACATGGCATCTCCAAACACTGTGCTTTAGGCCTCTCTGTCCATTGTGCTCTCCGTATTTAGTAGTAGCAGGATCTGTATGTCTCTAAACACACTGAGATCATATACAGCTCTTCACTACACGCTAGTTAAGCACATGTTGGCACAGATGACCTCAGCCATTGCACTATCCGTATCGTGTAGGGAAGAAGCCATATATGGCCTCGCCACAGACCCTTTGTGAACTCTACTCTCCTGGCTCCGGATGGGAAGTCCATACAGTGCAGGATACCAACTTCAACGCTGCGCACTGACTTTTCACTGAGACTCCCATTGGCCTTTGGCATGTCTATGCTAGCTTTTAAAAAATTATTTAGGTTTTTTATATGCCAAGATTTTATACCTGAGTACTGTGTCTGCATCATTTTGTCAAAGTGGGACCCAGGTCAGTGGGGTCTCAAGTAAACTGCGGTTCCCACAGGAGCCTCACGCCATCGTCTATGACAGAGCCACTGAAACCTCCCTGGAGCCTTTCTCCTCCCCACCTCACTTCTGATCCTGCCTCTCTGTCTCCATGGAGGCTGCCCATCTGAGCTATGGCCTCTCTGCTGGAGAATCCCAGAGCCCCCTCCCCCTCCATCTTAGCCCTGCTCTCTACAGAGTTTCCCATCATCTTATTCCACTTCTATCAAATGCAAGCAACTCTCCCGACCTCTCCCCTCAGGAAGCCCCAGTAGCTTGGCTTGGCCACTCATGGTCTTCTTGCTTCGAATTGCGCTTTAGGAGCTGGGTTATTACTCGCTTCCCCAAACACACACCCTGAACTTCTCCCCAAGAGCTGCATATCACTTACACTCTTCCTGGCTATGTTCTAGGCACTTCATCTCTTCCTTCTTTGGTGACACCCATCGGAATCCACCTCGGGACACAGCCCTTCAGCTCTAACAATGTGCTTCCTCTAACAATGGAACGCAGGACCCACAGGGGCCCAGCTGGCCTCGGCTGCACCGTTGTGCTTTCTACCCACATTGACTGAATTTAAAATATAGATCTTCATTATAAGGAAAGTTTTGCGACTGGCAAACTGGGGATTTCAATTAATAACTCAGTGCCTTGGGCGTTATCAGAAGGAGGCCCAGAATGCTGCAATCACTGTAGACAGGCCCTGACTCCTATCAGCTAGGATTCAGGGCTCACACACAGATACTAGGCAAGAGAGCAAACGTGTTCTCTAATATTCAGAGCTGGCCACAGGAATCACCATGCGAGACCCAGAAAAAGCCACTGCTTTGCTAAAACAAAGCTTTCAAAAGCCTTCAGGCAAACAAACGCTAGCTCAAAGCCATCTAAATTGAAGAGTTCCTTCCAGGGAAGTCCCTAACTGGTTCTGCACTCCAGACTCCTGCCCAGAGCTTGAGAATCACTCAGGATGGCATTCTCACTTACAGTGTGAGTTGAGGGGCAGCCTGCACAGAAAGCTGAGCTTTCCAATCCTCCAATCTCATTTACTCAGCCATCCAAAGATGCAGAATGTCTAATACACAGTGAGCACACACATTCATAAATAAAAGGGGAGGTGGAAGGAGGTTCTCAGTCAGAAACTGGGGAATTTTCTTCTGCAAACTGTTTTCCAAAGTTCAGGCTTTCTGCTGCACGGACGTCAACCAGCAATTCCCTTCAGGAACTACCTACCTTCTTCAGTAAGGAATCATTTGTCTGGGGATTCAGATTTAGGAAAATACATCTCATGATAATCCATGAGTAAACCTTGCCTAAATAAGTCCTCAAGGTTCAAGAAGCCTCCATGAAAGGGAAGCTGACAACATACTCTTTTAAACCAATCTCCACATTGGTCCAATAAAACACTTAAGATTGTAAAGCAAACTAGTATTGTCTCAGATTCCTTGTGTTTCTGTAACTAAAGACCACAGGCTGAGTCATTTATGTAAAATGGGAGTTTGCGGTTCTGGAGGAAGTCCAAAATGAAGGAGTTAAACCTGATGAGGGCTTCTCCCAGCACAGCACTGAGGGTTTGGGGAGGTGTCAGTCACACAGGAGCAGCAGCACTCCAAAGAAAGAGGATGGGAGTCTGAATGCATCCCTTTACTGGGACGTTTTGTGATAACTAATGTTAGCATTCAGGCATTTACACTGGCCTGCTCTCCGGGACCTAGCAGGACCCATCAGCAGCAACAGCCAAGACATGACACTATAGCTACCCCGGCCACCAAGTAGAGCGCTCTCCCTATGCACATGTGCACAGGGTATATGGATATATCCCCTTATAAAAGGCAAGCCTTTCCTGCCACCCCCCTCTCCTGCTTTCACTCAGAGGACACCTCTGCACCACCACCACCACCCCCAATAAACCTCCCACGTGAGCTCTGTGGCATAGTGTGACTTTGCGGTGGCCCCTGGCTCCAACCCACCAAGGCTGCCTTCCTGCTATTAAACTATTACAACCAACTCAGTCCCAAGATAATTTTAATCTATCTCTGAGGAGAAAGCCTTCCCGGCATAACCAATTTTGATGCTGTTGTTTGGGGAATATTCAAACCATAGAAAGAGCTTCATTCAAATAGTAACCACAGCTTGACTCGTGGACGTGTTAACTCTAGATGGTGTGTTCACGGTGTGAGGGTGTATTAATTATCTTTCTGTTGTTGTGAAAAAACATCACGATCAAACAACTTAAGGAAGGAAGGGTTTCTTTTGGCTTACAGTTCCTGAGGAAGCGAGTCCACCATGAAGAGGGAGGTACGGCACGGGCAGCAAGAGCAGGAAGCTGGCTGGTCACATTGGTAGCCCTACACAGGAAGCAAAGAGAGAACAGGAAGTGGAATGGAGCCACACACCCTCAAAGCCCACTCCCAGTGACACACTTCCTCCAACAAAGTTCCACCTCTTAAAAGGTCTACAACCAGCACCATGAACTGGGACCAGATATTCAAATACATGTGTCTATTGGGGACGTTCCTCATTCAAACCAGTATAACCAGGGAACCCTGAGGGCAAACTCTTCAGCAAAATCACCCTGGTTTTTCATGATAAAGGTCAAAGTTTAAGTCAGTCATGGCATATGAGCTTAGAAAAGACATCAACCCACTAGAAAGGCTCAGATTATTATACTTTTTCTTCTACTTCTCTAATTTGATATCTGCAAATTTCAAAATATCATTTCTCTCTCTCTCTCTCTCTCTCTCTCTCTATATATATATATATATATATATATATATATATATATATATATATATATATATATATGTTTTTTAAGACAAGGTTTCCTCTGTGTTGCCTTGGCTGTCCTAGACCTATTCTGTAGGCCAGGCTGACCTTGAACTCACAGAGATCCTCCTGACTCTGCCTCCCGAGGGCTGGGATTAAAGGTGTGAGCCACCACCGTGCAGCAATATCATTTCTCTTGGAGAGTTTTTATAAAGAATAAATTAGATAGATAGATAGATAGATAGGGAGATAGATAGGGAGATAGATAGGGAGATAGATAGGGAGATAAAGTGAGTTTGATGTAACTTATGGGTTCTCTCAGAGTCCATGGGTTGAAGTCCTATCATCATTCCTTCCAAATGTGACAGTTGGGAGACAGGACCTTTAGTGGAGTGAAGTCACCTGGTTGAGTCTAAAGCCCAGGATTGGTTTTCTCCTAAGAAGACATTAGGAGACAGACACACACCAAGACGATCTTGTGAGGACATAGAGATGGCAGCCACTTATAAGCCTCAAAGGAAACCATTTTGCAAGACGCTCTAGTGGGGCTACATGGATGTGGTGGTTTGAAAGAAAATGGCCCCCAGCGGAAGTGGTGCTATTAGGAGGTGTGGCCTTGTTGGGGGAAGTGTGTCACTGTGGGGGTGGGCTTTGAGGTCTCTTTTTCTCAAGCTTCCCTCAGGGCGACTGTCAGTCAACTTCCTGTTGGCTGCAAGATATAGCACTCCAGCACCACATCTGCCTGCACACTGCCATGCTCCCCTTCGTGATGATAATGGACTGAACCTCTGAAACTGTAAAGGAGCCACCCCCCAATTAAATGTTTTCAAGAGTTGTCATGGTCATGGTGTCTCTTCACAGCAATAGAAGCCCTAAGTAAGACACTGGACTTCTGGTCTCCAGAGGTAACAGGCTTCACTCTGCAGCTAAAGGCCTCCATTATGGGGAAATCTGTTGAGGAAAGCCTGGGATGCCAACAGACTCTAATAGTGCAACTTTATGTTCCTCAGAAACCATTCCCAACTAACAGGAGTGGCCGTACACACCCACCCAGGCAGAGTTGGTTCACCCACAGTCACCGGGTCAGTCTGGGGCTCACAGGTGTCTTCTTCAGCTGTTAATTCTGTGCCCGACGCAAGCACAGAGAGTGTAGAAGGTAGACTACATGGGAATGTGTTTGAAACTTGATATTTTCATTTTATTTTGTGGTAGTTAGAGACAAGATCTCCCTGCATAGCCCAGGACACCCTGGAACTCTTGTTTCTCTGCCCCAGGCTCCCAAGTGTGGAGATTACAACTGTGTGTCACCTGGCTTTAGCTTTGAAACTTCATTTAGAAAAAGAAAACAACAAGATAAAATTGTATTTTCCGTACTTTAAAGTGTTAGTGTATGCCTCAGAAAACATTTTTAGAGTCCCAAGGACCAGGCGTTTGCTCTGGTGTTGCAGGCGGGAGAAGCCAAGAGCAGCCTTGTACAAGTCTTGATGAATCTTCCCCAAATTTCAGGCTGCAAACAAAACAAAACTTTTTTTTTTCCTTCCTGAGCATATACATCATCTGGATAGAACGTAATTTAAATGGCTTAAGAAAATGGCAATAATTTCAATTAAATATAATTTCATTTAAATATCATTGTAAGACCCTACCCATGAGTTTAGTGGTTTCAAGTGCATATACCTAGTTGCCAGCTTGGCCCTTTCCTAACAGTGACCTTGACCTCGCTAGGCATGGGTTATATTATCTGTAGACAGGGATGACAATAATAGTTATGTCAAAAGATTACTGTGAACCAGGTGTACTGGTGGAGATCTGCAGTCCTCGCCAGAGAACTAGAAGCCCGTTAGTGACACCCTATCTTAAAATAAAAATCTTAAAGAGGCAGTCTTGGTGAGATGGCTCAGCAGTTAAGAACACTTGTTGCTCTTGCAGAGGACTGAGCTCAATTTCCAGAACCTAAACAGTCACTCCCAACCATCTGTAATTCTAGTTCCAGGGGATCCAACATCCTCTCTGGCCTTTTGAGAAACACACATGGTACATAGACATCTATACAAGCAAAATACCAATATAAACAAATAATAATAGTTATAAAATATTTTTAAATTCAGCCTGCAAAAAGGGTTATCAAAAGATAAATTAATTAAAGAGGTATGGCTGTGAGGGTTCAAGGATAGCTCAGTGATAGGATGGTTGCCCAGCATGGGCAAGGCCCTCAGATTGGTCCCTAATGCTAGAAACAAAAAGAAGAGTGTTTTGAGGAAATATGTTTTCTAAAATGTTTATAACAGTCATTACATGTAGAGAACTATCAAGAACTTTATGGAGCCAGCCATGGTGGCATATGCCTTTAATTCTAGCACTGAGGAGACAGAGGCAGGTGGCTCTCTGTGAATTCACAACAAGCCTGGTCTACATAGTGAGTTCTAGGCCAACCCAAGGTAGATAGTGAGACCCTATCTCAAAAAACCAAAGTAAAAGAACTTTTAGGAATGTCTTCCCACAGCTGTCTTTAGCTGGCCAAAGATAATCAAGGTGATAATAACTGATAATAACAGCTGTAGAAGTCCCCCCTATTTAAGAAAGCTTTTACACGGCACTGAGGGAGTAATAGATGCTGTAAACACAGGTGCCTAGATGAACTTCCTAGAGGCGTGGGCATATAATCACATGAATTCAATATGGTGACTAAAACAGCTATGGCCAGGCTGCCTGATCTAGACACACAGAGTAACCAACAAGAAGCGTGAGAAAACAATTATAAATTAAAAACTGATAGGAAATATTCAAATAAGTTGTGATAAGATGTAAACAATATTTATAACTCCAGTAAAACCAAATATTTGGATATTATCTTAGGGTTCCTATTGCTGTGATGAAATACCACAACCAAAAGCAACTTGGGGAGGAAAGGGTTTATTTGGCTTACACGTCCACATTGCTGTTCACCACTGAAGGAAGTCAGGGCAGGAACTCCAACAGGGCAGGAACCTGGAGGCAGGAGCTGATGCAGAGGCCATGGAGGGTGCTGCTTACTGACTTGCTCCTCAAGGCTTCCTCAGCCTGCTCTCTTATAGAACCCAGGACCACCAGCCCAGGGATGGCACCACCCGTAATGGTCTAGGCCCTCCCCCATCAATCATTAATTAAGAAAATGCCCTGAGGCTTGCCTACATCTAGATGTTATGGAGGCATTTTCTTAACTGAGGTTCCCTCCCCTCAGATGACTTTTGCATATGTCAAGTTGACATAAAACTATCCAGCACAGGTATAGAATACAAAATTACTAGTCGCAGTCTAGAGCTTGGCTTGTAAATAAGGAATTGGAAGAGAAGAGAGAACCAAAACAAGGAGAAGGTATTTTATTTAACCTTAGATTTGGAAGTCAGACTTTGACTTTAATTCACAGTTAAAGAGTCTCAAATCATTTCTCATATTTAATTGCAATAGTCACATAGACATATGTAACTCTGGAATACATTTGCTTTTCTTGAAGTCTAGCTATCAAAAATATATTGAACCAAAACATACATGCCCTTTTATGGCAAGCAGAGAACTCCAACCCGCCCATGCATATTTGGGAGTGTTAGCCATAAAGAAAGGGACTTGCACAGTGCCCTGCAGAATCGCAAACTGACACATCCCAGGAGAACTTCCCACCCTGGAGTCTGATGCAAGCACGCACCGCATTCAAAGGCTTTGAAGAGCAGCCAGACTCCCCCAGACTCCTGAGAGAGCACTGTTACCTAGATTAGGTACTTGGTGAATTTTTTTCTTTCTTTCAGGGAAAAACAGTACCCTTTAGTAGTCTCTCTAACGTGGTCTGACAGATAAATAAGTACTTTCCTTCTGGGTCTTGGTTTTTTAGTTTTTGTTGGTTTTTTTTTTTTTTTTTTTTTTTTTAAGGAGGGGATGGGACCTGGTTATCTGCATTTTATTTCAGTCCCATCTCCCAAATCTTTGTAGGATAACTCCCCTCACAACTATCTATCAATCACTATTAGTTTTAAGAAGAAGTGAATTTACACATACTCACTGTTCTCTGTGTAGTACATGAAAGTTTCTTTGATGTTTCCAACTTAAAAATGAACCCTACTTTAACTCTTATCAAACCCAATGGATTTTGTTACAGAACACATTTCTCATGAAACAAACTTTAAAATACATAAGCATGTTTCTTTGCTCTGTTCCCCTGAGCACACTGGCATTACATGAACTAAGTTTATTGTGGTGTCTTTGAACTAACTATCCATGGATCAACCCAGTGCATCACCTAAACCAGTGATTTTTCAAAGTTCCTAATGCTGTGACCCTTTAATGCAGTTCTTTATGTTGTGGTGACCCCCCCCAACCATAAAATTATTTTATTGCTATTTCATAACTGTAATTTTGCTACTGTTATAAATCTGAATGGAATTATCTGATAAGCAAGATATCTGATATGCAACCTCTGTGAAAGGGTCCTTCAACCCCCAAGAAGGTCATGCCCCACAGGTTGAAAACTGCTGACCTAAACTGTGTTTTATTTTTGGGTTTCTCTTAACTTTTTAAAGTTGATTAAATATTTCTCAGAGTATCCTCCCTTTTTTCCAGAGAAGCACTTTGCAAGGTTCAGAAACCCTGAATTCTCTGCCTTTTGAGGATAGAGAAGGGGTGGATATGGATGAGATACGTAGCCAAGACAGACACTCAGGCCTGCACAGGAGGAGAATTATGGACGAAGCTATGTGGGGCGGTAGGTTCCCACTAAATGGATGTCTTGGGCTTGCCATCTTTCACAGTAATTGCTGTGTCCGGGAAGTTGACTGTCTCTAGAGATGAATCTATTTTAAGTTTAATGGATCAGTAGACACTGTTGAAAGACTAGTATGGGTCTTTCTCCTTGACTTTCCAGTCTGAGTGAAGACATGGCTATAATGTTGTATAGGTACAGTGTACGCCAATATTTCTCCTGGCTCCCCTCCTCCAAAGAAACCACCTTCTGTGGGCTTTGTGTGTGTGCATAAAATACTAAGTCACTTGAATGTATTAGTAATAATATTTTTGTTTTCCTACACTCGTCTCTTCCTGTCAGTGATATAATGTGCACTTCAACTAAATCGATACATCGCCAAGAAAAAGCAAGGAGTGTGCGCATGCACTTATTCAGTGTGATTTGCGTTGGCCTTTATGGCAGCCGAATGTGCAATTTTCATGAACTTTTATTTGAAAGAACCTTGGCATTCAAAGATATAACCTTTGTGGAATAATAAAAAGCCACCGTAAATGTCTGTGGCACGTAGTCATTAGTGATCTTTCTGAAGAGCAGATGAAAATCACTCACCACTGTGTATAAAAAGCTACGTAGCTGACTGAGACCCCACCAGCACCCCGCCCTACACTTCAAAATCTCGGCAGCTCTCTGCCTACTGTTGCCCATCTGGAAACACTCGGAAGAAAATGATAAGAATATCCTTCTCAAGAAGCATGACATTAAAAGTGAAGATGAAAAAAACACCAGGAAGGTGGCATTTTCTAATTCTTTGTATTCATCTAATAAATGTTAAGAATTTATCGACGGCCCACTGCACAGGCCGCAGGGATACAGTGGTAAGAAAATTATGTATGGTTTCAGTTTTCCTATGACTTACAATCTATGAGGGAAAGGAAAACATTCAACTAGAAAAATCAACAACTAAACAGAGGATTACCCATTGTTGAAAACAACCGGGCATCTAAACTCAAGCTGTGATGAATATCAGAGCCTTAACCCACATGGAGGCATCAAGATTACCTGCCTGCAGAAGCTGCATCTAACCCAAGTCCCTCAGGATGCAGGGACAGATTAGTTGAGCAGAGAGTGGGGAGGTATGTCTCTGCATGGAAGGAACACATTTGGGAATGAATAATGCCCCAGAGGGCTATAGTGCATCTCTGCAAAATTCATACATTGGAAGCCATGGAAGTCAGGAGACAAGCAGCCTGTGTCAAGAAGTTATTGGAAGCAGAATTGGCAAGGCTCAGTGAGGGGCCAGATGTGGCTGGTGCTTTGTGGAAGTGCTGGTTTCAGAAAGGACTTTTGGACTCTCCTTGGCACAATTGGGTGAGCCTCGCTAAATTCTGAAATGGAGATTGGAGGAAGGAAGTTCATTTAAGATGAATGGTCAAATAACTTTTAGAAATACTAGGTTTGAGGCCAGGCAGGGATGGTACACACCTTTAATCCCAGCACTCGGGAGGCAGAGGCAGGCGGATCTCTGTGAGTTCTAGGCCAGCCTGGTCTACAGAGTGAATTCCAGGACAGCCAGGGCTACACAGAGAAACCCTGTCTCTAAAAACAACAAAACAACAACAAAAGGATACAGGGAAGGAGTGCTAAGTTGGAGATGCCAGTGAGATACGTGTCATTTGTAGGTTGGATGACTGTTCGCCATTCAGGAAGGGGGTCTGTCGTCTGATTTTCAGTTTGGCCTGAAACTGGGGGAAAGGAATGATGTGTCTAGGAGAGGAAGGAGAAGAAAGCCGGAGCCCTGTTGTTTAGTGCCGGGCTCCACTGACGTTTTGGGCCACACCACCCTGTACTCTGAGCACCGTGACGTGCCTCCCAACGTCTACTTACTGGGAGTCAGCACAGTCCCCTCAGTTATGGCCAACAAGAGCCCCAGAGTCTTTTTCATGTGGTGTTGTCTTTGCTGTTGGAAATCAGATGTAAGCTATAACTTTTCCCCTAACATTCACTAGAAATATTTAGGATTTATGCATTTTATGTAAAAAAATAAAAAATAACAATAACTTCATTACTGATCCTCATCCTCCCTGGCCTGAAATGGAAAGTCATTCTCTGTAGATCTGGAGTCATATGTGAAAACCATACAGTCTTTATGAAATGTTTTAGAACCTAGGAGAACACCCCGAGACTATGTGGAGCTTCTTCAATGTTGTTTTAAAGGTCTATAAATCTGTCTGCAACTGTACCTTGGCCTTCTCCAGCCTGCCCTGCGTGTAGGCCGACCTGGCTGGAAGAACACTCAAGCTGCCCCACCAGCTGTCCTATAACCTACCCAAGCCCGACACTCGGGGACTAATTGTGCAACATTGAAATCATTGCACATCTGAACCATTAAAGCTGAGGGCTGAAGATCGATCCCTTTTTTATTAGCCAAAGCAGATTTTAGTGTGTCAGATTAGCTGAGCTCTGCAAAAGATATTGGTAAATTTTTCCCCAGGTGCAAAGGTGGAAAAGATATTAAAATTCCTCAGTGTCTCCCCAGTGCCTCGAGAGAAAACCCAGTCTCTAGCAAGGCAGACCCAAGCCCTAGGACAGCTGGCCCCTGATTTCCTCTCCAGACTGGTCTGTCTGTCTGACTGCACTCGAATCATTTGAAGGGGACACTTCCAAGTCCCTCTCTTTAGGCAACTTTGCATCTTCTGATTTACCACAAGGCCTGTTTTGATAGAGTCAGTGACCCTGGTGACAAATGGGGAACTGAGAAGTCCCCAGTGGCTACCCAGAAATTAAGGCTGGGAAGGAGCCCACTGGGCATGTGCCTGGTTGCCTTCACTCTTGGTCATTATCAACTGAAGCAGTCTCCATTTGCCCGCCACGGAGGAAGAAAGGGATGAAAGATGTCCCCACATGCTGTGGTCTAGATCTCAGTCTCTCATGCCACCGATTGGCTATAATTGGTCCCAAGGTCCCACGTTGGCTTCAGTGGTGGCTGAGGATGGAAGCCGGGGACATGAGTGTTTGGGTGGGCACAGTTTCCTCCCGGTGCCCAGACCTCAGCCTATACTTGGTGGAAGCTCTGGTTCCCACCGCACAGCATGGCCAACACACATTACAAGCGAACTTTCTCCCACCTTGGGCTTTAGCGCTGGCTGTGCTGCTGTTGGCTTTATCTCTAGCGCCCTCCCTGCCGGAGAGCAGGTGTTCCGTAAGCGCGCACTCAAATAAAGAGCAGGTGATGGATGAGTCACGTAACATTAGGTATGGCTGTGAGACTTTTCGCCACCTGGGGAGAATTTGTTAGGCACTTTAGCGTCTTGCAAACTCTTGCTATGATTAAAAACTTTCAACACTGAAAGCCGTGACTCCTCCCAGGAGAGCCTGGGAAACTGGATTTTCTCGATTCTCCCAGGTCACCAGAACAAGGGCCCTGAAATGAAAGATTCACAGGAGACTTGAATGCAGAAAAGCAATGAATACCCATTTTTGTCTAGGAACAGTCCAGCATGATATACCTAGTAGTTTAATAGTGGCATAAACACTTTCTGATTGTGTTTAAGTTCTGTTCCACAAGATAAAACACATACCTGGCAGCATTATCAGGCCAAAAACCTACAGCCAAACAAATCACAGGCACTAGAGAAGAACCTACTGCTATTACTCTACTAAATGGACACAGTATTTGTCTTAGTTAGAGTCTCTATTGCTGTTGTAAAACACCATGACCAAGGGCAACTTGGGAAACAAAAGGCCTTATTTCATTCACACTTCCATATCACAGTCCACCATTGAAGGAAATCAAGACAGGAACTCAAGTCAGGAACCTGGAGGCAGGAACTGAAACAGACGCCATGGATGAATGCCGCTTACTGATTTTTTCCTATGGCTTTCTTGGCTTGCCTTCTTCCAGCACCCAGGACCACCCACCCAGCAGTGGCACTGTCCACAGCGAGCTGGGCCTTCTCACCTCAATCATTAATCAAGAAAATGCACCACAGGCTTGTTCACAAGCCAACCTGATTGGGACATTTTCTCAACTGAGACTCCCTCTTCCAAAATGACCCTAATGTGTCAAGTTGGCATAAAACTAGCCAGCACATATTATTAAACCAGCTCCCAATGACTCCTCATCATACTCACAGATCAATGCATCTCTCAACCTTACTTTGAGAAAGGTTCTGTTTTCAGTAGATTGTGGTGATACATTGTGTATGCTAATAAACTTGCCTGAGGATCACAGGACAGAGCCAGACACTGGATTAGATATAGAGGTCAGGCAGTGGTGGCACACACCTTTAAACCCAGCACTTGAGATCTCATGCCTTTGTTTGGGAATCACACACGCCTTTAATCCCAGGAAGTAATATGGCAGGGCAGAGAAAGGTATATAAGGCCTGAGGAAACAGAAACTCACTCTCTTTAGACTGAGGATTTCGCAGAGGTAAGAAGAGAACTAGTGACTGACTGCTCTACTTCTCTGATCTTTCAGCTTTCACCATGATGTCTGGTTCTGGGTTTTTTTTTTTTTTTTTTTTTTTTATTAAAAGACCATCTAAGACCCAAACAACAGAAGATGGTGATTATTAGTATAGACCCCACAACTAGTCATGACTCAAAAAATAGGAGACTATAGAAGAGTCAGCCTAAGGGGAACATATATACCACAACTCCCTACCCCAAGGTTTAGGATCATTGCGGAGGAGGTGACAGAGTGTTAAGAGCCGGATAACTGCAAGGAAACATTTTCTGGACACCACTGAAGTGCATGTATGAGTTCACAGCAATTGCAAAAGCGTGAACAAGACCTGCACGAGTCCAAGTCAGACCAAACTCTGCATGCAGAGGGGCGTTGGGCACACAATCCCACCCACAGCCAGGGAGCTATTGGCAATTGTTACATGTGGACGGGGTGGGGAGGACAGGTACGGTTTTCTCTAAGACTGTGTAGGTCCTGCTAAGACAACCACATCCCAGTGGGAGACCATGTATCTAAGAATATTTCAGCGGCACAGATTGGTCATAAAGGGTTTGCTTTTTTTGGGTGAGTGGGGAAAGGGGTATGGATCTGGGAAGAACTGGGGAAGGAGGGGAGACTGTAATCAAAAGATATTATATGGAATGCTCAAAAAGCTGATTTAAAAATGCTTAAGTAGCTCAAATAAGAGAAGCATTGCCAGTTCACGAGAGAGGAGGAGAAGGAGAAGCTGCCATTGAAAGGTCAGGCACAGCATAGCAGCACACACCTAAATTCTTAGGATTTGGGAGACTGAGGCAGGAGGACTGCCATGAGTTTAAGGCCAGCCTGGACTGCACAGCAAGTGCCAGATTATCTACAGCTACAGAGCAGGGTCAATGAAATTTTAAAAGAATCTAGGAGATCACACAGTTGGAAGATCAGTGAAAGGCCTGCACAGCAAGCATAAGGACCTGAGACAAAGCAGTGAAAAGAAGACCCTATCTCTAAACGTAAGGTGGTGAAGCCTGGCAAATGGTACTCAGGGTTGTCCTTTGACCTATGTCTGTACACTCAAACACGCGTGTGTGTAGTTTGTATCAGTGATGTGTCGTGTGTGTGCAAGCGTATGTACGTGTGATGTCTTCTGTCTTCCTTGGGCTCCAGTTAGACACTGAGCTACATTACATACAAGAATTCATGGATGATGGACTATTAAGGATTTAACATTTGTATTTTTAAAACACGTCTTGTTTTGTTGATCCATCATTAAAATTAATACTTATCAAAATCATGAAGTTGTGTTTTATATAACAACACTCTTTTTTTTCTCTTTCTATAAAGCATAAATTTGGGGGCAAGTTAAAATTAACGGGATCTCCAAGCCTAGCAAAAGTGACCCTGAAAGTTTCATGGCCCAAGTCACAGTTTTGCTCCTTGTAAGGCCATGTCCAAAGCACAGAACAGAGAGAAAGAGAGCCCTGCAAGTCTGTTCTGAAGTAGACAGTGTGTCTACTGTCCGTCCAGTAACAGAACGCCGTGTATCCTGATAAACACTCAAGATGAGGGAGTTGACGTCTTTTGGAAGGGACAATTGAATAAAAGGGAATTTGGAATTTTGCCCAAGAAATTTTAACTGAAAACATTGGCTTGCTTTTCCATAAAATATGTATTTTCATTAGAAGCTGTGGACTACCAAAAGTTCTTCCCTGGGAGACTGATTTTTCTAGCAACTGATACTTGCACCATTCAAGTGTATGATGCCAAATTTTTGTTTCTTTGTTGGGTTTTAATTTTAAAAGATGTGCCTTCTATGAATTAAAACAGCATTAAGTTCGGAAATGGCCTGACACAGGATTTCTTTTTCTAATGTGAAGTAGACGATGTGTCTTGCTGTCACCAGAAATGACCCTGCGGTTTGTGTGACTTCATCTCGGTGCTTTCCAGGTGCGGAAAGCCCTGGCTGGAAAGGAGAGATGTCACAGTCTCTGTCCTTTCAAATAGGTTCCTGGTCAGGCTGTTGTTGCCAGTTACAGACCCAGGAGGCAGCTGAGGAGAAGCCCACAATGGGGCCCGCGGGGGGGCTGGCCTGTCTCTTATACACTGAGCTGCTGGAGGACCTGGGCCTGGGCCTGTCAACCTGGGAACAATGCCCTCCAGCAGCCCCTGGCTGATTTCAGACCTCGGAGGAGAAAGGTGGGAAGGAACCAGCCTGAGTGCTTTTGTTTGGTGTCTTAGGATTTGATGTGGGGCTTGAGGCCGGGAACTTAGATGGAGTTGGCAGAAAAGACATAATTAAAACTATTCATTTTTTTTTGTCTAGGAAAAATACCCTGCCCTGTCATCCCAGACGGTCCTGAGCTCTTTGTTATGTTTTGCTTGGAAAGTTTTCTTTTAAATGTCTGTCATTCAGGAAGTGCCATTCCAGAGGAAAAAAGAAATGATACAGAATTGAGAGACAATAAAAGAAACAGTTTAATACAGAGTGGTGTTCATTTAAAGCATCTTAGTTAGTACTTGTTCAATCAATCCTAAAATCTTTTACCTGGATTACATCGGATTATGTATTACAAACAAAGAAACATTTTAAAGAATTACTATCTTTTTATATAAGCCCCTCTGAGCTCTCTCCTTCATTCTCATGTTTGAAGGTTGCACCGGATGGCAAGCTGAGTGGTTCCTAGGAGGAAGAGAAGGGACCATGATAAAATAATACTGTCTACAATCAAAATCAGTGCAAACAGTCACTGGGTATTTGGTGAGTGTGCTAGTGTCTCTGATAAAATAATTGATGCATTCTGTTTGGGGTCTAACTGACTCACACTCCCCATCTGATTTCTCACTCCTCTGTATGCCACCTCCTTCTGGGCTCCAGGGACGCTGAAGGACAGGTGACAGACACGGAGGGAATACCCCCAGGATGGCAGACGCAAGGGGAGTTGACACTCAGAGACCACGTTTGTTGGTGCAAACTTTTAAAGAATACGTTCACAGTAACATATATTTACAACATTTACTTACAGCAAGTCCTTGAAGGGTAAGAGCCTCCACCCTTCATTCATGAAAGCTAAGTCTGTAAAGCAAGGGTGTAAGGAGTAAGCTCTGGGTATAGTTGTTTAAAAGTATGACTGGTTTGTAGTCTCTGAAACCAGATGAGTGCACAGCAAAGACCATTTTGATAATTCTAAACAATGGGTTGGGTCATTTGTTGGCTAGTGAACAGAATGTCACTGGCTGTCTTCATTTTAGCTCTGTTGAACAGGGAAAGGGCTCTGAGGCAGGCCAGCACAAGGGAGACAGTGCTCAGTAGTGAACTTGACACTAAACTTCCAAAGTTCATCTCCTCTGTCTCCTCTTGCTGAAATATGGATTCAACCCCAAAAATCAGGTTAATATCAGTGTAACTCACACACAGAGTTTTCAATTATAAATAGACACTAAAATGAATCAAACATCTTGCCCAGAGTTCCTCTGTACTCCACAGAAAGAATAAAATTTCTCTTCTTGGAGAAAGCAATGTTCTGTCATATAATCAATGTATTTAATAACTGAGTGAATTGGTATTATTTCCTTCCCTAGCTAAAACGAAGGAATGTGCCATCACATTCGATTGGGTCAATCATTAGAACCAAAACTGGCAATCAAGAAAGGCTATTTTTGTTTTTTTTTGGTTTTTTTAAAAATTAACAAAGGAAGAATTTGAACACAGCATATTTAGACTATTATAACTTTTTGTTATTAAAAAATACTTAATTTCTTAGATTTTAAACAATTAAAATTTTAGAATTTATATTTTAATATGAAGTTTCAAATACGTTTGGATTCTCCTGGAATTTATATATACATATATGTCTGTATATATGTGAATGAAAAATGTGTTTCAACTTTGTCTTTGATACTTAAAAATAGCTATTTTTAAAATAACTTTTTCAAATAATGTAAAATGCCAAGAAATGCAAAATGCCTATGTTGCAAGAGAGGAACATTTTACCTGTCCCTTATGATGAGGGCTGGACTCTCACACCACTGGTATTTAAGCACGGTCTACAGCATGCTGTGTAGGCACTGGCTGTCGTAATTTAAAACAACTCAGTGAGAAAAACAAGTGTCAAGGAAAGATTGGCATCCTCATATCTCAAGGATGCTCTTAATTCATAATTTGAAGGGCTGAGGCATAGCAAAAGCCAGATGTACAATATCCACATGGACACCAGAACCACTCTGCAGGATAACCATGGTCAACCTGTGATGTCAAGGACTAATCATCAGGAAAGGTGCTTGCTAGAATGAAAACTGATGTGTGCTTATCTAAAAGTAAATTTTGGAAAGAAAAAAAAAAGGCCTGGGGACAGAAGTCCCTCTAGTCTGTAGATCCTTTCAAGGGGAGGGTGTCTGGAACCTCCGAGATTCCCAAGATGTGCTCAATTACCTCTTAGAGAAGAACTGGAGTTGGGAGGTCTCAAGGGCCTAGATAATGACGTGAAATAAATTGCAACGATTACCCGTGCGCTTTTCCAGGAGATGGATTATGTAAATCCTGTCTGGGGACTTCAAGAATAAAAGACAGAGGAATGTCCACTTTATGAAATTGCTATTAAAATGTGACCTAGAGTTGAGGACAAGGTTAATTATTGGTTTTTAACTGAAGTATCATTCCACTTTAATATCAGCACTCAGGTCTTAAATATTGAAGCAAGTCACATTTTGCAGGGACAATTACCTTTGAATGAAGAATGGCAGGGCTCTGGTCTTTGCTGACCCTTGTAACTCCTGCCGGGTAATCCATGGCAACTCTGTTACCACGGCAACCCAGGACCACGCACAAGAATAGGCTAAGACCGTGAAATCTGATGTCATACTCTCATAAGATATAAATTGCAAATAATATTCTAAAGTAGATTTGTTCGGCGCGTGATCTAAATTCTAAATTGGTTGGAAGTGAGCACGTAGCTCCCAGTGGGACAGACAGTTAAGGATCTCACACTATTGGATCCAGAAAACTTTTAGCGGTCTACTAAATGTAATGCAGCTCCTCCCATGCTCTCCTCCCCTACTTCTCCACTTTCCCTAGAAATCACAGTTTGCTACCATTCTTGAAAACAAAACAACTGATTTCTATTGGTTTGATCCACAAAAAATCCGTAACTCGGTCTCATGCATCGTAGAAATCACAGACATTCATCAAATTTCCAAGTCCATTTTCATCATAAAGCTTAACACTTAGTTTTTCTTTACCATCTTAGAAAACTGGCTTCAGTCGGTGTCAATAGTGGGGACACTTTGGGACCAAGACTCCTAACTAATTCTGCTACAGTTAAGTCTTTGCTATAACCGTTCACCTAAGTGCCTTGTAGTATTGTCTTGTCATCACACATTTGAACAGGGAGAGGGGAAACACTACTATGGTATTAATTTAGTAGTTTTGCAGAGGGTCCCCCTGTGTGGGGTAGGGGGCATGCATGTACATCTGTGTGTTCCTATGTGTGTGCTCATGTGTGTGGGGGTGCATGGGACACTCGTGTGCACATTTGCAAGGGTAGAAACCACAGGTTGATAGCAGTTATCCTCCTCGGTGGTTCTCCACATCACACGCAGAGACACAGTCTCTGCCTGCACTCGGAGCTCACTGGTTGTCTAGACTGACTGGTCAGGAAGACCCCCAGATCCTCCTTTCCTCAACTCTCCAGTGCTAGGATCACAAGTGCACGTTGCTTAGCTTTGCCCTTTATGTGGGTTCTGGGAACCTGAACACAGACCCTGCTGTTTGTGTGGCAAGCATTTTACCAGCTGACTCATTTCCCCAGGCCCATTTAAAATGCCCCCCTTACATGGTAAACTGAGGACCAAACATGGAACCTAGGACTGAGTGTGTTTCCACTCTGGCTCACTTGGAGAGTGATAGAGACATGAAAATTGGGCAGTTGTCATACTAGTATGATTTGCCCCTTGGCTCACCTCAGGTATAGGTCCAATGTGTCTAGGATAAGACTTGTCTCAACCCGGAGACACATGTCACAACCATTCCTTAAATTTCCAGAGTCTACACCAGGAACTATCCAGACTCAGGGGAAAGGGAAGAAAGGGATGACTTTTCTCTTTCTCCTCTCCAGGTTAATCAGGCCAGAGTGGGTCTAACCCCCGTGTTCCCCAGGCCTCTGCTCACAGTTGACTTGACTGTGAGGCACGTCCATCCCATCCCCACATTGCCGACAGATCTCTACAAGCGCTCTGCCTGCCTGCTTCCCAGTGGGTAAAGAAGCATTTCTTTCTCTTCTTTTCAGATCTATTTATAGTGCAGACACAAGCCCCCAGTCACTTCAGAGAACAAAGCAAAGCATATTTGCTCTTCCTAAGAGGGTGGATTCAGGAAACGCGGCCACCTGAGAGCAGCTGTTGTCCCTTCGGTCACTGGAAAGACATGCACAGAGTACCTATTGGTCAGCTGTGAGTTTATTTAGTGGTTCAGGTGCCTTTAGGAGACACAGTCCTTGAATAAACTCATAGTTCGTGGAGGGAATCACACCAGACATGCTTCACAAGTGAGTTACCAGGACTCACAGCCTGCCACAGCAGATCTGTGGGGTGCACAGCTAAGTATCTGTAGTAGGGGGCCTGAGATCCCATCAGAGAATGTTGGAGAGAGTTCCACGCAGACATGACAGCACATTTGCAGAGTGAAGAGAGTGTAGCTGAGGTTCTGGAAGGTTATCTGGGAGGAGGCATGCATCACAGGGGTCATGGCTACAGTCCTCAGACTCCTTCAGAATGTGGGATGTGTTACAGCTCTCTCTCCATCCCCCCCTTCCTACTTTCTCCCACAGCAGGGGCCAGACGGGTGACAGTGAGCTCCAGAGAGCTCCAGAAGGGTGCCGGAGCAGAGCAGCTGTTGACGGCTGCCTACCGAGTTACCCTTGTTCCTCATCCTAACAGCAAACACCTGTTAGTTCAGTTTCAGTGGGCAGGAATCCAGGTGTGGTTCACCTGCTTGCCCTTGGCCCCAGCTTGAAGTTGAAGTCAGTCTGAGTACAGGGACACTAGGGAGGAATGAAGGGATGTGTTTCAAGGTCACTCTCACAGACAGACCTCAGAAGTGGAGATAGTTCTGCCTGGTGAACAATTTGAGATAGAAGATGCCCAAGATAGAAGTCACAACCTAACCGCAAAAATGGCATCCCAGCTGGGTGTGGTGGGACACACCTTTGATCTCAGCACTGAGGAGGCAGAGGCAGGAGGATCTCAGAGTTCAAGGTCAGCCTGGTCTACATAGTGAGTTCCAGGACATCCAGAGTGACCCTCTCTCAAAGTAAAAAAAAATAAAAATAAATTAAAAAAAAAAAGCATCCCATAACATCGGCCACCAACCTTCCTGCATGTGTGACTAGCTAGTGATGTGATGCCTCAGAGCTGAAGACAATGGTATCCTCCATAGTTACATTAATAATTCTACATAACCTTTACCAGGCATTTATTAAACCCTAGGTACAGTATTAAATTCATTATTTACTTTAGTTCTCAGAACAACGTGTGAGATGGCAAGCATTGTCTCTCTCACTGTTGAGGAAAGTGTAATTAATATGCCAAGGACAGCCAGACTACCCTTGGAACGGGGATTCAGAGCTGACTCTGAATGGTATGTCTCTCTCTGAATCCCACTCATTAACCCCGTGTGTTGCCCCCCTCCGGTATCTGCTTCTGCGACCTTATTTAATTATGGTCCTCCCGGGCACTTCAGCGTGAGGCTCAACATTCACAGTGTTCTAGAGGGCGAACCATCATGGCAAAGAAAGACGCTCAACAGGACCTCAACGAGACAGCAGCTCTACATACTCAAGATCAGCCCTCGGAGCGCTCAGTGCTGCTATTGCTGACGAGGAGAGAAAATTATCCATTCACAAACCGAATGGCAGACCTGCAGTCCCAACCCCGAGGTGTGTGATCTCATCCAATGCTGAGCACCAGTCCGTCGGCCTTCTACGTTCTCGGAACTGTAGGTAGCATTGTGAAACCTGCCAGATACAGTCGACAAAACTAACCGTGCACAAAAGCCAACTCTCTGAGGACAATACGTGGAATTTCTCGCTGAAACTCAACACAAAAATACAAATTTGACACCATGGTGAATAAACACATAAATATAGAAATTCCTTTCAAAGAGCGCTAAAACTAAGAACTTGAGAGGTCAGGACGGGAACATGACGCCTGCTCTGACTGCTTGGTTCAGTGACGAAGTGTGCTTGGCTCTGTTCTATAATGATAGCCTTGTTCCTGTTTACTCCAGGAGCACAAAGGCCTTTATGTAAGTATTTCATGCCCAAGAGGCACCAGGAGACGGAGAGTATTATTATCCATATTTTGGATGAGTGAGCAGATACTTTGCTTGCACCATCCCTGACGAGTCATTCCTTCCCTGAGCAGGTGTTCAGTCCTTGGTGCTGACCTGGACCATGGCAGGAGACAGGATGCTCATTGTCTACATGCGAGAAGACACTAAGAGTTATGAGAGGATGGGTACCATGACAGAACACAGCGAGAGAGGGCCCAGAAGGGAAAGAGACTTTGTAGGACTGTGAGGAACGATGACAGGGTAAAAATCTAAATCAGACTGTGAAGGATGAGTGGGAGAGATGGGGGGGGGGGCTAAGGTTAGAGGGATGGAAAGCCTGGACATTGTAGGAGCGCACACTAAAGGCAGGCTCCAACCTCAGTCCACTCACTGGCCTTCCTGATCACATTTTATTTCTCTTTAGTTTAGCACAACATGCACGTGTCTGATTTTGTTGCTTGCTTAGGCTGTACATTTAATGTGTGCTTGTGGGACCTAATGTGATGGCATTAGGGGAGTCTCTGGAAATGATTAAATCAAAAGCAAGGGCCAACATGAACAGGACTACTGCGTGCACATGTACACACACACACACACACACACACACACACACACACACACACACACACACCACTTTTGCCCTCTTACCCTTTCCAGCCATGAGGATACCGTGGAATGGTGCTATCTATGAACCAGGAAGCTCTCACTAGACCCTAAGTCTGCTGGTGCCTCAGTCTAGGCTCTCAGCTTCCAGCGCAATGGAGAGTATGTGGCAGGTGTTAATACAACACTTGCTCTGCAGACTTTCCGCTCCAGCAGCCCAAATGGACTAAGGTCATCTGCTTCGTGTTGGTCTCTTTGATTTCATATTTGTTCCTGTAAGTCTGCAGCCTGTGAGAATCATAAAAGGACAACGTATATGGATGGCTGCACACTGTCGGGAAAGCCACACCAGTCCCTCAAGAGCACATTTCCAGGAGGTGTCTCGGGCATTCATTGTGTTTCCTGGTATGAGAAAAGTCTGTTCCCTCCCACTGTGGCCGATGATCCCTCTGTGGATAAGCTTTCTCTCCTGCTGGGTGGTGGACTGTGCTATGGTTAGGATGTGAAATGTCCCCCCAATAGGCCCAAAGGTTAGAACAGTTGGTCCCAGCTGGTGGCTGTTTTAGAAGGTTGTGGAACCTTTAGGCTGGAAGAAGTAGACTCCGGGCTCTCTCTACCTGCTTTTTCACTCACCCAAATGCAAGCAAACTCCTGTTGCCTTTCCCACCGTGACAGACTAGATGCCTTCCAACCATGGCCCATAAGAACACACAGAAACATTCAAGACCAGTAGCCATCAGAGAAAGGCAAATTAAAAACTACATTGAGATTCCGTCTCACCCCAGTTAGAATGACAGCAAACAGGAAAGCAAGGGACGATGCAGAAAGAATGTGGACAAGAAGAATCTTTATACAACGTTGCTGCGAATGCACACTCATACAGCCACCACAGAGCTGTGTAGAGTGTCCTCAGCAAGCTAAAGCTAGACCTACTATGTATCTCACTTCTGGGTGTTGACCCAAAGGACTCCAAGTCAACACACCCCACAGACACCCCCCACACCAGTATTTGTTAAGTCACTGTTTGTAAGAGCGAAGTTCACAGAACCAACCTGGGTGCCCCTCAGCAGAGGAACTGCTAGAGAAAATGTAGTATATGTGCACAACAGAGTTTGATTCGGCCAGAGCAATGAGAGACGTTGGAGCTGGAGGGATGGCTCAGTCAGGAAACTGCTTACTGTGCCAGCATGAGGCCCTGAGTTCAGATCCCCAGCATCCAAATAAGAAGCAGTGGCATGACTCTGTAATGCCAGTCCTAGAGAGGCAGAGACAAGAGGGTCTCAGGGGCTTGCTGGCCAGCCAGCCTAGCTAACCGGCAAGCTCCAGGTTCAAACCTTCCGTCTCAAAAAAATAAAGGAAGAAGCCACTGAAGGAGTGTCCTAGCATTAACCTCTGGCCCCACATGTGACATGTGTGAGCGTACATATGTCCACATGCCCACACGTAGGCATGCACATACGCAAGTGCAGACATACAAAGAGTAAAGATGTTGTGTCTTACATACGAATGTGGATGCAACTGGAAATAATCATATTAAGCAAATTAAGTCAGTCTCAGAAAACCAAACGCCACCTTTCTCTCGCTTTGGGTTCTAGTCTTTATAGACACATAAAATCAAATACATACAGATGACATGAAAGTAGAATCAAGACTCTCTGGGGGAACAAAGGAGGTTAATAGAGTGAGAAAGGGGACAGAGGGCAGGACGGGAACTGCTCAAAGTACATTTTATACTTCCATGAAACTGGCCTCATGTAATCCAGTGTAATAAAATTAAAAGACCTTAAAAAAAAAAAAAGTGAATCATTGGCTTTGGAGACAAAAGTCCAGGGCAGCTTTTCTCTTAAGCCCTCGGAACCTGTAACGCTCGTCTTTCTCAGAACTACAAAAACATAAAACGCTGTGTGCTTCGACCCTGAATCGTGAGTTTGTTTTGAGCTTAATCTGTTTTGAGCACACTCGTGTGGTTTCACAAAAGACGGTAGGATCCACTCCTGCATCTCCTGCCAAGCATGGCTGAGAACAGGCAGCCCAAGGGCTGGGGTGGGGTGTTCGGCTGTTTGCTGTTCCCTCCCAGGGCAGAGGGACAATCAGTGTTCTCTGAGATGTCTACCTGCTAGCCACTGTTTCCACACCAGGATTCCCACGGAGTCCTTTCCTGGGTGGGCTTTCCATAGCTCCATCTTTAACCCTAACTTTAATTTATATCCAGTCCAAGCCTCCCCATTGCCATACAAATTCAGAAGAAAGGTGGGACAAAGAGATGGAGGGAGGGGTGAAGGAAAGAAAAACTGTTTCTGAACCTTCCATGACGATGAGTCCTGGATAGACAGAGCCCAGCCTGCTGGGTAAACTCATATCAATCAATGGTTACACACATACACTGATGAGCCAAGAGAATTGCCATAAATAACATATATATGTATGTGTATATATATATATATATATATATACACAAATACATATGCATGCATACATACATGCATATACAAATACAAGAGGAAGTCTTGACCTGGTCTAAGAGAAGATTTCCCTGAAACCATTTATCAATCACCCTAACAGGAGGGACTGGAGCAGGTGGGCTTGGGCTGAGAGACAGGTTTGCAGCAGGAGGAGTACCGTTACCAAGCAACTGAGACAAGAAGAGCCTAGAGGAAGCCAGGGAGGTGACTCAGAGACAGGTGGGCCATTCTTGGGAGCTACAGAAAACCACAGGGAGGTCTGAGCTGAGTGATGTCATCAGATTGCTGTGGACCCAGCTCTGGGGGTCCAGCATTTGAGACGAGTGCTATATCTGGCCCTCATCAGGGAAGCCCTAAGTGGGACGTCTATAGAACTTCCTCCAAGACTCCAGGAACATCAAGGAAAAGGGGACAGAAATAATATAACAGCCAGAGAACAGGAGTCAAAAGATGTCTTCTGGGTGTAACATGGCCAAGGCACCCATGGCCTTGCTGCAGCTACCGTTATCTGCAAGGAGTGGACCTGTCCACGTTTCATCGTGAGTGTGTGTGGGGGGGGGTCCGTGGGGCCCCACTTCTCCCAGAGAGACTATTGGCAAGTAACAGTGGTTGGGGGAGGAGGTGCCATTTTCTTCAATAAGTTATCCTTGCTCCCAGACCCACCCTCCAACCCACCCCCAGCCAAGAAACTAATTAAACTCAGTGGGCTGCACACAGAAGGAAGACAGGAAACTGGGTGGGAGGCTTGTTGAAAAGGAAGATCCCAGCAGGCGAGACAGGGAAACTAGGTGCATGAGTAACAAAACTTCACTATCCAAATGTGTGGAAACGGTTGAGCAATTTTAAAATTAAAAAGGAAGAAATGAAGGAGGCTTCCCCCTCAAGGAAACCATGAGGAGCCCGTAGCAGGTTCCGGAGAGGGAGGGTGGGGCTGGGATCACGGCAGTGGCCATGGTGGGACAAAGGGAATGGAGAGCAGCATCAGGGAGAGAGGACCGTGCAGGTGGACTATTCACCCTGACTTATCTCATTCACCGAGACTGAGTTATTTCCACACGCTGAATCTGAAAGGCCTCCAAGACACCCGAGTAGAACTTAAGTGTCTTCCCCAGCAACCTCCAAAAACACAGGTAAGTCTTCCCTCTGGCGTGGAGGAGCAGACCAGGGAAAATGTTTTTCTCAGGCTCCTCCCTTGAGCTAAAAGCCAAGTTTTCTCTGTCTTTGTAAGACCTTTATGAGATTTCTACAGACAAGACTATCATCTGCTGCAAGACCTGGCTTGCTGCAGAGACAGCCTGGCCAATGCAGCAGAGATGAAAAGGGCCCCGCTATCTGCCCACCCATTTCATCACTCCACAGGGCTGTGCTACTCTCTTCTGGTCATTATATCACATTTTTCAATTTTGCTTTTGGGGGCTTTTATGGCTATCCATTTCCTCATTGTATACATGGTTTATAGGGACAAGATCTTTCTTTTGAAACCTCTAATACCTCAAGAGATTCAGGGAAATGCTCTACTTCAAGCTATTGGTAGAGATCACTTGAGCAAGTTGAAGGGATGTTAGAAAAGTTGGCAAAGAGGAGAAGGCAGTCTCGTGTAAGGCGAGACCATGTTGCAGGTGACTTTCATATGTCAGCAGATGGAGGTGTTCAGATACCAGCTTGGTCATGTGCTCATCCTGCAAGCTTTGTACACCCACTAGGAAGGAACAGGATAGCAAAGGAAGCCTCCTGGCCTATCTTGCCTGGGTGCTGACTTGGCCCATGAGTCTTTCTCCAAACCAGACACACAAGTCACTCTCTCCGTCTCTGTATGATCTAACACAACCCCACAGACGGGGAGTGTTATACATAATGGAAATGAATCTCTCACAGTTCCCCAAAAATCCAAGATCAAGACACTAACAGATCAGGAGCCGGGTTGGTGAGACTTCTTTGTGTGTCACTGTCTTCTCATCCCGACCTTCTGTTGAGGGAAGGGTGGGATCCTTTTGACGTTACACTTCTGAGAGAGAGTACTGCCAGGCACAAGGACTGCCCAAGGATGTAGATACATCCTAAAAAGCTTTTCTTTCTATGCTAGCACCCCAGGTGAGGACTGCAATCTCTGGATTTGGAGAGGGACACAAACTTTTGGACCATAACAGCCTCATCCTGTGCTCAACTAGAAAGCTTAAGGAAACATTTGTTCCTCCTCGCCAGTCCTCCAGGGCTTGTTTGCTGTTTGCCCCCCACAGCCAGAGCGAGAGACCTGTCAATTGCTGAGAGAGGCATTCTGGGGGAGTCAGCAGGCACATGGAAGTGGACAGGAAGAGTCTTGTCCAAAGCAGCTGGTGAATCCAAGATGAAGCATGCCTTCTCTCCACTCCCAACAGGTCTGAGATACTCCAGGGTGGGGTCCTCCTCCTTAAATAACTCCTAGCTACAAAGCCTTCTCTGCTGTCAGGGTGGGAAAGCTCTGGTCTCACATATAGTGGGATTAGCTGGAACACCCTCAGCCTTCAGATCATTATGGATTGTTTGGCAGTGACCCCCACTTCCATGAAATGACGAGGACCATCTCCACTCTCTCTCTTTTACCTGGACCTCAGAGCCTAGTGCTGTGGGGCCCCTTCTATAACCCAGATCGTTCCTGAACCAAAACCCTGAGCACATGGGGGAATTCCTTTGTGTTCAGTTTTCTCAACTTTTCTACCAAGTGGAAGTTTCTCTGGCTGCTGCAGGGCTGCCAGGGGAGATAATAGGAGGCTATAAAATTCCTTCTAAGTATAAAAGCATGTTGTAGTACATAATAATTTCGATGGTCATTAGGTTTTTTTCAGAGTTGCTTGGGAAGTGGTGGTTTACCCAAATTTCGGAGCTTGGGATAATTAAAGAATAATTAAGCTGTCTTGCCCCGGGCACCTGGGCATCAGTGTTAGACACACACGGAGCAAGGTTAAGCCGAAATGCTGGTTTACTCTGGAAAATGACAGGCTTGTTTTGCAAGGTGTAATAATTTCATTGCTGCAGACTTTGGGAGCTGAGCGCTGCAGTGATGAAATGGTTGCTCACATCGCTCGTCAGCCCCATAGTTTTTCTTTCATGCTGGAGAGCTGTTAAAATCAAAGTCTGTAATGGCCCAGGAATGTTTAATTCTTTACATATGGGCATTGTTATCTTTACACTCTTGATTATTTTCTTAATCTACTTTCCAGCTTACTTATTTTATCAGCTGAAAAGCTGGAAAATATCCTTATGCCTGAATACTTGGCTGTTTATTATTTTACTTATTTTTTCAGCCAAACCCTATGATAACATTCTAATTTGATAATGTTCCATTAAACACATTAATAGACGATTGGAAAATACAACAATTAAGGAATGTTTTAGTAGAATGCATCCTCTGGCATAAAAGCACTTTTGTTTAGCTTTTCAGGCATTCGGTACATCTGTGACAAATGATTTATATTCATAAGCTTTGGGGCTATCAGACGTGCACAGTTGGAGAAGCATAAACTGGAAGACATGTCCCAGGAATGATGTTCAAAAGCAGCATTATTGAAACCAAAACTCATGTGGGCCATGCATGGTGGCACTTGCTGTCACCCCAACACTCGGAGGCTGAGGTAAGAGGGTAGCTGTGAGTTCAAGCCTAGCCTGAACTACATAACATGACCTTGTAATGAAATAAACCAAAACATGCAAGCAAACAAGAAAAAAACAACAACAACAAAAATCCTCCTATGCCCTGAGTCCAACACATCTTGTTATAACAACCAATCACTTAGTTTGCCCTCATTTTTTCCGAGAACGGATAAATAGAGGAAATAACATCAGTTTGCCACAGTGGCATCACTGTGATCAACTGTGCCCAGAGAAAGGTGCCCATAGAAGTTTTTGAAAGTAAGTCAGAATGTCGGCTCTAATCATATTTCATCCACAATAAAACGCACTTACCTGCCATCTCGTGTCTAATTAAACTGAGTGTTACTATGTATGCATATTTTATTTTGTTCTTAATTTTTGTTACATTTATTTAATGTATAAAAGGTGAGTTTTCTCACTCACGCACATATTCTCTCTCTCTCTCTCTCTCTTTCTCTCTCTCTCTCTCTCTCTCTCTCTCACACACACACACACACACACACACACACACACACACACACACACACAAACACACACCACACCACGGCGCACATGTGGAGGTCAGAGGAACTTGGAGTTGGTCCTCTCCTTCCTCCATGTGGGTAGCTGGTTGTCGGGTTTGACAGCAAGCACCTACCCACTGAGGAATCTTGCCAGCCCTTCAGGTAAGGAACTTCTCCACCATTAGGATGTAGGCTACTACTCTTGTACGGTAAACAAGGCAATCAGGAAGACAGAAAACCCAAATCACTATTTGTTTGCCCAGTTAAGGAAACGTGGAGATGATCACACTAGTCCACCCTGAACAAAAATTCTTATATTTTGACTTCCCTAAAGTCAATATCTATTTCATAAATTTCTATTGCCCTCATGTTCTTTTTTAGTAATGAAACTATTCCAAGATTCAAATTTTAACTTTAATTTTTATTAAGTAGCTATAGAGGTGACCGATATCTATGCTGGTATCTAAAAATAAAAACTGAGTAGAAATCCCCAAATCAGAAAGACTAAGTAACATTATTGCTGAAATTCCCTCCCTGGGAGAGATGTGAGCACCATGTAACCCTCTTCCTAAGGTCCTAATGGCAAACCGAGGCACTATCCCACCAAAGTTTACCCGGGATAACCAATGAACTCACTCTCAACACTGCCACACTGGAAGGCCTGTACCTCATGGGGATGATGGCTTCCCCACGGCTGCACAGATGAATCTTCTCCCCTCATCCTTGTCTGCCTATATCCTCTAGACTGTAGCAGAAATCTTAACAGGTCTTATTAATAAAATCAAACCTGGGCCAGATATTGGGGTGAACGCTGGAAGATCAGAGAAGCAGAACAAGCCACAGCTTCCTCACCTCGACAGTTCCTCAGCTGATCCTGTTTCGTCATACTGGAAGCTTCTGAGTCCTCATCCCAATGGGTCTCAGCTGAACTGCTGCTAGAAGCCTAAAAGCTTAACTAGCCAAATGCTTCTGTTTCTGGTTTTCATGCCTTATATACCTTTCTGCCTTCTACCATCACTCCCTGGGATTAAAGGCTCGCTTTCTGGGATTAAAGGCGTGAGTCACCATGCTTGGCTGTATCCTTGAATACATGGATTTCTGCCTCTGGAATGCTAGGATTAAAAGTGTGTACTACCACTGCCTGCTGTGGGATGTTCTGTA
This sequence comes from Peromyscus californicus insignis, assembly GCF_007827085.1. Taxonomy (NCBI): domain Eukaryota; kingdom Metazoa; phylum Chordata; class Mammalia; order Rodentia; family Cricetidae; genus Peromyscus; species Peromyscus californicus. The sequence goes on from NW_026294534.1 coordinate 3,495,524, forward strand.
TGGCAAATGTGTTGCTCTGATTGGTCAATAAATAAAACACTGATTGGCCATTGGCTAGGCAGGAAGTGTAGGCGGGACAAGGAGGAGAAAAAAGATGGGAAGTGGAAGGCTGAGGCAGAGAGACACTGCCAACCGCCATGATGACAAACAGCATGTGAAGATGCCGGTAAGCCACGAGCCATGTGGCAAGGTATAGATTAATGGAAATGGATTAATTTAAGCTGTAAGAACAGTTAGCAAGAAGTCTGCCACAGCCATACGGTTTGTAACCAATGTAAGTCTCTGTGTTTACTTGGTCCGGTCTGAGCAGCTGTGGGACTGGCGGGTGAGAGAGATTTGTCCTGACTGTGGGCCAGGCAGGAAAACTCTACCTACAACTGCCTATCCTCTATTTTTAATATTGTGGCTGTTCTGTCTCTGACCCCAGATAAGTTTATTAGGGTGCACAATATTTCGGGGAACACAATACCACCACACTAGACCCTCCCCCAAGGCCATGTGAAATTAGGGCAGAATTGCATACAATTGTTTGGGATGGGGGACCCTCCAGCGCGGTACCAAGGCCCTCCTCCCTCTGCCTCTAAATAGCCACAGGCTCAGCTGCGGTGATTTTTGGGGGATCAGGGCCAGCTGAACTCCTGGATGATAGTCCTGCACAACAAATACTTATTTAACAACTCAGAAGTAAGGGTGTGTACAGATGTCTTGAATTAACAGAGCACAAACTCAAGTGTCCAGAAATTTTAGAAAGCTTTGAATTTCTTTGTCACAAATGTGGTATTTCTAAATAAGTTTGTTTCAGATAATTAGGGAAAGAAATACATCCTCGTTAGCCGTAGAGATAAACAATGTGTAATCCCCGTCTGTTCCTCATGTGGCATTGTTAGCCTCTACCACAGGAGCTTCATGTGCACAGAAATTAAGCAAATGCTGGTTTGTTCCCGTGATCAAGTTCTGTGGTCATCTTCACTTTTCTTGCTAATAGAAAAGATAAAACCACAGAGGCACTAAAAAATTCTCAGTGATCGACAGGGGTTGGTGGGTGGGAGATGGACCATCTGAGCGTGAGGAGGAGTCTTGTGGCAGTGAACATGTTCTGTGTGAGGAAGGATGTGTCTCACTGGTCAAAAGCCACAGAATGTAGTGACTGGCAAATGGCTCAGCAGGCGAGGTGCCTGCCACACACGCATGAGAGTGACAGTCAGGTCCCCAGAACCCACATGAAAAAAAAGACAGATGTAGTGGTACACTGCGGGAAGGTGGAGACAGGTGGATCCCTGAGCCTCTCTACTGACCAACCTAACCTGCTCAGTGAGTTCCAGGCCAGTGAAAGACCCTGTCTCTACAAAGTGGGTGGTCCCTTAGAAACTACATCCAAGGTTGACCTCTGGTCTCCAATCATGTACACAAATGCACACACTTACACACACATGCATATACATATGCTTATATGCACGCGCGTGTGCACACACGCACACACACACACAATCTCATGAACATACTCCACCCAAAATGGACCTTGATGTGGATACAGACTCTGAGGGGTCACCCACTGTGATGAACAGTCCTCTCTGTGGGGAGCATTGATTCTGAGGAGCCTGGTGGGTAGGGACAGAGACTGTGGAAAAAGCTTCAGCTCTGATTAGCTCTGTTCTGAGAGAAGACTAGTTCTTTCAGCTCTAAGAACTATGATTATTGTAGAAATTAACACCTCTACCTAAAGGCATTTCAGCCTATATTTGTATTTTTTTACAGGACACACAATGCCTACAGCAGCTAGGACAGATAAGACTGACTTTCATCATGTCTTTCTCAGCAGAGCATTTCCAGAAACTTCTCTTTCTTAGCACTAAATACCTTGTGGTGCCATATAATCCAAGCCTGCTTTCCTTCAAACTTAATACTGGGGCATCTATCTTGTCACTTTCTACATGGAAGGATTTTCCCCTCTTCACTTGAGGCATGCAGCTTTTCTGTACTTTTCCCTCACTGTTTCCAGACCACAGACACCTACACTCTTAAAAGAGAGGGAAGCAGAGAAAATTACTATTAATTTCTTATTAATAATTAATAAATAATTGCTTATTAATAATTAATAAACCCAGTGAGGGTTATTTGTTGAATGAATGAATGAATGAAAAATCACACGACTTCTCATCTGTTGACTCTAGCCTCTATCCTCAGCAACTCTCTCACATTAATGAAATGAGTAACATGAGGATTGTGTCTTCTCAATGCCTCTAAGACCATCCTTGCTTATGGACATGTCACTCAAGTCCCTGACTCTCTGGTCACGTGGCTTTCCCTCTGCGTCTTTGTCCTTATTTCATCTTTGCCAAAAAAAAAAAAGAGACTCCAGTCATATGATATTGGGACTCACCTTAATCACCTCATCTTGGGGCTAGAGAGATGGCTCAGTGGTTAAGAACCCCGGCTGTTCTTCCGGAGGTCCTGAGTTCAAGTCCCAGCAACCACCATGGTGGCTCATGACTATCTCTAGTAGGATCCGATGCCCTCTTTTGACATAAGGTCAATAGAGCACTCATAGACATTAAATAAATCTTCAAAAAAAAAATCTCCTCCTCTTGACCTGTCGACCTCTGCTAAACTGTGTTTCCTCTGCACCAGGAACAAGGACTTCTTCTGCAGGAGGACACAGCCCCAACCCCCAAGCCCCAGCGGTGAAAGCGCTTCCCTCCCAAACCATCTGGACAGCAGCGGTGTGTGTCACAGTGAAGGCAAGCAAACAGCCTCCCAGTCATGGTTTCCACAGGCTTACCTTCGCAAAAGTGTTTCTTCCCAACAAGCTGACCACAAAACTTGAGAAGAAAGAGTCTCTGTGCCTTTAAAACGTTACAGACCAAACTTAGCAGGATTTTCAAAAGATATGAGAAGATGAAAGACGGAGTGCATGATAATTATCTCTCATGATGCAGTTAGGCCTCCATGGCCAGAGGCCCTCGGGCTAGCCTGTTATTATGCTACGCTTGAATTATTGTGTGTGAGGAATGCTGGCCCAGCTTCAGTTTGGGCGCTGTGGGATCTTGTGCTGCTGTGGATGAAGCCTGATATCTGTGCTGTGGTGGGGGTGCACAGGGGATCCACACATATTTAGCACGTGGGGTTTGAGTGGGGGTCAAGTAGAGAAAAGAGGATGGCAGAAGCCATGGCTCTTCAGGAAGAGTGTACGCCATTATTAGGAAATGCTAGGAATTTAACATGAGGGAGAAATGTTGCAACTTGGAAGACAGAAAATGTTTGACAACTTTTATTTTGAAGGGAAAAATAAGGAAATGACCATTAACCATGGGAGGTTAAAGGAAAAAGAAAAGAAAGAGGGGGGTCTCCATGTATAGCCACAGGTCTGGGGGGACCTTCTGAATGAAGTGGTGTCTCTCAGAGTGAGATGTTATTGGGAATTTCTTGACATGCTAACAACTGCAAGCTCTAGCCTCTGACCCACAAGAGTCCTGAGAACTCATGCTGTGGGTAGATGTGAGTGTTAATTAAATTATTAAGACTACCAGAGGGGTAAGGTTAAGGAGGCAGACAGGGTCTGCTTCATGAGTAGTCAGAAAGGGAGGGTAGCCAAAGTGCACGTTGTATTTTAGGAAATACAATCATCAAGTGTGCTCCTGAAGGTGGGAGGAAGGCATGGGAGTGAACCACTGGTCTTTGAGGTTGGCCAGAGGCAGAGGACAACTCAGAGCCAAGTTTGGTTTATTAAAAGTGAGTTTTGGGACTCTTGGAAATTGAAGCTATCTGTGGGGATGTAAGATGGAGATGTTTCGGGGAGTCTGACCCAGACGTTTGAAGTTCCGGACACTTGGCTGAACTCATCATCTCAAGCTCCATCTGTGGTAACAAGCAGTGAATGGCAGAATTCCCAAGTGCCATGCAGGAAGACACATGGCCGTGGAGACTTCCAGAGTTCAGAACCCCCAGGGATGTTATTTGGTTATTTCCTGGACTTTTCTAACAGAGAAAGCAAACTACCCTACTTGCAAGGGCCCCACAGACGTTTATAGCTGTATTGTTTCCTGTTTGGGCCCTCCTTCACCTGACTTTTTTCAAAGCAGAAACCCATGTTTTTCTTCACGATTACAGCTGTTCTTCTGGGTGTCAGCAGTGAATAGAGGTTGTCCAAGACACAGCCAATGTTGAGTGAATGTTGCTAATGCAGCCAGGCTTACTGGGAGACAAGAAAGAGGAAGTTAGGGAGAAATTATTCTGACTGAGTCAACAACTCATGCTTCTCTTTTTGCCCACAGGAGCCATCATGGGAGAAGTAACTTCATATTTACGTCTTTCCTATGCCTTCTGCCTGTCTGGATTTCTTATAGCAGCAAACCACTACCTGTAACATTGCAATAGAAACGTCAAAGCCGAAAGGTTGAGAATCGTACTTCAACGGGTTGATGGTCTGCTAAGAGCCATCCAACAGGACAAAGAAAGCCCTTCAGGTGACTCATCCCACAGGACTCAATGAAAAAACCCAGAGACTGATTAAAGACAGACCACTATTAGCAAACCTACACAAAGGTGAGAAATGTTGAGTTTAATCAAGGCAGCAAGTGGCACACAGCCTCCTCCTTGGCTCCAGCACGGCTTGGGCTGCCTGTAAAGCTGATGAGGCTTTGTCAGTCAAAGGCTGCTTTCTTGCCATGAGTTTCAGAGTCTTCCTGGACCAAGTATGGTTGGGAAGACATTTGGGACGGTGGAAAGTGTAGAAGCTTGATGTGTGAACAAGGCATAAAAAGACGTCTTTACTCAACCCGTGGATAAAGATGTCGGCCCATCCTCAGTGTCCGTCTTCTGGCCCAAAGTACAGGTTTGCTTGGATTTGGAGCTAAATGCCTCCCATTTGAGAACGGCATCGTGAAGATACCAGGTGAGGACATGAGAATTTGCTCGCCCTGACCATGGGTGGAAGCTGAAGTTTCAGACCGTGGAAAAGGAAGTGGGAGATCTAGTCTGGGTAGTGATTGTGATCCAGTTCATGGACAATACCCAGATGAACAGCTGTGATTGCGAAGGAAAACACGCTGCGTGCTTTGAAAAAAAATGTCAGGCAAAAGAGAAAACACACAAGACACAACAATGCTACAAAACTTGTAGGGTGCCTGCAAACAGGGTACTTCGCTTTCTGTGTTGAAAACGTCCAGAAAAATAACCACATACACACTGGTAAAGTGACTGCCCAGACAAAATAAATCTAAATATTTTGTTCATTCTCTTAAATTTCTGTGTGTATGGGTGTATACAGACATGAGGTCAGAGGGTAACTTTTGGAAACAGGTTCTCACCTTCTGCTTGCTGAGTCTTTCTTGTTTCTGCTGCTGGGCGGCGTACTCCAGGTTAGCTGGCCTCAGGAACTTCCAGCTTCTCCTGTCTCCACTTCCCATCTCACCACAGAGGTGTTGGGATCACAGATGTGCACCACCACATCCATCTTCCCACATGAGTTCCTGGGACAAACTTAGGTAGTGGCAGGGCGGGGGGGGGGGGGGGGGGGGGGGGGGGGGGGCACTAAGCACCTTTTTCCATGAAGCCATCTCTCCTGGTCCTCCCCGCCCTTCATTTTTGTAATTTTTAGAAAGAAAGACAGTAAAACTTCTTTGATAGGGTGGACTGTCCTCTTTTCCTGACTCCAGTCCTGTTCCACCTCCTCAGGGGTAACCATTATGAGAACTTCATGTGTGTGTACTGACCACGTCACATCCACAACTACATATTAGTCCCTCTAAAGTGTGCGTGGATACTGTGTGTGGTACCATACCACATAACTCTGCATCTTGCTGCTTGAGGTCTAGTAGTACGTATTTTTACATCTGTAGGGTTTGGTACACATCTGTCTGACCTTAGCCATCATGGACTCATTCTGCTTCACTGTATAGGTGCACATCCAGCTTCCTCATTGTGGCTATTGCATCCTCATTTTTAACTGTGTGGTATCGATGTAACATTTTCAGGCCATTCATGGTGCTGCCATGAAGACCTCCTGCATCAATGTGCATTTGTCTGGGATTGATGCCTGGAACCACATCTGGCATGGAACAATGACTACTGAGCTCCCTGAAGTTATTTAGCCAATCTATAATTCCAACAAAATACATCAAGCCTTTTTTTTCCCCCTAACAAAAGCAAAATTGGCCATTCACTTGGCTAAACTGTATGGTTGCCTGGCAATTTAGACAAGCGGTTTTGTGAATGATGGGTCTAGATGAGAGAAAACCTCACACAAAGCTTCGGTACTTGATGCTGATTGTATTACCACTGGCTGAGTGCTCAGACAACCCTCTTGGAGGCAGTTCCCGTGTCACGATGACCACTAGGGAAATGCCAAGTACCTCTCCTGGTTCCTGTGCGCTTTTGCCAAGGAAGTAAGAATGTGACGTGTCACTTGGAAGCAGAAGTTTCACAAGCCAGGATGGGGCTCTCCATGTCTGTGGCTTACCTTGGCCCGGTAATTTTTCTGAAAGAGGGCATCATGGTGCAACTCTCAGTGAGAAGGTGACAGGAGCCCGAGAGGCAGCCAACATCAGGATGGCATCAAACTGGAATGAAATGCAAAATGATGCAGTTGGCATGCACTGAGGTGGTGTGGCCATTTGTTACGGCATCACAACCTTGCTTATCCTGACTCAGACAGAGCTACAAAATGAAGAGGCCAGAGGACAGCAGCAGCTATGGCGAAGCTTGCTGTGAGTTAAGTCAGCAGCTGCGTGCACTGAGAAAACGTGTTTCCAAGACTGTGTTAGTGCTGAATGAGTGATGAACTTTTTTTTAAACCATAAATCAAGAACCTCTGTGATTCCTTTTTGCTTAAGGACAACCATTGTACACTGTAGGAAGTGTACAATGTACATGTATCCCCAACCACGTTACACACATAATAACACTATATGTCTCTTCAAACATGTTACCCACATACTAACGCAACATGTATCTCCAACCATGTTACATACAAATACAACATGTATCTCCAACCATGTTACATGCATACTAAACAACATGTATCTCCAACCATGTTACATACATACCCATGCTACATGTTGCTGCAGAATGAAACAGGAGAAACCCAGCCTTCTAATTCATATGAAAAACAAGAAACCATCTGAATATCTGCAAAACCTTCCTTCTTAAAACTCAGGAACTAGAGCCTGTGGTTTTGGGACAGACGGGTGCTTGTTCTCTCTGAATACCACACTGCACTGGGTTGTGTCTCTTTTTTGTTGCTTTTTTTATATAATTAAAAATAGGACAGGATTTTTGTAATTTAGCTTTTATTTACTATTACTTGGAAAGGGGATTAAGGGGTTGGGGAAATGGTTCAGTGGGTAAAGGTGCTTGATGCCAAGGCTGATGCCCTGAGTTCAGTCCCTGGGCCCGGGTGGTAGAAGGAAAGAATCAACTACCATGAGTTGTCCTCTGACCCTGCACGCTCTTCATTGCATAATGGAGCTCATGCACATGTGCACACATAAATAAATGTAATTTAAATCTTGTTTGTTTGTTTGTTTGTTTTTTGGTTTTTCGAGACAGGGTTTCTCTATGTAGCTTTGGAGCCTTTCCTAGAACTCACTCTGTAGCCCAAGCTGGCCTCGAACTCACAGAGATCCGCCTGGCTCTGCCTCCTGAGTGCTGGGATTAAAGGCATGTGCCACCACCGCCCGGCAATTTAAATCTTTTTAAAAGAAGGATTAAGATACTCAAGGGACTTCTAAACTAATTCTGATCCTCAACTTTAACTCACTATCCCTCTAGGAATAAGTTTGGAAACTGAGTTACTATGGTATGTGGTCCAGCTTGGGCACTCCTGATGTCTGTGATTGCAACTATATTTTTTAGTTGTATGTTTTTAAAAAGAATATTCTTTCCATGATATCATGTCATCCTTACTTTTAATGTTTAGTTTTAAATTGTCATCTATTTATAAAATAACATAAATAGTAATACTGAAGGTATTTTTGGCTAGTTATTTTGGGACTATATTTCACAAAATAAACAGCTGGAAATGCTTTTAAAGAAACCAGTAAAGTGCATAAAAATGATGAGGATGTATGCCTTGGAGTTATTTAAGAAAACAGTCTGATTAGAACATGAGGAATTGGAAACAGGGGGAAATTACATTCGTTCACAATTAGGTGTCTTGGTACTCTAGAGTGGGAGACAGTAAAACACAGAGAACATAAAGAGGAATCGCCCAACACTCTGGAAATTCAGTCATACGTCTCAAACAATAGTATTTGTTAAGTTCCCCTAACATGGAATCGTGGTACTGTGTGAAAGGGGCACTCAGAAAAGGACCGTGTTTACTCTCCAGCTAGGAGAGCCTCGGGCAAACCATACCCCAGCTACGGAACAGTGCCTCCTGGTCCGGCTGAAACCGCAGGCGTGGTACTGGCAAAGAGGAAGTCAGAGAGGAAGGAGGTCCCGGCTGACCACATACACTTGTCCAAGGTCCAGCAACCAGCAGGTGGCCAAAACCAGCCTCGAACTTGGGCTGTGCCAGCTCTGCTCTCTACTTCCGAGATGACAACCTGTAGTCAATGGAGCTGTACATGAAGCACATTTATGTTGGTTTTGTTGTATGTGTGTTTATTGTTCCTGTTTGTTTGGGGGTTTGTTTGTTTCATGAAACTAAAACACAGTTAGTTAGAATAATCCCTTTCTCATGACCCCCAACGCTCCTTCCTTCAGGCACCTGCCGGCTGCGTTTATTTGATGGATTCAGCAGGAGGAGCAGAGGGGCTCTGTCCACCCATGGAGAACCATGTGGCCACTCCAGCCCTGCACAGATCCCTCAGGCAGCCTTGTCTCCGACAGGTTATGATAAAGATGTTTAACAAATGTTCACTGCCCTACTTTGGCTCCGCTAAGAAACTAACCCCCTCTCAGACCCAGGAGACAAACAATAGTTCACATTAAAGAAACCCCCTTGGATGCTCACAGTTGCGACGTTTTATCACCGATTGCCAAGCGTCCCTAACCCTGCACCTGGGTCCTTGCTCCATCTCTTCAGCATCCCTTGCTACTGCACTCCGGGTTTAATCTCTGTTTATACCTCCCCTTGTCACTCCGGCTTGATGCATAGGTCACCTCTCTTAGAAGGCGACCTCGGCTCCCTGCCTGCCTCTGCCTTTCATCGCTCACTCCTCTTAGGCTCTTTCATAAAACAAACACCCTCCCGGCAGCCCTAGCCTTGTCCACTGGCCCCGTGACCTTCCCTCCCTTCTACAGGTTCTCAGAGGGGCCACCTAGTAGGAACTGCAGCAGCCGCTCAGAGGCGGAGGCCCAGCTTCTGTCAGCTTTAGTCCTTCTGAAGCAAACAATAGGGAGAAATGCTCGGACTATAACAAGGTTGAAACAAAGTAGCGATAGAGCAGTGACTAAGGTGGGAAAGATTGTGTTTTTTTAAAAAGAGGGCTCCTGAGGAAGGGAGTGAGTCTCCAGAGAGTGAGCAGAAAAGAGAGAATTCTGAGGGAACCCCATCCCATGGGCTTCCTCATATGTAAATTCCAGATATGAGGATCTACCTGAGCAGCATTCAAGCATGAAGGGGAAGAAGAAGGAGGAATAGTCAGGACAGAGAGGATATGAGCAAGGCAAAGAGACGCATCTGTGTGAAAACATCATAATCAAACCCGTTACTTTGTTTGGTAACTTTAAAAGGTAGTAACAAAAAAGATGAAGCCTAGTCGCTTCAGTGCGGCTTCAAACTTTTCTGAGCATCCTGACAGAGGCCGGCATCCACTGCTGGGGCAGCCCCAGCAAAGGGCGAGGTGCTCGCACTGGCTGCAAGTCAGCTCAGTGGTTTCTGAGGCAAAACTGCCTCTCCGTCCAGCCAAACAGCAACACAGGCTCTGAAGTGCTGAGAAGAAAGGTTTGCCGGGAAACATCTTTATAGCTAGGCACTATTTTTTTTTCCTTTTTGCATATTAAGGATAAATAAACCGGCCTTTCTCTCCAGGGAGAATTTTGACTGGATATAAAATGAATTTCCCCTTTGAGAGTAGACGCTCGCCCAGCGTGGTAGTATCTCCCAGGCTGGAATGTTTTGTCCCCTGCGAACCAGCGAGGCCCATCCCGGGTCTCCGCGCTGCCTCCGACACAATCTCATTTCACCGAACGCCACCATGACTTGCTGACTTTAATTACCACTTAGCACCTGGAAGCGGACACTTTGAAGACCCGTAAGGACGGCTTTCCACTCTCCTCTCTTGACAGGCCCTATTGTGCGGAATAGACTCATCGTTTCATTATCCTCGGACGTGGGATTGTTGGGCGCTGCGGCGGCCTCCCCCTGCAGCGTGTCCGGGCCTGACAGCTCCGGAGCGGCCTGAGTGACACCGCATTATCTCCGGCCACCCTCTGACCTGCCCTTTGCCAGGCCGCCACCTCCCCTCTGCGGGGAGGCCGCCTTACCCTTCCCTGGGGCCTCTGAGAGCTGCTCTTTTGGAAGTCCAGCTTGAGTGCAAGCCGGGGCTCCGGGCCGAGCTCCTAACACTCCCCTGAACGGCCTACCCGGTCTACCCGGAGCCCTCCCTGGCCGGGTGGCCCAGCACCCCAGCGTTTCCTTTGACAGGGTGCGAGGCCCCGGGATGGTCAGGCAAACGCTGAGTTTTCAGGAGCTGTTGGGCACACGCCAACCTGCGGGCTCCCGAGCACACGTCAGGCCTCCCTTGTGAGTGTGAAGATGGGCGAGCCTGTCCTGTCCTCCGTTCTGGGGTTCTGGGTCCGAAGCCTTGACAGATGGTATTGTCCTTCAGCCCCGAGGAGGCAGAGGAGGGCAGTGGGTGGTGCCGGCCTCTCACTCTGCACATTGACCTGCCCAGCCTTGCTGGCTCGCACCAGGAAAGTTGTTCTCTGACCTCCACACGCGTGAGACAGCACACACATACACATGCACATACACACATACATGCACACACATATAGACATACACACATACGTACCAACACACATACATACATACATATACATACACACATGCACATACATTCATACACACACATGAACATATACACACACACATAATATACATGCACACACATATGAATACACACATACGTGCACACACTAAGTAAAATTTTTTAAGAGAAAAGAAAAAAGAGAGAGGTGGGAGTGATAGAACCAGAATACATCATGTATGCAAATGTCACATGAACCCTGTTCTTGTCTATAATTAACACAAACTCATTAAAGACTTTTTTAAAAACTATCCTGACTTACATGTCGCAGCTGCACTTTCCAGCCAGTCCTGTGGGGAAGCACTTCGGGTGTCACATATGAACTCATGATGAAGAAAAAATCTTCCAGGTTCCATCCAGAGACAGAATGTTTCGCACGTGTGCAGCAGTTGCGGTGCCTCACGCTGGGATTGTCCTTGTTGGTGTGTGAAAGGCGACAGCTCTTCATCCATGACCCACACGAAGCATCATATATGTATGTGTGTGTGCATATGTACGTATATGTGTTTATATGTATGTGTGTATGTGTCTATATCTGTATGCCCAGAGAAGACATCCAGACAGGGCTCCCAAAGCCTTGTGACCTCTCCAAGTACTACTGACACATAAGACCCGTGGCAAAGTGGGGGTGATGGGTGAAAACTGGATAAATAACCGGCCCTGGTGTGTACGGGCTCCGGTCATCATGATGTATGTACGTGAATCTTCTCATTTTGCTTCTAGACTGAAACAGTGAAATCAGAGTCTCTGTCGGTGCAGGAAGCTCTCGGAGTCTCACTGTGGGTTCGAGAGACACAGGAGACCTGAGAGACCTGAGAGGAACATCCTGTGGCTGCTGCTGCGTCGGGTTAAGGGTTCATTTTAACCACACGTCCTCACCGCTACACGGCTTGTGTAACTATTTAAGGCAGCATGTGGCTCACGACTTTGTTCCCAGAACTGGGGAGGCAGTGGCCATGGATCTGTGAGTCTAGGGGTAGCCTGGTCAACATAGGAAGTTCCAGGCCAACCAGGACTATGTTAAAAAAAAATGTTATCTACCACAAAAACAATTATTTACTTTTTTGAAGTAAGAACATCTCCATGTCCCATGGTGCTCCCGGTTTTAGATGCGCTGACACCAAAGACCTCACACAGGAAAGCTCAGAACACCAGGATCCCACTGTGGGCACCAAGCTGTTTTTCATCTGAACCACTTTGAAGACACTTGGGGGCAAACGCTTTCATTTTGAGTTTGATGACTTAGTCACCACATCATCTTCTCACTCTTGTCCTATCTCCAGAGAAAATGTTCTCAGAGAGCAGCTTCCCTTCCTTCCGGGTGCTGAGGAGCCTCCTCTGCTTGACATTACTGTGTGTTGGCCCCAAACAATCCATCACTTTCCCCGTGTCTTAGTCAAGATTTCTATTGCTGTGGAGAGACTCAATGACCACAGTGACTCTTATAAGGAAAACATTTCATTGGGGTGACAGCTTACACTTCAGAGGTTCAGTCCATTATCATCATGGTGGGAAGACAGACATGACCCTGGAGAAGGAGCTGAGACTCCTACATCTTGCAGGCAACAGGAAATCGACTGAGACACTGGGCGGTATCCTGAGCATAGGAAACCTCAAAGCCCACCCCCACAGTGACACACTTCCTTCAACAAGGCCACACCCACCCCAACAAAGCCACACCTCCTAATAGTGCCACTCCCTGTGAGTTTATGGGGCCAATTCCATGCAAACTACCACACCTAGGTTGTGTGCAAAAGTGACCCCTCTGAGGTTTAATAAGGACAGTCCTTGCTGTCCCCATTCTCCTGTTCTCTCTTGACATTTTAATAGCGTGGTTATAGCCACTGACATAAGAGGCTCATATCGGAATTGATTATCTATTTGTGTGTGTGTGTGTGTGTGTGTGTGTGTGTGTGTGTGTGTGTGTGTGCTGGGAATTGAACACAGGGCCTCACACATGCTAGGCAAGCATTCTACCACTGAACTATATTCCAGTCCTCTTTTTGCTTTATGTTATGAGACAGATTTTTGCTAAGTGACCTAGGCTGGCCTTAAACTTACTTTTGTAACCCAAGGATCCTCCTATCACATCACCCCCCATAGCTGAGACAACAGGTTGGCACCGCCAGGCCTCGAAGCTACAACCCCTAAGTCTTTGTCCCGTCATAATAAAGGAAATGGTGAAAACTTTCGGGAGGGCAGCTTGAGGTCCACAACAGGCCGCAAGCCTTGGCACACAGCCTCGTGCCCTGAGGGAACAGTTCCGACAGAGTAGGAAGTGAAGGCCAGCAAAGGAAAAGAAGGAGAGGAGGGCTGGGCCAGGGTGCGTTCATCACCGTCTGGCCACAGCAATGTGCTCCACCATCTGAACATGCCTCCTCATCCCAGACGGCAATTATTTGAAAACTTGACTGTTTGGCCTTCATGGATTCATAAGCAGCATCAGTGAGTGATTCCTTTTAGGGAGCCTCCCTCCCATTGTCCAACTCCACGGGCATCATGCTGTTTCCGTACTGCTTCATGAGAGACATTACATTTGTTTGTAGCACAGATGCCACTTGAGCATCACAGATCAAGATCTGTGGCAGAACTTTGAAATGTTCCTGTAGGATGGGACTGTAGTTCTGCGGGATACCACCTGTTTAGCATCCCTATGGCCTGGGTTCTACCGCCACAATAAAAAAGAAAGGCAGGCCATTGTACTCCTCACTACTACGTTAAGGGGTACCTAGTTACTAGATGAATGTGAAAGAGACACGTGTCTTACATGATCACAAATATAATATTTGATGAACAGATTTCAGGATATTTGGGAACAGTTTCAACATAGTTGGCTTTGTGATGTGCTACTTTGTGATGTGATACTTTATTTCATGGATTCTAAATTAGTATCATCAAAAAGGAGGATGCCCATGACTTACCAAACTGCAAAAAGGGTCCTCGACCACCAAATTTATCAAGAGTTCCTTCTTGGCTACTTCACTATGACACACTCTTCATAGATGCAACAAACACTTCTACTTTCTGAAGGAGGGTTGCCTCACTGAGCAGCGACAGTGGCACTTGAGGCTGAGGGTGGGGACCAGCAGTTCCTGGGGCAGCGTGGGTTCACCAGGCAGGCAGCCCTGCCCAGTTCTGAGTCATCCATGCCCCAGGAGCTGGAAGGAGCAGGCGGGGCAGGTAGACTCACTCCACTTTACAAACTCCAGGCTCCCTCATCTCTGCTTATCTCCCACACTGTGTGGGCTCCAGGCCTCTCTCACTCTCTCACTCTGGACTTTCATCCTGCTCTGACTCAGCTTCCTGGGGTAACCACGCACACCCCCGGGTTCTTCTGAAGGAGCCACCTGGTTGACCACACCCACTTGTCCCCACTTCCCAGTATCTTGACTCGACAGAATCACGCCCTCCCTGAGTCAGGTGGACTCAATGTGGGCTCATAGGAAGCAGCTGAGAACAACTTGCTTCTCTTCGTGAGGGCATAAGATGGGAAGCTGAGGAAGAGGTGTACAGATGAGGAGGCAGGTTTGGGGTTTGCTTGTGTTTCTTGTCTGAGTTCACAGACCTGAATAACAACCACAAAGCTATCAGATTCCAGGTCACTGCTGGGGATAAGAAGGGAGGAAAGGCTCATTCCCTTTGCCTGCAAACTGGTCCCAGGTGAAAAAGGCTCCTAGCATTCTTCCAGGAACTCTGCCTTCCAAGCTCACCCACCCTATCGTACAGAGCTGTGTGGTCGGTTCTTGTGAAGTTTATAAAGGACAACTTCCTGTGGCAATGGCAAGGGGTTCTTGTAAGATTCCCAGTCAGGGCAGAGCTTATCCGGTGAGGTATTCCCAGGACCACAAGACTGAGTCACCGTGTTTCTTCTTGTCCATAGGGGCCTGCGGCCCAGGTTGCTATCTCCAGGAGTTAAAGGACCAATTAGGTCCCCACCTGAGACATCCTTGTGAACAGTGATGTCACTGTGGCTGTTGTCCAGGTTGGCCAAGGGTGCTGCGGATATTCTTTGCATTGGTGGATTGTAGGAGTAATAATTAAGCTAAACTCCACAAGGGCTGATGATTTGTGCTTGTTTTTTTTTTTTTTTTTTTTTTTTTTTTTTTTAACAATCATTCTTCCTCCTGCCCTGGCATGGCGGGTAAGAGGAGGCATCTATCCTCAGGTGCGGGTTTTAAACTTAAATAATCACATTTTAAAGCCATATGTTTATCCATTCAATGCTACAACGGCAGGCCCAGAAGCCAGCCACAGGCGGACGTGGGTTTTATTAACACACGCAGCCGTTGTGACCGCCCCATGAGATTGGAGTATTAGTTACTGGCTTTACAGAGGAGGACACTGGGGTACAGGATCAGCGGTGGAATGTGCTCTGAGTGGAGAGTTATAAACCTTCTTTCTACTTGTTTATTTGTGTGTTTGTGGGCACAGGTAGGTACCACAGCATGTGTGGGTGTCAGAGGACACTTTATGACAGCCCATGCTCTCTTCTTCCACCACATGGGCTCTGGGAATCAAATTCAGGTCACCAGGCTTGGAGGAAAACGCCTTTTCCCACTGAGCCATCTCACTGGCCCATGAGTTCTGATTTTCATAGGAAAAAAAAATTTTTTTCAAGTTAAAAACGAAGATTCTCATAGGAGTGAGGCATGGTGGCACACACCTATAATCGTGAGAGACTGAGGCAGCAGGATTGCCATGAGTTCAAAGCCACTCTTTGCTCCATAATGAGTCCTAGGCCATCTTAAAATATGTCACCAGATGGAGGCAAGAGCATGCTTTCGGCTGCCATGTGACATCCAATAACTGCTTTGGTGAGAATCCTATGGCTGCTTTGCCAGGCTTCGGACTGTGGGGTTTGACCTGCTGAAAGTGGAAAAGTGTCATGAAATAAATGCAATGAATTCCTTAACACATGTGTGTGTGTGTGTGTGTGTGTGTGTGTGCGTGTGCGCGTGCGCGCGAGTGCATGCACTGTGTAACACAAAAGTGGGTTATAATCATAACACATACATAGCTGGGTTGTAATCATAAGAATTCTACAAACACCTCCCCACCCCAACTGGGCAGGGCAGCATGACTTTGGGCTTGGGTTAACTGACCCCACCTGAGAATGCGGAACTGGTCCCTTAACCTTATCTAGAATCAATCTTATCACCTGGCTTTTGAGCACAATACAGCCCTCAATCAGGCTCCCTCCTGGTGCAGTGTTAGCTTCCGGGCCAGACAAAGCACAGACAAGGAGAAATGGAGGCCTCGCCCCCACAGTCCACAGGAAGGAGGAAGGCAGAGGCCTCCGTGTCTATCTGGCCTGGAGTGACTTACGCTAACCCGGCCAGGAGGCACAGGCTGGTGGAGGCAGGCCCTTCCTCTCCATCTCTTGGGTTAGAATTCAGACATTCAGAGGGCCAAACTTCCTGTCTTTGTATTTGTCATGACCAGATGCAGATCACTAAACATTTGTGACGCTTGAGGGGCACTGTTTTTGGTGTGTACCGGCATTTTTACATGAATTGTATTTTATATAAATATATTTTTGACTGATACAAAAAAAAGAATCAAAATTGTATGTATTTATGAGGCAGCACAATGTTCAGATGTTTAGATACAGGCACACCTTGTGTACTATTCACAGTGAACATATCAGGGATATTTTGAATGAAACATCGTTTGAACTTGTACAGTTTGAAACTGTAACCGTTTCTTCAGAGAAATGTACTAAACGTTGGTACCTTGGTACCGGGCACATACTTTAGGACCCAGTGAACACAGAAGCAGTCCTGAGGAAGAGGTACCTGCCCACTCAAGCCTCCTCTCTCAGCCTCAAGTGACAATAGGATCCTGATACTTCCTCCGGATCAAGAATCTTCTCAGGCTGTGCTGTGCGGGACCCAGCAGGTGCTTGACAGATCCCCAGCACCAACCCTCTGTGCAAACAGCTTTACAGTGTGTGCCTTTGTTAGCTACTCATCGTACACTTCGGAACCGTGAACCATGGGCAGAAGACGGTCCAGGAAGCGTCTGGGTGTTGTGAAGCTGGGAGGCCACCGAGGGCTGAGAGTTCTCTCTAAAACCAAATGCTGAGCCACACAAAAGTCCGCGTCGACAGTGCCTTGCCTTTGCCTGTCACTCACCCTCCCCAGATCTCGGCTTTCATTCTTGCCTTCGCAGGAATAACCGCTCTCATTCAATCAGTCGTTGCTCTGTGAGCAGTGGAGCACCGTGGCCCATCCACAGGCACTGTTATCATTGACTGCCCTCTCAGGAGGCAGGAACTACCACCAACCCTACTTTGCACAGAAAATATTTAGGCCCCACAGTTTGGAAAAAAGCCCAAAGTCATGAAGCAGAATGGTCAGGTCAGAAATGCAAACCAAAAGCTGTGGAATCTGAGGCCTTACCGTTCACCTCTGAGCTAGCTGGCTGTCACCCAGGAGTCCAGAGGAAAGACATTGTCTGCCTACCCACCTTGAAAGCAGGCTGTCTCCTGCCTCACGCATGTGCTTCTCATGCTTCCCCATGACAGGGTAGCCACTGTTGTATTTCGCTCATGGTGTCTCTTTTGCATGGTGCTGAAGGATAATTTCCTCACCCAGGGCGAATCATGACTCTCATGTCAGTGAGAAAATGAAGACAATGCTAGAGAGAGAGGTTACTTAGTTTGTGGTGCTGTAGAGCAGACCAAGAGCCTTATGTGCCCTCTAAGCAAGTGCTCTAGTCCTGAGCTATACCGCCAGCCCTACTTAACTCTTCAATGAGGGAACTAGTTAAATGCAACAACCAGACTAAAGGAAGATACAACCAGGTCCATGCCCGCAATCCCAGCACTCAGGAGGCTGAGGCAGAAGGATTGCTGGCAGTTTGAGGCCAACCTGGGCTTCATTTCGAGATACTGTCTCAAAATAAATAAATAATAATGAGAGACAAATGGAGGCCAGGCCGATTTTTTTTTTTTTTTTTTTTTTTTGGTTTTGGTTTTGGTTTTGGTTTTTTGAGACAGGGTTTCTCTGTGTAGCTTTGCGCCTTCAGTTTTTTTTAATACTGGGAATATGGAAATCAAAGTGCAAACACCCAGCTTGTTCCACAGTGACAGGAAAGTTCATCGAATGCCTCCCTCCAGACAAAGCTCACAGCTGTCTTCAGACACTGCTGTCTGTAGTCTATAGACTTTAGAATTCTCAATCTAAAACCACAGAAGATATGAGTCATAGAACCTGGAAGATACGGGTCTGGGGCCCCTGAGTTTCTGTCAGGGAAGTGCGGGACCCTGTTCCATGCCATTTACATGTGGACTTTGTCCGTCTCCCCTCCCCCCCCCCCCACACACACACGCCCGTGACACCAAGGCAGAGTGAGCACTAGGGGCCCACAAAGCTTGACCTGGGTCTTACCAGGCCCTTGATGAAACTCTCTGTCTTCCTTTTACTAAACCTAATTTTCTATGGAAGCACAAATTTCTCCTTCCACCCGAAAAACCGCTTGGTGTTTTGTGTGCTGAGCAAAGAGACGCAGAGCACACCTTTCAGGATGGCAGTGAAGGGGATGCTGGGAGTGTGAGCGTGCAAGGCTTGGTCGAAGAGTGACTTGACAACAGGAGTCTGCTCTCTCACAGGGCACAGCTCTGGAGGACAAACGTGCAAGGCCAAGGTGTCCTTAGACAGAGCTGGTTCCTCTCTCCCTGGCATAGAAGACCCCCATCTGCCATGTTTGTGTGTGTCTCCTTATGTTCTTGTTCGAGACCGGGTCTTACTCTGCAACTCAAGTAAGCTTGGAACTCACTGGATAGCCCCAGAAAGGCCTAAAACTTGCAGCAATCCACCTGCCTCGGTCTCTACATGTGGCCCGAGGCAATTCTTTTTCATCTAATGTGGGCCAGAGAAGCCAGAAGGTTGGATGCCGCTTCCTACGGTGTTAGAAATACAGGCAGGAACCACCATGTCCCACTTCCTGTCTGCCCTCCTGTGCTCTAACTTGTTCATACTGAGTTAGGGTCTACTATGGAGGCTTCCTTTTCACCTCAGTTTCTTTGTAAACACTGTGAATAACCACACTCCGAAAGCACTCAGGGTCTGGATTTGAACACCTGAATTTGGGGGTACTTGATCCAGCCCACAACTTTGGATACAGGGGGATTTGCATACTCGTTGAATATTCTGAGAAGGTCACCTGTCAAAACCATGCTACTGTGACTGTAGCCAGAGCAGATACATTGACGTCCCTTAAGACTGGAGGCTGGTGGCTGTCAGTGGACAGCCCAAGCCCTGCCCTGAGCCCTTACCCACCCTGCAAACATCCTGCTGTCTCGAAACTGCTGACTAGCTGCTGTACTCCACAGAGGTGCATTCTTTGTATGTTTTTACATTGTCATAGCTACTGTAACCATTGGTTTATTGTACAAACCAGGAAAAACCAGATCTTAGCTTGGGTGTGAGTCAGAGGCATGTTAGTGTGAAGGGTGTACTGGCACCAGGAATATAGAACATTTGCCCTTTTCACCCTGGGAAAGGAAAATGAGAGTGGTGTCCTTGTCATTTAGAGATCTCAGAAGATTCTGTGTGGAAATTACAATGTTGTCATTTAATGTCTACACGTCCACTAGAGACATGCAGCTGTGAGAATCTATTGCCAGCAACCGGTGGTCAGCAGTAAGGTCCTTCGTCAAGCCAGGCCTCGGGGTGAGCTGCAGGAAGTACAGACTCTGGTCAGAGGTCCTCGCGTCCTCAGGGAGTGTTTACTGCCTGGCAGACACATCTGCACTGGCTGCCTGTCCTGACCTCACAAGAGCTCTCCGAGGTGGGTCTTGACAGGCCGATTTTCCTTCATGAAGAGAGCAAAGTCCCAACAGGCAAACTGGCTTTCTTGAGAAATTATAGCTGGTAAGTAGCAGGCCGGGGCTCATCCCTGAATTATCAGCAATGGAAAACCACCTGGGGGCCCTGAGGGAATGGGGGGTGAAGTGACCATGGTACAAGCCTGAAGGCTGGAGTGAAAGCCACGTGTGGCGGCATGCACCTGTAACCCCAGTACTGGGGAGCCCGAGACAGGTGGATTCCTGGAGCTTGTTAGAGGTTCAGCCTAGCCAATCAGTGAGCTCCAGATTTAGTGAGAGGTCCTGTCTCAAAAACAAAAACAAAAAACAACGGAAGACATCCAATAGAGGAAATCATTTGTAGAGACCTAAGGCCTTCACACACATGTACAGACACATTTAAAGACACACATGAACACATACACATGTATGCACCACAGCCTACACACACACACACACACACACACACACACACACACACACACACACACACACACGCATGCACATGCACACGCACAATCATCTTGGGTATGTGTCATGAAAACTGGCCCAGGGTAGCGTTGCCTTTCTTAAAAGAAACCCTTCGCCTGTCAGATGCACCAGCTTGGAGAAGATTCTCACTTGCAGACTGTGTTCAGGGAGGGATGCCTGAGAGGGGTGGGGACGTGCAGCCCCTCAGGGAGCTGCATACCTCTGGATGCCTAGCACAGGGGGAGATGGTGCTGGCTGGCCCACGCTACTCTTCCTCACAACAGGATTTTCCCTTAATGTGTTTGCACAGCACGCTGTGGAAGCCTCCTGCAGTTCACACCACAGAGAACCAGCCCTGTGAGCTATCTCCCCACTGGTGGAAACTAGCAGGAAAGAAAGGAAGAGAATCTGAGAGCAAACAGACAACTTCCCTTTTTCCTCCCTTATCAGGAGCTGTTGATGGCCAGTATTTACCGAAATAATCAAAAGCGGCACCAACTTTCTCAATTCCTATAAGGAGGGGGAAAAAGAAAAAGAAACAAGAAGGGTCATGGTGTGAAAAGGAAGAAAAGAAAGTTTGCTTCGACTTCCTGTCCTCGGAAGCCACGGACAAAGCCGGTCCAACATCTGGATGCAGACGCTGCAGAGCTAAAACGTTAGAGACGTTTTCCTGGCCAGAAGGCATATTTCTGTATTGACTTTCTATGAGCTGCAGCGCCATTGGAAAGAAAGAGAAAAACAGGACGTTGAACTTCAGTAGGCCATGAGTTTCCTGAATCTCCCTGTCAAGCCATCCAACCTATTAGACATTTAGAATTT
The DNA here is from genome assembly GCF_007827085.1 of Peromyscus californicus insignis. Lineage (NCBI taxonomy): Eukaryota > Metazoa > Chordata > Mammalia > Rodentia > Cricetidae > Peromyscus > Peromyscus californicus. Next base: position 3,516,596 of record NW_026294534.1, read on the forward strand.
GAAGGTGGAAGATCTGAGATATCAACTAGGAAACTCAGGGCTGTGCTCCATACCCAAGCATAATGTGGTCTGGTGATGAGGGTTGAGGACGCGGGGAGGAACTGAAGTTCCCAGATGCTCTGGTCCCTGGACCAGCTGCTGAGGCCTGGAGGAAAGGCTTCTCAGAGCAGATCCTCTGCCTGTCTGCCTGCTGAACCCTTATTTATAGCTTGATCCCTCATCTCAAGCCATTTGAAGTCTGAATGCATAAACCCGGGCCAGGAGGGCAGTGAAGAGGCACAGAGTAGGTGTTTGTGTAAACGAAGTCATTTGATAGCAGCTCAGTTTTACCCCTGGCAAAGTGGGCAGGTGCATGGGGGGGGGGGCACTGTCTAAGGAGGGTAAATCCACGTTCAGCCTCAGATCAGAGTTACTTGGAAAGACAGTGAAGGAATGTACAAAAACGTGTATCCTTAACCCTGTTCCTCCTAGCTGCTAAGTGAAATTATGTTAGCTCTTAAATCCTTTAATTGAAGAGACTGAGCCTTATTAAAAAGGAAACTATTCTCATGGGAAAAGAAAAAAAAACTCCAAGCTGTTATGGGTGGTTTATATGCCAACAACCTTCTATGCTTGCTGGGAAAAGTGCTGTGTCACACCCAGCACTACTGAACCAGAACCTGGCTTCAAGCACAGGGCTCTCTCTCTGTCTCTCTCTCTGTCTCTCTCTCTCTGTCTCTCTCTCTCTCTCTGTCTCTCTCTCATTAATAGAACTGCTTTTATAGACAGTTATAATTCTCAAACAGTGATTTATTTTTCTAAAATTTAATTTTTCCTAATAAAGAAAAATTATTGCCAGGCAAGATGCCTTGTACCTATAATCCCAGTACTCAGGAAGCTGAGGCAGGAGGATTGCACAAATTCAAGGTCACCCTGGGCTACACAGTAAACTCTAAGTCATCCTGGGCTTCAGCATGAGGCACTGTCTCTAAAAACCAAATAACAACAAAATATGTTCTTTAGATGCATAGTCCTTTCAGAAAAAAAAAAAATCCTGTACATTGTATAGCATGATTCCTGCTTACGTTGCATTACATGTCTTGTGGGTTCCCTGGGACTCCCTCTAAAAGACCTCACAGTGTGTAGTAGATGGAGACCCATCCAGTGGAGATACAAACCATATGACCATGCCTGTGCCTCCAGGCTTATGTGTCTAGCTGCTAACCTCTTTTTACTGGTTCCAGATGTGGGTCTGTGAGGATACGGTACCACAAAGAGGGTATGTGAAGTTTCTGAACCCTCTGAGCATCACTGGATTAATTTCTATTCTCTCCTTTAGACTTGGTTTTGTCTCATCAGCCGGAAAGCCCCAGCAGTAGAGTGAACTAGGCTCAGGCACCTTTTCTGTTAGAAGCAGACACACAAGTCTTTGTGTCGGGCTCTAGCTCAGGGCCGTAGGCTCTGCACTCACAAGCACGTAGCAGGTCCTGTACTAGCAGCAAATACACTGATGAATAAACTCTTATGTGTCCCGAGCTACGAAGCAGAGGGAAGAAAGCTGTGACAGAAAGTGGTCTTGAGGCTTTTGATATTTTTATGATGTATATGACTATGTCAACATTCTATAAGCTGCTGCCAAAATGCTACATACTGGCTTAACAACCGTGACCTCGAAAGAGGTGGCCCATCAGGAGCCGGTGACATGGCTCAGTGTGTGAAGAAGGTATTTTGCCAATGAGCCTGACAACCTGAATGCAAGCTCGAGGACCCACATGGTGGAAGGAGAGAACTGACTACCCTTAGTTATTCTTTGATCTCCACACTCACGCTGTGGCACATGGGTACCCATTGTGTGTGTGTGTGTGTGTGTGTGTGTGTGTGTGTGTGTGCATGCGCATGCGCATGTACACATACACACATACACTATATAAGTAAATGCAATAAGGAAATAAAGGAGAGAGGGTGCTTTTGCATTCTATTTGCTTCTTGTAGATTTTTAGGGGACACTCTCGGTACAAATTGTGAACAAGGTGGAGTAGGAATTGCATAGTCAAACCTGAGATGCCAACGAAAGGAAATTGGAAGGCAGCCCAGCAGTGTCTTTGTAAAGCTCCAAAGGTCATGGATGTCCTTTCACACAGCAGTTCCACCATAGGCTTTCACATGGGGAGCTGCGTACAGAGGTACCTTGAGATGCGTGTATGAGAGGGAAGGCTCCCCAACTCCTTCCAATTTCACTAACTCATTTTCCTTACTTTAGAGCTCAGTGTCTCTGGTTGGTAGGAGCCGCTGGTCCACACAGTCACCTAGGGACCAGCTTGACCAAGTCTCCATCTTGGATCTGCACCCTCTGACGCTAGTACCAGCCTCACTCAGTACCTCAAAGAGATGGGGAAGGTACGGAACCGATATCTGCTCCTGCCTGCTTCCCTCCGACTCCCAGCTATGACCCCTCTCCCAACCTTACTGTAAGCAGGGGAAAGTGGGGAATACCTCAGCCACCCAGTCAACCCCACTGTATCCCACAAACCAAAGGTGTCTGTCTATGTGAGATGTGGTGTGAGGCAGCTTGAAAGCCAGATCCTGCTAGGAATTGATGATTTAAGTGAATTGATCTGAATATGCTGGTAAGGAAAGAGATCTAGATACAGTATTTAGAAATATTATATTTTTCTAATGTTATATACTAGAAGCATAAAACTTTGATCTTTAGAGTGACCAGTCTGTAAAAAGTACGTGCATGCATATGCAAGTGTGTGCATGCACACTTCTTTTTAATTAAATTATAATTACATCACTTTACTCACTCCAATGCCTTCCACGACCCCCACCCTCACTCCCTCTTAAACTCATGTTTTTTTTCATTGATTATTATTGTTACACACACACACACACACACACACACACACACACACACACACATGCATGCACAAATACACCCTGCTGAGTCTGTTTAACATTACTTGTATGTATAGGATTTTGGGACTATTTGATATTCAACAGTACATTAGGGGCTCATCCCTGGGAAAGACTATTGGTGTCACTGGTCAGGTCTCGTTTGGGCGGCCATATTGTTGAGGTCTCACGGGCATGGCTTCCCTGTCATTTCTAGGAAACACAATCTTACAGTAGATCTTTACCGAAACAAACCTTTTAACTACAAAGATGAGTTTCATACGTTGGTCATATTATGAAGTGCTTTTGGATGTCTGCCAGGTATAAGTGACATTGTGCTCATATGGGAAGGTCCCTTTTCCTGAGATGCTGGGATAGAGAGAAGAGTCAAAGTTTGCGTGTAAAACATGTAAGTGGGTACACACACACACACACACACACACACACACACACACACACACACACACCTGTATAAGTGTGTTAGCACACAGACTATGCATTCATGCTTCACACATCGTTGACGCAGAGAGTTGGGATCTAGATGTTTTTCAATTTTTTGTTGCAGTTGAAACTTTTTCAAAGTAAAAGGCTAGAGAAACAAAAGATAAGCGTCACGGAACTGGGACACAGAGAGAGTCTTTCTACTGTGCTCTGGGGAAAGTTCAGAAGCAGCCATGCTGGAGACGTCTTTGAGAAAGGGTTTGTCTGCTCTTGGCTTTGAGGAGTTGGGAGGCACAACTGAGGAGAGCACAGAGAACAATTGTCACCTCAGCCACCAAGGGGACATTTGTGCCACACCCTCCACAAGCCTCCAGCACCATCGGGAAGACAGGATGGAAAGACGGCAAAGAGCCGGAGATCTGGGGGATTGGAGCTAACGGGTGTTTTCCGGATATGACAGGACCATGGTTCTCATGAACCGGAAGCAGCTGTGGTTGCCTACACAAGACCCGCACAAGATGAAGCCAAGTTAACATCCTGGCATGGAGGGGGAAGGGACTCAAAATACACTGCATGTAATTCTCAAAGAACTCACAAAAAGCTGAGCAAAGGCTGGGAGGCCTGATTACGCTGGGCAGGCTTCTTCCAGAGTTCCACCACCACCACCATCCCCATATCGGCATTGCTGGTAGTGCCACTTAAATAATTCTATTGTTACATTTCAAACATTTATTCTCCCAGAAGCTGTTCTCAGGGCTAACATAAATGAGTCTTAGGAGCATTACGGTGAAAAGCCATGTGACTTATCATCCACACTCTCTGGGTCCTTGAGGGGATGGGTGATTCAAGGTCAAAGTATGTTTCTGCCTGTTGCTCTCGCAGAAGACCCTCCAGGGAACAGTGGTCACTCCCATTTGATAGTGATCAGGACTGGAGCATTTATGAGCCCGTGTGCTGGGCTGTACACAAACAACATCTCCCACTCTCCCAGCAAGCCCTGAGTGAGACTGCCTCTGCAGTATGGCGCAAGAGATGGGTGAGAGCACCAAGCAGCCACATCTTCCAAGGTCTGGTGTACCTTCCTCTTTGGAGGTGGTCATAAGGGCTCCTCTCCATCCAGCCCATGCTGTGCAAATTCACATACTGTAAGAAACAGCCTGCATCCCTAACTATGTGTCCCTGGAAAGTGGGGGTGTCTTTGTTTTTTCCTCACACCCAGCTAGCAGTGTGTGAGTGAAGGTGTCCATACTGTGTCTATTTTGGGAACTGGGAGGAAACCCTGGTCTTTCCAGCCCTCTTAACCAGGAGGGCAGGTAGCACAGGATGGGGCAAGGTAGGAGGCACCTAGCTGAAAGGCTGGGGTGGTACAGAGCTAAAGGGTCACTGGCACACAACCCAGATCGATAGCTCTATCTATCTATCTATCTATCTATCTATCTATCTATCTATCTATCTATCTATCTATCTATCTATCCATCCATCCATCCATCCATCCATCCATCCCACCATCCATTCATCCATTTTCTCCCTCCCTGTCCCTCTTTCTCCCTTTCCCTTCCCCCTCCCCCCTCTCTCTCTTGAGCTCAGTACTAACTGTTGGTAGTAGACACTGTCTGTAGTTCTTTACACAGAACCAAGAACACCAAGTGTAGCCAAGAAACACCCTTTCAAATACATATCCACATTTAACATGGGCTGGAAACCAACTGCAAATGCTCTTACTTGTCCTTTAAGGCCAGAGGCAGGCTCTTAAGGCATACTCCTAAGACGTTGGAAAGAACAGAACAGTCGGACTAAATTTAGCATCCTAACAGCCAGTTGGCATCTGTGTAATGAAAGATTTAAAACGAAAGAAATTCAACCACAGACAGAGAAGGCAGAGATGGATGACAAGAAGAGAACTAATAGACGAATACATTTTTTAAAAGATGCTGAGGGAAAGTAAACACAGTGGTTACCAGCCTTATCATTTCCTTCCTTACCAGCATCTGAGATGCCTAATTGTTATTCATGGAAGTTTCTGAATTGCTGACTGAACTCTGAATTGCCTAATAGGAGGATGCCTGTCTTTCATGTTGCAATAGCCAATATTTTGCACACTATCTAGCATATAATAAGGGATAATAAATACATGTTGTATAAGTGAACAGATTAGGGTGTGTGTGTGTGTGTGTGTGTGTGTGTGTGTGTGTGTGTGTGTGTGTAAGAGAGAGAGAGGGAAAGAGAGAGAGATCATCATACAGAGACTTCTAGACTTGTAGATAAGCAAAAGTCCACTTACACATGTAGGTTAATTTCCAGCATCTTGGGCCAGTCTAACTACACTCATGTGAGGATGGTCAAAGTCTGTGCTCTCTGCTAACCTGCCAAGTGTCTCGACCTGAGCTAGAAATGCTACTTTGACTTTGTTGTTTTATCAACCTGGCTTCAAATTAGAGCCTCCCACAGGGAGTCCCAGTGTGGGTATGTGGGAGTATAAGAGCAGTCACACTGACTGTCCGGGTGACAGGACAAGGCAGTGGCTGCAGACATCACCTGATGCCCCAGAAACTTTTCCTTCCTGAGGGTCAAGCGAGGCTTCATGGAAGGACTACCTGCGTAAATCAGAGAAATTTGGGATTACGGCTGTAGGAATCTCACGTCTTTTTAAAAACATTATTATTATTACCATGATGATGATTTGTGTGTGTGTGTGTGTGTGTGTGTGTGTGTGTGTGTGTGTGTGTGTAGCTACACATGCCACATTGCATATGTATGTGGAGGTCAGAAGACAACCTGTAGGAGTCAGTTCTTTCCTCCCACCCTGTGGGTTCTGAGGATCAAACTCAGGTCCTCAGTCTCGGCAAGTTGCAACTTGCTGACTCATCTCATACCTTTCACGTCTTGAATGAATACACAGTCAGTAGCCAAACACTGAAGAGACCAGATAAATGCAGATGCACGGAACTAGAAGCCCTCCCCTTGATCCTTCTTTCTCCACTCCATGGATCCTAGAGTTACATATGAATTTCACTTTTTTTTTTTACTTCCTTTAATGGTGCCTTCACAATGCTGCTGCACAAAAATAAAATAAAATAAAAATGACAGGACTGAAGAGGGATTTTGTAGCGTTTAAAGATCCCAGTTGGTTTGAAGCAATTTTCTTTGAAGACATCTATCTCCTGTACTATTCTTGGACTTAAAAAAAAAAAAGTCCTTATGCCTCTAACAATAACAGCACACACATATCCAGACCTTCTAATCTCTTTATTAGGAATGAATGATACTTAGTCAGGCAATAACAGCTCTATTATCAACTAAAATTTCAGTGACAGAGTTTTCTGTAGCAGACTGTCGACCCAGAGGTATAAATAATAAAGAAGGTAAAGGGTGTGTTTCTGACACGGCCACGAGAAGAAACACAGATCGAATTAAGCTCAAGTCTGGAAAGAAAGCAAGGGGAGGCGAGCTACAAGAGTTGGCGGAAGGGAGCCCCCCACCACCACCACCACCACTTACCACAAGGCCTGGCCACAAAGCACTCTCATCAAACAAGGGCGTTGAGGAATGTGGCAAGGGATGGAGATGTGGCTCAGTGGTAGAGCATTTCCGAAGCTTGCAGATGTTCTCAGGTTTTGTGTCCATAGTGGAAGTTTTGTCTCTTGTGAGCCATCTGAAGATCTAACCCAACCAGAAAGTAAGGCAGTTGTCCATCTTTACACACAGCTGAAGTGACCATTCTGAATTTCATCATCATTAGTAGTAGTAGTAGTAGCATTCACTTGCTTTCTCTTATCTCAGCTGGCTCTGGAATCTGACAGGGCTGACCAGCACTTCCTAAGTGGGCAGCATTTTCTCAAGAACCTTTCTCCTTTCCATTGCAAACCTCTACCAGTGTTTGAATGAGAAACTCTCAGGTTGAAAAAAAGAAACAAGAAGTTGGTGGTGAGAACTGCTCTGAAAGCACTTGCAGACTGGGTGGTGGCTGATGGAGTTGGGGATTCCCCATAGCAAGCTCACTCTTTCAGACTGGAAGAACACCTGCTAATGCCATCCTGTGAGATGCTTCTGGTTCGTGCAAATCTTTCTCCCCAGTAGAAAAGAAAACCACCTCGACACATCTTAGTCCTTTCTTCACTGACCCTGGCTAACTCAATGTGGGGAATTGTCTCAGAAGAAAGGTGGGAAGTGATGATACTGTGTACGTGAGCACACAAGCCACGGAGTCCAAAGTCGGAAAAGTGGCACCTCTCCTTGTTACCTTCTGCCCACCTTAAGTCAAACTAACCTTGGTATGCAGGGTTGAGGGTCCAGTTTAGTGGCGTGGCCTAACTGGTGTCAAGAAACTTGCAAGTAACAGCAACTCAGGAGCTGAAGGGAAAATGGCTGGAGATAAAACTCTCAAGACTCAACTACGGCTGTGCCTCCCAGGGGGTTCTCTGCCGGTCTGTAACTGAGCATTTACTCACCAAACATTCACTTCTACCAGTCCTGGCTAGCCTGAAGCGTCACAGATTTCCACACTAGGTTTTCATCCCTATCGCTTGCATGCAGGGAGAGGGTGGGGGTGGTGGACTCTCACACCTACGTTAGACTTCTTTCACTTGCTGGGGCTGTGATCTTGAACACAGCAGTCAGATCTGGGAAGTCTCTGTCTTGTTGACTGACCTCAGGGGGACTTTTCTTTTCACCCGACCTAAGCTATATCACTCTTTGGGCCAAGGATTAACTGAAGTGAGGTGGGATAGCAACTGATTTTAGCAATAACTCTAACCCCCTGTGGGTTGGATTCTCACTGCTTAAAAAGTTTCCTTGGAGTGCAAAGATTAAGACCCCAAAGTCCACAATAAGCCTGGAAAATACTCCCAACCCCCCGGGTAGTTGAAGGCACAATGTGTTTCATTTTTCAAAAATGTGTTATATATATTTGTAAGTGTAGATGTGTGCATAGGTTTACTGAGCACATGCCCATGCAGCCAGAGGTTGACATCGGCTGTCTTCCTTTGGTGACTACCCACCTTTATTCTCTGAGAATTCCATGAAACTAATTAGATAGTCTTTCCCCAGGGGGTTAAAGGTCAACACACTCAGTTTTGGGGTTCAGGGTATCAGATCTCCTGTTTCCATGGCCGGTTACTGGCTGAAGCATCTCCCCAGCCTTGAATTTTTAATCTCATTGCTGGCCTCTGGCTTGCCTTAATCCAATTTTATAACACGTTTTCCTCAAGGTAAAACTTTATGAAGAACATTTCACATCTGCCTTTATCTCGGCGCCATCCTGCCAGAGTGCTTGGCTGACACAGAAATGTAATCCATCTGCAATTAAGTAGAAGACATGGTTTCCTCCTTTCTTTGAGGGTTCACTGCGTGGCTGACCATTCCCACTGTGTATACAGGTGCAAGCAGAGGCTTTTCCTGCGTGGGATGTCAGGGCTTTAATCAAACTTTAGTTATAATACATGCATGACTTGTCTTGAGACATGGGCATAAAAGGATCCAGGAGCAGAAGTCTCTGGGTAATTGTGACTTTGGATAGAATTAAAGGGAGGAAATCAAAATACAAAACAGAAAAATAAAGAAAATGAAAAGAAAAAAAAATAAAAAGCAAAGGAAAATACGTTGAAGGCGCTTTTTCCATAGGAAAAAAATATTTTATTTTTTTAAGAACAAATTCAGTTTGAAACAGACGTGGAATGTGACTGCTCGGATCTCATTTTCTGGGGCTAACTGTCAATGTGGAACTAAAGCAGATTTAAAACCTAGGACAGGCTATTAAAATAAAACAAAGAAAAAAATATTTATAACTCAAGCATAATACTGTGTTACTTACAAATTGGACAACGAAATTAAATAAATATTCATGGTACATAATTACGGCACAAATATGCAGCAATTTGGCAACCTTTTATACCATTTTTTTTTCCTCATTACAGTGCAAAGGGGGAGACACTGCCGTTAAACAAGCTGTAGCTAAATACATTGCAAAATTCAGATTTTATACAAAACATCTTGCTTAGACTTTATAAAAAACCAACGTTGCTCTATGTACACAATCTGGGTAAGAAAAGCCATTTTCTGTCTTGTTTTCAATGTGTATTTTTATTAAAAAGGTGAATAAGGCTACTGTAACACCCCGAATCCATAGACGGTAAGATCTGAACCTATCTATTTACAGTACCTCCACTTAGACAGGATGGTGCAAGCGCCGAAGTCACGTGACTAGGGACGATAACACGAGCAAGGCATTTACAGTAACTTTCCAAAGCTGAACCAACTCCAGGTAAGGGGACAGTTGGTAGATTGTCATTTTCTGCACCAGACACAAAACAGACGCACAGGACACCTCTCAGTCGGTTGCAGGTAACTCTTCACCAGTTCATCTGATTTTTCACAGTTTAGAACCAAAATGTGGCCAACCGATGACACAGACATTCGATTTCATTAAAATCAGACGGTTTCCCATGTCTCCCCTCCTCGTCCCTCTCCCCCTTCCTACAACTTCTGATGGCTTACAAGGAAATCTTGTGTGAATGCACAGGAGAGGTTGGGGTGATGGAAAGAATTACATATGTACTGTGGCTGATCACTATGGCAACCCTCCACAGAAATATGATATAGATATATATAATATATACTGGAGATATATATTATACATATATGTACACACGTGTACCACACACCCACTCACACATACACATACATTGAACCAACATCATTTTTTCAGGTTTGGGAAGTAGGGAATAATTTCTGTGACAACTCATTTTTGCAGGTACTCACTGGAGGTCTGAGAACCTTCAAATGCTGTCGTTACAATTTTTTTTTCCTCCCAATTCAGAAAGCAAAATGTTACCATAGTAACAGGACTCTTAAAGATGTCTATTTTGCATAGTACATAAAAAAAAAGTAGGCTTCCTGCTTCCTGTTTACTCTTCTGGAAGGGCAGGGATAAGGGCAGGAGAGGAGGAGGGACCCACGGCTAAACTTTCAACTGTAACCCCCTCAGTGTGGCCTGCTGGATTCCAGAGAACACTTCAGCCCACAAGGCAAGGGAAAACCCAACAGAGTAAATGCCAGCACATCTTGTCATTGTCTGACACAGGGTGCAGTCACATCGGTGTCCTGGTGTTTGGGGGCTGGCATTCCTAGTCTACGGTTCTGTGAGATGTCAGCGGGACTTTGTTATTTTTGTCATTTGCTCTCATTACTGATACTTTTCTCATTGTCGATAACATTTTGTTAGCTAGCCAATCGCTTACTTTGTAAAGCACTAAAGGGCTGGGATCGCTTTAATCGCCGTAACAAATGAATTCCACATCTCCTGGTGTGTATTGTGTGTAATCTTAAAATATATATTAGTAAAAATCTTTCATTTTATATCCCTTGTGTTCTATACACCTATTATAAATATGTCCTATCTCCCTCCTTCCCCTCGACATCATAACTTACTTCTATCTTAAGGACTCTTAGAGGTGGGCCACGTGTGCTTCGCTTTGACATGGAGCCCGGTACAGCCTCACAGCCCGGACAGCACGGCCATAAACCAAAAACCAAAGTGTAAGGCTCAATCGGGGAGGGGGAGGGGCACTTACGGGGACTGGGGGATCTGACCTACCTTTCCTAATGAGAATTCCCCAATAACCTCAGTGGTGATGGACTTACAGCCTGTTTGACCTTTGGCTTTTCAACTTCTAGGTCAGATTTGGCTCTCTGCTATTCTCCTAAATGCTTTCCCTGTGTTTAATAAAAAATGTGGTAATATAGCAGCTGAGTCTGCTTAAAACATCTCCCAAAGCAGACGGACTCTCTCCCACAGCTCCAGGGCTGCGCTTTTTATTGCCAGTACCTCAACAGTCCTGCCCCAGCGCTTTGCCAGAGGCCTGTCCTCTCCCTCCCTCTCTGCTCTGGCTGGTCCCTCCACAAGGGCCCTTTTGTTCCACTGCAGGAGAGGGACTTTTTGATTCCCTGCTGCATAGCTGTGTGATAGTGAGCTCCCCACCACTCACCACGTCTGTCTGTCTGTCTTCTCCCACTGGCCTCTGCCCTCTCAGCCCTATCTATTGTTTCCCTCTTGCTCCCCCCAGGGGCAGCAGCAGTGGCAGCCCTGCCTTCCACATTCATTCCTCCACACCCCCAGGCCTCCCGGCTGACCCAGCCTCCAGGAAAGCAGGATTCTGTACCTAATACCCATCTCATTTGATCTTGGTGTCAAGGGTGGAGCTGGGACTCTGTGGTGAGTGTCCCTTAATGATGCAGGATGTGGAGTGAGGGGCTGGGGAGGTGCCAGGAGAGCCCTGGCAACAGGAATGAGTGAGGACTAAACGCTAGAGATCTTTGAAAAACCTTACTGAGCCCGAGGTCCGAGTGGTAAGTCCAGTGTGCACGGCAGGAAACTTGGAGGCAGAGGCCGGCCTGGTGCACAACCTTCTCCTAAGATGCTGCTGCGTCATCCACAGCCCACCGTGTCCTCCCTGGGCTCTGCAGAGGCCTGAGTGGCAGCTGGGTGCATGGCTTGGAGGACCGCGCGGGAACGCGGCAGTCCAAGTGGGGATCTCCTAGCAGTCTTCCAGCTTCCGGGGAGGGTCTGTGGTTCCCCAAGGCCGAAAAGCTACAGACTACAAAACTGTCCAGCTCCAGGCTCTTCCAGGAGGCATCCCGCCCCCACAGCCAAGGCTCAGGCAGTCCCTGCGCGCCCAACAAGGCGCGAGTTCCCTTGGGAGGCAGGCGCAGGTCCCAGGCCTCAGACCTTGTAGTAAATATTGGCAGGACTCTGTGGGGGCATCTCCTGCACGATGTACACTGGGTGCCCATAGTCCCCGCTGACCTTCTCATAGTGCGGGCAGAAGACGCTGTCTGCAGTCCTTAGCGGTATGATAACGTCACTGGGTTCCGAGCCGTTATTGTTGCCACCTCGCTTGGGTGTGGCCAGTGTGCTGAGTGACAGCGTGGTCGTGTGCTGTGGAGAGTGTTTGCGGTGCCTCCTGCGGTACTTGAGCAGCAGTACCACCAAGGTGATGATGATGACGATGAAGATAATGCATCCTGATGCGATCCCTGCGAATAAGGCCACTTCGGAACCCAGGAGGTTGTTCCCGGAATGCCCCGCGCTGTTGCCGTCGGTGCTGGAGGAACCTGCACAGACAGGAGCAAGAAGAGCCCGTTACTGCGGTCCTGGGACTGCCCTGTTGCTTGCAGGGCCCTCGAAATGCAACAGTCAAAGCATGGTCAACGCTCAACTCCCGGGGCGGACTTGACAGAGGTCACCAGATGAGGTGAAGGAGCTCAGAGGTCCAGCAATCACGCACCACCCCCAGGCTCTTGCTTGTCTGCGTCACATGCAGCAGAGACAGACAGACAGACAGCCGCGGGCGTCCCTAGCACTTCAGGGTGCACCAGGCCCAGTGGGAAGAAAGGCACCTGCTGCTTCTCCAGAGCCCGGTGTGTCCTTGCTCTGGCCCGTTCTTCCCTCACTGTAGAAGTCGTGTATCTTCCACCGCCTGCCTTCCAAGGAGAGCCCTGCCTTCTGAAGACAGCCCTGCCTACTAGAAGAGATGTGCCAGAAAGGAAGGAGTGATGGGGCCTAGGAAAGGGTTCAACTGAAACTCGGTTGTATTATTTGATTTACACTTAAAATATATTTGGAAGGCAGCAGACGCTCTGGCACTGAACAGACTGCTAACCCAAATGTTAGCACTAAAGAATTGCCTGGCACGATTATCCTATCCATTTATCAATTTGTCACAAGAATTTGACACATCTTGTCATTGAAAGTTAGAGGGAAAAAAAAAAAACTTCCTTGACTCTTGGAAAGAGAACATAATATTATGGTAGATACGGATTCTCACCACCTCCAAACCAACACAGAGATCCCTAATACAGAAGTGCTGGTGTGTATGCACCAGCTATTTCGCGAAATGGCACCAGCACAACGGACCAGGACTGTCGAGAAAATGAGCCCATTTCCTATGGCACCCTGTACTTTGGTCAGTGGGCCCTTTACTATTTTATTTTACACAGAGAATGAAAAAAAACATTAAGAACAAGCCACCTGGAAAGTATGCCATTAGGCAACGTTTTCCAAGATTCAGAAAAGGATCGGCGAGGCTCTTTGTGGATTAGATGTAATTAGACAGGGATTAGGGCACAAATTATATATACATTAACATCAGCTTTGGGATGGCGTCGACAATGAGCAGGATACAGCATCAGCCAATGAAAACTCGTCTGGTGGGACATCACTGGCGACTGACCCATCTGGCGAGCTCTGCTATTGTGACTGTAAGACTTTGACTGGAATGAATTAGTCTGTCTTAGTGGCAGAGTTAATACCGACTCACTGAGAGCAAAGATCCCAGGCATCTGCGCCCAGGAGTGAATCCTGCTGGTCCGGAAGCCTTGTGAGAGGCTTCTCTGCCTCTTGGAGTTCTAAGAAAATACACCCCATAAATGGACACACGCACACCACAGGGCTGTACCTGGGTTTGGTTTCACAAAAGGACTTGTTGTTGAACTTCTCCCGTTTGTACCAGCTTCTAGCTCCGGACGTCTCGTTGGATCATTGTTCCTGGTTGATCCAGCAGAACTTGCATCTATATGAAGGGCAAGTGATTAATCGTGGCACAGACATCTGACAACAGCAAGTGTCAGGAGTTTGCACAGATATCTCAAGAGGCACGAATAGCAATGAACATAAGACTCTTTATGCAAAGCACTGTGAAATACAAGAATATAACCTTCCTTTTTAATCAAAACGGTTATCCTCGTTATTTTGGAGGCTTAGATTAGGAGGCCATCTGTGGAAACTATAGGGATTCTTGCGTTTGGCAGCCAAAGCATTGCAGATGACATTTCAATTTAACTGAGCAAGTTGATTGACTACTATACCGGTCTCTAATTAGAAGAATAATTCTTTCTTTCTGCACAATAGGTTAGTCTACATGAAAACGCGGCTCTTGGGTTGTCCAGATTTGAAAATGAAACAAAGCTGCAGAGCCAGTGTTTACATGCTGGGACACTTTGATTTTGTTCAATCAAAGAGGCGTTCTGCATTGTAAAGAGAAATATACGTATCTGTGGCCACACACAGATGCTCTGTCTCGCTGACCTGAACTTTTAGAGAGATCTTCAATAAGGAAAGCAGAGGATATCACCTTGGGGGACTCTGCCAGTGGTTCAAAGTGCAGAGGAGGGTCTGCCTTCAAAACTAAGAAGAGGGGTGACAGTGAGCCTCGCCCTCGGCGCCACGCTAGCTGGGGGCTACACCAGGTCACAGTGGCTTCACAAAGCAGCAGACGATCTTTACCTTGTCCAACTTTCATGAGGATCTTCATGGCTCTTGTCTGGCACACCCCTCCCTCCTGGTTATCCAGGCCCTCCAAAGACCCATTTGATGTAGCTGATTAAAAATAAAATGGACAAAACAAAAAAATAAAGAAAAAATCAGGAAATCAATAGGCCAAGATTACATGAACATGAAATGTCTGAAAACAATTTGAAAAATAAGAATTCACTCTTTGTCACAGGTTTTCTGAATGTATGAGATGCCGAAAGCCAAAAAGAAACAGAAAAATAAACAAAGAGAAATGGATCCTGGAAACACTGGCTACATGTAGGCTACCTGCTTCCAAATGCACTTAAACATGCCCTCCTGTACACATATGATTTAGTATTACTCGACAGGTAAAAGGGACAGCACCTTCCAAAATACCCACGGACTCCTAGGGGGCCAAACTAGAAAGTGCAAGAGAGCAAGCCTGGTAATTTCAAAACTTGGTAATCTTCCCCCAACACCTGCTTCCTCCACTCCAGACTTCCTGCTCCAAGAACAATTAACTTGATGCTGGGCTTGTCAGGCATCCAAGTTCTGCAAACGCTAACAGGGGAGCCTTCTGACACCCCCTTGCTCCCTTCTCTAGCCTGAAATGTGCTGAAGCAACATCCTAGAACTCAGGTCTTCAGAGTCTGCCTTCTCATCACTGTGTAAGTTCGTGCAAGCACGTGTTTCTAGCAACCCCCATCAGCCACTTCAGCCAAGTTTCCTGCTGGGGAAAACTCCAGCTGGACAGACGGTTAGCACACCCCTTTCCTTGTCTGGGCCTTACAACATCTTGGATACAACCAGGTGGGGCCAACCACCTTGCCCCACATTGGCCCACTGGATTCCCTTCCCACCTTAACAGTGAGCGGCCAGAAGAGGCACATCCCTTCTCCCAACGTGTTTCTGTCTGTCAAAGCAGCTATGTTCTATCTACACACACTGCTGTTTGTCCTTAGGCCAGTGAGTTCTCTAAATGGCTTTGCAACGAAAGCTGCAAAGAGATGGGATGTCAGGCCACGTAATGAGGAGCAGGCTTTCAATTACAGCTCAAGTTTGAGTGGGAGAGAGGGTGGAACGTGCCGGACACTGCTACCCCTTGAGTTCAAGGGGCAAGGAACAGAAGTGTTTCATATACACGCCTGTGACTTCAATCAGCGTCCACTCTGATTGTCAAAGTCCTGTCCACTAACACCATACTCGGAAGAGAACCAAGAAGGGACAGGTGCTCTGGCAACTTCTTTCAACACGGTTGTTTTGCTTTGTTTTCCGAGCACACCATCACCAAACAGCTCCAAAGGCCTTCGCGGTTAGTAGAAGTTTGTAACTGAAAAAACTAGACATGAATTCGCTTCTGTGTTCTGGAATTATCAACCCCTGCTCTCATTATTTTCCTGAAAACAAAGGGTGCCTCTTCTGCGTATAATAAATATCTCGCTGCTTATCTGAGAGTGTACTTAACATTGGGTCTCATAACTGCATCTCTTTTTGGCTGTTGCCGACACTGTAGGGTTTTCTGGGAAAACAGGTAACAGTTGCCATCATAACTTTGTTGGGGAGTTGCAGTAAGCTAAACAGTATCCACTCACAGACTGTGGAGAAAATGCTTGTCAGATAAGTCAAAATAACTGTCTAGAGAGACTGTGTTTCTGAGAGTCTAAAAAGGGGCCTTTGTTGTTATTGTTCCAACTTTCCCACACCTTCCTCTACCTTGGGGGGGGGGTGGGATTGGGGGTGGGTGGGAAGTGGCTCAGCCTCCGAGCCTCTCTCCTAAGTCTTCTCACAGTGTGGGGTTCTCTGGGCACTGTTTCTGGAGTGGTCTAGGGCAGTGCTGAATCTTCAGTTTCTGCTTAGGGTTTTCTCACTTCATTTTTCAGGAATTAGGATACGTCTCCATATAGAAAAGAGCAGAAAAGTGATCTGTTTCGTGAAACTACCGGTCAAGTGTCTAGTTTACTTAATTCGAGGATAATTCCTTTAGACTCACAAACCCATGAGGCACTTCATGCTAAAAGCACATCCTATTGAAAGTTAAATAAACAACTTTTTTTTTTCCTTGCTAAAAGTTTGAGTACTCATCTGACAAAGGACAGTGGTAACTGAATGCTGAGCAGGGGGTGGGGAGGGCTACATATTTCTTTGATTTAATCTTAAAGGGAAAAAATCAGATTCAAACAGAAAAGATTACCAAAAGGAAGGCAGGCCAGGAAGCTCCATCAACTGCAAGCAAGCATCTGTATCTGCAGGGTCCCTGCTGAATTCCACCATGTGGAAGGCACGGAGTGGAACACACACACACACACACACACACACACACACACACACACACACACACTCACTATTTATATTTATATATATTTTAACTTGTAGGCCAGTGCCTCTTTTAAGCGAGAACATTTGTGTTGAGCTCCCCAGGGGATGTCCAAACTACCCCCCAGATATAAAGTTCTCTAAAGGATTTCGAACTAAATTTCAATCTGTGTTTTAGCATCTAGAGACCAGAGAACTGTGGGAGGGAGACAGGGTTGCATAAAATGGAAACCACTTCACAGCTTTAAAAGCTGAAGTGTTCCCCCCACCCCCACTTGATTAACCAAAGAAAGAGAGAAAGGAAGAAAGAAAAGAGAGAGAGAGAGAGAGAGAGAGGAAGGGAGGGTGAAAATGGAGGTGGGGGAAGGAGTGCTGTGTCACTTTGGTGGGAAGAGTGGAAAAGACGGGGGCAAACACAGCATTCTGAACAACAGTTGTGGAAGCCTGCGGGAGAGCCGGGGAAGAACTCATTACCAACTGCTGCTAGGCAAACTGTATGATACTGTTCCAAGGACCACCATTAAAGGTCGTGGTCCCAAGGAAGTGTGGGTCAGGAAACTTGTAGGACATTTGTGACACACTCAAAGTGTGTCAGAGACCACTGAGGCATTGGATCTGTGCTACCTGTGGGCGGTCCCATCCAGGGCCTGGGGCTGGGGTCCCTGACAGTGAAATGAGAAAGCTGCTGAGGTCTGGCCCTTTCACTGCTTCAGGTGAGCAAGCAGTGACACGCTGCAAGTGGCAGGGGACCGGCTGCCACCGCAGCAGCCTGGGTCCCCATAAACTGCAAGCCCAAAGCAGCCCTTCCTCCTTTGAGCCGCGTCTGCCACCGCAACAGCCTGGGTAAGTAACGGATATGGCTAGGAACGACGTGTCATGGAAAAACCCATTTTCAGATGTCCGCACCAACAGAAACTTCAGAAGGTTGTAATCTTCCGGAGTGCAGCATGGTAGAGAAAAGCCTTATATGAGATATGAGCCTTAGATCTGATGCAAATTCGGTTTTCCACATGTCCTCAACAGGTAGAGTAATTCTTACTCCAGAGGACCCGCCCCTGCCGGAACAATGTCCCGCCCCCCATGTTTTGTCCTGATTGAACCTCCTTCCTGGCCATGAACTACTGAAATACCTCACGAGACTAGCATTCTGATATTCCCCCATTGACCTGGAACCTAGAAGCTTTAAAAAGCTCAGCACTGACTTTGAAACATCACAAGAAAATTGCTAATACTCAGGAATAAAATCTATTTCCATTTCATTAGAAAGTTTTGCAACTATTCCTATTGTTCATTTGATCGTCCCAGGGGACTTTTAACTTAGAGAGTAAAAATAAACGTGACCTCATTATGTTTAGTTTCCCTCTGCATCACTCTACCAGCATTGTCTAATGTGGCCACAACCATTGTATTACCCAGTGGGTAAAAACTGCATTTAATCACCGAGAGACAGGAAAATAACATTGTTACACCTAAGCTTCTATTTGGTGTCCAGACATTTTTCTCCCCTGGCCTAGTTGGGAGGGAAATAGACTTTATAAAATTAAAAATTACTTAAAAGTTTCTCCATCCATGGGGAGGTAGGTTTAATAAAGATACATGTTATTTTACAACTGGCTTTTAAAGCTTTTGCAGCCCGGCGGCGTCGGTGAAGCATTGCCTTTAATCCCAGCATTCGGGAGGCAGAGGCAGGCGGATCTCTGTGAATTCAAGGCCAGCCTGGTCTACAGAGCGAGATCCAGGACAGGCACCAAAACTACACAGAGAAACCCTGTCTCAAACAACAACAATAACAATAACAACAAGATGTATTAAAAGTTTTTGTATCTCGGGGCATATACAGCATCACTACACTGTCCAGTCGTCCCCATACTCCTCTCTGGAGTGAGCAAAAATCTCTGCTCAGCAGAAAAGCACCCTGACTGCGTGTGGTAAACATATCTGCAATCCTAGCGCTCAGAAGACTAAGACGTGAGGGTTGAGGGTTTGAGGTCAGTGCAAGAAACTTAGGAAGACTCTTTCTTAAAACAAAAACAACAAAACAAATGTTCAGAGTTTGAGATGCCTGAGTTATGATCGGCAGCTCCTACGGGACAGTACACTGGCTAGATGAGCACAAACAGAGACAGAGAGGTGGGAGCCGGAAAAAGAGACAACACAGACAGAATATTCCCGATAGAGAGAGGAACACAGCGTGCTCTTCTCTGCTCCTAGAAGGCCAAGCTGCAGCTGCAGCTGGATGGAGTCCAGTGAGTAAGCGTGGGCTCATCGGATGGAGGGTGAAAAAGCTCACATGTGGGCCTTGTTCCCAAAGAGACCAGGGAAATGTTCTGTGGCTCAGTACCATCCCACAAAGGACACAGCTTTGGGTCCTGTGGGTAAAACGGTGTATGAATGCCTACTCACACTGTGGAGGACAGGCCAAACTATTTTTAAGTGGCCATGAGAGCCATGAGGGCAGAGATTTGAAAGTAAGCATACCAATTAATGAAAACAAGTTCACCAAAAGAGACACATGGTAAGTATATAAGGTCAGGAAACCACAGAAGCTCTGGCCTTACATAGGGCTGACCTTGATGGAACACCTTTGATTACCAAACAGCATTTTATGAGAATCTCTGCCAACACCAAATTCTATCTATCCATCCTGTCCTTGCCCAGCATGTATCACATGCCAGCCACACTAACTCTGCTTTCTTGGGTGAGACTTTCTACACACCATTCCCCCAAGCTGAGCACAGACATCTGAGGAAAAGCATCAGCCTAGCTGGTAAATTGAAAAAGCATCATCCAGAGAGACACATGACTTTCAAGTCACCCCAACACACAGGACCAGGCTGCTGTGTTCTCCCACCAGGGGAGCACCTCTGAGTGCCAACAAAATAAAAGACATTTAGAGTGAGGTATGTCAGTGGAGACACAAGGATGCTGATTAAGATACAGTTGTTTAATGTCAACATTCAAGCTGGGGAGCTGAGATCTTCCAACGTAGCTTGGTATCCGTTCCAAAAACACAATACAGATTCAGAGTATGTACCACAGAGACGGATTCAATCTCCAGAGCCCAGTGTTTTTATGTCTTGGTTAGCAGGGTCATTCTCAAGATAACTGACACAGATGGAGAAAAGTCCTAAACAGAAAGAATAATGTCCAGGAAAAGCCAAAAATCAATGCCTGTTTTTAAAAAAGAAAATGAGAAAACGTCCTAAACAAATGTCAGTTCAAAGCACGATGAAGTAGAGGGGAAATTCATGTCTTTTCCTGTGTTTCCCACTGTGGCTTCTCAGGGAAAGAGTGGAACGCATCCCCCTGACTTCCCAGGAGCTCATGGGAAACTGGCTAACCAGCAAGAGTCCAGCCTTCCTTGTCTCAGAGCACCTCATTCCATAAGGCCAAGCTTGCCTTGTCCTTGGGCAGAAGCACCATGGCACATCCCTCAAAGGGTCTCATGAAGAAACAAAAACACAAAGCAAAAGATTTTCAAAGAGAAACACTCATTCAACAAAACATAAACAAGTACACAACAGTGAAACAACCCAATGTGTCTCCTGGTTGGGCTCCCACTCACATTTGATCAACTTTCTTTGCAGGAAGAAGACCATCCACTCTTAAACATCACAGACCAGCAGGGATAAAGGACACATGCATCTGTCATCCAAGGGAACACAGGCCCAACTCACAGGAACAATCACTCCTATTAAAATGGTGTCGCTGTTACTGTATTTCAAAATCTCCAAGCAGCCAATCATGCACAGAGAACAGCTGCCCCAGGAGCTTTCACATAAGGCAATCATCAGTCAGCTTCTGCACTGGGCAGAGTGACTTGGAAAAAGAACATAAAAAAAAAAAAATCACAACCTAGATCACACCTCTTCCCTTCCAGCATTGAAGAAGGACTGAATCCATGACTTAAGAACAAAGAGATTTTGTGTGTGTGTGTGTGTGTGTGTGTGTGTGTGTGTGTGTGTGTGTGTGTGTGTGTGTGTGTGTTTTGGAGGGATGTCTTAACTTTATTTTCTGAGCTCAAGTATTCTATATGAACTAAGATAGGGTAATTCATCAATAGCTCAGAAACAGAAGTCTTTAAAAATGTAGCCACTTGGACATATCTCCTAGCAAGTTGTTTTTATATGGATGTATACTGGGAAGACTTTCATGGCATCAGCCACTCGGCCACTTTTAGGAGCTGAGGACACTCTACTGATAGTGTGCAAGGGCCAGCAGAGTAAACAAGACTTTAACCCCAAGGGATAGCAATCCTTTGTGAGGACATCCACAATATCTAGTCATGACTGTCATTCTGAAACATAAGATTTATCAGGGGTTACTCCTAAAACCTTTTGACCATTGAAAATTACACAAAGATTAAGGACGTGACCATCCTGGATGGTGGTAAGAGTCAGTTAATGACCCTCAAAAGTGAATGGCTGAAAGTGAAGCAGGAATACATAGCAGACACATGCTTGTTAGTGGACCATGTGTCTACAGAGATGTGAGTGAGTGTGCATGAGTGAGTGTGCATGAGTGAGTGTGCATGTGTGTATGTACATGTGAGAGCATACATGAAGAAAAAAGACTGAGGGCCAGATACAGTGGCACATGCCTTTTATCCTGGCACTCAGGAGGCAGAAACAGTTGGATCTCTGTGAGTTAGGGGTTAGCCTGGTCTACATAGTGACTTCCAGGCTAGTCTGGGTGTTTTGGGATAGTGGACACTTGCAGAGTTGTTAGCACAAGTTTCAGGTTCTGGACTCTGTGTTTCAGATCAGGGCTGTTCAGCCTGTGACCCCCTGGGCTCAGTCTAGGCCCCTGACACTATTCTGAGAAAGGTAAAAGCAGTACTACTGGTCGTAAACTACCTCTGGTCCTGTTTTCGTTCAAGAGATGCTTAAAACATGGGAGATCAGTTGTGAAGCTGTGTATTTTCCCTCAAAATGTTGCTTGTGCCAATTTGGGTCTCTTGATTTCTGAACGGGTTCTACTGAGGGAAATGTTGCTTTCTAGTCTAAGATTTTATTGCTAACTCTGTGGTGACTTATGCAGGCAGGACTTCTCATTAGGTACATAATTGTAATAATTTTTAACATAATTTCATTTAAAAAATCCTTTTCCTATTTAGACACTTCCAGGTGTTTTGATATTGCTACAATGACTCAGAGACAGCCACGGAAGTGAGGATAGTATGTTCAACAGTAAAGAAATAATTACCTCTACACAGGAGTCACCATCAGCACGAGCTAAAACTACTAAGAGAATTGTGTCTTAAAAATAGGTTGCCAGATGACCATTTCAATAGTAATGACTGAACTCACAGTGAAAAAAAAGAGGTATAATAGTTCTAAAGATAAAACATAATTCTCTATTGTCTATTAGCTTAACTTAAAACCCCAGATTTTAAAAATACAAACTTCCTGTTCAAGCCAGTGATAACATCTCACGAAAATACCCCCAATCCTGAGCCTCATACAGTTGAGTGGACTATTTGTAGCACATACTCTCTGGTTTTTTTTTTTTTTTTTTTTTTTTTTTTTTTTTGGTTTTTCGAGACAGGGTTTCTCTGTGTAGCTTTGCGCCTCTCCTGGAACTCACTTGGTAGACCAGACTGGCCTCGAACTCACAGAGATCCGCCTGGCTCTGCCTCCCGAGTGCTGGGATTAAAGGCGTGCGCCACCACCGCCCGGCTCTCTCTGGTTTTTAAAAATATCTTAGTGGCCAAATGGAATCATCTAGCTAGGAAAGGGTTGGAGTAAAAGTTCACGGGCAGAGGGGATGGGTAAGGACATCCCACAATCCTCTTGTTCACCCGACTGTCACTAATTGCAGGCAATGATATTAATGACCCAGTAATTACAGAAAGAGCAGCAGTGAAGTGGAAAGCATCCATCCGAGTGGAGTTCATGGCTAGGTGGTTGCGACTTCTGCAGTGGCTGAACTGATGTCCACTGACAGCGTAGGATGGAACGCCGCAGAAGTGGCAGCGTTACTCTTGAGGCACAACAGTTTAGATGGTCCTGAAATTATTTGCTTTGACCACTGAGAGACCAGCAGTAACTCCAAAGAGAAAGTACCCCTGTTTAAATCCGGCCTACGTGTGATCCTTACCCCATGCAGGACACACATTCTTTATTCAAGGAATCCAAGGTGATTTCCCAAATGTTTATTTCAGTAAAAGAATAACTTCCCTCCATACTTTAACAGTAGGAACAGCAAAACTGGGCTAATTCACTAATGCAAAGTGACTTTCAAAGCAGAGCTGTCACTCGGCAACACATCCTCTATAATGCGATCAATTATGCTCTTGCCCAAGGCTAGGCTGATCTATCAGTCTTTATCCTGCTATCCACCCACCATCCATCCATCCATCCATCCATCCATCCATCCATCCATCCATCCATCCACTCACCATCCATTTATCTACCCATCTATATCCCTGCCATCTACCTATCTTCTTATCCACCATGCATATTCCCACTCATCGGATCACTCACCACCCACCACCCACCCACACATGTGCAGCACTCGCACTTAGCTACGGAAAGTTAACATCTCTTAATGTCTCTGTTTCTATACTGGACTAACTTTATTTTAATTACATTATTATTTAGCAACTTTCTGTTGATGGGCTCAAAGTACTTGCTAATGTCCTAAAATAAATCTAGTATAACCATATTGAAAAAAAAACCACAGATTTTTAGATCTATTAGGAGATTTTTTAAAAAAAGAGAAAGTTTGAAGTATTAACAAGGGCATCTCTCCCGTCTTTCTACCCTGTAGGTATTGCTGTGTTGCCCAGGTTAGCGTTCAACTCCTGAACTTGGTCTTCTGGGTGCCCAGCTTACCTTTACCCTAGTAGGATTTTCTTAGTCAAGCTCTGGGGGTTTTTAATGAAGTCAGTTATATGTTATATGTTTGATGGGGCATCACTAGCAAACATGTTCGACAGAAACATTTTGTCATTTATATTGCACGAGCTTAACGCAGTTCCACATGCAATATGCATGCATTGTGCCTGTCTCCTGTCCTTACCCTCCCTATGTATGTACATGCATGTGTGCATGCGTCCATGAGTGCGTGCTCCAATGTGTCTGACTCTCCGCACTGTCACGTGTGTGCTTTGCATGTTTGTACATTACAGCCGCTATTATTTTCTATACACACTCTGTTTGCTACCCCTCCACACACACCATGCATTTCTGTGTGTTCTCCCCACAGTGCACACACGGCCCAGGAGCCACAGCCACACACTTACAATGATGGGCTAAGGGCTTGGCCGCCCTGCATTGGGTTTTGCCCCTGACATTTCATGGTGTGTCAAGTGTTCTAAACCACACTGTCTGGGTTTCCTCACAGCAGTAAAAATTGTTCTGTTCCCTGTGCTACTAGACTTGAAAGTAAGATGAGCGTGAAGGCCACGGCATCTCCCCAAGGATCAAACACACCCAGACTCAGAGCTTTAGGGATAAATTCGTGCACCTTAAAAACTATATAACTTAGTTCTTCTCAACACAATCTTCTTTTTTCTTCCCCTAAATGTCTGTCTGTGCCTCTTGGCTATTTTTTTAAGTGTTTTATTTTGCTTTAAAATTTCATCTTCATGATGAATATTTAAGGGCTGTTAAGAAGGAAACGTGTCCCCTTTTATCCACTAGGTCTCTCGTATTGTTCAATTATTTATAAATCTATGTGAATGTTCACAAGCTGTAAATACAAGGGTAGAGATACAAAGATGAATTTTATGAAATAATAAAGACATTTTTATTCTGAATAACTCCCGAATAATTTCTTGGCTATGTTAAGATCTTTATTTTTCATCTTACTTCTTTTATATTATGGTGCTTATTCTTCCCCAATCTTTGCGCCTCGCTCTGGGAATCCGTCATCTCATCTTATCATTGGTTACTTTCAGAGCAGGGAGTAGCAATGGCAGGTCTACATCTATGTGGTTTACATGAGATATGCTGTCCCTGTTCCCCAAGGAGATGCCAAGGGCAGCCGCATCCTCTGCTCCCCTCTGCACCACCCAGGCTAGCATCCAGGTGGCCATGACTCTACTAAACTCAAGAAAGCAGAGTGTCTTGGTGCATCACAAGACAGGCAGAAGCAAAGCCGAGCTTCCTTTATATTAAATTCAATATGGATCCTCCTGATCTACCCTGGGAGAGGCTTCCCTACAGATGGAGCCCATGAGGCACC
The DNA here is from genome assembly GCF_007827085.1 of Peromyscus californicus insignis. NCBI lineage: Eukaryota > Metazoa > Chordata > Mammalia > Rodentia > Cricetidae > Peromyscus > Peromyscus californicus. The sequence goes on from NW_026294534.1 coordinate 3,541,701, forward strand.
CCTAGCATTCTGATTGATAAAGGAAGAATCTTCCGTGTCCTGGGGAGCCACGGCATGTGCGAGGCTGGTGAACTGGAAAGTAAGAACCACAACTGTGGGTGTGTCAAGACTCCTCCCTGTCTGAGTCTTTAGGGTCTCTCAAAGAACCTGCTAGCAAGCTCAGGCAATTCCAGAATTCACCACACGTAAGTGTGTGCTTCCAGGTCAAGGGAACCCAAAGGACTGTAAGGACAGTCAAAGAAGACAAACTGGGAAGATCTAATGAGTGGAGCTGCCCAGAGTAACTGAGGCTGGCAACTCTCTGTGGTTCCATCTATGCCCAGACTACAAGCCAAGGATGCTTTCGGTACCCAAACTTCCCAGGCGCTCCATCTCACAATGAAGCCCAGCTTTGCCTTCAGCCTCCAGCCTCTCACTTCCTCCCTGTTCCGATGTTCACTTGTACTTGGTTGGGGGCTGCACACACAGTCACAAGCCACCTGACACACTTTTCCTCATAGGAATTCACATCTACCTCATGAGCAAGTATTCTCATGATGCCCACTTTAGAGACGAGAAGACCTAGGCAAGAAATCAGCCTGAGTTACTCGTCTGTTGGCACATAAAGTCCAGGGTGGCCAGATGTGGACTCACAACTCCTATGCTAACTTGTGTTTCTAAGTGTGGTTTGTACTCGTCCTCTGTGCCTTCGACTGTATGGTCTCTGGCAAGAGTCCATCACAAAAAGAACAGCTATAGAGAAAACTAGAAATGGGCTTAAATGCCTCAACTCAGCAACTGAGGGCAAAGAAGGTATCAGACACAAATCTTACCACCAAGACAGGGGTCAGGAAGACAGGACGTGGTTTCTGTATCATCAAGATACCTAGTATCTAGTATGTAATGAAGGGAGTGTGGCTGGCTGCTACTTATACATAAATAACCCATCAAACAAACCTCATAATCTCTTTATGGCTGTCGTGTGTTCTTACATGTTCTAAAAGCTATCTTCATGTCAAGGGGCATCTGAAAGCTGCTTTGAGATTTAGTATTTTTCCAAAGAGATATTACAAGACACTCAATATATGTTAGTGTAACTTGCCACACTCACCACCCAGAATGAGCAAAACAAAGCCAGAAAAGAAAATGCAGCATATGTTCAACCAAGTAAAGAATGAACTATTGTTTTGGCTCTTTAATACTGTTATTTGGGGTGGGGGTTGTGCAATTATTTCTCTTTATTTTGTGATTTTTTTTTTGCTCTAAAGTGAAATGTATGCTTTACAAAAATTAAGTGTCTGTGGAGCCTACCAGTTTTGCACACTTTCATTAAAGAGGCCTAAGAAATGGAGGCACCCCCAGACTTGATGGCTCAGCAAGGCGGACTGGACATGGAGAGTCACAGAGACACACTCTGTGGATTCAGTAACAATCAAACGATCTTTGGAAATGGTGACTTCTAGATGATGCTGGAAGGCTATGACCTGCCTAGGGGGTATACAATAAAACAATACAGAAACTACATAAAACAAAAGGCAAGGTACAGCATGAAGCCCGTCTACAGCTCTGGGGTGGCCCCTTGTTCACCCGAAGTGTAAGAATACGAGGCAGCTGCTTCCACCCCTCACTCAGGCAGTCACTCTGTGTAACTTTGCAAGGTTTCATCTCAGGTTTGGTATCAGCCACAGCACCTGCCTCAGGACAGAGTTTATAGGCCAACACAAGGAGCTTGCTGACTCAGCCCGAAAGAAGCAAGGACAGTTTCTCTAAGAAAACTGGGGCACGCAGAGGACGGATGCTTTCCCAATACAAACTGGACAGCTTGTTTATAAAACTACATCCAACAGCGAGCTTCTATTGCAAACGGGTAATATCAGAAGATACAGTTATTCCATAAACAATGAAATGAAAGACACAGTAAGAATAACTACAGGCCAAATCTAAGCCAGCTCTGTCTCTGAGGCCATTTAGGATCCGAACGTAACGAAAGAGCAGGGGGTTCTCAGACCACACGGTCACAATATCCCCATCGTCAGATCACTCGCAATTAGAAGAGTTTATTAGTTATGCAAATTAAGCCCAAGGCTAATTACTGAAATAGGTCGCTTGAAAAGTCAATTCTAAACACGAAGAAACCCCATATATATCATTTTGCCACATGTCAAAGCAAAGAATCATTGCGGAGGAGGATTAATGAGGAGGCCTATCGCTGTAGCACGTTACTTCTTAAGAGAACTCAGGGGAGAAATGGGGGGTATAAAATACAGTTCCAATTACACATTTATGTTTACTATAAAACCCAAAGATGCAGTGGCTTTAAGCTGGGTAACATGAAAAGTCAAATAAAAAAAAAATCCTTGTTAAAAAAAAAAAATTGGGGCCAGATCCTGCTGGCTTTAACCGGGAAATATCGTGGACACATCAGTGGGTCTGTATGTCTGACCATCACAGTCTGGACAACGGTGATAAAATAATGTTCTAGAGAAGGAAATTAAAGTGAGTTCCTCATTAAGCTCAGGCAACATAAGTAAGACATAAGGCTCTGGACTCCCAGGAGACAGCCAAACACCGGCGAAGCCATGTGTACATCCCCACAGGGGCATGCCAAGCACTCCTCCAAACCACAGCTGCTCCTCTGCCCCCGGGACGGGACTAGCATATGATGCTCCTGACATAGACTGGGGTGAAAGTGCCCAGCAGCCAGCTGCTAAGTCTTGGAGTCAGCAAACACACCATCATTTACAACCTCAAAACTGAATCAATGCTTCGCAGCATGAAAATGTACCTATGAGTCTGGGCGCTTCCTATTGTGCTACCCAGCCATCTTCATGAATGCACTGGTATAAAGATTATTGCCTGCACAGACTTTCCTTCTGGAAAAAAAAAAAAAAAGGAATGGGACTTGTGTGTGTGTGTGTGTGTGTGTGTGTGTGTGTGTGTGTGTGTGTGTGTGTGTGCATCCTGGACACGTGTTTGATAGGGGACTTGGTGACTTTCTCAAATCCCTTGACTGTTTTGATACTATTTTAAAATTTGATCTTATCACTTCCCTCCTTTCAACGGAACTCGTACTGCAGGGGACGCTGCTATGGGGTGTGTGAGAAACTGACTTCTGCATGTTGCTAAGTATTTGAATATCCTCTTCTGCCTGTGACGTGGGGGAAGCCTTTCAACCTTGCTGCACTGGGCTTCCTGGAAAAGTCCCACTCACAGGCCTGGGAACATCTTGCTGCAAACAGTGTTCTCACAGCGCCTCACTGCTCGACAGCCAAGGTGTTGCTTTGAAGACGCTTTCTAGTTACTGGGTGCACGGGAGAACCTTGCGTGTAGAGTAGCCTGGCTTTCAGCTTGAGGTCATCTTGCTTCAGCCTCCTGAATTACAACAAGCCATCCCATGCTTTGACATGGCAAACCCTAACTCTAGGGATGGTTCCGGGGGCCAGAGGAATGAGAAGCATATCATAAACCTGTTAACACGGCCTAATGGATTCTCCAAAAGAAAAAAAACAAGAAAACCAACAGGTGCCATTATTGGGTAGATTGCTATTAACTACAGATTAAATTGTATGTGCAAGTCCAAACCAAACCTCCCACACATTGAAGAGCAGTTATGACAGGTTCACTCTTTAGTGTTTACCAAGCTTCCCCTTGCCCTCCACAGGAAGCTGGGATTTTCAATGCCATCTTTTTGAAATCTAAGGTTAAGATCAAGGAGAGAACTATGCAGGCCTATGTAGAGAACTATGCTCCCCACCCAAATGTAGGAGCCCTAGGACTTCCTTTGACAGCATTTTCAGGGTCAGGCATCTCCCATCTTGTGAACAGCTCAAGCACATGCTCAACCTTCTTTCTCCACTCACCTGGAGCAGTAACCTTCTGAAGGGGACTAATCTGGGGTCAGTTTCATTTTCTCCAAAAGTCATGCTAGATCATGGCATCTGTTAAGTCCTTATTCGTATGTACGTGTGTTTCCAAAAGCTTAGCTTCCATGTATTTTACCTTGTAACTACTTCATATCTTCAAAGATGGCCCTATTATCTACCATCCCATCTGCCTTGTTTCATCTTACAATGTTTTTATTTTCAGTTTATGGTGATTATTCCATCAAATATCTAACTGAACCACGCTCTCCCCTTTTTTTTGTTTGTTATTCTTAGAAATCTATTTTGTATGTATCATGTTAGCTTCAAAAACCGGTTCTCAGTCTCGGTGGCATTTGAAGCAACAGACAAGATAATTACTGCCTGTGACCACCTTTGCTTTAATTACTAATGTAAAAAATACACACCAAGGAACTCTAGATGAATATACAGTGAATTGCTGCTTCTGTAATATAAAGAGCAGGTCGTAACTCGAGAAAGCCAGACTTCCAATCTAATGATACGGTGCTAAGGGAGCCAAGCCAGAGGCCAACTGTAGTACAAGGAGCTGAAGTCTAGGGAAACAGAGGAAGGAGGGTAACTTGAGGGCTGGGGATGTAGGTCAGTGGTCAAGTACTTGCCTACATGAATTGGGAGTTTCATCCTAAATACTACAATTTAAAACAACTACAAAAAGCCCGTAAAAAGTATACCATGAAAACAAACAAATTAACCAGAATCTCATTGTTTGAACCATGTGAGCAGCTGTACCAAGACCCATGACACTGGGACCAGGAGAGTTGGTTGGTGTACACAGTAGGCATGTGTCACAATGGGTACAGCTCACAAATGCACTTCAGATCTACCCCCAGTGAATATCTATCCTCCATTATGACAGATACAGGGGTGTCATTCAGGCAGCACACCTAGGCTTTTAGTCAGGACTCAACATGACCACTTGGACTGGCACTTGTCTGTAAGCCCCATGCTTCTAAGCTCTGAGCTCCTCCTGTCTGGAGTGATAGTGTCCTCGCGAAGCGTACCACTATTACACTTTGCTCTATTGAGTCCTAGCTTTGAAACACAGTTCTTGGAACAGAATTGCACACTAAATGAATGAGTGGATGGATGGATGGATGGATGGATGGATGGATGGATGGATGGACAGATGGCTGGATGGAGAGAAAAAGCATCACACAGATTTACCTATCAAAACCTCACCAAAGGTCCTTAAAGATGGTTTTGTTAGTAGAAATGCTGAGTCCCTTCATATAATTTACTTATTTCAACACCATAAGAATCCTGGCAGGTTCGCCCCAATGAGTATTTATATTTAATTAATACTGTTACTACAGGGTCCCAAATTTCAATCAATTTTTTTTTTGGAAAAAAAAAATGAACAAAGCTTCTCAGCAAATTATTTATCAGGGTAATTTAAAGGAAACAGAAATCAATACAAACCTAGTTAGCTTATCCTAATTCCTACGAAACAAAGAGAGAGAACTATACTTACATATAATGTAGTAATCTTTGTTCTTCTGAAATTCTAGACCCCAGAGGTTAGGGCTGAATTCTTGAAACTTGATGGTGAATTTCACATCTTGGTCTGGTTTGGCACAGTTGAGCAGGGGCGTGTTTTCCTTCTTAATAGTGCATCTGTCTGCTTGGTCTTTATCAACCATATAAACTTTATAATATTCATACTGGCCAACAGTTTTAGAGTCCACTTTGGGGCAAATAATATCCAATTTGTCTCCTATCTGTGGGTATAGTACCAGGCCTTGTCCGGGTAGAAATCTAAAAAGCATAAAAGAAAAGCCACTGAGTTGATAAAAGTGAACGTTCTTAATGACAGGCATCAAAGAACCAGACGCTACCCATCACCCCCAACCACGGACATCTCAGCACCACACTCTGATTCAACAATGGTATCTTCAGGGAACAAATGCTTTGAGGAATTAACCTCAGAAAACAAAAGGATGAACTATCCTTTCTTTGAACCATCAGGCCCAGCGGCCTACTGACACTTGGTTCTCACCCCCGCCCTTGTAATATTCCAATACTCTTTTGTGCAACTTTATAACAACTCTTCCCTGGTGGTGAGTCAGACCTTCCCACCTGTTTGTTATTTTTTAACCATTGGCATCGCGGTTTATTGGGCATGCCAGAGAGATCCCATCAATTCCAGGAACAGCGCATGCACAGAACCTTTGTTGTCCTGGTAGTTTCCATGTGCTGTTGATATTAATTAATAGACAAGTTTCATCAAGAATGTTTCGAATTACTTATCATAATTAGTCAGTCACTGATCAAACAATGAGTTTTTTATTACACAGAACAAAAGAAATGTCTTACAAACCCATAAAAGATAACCAGAAATAATTAGCGTCGTATTGATTCAGCTGCAAGATGAAGAGCCCTCTCCTCATGAGGACAACAAGTACCTCCTTGGTCTACAAATCTCCCTTCCCCGCCTCCCTTGAGATGTATTTGCTCCAATTAATTCTTCGACAAATCTTTAGAACTAAGACTACTGATACAAAATCCCTTGGATGCTCCCAGCTAAAAGCTCTCCTCCTTTCCTTTCTTGCTGGCCATGTTGCTGAAAGATCTTCCCTAATGGGGAGTTTCTCTGAGACACTGAAACAAGAGCTTCCTAATGAACATCCTCTGTGAGTGCTAACATTAACAACACACTCAGAGAGAGCGGCCAAGCCTGCAGGCTCATTAAAATATTAAAGCTCCCGAACAAAGCATTGCCTCCCAATCCTTCCAGCCTGGACTCTGGCATTATTTAGCCAGAGATGCCCACCAGCCTTGATGACCCTTGGGGCCAGGATGCAGCAACAGATAAGGAAAGGATGATGGGACTCCCAAAGTTCAAATCCACACCAACTATCGTGATTTATGTAACAAGCCGCCAGTTCTCAGCCAGTGTATTATTCGGTTACAAAGTAGCAGAAGGCACAACTTACATTTCAGACTCATATTCAAAACTGATACTTTAATTTTTAAAAATATTTGTACATGTATACAATGTATCTTGGTCCTAAACATGCCCTATTCCTTCCCTCCAGGTCCCACTGCTCCTCCCCACCAAAACATACATTTCTTTCACAGCTCCATGTCTTAAAAAATGAATAAATAAATAAAACAACTCCCTGAAACTTTTTTAAGGCATGCGCGTGCGTGCGCACACACACACACACACACACACACACTGCATATGCACAAGGTTGCCTGTTGTTACTTCCTTGGGTGTTCTTATACAACCTCAAAGAGAGGGTGGTCCACTGACATCAGGTTTTTTTTTTTATTGTTTAATTAAATTAGTCCCTTTAGCAAGAACATATGATATTTACTGTTCACTCACTTAAACACAAAAGTAGGACAGGCAGGATGGCATAGTGGGTAAAGGGGCTTGCAACCAAGCCTGATGACCTGAGTTCAATCCCAGGGACCCACTTGGTGGAAGAAGCGTCCTCCAAGTTGTCGTTCTGACTTGTAGAGCACACTGCCACCTGCACTAGCCCTCCCCTGGATATACAAATGGGTGTGTGTGTGTTTGTGTGTGTATTTAATGGTGAACAGGATCAATTAATAATGAAATCTTTCTGTGAGACAGAATTCAAAATGAATTTATAAATTGTAATGAATTTAAAACATCCATGTGTATATTGCTGAAGAATTCTCTATAACTCTTAACAAACTGAGAGAACTATTGAAGTGGCCTCTCCGTCATTTCCCACAATTATCAGGAGACTTTGGGAAAATACAACTCCAGGGACTAAAAGGCTTCCCTACACACAACTCTTTCTTTCTAGGTGGGTTCTTCTTGCTGGATAAAACTCAACAAAGTTCCACGGGGCCCATGTATCACCCTCTCCTCCTTTTCCCCAAAGTGATTCTGAGGTGTCCTGTGGCTGTAGCAGGACAAGATGGGGGGCAATAGGTACTACACTAAATTCCAGGAACATTAAATGGCTCTCCCTCCTGGTTCTTCTTACTCCTCGACCTTTAAAGGAAATCCGTAAGGCTCACACAAACCAACCAGCAAACACCGGGGCCAATTCCCACCTGAGGCTTCCTGTCCTGCTTCACACTTTCCCTTTCCCTAATCCGTTCCTTCTGCAGTTGGTGTAGCCGGCACAGTGGGACACCATGTAACGTGCCACCTAGCCTTGGTACATGTCTCCTATATAAAAACAGAAGTCTGTCAGTCCTTCAGGCCAGAACTTTCGTCATCTTGCAGTGGGAGGGGATGGCTCCCTGACCTCGACAATCCGGGGTCTTTCTAACTGAGGTGTGTGTTCTCATCTTCCCATTCAGTTCTTTAAGCTGACCAGTATATCTGTGCAAGTCTTGGGGACACTCCCCCATCCACCCCTACCCACCCATGCCGTAGTATCCCTTAGGTCTGAAGTCTGGCTCATTAAGCTCTCTCTTCATTCAAATTTTTCCCAAGGTCTCTATGAGGACAGTTCTTTCGCTGCTTGCTGCTTAACTCTGGCATCACACAGGTGGTCCCCTCTACTCAGATAAGTCACGACCCAGCAGTCTCTTCTATCACCAGGTCACCAGGCCCCAGTCCCAACACTGGTGCTGATGAACTGAGGTCAGGAACACTGAGCACATCAGCTGGTGTGGCTTCAAGAACTGCTGTGGTTTTTATGATCATTTTCAGGAGGAACAAATCACATAAATAATTTAATGAGTTTTTGATTCATCTTGCAAATCAGTTTTAATTCAGTGTGTGCAGTTTGGTGACGGAGCAGCATGGTAACCTGTGAACACACAGTTGGAGGGGTTGGATCTTAAGTTTTAAGTACATGTGTATGATATAGTTCGGGCCAAACCTACTGTTTCTAAAGCTTCAAGGAAGATAAATACCGGAATTTGATCTTTTTCCCAGAAAAAGTTGCTGTTGCAAGTGTTCATGAAAGAAAGAGGGAAGCCTCTGCATGGCAATCCACAGGCAAGGACTCCACACTAAGGGCTCCACCGAGACTGTTTGAAGTCTGTCTGTGGAGGGTCAGCACACCACCACAGACTCTCAGAGCAGACCTCTAGAGCGCCTTCCCCTTCCCAGAGCCAGAGTAACGCAACACAACGACCACACTGGGGCTTTGCTGTGAGACGGGGACAGGGGAGTGCTGTCCTCCACGCACAACCATCGTTTCATCCGGACAGCTGCGACTGCTTCCAAGAGTCCCTGGACCGGGCCTGTTGCCTGCTGACATTTCCTCATGGAAAGAAGGGGCGGGGAGGACCAATGCACCTTCGGACTCTGACATCACCTGCCAGCTAGCTGTATGCAATTCTGTATTACATGGCCTTGTATGCTCTAGAGGTGCTAGCATTTACAAACTGTGAAAGGTTACTGAAGGCAAAGTCCATCGATGCAGCTACGGGGAAGTTGCCATCCATGCCGGCGTGAGACTATTCAGTGGTGTGGCTACTTTCGGGTCACCCATGGTCTTGTAGGCAATTCCTCAGCCTGCTCTGCAAAGGAGCCCAAAATACTCATCGGTTCCCCAAGTTGGACTTTGACGGAATCATACTTTGGTTCGTTGTTGGTGTCCTATGAGGACGGAGTAGGCATTTGCTTACATCTTCCCAGGGAAAGAGTTCCCATGACACAGTCTCCTATATCCCAGGCTGGCCGGGAACTTACTATGTGAGGCTAGCCTAAACTGCTGATCCCCCTGCCTCCACTGCCCAAGGGCTGGGATTACAAATGTGCATGTCCAGCAAGTTGCATATTGTTCTAGATGTTCTGAGTGATGTTAAGAGATGAAGACTGGGTCTTCAGGAGCTCACAACTCTGCTCCCCAAAGGAGGGCTGCTCCCACACGTGTGTGATCCCAAAAAACGCTCAACAAAATTATGTCCTAGTGGGAGAACAGGAGTGAGCAAACACAAGCTAACAGCGGCGACACATGCTGAAGTCACATCATGTGCCCCAAACTGATGGCAGGTCACAGGTAAGATTGGAGCTCTGAAGACAGGCCATTTCACTGGGACAAACACATAGCGGAACCAAGCCAATGTGTCATTCCACTGACTCATTGGGCAGTTTCTGACCCTGACTCTGTGGGTCTCCACAGCCTCTGGCAACCTCCAACCTCCTTGTTTAAAGCATAAGATGGCTGCCACACACATCCAGTGGCCGCTAACCACAAGACCATTACCTGTCCGATGCAGAGCTGAGCCTTGCTCCCCTCACCTCTCACCCTATAGTCTAAGCCACACAAGCACACCTTGTGGAAGAAATAAAGCCCTCGGGGAGAGTGATGAAACCCAACAGGAAAAGCCCTTCCCTGCCCTTCTCAGTTCCCACTGTATCGTATTAGTATCTAAATCTGGTTTTGTGAAATACATGTTTTCCTAGATCAAGTTTTCCATAGATAAGCTATGAAGTTAAGGGGAAGAGAAAGAAAGTCAATACACACTCAGCCTTGCAAGAATCCCACGAAGAGCTATGGAAATCTAGCTGCCTGCCCTGTGTACGATAGCTGGGCCAATCAGGGCCTTCTGAGGAGGCCACCTGGCATCCATCCCTTGCTCTAGGAGGCCAAGAACCAAAAGGTGAGAGAGAAATGGGCCCACCACCTAGAATTTGTATTTTAGATGTAAAGTTACAGACAAACTCCAAATATTCCAGGCAGACAGTGTTTATCAACGGCAAACGGGGTGCTTCTCAATCACCTTTTAGAGGAACACAAGGCCATAAAATCTGTTATAGATAGTCAAGTCAGTAAACAGAGCCCTTTTTGAAGCTATGGGTTTGCATTTGTTTTCCTTGGCGTATCCTGGGAGAGTCAGACCTCATACACACACATCTGTGCCTAGAATAGTAGGCAACACTCAACAATAATACATTGACAAGGGGTGACCAGGAGAAAGTGCTCCAAAAGTTACGGTGACAACAACCCGTTGATGTTAAATTACTGGTGGTAACCCATGGTGGGAGCCACACTCTGGCTTGTTTTGGCATATTCAGGTAAGGATCACCTCGCAACCAAAACCAGCCACCCACCACTCACACTGTTCCTACAGAGGAGCAGGGCGTTTAAGGCCCGGGACAATGGGCCTCGCCAGAACAGAGCAGAGTCGGACATTTTCTCTCCGTGTTGCCTACTGAGTATCAGCACTCTGCTGGCTGCGTGCCAGGAGCATGGACCACCCCATGGCAGCCTAAGCACTGCCCCCTAGCTCCATTCACTTTCCCTGGGGAGCTCCCAGGGGCTTACAGGGGAACCCTGAGCAGAAACAGGACACTCCTCTGGTTTTCCCCAGTGAATCATTTCCAAGCAGACAATAGATTCCATGACTTTGACTCAGGTAGAGAGAGAACGGAACCGGGACAAAACAGGCAACTCCGAAGTAGGGTTTCCAAAGCCAGAGGCCTGGTGTAAAAAGGATTTGACGCCAGAATCTATTTTTACCTGCGGGTTGCCTATTGATTTAACTCAGGTTTGAAAAAGGCATTTGCCAAACTAGACTCTCACAAAAGTGCTCCACACAGGATACTTTGAGTAACTCTAATGATCTATACAGTAGACACTAATGTTTAGTAATCTAAATTAGATCTCTAATAACTTAAATTAGACACCTCAACTTCATACTTCTCATTGTAAAAACCTCTATTAACATCACACAACTTAATATTCTTTCATGTTCATAGCTGAGAACATAGTAGAATTAACGAGGAGCAGAGGAGGAAACCTAAGCCTGTGTGTGAACCCAGGCTGGTTTAAAATGCTGCAATAACACAGGGAACACACAGATCAGCTGATGGAGTTGGAAACACGATTTTTGTGGGTGCAACACACCATGTCACCAGAAGCCTGGGAGCAGATGGAGGCAACTGTTGCCAGATTCACCTCTGACCTTTACCCTGTGTCATAGGAGATGAGATACTTTGGTGGGTGACAGAGCTGTGGACCTAAAGTTCCACTCCATCACCTCTCTCTCATCAGGGAAATCTCAATTTCCCCTGCTCTTCTTCTAGTTCCACTGTATGGACCTCTGTGCAGACGCCTCCTTACATCCTATGTGTTTCCTCACAGGGGCAAAACGCAAAGGCTATCTTAGAAATTACCGCACAGCTACCGGATGCTGATGCTGTCTGTGACCACACAGGTGAAGTCAGCAACACAAAGCAATGACCAGTTCCTGTGTCTAGGGAATTGGGCCAGGTAGAGCCCCCTCCAGAGAGGGGGACGGCGCAGGCTTAGAAATGCTGAGCAACAGCTTCTGAGGAGAAAATGTCAGCTGCTACCTAACACGGTTCACACAGAAAAATCGATTTAACTGTTTCCTATTTCTGCACCATCAGGTCAGGGACAAAGCGTCTATGAAGTATGTCCCCAGAGCTCACAGAGAAGACGATGCAGCCACAGAAAACTGAAGGGGAAGACGGGAGACAGTAAGTTTTCCTACCTGCAGAACACTGCAAAGTCAGATGCATAAGCAAATACACGGCACACCCTACTGAAAATCCTAGGCTTCCTTTCATTTAAAATGGCAGCTAGTACAGTTGCACAATTGACAACGTCATTTTGGTCAACCGCGGACTGCATATGGAAAGGTGGTCCTGTAGCTATCTTAGTCTGGGTGAGTAAACACTGAGCTGTTCATACAGCCCAGACCCATCTAAAGACACATCCCCTGAAGAGGCCTCACTGTTAGGCAACCCAGGAGTGTGTATGACCACTGCACACAGATGACTTACTCGAGCTGGAAATAGATACCTCTGTAAAACATGTGGTGTGTACTGGACTGACCACAGAGACCAGCACACACGGACAACCGTGCCATCAATGGTTGGTTACCTGTAACCATCTGGGGCTATGCTGACTTTTAGGTGTCAGTGGGCTTCAAAGTTCTCTTCAGTAAGCAGACTCTGTGAGCAGGTTGGGCACTACTTTTCAACATACAGCTTCAAAAACCAAACCTGCTGGGCCTGGAGGCACAGATCTGTAACCCCAGCTCCACAGGAGGCTAGGGCAAGAGGGTCACAGTCCTGAGGCCTGCCTGCACTACAGAGTGAGTTCAAGGCCAGGCTGGGCAACTCAGTGAGACCATGTCTCAAAATAAAACGCAGAGAAAGAACTGAGGAGATAGCTTAGAGTCAGAGCACTTGCCTGTCATGTACGTGGTTAGGTTCAACCCCCAGGACTCCAAAAGTTCAAACAGTGAACAAACATAGAAACCTGAGCTAGCTTTTTGAACTAGCTTTCTTAGCTTTAATTTTGAAAGCATTTTAAATATTTAAGGCTTATAGATCTTTTAACTTTCTGATGCAATGCCCTAGAATGCACAGGGTGGTCTACGCACTAAACAGCCCCCTAGTTGACAAACGTAGAACAGATATTTGTCCAAAAAATGAGAAATAAGAGATTAAATAGAATTAGATTTCATCACTGAGCAAATCAGGAAGTGGGCTGACATTTTTAAGGAATGAGTTTTACAAATTGGGTCATCCTAGAAGGTAGAAAACCTCAAATCACATTCACACACCAGATTATTCCTGAGCCAGCACTGTATATCAAGGACACTTGAGATTTGCCACATTTTGGGAAACAGACTTTTCTCCATAAAATGCTTGTATTGTTACTTTAATTCAGTGGTAAAGGCCACAGGGAAGGTGGAGGGGGGGGGGGGGGACGACAATGTGTGAGTGAGTTCATCCCCCACTGAAAGTGGACACTAGAACCCCTCAGGATCAGGCCATTCCCTGGCCTTCAACTCTGCAACGCCTCTGATGTCCGTATGCAGCTAGGCTAACTAGCACCACACATTCCTTTCTGGAATGTTCCATGCAGTTGGGAGAAAGGCTTCACATCATGGGTGTGTGGACTTGATATAAACAGGCAGAATATTCCATTTCACGTTACCTCCATTTCCTACTAGAGTGCTGCAGTAGCTTAATCAGCTGCTCTAGAAGTGCCCCCACCCCCCACCCGCCCCACAGAAGCACCTGTTACAAGATGAATAAGTGAAGGAGTAGCACCCAGGACAGACAAGGCAATAGCTCCAGAAGAAATACTTGGGAAACACTTTTCCCCCTTTTTAGTGAACAGCACTTTACTGCCCCCTTTGGCATTTTAACATCAGAACAAGTTTCTACACAGACTTATTCTGAAACCAGAGAAATAGTGGGGTGTAGCTAGCTATAGGGTGTCAGGTTCACACAGAACTAGGTTACCAGATACCATGCTTAGAGTAACAAGTAATTACCCTGAAACTTCCAGCAAGCACACCGCTATCTTCTCAACAGCTTCAAACCTCCAAGAAGTGAGTAGTAATTGGAGGCTCTAACTGACATTTTCTGCTTTAATTCGAATGTGTGTGTGTGTTGGAACAGTGGCCTGTTTTCACAGGTGCCCCTTTCTTTCAGTTTTCTAAAACAAATACTCCGTGCAACTTGAACCCGATTTATTCAAGGATAAGAAAGGGGACCTAAAAGCAGGCTGTACAATTGGGGACCATTAAAGTGTTCTAAATGCGAGACATCGAGGGGGTGGGGGGGGTGAGCATTTCAAACTTCACACCAACCGCAAGCCAAACCTTTTCAAGAGCTGAAAGATGAGAAGCACAGAAATCCAAGCGTCTGGAGACGACACAGCCCCAGGAACCAGTTCAGCAACTCCACCAGGTGAGGAGCTGGGCTGGGCACCGAAGGAAGGAAGGAAGGGACCCATCTACAGCCCGAAGAAAGTTCTGCTCACCGAGCACCCCCGTGATGGTGGAGGGCCTCCGGCCTGACGGCCTCAGCTTGCTTTCCACAGTCACACCACGAGGAACACATTTCTTCAAATCCATCGTTCCCCTCTGCCTTCCTACAGTTCCCAGTGGGTCAAAAGGACACCGAACGTCACAACTTACGTGGCTGCACAACTGCACAGAAACTGACGTCTTTCGGCGTTTTCCTGTTTTGTTTTCCTGTGTGTTTGTGATACGATGCTAGAAAACGCTGGTCACTAAAGGAGGTTTCACTTTGAGATGCTCAAAGATAATATTCCCACAGTTTAAACGGTTTGGGTCCCCCTCCAGGGAAAACAGTGCAGGTATTTACTTCAGTTCTATCCATGTAATTGTCTTTGCCGCCTCAACACCTTCACTCGCACACCTGTAACAGGCTAAGGTTGAAACACGTATCTCCTATTAATCGTTTCCAAGTCAGACTTCACCTGCGTGAGGCAGACGCCATAGCTGTCTTTTCACAAGTTAACAGGCACTATTTAAATCTGCTATGGAATTAAGAACAAAACTAAGGTTTCGTTGACGTAGTGGACCAAAGAACATTCTTTGCCTGCTCTACACAAATTCTGTGGCCAGCCAAGGCAAGATTCAAGGGCTACAGCATGAAGCTGGAGGGGTGGGGAGTACGGAGTACGCAGTGAGCAAGCAAGAAGAGCGATGGTACATGCCAGACAGCCCCTCTGGCAAGCCGACCAGGCAGGCTCCCTGATTGAAACCCCGATTTCATAACCCCAGTGACAGGAGGCATTGCAGCCCTCTTTCTCAACTGTAATTTGTTAGCACCTGCACGGTCATGTTCCCAGCCGTGCTTTTAGCAAGAGTCTATAAAGGAAGGTGGGACCCATGTTATTTGTAGGCCAGGCCCTAGAGAGGAAGATGGCTCTCACAGAGAAAGGGTCCAAAGGGCACCTCCAGCTGGCTCTCTGTTGTTCCGGAGCCATTTGCTCATTTACCTGAGTGGTGAAGCCACAGGGGTGAGAGCCACATGCAAATTTAACGAGGACTGAGTGGTCGGCCTCCTCAACACTCCAAGACCAGGCATCCAGGGGCAGTCCTGGCCGTGCACACTGTCCCTTCAGCCCTCCATCCTCTTCCTCCCCACCACCATGTTTCTTCATTTCAAAGTGTCCTGCCTTTGTGGAACACAATTCACTCTTGTCCCTACTAAGATGAAAGCCTTTCCCTTTGGCCAGGTGTCCAACCAACAGAACCCCACTCCCCCGCCACATGCCTGCCCCCTCCTTTCCCCCCACAGAGCAGCACGCCAACAGGTGCGTCTGCAACAGAAGTAGGAGTAAGTCCACAACAGACGGAAGGGACCGTGACACTCAGCTTTCTGGGTCTGAGCAGGGAGTCTCCGTGACAGGCAAGCTTAATAGGCCTAGCAAACAGTTTACAAGGCTGTGTGTGCCATGGCTTTACAAGCCCCTAAATGGCTGGTTCCCAGCACTTCCTCCTTCCCAGGCTCCAGGGGAGGGGTCAGGCACAGGTCCCCGTGGGTGTGGTAGGAGTTACCTTCCTCCGGTCACAACCAGTGGGATAGGGGAAGAGGGGGAAGAGAAACCCATTGGGTAACAAAACTGCACCAGCAGAAAGGAGGAGTGGAATTGGCTACTGATTGATACACGTCACCCAGGACCACGTCACATGATGGAAATATGAACGAATGGTGCTCTGCGGTAATTCTCTTCCCTGGCCAAATCACAAAACAGCTCCAGAGTTAGGTCCTAACAGTGACTCCAGCAGGCTGACATGGAACAGAGAGAACTGGGCAGGGAAGAGCTAGCTGAGCGGATGCCATGCGGTGGCACTTTTAGAGTCTCAGTTCCAAGGGAAGTGAAGACATGGTTGCCTTCTCCGGAAGCTTGTGCTGCAGGTAGGCAGATGCCGGAGTGGAGGAAATGCAAATCCAGAGGCGACACTGTGGAGTCCACAGAACCCCAGGCCCACCAATATTCTCCGCCCGGCTTCCTTAAACAAACTGCTCCAAACTCGCAGAACATCAAAAGCCAGATGGGCTGAACTGAATGAATCCACAGGCAAGAAGCCAGACTCCCCGTTTGCTGTAGAAATAGGCCTGGGCTTGATTTGAGTCTTCTCAGCTCTGACAAGCTGGAAGCTGGCACAGTTCCCACAATCCAAAATAAAATGGCATTTAATTGTGACTAGACTCTAAAAAAGATGTCATACTATCTCCTTAGCTCCTGACACACACTCAGCAGCAATCTGGAGGTGACTCTGGAAGCTTGACTTTCTCCCAGGGGGAACTGACCAATCACTTAAATTCTTAAAAGGAAAATGTTGATAGTCAAAGGAGTCATACACAATAAATGCATTAATATTATATACTGTAAAAACCGCCTAGTCATCCTTCAGACGGTCTGATGATGACTGCTTCCAGTGGGTATGGTCTTGTCAGATCTAAGCTTCAAAGGATCCCTTAGAACCGGACACCCAGCAGAAATGAGGGCTGCTCAACGTTCAAACGAACAAGGGAAGATCGCATTCAACGCCTCTCTTTTCTCTACCTTGTGTGGACTGCTTTGAGCAAATGCACACTTAACTTACCCACAGCCAACCTCTTCTTGCGACAACACAAAAGAAGGGCAGAGAACCTAACAGCCAGAGAGCGAAACCAAAGCACTTCAGTTCAAATCCACTTCTTAGCTTCTGAGGACCTTGGGTAACTTGGTTAATCAATTTGGCCCCAATTTTTCCACTAGTGTTAAGAGGATAACAAAAATATTTCCCACTGGTGGCTGCAAGAAGATTTAATGATGGAGGACTGGGGAGATGGCTCAGCGGTTAAGAGTATTGACTGCTCTTCTAGAGGACCCAGGTTCAAATCCCAGCACCCACATGACAGCTCACAACTGTCTGTAACTCCAAGATTTGACACCCCCACACAGACATACATGCATGCAAAACACCAATGCACATAAGATAAAAATAAATAAATTATAGAAAGAAGGTTTAAAAGGTATGTATCCAGCAGTTGGAGCAGCAGCTGGTATGTGGTAAGCCCTGTATACGATTGCTATTACATAAAACAGGGTCCAATAGGAAGTAGGGGTTCTAAATGAAAAAAAAAACAAAAACCAAAAACAACAACAAAAAACCCAAAACTGCCACACTGCCCATCCCTGAACCCAGGCTGGATTCATGTATTCACTCGAGGACAAACATCTTTTACTAAGATACACAGAACAGGTTTGGCCAAAGAACCTTCTTTTTTTTTTTTTTTTTTTTTTTGGTTTTTCGAGACAGGGTTTCTCTGTGTAGCTTTGCGCCTTTCCTGGAGCTCACTTGGTAGTCCAGACTGGCCTCGAACTCACAGAGATCCGCCTGGCTCTGCCTCCCAAGTGCTGGGATTAAAGGCGTGCGCCTCCACCACCAGGCTAGAACCTACTCTTAATGCACAGCTGAACAGTTTAACAAGAATGTCCAAGGCTTGTTCACACACTTGTGTTCTGAGAAAGCACTGGAACAGGGAAGCAGAGGAAGAAGGTCTAGACTGACAGTGGATGGGGAATTAAAAGGTGCTTCATGGACCAGAGAATCTTAAAGAATCAGCAGCAATGACAGGCAAGCAAAAACAAAATAACACCAGAGAGCTTAAAATATTAGTGTTCATCTTCTTTAACAGAGTGTTTTCATTTTTTTCTTTGTATGGGGATGGTATTCGGTGGACAGCCAGTGAATTTTATTAACAGTAGCTGACATTTACTGGTTTGTTGTGCCAAGCTCAGAGCTAGGCCCCTTAAACACATTTCATCCTGACCACCGTTTTATGACTTTCTCACTCAGCACTGCTATGTGACTGTCTCTAATTTAAAGCTGGACAAATGAGCAACACGGAGGGATTGGCTCACACAGGTGAACTCCAAAGTCTGTGCCCTTGATCAAACCAAGCCACTGCCCTGGAGAAATCAATGGCCTGACCTGGCCATGATGACACTCATGTTTAAAACAATGGGTCCTTGACAATCCCCACATCAGAAAGGCTGCTGAAATCAATGAGCTGCTCTTCCACAGGGCCTGTCTGTTCCACTCTGTGGGACTTGACTCTGTGCTATGGCCACTCAGAGGCACATTATAGACACTACCCTACGCTAAAATAAGAGACTTCTGGCTTGCGCACTACTATATTTCAGCAATCTACCATGACTTTGCTTAGAGAAACTACTGTCTTTAAAAACTCAAGTTTCTTCTCACCTGGATTGAACCCCTACCCAGGACTGACCACCTTCTGGTCTTCCCCTATCACCTCTACATACAATGCCATGGCATCCCAGCATGGAATATTCCAGTTTCTACTTGGCATTTAAATCTCAAGGAAAGAGATTTTTCTGCCTTGACTTTATTCTCAGAGTAATGGACCTGGCCATTAATAAACACTTATTGAATTAATCAAGTTACAACTGCCAATTGTCTTGGGCCCTTGTGACCTATAAAAGGAAGAACGGGGTGTGGGGGCAGGTTAAAGGCCAGATTTCCTCGAGGGCCCTAAACAGCCTTTGAAAGTAGGGAGACTGCTAGATTTCTGTCCCACAAAAGGCTGACCCAAGGTAACAGTTCTCTTGGATTTGCTTTCCCACCAACACCAGCAACTGGCGACATCTCGGGAGCCTGCTTAAGTGTGTATCTCCCAGTCCCTCCTTAGCCCCCAGGAATCAGATACCAGTTTCCACAATCCCCGAAGATGACTTTGGTGCCCTTCAGTTCAGGAGCCTTGGATCTGGAGGGTGGATCTTGGATCTCTGACAGCCAATGATAAGAACACAGGCAGCCAACAGCATTAATCTGGGTTGTGCCTCCACATCCCACAGATACTTATTGGATACCCACAAGAGTCAGAAGTGAGTGAACTGTTGGAAGAAATAAGGCAGTGTCTGTCCCTTGCTTTGCCAAAAAGGCAAGGGGAGAGCACCTGAGCATGCCTGGAAGCAGCTCTGCACCTAGAGACCTGAGGTTCTGAGCATGCCTGGAAGCAGCCCTGCACATAGAGACCTGGGGTTCTAGGTATGCCTGGAAGTAGTCCTGCACATAGAGACCAGGGGTTCTGGGCATAGAGACCTCGGGTTCTGGGTATGCCTGTAAGTGGCCCTGCACATAGAGACCTGGGGTTCTGGGCATAGAGACCTCGGGTTCTGGGTATGCCTGTAAGTGGCCCTGCACATAGAGACCTGGGGTTCTGGGCATAGAGACCTGGGGTTCTGGGCATGCCTGGAAGTGGCCCTGCACACAGAGAGAGATCTGGGGTTCTGGGCACCCTGGAAGCAGCCCTGCATATAGAGACCTGGAGTTAACTGCCAGGTCTATAGGCTTGCAAAGGAAAACTGGACAGAGATCTCCATCATCACAGAAGAGAATGCATCTAGGGTCTTTCCTAATGATCTGTTTTCTGTGGGCAATTCTGACTGAGGATGAATGCTCTAGGGACACAGTAAGGAAACATAAGTGGGGAAAAGGCAAGGACTGAAGGGTTTTGTCAGGAGGTGTGACCAACCACACTGTGCCTCAGGCTCATCTGCTATCCCCTGAGTAAATGGAAGAGGTCATCTCAAAGACGTCTCTGCCTTTGAAGGACAGAAACTCCATGAAATACACATAGGCGAGGAAACAGCCCAGGCAAACGGGAAGAAGCAAGCTGTGCCCTACAACACGCATACCTCAGTCAGGATGAGGCCTCATTAAAATCACTCCCTTCTAACACAGATATGCTGAACCTAGGAACAGCACTCACATGTTCTAGGGAGATTCAAGGTGAGTGTCCACAAAAAGTATCAGTGTATGTCTTGGTGGCAACAGGGGCTTCAGTACCAGAGAAGTGCTATAAATAATGTAATTAAAATTAGACAAACTGAATTTCGATGGAGAAAATGAACTGGGTTCTTTAACCATCCTGTAGAGCATCTATTTACAACCCTGATGAATAGGATGTTTTCTGAATGTGTAGATCACCAGTGGCCCATCCACAGCATTTGGAAAGTGCTCCCCCTGGGTAGTTCCTACTCCCGCTGTGGAGGATGGAACTCTACCTTCTTCACTAGAACCCATTTGCTCTTCCTGTTTTGTTTAGAGAATTACTCTGGGCAGACAGAACCCACTTTCTTTAAGAGAGCCTTTTGCCACTGTGGTTTTAAAATCTGAAATCAGCAAGTATTTGAATTTGTACACTGAAGGAAACTATTTGAGAATGAGCCACTGCTGATTCCGTGTTGCAACCCCAGAAGCAGGTCTGCTTTGAACGCTGCTACACTGGGAATCCTGGTAACCCATTACCATCTCCTCACGACTTTCCTGGTTTTGTTACTGTCTACTCCTCCCCCTCCCCTTTAGAAACAGAGGCTGTTTCTAAAATATATCGCCCAGATATGCTCCATGGAATGGAGGGTCCAGAAAAGGCGCGAAGAAGAGCTCACCACTGGACAGTTAGTAAACACATGCAGGGCTTTCTTGCATAGCTCTTGAATCACTTTAACCCTGTTCCTAACGGAAAGCTGGAGGCCAAGGCGATTCAGCGTCTCCCTTTGTCATTTGCCGGCCATAAATATGCGCCAGTCTGTGTGTGAAAAGCTGAAGGAGGCGGCAAGCTTGCTGGACATTTATCATTCTCTGTTCCCCGTTAACAAGCAAATACTTTAGCTGAATGGGCCATTAGCAATCATTGTCAAATGGGGAATGAAAGGTGTTAGGATGTGACCAGCCTGTAAATGAGAGAGTGTCCCTCCTCTTTGATGAATCTCGACAAATGAAATGGATATTTTGGTATAGATTCAGAATTAAGACGGAAAGGAAGGCACAAAGTGGCAGGTGTTTGGGCATGAGGAGCGGTGTGCAACTGTACCGTCTTTCATAATTCTCACAGTACAGAGAAAAAAAACAGATCACAGAAGCGACGTGTCTACAGCCCCCAAACTATGATCCAGCGTGAGAACTAGGAAGAAAGTCAAGAAAATGGGTCTAAAGAGAACATTTAGGGCTTAATGATGTCTTTATCATCTGTGTACAGAAGCAGGAGAGACTAGACACCCTCCTGTTCCTATTAAAAGAGCTCCCAGGCCCCTTGTGTACGCCACATACATCCAAGACCCACTCCATGAAGAAAGCCCCTTGTCCTGAAGAAACAGTCAGACTTGCCTAAAATTCCAAAAGATGACAATAAAGAAAATATTTCCTTTCTGGTGGCTTAAACCAATTGTGGGTGTCACTCTGCACCTAACCCGGGATGGAGTCAATGGCTCACTCTGTTTAATGACTGACATGGAAAGTGTGGAAGACCAGCACTGAACTCCAGTTCCCTTACCCAGGGACAGAGGGCAGTAACCAGTCAGCAACACCAAGAGTTTTTGTTTTTGCCTTCAGTGTATGTCAGCACTATCACTTTGGAATCCTGTAATTTCCACCGGGAAACCCATCTCGTCCAACTCAAAGATTACCAATCACAGCGGTCAGGAAAGCCAGGAGCCCCTGGAATCACAAGGTTCATGGGTTTTGACATACCAGATGGAGTATTTGAATTAAACTAAATCCCCCTCTTTCCAACATTGTCACCTGCTATTTTTCCTTTTTCTTAAATTTCCCCAGGGAAGGAAAGACCAACCTCACAGAAGAGCTAGGGGCCCAGGTAAGGGCCAACAGCCCCAGCCTTCCTTCCCCTCTTCCACAGGCAGTACCGGGACGTGAAGGGCCCTGGGGGAAGCCTGAAATCAAAAGGCCTCTGTTTTCTTTTCAGATAATTCGGGCCCTACCTATCTCCCTCTGGTCTCCGTCGCTGCCCAGCAGGTCTCTGCCTGAAGCCCAAATAGATGAAGGCAAGGGCAGCGAAGGGCGGCTAATCCTACAGAATGGCTGCCTCTGTCAGGCCAAGAGTTAAGCAGGAAAAGCTTCCAGGCCCTAACGACTGCAGAGAGCTGTGCGTTTAATCAGCCTCCATCCCAGTCTATAAAAAGGCCGTCAATGAAAGCTACCTTGGCCATATTATCTTCCACCAATGAGCAAGAACTGTACAGCTTTCCTCCACGGCTTCAGCCATCCCAGACCACAAGTGGGGCTTTCATGATTCTTAATCCGAGTTCCCAAGTCTGTGTGGCTCTCACATAATACCCAACAGCCTGGAGCAAGGGCCTTCGCCCTACACCCTTTTCAGGGACGTGTCATTTCTAACATCAAGCTAATCTATATGTTGCCATGGCTTCTCCTTTATCTGCCTTTACATCTTACGAACTGCATGGATTTACCACATTATTTTTATCTGAAAGACAGAAAATGGTGGTTTTATTGCCATACAATCAGATTACTGCTGCTGGCTCCTCTATGCCTTTTTACCATACTTCAATCAAAAGGGATCAGTTTCTTTATGCGCCGCCCTTGATTTACTTTACATCTGTAAAGACGTAGTCTGGGTTGTAATCCCCTTATTAACTATGACCAGGGTTGATTTGCCTAAAAATAAAAGCAAATTGTGTCAGGCCCCTTCCACTTTGTTTCTGACTCCGAACTACAAAATGGGTTACTAAAGAAATCTTCAGAGTTCACACGGCTGTTATAGTGCCGAATTTAAAACGAGAATTAAACAAGTTAAACAGGGGAGCCATGTCAACGGTTTGCATCTCCCATCACGGGAGAAGGGCTGACTGCTTGCTTTTGTATTCTTCGGCTTTATGGAGACAATGAAGCCACAGGAGTTTTTCCAAGCTGTTCGGAACATGTCTCATTTGCTATCCTTCCTTTTCGGTTGTTCTTATTCCGCACCGGCCCCCTTCTAATCCTCCCCTTTACGGGGCGGGGGGGGGGGGGGGGGGCGCTACCTAGAGAGAGCTAACCCCTCTCAGGAAGCTTGCAGTTCTACAGGATCTGCATATTTTAATCAAAATATTTTAAACAGTCCAACACTTCTCTTTAACAAAGGGTGATCTCATAAGCAAATCTATGCAGATGTTTAAGTGACCTGAAAAACAGGTTCTTTATGTCTGTAGCAAAGGCAGGCAGTGACGAGAGACATTTTAATCATCTTTTGGAGAAGGGAGGCATCTTAGCATCCAGTTTGCAGTTAGATATTTTAAGAATAAAGTTTGCATTGGAACGTCAAGGAAATACTGTCCCTTAAAATGATTCTTTCCCCAGGGTCTACAGTCCATATTTTCCCGGCCTCTGCCACTCCCACTTCTATGACGCTGCCCCGCAGTCATGCTGGGATCGGGAACAGTCTCCCGTTCTGTGAATGTGCTTTGAAATGCCGATCCAAGTTAGGTGACACATTAAGTTCCTTGGGAGCAACCCGAAATATTTCAGCTGAAGATTAGACAGCAAAGATTTAGTTTACTCCAGGGCCCACGCTGGTTGAAGGAGGTTTTCATGTGGACCCACCAACAGGGTTCATCTCAGTCAATGCGAAGAGGTTCTAGGAAAGCTAATTAAATCCACCAGTTCTCCTCCAGCAGACTAGGGAAACCATTCCAAGGCCTGGTTTTTAGGTAGTCCCAGGGGGTGGCTAATTCTGCCTGTCTACAGCTCCGGCCACCGAGTCAGAACCGAAGTGGAATGCTGGGGCCATTTGCATGTCTTTGCATGGGTAGGACAAGTGTCAACAGCTAAGCTTCGTGAACGCTTCAGAACCAAGTGCCCAGCAAACCATCCTAACCTGGCCCTCTTTTCTGGGGCTGGCAGCTGTAAGTGCAGAGGTTAAGAAGTGCAGTCCCGGGACGCTCAGACCCTCATCTGAAGTGGTTGCCACGTTTGTCTTTGTGCTCTGCCGGGCTCAGCTGTGGAACAGGGACAACCCCGCTACCTACAGTTGATCACCCTGACAAAAATGTGAGGAACGTGGACATGAAACAGTACCAACTCCACCCCAGTGCTTTTTCTTTCTATTAAAACTGACAACGTGCAAACTGTGGAGCATACGCATAGTTCAAGGTGCTATTCAGTCAAGGCTGAATCTGCATTTGTTTATCTACAAAAATAGGAATTTCAGACACAATAGAAGGTAGGCTGGCATGTATGTGTTATTGAGCGGCTATTTAAACAGTTCTATCCATTGTAGTTTAGTTTATCAATTTGACAGGCCCGTATTTATTCAGGGCCTGACCTGGAGGGGAGGCCCGTGTGTTTCAGGTTATCTGGATATTATTCAGCCATTCTTTTGTATCAAGCCAATCAATTTCAGGAATTCAGTGTTACGTATGGGAGGAAAAATTACATGGGAAAAGCACAATGCTTTGTGAAGTAACTAGTATGTAATAAATAAAACCTCCAGACATAAATTAATACTGGAATGAAATTTTCAAAGGTGTAATTTATTCTAGAATACTATGCGAGTGTAGCATTGTTAGTCCTAAAGTGAAACTATTATTCATCAAAACAAGCAACAACAGAAAAAACCAGACGCCACTTTATTTTGGCAAAAAACACTATGCTGGAAAGGGGGATTCTACTGAACTGTTAATTAGAAATGACTTGCTTTGCTGTTCTTTCCAGAACTTAAAAATAGTTGAAAAATGACCTAAACAGTACCAGCATCTACAGATACAATGTGGCGAATCTAAGAGGGCGGCCACTAATCTCTGAGTACACAGAACTTCTGATTATTACATAAACTCTCCAGGACGAGATGGCAGGCAGTGTGACTAAAGTAGTGATGGAGATTCCAGTTTACAAAGGATTTTCTGGGCCCTATGCGCACACAGCTGCTGCATGCTCCCTGTGTGGACCACCTGCTAAAAAGGCTGACCCCCGCATGAAACAAATCTAATTACTGATGCCCGTTTTAGGACAAGTGACTTGTCCCACAGTTCATGCAAAGTGAAGTGAAACTTCCAAGCCTCTGATTACCTGCCTGCCACATCTTATCCACTGAAACTTTCCTCTGGAAAAGTGAATAAGGGAGGCAACCCCAGGCACTAAAAACTAAAAGGCCCTTTTGTGTTGCTCTTCGAGGAAGAGATCTTTCTGATCCCACAGATAGCATTCCGCCACATGCTTTCCAAAGACTTCAAGCCATCCTCAGGCGAACTGTAAGACATTTTACCGTGGAGGCCAGGGAGCAGTCACACTAACAGCCACTCAGGGAGGCCTGCTCCTCCTAAATGCAGGCCCTTAGCAGCTCTCTCTAATTCTGTGGCGGCAGCTCAGAAAACTATACTGTTAAAGATCAAAATAGTGAGTAAATGTAAGATACCACTCCCTCCCTAACACGTAACAAACAGAAGACAGGATTCTCCAGATGCTAAGCATGCATAATGCTGGTTTTTTTTTTTCCATACAAGTCAGTATTTCTGATCCTCCCTGCTGCACACCCAAGTCTAGTGGTCACTACGAACACACACAAAAAAACACTTAGGTCTCTCTGTTGCTCTGAAGGGTTTCGTGGGAATTTCTTTAAGCTAGATTTAAATATAAATATTAAATCCAGACCGGGGGTGTGGGGCGTGGGGAGAGAAGAAGAGGAAGACAGCCTCTGAAAGAGGCGGCGAGTGAAAGCGCAAAGTGGAAAGAGGCAGGCAGCCCGGGGAGGCGGGGGAGGGGCGCGCCCGTCGCTAGCATTCGGCAGGGAAGGGTGACCTCTGTAGGCACCGCGAACGAGCGTCAGCAGCAGCCACCACCAGGGCCCCAGTCCGAGCGGCGGCGGCGGCGGCGCTCAGGTCCCAGCCAGGCGCCTTCCGGCACCACCAGGTGCCTGCAGATCCCGTGTGGCTGCAACCATGGAACTCCGGGGGAGCAGATACAACACCTTACATTAAAAATCAAAACAAAAAAAAAATTCTATACCCGACCAGACTACATCAAAGGCGGCCCCAATAACTTTAAAACAAGGGGGCCTCCTGGCAAACACGCAAAAAATGTCTGCTTCGGGTCATTTACAACCGGAGATTTTTTTTTTTTTTTCCCTTTCGAAGGGGAACCTGTTTGGTCAGTTATATTGGTGAATTTGAAATTGACCACTTTCAAGAGAGTAGATGCAATTCTTTGCTTATGGGGGTAATTTCTAAATCAATTCGTTCATCTTTACTCATACGCTCAACTCCAATTAGGCCATTGATTTTGCTTCTAATCTCAAAGGTCTGCCTCCAGCCAGGAGCCAGCCAGCGTCTCCACACTCTTCCAGGGCTGAGTCCAGAATTCCTCACAGCACTTTCTGGCCGTAGTTGGAAGATGAGGTAATAGGTAGCACCCAGGTGCGGTTACCGGGACCATGGCCGGCCGCGTATACCAAAGGATGGCTTGCATTTTCTAAACCCCGAGCGCACCCTGGGAGCCCAGACCTGAAAGTTAGTCTCATCAGGCCTGGCTTTCTCCCGGCTGTGCGCTTTGCTAAAAGCAAGTCTGATCAAGAGACTCTCGACTCCCCGAGTGCAAAGGCTGCAGCGTTGACTGGGCAGGGCCCTGAGCTTTTCCAAAAAGCGTCGTTAAAATTGAGCCAGCTACCCGGACCGCACCAGGGCTAGGCCACCGGTTCCGACGCGAAGGGAGAGGCCGACGTGCCGAGGGCTGGCAGCCCGAGTTCTCCGGCCCAGCCAGCGAGCTCCCCGCGCACGTTCGGGCTAGCAAGCCGACTCGGAGCCACGCCGGCTCCCGGACGCTGCAGGCCCAGTGTCCCCTCCCCAAAGGGACGTTCCACTGCCCCAGACCCCCGATTTCTGCCGCCTTCCCGCCGGGGCCCCGGCCGGGGGCTCCCGCGCTCCTCGAGAGCGCAGCATCTCTGCCTGTCTCCGGAGCCCGCCAGTCGCTGTGCGCCTGGAGCCCCTTTACTGGCGACGTCCTCCGTTCTCCAAAAAAGAAGGGAGGGCCGGGTAGCGCCATCCGACACCTTTCCCGACGTGCCACCCGAGTCGCCAGGGCTTTGGGCACCCTCGAGCACTTGAGGTTGGAACCCCAGGAAGAGCCCCTTGGAGCCCGCGCTCGCAAGCAAGTCCAGCCGGTCCCCACCTAGAGAAATGTGGCGGGGTGGGGGCTGGGGAACAGGAGCCTCAGGTTCTAGAAACAGGCTCCGAGGCCGCCTCCCGCCCGGACCTTACGGCGTACCCCCGGGGATCGGCCCGGGCGCCGGGGAAGAGGAAGGGATCGTGGACGCCACTTACTTGGAGTTCGAGGAATTCCAGTAGATAGGCTCTAAAACTATCGATCTGGAGATCGCAGTTCTGCATAAAACCATCAAAAGTCCCCAACAGTACTTCCACACGGAGTCCCTCCTGGACCGGGCCATGGCCATGGCCAAGCCGCTCCCAGTTCTGCGCACACCGGGACGCGATGGGACCGGCCACGGGCCGCGATCCCCAATCCTCCGGGGTGGACGCGCCGCACCGCTCCAGCGGTCGCGGAGGCCAGGTGCGCTCGCCCTGCGCGGCCCTCAGCGCGCGGGGTGGGGTCGAACGCGCGGGGCGCGGCGGCTCGGCGGACTCGGGGCTCCGGGGCGCCGCGCCGGACGCAGCTGGGACGGCCGGCTCCCGTGCGGCTCCAGGGTGCCGGGCCAGCCGCGGAGGGCGGGCGCGGCGAGGGCGCAGGGCTGGGACAAAGGCCCGCAGCGGAGAGGCGAGTCGGCGTGGGGTGGCGGGTGCTGCTCCCTGAGAGGGGCCGCTTGACTATAGATCCAGGGCAGCGGGCAGCGGCCCGGGCAAGTGGGCGCCGCGTCGGCGCAGTTCCATGTCCCGGAGCGCAGAGAGAAGAGAGGGCGCCTCCTGAATCCTCGCAGCTCGCGGCCCGCCGAGCAGGCAGGAAGGAGGGCACTGGGACCCCCGCGGGCGCCGGACGCGCGCGGGCCTTTGTGTGCGGGGAGGGCGCCGGGACCCGCTATGCGCGCAGCTCCGCAATCCGACCGGCGCCGCCGTCCCTGCCGCGGAGAGTCAGCGCGCCGGGCGCGCTGTCAGAGCACTATAAACGTGGGGCCCCGCCCAGTCGCACGCAGCCCATTGGCCCGCCGCTCTGCGAACGCGCACGGATTGGGCAGCGCGCCCGTCCGTCCGCCGCCCACCCGACCCTGGGCCCCGCGAGGTGGGGCGCCGCTGACAGGTGAGCCCCGCCCCCGGGATGAGCCGCGCTGGGCGCCGCGGACCGCGCACGAGTGGCCCCGTGCGGCGCAGGGCGCAGGGTCAGCCGCCTCCGAGTCAGTCGTGCCCGCGCCCGCAGGGTCGCCTCGCCCCGCAGCGCGCCTGGGCTGGCGAGTTCTGGCTTCCTGCTCTAGCTTGGGAGAGCGAGGGTCCGTGAACGAAGCGTTCCTCCGTGCGGCGCTGCCCCGGGCGTGCGGCGCCGAGGCCCTTGGAGAAAGCCTCCTCGCTTGATTCTGGCACCAAGTGATCGGGCCCGGCCCGACACAAGTCAGATCTCTCTCCCGAGGCAGCGCGAACCTTCGCAGCCCACCGGCAGTGCGAGCCCG
This sequence comes from Peromyscus californicus insignis, assembly GCF_007827085.1. Lineage (NCBI taxonomy): Eukaryota > Metazoa > Chordata > Mammalia > Rodentia > Cricetidae > Peromyscus > Peromyscus californicus. Next base: position 3,570,684 of record NW_026294534.1, read on the forward strand.
TCTGCCGCGCATCCCGACCCCGCGCCCTACTGTGTGCGTCCCGCGCCTATCTTCGTTTGCCTGCTACCCATTTCGGGTCCTCTCTCCCTGCAGCTCCCCTTTCCCGCTTCCCGCCCACCACCCACAAGAACAGCGCCTCCAAAGCTCCGCTGCTGATGTCTGAGTGCATTTCCCTTCACTAGCTCCAGGGAGACCCCGCGACCCCACAGTGGCCGGGAAGTTAGGGGTGACCCAGACGACTATCAGTCAGAGCAGAAGTGGCAGCAGTTCTTTGAGCCTCTGGTGCTTGCCCAAGACCGGTTTGAGAACCTGCACGTCGGTGACTTCCACGGAGCCACAGCGCCCACTAGCGCCCACTTTTGCCTCTCTGTATTTAAGAACAAGCCTACCCGCTGAAGATCAGTATCTAAGGAATGGATTGAGATACTTCCCATCTCAAAAACACTTGCTTAAGGTGCCCCTCAGCAGGGCAGGCAGAAGGCACAGTTCCACGTGCTCTTAAATGCTGTCAATACCAGAATCCCTGCAAACGGAACCAGTTTTCACACCTATTTAACACAATTCCCACTCAGTTACATATACCTGGTTTTGTTACCGTCTATCCACTCCACCCCCCCCCCCCCCCACACACACACACACACTTCATCCTTCATTACAAATTCGGAACTTTTAAAAAGTGCTTTCAAAAATCTCAACAGACGTGTACCGCAACTGGAGTTGGTTTGGAAAGACTGGCCTAACACTAAAGCACCCAAAGTATGGAATGGGCTCACTCTCCCAAATACAGCTTTAAGAAAGTCTTTTTTGTAATTACTATTTTTAAGTAAGCCTGCAAAATGACTGGGGGTGGGGTACTGAGGTCTGAAACCAGGGACGCACGCTGGGCAAGGGACTCACCCACTCAGCGCCCTGGGAGTCATTGTTTAACTTCCTGATGATTCCCAAGACTGAGAAACTAGCAGGCGCTGCTATTTGAACTTTGAGATAAAAAGTACTTGTTTTCAAGATTTTACTTAAGGAATTCATAGAAATTAGTGTGAAGTTAACGCTGTAAGTCATGGTCTGAACGGATGTTCAGTATGTGTTATGAAATTTAAGTTGTGACCTCTTAGCTCCCCTTACATCCTCTCTCGGGTAAACTAAAGAAAGGAAATTTGTAATGTCTGAAAATAACCCAGTTTCCAAAAATACCATTTTCAGTAAGCCACATATTCTGACACCCAAAGCAGTTCACCTTGAGAACAATGTAAATACACTTTTTTAAAAAGTCACACATGAAACAGTCCTACTGTGTGGCTTTCCAAGGGTTTGGACTTAACTTTGGTGAGCAGATAGATACCTTTGGTCACAAAGACCCAGTCATTGCAAACTTAACATTCGGGTCCTCAACTGCTTATCTAGTCATTTTGGAAATTAAAACATAACCTTAAGCCATTTGTATCTAATGGTAGGTACATCTATCATAATCCCAGGCAAAAAATGCCATAGGACTGTGTACAAAAGAAATTCTAAAGCATGGCCACACCAATCAGTGTAATTGCCTCTGCCCTGGGACCTCATTTTACAAATAAATTCTTGGGTTGTTTTGAAAATATGATACAACTCTATGCCAAAGAACAGGTACTTCAGCGGAGGAAGTTACTGATTTCCATAGCTAAGGAAGTTTCTCAAAGTCAATAAAGACCTGGGGGTTTTAAAAGTGCAATCTATTATAAAAGTAAATATAAATGATTCCTTAGAGGGAGGCAGAGAAGCTGAGTTTCAGTGACCAATCCATTTGCCAGCAAAAATGTACCTCACACCAAGCCTTATACCCAATGCTGAGCAGTTTGGTCTTCAGACTCTTCTGTAACTTGATCCTTGACCGAAGGGTCGGTATGGAGGGAAACAGCGGTGACAGTAAGCAGCAGATACTAGGAAATGAACCCTGTTTCCTGACGGACCTGTGGAGGTCCATCCATCCAACTGGCCAGGTATTACGACAGACAAGGAAATACACAGCTAGCCTTACTCTAGACAAGATCTCTGCTTCATGAACTGATTAGACATTTGGTTAAGAACATCAACAGTCAAATGGACAAGTGGAATCACTGAGACAAGGTAATAAAAGCTTCTACTTTTAGCTCACAAATCCTTTTGCCCTCTTACATGTTACAAAAAGCTCGAGACCTACAACAAACCAGTCCCGTAGTTCTTAATTCCTTATCTGTCAACTAACCAAAGTGAAGGGCCATTTGCCGAATGAAAACCATAACCAGTCACATGTATGAGAGAACATCTTTCATTCTAATCTGGCAGGTACTAAACTGACCTTTTTAAGTAAACAATCCAGCTGTGTGAAACTGCTGGATCATCAACATGCATCGCTCTTCAATTCACTGGTTTCAATCACAAGAGTTTTTTGACCTGAGGATTGGGGAAAGAGCAATGATCTTTTCAAAGTGTCTGTCAATTTAACAAGGACTGGAGCATAGATGTACCTCTAATTTGCAGAGCACTCCAACACATAGAAAACAGGCACTGGGATTTGTGTCAAAAAGAATGGAGGGAGAGGCTCTCACCACACCGTGAATCCTCTGGACTCTAGCCAGCTCTGTTGCTGTTCCACAAACCACTTATTCTCGTCACCATAACCTCACTGGTTTCCAGAAGGAAAGCATCCCAACCATGCCAAGCAAATGGCAACTAGCTACACAATGTATGGTGCTGTGCATCAGCCAACGCAACGGACATTAGGGTCCTTATGACCCTCCCCAGGACAGCTCACTTCTAAAACCATCAACACATGTCACAGATGGCAAAGGAATCAAGACCAGTTAAATGGCAGTCCAACAAATGGAAAGCTAAGCTGTCTACCATTGGTGAACACCGTTATCCATATCTCTGTCTTTGGCCTTCAGCAATACCTTCAGGTCCTTTCCAGATAGTAAACCTAATATCAAGTATTCACGTGACTCCTGTAGCAGGTGGTAACTCCCATCGTCAGCAGTCTCATGGCCAGTAATGCAAAGTGCACAGATGCTCTGGGTAGAAGCAACAGAATTTGACACAACTGAACACCAGAAGCTCAAACTAATTGCAGCATGGAAAATGTTCATTAAGTGACAAACTGAGGATCCTACTTTATCTAGGAAAGGTGACCACACAGACACAGGCAGGACAGCACATGTGTGCATGCAGGCACACAGACAGACAGACAGACACACACACACACAGAGGCATGCTGGGGACGTACACTAGTACAATTAAGTGATTGAGTTGTTACTCGGCACAGGAACAGGCTCATTTGCTACGTCCTAAGGGAAACTACAGTCCTTGCCTAGGGGTTCCCTTCCCCTACTTGAAGCATTAAAGAGTCCTCACACCAAGCTAATTCAAAGGTTTAGTTTATACAGTCGAGAATTCTGCAAACTCCACAATATTAATGGCAATAACTACAAACTTTAAATACTGTAATAAAAATAAACAGTCAATAATTAATTCTATAATGCATCAAAAATTTCAAATAACTCAAGAAAACAAAACTGGGAATTAAAGGCATATTTAGTAAATTAGGGGAACATCTGAACTGCTAATAGATTGTGAAAAAGATTCTTAGCTCTTATAGTACGTACACAAAAGCAGTGGAACAACTGAGGAAAACAAGTTACTGCATTGTTGTGGCACAGTAAAAGGTGGGTGCATATTACTAACAATGACATCCTCTTTCCTATAGCCTAGTGGACAACAGTAATGAGTTACTAAGCACGGGAACAATTTAGTATCTAGGAGTCTCCAACAGTAGACACCGAGATGTGTCATTTAGCAATTGATTTCTTTTCACATGTAGCAGAAGAAACTCAATGACGGGAATAAAAGGCACGAAAAGGCTGATCTCAAGTATTAGAAGCCCAGGTTACTCTTCAGATACAGTGCTTAGAACACCAGTAGAGCAAAAGCAACTTTTAATGAACACTTCCAAAACCTTTATATACAACCGAGGACAATGAATCTGAATGGAAAAATTACATCAAAGGAATAAAGTATAGGAATCAGGAAATAATTTGAGCTAACTTATGAGATTAAGTATTATATCTATTCAGGTAGAAGTGAATGTGTATTCAGAGTGTTAGGTTATCCTGTTTACTAAAACCTCACTATATAGACCTCATGCCTACTTAAAATTCTATCATTCTTCTTTATCATATCGAAGAGTTGAAACTAAAGCAGCAGCATTTTCCATAGCATGCAAACACAAAATAATCTATCATTTAATCTTCTCAAGTAACATTTTCAATGTTAAACAATGATATGACTGTTCTGTAGCCAGGGACCGGGTTCTCCACTACGCCATGCCTATGCGCTTTCGATACCATTTTATAGCCTTTTCTTGAGTGTTTTAACATTAGTAAACTTCAACAAATAAAAAGATTAAATGAGGCAGATTCTACTGTATAAAATCCATGGTTATCTCTAAGTTTCCACATGCAAAAATACCCAAACAAAACCCCCAAACCAAAGACTGACTGAATTTAAATGTTTATCCCAAAAATAAACATGCAAAGATGAAGATTATTTTAGCCATTTTGAACAAAGCCAAGTTCTATCTGATGGTCCACCTTCTCTGAAAGTGACTTAATATTCCATAAATTTTAAAAACATACTTTCTAGTGTTTAGTAAGTATAATTTGTGGCAATAATCCTTATTTTCTATAACAGAGGCACAGGTTTAGAATTTTTTCAAAGATAATACTTGATGTTTTAACTCTTATCAGCATAAAGTAGTGTCTGTAAAAATAGCTAGTAGTACTAATTCACAAGTAGAGTTAGTGTACATAGAAACCCTGTGAAAATATAAACCGGAGGAAATTTAGTACAGTTCTAAGGCTTCTAAAAGTAAACCACACTTCAGATTTAACAGAACTTTAAAAAAAAATTGCTTAAACATATGAATTTAAGACTTTACTTTATTCAGCAAAATCATTTATTTACAGTGGGGAATGCTGGTTTGATTTTGTCAATAAAGAAACAAAAGTCCAACAGAGACAGTACTGCACTGCAGGTGCTTCTGTAGCAGGCAACCACCTGTTATCCTTACCTGTTCTCGGGAACACCAAGGGCCACAGTGCCACAAGGACACTGCTGTAACAACACACCACACACAGGCCAGCAAAACCCTGGGAATTTTGTAATGCAATCACCAACTTTTTCTTTTTTTATAAATGTATAAAAAAACAAAAAGTCAGCAAAACCAGCATTATGACGTAGTAAACAGTGGTCAGTGAACACCTTACCAGACCAGCTAGTCACCAAGTGACCTGCTCTTAGCAGACCACCAAACAGTACAGAATCCCAAAGGTGAAAAATACACCACTTCTAGAAGACAGCAATGATCTGATAAGGATTCGATGTCATGGAGGAAAAGGGGGAAAATAAAGGGATTGCAGAGCATAGCCCCTATTAGAACAAGCTAACTTTCCAGATTTTCCAAATTAAAAAAAAAAAAAAGAAAAAAACAAACAAAAACAAAAAACCACTTCAACATGAAGCTACAATACAAAGTTTTTCATTTTTCTTTGTAAAAAGTTCAGTTTGCCATTCAATCCTGGGTCTTTAATGAGAAGGACAGCTTTGGCCTGGACTTCCCCTTGCCCAGGATAATTTTTTGTTCTTCTTTTTGTTGACGCTGTCGCTCTTGTTCTAGTTTCATCCTTTCCTCATGAATCTTTCTTTGTTCTTCAACAATTCTCAACTGTTCTTCAGCCTGAAAGTTAAATAAGAATGAGATCTGTCATTATTCCCTTCTCTCAGGATCTTTTGGCTACCAAGTGATAACCTACAAAAACATACAGAGATCAGTAGAGGAAAAAATAATTGAGAAAAGAATTCTTTACTTATAATTATACCTACATATTTTCTCTATTTCAAGTTTATGAATAATGAATTTTATGGACTTCATGTGTTGAGCATAGACTCGGTTCTATCTTTATATTATCAAGATTAACAGTTATCTAAAGCAAAGACACAGACTTAGTCCCAGAGTATCTTATCTACCCAATTACTATATTTATAATATAATTAGACATACATAAGCCTTGTAGTTAAACATTCCCACTGTGCCTCTATACTATATACTCAATAAGTAACCAAGAATTTACCCGGGTGTAGTGGTGCATGTCTGTGATCCCAGTACTCAGGAGGCAAAGGCAGGTGGACCTCTGAGTTCAAGGTGAGCCTGGTTTACAGAGTGAGTACCAGGATAGCCAGGACTACACAGAGAAACCCTGTCTCAGAAAATTAAAAATGAATTTTTCTAAGACCCAATTTCTTGGAGAGAAAAAAAGTAGCAAACGTTTAGACCTGATTATAAAATGCTATCTAATTTCACATCAGCTACAGTGTCAAGGCCCGAGGTGCCTTTTACACCTTCAATCTTAAGCAACTGATTATAACTTCCTCTCCAGAGGAGACAGCCCTTGGTACCATGAAAAGTAAAGCTATTCTCACAACTCCTTCATCAGGACTTTCCTCCTAACTTTCCAAAGGCCACTTTCACCGCCTCAATTCTCACGGGTCACCTTTGCCCTTCTCCTAAAGGACATTAGTCATCAATTAGCTGATGACTCTGGACATGAGAATGGAACAGCACCCAGAGGGTAGACAGCATGACAGCAGAGAACCATCCACCCTCAACCTCCACAGTGTCAGGAGTAAGAGAGGCTGCTTTAACCCTTCCATGTCTCCATCCGTCACCACAGTCTCCCACGTTTGCACTTTGTCCTAAGAGCTGCCTTCCCATTCAAAGCTACATTTGAAGTCACTGCTTCTGCCTTATTTTACTTAAAACTTTTTAAGACGGTAATCAAGAATAAAACCAGCGATATCCCGTTTTTTGAATACAACTTTGTTTCTTCCTGTCTCTAACGTCCTCTTCCACATAGTCACACAAACAGTTAACACTCTACCCATCACCCCGTCTCTGGTCTCCTTTCATTGGTTTTTAAAGTAAAATGCAATGTGGCTAGGCTGGAGGCCTTTGGCAAAGATGATAAAGGTAATGGACTATTATTAATGTTACAGGACACAAAATGTGAAGTTAGGTCATGTGGGTATCAAAATGGACAACTCTTGGGACAGAAAGGCAGACAGGTGGTGGCACAGTCCAGAGCCCTGCAAGCCCGGCTCCAAGAGGGAACTGGGAGGGACTGAGTAGCACCCTGGCAGAGGGCCAGGTAAAACTCCAGAGCACTGATGGCCACCCCATTCTTTGTCTTCTTTCTAAGCAACCTTTGCAGCAGCCTGGTAAAAATGTACTAACAAGATCCAACAGCACTCCAAACTGTACAGGTTTTAGATTTAAATTATTCTCCCCTTTCTGAAAATAAGTACATCCTTTCTAAGGGCCAAGTTCTTCTGTTCCCTTTTCTAATCTTAAAAATCATTCATTCATTCATTCATTCAGTCATTCATTTAGTGGATGGAGGAACACAACAGCATGATTGTAGAAGCCAGAAGACAAGTTAAAGGAGTCAGTTTTTTCTTTCCATCATGTCGGTTCTAGAGATGGACAAACTCAGGGCATCAGTCTTGAGGCAAGCACCTTTAACCCATTGAGCCAACTTCTGGCCACTTTTTTTTTTCCTATTTACTTGAGAGTCTCACACCATAGCAGAGCCTGACCTCAAACTCAGGTAGTCTGCTGGGAGCACTCCTAAGCTCTGTCCCGCCCTGTTCTCCCCCTGAAACAGTCCATCAGCTGCTCACGACCACGCTGTCTGGTCTTTTATTCTCTCTTCAGCTTTTAGAACATTTTCAAATCTGCTGTCACCACACCTGGTAAAGGTTACACACTTCATGTACACCTAAACTGGTAGACTGCTCCCACTGTGCACTGTACTAAGACACCTCTCCTTTGCCTTCAAATTTCCAGTATTTCTACGGAAAAAGAAAATTCCAGCTGAACTTCCAAAATGACTGTGCCCTGCAAGCGGTGAGACCGCCACGAAAATCCTGCCCACATAGGAATTCATTCAACCTGCCATCTTCTCTAGCCTTACTAGTGATCACAGCACAGAGAGAATGATGTGCCTGCGGCTGGTCAGAGGCTCCACAGATTAAAAACCCTTGATAAGGATTGCAATTCAGATCATCTGAACCCACACATAAATGCCACGCAGGTGTGGAGGCAATCGCTGCTGCAAGCTGCCTAGCTTGAATAGGTGAAAATCGGTGAGCTCCTGGTTCACAGAGTGAAGTCAAGAGATTGAAAGGACATCCCATGTTAACTTGACCTTTACATGTGTACAAGCCTGTGTACATGCGCGCGCGCGCGCGCGCGCGCACACACACACACACACACACACTAATCACCCTTAAAACCATAAGCCAGCCGTGTGGCAGTAGTACTCGCCTTTAATCCCAGCATTTGTGAGGCAGAGGCAGGTGGATCCTTAAGTTTGAGGCCAGTCTGGTCTACCAAAATGAGTCTCTCAGGGCAGCCAGGGCTACACAGAGAAACCCTATCTCGAAAACACACACACACACACACACACACACACACAAAAAAAAAACACCAAACAGACAAAAAAAACTTTATGCCAACTATCTACATCAAATCACGGATCTGGGGTGCCAGCACTAGATACTGAACCAAAGTGCATGCACACTTGGGAAACCTTATCCTACTTGACCCTAGTAAACCATTGGGATCTTCTGAGTGAAAGTCAAAAGGTCAGCCTCCCATACATGAAAAGTCATTAAAGTCAGATATAATTTTCAATACCATTAATGTCTGATTCATATACTTACTGAAGAGCAGCTTAATTCATCAAAATTACCTTTATAATAAATTTACTCAACAATTTCAGTTTCTGGAATTTCCTTTAAAAATACAACTATAAACATGCAAAATGTACAATTACTGTATGTACAAGCCAGGTAAGCCATGATCCTCTCCTCAATTGCTTTTTCACCTTGCTTTTGGAACTGCCTCTCACTGTGCCTGTAGCTAGAGGCTGGACTACCATGGCTAGCCAACAGACCCAAGGACACTCTTTAAACCCATCTACCCTGGCTGGGATTACAAGCTTGTGCTGCAGAACACGTGTGCTTCAGATAACATTCAAGTCTTCACACTTACACAGCAAGCTCTTGTTTGACTAAGCCATCTTCCTGGACTCCCAGATTCATAGTTCTACGGGGCTATTTACTGTAACAGTTTGGAAAAGGAAGTGATGAAGGCTAAAGAGTCTATAAAGATCTGTAAAACAATACTGCATACTTATGAAAAAACAAAACAGGTGGCTGGAAAGGTGGCTTAGTTTAGAGCAGTGGCTACTTTTCAGAGGACCCAGGTTCAATTCCCAGCGCCTACATGGTGACTCACAACCACCTATAAGTCTTCTGTTCTCCTTGCACACTCAACCCATATGGTGTACAGACATGCATTAAATAATCACACAAACAGACTATTTTCAAAAGCAACAACAAACAGCTCGGGAGGAGGTTCTGGGGCAATGTGCTTGCTGTGCAAACACAGGGTCGGAGCCTCTCAAAAGCTGGCTTCAGTGACTGGCCCACATCCGGCGGGCACCATGAAGAGGAGCTAAAAGATCTCTGAAGTTCACTGGGCAGTCACAGACTATCTGAAATAGTTAGCACCAGGTTTACCAAGTGACCTTGTCTCAAAATGATAGGAAAGACTTACCGACACCCAGTGTCTACCTCTGGCATTCATGTGTGCTCCGAGCGTGCTCCCCCCGCCCCCCAAAAAGAAAAACAATATCCAGGGAAAGAAAAAAAAAGGCCAGTACATTCTGAAGCAGGACTCTTCGATATATATTAGGTGGAAAGGCAAACTAGCAAATAGTAAGCAGAGGGTCTTACTTCTGTGTGATCAGGGGAGAACAAAAACACAACATATTTATATATGCTTGAACATGCAACTCAAGAACTCTGGAAAAACAAAACCATAACCGAATGTCTCCTTTGAAGGTGGAGGATGGGAAGCAGACAAATGAGGTAAGACAGGAAATTAGCTCTGCTTAATAACCAAACAAAACAAGACTTTAAATCCAGGAGCAAAAGTCTGCTTCAAATGCTGCACTGAGCTCAAGTCTCAGCTGCAGTTCACTCACAGTATACATAAGCCGCACTCAGGAACTGCTGCACTACAAGGGCTGCCCTGTCTCTGCTATAACCTAGTAATGGGATTAACCTCTAGCGCTAGAAGCAGACAGTGACAAGCCTTGACTTTTCAGTGAATTAGCACATAAGCCAAACAGGCGAAGGCCCTACCCATGCGTCCATTTGTTCTTTATGCTAGTGCAGCTAGCTTCACACTTCTTCACAAGTGGAATCCTCAAACACAAACTTCAGTGACCTCTCACTTTTAATACCCAGGCTCCCCAGTGATGAGTTTTGTCATCTAGTGTATCTGAACCTGGTGCCATGCCAATCCCTCACTTACTAGGTACTTTCCTAAGCCCTGACTTCCCTCCCCAGTTGAGGCCACTTGTCCCCTCCTTTTCTTGTGCCCCGTGTAATGAGAACTCGAGTATCTGCATGGGGAAGAGAAGAGCACCACAGTCACCTTATTCATAAGGGTTATTCTGTGGACACCTGAGAGGCCAACAAGATTAGTGTCTACTACAGTGAGGTCATTAAGACCACTGCTTCTGGCCATTATGTCTAGAACTCAGCATCTCATGCCTAGAGTGGCTGGTGAAAAGGAATCAGAAAACTAAAGGTCTTTCTCAGTGTAGGGCCTGGCTGCTCCATCTTGTTTACCAGAGCCCACTGCAACATAATTAGCATTCTCCTCCTTGGACTGTCTGAACACTCTAACAACTGAGAGGAAGAAAACACTTTATGGCAGTGACTGAAAGGACAAGGGGAAAATGGAGAACGGCACCAACAGACGCCATGCCACTGCTCAGATGTGGACTCCACTTTAAGCCCTCTAAGGCACAAAGCTTTGACTGGCTCTGCCACCACCTGTAACTCTAGTGACTTAATTTATTTTCCTTCCTGGAACATATATACTAATGCAGACCTTATTCTTGACAAGGAGGAAATGTTTTAAAAGGAATTAGTGCCATGCACAGAAGGGCACACCTAGCACTTACGAGGTAGAGACAAGAGAATCATGAATGCAAGGTCATCCTCAGCTACTAGACCCTGCCTCAAAAACATACAAACTAAAGATGTTTTAAAAGTCAATGTGCTGGTCAAACCTGATTATACTTTTCTCTTGTTTTCATGTACAAAATTTAAAGGAAAAAAAAAAGACAAAACAAAAAACACAAGTGGGTATTGGGTGACACATACTTATAATCCCAGTATTTAGGAAGCTGAGGTAAAACTGCAGAATTGCAAGCTCAAAGCCAGCCTGCATACAAGGTAAGAAGACACAAGTATCCAAGTTATGCTAACTTTATCTTCCTGAGGAAAACATGTACCAAATCTATCTACTCTACAGAGTATCACTTATTATCATCTAAAGAGAATTTTATGTCCATTGCTTTTACTACCTTTTCTTCTCAATTTTAATTATTTAAAAACTCCTAAATCATTTTCAAACTTCAATTTTAGATACTTGAGGATATTTTGTACTGCCTAAAATGAGGGTTAGGTGTCGGATTTAAGGAACACTGTCTCACAGCTTCAGGGTTTCCTTCTGATTTTATGTTCTAAAATTTCAAATTAAGGGCTGGAGAAATGGCTCAACAGTTAAGAGCACTTGCTTGTTACTCTTGTAGAGGACCAGGTTTGATTCCCAGCACCCACATGATGGTTCTCAACCCTTTATAAAGGTAAGTCAGTTCTGGGGAGGGAATCTAAAACCCTCTTTTGACTCCAGACACCAAGCACACATGTACACACAGACACATGCATACAAAAGATGAACAAATCTAAATAAAAGATTAAAAGATACAATTTCACATTTAAAAAGAAAAAAACTATACTACACACACACATGAATGAGGCTTTTGATCTTCTATGCCCCAAATTCTTTCTCTTGGGGGGACATGTTTGCACGTATTGTTCATTCATTTCCCTTTGAATGGCTGCAGTTTCCTTCAATGCCTAGAGCTCCCAGGCACTGGTTCCCTGGCACAATCATACTTAGAAGGTCTTTCCCCTTCTTGCTCCCTCTATGCCCCACTCAGCAAGTTTATCAATCCTCTCTAAAGCATCTAACTGCTACTTTGTGGATACAAGCACATCTTCTCACGTTTTGTTTCTGTTCAAGCCACTCTCTGCAATGTCAACACAGAGAGCAAGAGCCAAACATCTGCTTTTTATACTGTTTTCCCAAATACAGTAATATAAGGTCACAAATCAGTGTTTTCTTCCCTAACATACAAGGAACAACCCCTCAGAGGAAACCCATCCCTCATGCTGATTTCCTAGTCACTTCACACTAAACTACTTACACATCTGGTGTCACCTCCTGAGATGTGTATTACAGCACTATTACCTATTCTAAGTACTGGAACATTTTAACCTATATATACTCACTCCTTAAAGGGTGCCCTGTGTTCTTTCCAACTGTAATTTCATGTGCCTACTGTAAGAAAAATTTTTGAAAGAAAAAAAAAACCACCGCAGACTGTATGTTTAAAGAAGTATACTGTGAAGGCAGGTCTTCAGTCAGCACCACCTGGGCAAAATCAAGACTGCTGGAAAGTCTTGAGCCTCTGGCAAGAGTGAGACTGTTCCACTCCAGAGCTGCCAGGGCTGGCTCGTGGACACAACACTGACTTTAAGGCCAGTATCATCAAATCTGTTCATCTTCCTTTTCAGTCCAGGCCTCCCTCAGACTATGAATGCTAGTCCCTTCCTGCAGGACAATGAAGACTGGGTACACATAGAGAAGGATTTTACTTCTCAATTCAAGATGCTGGCCATCTAGTGAGTGGCCCAACTACATAATAGCAAAGGACACACTGCACAGCATGGCAGCATTTGCTATGAGAGAATAAGATGGACTCAACCTCAAGCCTTTCACAAGTGGTACAAAGCGGGAGCCCTCAAGGCCTAAGTACTTCTTAAGAGTTTCTACCTGCCAAGACCAGAGCCAATCTGTGAAGTGCTTCACTGAAAAGAAGCATTCAAACAATAGTCTCCAATGTAAATCACCATACTGGGACCCTCCCCATCACCTTTTCTAGACAATTTTCATTCCTGAGCAAGGCTGAGGTAGCCAGGGACCTGTGTGTTACATTCAAAAAAATGTCTAGATGCCACACCTTCATTTTAGATCAAGTTCTTCTGTGTCTTTGCAAGATGCAATAGTTTTATGTCTATGAGTGTTTGGTTAGCACAAATGTATGTGTGCCGTAAGTATTTGGTACCCAGAGCTCGGAGAGGGATCTCCTAGGATTGCAGTGACAGAGAACTGGAAGCTGCCAGGAACCGAACCTAGATCTCTGCAAATGCAAGGGCTCTTAACCACCGAGCCAACTCTTCCAGGCCCTTCTGTGATTATCTTCTGCAATCTAAATAACCAAGTGTGCTAGCTCCTTTTAAATTGATTTTATTCTTCAGCCTCTTTGCTGTTTCATTACAGAGACTGAGAAGTCCTACACTTGATTAGAATCCTTGAGTCCTACCTTTCACACAGCAGCAGGGCAGAACTTGGCTAGCTATGGATCATCTTCCCTCCACATTCAAACAACATGTTTTAATGTGCTTCTGAATGCTAAAGAAGCACCCGAAAATAATCCACATTCCTGAAGTTTTAATTATGTATTTAACGATATATTTTCTGTCACGTGCCTCAACATCTTCCAGTTTCTGCTCAATTTCAAACCCATGATCACTAAGGAAGCTCAAAGCAAAACTTTATTCTGGAGCCTAAAAGTCTGAACTCAGCGCAGTAGCAGGGCTCGGCTCCCTTGAATACTGCTGGCTTCAGGTGCCTCCACGGAGTGCGTCTTCTGACCACAATCAATCTTCCCTTTGAGACAAGGTCTCTCTCATACACAGTTCTGGCTGTCCTGGAATGTGCTATGTACACCAGGCTAACCTCCACTCGTGCTAGGATTAAAGATGTACACCCCCATGCCTGGGGAAACAAACATTTGAAATCTCATTCTGCTCTGTTCTTACTTGAGCTTCTCTGATTTATGTTATGAAGTTAAGAAAAATCTCCCTCTATCTTACTCTTAAAAGGACACATGTAATGATGATACACAACAGATAAATGAGATTAAAGTCTCCTTCTCAAGACAACTCAATCATACCTGCAAAAGAGCACTCCTCACTTTTTTGACCATATAAAGCAACAGCTGAAAATTCTAGGAACTGGGGGCAGGGGGAGTAAACTGCTCAGTCTACTACACCAAGTGTACTTAAAAACAACAACCCCCCTACAATTTCCTTAGAACTCTTTTCAGAACTATCTCTTCACTGCAAACTGTCCACTAATTTGTACTTAAGTATGCACCTTTTAACTTTCACACGGGGCATTTTTAATCTCTCAGTGATAAAACTCACATGTAAGTGGTGACCTATTTCAATATTAGACGTATCTGTCAACTTGCACTTTGCACTGCCTTCACACCTTGAACACCCACCTACTCAAAATCCATCCATCTCCTAATAATGACTCCTAGTTCCAGTGATCTTGAGATGGCTCAGGTGAATCTCTACACTGCATGGACACTAGGCAGGACATAGGTGGAGGCTGTGCTTTTTACTGGTAACTAGTCAGAACACATCCCTCCACAGCATTATCTAAACTCTACTGGTGGCAACATGCCTGTAACACTGCATATGGGAGGTAGAGCAGAAGGGTTACCAGGAGTACTAAGGAAGCCTGGACTACAAAGCCCAGACCCAACTCAAAATGACCAAAACCGAAACACAAAATTCTGCTTCCTTTTCATGATTCATATACTTCTACACAATACCTGACATTTTCAAAGGCACAGCATACAAAACCTGGAGAAAACACCCTCAAAAATTAAGTGCTTCTTTAAAACAAGTAAATGGGCTGGGCTCAGTGTGGTAAGGTACTGGCTGGCAGCATTAGGACTGGAGTCCAGATCTCTAGTATCCATGTAAAAGTGGGTCCTGTTGGGATGCATACACCTGCAACTTGTGAACTCAAACAGAGTGAGGGCGGAGACAGGTGGATCCCAAGAGCCAGTCAGTCTGCTGAAATGCTATCCAGGTTCAGTGAAACTACATCTCAAAAAAAAAAAAAAGAGTGAAAGTGACTGAGGGAAACACTGGACACCAACTTGAGGTCCCCCATGTGTGTGCACACATAGGCCAGCACATGTGCATACACATCACAAACACAACGAAGAGGAAACTAAAATTCTGCATTAGTAATTCTTCAACTATTTTAAGGCACTTGGTTGTCAATTCAAGTTTAAAAACTAGGAGTGTATCTTCTCAATGAAGCCAGGCCACATGTGGCTTATGTGATTTTACAATCAAATTTGTATGTGTTAACTGTTCGGTCATCTTAGAGAGAAACATATCTTGACACATCATTTGGAACAGATATGAGCAAGAGCTATGCACAGAGTTAACAGTGACCTTCACACACTCTCACTGACCCGATCTTCCTTGTCAGTCCGCACTCGGCTCCGTGTTTAGCTGTTATCCTGACAGGGCCACTGAAGTGAGTGAGTCAGAGGACGACTTCAGTGCCCAGCTTTGCTGGCTTTCTTTACACGGCCATAAAAACGGAATGTAGCATCCACCCTTATAAACCACGTATACACTGAAGAAAGGTGTAAAGTTATACTGGAAATACTAGCTAAAGATAATGATTTTTAACTCACTGACTTATAAGGTGAGTAAATGTCCACCTCTAATGGACAACAGTTTTTATCTGGCTATTTTGTTCATCATGTCTCCTGTTCAGAAGTTCTTGGTCTGCAAAAAACTCCCCTGGCTGGACAGCTGTCACTCTTAAGTGACTGTAAGAGAAAGTATGCTGTGCAAATGGGAGTTTCACATGAGTAGATTGTATAAAATACATTTGCAGAAGCAGAATTTAAGGTACAGGGTCTACACAGATAGTTTCTGAAACTTGCTACTCCCATCTGACTCCGCAGGACCACACGGGAGTGCTTTCATCACACTGTGTCTTTCTCAACACAGGTACTTCCTGAAGAATGGAAAACTAACTGGAACTGGACCTCAATGGGAGGGAAAAATGATTTCTACAGAAGTTAGGACCTATTTTCCATTATATTACAGTAGCTATTTATCATGCCATATGTCAAGAATTCCGTATGTTTCGGGGCTCTCATCCGGAAGCTGGTATTTATCAACTCTCTGTTGCTATTCTTTGAGAACTGTAAGGAGCAGGCGCACCATGTCCTCAGGGCATCTCTCTTGGCCTGTCTCTGCTCTCCAACACATCTTTCTTGCCATGCACCAGGTTCGCTCACCACTAGTATTTCCCCAGTGCCCCAGAGGCTCGATTCCACATGCACGCTGTTCCCTAACTCACCTCAAGGCCTTGGCCATTTCATTTCTTCATACTCTCATGTGCCTTCTATCTGAGGCCTAATTCAAAGAGCCATCTCTTGGAAGGCCTTTGTACCCACTCAATCACAATTAGGTCAATTATACCCTAACATCCACACCACTTCAACATTCCTATATTATTAACTTTTCTTGGAATCATCCAAGTCTATACAATAAATACGTTAAATTATTTACAAGAATATAATTCTTTACCTACTTTCTAAATGACTTTTGTCAACACAGATTTTGTTGCATGGTTACCTTTGGCCACTCCTCATGGAAAATGTTCCCTATTTCTTGTTTTCTACAGCTTATGAACAAACATATTCATTACAATATCCAGCACATACAACTGCTGGTTCAGCCAGGCAAGCACCACAGCACCTGGGCAAATTGTGGTGTCTACAATATACTATCGCTTCTCTTTCCCTTGTACTAGTCCTTAATTTGACTGAATTTCAATGTTTTATATCAGATTTCTCAGTAAACGAAGAGCAGCACTCAAACCAAAGAGCAAGGGAGAGGAACAACAACATCAAAAGAGCCATCATCTGCATATACAAGTAATCTTCTGACTCACTCACAAAGGACATTCCACTTTCCACAAACAACATTTTCTTCAACACCAGCCATGTCTTAAGATCCCAACTTTACTGCAATGACCACAAATGGGATACATATATCCAGGCTTTTTTTAAAAAAAACAAAGCACTAGAGGGCTTACATAAAACTGACCTCATTTTCTTACAACTCATGTAATAGCATTTTACAAAGTAGAGGTGAGAGGAAAACAGGATAAAAAACAAAAGCTGGCCATTAACCACTGCTTGAGAAATGTCCCTCTATATTGTGATCACCATCTTTCCGCCTCCCACCCCCACAAAAGAGAAAACTGTACTCTTCATATGGGTAAACTAGTAACTGATATGGGTAGAGCCACACCGACGTGAGGAGTATCAAGGCACCCACAAGTCAAACCTAACGCAGCCATCCATCCGATCCTTTTACCGTGTCCTTATAGACCTAGTTCACAGTCATATTCTCTTCTGAAATGTTTGTCTATCACAAACTGTATTTACCTTTCAAAGTTCAATCCTCCGAACCTGAATTAGATTGTCTTTCTTCTACCTGCAGTGGGACATACACTTAACCCACCCATGCTCTAAGACCAACTACCCTCTGTGTTCTTCTGAGTAGTCAGTTTTTAAGGAGAAATTAAGTGACACAACTTGCTCTTCCTCCTAAACAGCAAGTCTTAGCATCAAATACTTTTCCTGTCTTGATACTGCTACTGCAATCAAATCAGACTCTCTTAGACCCTCTCCCGGTTGTCTACACGCATGGGTTACTGTCTGGGGGTCTTGAACTACTTATAGTCATAGTCTCTCCTTATGTTGGCTGACTATATTTTTAACTGACCTATACCTTTCACAGCTCTATGATACAATTAGTTTAGTCTCTGTACTTCTGTTTAGATTGTAAGTTAGAAATAAGAGATAAATGTGTGAGCTGCCATGGAGTATACCTGCAATTCCAGCATAGAGAAAGTAGAGGCAGGAGGATCAGGAACTCAAGGCCAGCCTAGGTTATACGAGATCTATGGTGGGAGTGGGGGAGGGGACCCAGGAGACTGCTCAAATGTAGAGTCTTCCTTCTGTCTAGGAATGGGGTGCTACTGTGTCAGCTATCTGAAGAAGTTGGGTGTTCTGCCTTTTCCCTGGTGTTATTTCCAGGCCTAAGAAATGTGAGTATGGTCAAGACTAAAGACGCTACACACAGGAGAAAGTATACCTCCCCTAGGAAATGTTCTAAACCACTGAAAATTTTATAATTCTACCACTTTTACCTCAACCTCAAGATCCTTAAAGTAGCCTTGAGAATCTCCTCAAAGTCCAATTACTCAGCACAAATCCACACAATCTGGAAGACCCTGCATGATGCCTCCCAAATACACAGCACTCACCAGTTTGGCCTGTGCTTCTGCGATTTTCCGGTTATTTTCTTCTAATATCCGCTCCAGTTCCTCACGCTTTGCTCGCTCTTCCTCCTAAAGGGGAGGACATGTTACGACGTTAGAAAAATAAAGTGTTTAGCTCTACCAGCAAATATTTACTAATCTTCCTCTCAACTCTGTTGGATCTGACTTACAGGGCAGCTGTACAGCTACCTTTCTGTCTGACAAATGATAAACTGTGCAGCCACTAAAAAATTGGTTTCTAACACTAGATTTAAATCATCCCTCCCAGTCCAAAACAGCAACCGACTAAACCCTCCCTAATAGTCTCCTGGCAATTATTACTAATACTTTAATATCACACAAATCAACAAGGACAACTACAAAACTGGATAGTATTTACCAAATTAAAAATATATATAAAATATAAATAAAGTGAATATTTGTCTCACCAATTATGGATACCTACGTATTCTTTACCTATACTCCTTTAATCAGCATTAAAAGTTGAGTATTTACTGTCTTGTCCAGTGTCCTGCAGAGTGTGCTCCTCGGCTGCCATACGCGCCAGCTTCCTCTTTAAAATGATTTGTACTGTTAGCTTGGCAATACCTGCATCAGCAGCTCAACCATTTATAAAGAAACAACATACAAGGAAGGCTGAGCTGAGGAATGCAGATGTTTATGGTAAGAAGGAACAAAAAATGTAATTCATCATTCCTAAGGCAAACAATTAATAAGAAAAATACATTTACTGTTAGTGAAAAATACAAATGGTAATCCATACTAAGGACTGCTTCCATGGGGCATGGACTTAACATCAGATGTTGACAATCACTAAAGGCAGCTTATATTGTCATCTACAATCTGCACTGAAATTCAGGAATCCGGGGGATGCACAGTCAGGAAATAAAGTTCTGTCATTTTTTTTCTTGGAGAATTTAATGAAGTTTTATAATGCAAACTATATGAAGATTGCTTGATGGGTTTGGGCAGTGTTCAGATCACAGCACACATACTCAAATGATTTTAGTATTTGGAAAGACTGTCAGAGGATTGTGTCCGTGTTAAAAAAAAAATGTTAATATGAAACAAAAAGCAAATGAAGAGAAAAAAATCTTGCTATGATTAATAACTCGCTACAAGATAGCACAATTACTCCAAAAATATCTCCATTATTAAAGGCACTGATATAAATAAAAATACCATACACTGAATTTTAGTCTGTGAACCAACTACCAACAGATGGTCTATGTCGTTAGGACAGGACATGGGGAGTGCACCGTACAAGCAAAGCTCACTAGAAAGCAGACTTAACACAACGTCAACTTGTCCACAGTAACGCCAGGATGAGAAATGACAGCAAGTCATGATTGAAGCCGAATAGTTATAAATTTATGTTCAAGAAAATGTAACTACAGATTTCCCGTGTCACACAATGGGATTCATTTGTTCATTATCAAACTGTGGATGGACACTCAGTGCTGTGCAGCAGTTTGCCTTGAGTGTTTCTGTGACTTTGGCCACACTTTACGATCCTGGAGTAATCAGTGCAAACAAGCCATAAAGCTTCAGTAGCAAATTACTGTCTCACAGAAAGACATTTTCAACTTCTGCTCCAGCTGCTGATAAAACAAATCATGTGTTTAGCTTGACTCCAGACAAGGACAACCTGTTCCTTCATAACTCTCTAGAGAAAAAAAGGAGTTGTTAGTAGGTACTTTAAAAAAAAAAAAAAGAAAGAAAAAAAAAAGGATGAACAATCTGGACATTTTTTCCTTAAAAGATTCCTTGAAACACATTACGAAAATGGAGGGCCTTATAATCAAAATGCTAGAATTAGTCCACTGTGTTGAAAGGATTTAGGGAGGGGATGAGGGAGAACAGAAGGAAAAAAAGAGGAGCGAGAAAACCTATGTATCAAAAGCAGGCGCTGTCACTCACGTCAGGCCCTGCTCTTTATCTGACTGAAGGCAAAAGCCTCTCACAGTCTAGGTAACAGAGAGGTAACAGCAGAGAAGATGCAACCGCCGGTGGATTTTTTAGCCTTTTCCCTCTTCCACTCCCTGGCTTCCCCCTACCCTCCCAAAAAAGAATGTAGTCCTGCAGCCATGGCAAAAGTTTCAAACACTTCTCAAATACATAAGCCAGTTCCGTTAGATCAAAAAAAATATCCTTGAATAAGTTTTAAGAAAGTAACTTTTAAGTACCAGTCAGCACTTCTGGCTAAAAAATTATCTTTCGCAGCCACGTATGTTTAGATGAGAAAGGACTAGGTAGTCGCATTCCATCTCGTTCTGGACTGAGCAGGAGGCACACCCGACACTGAAAGTTTTGCCATGGACTGTCTCTACTTTCCAAACGACCGAGCGTTACCTCTCTGGCTTTTTGTGCTGCAAGCTCAGCTTGTCTCTGTCGCTCGAGTTCTTCGAGCAACTGCTTTTCCATGATGCGTTTGGCCTCTTCCACCCTTCGGAGGACTTCTCGCTCAATTTCATCCTTCCTTTTCTCCAATTCTTCTTCTACCCTCTTTGCTACCAATTCTTCCACTCTTCGTGCTGTTTCTTCCTCAATGAGTTTTTCTTCTATTTCCTGCTGCCGACTAGCAAATAAAAGTAGAAAAGACAACATTTTAACCTAAGAATTAAAATTAATTTAAGCCTACTTAGTAAGTATGATTCCTTATATCCGTTAATTTTATAGCGTACTCTCACATCACATTCAGCAAAGAACAGCAGTCAGGATAGTAATACAGAAATTCAAATGAATATGAAATCTTTAAGGGGGGGCACATGCACTCTCAATACACAAAGCTGGTGTGTAACAAGAACCTAATTCATTAGGTTTATTTAGGAACTGTCAACATGAACAGGAATCTACTTCTGTTACCCAGTTGGTGAGGCACTTAGTCATGCTGTCCAAGGCTGAGGTGCACAAGTGCATTCACCTCCTCCCTCCTCAAGTAAAGAACAGACAACGGCGCTGTTGCTTTGTTGGCTTTACTCTGGGTTCTGAACTTATCCTGTTGTGTCTTTTCCTCCTTTTATTTTTTAATAATTTATTTCTATTTTATGTGCATTGGTGTTTTGTCTGCATGTATGTCTGTGCAAAAGTGTGTCAGATCTTGGAGTTACAGACAGTTGTGAGCAGTCATGTGGGTGCTGGGAATTGAACCTGGGTCCACTGGAAGACAGTCAGTGCTCTTAACTGCTGAGCCATCTCTCCAGCTCCCCCTTTCCCTCCGTTTAATATTTGATTTTATTTAAAAGTTGTTCTAGATTTGACAGGATAGAAAGTTAAAACTATATTGTATTATCAAGGCTGAACGAAGCATGTTACTGTTCTCATTTTAATCTCATTGACACAATTAGTTTTTTGACTGGAAACAAAATTTTGTCTAAGAACATTTATCAAAGTGCTACCAACCTAAAATGTTCTTTCATTTTATTTGGTTAAATGTTAAATGACAGTATTTTGGATAGACTACACTGGTCTTTAAATATTGGTACTAGAAAGTATTGATGTACATTTCACTCATATTACGTTTCTACCTAGCAGCAGGCTAAGCATTATTTTCTGCAGAATGAATGAATTCAAAAGTTCTTTATTTAAATTCAAAGAGGCCAATTTATTAATACTTCCTCCCAAACTATCAAATTAACAAAACCTGTAACTTTTATCTTTAGAATCTATGGTCAATCAACTGGTTTGCTTAGTAAAGACCTTCTAGTTTGGTGTGACCTTTAACCACTCTAAGACATTTCAACTCAATTCCCACCCAGGGGCTTTCACTTTCAGCTCAATCTGTGTTTCCATTTCTACACTTATCCTTGACTTCTTTCTACCAAAACGGCAAAAGACAGGGCAGTAAATTTGGTTTTTCTCAAGGTTCTAGCTATTTCCAATGCTGTGAGGACTTGTCTGCATCTTTAATACTTCCTTCCCAACTACAATGTTCCAACAGTATATGAGAGCTTAAGACTCAACACATCCCTTTCTTTCCAAATTCCCATCAAATAAAGAGTAGGCCTTTGTCAACAGCCACTTAGTAAGACACAGCAGATACCTCCAAAGTGATAAACTACCTACCATGAACATGACAACACTGAACAGATAACTCCATTCAATGGCAATTATATACAGAATGGTTTTCTATCCACCCAAAGGGAAATTTTCAGCTATTTTTTTTTAGGAAAATCAGTTAGATACAGCAACACCCAAGAAACTCAGCATTTACATTTTCAAAAACTTAACTTTTAATTATCAGTGTCAGACAGAACAGAGCATTAAGTACAAAAGAGATAATGAGACTTCCTGTGAGTAGAAAGGGAGGGAAATAAGAAAAGACCCTAGGAAAGCTCATCAGTCAGCAGCAAAGCTCTCACTTGAGGTACCCAGTAAAGTGAAAGAGACTCATAGTACTCAGGATTTGGGTCAGGCAGTCGAGCCATCAATATAGCAACAGCTAGCCAGCAGTGTCACCCACAGACTTAGACAGTAACGGGGAAATGAGCCAAACCAATTCATCTTTCTACTTACTACAGCCAGAGAAACCAGCCTTAACTGTCCGCTCTGGCAGTCTTCACCCCAGTGGTGACACCAACCCAAGAGAAGATGACAGGAGTAAAGTGTCTAACTGCAGCTCAGGGGTTTGCAGTCTAAGGGAGAGAAGAGGTGAGGCAGAGACTCCAGGACGAGACCCAGCCTGCCCCGTATCATCTCCCTCTGCTCCTGGAAGAACAGCAGGGCAGCCCAGGATGCCTCCAATAGCCTTATTTATGCACCCTAAGTGAGGGGCAGGCAAGATCTGGGCACACAGCTGTACTATTACAAGCCTTACAGGAACATCATTTTGGTTGTTATTCTCAATACTATTAAAAAGGTATCTTCAGGATCCAGGGACAATTTTTTAATCTGTTTCTACAATCTGTAGCAAAAACCTTGAGGCCCAACCATGTCATCTTGTCCCCCTTCCACATACAATTCAGAAAACCAACAGGCACATAGACAACTACTGATTTAAGCACCAGTACACCTTCCCTGATGGCCAAAGTTAACAGGAAACCAATAACAACACCATGGCCAACCCTTCCATTAAAAACAATGAACTTTCTTCAAGAGGGAACCAAATCACTTCTGGTCATCATCTTAAGAATCACACAGAATTCTCTCTCGGGTGAGTGCCAGGATGTCCTGCTTACAGGTTCCTGAGCCACCCTGGGATAGAAGGCTCTAGCTTCTTAAATCTAAGCCTAAATACATGGGGGGGGGGCGGGCGGGGGGGGGGGGGGACACGGGACATGGCTCTATCTCGTTTGTCTCATTTTCTCTGCTGAGCCCACGGTAACTGGCTACACAAACCAGGGAGGGTGCAGTGAGGACATGGCTTGCTATACAAAGCTGATGCCATAGTTTAAAACATCCATCCTTAAAACAAGGGAACTCACTTCGTGGAACTTCTAGGAATTGCTTAGTAATTACTAGTAAACACTAATTACTTTATACCTAAAAGTGCTAAACACTGGGCCACAGTGAATGCTGCAGTGAAGGAATGACCCTTTGACAGACCCTGAAGCTAATGGCCTTAAATCTCCTGCTACTCTGCAGTTTCTCCAGGACAAAGGATGGGGACAGAACCAGTACCAAAGTGACTGAAAAAGTACACTCTCAGCAACTGCAGGTCTTTGTGCTCGATCCACCACTGTCTTAAAGCTCCAGAAATACACAGTTCTGCAGAGCAAATTCAGTCATGAAGCTCTTTACCCTCACTATGAGCTCTATTTATTTTTCTAAGAATCACTTATATGAATTCCAATTCATATTGGATACTCTTAGGCTCCTGATTTGTAATGCAGTTAACACTAAGATATAAAATCTCAGATGTCACTGCCTGGAGGAAGTTACTAGGCCAATGATATGACTTGCTACAGGTTGTTCCAGCTACCTATTTTTTTTCAGCAGTTAATACAACTTAAAAGAATACCTAAGGAATGTTAATATTGGTACAATTCAGGGATGAGGAATCACATGACATGCCTGGGACCCAAGCACAAGGAGATCTGATTCAATTTGGAGCCATGTAAATTAGCTCTTTAAAAATGTGAATAAATGTAAAGGCCTACCTTTTCATCATTTTTTGAATTATTGTAATGAATTAAAATAATTACCGGACTCCTCTCTAAGTTATTCAGCAGGCTGTGCCCGGAAGCATGTTAAGTTATACTCAGTAACATTTACTGACACACTCTATGGCCAAACACTAAGTACTTGATAGCATCTCCAATCTTCACAATAAAATGGACCTCCATTTCACATACACAGATGATTTAAGGCCTCAGATTTTAAAGAGGAAAGCAATCGGTCTCAATTATCAGACTTAACTGGTCTCCACTCGGCTAACCCCAGACCCCATGAAACACACTGCACACCCATGTACTTTTAGCAGCATCTTGTTCCACCTTGGGCTTTTTACTGCAAATACACATTCCCTGGGGGTTTTCAATCCTTGGAACCAACTGCTCGTCGCTCTTTACACAGTCCCCAGGGCATTCTTTCTATTCCCCAGGTTTTAGAGACACAAGTAAAGTCCTATCACCGACCTTAGTGAGCTCAGCTGAGTTATACACAACCAGACCCTAGGAGTGCCAAGTTGTAGTGATGGCACTCCAAACAACAGCCAATGCCGTCTTTCCATGTCCTACTTTCAGCTGCATGCACCCTAGACACCGACCGCTGCTATCGGTTCCTCTTCCACTCTAACTGCTCTCTCCCACTCCCTCTCCTGACCCTATCTGCTGCTTAGTGGACATCCTACAAAGCATCCTTTTCAACAATAAGTGGTCTTTTAAAGGGTGCCATTGCATTTCCCTTCTCAGAACTTCCTGATCCTAGATGGATTAAATCATATGCATACAAGAGCCCATCTATAATCCCCAGCCTCTAGTCACCTCTCTAGTCACTCCTAGAGCCAACACCACCGTGAATAACTTTAAGACTCCTCTCCATTCTCTTCTCTCAGGGATTCAGGAAGACAGCTTACTCCTGTGGTCCACATACGCTCTGTATGTAGCCTGAGAGTCTTACCATCTCCTACCCTCCACTCCTGGTGGTACACTACTTTATTATTACCTATCATCTGTCTGAGCTACATCAAGATCTCAGAAGGAGCCAATCATCTTTCTATCAACAGCACCTACCACAGCTCCTGGCACGTATTAAAGGCTCAATAAATACTAGCAGCTAGCTCAATAAACAAGCTAACAGGCATCTGTAAACAGACCAACTACTTCCCTCACTCCCAAGGCTCCATCACCTATGTTCGGTGTACTCTCTGCAAGACTAGGACACACTAGAGAACTGTCTAATATACACAGAATTTCATATAAGGTGGCTGCCAGCCCCGTCCCTTCTCAAATGCTCTATGCCCATCATTTCACCCTGGGTTGCCCATGTGGAGAGTACTAATGATTTTAATTAGCATATCAAGGTTCCTCTGCTTTCACATGGAGAATTACCTCAATTGTCACAGGTAACTTTCCTATGTCCTACTGGGAGTTGTCAGAGCTACATCTTCAAGGCTACCGGCTGGTTCCACACCCTAACAAGATTCCACGTGGCCAAGGTGTACTGAGACACAATCTGACAGCCCAAGGCAGTTCCACCGACAGCATTACCTCCCAAGGACTGCTTCTGGAAAAATCTGCCTAACACGAACTCACACGCAGAAAACAGAAACCCCTACACAAGCCCGCGTACAAAAACTACCCAAAGTTCCTGCTTCCTAACACGTCTCCAGTCTTCACGAAGAACTCTGAAAAGATGGCTGGCTAAACTCGGAGCACACACGCGTACGCTCAGCACTATTGTTCCACGTGGTTGGAGGGTGGTGGGGGGGATGAGCACACCTTTTAAAAGTACACGCGTCGTACATAAAGTTCACCCTGGCTGGATGATCCACACCTACTTTTTTTTTTTTTTTTTTTACATCCAGAGGCGCCTGCCTCAAAACCACATGATCTCTGCCCAATTTCAAGTTAAGTCCCCTGACGGTAACCGACTTCACTCTGCGTGAAAACTCGGTCCGGAGAACTGGGACAGCCCAACATTGAGGCGGGGAAGAGCAGGTTCAAGCATGCTCACTCAGAGGGGCTGAGGCCAGGACCAAAAAAAAAAGAGGAGAGGGGACCGCGGCGACCCGGGCGTTGGCGGGAAGGTCTGTGCGTCCGTCTGTCCTCCTACGGCTCGGTCACGGAGGCGGAAGGACCCGCACTCAGGTGCCCTCCGCTCCAACGCCTCGGGCCCGGCGGTGCGCGGCCCCGCCAACCTCCCGCCTCGCGCCCTCCTCCGCTCCGACTTCCGGGCCGGCGCTCCCGCCCCGCGGCTTCTCCCTCCGCTCCCCCCGCCCCCGGTCCTCCCGGCCCCGCCGCCCCCGCGCGTCCCCGCGCCTCCCGGCCGCGCGCCGGCGGGCCCGCTCACATTTTTCGCTGCCGCTCGAACTCCGCCTTCTTCTCCTCCTCCTCCCGCTTCTGCTTCTCGTCCAGGCTGCTGCGCTTGCTCACCGTGCGCCCGAAGATGTCGATGCGGTCGGGCGGGGACGAGGCGCGCTCCCGCTCGCGCCGGGACGCCGCCGCGTTGGTGGAGCGCGAGCGCGAGCGCGACTCCCGCCGCCGGTTCCGTTTGCTCTCCCGGGACTTGGAGCGCTTCCGCACCCGCTCCTTGTCCCGCGAGCGCGAGCGCGAGCGGCTGCGCTTCTTGTTGTGCTTGGAGCTCTTGGTGTGCTTGGAGCGGGACGAGCTCCGGCTCCGCGACCGGCCCATCCTCGCGCCGCGCGGCGCCCGCCGCCTGTCACCCGCTGCCCGCCGCAGGCCGCCCTTCGCCGCCGGGACGCTCGGCCCCCCGCCCACGGACCCTCCGCCTCGCCCCTGAGCGCACCCGCCGCGCACACGGCCGCCGCCGCCGGGAAGGCCTACCAGGCCCGGCCCGGAGTCCCTAAGATGGCAGCTGCGGCAAGCACCGGCCGCCTTGCCCACAATGCCCTGCGCCGAGCGTGCCTGCGTGAGCCCCGCCCCCCCGGCGACGTCGCCGAGGCGGGCCTGCGAGTGCTGCCGAGCGCGCTCGGCTCCTTCCGCCACTGCGCGGTAAGCAAGAGCCGGTAGTTCCGGGCCACCTTTAGGTTTTTCCTCGACTACCACCTCAGCAAGATTCACAAGGAAACTGAAGAGTTAGCGGTGGCGGCGCACGCCTTTTATCCCGGACAGTGGTGGTGCACGCCTTTTATCCCTGCACTGGGAGGCAGAGCCAGGCAGATCTCTGTGAGTTCGAGGCCAGTCTGGGCTACAGAGTGAGATCCAGGACAGGCACCCAAACTACAGAGAAACCCTGTCTCGAAAAAAAGAAAAAAAATACTTACGATGAGCCTTGCCTGAAAGGCAGAATAAGGCCGGTGTAAGTGGGACACGCGTGTTGTTTCCTTAGTCAACACTGAGAGTTTACCCATTGCTACCCAATGTGGTGGGTGGTGGTACAAGCACATAATCGTTCCCCTCGGAAGGTGGAGGCCTGAGGATCAGCAGTTCAAGGTCAGCCTTGTCTATGTAGTAAATTGGAGGCCAGCTGGGGATACATACTTAATACACGTATTTATACACACGCATAAAGACTATGCATATATGCATAGCATATATATGCCAACCACAAAATTAGAGCAATTCCCGGAGGAGGTCCCAAATTACCCTCGGGATGTATGTGTTAGAGCTAATTAAATACTTTAAAGTTTTATTTAAAAGGTTACCTTACTGTGGATTTTCAAAAACTTCATGGCCAGCCGGGGCGCCATAGTGAGCTGCAGGCCTAGCCCCAGGGGACTAGGGAAAGACAAGGGAAAGTAAAGACTTGTCTCATGAGGGTCTTTTAGCTTTTGAGCTCTTCAACAAGATATCAATAACTCGTTATTTTATACCCAGAAGAAAGTTGTTTCCCACACTTTTGGAGGCTGAGAAGTACTCTGTTGAGTAGTGGGTCTGCATGGGCTTCCAACAGGAGACCATAGAGCTGTAGCCTTAGGAGGAGTGAACGGACTTTAAAGACAAGCATTCCCCAGCAACACCTTAAGAACTAATCCCATTTTTGAAGCCCCCCCCCCCCTTAATTTCTTCCGAAAAGCCACCCCGGCCCCACTCCTTCTTTTGGATTTTTGAGACACAGTTTCTCTCCAAAACAGTCCTGAACTCCAGGTTGACCTCAAACTCAGAGCTCTGCCTGCCCCTGCCTCCTGAGTGCTGGGATTGAAGTGGGCTAAGGTCCCACATTTTTTTAACCCATTGAGCCGTCTCCAAAGGACCACCTTTTTCTTTCTCTTTTTTTTTAATGAAGCATAAATATTGTAACAAAGAAGTTTGTGTACAGTGTTGAAAATTTACAACTCCTTGTTAAATTCATATTTGCATTTCACCTTTTTTTTTTTTTTTTTTTTTTTTTTTTTTTTTTGGTTTTTCGAGACAGGGTTTCTCTGTAGTTTTGCGCCTTTCCTGGAACTCACTTTGTGGCTGGCCTCGGAACTCACAGAGATCCTCCTGCCTCTGCCTCCCGAGTGCTAGGATTAAAGGCGTGCGCCACCACCGCCCGGCTTGCATTTCACCTTTTTAAACAAACATTTATAATGATTATTTTATACAGATATAGATATGTAAATACAACATCGAGTTAAGTGGTCCTTCAGCATTTTCCACTTAAATTTTTTTTAACATAAAAACAGATTATAATTCCAAAGTCCAGAGTTATTTGAAACTGGAAAATATTTTCTCTATAGAAAATAGTAAAAATGATAACATTTCCCAATAAGCCCTTTTAAGCCAAATGATAGCTGAATTATACATATAAATATGGATTGGATTCTGGGATACAGAAGAAACCTATCTTCCTCTGTTCAGAGAGCTGTGTTTTACATAAGTTGTGTAAGTGAGATTCAATCTTCCCCTTCACTGTTTGATCTTCAACAGACATTTTTCTATAGGCTAATCCATAATCTAAAAATATTTTAGCCTCCCTCCTAAAAGTCAGCCAGCATTTTCTTTCATCAGCTTGATACAGTAAAAATTCTTATCCTAATAGTGAAATGTTTCACTAAAGCTTGCCCAGTGATTGGGCAAAACCAAAACTTATTATAAGCCACAGTCATCCTAGGGTCTCCCCTGCTAGGTAGCCTCCCTGGATCTGTGGGTTGCAGTCTGATTGTCCTTTGCTTTATACCTAGTGTCCACTTATGAGTGAGTACATTCCATGTTTGTCCTTCTGGGTTTGGGTTACCTCACTCAGGGTGATATTTTCTAGTTCCATCCATTTGCCTGCAAATTTCATGATGTTATTATTTTTCTCTGCTGAGTAGTACTCCATTGTATATATGTACCACATTGTCTTTCTTAATCCATTCTTCAGTTGATGGGAATCTAGGTTGTTTCCAGGTTCTGGCTATTACAAATAGTGCTGCTATGAACATAGTTGAACATGTATCTTTGTGGTATGATTGAGCATTCCTTGGGTATATGCCCAAGAGTGGTATGGCTGGGTCTTGAGGTAGATCAATTCCCAATTTTCTGAGAAACCGCCATACTGATTTCCACAGTGGTTGTACAAGTTTGCATTCCCACCAAGAGTGGAGGAGTGTTCCCTTTGCTCCACATCCTCTCCAACATAGACTGTCATTAGTGTTTTTGATCATAGCCATTCTGACAGGTGTAAGGTGATATCTCAGAGTTGTTTTGATTTGCATTTCTCTGATGACTAAGGATGTTGAGCATTTCTTTAAATGTCTTTCAACCATTTGAGATTCTTCTGTTGAGAATCCATTTTTTAATTGGATTGTTCGGTATTTTGAAGTCTAGTTTCTTGAGTTCTTTATATACTTTGGAGATCAGCCCTCTGTCAGATGTGGGGTTGGTGAAGGTCTTTTCCCATTCTGTAGGCTTTTTGTCATATTGACCTTGTCCTATGGTGATATTTTATTTGTGCTGAAATGTGATTTTATTTGTATGTTAATAAATAAAGTTGCCTGGGGGTCAGAGCTAAAAGTGAGCCATTTAGCAGAAGTCTGGCATCAGTGGTGGCACACGCCCTTAAACATGGCAGGCAGAGTCTCTGTGTGGTCAAGGACACAGGCAAGGGTGACCCAAACATTTAATCCCAGTACGAACCATAGAGACCTGGAGGTCTGTATAGACAGGCAGTGACCAGGAAATCATGTGGTTGGGTTTAGAGCCAATGAGAAGGTAGAACAGAAAGACAATAAAAAGGTCACACAGGAGGTCTCTTTCTGAGGGGAAGCACAGCAGTGAGTGATAAGCTCAAGGCTATTCGATAGTGCTCTGATCTCTTGGGCTTTTAACTCTGTATTTGGCTCTGTGTTTTTTATTTAATAAGACAGTTTAGAATTTCATCTACAGAAGAGGCTGACCCTGAGTCCCAATTAGTCACTAGTGAAATCTGCACTTTCAAGATTACACAGGAGGAAGCAGAGAGCATGCTCTGGGGATGCTTACTGTCTCCTCTCCCAAACCATAAACTTTAATTTAGACCTCTGTTTATCATCTTGTGACTTTTGCCTCCCAGAAAGATGTGCTAACCTTTGGTATTCATGAATGTATTCTTATATGGAAACAAAGTCTTTTGAGATAGAGATCCTGTCAAGTTAAACTGTTGAGTCATAACTGAATAGAGATTCTTCTCCAACATGGCAGGCATCCATATAGGAAAGAGACACAGACACGTATGGAGGGAAGTACCACGTGGGGACTGAGGTGGATTGGGATGAGTCAGCTACAAGCCAGCCAAAGCCCATTGAGACTGCTGGCCAGCACCAGAATCTGGCCAGGACAATGAAGGAGCCAGGAACCACAGGAGAAAGCCTGACTCCACAGACACCTGGGGTTAGGATTTCTACCATCCATGGCTGAGATGATACATATAATCAATTACATTTGTTTTGAATTTGAGGAAACATGTCATAGAAACGCCAGGAAATGAATGAAGCCATTTAACATGGAACCCCGGGGAGAGGTTTTGTCTGTTTCTGTTTGTGAGGTCAGCCCACTTATTAATAGACCAGATCACTTCAGGTTAAAGCCAGCCTTCATCCCACCTTGCTGTTGGGCTTATGAGCCATTAGATAAAATGATGCTGGTGATAATAACATCAGGCCTGGAGAGAGAGATGGCTCAGTGGATAAGAGCACTGGCTACTCTTCCAGAGGACCCGAGTTCAATTCCCAGCACCGACATGGCAGCTCACAACTGTCTGTAACTCCAGTTCCAGGAGATCCAATTCCATCTGGCTTCTTTGGGCACCAAGAAGACAGATACAGACAGATATACATGCAGGAAAAACACCCATACACAAAATAAGTTTTTAAAAGTAGCAATAATGTTTACTATGATAGTTTATGTCAACTTGACACTAGCTAAAGTCATCTGAGAAGAGGGAACCTCAATTAAGAAAATGTCTCCAAACCTGGCACTTGTGGTTCACACTGGTAATCCCAGTAGGCAGGCAGAGCTCTGTGAGTTCAAGGCAAGCCTGTGTAGCATGAATCTTAGAAGTTCTTATTAATAAAAAACAAACCCAGAGCCAGGTACTAGGGTCAACTCTAGAAGATCAGAGAAGCAGAACAAGCCACAGCCACCTCACCTTGCCAGTTCCTCAGCTGGTCCTGTTTCCTCAGACTGGCAGCCTCTGAGTCCTCATCCAGAATGAATCTCAGCTGAACTGCTGCTCAAAAGCCTAAAAACTTAACCAGCACTAGTTCCTTGTCCTCACGCCTTAAATTCCTTTCTGCTTCCTGCCATCACTTTCTGGGATTAAAGGCGTGTGTCACATGCCTGGCTGTTTCCAATGTGACCTTGAACTCACAGAGATCCAGATGGATTTCTGTCTCTGGAATGCTAGGATTAAAGGCGTGTGTGCCACCATTTTCTGGCCACTGTATCTAGTGGCTGTTCTGTTCTCTGACCCCAGATAAGTTTATTAGGGTGCACAATATTTTGGGGAACACAATATCACCACAAGCCTGGTCTACAAAGTGAGTTCCAGTAAAAAAAAAAAAAGAGAGAGAGAGAAAGAAAGAAAGAAAAAAGAAAAGGTCTCCATAAAACTGGGCTGTAGGCAAGCCTGCAGGGCGTTTTCTTAATTAGTGATGGCCAGGGGAGGGCCCAGCCCATGTGGGTGGTGCCTCTGCTGGGTTGGTGATCCTGGGTTCCTTAAGAAAACAGGGTGAGCAAGCCATGAGGAGCACGCCAGTAAGCAGCACCCCTCCATGGCCTCTGCATCAGCTCCTGCCCCCAGGTTCTGCCCTGTGTGAGTTTATGACCTTGCTGCTTTTTGATGATGAACTCTTATATGGAACTGTGATTTTGGTCATGGTGTTTCATTGCAGCAATGGTCACCCTAACTATGACAGCGAGCTTCCCATGGTTATAGCAAGTACCCGAGAGAGAATCAGTTTACAGAGAAAATGTGTGTTAGAGGTTGTAGCCCATGGTTGTTAGTCCTGTTGCTTGGGTAAGATGGGACTCACAAACATCAGTGCAGGGTACATAACAGAGAAACTGCTCAACTTAGGACCATACAGTGAGGAGGAGGAGGTGCATGGGTCACATAATCCCCCGAGGGTGCACCCCCTAATGATCTTAATGCCTTTTGCTAGACCCCACCTCCTAAAGCTTCCACCATCTCTTAGGTACATCAATCTTGGGAGGAAGCCTTCAACACAAGGGCCCCTGGGGGACATTCTACATCTAAACTGTAAGGCTGGGGGTGTAGTGCAGAGCTAAGACACCCTGAAAGTGAACTAACCATGTTGGTCTTTAGAGAAACACATGACTTACTTTTATTTTTAAAAGAACTTAAAAATATTAGCATTTTTATACATAACGTTTTTTTTGGTCATATTTGAATTTTTAACAACAACAACAAAAAATTGTCCTCTAAGGGGGAAAATGTTGTATATGAGGCAGAAAGAAGAGATGAGTGTGATTAATTACCAAGATTTTCACTGAGGAACTGTGTTACTAAGCAAGTGTTTATCATCCTCTGAAACTTTATGACATTTAACAAATCCTGCTGAGGTTGCCAAGTGTTTGCTGCTCAAAGAGCCTGTGCTGCAGCCGTTTAAAACTCAGAACCGGGTTTTATTTCGTTTCTTTTTTTCAAATCAAACACAGAATTTGGGCACTCCTTGGCCTTGAGTGAGGATAAAATAAGACTGGGAATGGATTTTTCTTGCTAGCTCACCATCCAAAAGTCTGAAATAGGAAGAAATACAAATCACTTCCTGTTCCTACTTCGGAATTGAAAGTCATCACAAAACTGATTGGCAGAGAACAGTCATTTCATTATGCAGGATGTGGGGCAGGTATTCAGGCAGATCATAGTTTGAGGGGCTGGCCTCTGCCCTACAGTGTCTGGGGCTCAGCTGGGGAAACCAGATGGCAGGAAGCAGAAGGGGCAGGGTACCTTGACCAGTTGCTGGTGTTTTCAGCCATATGTCTGGCAGTCTACACCGTCTAAAATTCCAGCTGTGTTTATCAGCTGTACCTGCAGGTGGCCTTTAACTTTGTTTATTGTGGTGGTGTGAAAAGGAATGTCCCCCATAGACTCATGTGTTTGAATACTTGGTCCGTAGGGAGTGATACTTATTAGGAGGTGTGGCCTTGTTGAAGTAGGTGTGGTTTTGTCGGAGGAAGTGTATCACTAGGCTTTGAGGTCTAAAATGCTCAAGCCATGCCTAGTGGCTCATAGTTCACTTCCTGCTGCTGGAGGATCAAGATGTAGGACTCTCAGCTACTCTCCACCACCATGTCTGCCTGCATGCCAGCATGCTTCCTGCCATGACAATAATGAACTAAACCTCTGAACTGTATATACAATGGAGTATTACTCATCTGTTAAAAACAATGACATCATGAAATTTGCTGGCAAATGGATGGAACTAGACTTAGAGCAAAGTAACCTAGACCCAGAAAGATAAAATGGTATGTACTCACTTACAGGTGGATATTAGCCATATAGTAAAGGATAACCAGGCTACAATCCACAGACCCAGAGAAACTAAGTAACAAGGAGGGCTCAAGGGGGGACACATGAATCTCACCGTGAAGGGAAAATAGAATGGACATCACAGGTGGATGAGAGGAGAGGTCTGGATTGAGGGGTGGGCATGGGAACAGGAGGGATCAGGTAGCAGGAGGATGGAGGGAGAGTCCTGGGAAAGACAACTGGAATGGGGGAATCTCTGGGATGAGCTCTAGTGCAGTGGAAACTCCCAGGAATCAATGAGGGTGACCTTAGATAACACTCCTAGCAAGGAGGGATATGGAGCCTGAACCAGCCATCTCATGTAACTTGGCAAGACTTCTAAAAGAGGGATTGGGACTCCAACCTAGCCACAAAACTTCAGACGTACAATTTGCCCTGCCTACAAGAAACGCTGGAACAAAGGTGGCAGAGAAATTATGGGAGTGGCCAACCAATGACTGGTCCAGCTTGAGACCCAGACCATTAGAGGGAGCCCATTCCTGACACTGCCTAGAGGGCCAGGACCCAGAGGCTGGACAGCCCAGAGACCTGAGATAGAACCAAACACGACTGGTAAAAAAGAAAAAAGGTAATTAAATGACTAGTAACGATATTCTGCTATACTCACAGATGGTTGCCCAGCCCAATTGTCATCAGAGAGGTTTCACCCAGCAACTGATGGAAACAGATGCAGAGACCCACAGCCAAACATTAGGTGGACCTCAGGGAATCCTGTGGAACAGGGAGTTTGAAAGTGATAGTTGGAAAGAAAGTGGCCCCCAAGGGGAGTGACACTATTAGGAGGTGTGGCTTTGTTGGAGGAAGTGTGTCACTGTGAGTGTGGGCTTCGAGGTCTCCTATGCTGTAGCTACTCCCATTGAGACAGTCCACTTCCTGTTGCCTTCTGATCAAGATGTCGTGAGCACCATGTCTGCCTGCATGTTGCCATGCTCCCTGTCATGATGATAATGGACTGAACCTCTGTTAACCTCAATTAAATGTTTTCCTTTATAAGAATTGCCGTGGTCATGGTGTCCATTCACAGCATTAGAAACCCTAACCAAGACAGGGGGCAAGGATTGTAGAGACAGAGGGACCAAGGACACCACAAGAAAACCCACAGAATCAACCAACCTGGCCTCACAGAGACTCTGCCAATCAGAGAACCTGCATGGGGCTGACCTAGGTAGGCCCTCTGTACGTATGTTCTAGTTGTGAGGCTCGGTCCTCTCGTGGGACTTAACAGAGGGAGCAGGGGCTGTCTCAGACTCTGTTACCTGCTTTGGGGACCCTTTCTCCTGCTGGGTTGCCTCATCCAGCCTTAATAGGAGAGGAGGAGCCTGGTCTTACTGCAACTTGACATGCCATGGCTGTCTGATACCCATGGGAGGGCTGCTTTTCTCTGAAGGGAAAGGAGAAGGAGTGGATGGGGTGTGGTGGGAGGGGCACTGCCAGGGAGAGGTGCTGAGAGGAGAGAAGGAAGGAAGGAGAAACTGTGATTGGACTGGGAAGAAATTAATTACTTAATAAAAACAGCAACAACAAAACCCTCTGAACCCCGTGAAATGTTTTCCTTTATAAGAGTTGCTGTGGTCATGGTGTCTCTTCACAGAAAAAAAAACCCTAACTAAAGCATTTATTTATTCTTATTTTATACGTAAGAGTGTCTGCTTGCATGTATGTCTGTGCCCCACATACTCTGAGAGGCCAGGACTTAGAGAGGGTGGTTTCTGGGAATCGAACTCAGGTCTTCTGGAAAGTAGCCAGTGCTCTTAACTGCTAAGCTGCCTCGCCAGCCCCTTTATTGTTTTTGTTTTTGTTTTTCTTTTTTGAGACAGGGTGTCACTGTGGAGCCCTGGGTGGCACCTAGACTGATCTCAAACTTGGTATGTAGGCTGGCCTCAAAAGCAGAACCATCCTGCATGTGTCTCCTGAACACTGAGATGATAGACAGGCCTTGCAGCACCCAGCCTGGGGTTCTGACTGAGGTGTTACACCTCTGGAGCCCTTAATTTCCTCAACTGCAAGATGAAGGGTTGTCCTCGGTGGGCTCCCCAAGGCCTTTACAGAACTATGATTTTTGTTTCTTCCTGCAAATGTGCCAATCAAAATGTTAGGGATTCTAGACTGGATTTACAACCAACAGGTATCTGAGAGGAAGTTTTTGTGGCACACACAGCCACCTAGGACAGAGTGAAGTAAAAACGCATGCAGTCTCAATCCTTCGATTATGTTCTGTCTCACTATTATTAAAATGCTACATAGCTGTCATTCATTAAGAACACTGATGCTATTTCTTAGTCTCCTCTGCTGTCCATGCTCACAGGGCTAACCTTGTATGGCGGTGATGGTGTTCTGGCATCTGGCTGTTGTGATCCTGGCTGGTCATGAACAATGAATGGGTCCTTCTGCCTCTGCCCCCCACTCTAATCCCAGGAGGCAGAGGTGCGCTCTGAGTTTGAGGCCAACGTGGACTACAAAGG
The DNA here is from genome assembly GCF_007827085.1 of Peromyscus californicus insignis. Taxonomy (NCBI): domain Eukaryota; kingdom Metazoa; phylum Chordata; class Mammalia; order Rodentia; family Cricetidae; genus Peromyscus; species Peromyscus californicus. The sequence goes on from NW_026294534.1 coordinate 3,607,659, forward strand.
TAATTCCAGGATAGCCAGGGCCACATAGAGAAACGCTGTTTTTTCGTCTCCCCCCCCCCCCCCAACACCCCCAAAGAACACTATCAGGAGGGAAGCACATGCAGTATTTGCTTGTTAGTGTTTTTGAGACAGGGTCTCACTGTGCAGCCTTGGCCAGCCTGGAACTCACTATGTAGACCAGGCTGCTCTTAAATTCACAGGGATCTGTCTGACTCTGCCTCCTGAGTGCTGTAATTAAAGGAATGCGTCACTAAGCTTGGATGAGCTCATGAGCTTTAAGACAAGTGCCGGCCTTTTGAACACAAGGTTCCATGGGCCTGCCCCTGCCCCTGTCCCTTCGTCTCTGATCGCATTGCTGAACCACTGACTCAGCCACTGTGTGAACATAAATGCTACCACAACCCTGAGACCTTATGACAAATGTCTGTGCATATGTGTGCCATATGAAGCATTTTGAGTCATGTCTTTGGTTATTTTCAACCAAAATCTGTACTCATAAGTGGCCCTGAACCTGTTTGTTCTTTCTTTAAACTGATTTTCCCCCTTGATTTCTCTCCATGCTCTCTCTTTCCATCCTAGAATGGGACATTATTCCTTATTTATGAAGCCCTCCCTAGCGGCCAGCTCTCTTTAATCCAAGGTTCTTCACTGAGGCCCAGTGGTCTCTAAATACAGCCTCTGTGTCTCAGCCCACACTCTACTATCCTGCCAGGATGACATCCTCAGCTTGGGAAGAGCCCTGTCCTACAAGCATGCTGGGCTCCAAGCTTGTTGCTCTTCCCTGCCTCCCTCGGGTGGGTGACTCCCAGGTAAGTTTTGTTACTTCCTAGTCCCTCTTGCAGTATGAGGTCCCAGCTGCCCACAAAGGTAGTGGCTTGGTAATTTGTGGTTATTGCCTGCTCTCTCTTCTCATTACAATCTTCCATTTCCCTACCAGACTCTAAACAGCTTGTCATTGAATCTGAGTCTTCGGGCCTTGTTTTGTGTATTTATGTGCTTTGTGACTGAGTTCAGATATGTTCCTACACAGCAAAGATGATGTGGGTAGGACAGTCTCAACGTAGACATACCTTATAGGGAGTCAGGAGAATGGCAAGTTAGGAGTCAGTCTGGGCTATATAAGGAGCTGTTGTCTTAACCAATTAATCAATCAAACACTAAACTAAAGAAAGATCTGCCTTTATAAGGACCTCCGAATGGGATGAGTGTGTGGATAAAGATCCTTTCCTAGCCTAAGCCAACTTCAACAAGCTCTTCTGGACTGTTCTTTCATACTGGGGACTTGATTTTGGGGCCTTTGCATTATTTTCTACATTTTCCAATGCTGACAAGTCAGCTTAGCCCTAGTAGCCCCACCCTTTATTATTCGGTCACCCTGGGTATCTGTGGTGGTTTGCATGAAAATGGCCCCCACAGGCCCATAGGGAGTTGTTGTTGTTGTTTATTACTCTTTTGGGTGGGGTCCACCCAGCTCTCAAATATATCACACACAGAGGCTTATTCTTAATTATTAATGCCCAGCCTTAGCTTGGCTTATTTCTAGCCAGCTTTCCTTAAATTATCCCATTTGTCTTTGGCCTCTGGGCTCTTATCTCTTTCTATTCCTGTATATCTTTCTTTGTTTCTTACTCCATGGCTTGCTGTGTAGCTGAGTGCCTGGCCCCTGATATCCTCCTCCTCCTGCTCCTAGATCTCTCTTTTCCCAGTTTTTTCCTTCTACTAATGCTTTCTAGGCAGCCCTGCCCATCCTTTCTCCTGCCTCGATACTATTCAGCTCTTTATTAGACCATCAGATGTTCTAGACACGCACAGTAACCCAGCTTCACAGAGTTAAACAAATGCAACATAAGCAAAAGTAACACACTTTAGAATAATATTCCGCAGCCAGGTGGCGGTGGCACATGCCTTTAATTCCAGCACTCGGGAGGCAGAGCCAGGCGGATCTCTGTGAGTTTGAGGCCAGCCTGGTCTTCAGAACGAGATCTAGGACAGGCACTAAAACTACACGGAGAAACCTTGTCTCAAAAAAAAAAAAAAATATTCCCCAACAGGGAGTAGCTCTATTAAGAGGTGTGACCTTGTTGGAGGAAGTGTGCAACTGGGGGTAGACTTTGAAGTTTCAGATGCTCAAGCTAGGCCCAGTGTCTCACTCTCTTCCTGCTGCCTGCCCATCTGGATGTAGAACTCTCAACTTCCTGTCCAGCACCATGTCTGCCTGCATGCCACAGTTGCAGGAAATTTGATTGAACAGTGACACTGAGAGATTGTTAATAAAGTTTAACCTTGAATTAATGTCATAGTCAGGGTTTACTATTGCTGTGAGGAGACATCATGACCACAGCAACTCTTATAAACATTTAATTGAGGTGGCTTTGTAGTTGGAGTTATCTCAGCTGAACAGCAGCTGAAACAGTTATTTTTGAAAGAGTAACTAAGCTGACAGAGTCTAACCTGTCAATGGTAGACTGGCATTTAATAAAAGAGATGAAGCCACCTACAAGCCAAGAAGAAAGGGCAGCTGAATTAAAAAACATCAATAATTTCTAGAATTTAAAACCCTGAATCATGACAGGACACTGGTGGAATTCAGGTGTTTCTGGACTGCTCTCACCAAATGTGAAGTCAAACTGTTGGCCTTGTGTACATCCTACTTCACAAATGAGTCTGTTGGATACGCTAAGCCTATAGGCTGAAGATGATGCCCCAACGTTGAAGAGAAACTCAGGTGACTGTCCAGGCAGCTGGCTGTTTCTGTCAACTCACAATTTTTTTGGAAGTCACTTGCGTGCACGTCCAATTTTTTTTTTTTTTAGGTAATATTATTTGCTTCTTGGGTCTCTCAGGGAGTTGAAGATTAGATAGTTATAGTTACAGTTATAGTTAAAGATTAGATAGTTATAGTTTTCCTTGTTAAGAATTTCAGAAAAGAAACTCACTAAAGAGGTATAAAGTGTATAAATTTGAAAGACATTGTAAGATAGTTCTCTGTTAGTAATATAAGTTAGGATAGAAAGTGAATTAGGTACATTTTGGACTTACCAAAATAGGATAGATAATGGAATTATTTTCTCTGAGTTTGTCAAATGCAAGTGGACTAGACATTGTTTAAGTATTTATTGCTTATATATATTGTATATAGTTATTATACTTATTGTATATAGTTTTTCTTATATTAGTTATAACTTTTTTTCTTTTTTCTTTTTATTAGAATAGAAGGGGGAAATATGGTGATATTTTATTTGTGCTGAAATGTGATATTATTTGCATGTTAATAAATAAAGTTGCCTGGGAGTCAGAACTAAAAGCAAGCCATTTAGCAGAAGTCCGGCATTGGTGGTGGCATATGCCTTTAATCCGATCACATGGCAGGCAGAATGGCTGTGTGTTGAAGGACATAGCCAAGCGGTGACCTGAACCTTTAATCTCAGTACGAACCATAGAGACCTTGAGGTCTGTATAGACAGGCAGTGACGAGGAAATCATGTGGTTGGGTTTAAAGCCAATGAGAAGGTAGAACAGAAAGGCAATAAAAAGACAGGTCACAGGGAGAAGGTCTCTCTCTCTCAGGGAAAGGGTGGCAGCGAGTGGTAAGCTAAAGGCTATTCGCTAGTGCTCTGACCTCTTGGGCTTTTAAATCTGTATTTGTCTCTGTGTTTCTTATTTAATAAAACGGTTTAGAATTTCATCTGTGTGGCTTGCTTACAGTTTCAGAGGCTCAGTCAATTATCATCATGGCGGGGAACATGGCAGCATGCAAGCAGATGTAGCGCTGGAGCTGAGAGTGCTTACATCTTGACTCAGTGGCATTAGGAAGTCGACTGACAATCACACTGAGGAAAGCTTGAGAAAAAGAAACCTCACAGCCAGCCCCTTCAGTGACACACTTCCTCCAACAAGGCCACATCTCCTAATAGTGCCACTCCCTTGCTAGGCCATTTCCTTTCAAACCACCGAAATCAGTGGGCAGCATTGGCAAGTAGTAGATCAGAATTAGCCATAGAGATTTTGGAGGACCCAGGATATGTGTAGAGAGACACAGGAAGTAGTAGGGAGGAGTTTAGAAATATTTTTGGGCCCTTTTGGATCAATGAAGGTGAGAAGAGGTCACTGGTCACTTCTTTGCCGCTTCTCTGGTCAATCAGGCTTTTGCCCCGATATTTGACTCCCGCGTTTTTATTAATAATAAAAAATTTAGATAAATGCTTCATGCCTCCATGCTTCCTGCCATGATGATAATGGACTAAACCTCTGAACTGTAAGCCAGCTCCAGTTAAATATTTTCTTTTGTAAGAGTTATTGTGGTCATGGTGTCTCTTCACAGCAACAGAAACCCTGACTAAGAGAGCATTTGAGGAGATATAGTCCTCCCCTTGGACTATAGGCCAGGTAGCCTGCCTTTAGCATGAATCCTGTCACACAGATCTAGCTGCATCCCCCTGCCTCTCAAGCCTTGTCTTGGTCATTTTCTCCCCATTAACCTTTACTCTGCTCCTTAGGTACAGATCTCTGTCCTTTGAAATACTTATCTGCCAAATGTGGTGGTTCACATCTTTACTCCAATGCTTGGGAGGTAGAGGCAGACAGATCTCTGTGGGTTTGAGGCACGTGTGGTCTCCACACTGAGTTCCAGGCTAGTCAGGGCCACACAGTGCGCCCTGCCTCAAATAGGAATTATCAGTACTAAAAGTGTTTTGCTCACTGTTGTGGGGGCTGGGGAGTCCAGGATCAAGGGACCGGCAGATGCAATGTCTGTTGAGAACAGGCATCAGAGATGGTGACTTAGGCTGTGTCCTCCTCGTGTGGCAAAGGAGAGCCTGCGCTCCCTTGAGGCTTGTTTGTTTGTTTTTGTAGAAATTATACAAAAGAGAGGTTTTACTGTTACATTTTCATGTGCATATTTTGCACCTTGCTCATGTTGCCCTCCACGTTTAGGAGGTTTTGCTACAGCATTTTCTACTTTTCTTCCTACGCCTATCTTCTTGACTCACAGTCCCCCCACTTTTCCTTGCTGCGCCTGAAGTTAAGCCCTCTCTCTCTGCTGCAGACCCTACTGCCTGGAGTCACTACACCCATCACAATACTGCCATCACACCTGCCTTACTCTGCTTGGGTAAGTGAATGGTATTTTTTCCATTCAATAGAAGCGTGCATAGTGTATTAAAACTCAACATAGAACAGACAGGTTTTGCTCACAGTTCACCAGTGTTTGAACCAGGGCTGAGTCTAGTCTGACTCACTTGTGCCCAAATAGACAAATAAAGGAGAAGAAAACCACAAAAACAACAAAGACAGAGCCTACTTTTGGCTGCAAGCCACTGTGCTCACCACAAAGCAGACTTTTCAACATAGGATTTAAAACCTAAGTAAGGCAACCTACTTGGTTGGGCTCGGAGGAAGCTTGGGGGCTCTTGACCCCACCAAAGCTCGCTCTTTCTGTGTTCTGGTGACTGTGATCAAGGATCTCACCAGCCAGAACAAACAAGGCCTGCTGTTATTCCTCTGGGCTTCTGCTGACCTGGGGCTTGGTTATAGGGAAGTCACCCAGACCACTGCATTCACAGAAGGTGACAAGCCATGTGAGAACCTGTGAGTGCAGACACACCCACTCATGTAAACAAAGTCCAGGAAGGAAAATCTGACATTTAATTCTTCCATTTATTCTTCGCGAATAGCTGGACTTTCCAGGTAGTGTGCACAGAATCACATAGAGGAAAAAAAAAAAAAAAAAGCGTGCAGTTGCTAAGTAATCGGTTTCCTGAAATCAAGCTGTCAGGATGATAATGCTCCGCTACATGACTCCATGCTTTTTGGCAGCTCTAGGCATTTACAGACTTCGCAGGTAAACTATAGAACACTCAATTTTGACTCCAGATTAACAATGATTTATTTCTAGTGTAATCATGTTGCAAGTACTGTATTGAGTCTAAACAATATATGAGACATATTTATACCAAAACATTGTGTTATTTATCTGAGGTTCAAACTAACTAGGAATCCTGCAGCTTTGTTTGCTAAACCTCCCAACGTTAACTGCGTATCTTTCTTGCTTTCTTCTGTCAAAGCTGCCCTTGTGCTTGTGAACTGCTAGGACTCACTGATAGTCAGATGATGTACCTGCAGCAGATCTGGTAGATGTGCAAGCTGGCAACTTCACTTTGGAATACGGTTAGACACTCCAGCCAGCCCAAGACCATACCACCCTTCCCACAGCTGGTCTGAGCAGCAGGTTGTCCAACTTGGATTTTTTTTTCCCCTGAGTAGATGAGTGAGACATCAGATGGCTCAACCTAGTTGTATATTTTCTCGATGAGGGTAAATTTGAGCATTATTTTCAAAATCTGTTTGACGGCTTGTGGGTAGTTACGTGCCCATAGTCTTAGGCATGTAAACATTTGGTCAATAGTTAGTGCTCTTGCATGGGAAGTCTTAAGAGGTGTGGCCTTGCTGAAGGAAGTGTGTCACTGGACCTTGAGAGTTTAGAGACATGCACCATTCCCAGTTCACTCTCCTGCCTGTGGTTCAAGGAGTGAGCCCTCACCTTAGCCCGTTCCCGCTGCCGTGTCTTGTTCCACCATTTGTAGACTCTGATCCTCTGCAGCTGCATCCCAAATCAGCCTTTCCTTCTCTAAGTCGCCTTGGTTGTGGATCAACAAAAAGTAACTAAGACAGAAGTTGGTAGCAGGAGTGGAACTGTTGTGGTGACAGACCTGGCTGTGCTGCTTTTGACTTGGGAATGGGGAAGACTTTGGGTCTTTGGACTAGGAAAGCAGGACTTAATGGGACATCCTAATGGAAGCCTGGGAGTGAGTGCCTAGGACAATTCTGACTGTGGAGACTCCGCTCAAGAGGGTTCAGAGAGAAGCAATATCAGCTAGCAAGTGTGTTAGAGACCCGTTCTGTGGTATTTTTGACAAAGATTGTGGCTGCTTTCCACTCATGTCCTAAGAACTTACCTGAGGCTAAATGTAATGATATTGAACTAGGGGCTGGGGAGATGGCTCAGCACTTAAAAGCACTTGTCTCTACAGAGATTCAAAACTGGATTCAGTTCCCAGCACCTACATGGGAACCGTAATTCCAGTCCTAGGGGACTCAACACCTTCCTCTGACCTCCAACTGGCAACAGGCACACACATATACACACATACATACAAAACACCCATACTCCTAGAATGAAATAGACCCTTTCTTAAAAAATTAAAAGTAATGGACTAATATCTTTGGCAGAAGAGATCCTAAGATGCCGTAATAGGGACTTTGCTATGTGTTTATTAGTGATCGCTCTTATGCAGGTCTACAATGAAAAAGTACAATTGGGGCAGAAAGAAATGAAAACATACAGACAGTTTTGAAGGAAAGAACACTGGCAAGCTTGGTGTTACAGGGAAGCTTGCGTTGAAGGAGAGACTGTGACTGTGAGAATATTGTCACCCATAAACAAAGTACTGATCTACATAAGAATAGAAGGGAAGGCACCCTCAGGGGAAGATCCCACCTAGCTGAGCTCTTGAAAGACAGCAGAAGGCATTTTCTGCTCCTGAAAAGCAGCCGCCATCCAAAGCTGATGCTAACGTGATTCAAAGGAGCCTGGGTCCATCCCAAATTGGTAGCTGAATCCAGCAGTTTTGTCCACATGGTGCTAGTTTTAGAGTCATAAAAGAGAAGGGGTCATGGGATCTTTCCCCATGGCTTCAGAGGGCTGCCAATGACAAGACGGATATGGCAGTGGTGTCCTTGTATGAAAACCTGAGAGCAAGAGGTGCTGAGAGGCCATTGCATGAGGCTGTGAAAGTGAAACCTGTGATGCCCTGGAGAGCTGTGGGACGTCTGTTAAGGAACTAGCCTAAGGGAGAGCCATCTAAGCCTTTTGACATCAGACACGGAGCTACAGGATTTGGGATTTGACTGCTGGGTTTTTGCCTTGCTTTGGTCCAGTATTTCTTCATAATGCCCCCATTCCTCCCTTTTGGAACAATAATGTAGATTCTGTGCCACTTCATGTTGAAAGTATGTAATTTGCCTTTTGATTTCACAGGGGGTGATAATTAAGAGATTGCTTTGAGTCTCAGAAAGGAGTTTGTATTTAAAACCAGTGTTGTGACTGTAAAAGGCTGCTGATGACTTTGAAGTTGGACTATGTATTCTGCACTGTGATATAGTCACCAGGCCTATGAAGGCCAGAGCGTGGAATGCGGTGGTTTGGGTGTGAGAAGTTCCTTATAGTCTCAGGCAGTTGAGACTATAACACTAGGTTCCCAGTTGGTTGAACTATTTTAGGAAGGATAAGGAGAGGTGGAAAAGACTCACACCATTTCCAGTTCATTCTCTTTGCTTTGCGCTTGTAGTTCAAGACATAAGCCCTCAGCCTCCTGCTCCTATTGCCTTGTCTACAACCACCATCATGACCTCTAACCTCTGGAACCATAGGCCCAAATAAACCCTTCTTTCTGTGAGTTACCTTGGTCATGGTACTTTATCACAGCTTCTTTATCTTATTATAGTTCACTTTGTCATGTTTATGATAAATATAATAAAACAAAACCCATCACATCCAGGCTGGACAAGACAACCCAACAGAAGGAAAAGAGCCCCAAGAGAAGGCACATGTGGTGACACTTTGTGTACCCTAATAATTGCCTGAGGACCAGAGAACAGAGCTAGCCACTGGATTAGACATAGAGGTCAAGCAGTGGTAGCACACCCCATTAACCCCAGCACTTAAGATCTCATGCCTTTGCTTGGGAAGCACACATGCCTTTAATCCCAAGAAGTAATATGGCAGGGCAGAGAAGAGTATATAAGGTGTGAGGAAACAGGAATTCATTCTCTTTAAGCTGAGGATTTCATAGAGGTAAGATCTAGTGGCTGGCTGTTCTGCTTCTCTGATCTTTCAGCTTTCACCCTGCTTTCTGGCTCTGGGTTTTTTATTAAAAGACCATCTAAGATTCTAACAACAGGCATGAGAATCAGAGACCCACTCGTTCACACACTCAGTCAAGAGTCTCATAAAAATACTAAGCTGAAAATTATAATATATACTCAGAGGACCTGGTAGTATAATATATACTCGCAGGACCTTCCAGGCCCTGTGCATGCTGCCTCATTCTCTGTGAGCTCATATGGGCCCTGCTCAGTTGATGCAGAGGGCCTAATTTTTCCTGGTGTCCTCCATCCCCACTGGCTCTTACACTGTTTCCACCTCTTCTTCCACAGCATGCCCCTATTTTCATTTAACAATTAACAAACACACCCTGTGATACCACTTTATGTGGAATTCCACTCTTGGTGTATTTTCTCTCATTATATAATTGGGTTTTGTTGCCTTCTATGCATTTGATATAGTCAAGGTCTATATTTTTGTCTTATTGGCACTTATAAAATAACAGCACACGCACTTCTTTTCATCATATCTTTGCATATGTGTTCTGTTTCACTGTCAGTGTCACTATGCGCATGACAGAAAGGAACATGTAACCATGCAGACATGGTCTTGCAAATTCTTGGATATCTTTCACCTCTTTCTTAATCCTTTAAATTTTATATATTTATTTTGAGATAGGGTGCTTCTGTGTATCTCTATCCTGAAAATTTATATGGATCAGTTTGGCTTAAAAACAATAGAAATCCACCTGCCTCTACCTCTGGAGTACTGAAATTAAAGTTGTACATCACCATGGCCAACTGTTAAAACTTTTAATTTCTAGTTCAGTGATCTGATTTCCTCATTTATGTTTTTTTTTTTGTTGTTGCTCTTTCTGTATTCCCTTATTCCTTGTTTAATCTTCTGATTTATCTTTATTTTTGTATGATTTTTCCCCCTTTTTGTTATGTTTGGGTTTGTCTTGCCATTTTGGACCTGAGGGTCTGTGTTTCTCTTGTTTTTCCCTTTCTTCATAGAGGCCTTTTCCTTTTGTCTTAGTAACTGTCCTATGGATGTGATGAGGTATCATGACCAAGGTAACTTACAGAAGAAAATGTTTATTTGAAGCTTACAGTTCCAGGAGGTGAGTCCGTGACCACCATGGTGTGGAGCCTGGCCACAGGCGGGGAGGCATGGCACTGGAGTAGTGGCTGACAGCTCACATCCTGAGACACATGCATGAAGCAGAGAGAGCTGAGAATGGTCTTTTGAAACCTCAAAGCCCACCCTCAGTGTTGGACACCTCCTCCAAGAAAGCCACACCTCCTAATCCTTCCCAAACAGTTCTACCACCTGGGGACCAAGTATTCAAATATATGACATATAGGGGCCATTCTCATTCACACCATCACATCTTACATATTTTAAATAAAGACAGCTTATAAATCAATAAAACGTGTGAATATCTCAGTAGCCAAGAAATGTGAGCAGATATTTCAATAAGAAGAAAAGGTCTGGCAAGATGGCTTAAGTAGGTAGAGGTACTTGTCACCAAGACTGACATCCTGAGTTCTGTCTCTGGAACTTACATAGCAGAAGGAAAGAATCAACTCTTTTTAAAAAAAATAATTTTATTTATTTTTATTTAATGTGATTGGTGTTTTACCTGCATGTATGTCTGTGTGAGGGTGTTGGATTCTGGAGTTACAGACAGTTGTGAACTGCCATGTGAATGCTGGGAATTGAACCCAGGTCCTCTGGAAGAGCAGTCAGTGCTCTTAACCACTGAGCCATCTCTCCAGACCCAAGAACCAACTCTTGCAAGTCGCTCTCTGACCTCCTGTGCTGGCTGGTTTTATGTGCCAATTTGACACAAGCTAGAGTCATCAGGGTGGAAGGAACCTCTGTTGAGGAAATGCCTCCATGAGATCCGGATCTAAGGCATTTTCTCAATTAATGATTGATGGGGGAGGGCCCATTCCATGGTGGGTGGTGCCATCCCTGGGCTGGTGGTCCTGGGTTCTATAAGAAAGCAGACTGAGCAAGCCATGTGAAGCAAGTCAGTAAGCAGCACCTCTCCATGGCCTCTGCATCAGCTCCTGCCTCCAGGTTCCTGCCTTGTTTGAGTTCCTGCCCTGACTTCCTTCAGTGGTGAACAGCAATGTGGACGTGTAAGCCAAATAACCCCTTTCCTTCCCAACTTGCTTTTTGGTCATGATGTTTCATCATAGCAATAGAAACCTTAACTAAGACACCTCCATACATGTCCCCCCAACAAATAAATGCTAAAGAAAATCAGAGTAAAAAAAAACCATCAATATACGTTAAGTTCTAATTACTTATACATAAATATGACATGATTTCTGCTCCATCATCTTATCACACAGCAAGTTTCTTTAAAACACTGTCTTTGTTAGGGTTTCTATTGCTGTGAAGAGACACCATGACCACAGAAACTCTTATAAAGGAAAATATTTAATTGAGGCTGGCTTACAGTTCAGAGGTTACATTCTGTTGTCATCACGGCAGGGAGCATGGCGGCATGCTGGCAGACATGGAGCTGGAGAGGGAGCTGAGAGTTCTACATTTGGATCCACAGGCAGCAAGGAGAGTGACACTAGGCCTGGCTTGAGCATCTGAAACCTCAAAGCCCACCCCCAGTGACACACTTCCTCCAACAAGGCCACACCTACTCCAACAAGGCGATGCCTCCTAATAGAGCCACTCCCTATGGGCCCATGGAGGCCATTTTCATTAAAAACACCACAAACACCAAAGTCGGTTCTGAGCAGAAGCAGGCAGGGACTCACACACACTCTTCTGCTTCAGGAGATGGGATGGTGAGGACCAGAGGTAAGGGAAAAAGCCCAGATCATCCCACCAGCCACAGGTGTACCAGTCTTTGAGAACTGATGGTCCTCTCATTCCCTGAATGTCTAATCTGAGCTAGGGAATAGTCCTTTAAGACAGTGGTCCTCAACCTGTGGGTCACGACCCCTTTGGGGGTTGAATGATCCTTTCACAGGGGTCGCATGTCAGATATCCCACCTATGAGATATTTATATTACAATTCATAACAGTAGCAAAATTACAGTTATGAGGTAGCAACTAAATGTTATGGTTGGGGTCACTGTTGAGGGGCTGTATTGAAGTGTGGCAGCATTAGGAAGGTTGAGAACCACCACTTTAGGGGATGATGCATGTTTCTGAGGCCTGGAAAAAAACACGAGATCTCAAAGTTCAAGCTTACGATTTTATTTGTTTAGATGAATAGAGACTTCGATGCATTTTAAAAGTGTGGGATGCCTCCACTGCTAAAGTTTACTTCAGGAGAGGTGGTTCCACTCCACAGTGATGGACTGGAGATGGAAAGTCATGCATTCATCATGTCAGTTTATGTCTCTATGTAAGTTAACATTTGTGCCTGAACAACCTACACATCATGGTGTGCACTCAAATGCTAGGAGTCATAGCTCGTTTTACTTTATGCCGGGGTACTTTGGTTAGTTTCTGAGTCCCTGCATACATGTGGGTGGATGAAATCCAAATGTGGTCATGAATGCTCTTGATTGAGTTCTTTTATTCAGCAAAACTTAATGACCGGATTAAAAGCAAAGCTTTTTTCTAATGAGAGGGAATAAAGTTTAATCATTAATGTTTTTCAGATCTCTTCCCCATTCTCCCCCCCCCCACACACACAACTAAAGCTTCTTTTAGGGACTTCCATTTAAACAGGCACAAACACACAATTAACAGTTTCCATACCCTCCCCAAACCCCCAGGAAATGATGGAAAGTAATTTTAACAAAAGGTGTAAACAACGAAGACAAAAACAAAAAGAATAGAGGGGCATCGGACACATTCACGGTACTTTTAGAGGCTGTAAGCAAAATGGGAGCTGGCTGAGTTAGAGAGGTGGAGAGAGGACTCATAAGTCTATAAACATTTCTCGATGGAGAATCAAGAAGCGAGGCGATGAGCACCCAGGGGATGGGAGAAGGCGGCAGACAGGCAAGGTCAGGAACAGGAGGGGTTCAAAGCTGGTACGCAGCACGGTCCATCCCTGCTTTCCTCTCTCTCCATTGGTGACCCCCCGCTGCTAAGCCCCACGCAGGTCCACCGTGGGCAAGACGGGGCTCTGCACCAAGCCTCCAGAGCCTGGGATGCTGCTGGGAGCCGTGGAAGGCGAGAGAACTAAGTGATCGGGGCTGGAAAGGCAGATAAAGTCCAGCGATGACCAACGCAGTGTGCCCGTCCGCCACATTTCCCCGTGGAGCCGGCCACCACCATGCCCGCACACGTGCACGGCATGTGGCCTGCAATAGGTGTGGCGTGGCATCGTCGTCATCGTCCGGCCCCGCCCCCTCCTAATAACTCTCGCGAGACTTGGGTCTGCCGGAGCTGGGAAGAAGCCAATATGGTGGGCACAGGCTGAGCGGGGCCAGGCCTTGGGAGCTCCTCTGCGCGTGTCTCAGGAGGATTCCCCCGGGCTCCCGACGCTGTCCCTGGGGTGGGGGGCGGCAGAAGGGTGAAGCGACCCGGGGTGGGCAGCCCGAGGAGAACCCGGGGACGTCGTTGTCGTGAAGGCCGGCCTCCGGGAGGAGGCGGACGGAAGTAGGCCCGAGAGGAAGTGACTTCCGTCCACGGGCAGGAGCGGAAGCAGCGGGGCAGCAGGTGGAGGGAGCGCCTGAGCGGGCCGGGCGCTGAGCGGTGGGACCTGGCGGGGCCGGCCCGAGGCCCCGGAGACCCCGGGGAGGCCCTGGACGGGACCCCGGTGCTGATGCTGGGCGACCTGGAAAGGACCTGGGACGGGAAGCGGCAGTGCCCGTACTGCGGCTACGCCAGCGAGCGGACGGAGCGGCTGGTGGAGCACACCCGCGTGCACACGGGCGAGAAGCCGCACCGCTGCCGCCTCTGCCCCTTCGCCTCGGCCTACGAGCGCTACCTCGAGGCCCACATGCGCTCGCACACCGGGGAGAAGCCGTACAAGTGCGAGCTGTGCGCCTATCGCTGCAACTACAGAAGCAACCTGGCCCACCATCGACGGCGCAGGCACAAGCTCTTGCCGCTGACCGCGCCCCGGGCCTCCTTCACCGGCATGAAAACGTGGGGGAGCCCGCAGGGTAAAAGCCACGTGGAGGAGGGCAAACGAGGGCTGCTCATCGCCTTAGGTCCACCTTCCGTGGTCCTTCAGAAACCGGACCACCCCGGTGATTTTACGCACAAGGTCCCGAGTGTTCGGAACGACTTCTACGGCAGTATGGGTAAAGCCAATGTGTGCGGGCTGCCGAGGGACCCCGAAGAGCTCTTGCTTGTGGACAGTCCTTTGAATCAGATGTCTACTCTCGCAGGACTCTTGTCTAGGTTGCCACCTGAAAACCAAAACCTGGCCTCCCCTGACGGAGACTCCAGCCTGGAGGAAAATCTTTTCATGATTCAACAGCCCTCTGCCCAAGGGAGGACCCCACAGAGCTCCCCCATAGTCCTGGAGCCTCAACTCCCACCATTTAGTCAGAGGGACTGCAGTCCATTTGCAGGGCCCAGCAGCCAGCCGAGTGGCCGCACTAGCACCTCCATCTTTGGAAACAGCCAGCCAAGCACTCCGGCCCTAACCTTGCCGATGGAGGACCCTCAGCTGCTGTACCATTGCCAGCACTGTGACACGTACTTTGCAGACAATGTCCTTTACACTATTCACATGGGATGCCATGGGTATGACAATCCTTTTCAGTGTAACATATGTGGACACAATTGTAAAAACAAGTACGATTTTGCCTGTCATTTTGCAAGAGGCCAACATAACTAGAGCCGAGAACAACCAACCTTATCTTTACCCAGTTTAGCCTTTGGGGGTGATTATAGTTTGCTTTTGGTTACTCCTGGTAGGGCATTTTCTAATTTAAAGCTTATTGTAAGATATAAATTTGATGGTGGAAACTGCTGCCCTCCTGCATTCACCTTCTCTCCCCCCCTGCATTCACCTTCTCTCCCCCATCCCCTCCCCCCCTTTTTTTTTATAAATTTGATCTGATCAAGGTTATTTAGACACTAGAATATTTACCTCTTTTCTTTCAACAAGTCGTGTGAGAATTGAAGTCCAATCATAATCTTACCAGGTGTTTAGTTAACTTTTTCCCTATTTATGGCCATTTAGGCTTTAAAGATTGTTCATACTCTTAGTATTTCTAATATTCATTGCACTTAGATATTATTTCTGTCGTATTTCAAAATAGTAGAATAATTTTGCTTCTATAAAGCTGATAGACCCTATTTCTATCCTGATAATAACTTTGAAGTTGCCATTAGTTGAAGTATTGACTAGTTCCTATACTTAAGTTGGAGTAGTAGTTTCCTTTCAACTGCAAACAGTAAGGTTGTCTCAGTGTAGTAACTTTTTTTTTCTGCATAGGGAATATTAAAGAATTTTTTTTAAAGTTATAAAAATAGGTGAAAGTTGTGAAAAGAAATGAAACACAGGACCAAGTTTCCTTTAGCCTAAATTGTTCTCACTTTAAAATACCTATGGAGTCATTGTCTAATTTAGATATGTTAATAACCCATTGAGCTGCTTATGCTTCAAGTTTATTTTTTAAAACCAGAGGAAAAGGTAACAGTATTTTTGTGCAGTGTGTGCAATTTCAGTTTCTCAGTTAAATTCTTCATTGAGATGTGACTGGTGTTTGTTGAGATTGGTAACTGTAGTTTCCCATTCTTTTGATGACCAAAAAAAAAGAGGTACAATGGAATTCATGCATTTTAAATTGTAGCCATTCTCCAGGCCCTTTCAAGGCAGTGAGTGACCTTACCAGTGCCTGAACTATGAACTTCAGGCCTTTAGGACAGTGTAGATTAAGTTATCACTGCTGCCATGTTTGTGCAACTTTGATACAGCAGCCACAAAAGCTTCCTGCAGGCTTCTGGGAAAATCTGATTTTCTACTTTCTGTGTTTCTTACTGAGAATGAGACTCTTCTTCTGAGCAGGCACACTAAAGCTGAGCTGACCTGCTTCCTGGGTATTCCTCGTTTGGCCTCTACGAATGCTGCTGACAAACTGAAGGCACAGGATGAGCCCCAGCCCTGGGTTACACTGCCTGGGCACCAAGGGCCCATAGAGTCCATGATAATCATTCCTCTATTGCAGGCCCCACCCTGACTGGAGGAGGCTCCCTAGTGTGGAGACATCAGGTAGGTTCTCCTGTCTTGTAGCAGCAGCAGTAGAGCTTATTCCAGGGAGGTACTCACAGAAGAGATGAGCTGGTAGTCCTGCCTTCTATTCCACAGACCACATTTATATTGGCAGCCCTCAATTCTAGGTACATACAGCACAGCAGGCGCCTGCTGCCCCATTCCCTTCACCGCCCAGAGCCAGGCTAGGAATGGCTTCTTTCCGGCCTCTTTTCCACCTCAGGTGGGCTTCTGTGAGCTCTGACTTCAGTGTTTAATGACCACATCTGTGCCCCTTTTATGACCTGACAGAGCCTGGCCCATTCAAGCTCCTTAGTCTCCAGGGCTTCCAAGGAGCCCTCTAATGGGAACTGTGGAGTTAATAGCTACTGATTTCTTTAGAATTTTTCATTGAATTCTTAACACATGTTATGGGACTGAATGGTGTCTCACTCAAATTCTTATGTTGAAATTCCCTGAGCTTAAGAACATGGTTGTATTTGGACATAAAGTCTTTAGAGGACCCAGGTCAGTTGAGGTCACATGGATGAGTTCTAATCTGATATGACTGATATCCCTATGAGAAGGAGATTGGGACACAGATCTGCACAGATGCTTGGCCAGGGAAGAAAGGCAGAGGCTGACTAACAGCTGTAAGCCAAGGGCAGAGGTTCTTGGAAGGGACTAGACTTCCCTGCATTTTGTTGTCTGGTTTCTAGTCCCCAGAACTATGAAGAAGTACATGTCTGAGTTAAAGCATCCTGGGCTATAGCAGTAAATTGCTAAGGCAGCCCAGCAAGCTTATGAAGTCTACCAGTGTCTGTCTTTGTTTCATGTTTGGTTTTGTTTGTTTTGAGTCAGGGTCTCACTATGTAGTCTTGGCTGGCCTGGAACTCACTGTGCATACCTGCTTGCCCTGTAGCTCATAGAGATCCCTTTGCCTTTGTCTTCCTAGTACGGGGATTAAAGGTGTGTGCTGTTTTCTTTTTTAAGGAAGAAAACTTCCTAAGGAGGCAGAGGCACAGAGGAGAAGGAAACATGAGTTCCAGGACCGTGTGTTTTATAACTCGGTGCAGTGAGAGAGTGATTTCCTGGGTTTACCTAGTTCTTCATGTATTGGGTTTTGTTTATTAGTACTTCCTTTGGAATGTAGCACAGCATCTACTTTACCTTCTCTGGTAGATTGCTACCTGCCTGATAGTACTAAGTACATTTTCCTTAGCTGCTTTGGTGATGTATTACATGATCAGTGCCAAATAAGCTGTTGAGTAAGATTGAGTGGACTCACAAGCTGGACCAGGTTGTTGAGGGATGCTGAATTTCTTCACCCACATAACCCCACTGTTGGTCCTTAGCACTGAGGTCAATTAAATGAGGAAAGTGACATTTAAGAAATTGAGTCACATTTAAAGCATTAAAGTCTCTTATTTTTATACTTAAATTTATCTACCATAGTAAAAAATAATTAAGTCAAAGAATCCACTTTCACTACCATTTATACTTCAGGGTGGAGAATTGATCCGAACTAGGCCCTCTGAATGTGGGTGACAGTTGTGTGGCTTGGGCAGTTTGTGGGGCCCCTGGCAGTTGGACCATCATTTATCCCTAGTGCATGATCTGGCTTTTTGGAGCCCATTCCCTATGGAGGGACACCTAGCTCAGCCTTGATGCAGCAGGGAGGGGCTTGGTTCTGCCTCAACTTGATATGCCAGATGTTGACTCCCATGGGAGCCTTACCATCTCTGAGGAGTGGATGGGGGGTGAGATGGGGGAGGAACTGAACGAGGGGACACTGTGGTTGGTATGTAAAATGAAAAAAAATTTTTTTAAATTAAAAATAAAAAGATTCTGCTGACTGTAATGGCTGACATTTGCCTTTGAAGGCTGATTCCCTCCTAGTCTTTCTGCTCTGTGGGTTGGTCTGTGAGATCCACTGCTCCTCCACTCATGGCCCCTTCTGCAGCTCACCAGACTCTTTAACAGATTGTGTGCTGAGTCACAGACCTGCCTCCAGCCCTGAGTTCACATGAACCTGACTGACTTCCCAGCCCCTGGGTATGAAATTGTTCACTGAACATCCCCACCATATTCCTTCTAATGCCTCAAGCCCCCCTTGCCCAGAGTATCATTGCCTAAACTTGCTTGTACATTTTTCCATTGCTGATGTTTATTCCCTTCCTTCCTCTCTCTCTTTCCACCCCTCTTTATTTTTAAAACAAGATCTTAAACTGTAGCCCAGGCTGACCAGGAACTGAGGGTAATCCTACTTCAGTCTGCAATTACCTCATCGTGCTGGAATTACAGGCATGAACCACCACATCCCGCCCATTACTGTCTCTTTCAGATGCCAGTTACCAGAGACCAACTCACCCCAGTACATGAATCCCATGCTCTGCTTTCTTCCACCTCACATCTTGCCACTCAGCAAGGCTTATTCATTTTACTTCTTTCATATTGAAAATTCAGAATACTCAAAAATGTAGTTTGTTTCCCTAGTGCTAAGACATGTAAATCAACAGAAAACAGTGTGAAACATGACAAAGACATGGTTGAAAGTCAGAGCAAGTAAACACATTTGTAGGCAGTTGGCTGGAAAGTAAAGCTTGTGCTGGGCAACTGGCAAAGGACCCCATCAATTCTTCAAAATGCATCTCTTTTAACTAAGTATCCTATCTTTTAGAAATTTGTAAAGTAAAGTAACTAGAGAAATGCAAGTGTTTCCATTTTGGTTTACTAGGTTTTCATAAGCACTAAAAGACCATAAATATCAATCCCAAACAGCCTAAAGTGAGGGATTTGTTTAATGCACTATGTTAAAATTGTAAGTTTTGGCACCCCTAATGGTTATGCAAGGTGTGTGTTTACCAGCTCCAGTAAACCCCACTTGTATTTTACATGCAAAGAAAGGTTGTGAAACTGTATAGATGATGAACACACTTGATATAAATATGCAAGACCAGCTGGAAAATGGAGGTGATCTTGTAGAGAATAAATTCTTTTCGTGCATCTTCTGTATTTGCTCATTCTTTCCCCTAACAAGAACTCCTAACAGGGAGACGCTTTATTTATTTATTTAATTATTTACTTATTCATTCATTCAAGGTACTGGGGTTCTTATGGGTCCTGAGCTCTTAGGGGTCCTGAGCTCTTTCCTGTAGTGCTGGAGACTGAACCTAGGACCTTGTAAGTGCTAGACTATTGCTGCACTCCAAAGCTGCTGCACACCAAAAAATACATATTTTATGTGCATATATGTGTGCCCGAGTGTGTGTACGTGCACCACGTTTGTTCAGAAGCTCTTGGAGGTCAGAAGAGGCATTGGATTATGTGGAACTGGAGTTACAGATGGTTAGGAGCCATCATGTGGATGCTGGGAACTCATCCCAGGTCCTTGGCAAGACCAGTCAGCTCTCTTTAACTGCTGAGCTATCTCTACAGCCTCAACACTGGGATTTTTACATACCAGGTACAATTGCCCATTCCTGAAGGCTTCAGGGATTTTGTAGACTGACTGCTTTCTTTTCTTGCTATATATGTCCTGACCTTTCACAAAACAACTCACTCATACTTTTCTTTTGCACAGGTTGGAGTGGTACCACAAAGCTCTAGGTGAACCTGACTCTTCCATGTGGGGGTCTTGAGGTTGCACTCTGTGGCTTCCTGGGAATCTGCTCTTACACTGAAAAGCTAGGGCAGCGTTGTAGAGGCAGGCCTGGCCCCTTTCCTGCCTCCTGCCCAAAGCTCTGTGTCTCCTGATCTGTCCCTATCTTGCTGCTGCTGTGTATTCTTGTGTGTTTACTCAGCGGCTGCTCTCAGTAGGACTCCTAGAGACGTCTGACTCAGAGCTTCAGGCAACCTCACAGGGAATCCATCCTTGGCTCCTGCTGTTCACCTTTGACTCTGTCTTCTTGGCAGCCCTCCTGCTAAGCCTCTTTGGGCTCCTCTACCACTACAGCTCTTGAGCCCTTCCAAGCAACTACAAGAATAGGTAACAGTTTATTAAAAATTGATTAAGAGACAAGAAGGAGCCAGGGCTCCAATATCCCCTTACATGCACACCCCACTGTATCTCCTCCTAGTTGATCCGTCTTCCTGAAGTTTCCACCATCTCCCAATAGCAGGGTACCAATCTTTCAACACATGAACATTTCGAGGTCTAAATCATAACAAAGTCATGTCAAAAATACGATGTTAACATCTTAGCAGTCCTTATGTGCCGCTTTGCCTGCGTCTACAGTTACAAACACGTTTCTAAATTTAGTGTGACAAAACCGTCTCCATGCTTTCATAGATGTTTCCCCACATTTGTGTGTAATCCTACAAACTACACGTTTTTAGTTTGCTTAACAAAACATACTATTATTGTGTGTATTATAGGACTAGTTTTTTTTCTGAATAGAGAATTCCTGAGATTTTGTTGTGTTGATGTATATAGCTGTATTATGTTCGGGGTATAAGATAACATCATTTGAATATATCTGTATTACTTATAATTTTACTATTGAAGAACATTTGTATTATTTTTAGATTTTTAAGCTTTTTCTGTTAGTAAAAATTATGTGTGTGCATATACACGTGTGTGTGTGTGTGTGCGTGTGTGCATGTGTGTGTGTTGTGTGTGTGTCTAAGTCAGAGAACAACTTATGGAGTGCTCTGTACCTAGTATGGCATGGCCGTTGCCCACATGAACTCACAGTTGCTGATTATCTGTACTAGACTTGCACAAGATCGGGTCTATTACCTTCCATCATGGA
The DNA here is from genome assembly GCF_007827085.1 of Peromyscus californicus insignis. Classification (NCBI taxonomy): domain Eukaryota; kingdom Metazoa; phylum Chordata; class Mammalia; order Rodentia; family Cricetidae; genus Peromyscus; species Peromyscus californicus. The sequence goes on from NW_026294534.1 coordinate 3,628,438, forward strand.
GGGAAGAAGGGACTCATGAGGCCTCGCCCTTCCCTGAGGATGAGCAGTTAACAGTTGCTGGGGGAGGGGAGGGGCTCACAAGGCCTCACTTCTCTCTGAGGATCTTCAGGCTAGCTACTGATTGGCGGAAAGAAATATTCTTTACTGGTATAGCCACTGGTGAGTTACCTATGCTGTTGGAAATAACCCCATCTGTGCTCATGTAAACAGTCTCAACACTCACTGGACCATAAATGAAGGAAGAGGGGAAAGGAGGGAGAAAGAAGGGAGGTATGAGAATAGAAGTGGGACTAGCTGGTAAGAGGGATGGGGAGCTGGTCACACTACTGCCTTCAGACAGAACAGTGAGCACATGCACGCTAGTTCTCAGCCCAACTGCTCCTACCTCCACAGCACAAGCTCCCCTCCCCTGGGGACTGTCCCCAGTCTAAGAGGCTAACCTTAGTCTAGACAACCCCTCACAGGTATGCCCAAGTGACAGTTGACAACACTTGTCCATCACGGTCTTTGTGTCTTATTTCAAAGAACATTTCCTAACCTCAAGGTCATGAACAACTTCCATATTTAATGTTTTGAAATCTTGCCTTTCACATTAAAGCTTTAATTTAGCAAGTAAATATGAACAGGGAAAGATAAACCAATTAAAGTGATAAAGATTCATTTCAGAAGTTTGGTTGCATGTTCTTAGATGACCAAAGTCCCAAGTCAGTCTGTGACTTGGTTTGGCAGTAAAGTGGACTTAGATAGCCATAGAAAGATAACTGCTTTCAGTTCTTTTAATTCTGTGGTGTTTTCCTACATTTCCAGCTTTTTTTGTGTGTGTGTGAGAGGGTCGAGTTCTACATAGCCCTGACTATTCTGGAACTCGCTATGTAGACCAGGCTGGTCTCACAGAAAGCCTCCTGAGTGCTGAGATGAAAGGTATGTGCCACCACAGCTTTAATCAAATTTCGCATTATGAGTCACCTTTTACTGTCTTTAGGCTCCACAGAGGATCTGCCAGTGATAAACTGTCAGGCTTTGCCTAGAAATATTCTTATTTTGCTTTTGTTCTTGAAAGGTATTTTTAGGTTGATAGTTATTGCAGTTATCATTGAAATATTTGATTCTGCCACCCGGACTCCATCGTTGTTGCTACTGAGAAATCTCCCAAAACTCTAAGAGCCACTGCCTGCAACAAGACTTTACATCCAGGCTGTCTTTCCCAAACCTGTTAGAACTAATGATTAAGTTCTCTAAAGTTGTAGTAAACAAACATACTCAAATCATTGTAAACTCTACAACAACAATGAATTATCAGAAAGAGAAATCAAGAAAAAAAATTCCATTCACAATAATACATTAAAATAATTGTAGAAATAAATTTAATCAAAAAGACAAGAGGGTTTCTTTCCCAGGGCTGGGGGTTGGTCTAAGGCCTTGTGTGTTTGAGGCCAGAGCTCTATCATACAAGTGAGCTACATCCCTGGCCTGGATAAAGGCTTGATGGGTAACCTAAAACTTGAAGACAGAAAGTAAGTCACAAACAAATGACATATGAATTGGATTGGAATTGGATTGTCTATACTACCCAAAAGGATCCATAGATTCAAAGCAATAATTTTTTAAAATTTATTTTATTATTTTGTGTGTGAGGGCTTTGCCTGCATGTATGTCTGTGTACATATGAATGCCTGGTACCTGAGGAGGCAGGGAGCTTCCATGTGCCTGCTGGGATTTGAACCTGGGTCCTTTGCAAGAACAACAAGTCCTCTTAACCACTGTGCCAACTCTCCAGGCCCCAAAGCAGTCATTATTAATTTTTTTTCTTTCTTTTTTTCTTTTTCTTTTTTTTGAAATAGAGTCTTACTGTGTAACCCTAGATGGCTTCGAATTCACTATGTAGATCAGGATGACCTCAAATTCATAGAGATCTGCCTGCCTCAGCCTCCCAAGTGTTGGAATTAAATACTTGGGCTGTAGTCAACTAATTTTAAATAAGTAACTGAGCAGAGTCAGTGGAGAAATATTCTCTTCAATTAAATTTACTGAAAAAATTTGATATACACATGTAGAAGAACAAAATTGGAGTTTTTCCTCATACTGTGTAAAAATTTCAAGTATTACAATGGATAAAGTCAAAATGTATGAGCTGAAATCCTATTGAAAGCTAATTTATGAAAAATGCTTTTTGACATTGGTCTGGGCAATCTTTTTAAAAACAATTTATGTATTTTTATTTTAGTGCATTTATGTCTGTGAGTTTGCCACATCCCCTGGAATGGGAGCTACAGACAGTTGTAAGCTGTCATGTGGGCGCTGGGAATTGAACTCAGGTCTTCTGGAAGAGCAGCCAATCCTCTTAACTGCTGAGCCATCTCTCTAGCCCCCTGGGAAATCTTTTTTTGGAGGGATATGAACCCACAAACAAACTCAGAACAAACAGACAAATGAGACTGTATCAAACTAAAATTCTTCTGCACTACAAAGAGAGTGGAGACAACATGCAGAAAAAGAATGGGCAAACTAGAAGCCTATATGGGATTAATATTTAGAATATAGGTAAAATTTAAATATTACAGCGGTGAGAAAGTAATACAATTTAAAAAACGAGATGTTTTCCAAAAGATAACACAGAAGTCCAGGGATGTAGCTAAGTGGTAGAGGGTTTGCAATTGTGAGTCCCTGGGTTCACTCAATAAAAGAGGAGGAAGAGAAAGGGGAGACACAGGAAGGGGGAGAATATAAATGACTCCCGTATATAAACATTTTTAACATCTTTAATCATTATGGAAATTAGAATGAAAGCCATTATGAGATATTGCCTCACACCTGTTATTAAAACAATGTTAAAGGTAACTGTTGGTGAGGATGGACTAATAAGGGAACTGCTGTACAGTTGTCGGGGGATACAAATTGGCACAGCAGTGATGGAGAATGGTAAGTCATTAAAAGTGGAGCTGCTGTGTGAACCAGCCACAGCACTCCTGGGTGTAGACCCTGAAGAAATGAAGTTTGTGTGCTGAGGAGATAGCTGTACTCTGATAATAGCTAAGATATAGAAATCATCCTTTGTTCACCCACAGATTAACGGATGAAGGAAATGTGTGTATGTATACAGTATACTTCATACACAGCGGAATGTTACTCAGCCTTGGAAAATAATCTCATCTATGACAATATAGGCGATCTTGGAAGATATAATTCTAAGTGAGGTAATCAAGGCACAGAAGGACAAACACTGCACGATATGATACATGTTAGCCTATTTTATTCTGTTCTGCGATTAATACTCTGAATGCACCTTAGGAAGGGAAGGGTTTTTACCAGCTTAGCCTTCCTGGTCACAGTCTGTTGCTGAGGGATGTCAAGGCAGGAACTCAAGCAGGGCAGGAACTTGAGGCAGAAACCATGAAGGAATGCAGTTTGTTGGCCCGCTCTCTGGCTGCTGCCCAGCTACCTTTCTGATAGAGCCAAAGCCCTCCTTCCTAGGTATGGTGCTACCCATAGTGGACTGGGCTATTCATATCAATCATCAATCCAGACAACCTCTCACAGACATGTCCACAGGCCACTCTGATCAAGGTGAGTCTTCAATTGAGAGTCCCTCTTCCCAGGTGACTTTAGGTTCTGTGAATTTGAAAAAAAAAAAAAAAGAGAGATACTTTATAGAGAAAGGCAGAGTGTGACCGTGGTTTCCGAGGCTGGGATGTTGGAGGAAATGAGTTGAAATTTCAATATCTAATGTCTGAAGACTGTAGCTGACACTGCACTGTATACATGAAATTGTTTTTTAAAAAACCTAGGTTGGCTGGGCGGTGGTGGCGCCAGCACTTGGGAGGCAGAGGCAGGCAGATCTCTGTGAATTTGAGGCCAGCCTGGTCTACAAATCGAGTTTAAAAAAAATAGGTTGAACGTTCTTACCAACCATACATACTCATATAATTGTAAGCCAATGGGTATTTAATCATCTTATTGCCGTAATGATCCCACAGTCTATACATCTATTAAAGCAACACAATATACATATACACTGTAAATATACATAATTTTTATTCATAAGTTGTAATTCAAAAGCTGGAAATTAAGTTTTTTTTTTAATCTGGTTCTTTTTGTTAAATCTATTTTCTGTTATTGGGGTTCTTGAGGTTGCTATGATGTACCCAGGTATGCATTTCTCCTTATTTATCCTGGTTGGTATTTATTGCTTACCTTAATATATGTACTCACATCTTTGTGGAAAATTCTTGCTATTAACACCAATATTGCTTGCTCGTTACATTCTTTATGCATTAGTTTTAAAGAGGTAATTAAACAGACATGAATTTTGTTAACATATTTTTCATGTCTCTTTACTTGTCTTCCACATTCTATAAGAAGCCCTGTATGAAGAGGCACTAATGGAGCCTATAAGAGGGTGAAAGAGTGCTTCAGGTCGTGGGTGCATGGCTCCCTGAGAAAGGAGAAGGCTGGAGACCCATGTGGCTGCTGCTTGCACTGAGAACAGAAAAGGTGAGAGATGAGACAGGGAACAGAACTATCCAGAGTCTTCAGCTGTAGGAAACCAAACCCTTCTAGGTTCAGAGTTTAATGGCAGCAGATTCAGGTTTGTATTTTTTTATTTTTACTTTTGAGACAGTGTGAACTGGCTAGTTTTATGCCAAGTTGACACAAGCTAAAGTTACCCAAGAGCAGGGAACCTCAATTTTGAAAACTGGGCAGCAGACAAGCCTGTAGGGCATTTTCTTAATTAGTGATTGATGGGGGAGGGTCCAGCCCATTGTGGGTGGTGCTATCCCTGGACTGGTGGTCCTGGGTTCTATAAGAAGAGAGCAGGCTGAGCAAGCCATGAGGAGCAAGCCAGTGAGCAGTACCGGCCTCTACGTCAACTTCTGCCTCCATCAACCACCTGCCCTGCTTGAGTTCCTGTCCTAACTTCCTTTGATGATGAACAGTGATGTGGATTTGTAAGTCAAATAAACCCTTTCCTCTCCAGGTTGCTCTGGTCATGGTGTATCATCATAGAAATAATCACCCTGACTAAGACACAGGGTCTCTCTGTGTAGTCCTGGCTGTCCTTGGAGATAGATACGTAGACCAGGCTAGCCTGAACTCACAGAGCTCTTTCTGCCTCTGCCTCCTGAGTGCTGGGGTTAAAGGCCTGCATCACCACCCCTGGGCTCTAAGGCTGGTATGTTGAAATGGGGCCCTAGATTCTAACCAAGCAGACTGGTTGAAAGCTCATGCATCATACCACCAGGCCAGATGTAAGGCCATTGTGGTATTTAGGCCAGAAACGCTAGTTTGGTGGGATGGACAAAATGAGTCACTATGCTTATTTCATAAATGAATACAGACTTGCATATTATTTAAGATCTAAAGGCAATTTTTTCATTTTTCTTTTTTTTGTGTTTATATGGCATGGATCAGGATGGCTGGCGATGGTGTATCATTCAACACTGGTATCCCTCATTCCGCGTCACACTACCATGGGGAACACTGTCCTGATGTTGGGCTAGATTCATGGTTATACAGGACGCTGGGCAGCTGTCTTCCCCGTGCAGATGCTCCTGCAAACAACAGGACTTGGCATCCATGGCTCCTGACTTCCACCTTCTACTAGTTGTTCTTTAATCATTTGTCAGTCAGAAAAATTCCCACAGAGTTTCAAAATTCCTTTATGAGTGGTGACACCTCTGCTGAAAATCTCTCTGTGGTGGCTAATCTTGGTTGTCACCTCGACACACTTGGAAAGAGGAGACTTCAGTTGAAGAATAGCCTTCTGTGGATTGGACTGCAGGCATATCTGTGAGGCATTTTCTTAATTGACGGCTGTTGGGAGTGCCCAGCTCACTGTGGGCGGTACCATCCCAAGACAAGCGAGTGTAGGTTGTAGAAGACAGGCAGCCAAGCACCCCAGGGAGAGAGGAAACCAGTGAGAAACCCTCTTTTGTGGTTTCTGCTTCAGTTTCCCCTTCAGGCTCCTGCCTTGAGTTCCTACCTTGGCTTTCCTGGATGATGTGCAGTGGCTTATAGGGCGAAAGAAACTTTTCCTCTCCAAGAGGTTTTTGGTCATGGTATTTTTCACAGCAACAGAAAGGAAGCTAGAAACCCCTCTTGTTTCCTTAAAGCTCTCACCTACTGTTGATTCTAATATAAAAATAAAATTTGCCACTGATGTGTGATTAGTCCATGTACATGAGTGTAGGGGACCCACCCCCACCTTTTTCCCCAAGGTACTCTTGAGGAGTGAGGGATAAGAGATTTAGATAGAAGGATAGAGGGGAGAAAAAGACAGAAACATAGGATAGCCTCGGGAGAGCCCGGATTCTTATTACCTGGCCCAGAACTTTATTCAAAAGGGCTTTTTATAACAATGCCAAGGGGCGAGGGAAAAGACCTCCCCCTTGCTAGATACAACCAAGTGCAGACCCTTCCAAACACCTGGTACCCAGGCCCGTGGTCCAATCATCCTCTTGTGCAGTCCTGCTGGTAAAGCAAGCTCAGCTCTCACTAGGAAACCTCTGTGGGCTCCCACACTTGAGGGTGACTGGATCCTCAGCCTAAGGAAGGAGCCAAGGTCCCAGCCATCGGGACAGTCTCTTCTGGTGAAAATGGTTGATTTAGAGTGTGACATGTGACCTAAGCAGAACTAGCCACACACTGTGGAGCTTCTGCCTAAGGTCTTCCCAGTCATCTTGCATGAATCAGCTATTATCATGTGCACCTTGTGGGTCCTCTGGCAAAAACCAACCCAGTGAATACATAATTGACTTCAGATTCCTTACAGGTGGTGAAGTAATGGAGAAAAGTTCAGTTATTAAATACTTATTTATTGATTTATGATTTACCTAGAGCACTGCTTGTACTGCCTATTTGCCAAGCATAACTTCACTTGCTGCCTGGAACAGAATGAGCTGGAGAAAGAGCTGAACAATGGGTTGTTACCCTTAGCAACCTGCTGCCTGTCACATATACTTCTGCAAGGTCTTTCTTGCTTGCCCATCCCACCTTGTGGTTTTAGAGTATGAAACAAGAATACAAACTCATTTTGTTTCTCATGAGCAATGCAGGACGGAAGTCTTTCAAGAGCTAACCTGGCTTTGGTCCACTGGTGGCATCTCCCTTCTATGCTCAGTGGTGTAGGAGTGCTTATTTCACAAAGAATCCCGAAAGAGTGGTGCTTTCACACCGTGAGTCCTGATAGATGGAGAGACTGGAGACTGCATTTCTGCTCCCTCGTTGGTTGGCATGTGCAGGCAGAGCTTATGCACACAGCCTGTGATCTCACTGCTGTCCTGTGAGGTTTTCACTGTACTTCTTTGATCGCAATCAGCTGTGCCTCCCAAAGGCTCCATCTGCATCCTCAGAGGAGGGATAAAAAGCAAATTCAACATGAAGATAGCACAAAGATGCTGTCCTCGTGCTAATTACCTTGTTTATTTCTGCGTCTCATGAGAACGTCCTCATAAGGCTAAGCCTGCCTTCCAGTTCTGCTCGGGGCTGCCGAAGGAGCCGCGGACAGCACCCCAGGGATGAAGGAAAGGGAAGCGCTGTTTTCCATTTGGTTCTTAGGCAGGACTTACTGATACCCACTCTCTGTTTTGTTAAATTTCAAGTATGTCTAAAATAGAGAAAATATGGATGAGCTCCTTTGTATCTATCACCCAACTTTACAATTATAATGATTAAAATAATCTGTTTTTGTTTGTAGTCACATCCACTCCTCTTTCTCCTTCTAATCAGATTACATTGAAGTAAATCCCAGAAGACCAACCTCCCTACCTTCCTTCCTTCCTTCCTTCCTTCTTTCCTTCCTTCCTTCCTTCCTTCCTTCCTTCCTTCCTTCCTTCCTCTTTCTTTCTTTTCTCTCTCTCTGTCTCTTTTTCTCCCTTTCCTTCCTCCCTCCCTTCCTCCCTCCCTCCCTCCCTCCCTCCCTTCCTCCCTTCGGAACAGGGCCTCTCCATGTAGTCCTGACTATCCAGGAACTCACTGGCTGTCCAGGAACTCACTATCTAGACAAGGCTGGCTTCCAAGTGCTGGGATTAACTGCGTGTGCCACCATGCCTGGGCCCAGGAGACTTGTCTAGACTCTCATCTCTAGTTTCTGGGATATGACTTCTGTCTTCATGATCACTTCTACTATTAGCTATTTCTCCTTAGTTTCTGATGTTATGGGAAACAAACTAGCATCACTGCTTTGAATGGGTCTTCATTACCTCTTTATCCCATGGGTTAGTTGTTCAGTTAGGGCTTCTCTCCAGGATGGGACCATAAACTCAAATTCTCTTCAACTGTAGCTCACCGCAGCATGCCCTGTAGTCCATCCATTTCCTCGTGCCCCCCCCCCCCCGCCCCCAGACAGGGTTTCACATATCCCAGCTGGCTTCACACTCCCTGTGTAGTGTCTGACCCTCTTGCCTGTGTCTCATAAGTGATAGGACTACAGAAATGTGCCACCGTGCAAGATTTTATTATCTATTGTTTTTATAAATGAAAATTTGGGTGCAGCTTCCAGAGGACTTTGTTTGATCTCTTTCCCAGTATAAGAGGAAGCATGATGGGTTGAACCACAAACTGTAAAGTCGTCTTAAACTTCAGTTGACAGTCATTGTCGTCCTAGAGCCCTTGCACCGTCACCTGGCTCTTCTGCTGGCCCAAGGGCTTTAGTTGATGAGGTCATCAGTTTCTGAGAAGCATAAGCTCATGATCACATTACCCTTCTTATGCTGTGGCTGCTGCACTCATCTATACTGGTTCCGTTTTGGCAGTGTAAATAATAGACATCCTAGTGGATTACCTGGGTACCAAACATATTCTTCTTTGCCCCGAGATGTAAAAGCAAATGTACCTTCTCTCAACATTCAAAGTCAACAACTCTACCAGGATGCTAATTCCTTTCGTTGCCCAGTGGGTACCTAGCATGAGAAGATCAAAGTGCCCATGCAGATGGCACAGCTTGAAATTTTCTGTCTCTCACAGAGACTCCTTCCTAAAAATATTCCTGCATTTATCAGGGTATCTGAATCCATATGGTCCAGTGTTATCACAATGAGAATTTCAAGTTATTTCAGAGTTCAGTGCACACTAATAACCGGAGCACCTCCTTTGGCATGTTTCTGTACCCTAGGAGATCTTGATTTTGAGTGTAAACTGCAGCCCTGAAAAATGCCGCCTAATATAGGATTTACCTCCCTGCTAGAATCTGAGTTTTACCCATCAAAGTTCTTTCTAACAGGCTGTCAGTTTCTGGAAATATGACAAGCCTGGTGGGTCCCACGATCTTGAGCTCATTGCCATACTTACTTTAGGAGATGTACACTACTTTGTGTGATGGGGGAATTCAATGTCCATGGGCCAGTTATTATGCTGGCCTTTGGGTATTCAGAATGATAAAGAGCCTGAAAGAAACACGAAGCTGTGTATTATGGCCACGGTCTCACAAGATATGGTTATAGGTGGGGTATACACAGTCATCTTGGCGCTAGCAGACTAATGGGTCTCCTTGAGAACGGCAGTGTTGAGGGCTCAGGCTTGGTCTCTGTTGCTCACATCCTGGTCACACACAGCAGAGGTTGTGTCAACACTAGATATCAGGAACCCATGCTTTAGACACATGTAGTCTTGTCTCCATCCCTGCTACCACAGCTACTCTGATCATGCCCACCTGTACCCGAAGTAGAGCAGCCAACCACAGGGAATAGCTGATGTTGGTTAGCTGAGCCAGTTCCTTTCCATAGTGATGGTCTTCTATGGTTATCTACATGCAATATGGAATCTTGACACTTTGTACACATGCCTACATTCAATTCACATACTTCCCCCCTGCCCCAAACATCCATAGGTGATCTTTCAATCTTTCTCTTCCTAGATGCCTGGACAATCCACTGACCTGTTCATGAGTGCCCATGAATCCATTCACCTTCTTACTGTATTCCACTTTCCCATCAAAGAGCTGAAATGGATAAAAAGGTAAGCCATTTAAGCTCTGCCCACTGAGAGAATTCTTCTTTAATGCTCTTTTAGGGTCATACCCTAGTGGATCTGAAGTCAATAGTGGTTAGTTTTATCTTTTATCTCACACTGAGCAACACTTCTTTCTCTTCTGTCAGATTGCTGTAAGGCTCCCCATGCATGAAACCATAAAAGCAGCTCAAGTGAAGCTGGAGAGATAGCTCAGTGGTTAAGAGCACTGGCTGCTCTTCCAAAGGACCTGGCTTCAATTCCCAGCACCCACATGGCAGCTCACAACTGTGTGTAACCCCAGTTCCAGGGGGGATCTGACACCTTTACCCCAATGCACATAAAATAAAAGTTAAATTTAAAAAAAACTCGTTCAAGGATGGACGACATATCAGTCCAGGCCACTTGACTTTGTTGCTTGCTGTGACTTTCAGGCCTCTTAATCATGATTGGAAACGAACGACTTCCATCTTCCTTTGGATTTTGGTTGAGACAATGGGCAGGTCTGGATACATGATAGTTGAGGTACCATAGTCCAGCCCTCTACCTCTTGCATAGATTAGTACTTCCCCAAGCGGTGCTCTCCAAAACAGAACATATTTCTCCTGGAAGTGAGCATTCTTTTTCTCTATAATTCTAGGGGTTTATAGTGAGTAATAAATACTGAGGCTTGTTGCCAATTCCCCAAAGCATCCTTTCTCATAATAGAGACTTCAGACATCATAGAGTCTGCAAGACATATGGCCTGAAGCATAAAATCTACTATACACCCTAGACCTGGTTCACAGTTATTTCCTCATCTAATTGCTACTCCAGCTGACAGCCTTGGTGTCATACACTTAGTGGGTTAGCACATGTATCTCCAGTGTAGAACATACTGTCTTCAGCATCTGAGGAGGGGTCATTGGCTTTTTTTTGCATGTATATGTGTTGGTATGCATGTGTGTAGGCACGTGTATATTTGAGTGTGTGTGCCCATGTGTGCATGTGTGATGTGGGAGCCAGAGGTCAAAACTGGGTATCTCCCTCGATGATTCTCCACCTTATACTCTGAGGCAGGGTCTCTCGCTTGGATCCAGTGCTTGCTTAGGGTATTTCAGCTAGCCACCTTGATCCAGGAATCCCCAGTTTCTGTTCCTTAGAAATAGAAAATGATAATTTGCCCTTTACTTTGGAAAAAGAATGACCTATCTTCTCTGGGTCACTGATTCTCAAAACTCTTCACTTTCTAAGAAAAGATGAGACTAGAAAAAGGATTTTCTAAGATGCAGCATTTGATTAGTTTTCTAAGATGCAGGTGAGAGTCCTCTGGGTAGTTTTTGTGTGAGCATGATGCACAGGTATATGAACATGTGGGAATGTTACAGTGAAATTCTTTATTTTGTATAATTAATATGATTGAAAAAGAAATATCACAGCGCACACACATAAAGTCCTCTCTGCTACGGCGTGTCTCTGGGTCTTACTGTGTATTGCAAATGCTCAGAGGTGCACATACTTCATGGGGCCTCTAGTGTCCTTCCCTTTTTTTGCTCCTCTTTGACTAATATGACATCACTGATATGGTGGACCAATGTGATGCGCTGTCCATTTTTATTGTACTGTGATCAACGGGATTGTGAACTCTGGTCCTCATAGGCAGGGGACATTTTTGTTCTATGTAAATGTGACCCATTTTGACTCCTGATATGGTCTGGTAAAGGTATCTTGCCTGGCACAACATCCTCGACTTGAGTTGCCGTGTGGCTGAGTTTCACATAGTCCAGTGTTATCCTTTAATATCTGCCTGACTTTTGTCAAGTCCAAAGGGGTGCAGTCAGTGAGAAATGGTGGGGCTCACCAAGCTCATATCCTTTAGGGGTTTAAAGATGGCACAGATCTCTGACCCTCCCAAGTGTGTAACAATCCCTCATACACATACTCAAGTACTTTAGATAATTCTTCACAGACGTGTATGGTGATATTTTATTTGTACTGAAATGTGATTTTATTTGTATGTTAATAAATAAAGTTGCCTGGGGGTCAGAGCTAATAGCAAGCTATAGCAGAAACTGGGCGGTGGTGGTACCCGCCTTTAATCCCAGCACTTGGGAGGCAGAGCCAGGCAAATCTCTGTGTGTTCAAGGATACAGCCAGCATGGAGACACACACCTTTAATCTCAATACCAACCATAGAAGACCTGGAGGTCTGTACAGACAGGCAGTGACGAGGAGGTCATGTGGTTGGGTTTACAACCAATGAGAAGGCAGAACAGAAAGTCTATAAAAAAGACAAACAGACAGGGAGTAGCTCTCAGGCTGAGGAGGACAGCAGCGGCAGTGAAGGGTAAGGTTTTTAGCTCTTAGCTCTGACCTCTTGGGCTTTCATCTCTGCATTGGCTCTGTGTTTCTTATTTAACAAGATGGTTACATCTACAGATGTGCCTGGAGAATTACCTCCTAGATGTTGAATTGGCAGTTAAACTAACCATCACAGCATCTATTCCAATTGTGCGTTTTGGAGACAGGACAATGAGTTCTGGGTGAGACCGTGGGCCCAGATGACATCTGTAACCTAGATGAGAGCCAGGGATCCACTGGTTCTCTGGTTATATAAACTCCACTCCATAAGGGAACTCTACCAGCCTGGAGTTCTCTGGATATGAATGGTCAATCAGATCACACATCCAGCCTTTCTAAAAATGTTAACAAATTCTGCATTTCCAGTCTATAGTTGCCTAGATAAATGACCACAGGTCTCGTGAAAAGGAATTCCAGCATCATTATTGTACTCCCTTGCTGAGGACCTGACCTCTCTTTTAATTAGTGTGTTTCTGGGTCAGAACACTGTCTCAGGCAACAAGATTTATCTTATATCCTCTTCTATCATCTATCACAACAGTTCTGGCATTTTGCCTTAGAGTGAGCTGTAATTCTCTCTGGAATTCTAAGAGTCATTCTACCACCATAATAAAGGCATCCCCCCTGAACCCCCACAGAATGGCAAGCCATCTCTCACATTAGGCTGCCCCATGTAAATATGCCCACCCTTCTCCAATTTTATGTTCCATCCAGTCCTACCGTACAAGCAATCTTGGTTTAGATGGCACATCTTGGTCTTCTCCTGCAATACCAAAGGAGTGGCCATCCCTTATCTCTCTTCACCAAACAGCCCCCTGACATGTATTATTCTTACATGAATTAGTTCTGTGATAGGAGTGGGAGGTAGTGTTGATCAATGGGTGGTTCGTGTTGTCCTGCAATGTCGACACTCAAACGTGGTGTTTAAGCTGTGGGCAGAGCCTCTGCTGCACACCCAGAAGCCCCCAAGCAAGGTTTAAAGTGTAAGAGCATTCATTATGATGTTCTGTCCACCTGTAAGTTGCAAAGCCCCACTCCTTTCCCCGGGACCCTTGACGTTGTTGCAGAAGGTTAGCTGGAGTCAAGAACAGAACTGTTCTTACAAAGTTGTGTCCTGAACCTTACCCGCAGCATCTCTACCTTTCTGCCCCTGGAGATGAGGAGTCTCTTAGGTGCCTCAGGAAGAGACTCTAACATCCACACTTAGCTTTCGATGATGACTCATAGCCCAGGGCCTCACATGGTCTTTCTCTAAATATCAACAACTCAGGCCAGGGCCATCAAATTCCATTGTCCTCATAATTGGTGCCTTTCCTGAATCTCTGAAAGCTTGAGATGTCACATCTATGGGGCATCTCCCCCTCACATCCCCTCTGAGTTTGTCACCAGGGAAAGCTGTGACAGTGACATGTGTCCTGCCCACTGGGGCGACCGGGGCTTCACCTGCTGCAGGCCTGGCATTCCTTTGTAGCCCCACGACCCATGTCCCAATCTGTTTCCCCCCTTTGTCCTGGAACCATCACTATGAGTTCTGTTACTCTGGAAAACAAGAGTCTGAGGTACGAGTTCACATGGGTGTTCTGGGGAGTGGCCATGGCCCCTCTCCTAACAATGGACGTAACTGATGCCAGAGTTCTACGTCCTGGAGTGCTGTAAGACGCCTCTGTTATTTCCTTTGGGCTTCCCTCCCTTCTTTCCTCCTGGTGGGAGGCATCCTCCTGGGCTGGGACAATTACTGCCCCTAAGTCCAAGTGACAAGAACCTTGCTGCCCTCAGTGGACTGACTCCTGTTGGTGTCTGAGTCCCTGTCACCAGTGACTTTTGCCACACTTTCTAAAGAATAGGACAGGGATGCAACTTCTAGGTGAAGAGCTCTGAGCTGGTGGAGTCTGAGCATGGACATCCAGTGCTGCCCTCTCCCCAGGTCTGCCACTGGGGCTTATGGACACACACACACACACACACACACACACACCTCGTTCCCACAGTTATGAGGGAATGCATGTTACAAGAGACAATTTTATTAAATAGGAAAACAAGGCATGCGTGGGTACGATTGGGTTACATGTTGAAGGTGATTGTTTCTCTGAAATCTGTAGCAGGGAGTATAGCATGTGCTTAGTGTACATGAGACCCTTGGGTAGTGTGCCCTACCTAGCTACATACAGACATACAGACTTTACAGACACCCCACACCCCAGGCCCCACAGGCCACACAAGGTGTGTCATACCACACACGCCATACCACACATAGACACGCCACACACAGACACGCCATACACACCACACACACCTTGACCTCGGTGCATTCATCATCCCTTAGAGGTGAGGGAAGAGCAGAAGACACCCCTTGCTTATCTCAGGAAAAGGGAGCGCACGTCTCCCTAGGGCAGGCGTCCTCCAGGCTGTGATTTCTTTACCAGACAACTGCATCATCATCAGGTTGAACTCCTTAAAGAGCCCCAGGGTCCAGCAAAGCTCTCCTGCCTCCGTCATTCCTGTGGGCTGTCTCTTCATTCTCTTCCACCTTCCCTCTCCCCCTTATCTCAGCTGGGGTCACTGATAGCCGCCTTCGCTCCCCCTAGTGGCGAGAAGGGTGAAACATGCACCAGGGCCACTCACAAAAGCTGCTTCTCAAACCCAGCAGTAAAGAAGATACAGCTTCAGGGAGAGACGGCCAAAACTGATTAGTCTGAGGAGGTAACACTATTGTTTTAACTGCTACAGAGTGCCCAGCTGGAAGCTATGAGGTATTTTTCCATTATTATGAACAAAAATATAAATGACAAAAAAGAAACAAAATGGTTCTCATTGTATTTGAATTGTGATATAAAATAAAGGACATTGGAAGCTATGAAACACACTGGCCACAGGAATTGCCCTTTTGAGTGAAATCCACATATCTAACTGGTATACCTGAGGCTTGTAGTAATCCCTTCAAGGAGTGAGGTGAACTACCATTTTGCAAGAAGGACTTGGAAACTCTTCCTACAACTAAAATTTCATGCGGCCCTGGGCTGATAGGCACAGTGTTAGTCAATTAAGTATACATTCTTTCTCTACAAGCTTAACCCCAAGCCTCTGGGGAAGGGTGCAAACAGTGTCATGCAGAGCTAGGACAGTGAGGCAGAGTTGAAAGCATCTTGGGAGGTGGGGAAGTGTATGAGCAGTGAACTCATCCAGCTGTTTCAGACACAGCCTTTTGAATTATATTTTAAGTCCATAGGGAGCTTTCTCTCCCAGGAGTGGCAGTTGTAGAGGTCAGGGGCTGAAACATACCTTCTTTCTAAATATTTTCTGTAGTAAATGGTGACGTATTAAGTCCTCCCAACAACATCATAGACAAGAGCTTGCTTTACGGGAACACCAAGGCGGAGACAAGTGGAAGAGCTTGCCCGGCTTGCCCTGTGGCCAGCCAGTCCGCACATGTGCACTCTGGCACATGAGTACATCCACACGTGCACCCCAGGTGCTCTTCTTGCCCAGAGAGTGTGCACCACGGTGAAGTCACAAGCTCCCAGGACAGAGGGCCAGATCGCTCACACTTTGGACCCACCCTGAACATACAGACAACGCTGATGGGCTGTTATTGCTAGTCAGTCCGTAAGAGGACAGTTGTATCCCAAGTTGAGAATCCTGACTTGGTTGCATAGTTTCATCGTACCTCTCAGAACTTGAAGGTCAATTCTCTGCTGGTGAGGTGGCATCAGGATGGCCTCAGCTTCTGCTGGGTTGTGTGGTAAAGATCATAGTATGATTTACTTCCTCATGGGTACCCATTTCACCATTTGCTACCCAACAAAGACCAAGGACAGGTTTCCTTAAGAATCTCTCCCTTCACATGTGGCTTAAGTGTCTCAAAACTATCAACAGAAAATTTCCACAGTGGTTGCAGCAAGTAGATCTCAGGCTGCACAGCCTTGATTCTTTCTGTCAGCGTACCAGGTATTGTTCTGATGGCCACCAAAGATGATAAAAAAGGAAAGTCAGCACCAGGACTGAAATCTACACCCATTTCTCATTTTTATGAATGTACACAGTCAAGGCATTAGAGCATCTCACTGATGTCTTTTTTTTATGTCCCCCCACCCCATACAATGTGGCTATATTTAGAATGCTAGCATAGACTTCTGTGGCTAGAACTTGTTACCAAGGGGTGGAAAATGACCCAGTTCTAGATCAACCTGTAAGTGTTGGGCTTTTCAACAACCAATCTGCAACACTTGCTGAAACCTAGGCTGCTTCTGTTAGATGGAGTTTCTTAGACTGTTGGAAAAAGAACTCAGTTGTCACATAGCAAAAACCAAATACTGGGTTGATTTTCCAAGGGCAGTGGTACTCTTGAGTGATTCCAACTACTGAAGCACACACAGTAAGACTCCAAACCTTGGGCTGGAGAGATGGATCAGAGGTTAAGAGCACTGACTGCACTGACAGAGGTCCTGAGTTCAATTCCCAGCAACCACATGGTGGCTCACAACCATCCATAATGAGATCTGGTGCCCTCTTCTGGCCTGCAGTCATACATGCTGTATACATAATAAATAATAGATCTTTTAAAAAAATTATTAAAAAAAAAAGACTCCAAACCTTTCACCTCTTGTTGCTAGCCCATCTGCAAAGTCATCTGCTTGGAAAGAGGAGACTGGGAGCATCCTTAGAAAGGTTGTAAGTCTAGTCTAAGGACAGTGTATGTTCATACAGAAAACACCTTCTGCTTGTAGAGCCAGATGGCAGGCAGGCATGCTGTACTTTATGTTGGAGGTTGCTCATGGGAAAGCTTTCCTTGAATCTTTTGGCTGAAACAAATGTTCTGGAAAAGACATCTGTAGAATGAAAAAGTGGATTTGGATTGCAGCTGTCTCTGAGTTTGAGGATGGTTTGAAGAAATGTGTGAGTTTGAAAATGAAACATAAAATCATAGCACAGGCATGACCTTATTGTACAGTCGCACCTCTAAGGATGCAGTAATGACCCAGTCATCTCACAGAGGCTCTTAGAGCACATCCAGACTGTGCACAGTCATGTGTGTGCCTAAGCACATACCATGGCAAATACAGACTGTGTGCAGTCATGTGTGTGCCTAAGCACATACCATGGCAAATACAGACTGTGTGCAGTCATGTGTGTGCCTAAGCACATACCATGGCAAATACAGACTGTGTGCAGTCATGTGTGTGCCTAAGCACATACCGTGGCATACTGTGTGCAGTCATGTGTGTGCCTAAGCACATACCATGGCATACAGACTGTGTGCAGTCATGTGTGTGCCTAAGCACATACCATGGCATACAGACTGTGTGCAGTCAAATGTGTGCCTAAGCACATACCATGGCATACAGACTGTGTGCAGTCATGTGTGTGCCTAAGCACATACCATGGCATACAGACTGTGTGCAGTCAAATGTGTGCCTAAGCACATACCATGGCATACAGACTGTGTGCAGTCATGTGTGTGCCTAAGCACATACCGTGGCATACAGACTGTGTGCAGTCATGTGTGTGCCTAAGCACACACCAAGGCATACAGACTGTGCGCAGTCATGTGTGTGCCTAAGCACATACCATGGCATACAGACTGTGTGCAGTCATGTGTGTGCCTAAGCACACACCATGGCATACAGACTGTGTGCAGTCATGTGTGTGCCTAAGCACATACCATGGCATACAGACTGTGTGCAGTCATGTGTGTGCCTAAGCACATACCATGGCATACAGACTGTGTGCAGTCATGTGTGTGCCTAAGCACACACCGTGGCATACAGACTGTGTGCAGTCATGTGTGTGCCTAAGCACATACCATGGCATACAGACTGTGTGCAGTCATGTGTGTGCCTAAGCACACACCGTGGCATACAGACTGTGTGCAGTCATGTGTGTGCCTAAGCACATACCGTGGCATACAGACTGTGTGCAGTCATGTGTGTGCCTAAGCGCATACCGTGGCATACAGACTGTGTGCAGTCATGTGTGTGCCTAAGCACATACCGTGGCATACAGACTGTGTGCAGTCATGTGTGTGCCTAAGCACACACCAAGGCATACAGACTGTGCGCAGTCGTGTGTGTGCCTAAGCACATACCATGGCATACAGACTGTGTGCAGTCATGTGTGTGCCTAAGCACATACCATGGCATACAGACTGTGTGCAGTCATGTGTGTGCCTAAGCACATATCATGGCATACAGACTGTGTGCAGTCATGTGTGTGCCTAAGCACACACCGTGGCATACAGACTGTGTGCAGTCATGTGTGTGCCTAAGCACATACCGTGGCATACAGACTGTGTGCAGTCATGTGTGTGCCTAAGCGCATACCGTGGCATACAGACTGTGCGCAGTCATGTGTGTACCTAAGCACATTTGCTCAGCACTTGTGGTTGTGCGTCTTTACATAACAGTTTCACCAGTTTACAGCAAGGGGCAGCTAAGATTAGTGTTGGGAAGAGAAATCTGAGGGCGCTGGTCGATTGTCTCTCTGAACCACTCAGAATAGCATTGTGCTTCTGGATTGACCAGTATAAAATCAGCTCTTCACATTCAGAGTGAATGTGCAGAATTTCACAGACAGCTTTTCTATCTAGAACTATTTGAGACTCAGGTAAAACCTGGCTACTTGCGCACACTTTGTCATATAAAGAGGTCCCTGTGCTGATCTGCACTGGGAGATGGTAAATCAGTGGTTCCTTCTAAGGTACATTATACTTGATTATATTAATGTTCCATGATATTTCACCCTTTCCTCATATTTTTGGTTTATGAAGCAACACTCTCTAGATTTCATGGCAAATGGAAAGTTGGCATGGAAACTCTCTATCCAATTATTCCTGTATACATTTGGGAACAAATCTTTTTATTTTTTGGAATTTTTTTTTCAGGAGGCGATAAAAATAGGAAATTTCAGGTTTCAGATATTTTATTGCATTCTTGTAGCATAATAACAGCTTCATTAAAAATAATTCCACAATACAATGTGGACGTTGTGAGGTGCTTAGAGCACTCGGGCCAGCTTTCTCAGCAAAGCGTCGCGGGCAGGGAACGTGTGCTGGCTCATAGTTTATATTGCATTCGATTGCTAAGCTTTTGTAAGGTATTGGGTT
Organism: Peromyscus californicus insignis; assembly: GCF_007827085.1. NCBI lineage: Eukaryota > Metazoa > Chordata > Mammalia > Rodentia > Cricetidae > Peromyscus > Peromyscus californicus. The sequence continues at coordinate 3,647,819 of NW_026294534.1, forward strand.
ACCACTCCCAAATGCAAGATCATAAGGGCAAAAGAGACTGCCAATGGTCCTGCTGCGGAAGATGGAGGCTCAGGACACTTCCCAGCTGAGATGTTCACGCAAGGTGCTGGAGTCAGCTTCCCTCAGCTTGTGGAAAGGGCAGAAGCCGGCTCTGGGGACAAGCTCCTCTCTGCAGTGTCCTGTTTGGTTGCTGGACGGAAACACGGTGAGGGTAAAGGTGATTCTTTCTCCTCTGAATTTGGAAAATGACTTTCACAGATGATGAATCCGAGAGGGTGGGAAGGAACCTAAAAAGGCATCTGGTCCAGAAGGGATTTTGTTAGTCCACTCTCCTTTCCAGCTCCTGAACCCCCAAACAATGCTCCAGTGTCTCCAGCAGTGGGGAGCTCTGTCTCCACAGGCAGTGCCTTCTGTCTGGGAACAGCCCCAGCATTGGAGTTCTTCCTGATGTGGGGCTGAGATCTGCCTGCCTTCAGCTTCCTCCCATTGTTCCTAGCCTCAGATTCACAAGCACACTTTCCACTCCACAACAATTCAGCTCTCAGAAGGCAGTAGGCGGAGTGGGTGAATAGAGCTGTGTAGACAGAGCAAGGCCTGGTCTCTCTGCCCCTTGGTCTCCTCTACTGTGAAGTGGTGCTTATGGACCTGATCGAACAGGGTTCCAGGGTGTTGGGAAAGCGTGATCAAGGCTCCAGAGCCTCTCCTGGCAAAGAACAAAAGCCAGCAGCAGGGGATCGCCTGTGTCTTTCTTTAGAGTCTAGGCTCTGTGTGCTCATGCGTTCATGTCTGTTGTAGTTTGGGACTCTCTGCTGCTTTCTTTCTCATTGGCCTTGTCTTACCTACATATCTCCTATCTGTTCTTAGAGGTGTTGCCTGGTGCAGAATGTGGGGAACTCTGCCTAGAACTAGTCACCAAACACAGCTTCGTCCTCAGAGATGTTCTCTGGTACAATAGATACCCACTGCTGAGCAGCTGTCTGCTGGGGGAGGGGGGGTCACAGGGATTTTAACGAGTGAAAGAATGTGGAGTTTGAAACTCCGATACACCGCTGAAGAACAGTGCACTGATTTTGTTGGTCCCTTTACCAGACACTTGCCTGTTCCATATGTCACCTGAGTGATCTGATGTCTATTTTCCCAGCAAGGAAATGCAACTATGAGAATGTAAGAAACCCAGTTAGGTAAGGATGCTAGCTCCTGCTCTCTGCCCGCTGCCAGTCCAGTTTCATTCACCGAGGTGGATGTTCTTGGCCTCCTTTGACCTTCCAGGGTCTCATTCTAGTGTCCCTCTGTCTTAGTGTTCTACTGCTGTGAAGAGACTCCACGACCATGGCAACTCTTATAGAAGAAAGCATAAATTGGAATTGGCCTACAGGTTCAGATGTTTAGTCCATTATCATGGCAGGAAGTCCCACAGCATGCAGGCAGATATGGTACTAGAGGGGGTGCTGAGAATTCTCCATCAGGATTGGCAGGCAGCAGGGAGAGAGAGAAACGCTGAGCCAAATCCCACCCCCAGTGGCATACTTCCGCCAACAAGGCCACACCTCCTAATAGTGCCATGGTGACCAAATATTCAAATCTGTGAGCCTGTTGAGGTCATTCCTATTCAAACCACTACAACTTCTTACAGCCTTTGTCCTCCTGTCCAGGTATGACAGAAAGCAGCATGGATGAGGGTATAGGCTTTTCTGTCTCCTTAAAATTCTGGGAGACTTTTGAAAACCCTGTAAGGGATTGAGAGCCTCTTAGTTTCTCTTGTTTTGTTCTTTGTAGTAATGAGAGTGAACCCAGCGTACATGCGCTCCAGCCGAGTGCTCTACCACTGAGCTATGTCCCAGCCCCCTCTTCCCTTTTGATTTTGAGACAGGGTCTTTTTAAGTTTCCTGTGCTCACCTTGAACCCACTCTGTAAAGCAGACAGGACTTGAACCTGTGATCCCCCTGCCTCAGCCTCCTAAGGAACAGAGAGGACAGGCCTGCCCAGGTCAGGCACCGTCACTTAACACTGAGTGAAAAATGACTGTGCGTGGTTGGCATTTTCCTTTGAGCTGCCAACCAGCTCCCAAATAAGAGACGTCTTAATAATAGTGAAAGCTTGACCTTTAGCTTAGGCTTGTCCCACTAGCTCTTATAACTTAGTTAGCCTATTTCTGCTCATCTACAGTTTGCCTTGGGGCTTCTTACCTTTCATTGTGTGTGTCTTACTTTCCTACTTCTTCCATCCATGTCTGTCTGTCTCCTAGTGTCTCCCTCTTTCCCTTTGTCTTCCTCTGTCTAAACTCCACCTACTTACTCTCCCTGCCTGGAAGTTCTGCCTATACTTTGTTCCTTGCTATTGGCCATTCAGCTTTTTATTAGACCAATCAGTGTCTTAGGCAGGCAAGGTAAAACATCTTTACATAATTAAACAAATGCAACAGAGCTTTGCATGGTAAAAAAAAATATTCAGCAAAACTGTTAGTTACAGCCCTCATCAGGGGTCTCGAAAGAAACACAGCCAATAGGAGATCAATCTATGTTTTTATGCACGTGAAGGAGGATTGGATGGGGCATTGGTTCATGAGATTATGGAGACTGGGAAATCCCCTGTCCACTATGTACAACCTGAAGAACAATGAAGTCTGGTGGTGTGACCCATGCCACGTCTGAAGGCTTGCCAACGCGGGAGCCATCTGAGGGTGTGAATCCCAGTCCACATGGGGAGTGAGATGAGATGCCTCCACCCACAGTTAGAGGGAGACAAAAAGGGCTAAGCCTTCCTTCCCTCTGCCTCGCTCTCTCCAGATCCCCCAACCATCAGATGATGCCCATGCACATGGATTAGGGCCACTGCATTACTGAACCCTCATGTTCAAATGTCAGCCAACTCTGGGCATACCTCGGCCACACCCAGGAAGCGAAGCATGGGGACCCTATAACCAGTCAAGATAACACCAAGTAGCATCAATGGCCACAGTTATTCTTGAGGTAATTCCAGTGTGAGCCCCAGTCAAGCAGCTTGGAAGTCAGGAGTGAAAGTGACTTGCAAAGGGAGGTAAAACAGTGCTCCTAGGCTGGTGTGATCTGCCCCAGCGCTCCTAGGCCAGTGCGATCTGCCCCAGCGCTCCTAGGCCGGTGCGATCTGCCCTTCTCTGGAGCAGTGGTGAATCCCACGAGGAGCTGAGAGTGCTGCTTCTCTACTTGTTTGTGTGGTGTCCACTCTCACTGCTGTGCCGTGTACACGGAGAGACAGCTGTGAACCTCCAAACACAAAGGCCATCCTAAAGCAGGCCACAGCTGTCCTACATAGCTTGTCCCTAGGGAGCTTCCTTCATGCATTGCCCCATTTCTGCTTGGCGTAGATCGCCCTGTTCACATCCAGCTCTCCTGAACATTCTCTTAGATAGCATGTGGATTCCCAACACCCAGAGGGGTGATTCACAGGATGAACCGAATTGCCATTCCTTTGTTAAAACTACTAGACTATCAGTGTCTCTGGAGTCTTTTAACTTTGCTCCAAATGGAGATCCCCCCCCCCCGTATCATTTGAGAAACATTAAAATTTAAAAATACAATAGAATCCCAGTCCATGCTTAAACATTTAATAATATATACAAGGCAAGTGGTTATGAAAGACAAGATGTGCCTGTGGCCACTGCTCCATATAAAAAAGACTGTAAAGCAATAAGCTCTGAACATTAGCAAGAAAGGCAGAGTGGGAGACTGTCCAGCGCCTAATAAAATCTCCTCTTTCTTCATGTTGCTCCTTTTCCAGGGCATACAGAAACAAGCATGATAATATATTTTGCCTATAGGTGCCAAAACTTGTATTGTTCTCTTTCAGACACTTTCCTTCGTTGTATTTAGGAACAAATGTCTGGCAATATGAGGGAGAGAGAAAGCGACTGGATTAAATAATGGTTTCATGGGACTTGCAATGATTTTGTGACGATACCAGAAGCCTTTTCTCTTGTCTGAACGTGGGCCTGGGCTTTTAACTTTTCCAGCCAGGAGCTCTGTTCCTGGACGGTTCTGGTATCCATTAGCATGTGGACAGTAAAGGGCTGGCATCTTCCATGAGGATGCCAAAGGGATTACAGAGATGTGAGTTCACTTGGGGAAACCCCAAGGGATAGTACCAGAGTCCAGGACTAACAAATCAATGTTACTATCTCTTGATCTGAAGGGACTGGAGTCGGTGGGGGTATGGTGTATGTGGGTGGTCCCTGAGACGTGGGGGAGTCTTTGTAGAGAAGGCTACAGTTAGAGGATCAGAAGCTTCCCAAAGGAGGAGGAGCCCAGCCAGCTTCAGGTAACCTTGCAGGAGAGACCAAGAGGGCTGGAGATTCCATACCCTCTCCCATCTCTGCCAGGACTCCTCATTGACCTAGCCTGATAGCAATTTAGAGAGCACAGGAAGAAGCTTTCTTTAGCAGAGATTGGGTGAAGGTCGGGGGAGTGGGTTGGGGAGGGGAGCTTAGATGGGCAACCGATCTGCCTGGAACCACCTGAGGAGCTGTAAATATCAAGGCAGGTAAAAGCAGTGTACCCTGTTGAGTGATGGGATATGAATATGAATTGTGGGAGTTAGGAATTATGCTCTAGTGGAATTGTATTCATGATATTTTTCCTCTTTGAATCATGATTGAAAACACTCTACAACTGAAAATCATTGCTTATTCATTATTCGTGTGTGTGTGTGTGTGTGTGTGTGTGTGTGTGTGTGTGTGTGTGTGTGTGAGAGAGAGAGAGAGAGAGAGAGAGAGAGAGAGAGACAGAGACAGAGACGGGGGACGGCGGGGGGGGGGGCGAACATGTCTGTGTGTATGTTTGTTTTGGGGAGCGGGGTGAAAGGGAGAGAGGGAGTATGGAAAGGCAGCAAGAGCTCCTGTCTGAGCCTCTACATAATACACTGGAAACTTGGCCATAGCTCGGGGTAGGGTAGGTCTGACGTTCCCTCTCCTTGCATGGGAGAGAAGATAATGTGATGGGTTCAGGGCAATTTCCTGGAACTGGGCTGGTGGGTTCCCACACATGGTATGATTTAAAGCTGAAGAAGTCAGACTTTGGAATTGCTTTGGGAAGGATTATCATTGTTTGGTCCATGCCTTTTGAGTTAGACCCTAGAGGGGAGAAAACAGGGTCCACCCTGAAGGAAATGGTTGTGGTTCCTCACAATGAGTTAGTTCTAGGCTGAGAGGGACCTCAACACGGAGCTGAGAGGGAGTAAAGTCTGGAGTGTGAGGTTAGCAGCTAACAGGATTTTGATAGATGGAGATTGTAGATATAATTCTAAACGGTCTTATTAAATAGGAAACAGAGCCAATACCATAGGAGTTAGGTGTGGTCATCGCTGAGTGTGCCCTGGACAGGGTGTCCCATCTTGTAGCATAGTTGTCTGCATGAAGTAATGAGATAAATTGCTACCCAGAAAACTCTTAAGGAAGTGTCTGACACTTAATCATTTGTAAATCATTCACACAGTCATCATTTAAGGAATATTCATTCATTTTTTGTTTGTTCATGTGTTTATTTATTTTTGAGACAGTGTCTCTCTCTCTCTTTCTACATAGTCCTGATGTCATGGAACTCACTGTGGAGACCAGGCTGGCCTAGAAAACTGAGTGCTGGGATTAAAGGCATGCACCACCACATCCAGCTAAGGAATATTTATTAGGTCATGCTCCAGGAGCCGAGAGGATGGCTCACTGGGTAAAGTGTTTGCTGTGCAAATGAGAGACTCTGAATTTGGAGCCTCAGAACTCACTAAAGCCAGACATGACAACATCCAGCTGTAGTATCAGTACAGCCATGATAAGATGCAGGGGGTTGGGCAGACATAGAAGACAGCTAGCCTGGGGAAGGCAGTGGTGAAAAGAGGAGTTCTCTTTTCAAACAAGGTGAAAGTGAAGACTGAGACTCAAGCTTGCTCTGCCGTTTCCACATGCGCTGCAGCACATGTGCCCACGCTGATGTGCATGAACACACAAACACTAAGGACAATTGCCTATGCAAGGTATCATTCTCCAGAGACTCACAAAGATCTTTGTAGGTTAGACCTTTTATTCACATCCAACTCCAGCACCAGGGAATCCCAGTACTCTCTTCTGCTGTCAAGTGGCACCAGGCATCTACAAAGTATATAGACATACGTAAGCAAAACACTTACATGCATAAAATGTAAATAAATATTTTAAAAAATTTAAAGCAAGTGTTGGGGTTTCTATATGTAAGGTGTGTACCTTGTCAGTTGTAAGCTGTATATGGACTCTGTTGACTATGCTCAAGGTCGTGCACGGGTTCCTGAGACTGAAGAAAGAAGGATGTGCCTATGGAAATGGTTCACACTCTCTGAACTGCTCCTACTGTAACAGGCCCTGAGACCTTAACACAACTAAGATCATGCCAGAGGCATCATTCTGACCTTAGAAACTAGCACTTAGGCTATCAAAATGGGAACAAAGACCTAATCCATCCAAGACCTAGTCTGTAGTTCCAGGGTCCAGGAAAGTTCCTAAATGCACTAACCTTGATTTTTGGCTTCCATGGTTTTGCATCTTACTGTTCTTGCTAACCGAAGTGTGTCAACCAGGATATGGTTTTTGTGTATAAAGGCAGTGAATGCTGAGGCTTGGGGCTGCATGATTTGGGCAAGTTCCCCTATGTAGTCGCCAGCCAGCAATACAGACTGTGGTGATATTGTGTTCTCCAATATATTGTGCACCCTAATAAATTTATCTGGGGTCAGAGAACAGAACAGCCACTAGACAGACATAGAGGCTAGAAAATGGTGGCACACACACCTTTAATCCTAGCATTCTGGAGGCAGAGATCCATCTGGATCTCTGTGAGTTCAAAGCCACACTGGAAACAGCCAGGCATGGTGACTCACGCCTTTAATCCCAGGAAGTGATGGAACTAGTGATGGACCAGGAACTAGAGCCTTGTTAAGCTTTTAGGCTTTGAGCAGCACAGTTCAGCTGAGATCCATTCAGATGAGGACACAGAGGCTTCCAGTTTGAGGAAACCAATTCAGCTGAGGAATTGGTGAGGTGACGTTAGCTGTGGCTTGTTCTGTTTCTCTGATCTTTCAGAATTTACCCCAAATATCTGGCTTCAGGTTTTTTTATTAATAAGATGTTTTAAGATTCATGTTACAACAGACTTTCTGTTTGGCTTTAAGAGTGTCTGGTGGGATTACCATGCAACACTACTTCCAATAGCATGCAGAGTTCAACAGTCCTGACCTGGGGCTGGAAGTCTGAGGGCCTGGTCTATTTTACCACTCTAACAGAAGCAAAGCCTGGCTCATCGTGGAACTGGGCTTGGGAGTTAAGCAAGGGAAGCCTGTAGGTGGAAGTTTCTCTCTTGCTTGCCTGCTCCCAAATACCCAGCAGCCGCTTCCCAAATAATTGACTCAGAGGCTTAATATTAATTATAAATGTTTGGCTGATGGCTCAGGCTTATTACTAACTAACTCTTGTACTTAAATTAACCCACAATTCTTATCTCTGTTTAGCCAGGTGGCTTGGTACCTTTTCTCAGTGCAGCATTCTCATCTTGTTTCCTCTGAGTCTGGCTAACGACTCCTGAATCCACCCTCCTTTTCCCAGAATTCTCCTAGTCTGGTCACCCTGCCTATACTTCCTGCCTGGCTACTGACCAATCAACATTTTATTAAATCAGTTCGAGTAACAAATCTTTACAATGTACAAGAGCATTATCCCACAGCAGTAGCCTTCAGTGCTTTGTAGCAGGATATGGTGAAAGCTGACACTTGGCTTAAATATGGAAACTTCATAGATGATTACAAGGCATTTTTATATCTTTGAGGAGGCAGATATCACCCTAACAAAGGCTAAGACCCCTGATCTCATTTAAACATACAAGAAACTTTCCACAGCACCCTGACAGGTGGCTATGATTTACCCCAACACTTATTTTAAAATTTTAAAAATATTTATTTATATTTTATGCATGTAAGTGTTTTGCTTATGTATGTCTATACACTATGTGGATGCCTGGTGCCATTTGACAGCAGAAGAGGACACCAGATTCCCTGGTGCTAGAGTTAGAGATTGTTGTGAGCTGCCATTTGGGTGCTGAAAACCAAACCTGGGTTTCCTGCAAGAGCATCAAGTATTCTTAACTGCAGATTCATAGCTCCAGCCCACAACACTTGGTTTTTGACATGGTGTCCATTGAGGGTCAAAAGTTATAAGCACTGTGCTTTGTAGTTCTGGATCTCAGGGTTCAGATCTCATATCCTTGTATCATATTAACTGATTGCAGGAGAGAAAAATGGAAAAGTCATACAAAAGGCCAAGAAAGAAGATCAGCGAATTTCTCTCATCTTCCAGTTCTAGAACTGAGCATGGAGGAGGCCCCAGGCTCCCTGTGTATGTCATACCAGATTCTCTCACTCCGTCACTTGCTGAGAGTCCTGTTTGTACCAAGCCTTGCCTTTCACGTTGGAGACGGCACTCAGAAAGACAGCAGTGCCGCCAGAGAGCGACAGATAGTGAAATTGAGTGTGACACCAACTGGGGTGTCTCCAGGATCAGACCCAGGGCCCAGCAAGGGAACAGCAAGAGAAACCCTCATCAGGAAAGTCCAGCAAGGAGCGTGGCCAGAGGAAGAGGGAAGACAAGAGCAGAGAACTGCAGGAAGGGCAGGTCATGTTTAAAGGTTCCTGCCTTCACTCAGGGCCGAGGAGGGCTGAGTGACCTTCGGTGGTGTGCCAAAACCTACATTGTGTGGGCATCAAAACAGGTGTCTCAGGAGCATGGGAAACGACTTACTACAGCACACATAAACCTTTGCCTTAAGAAAACTACAGAGTTCTAATCCTGTACAGAAGAAGACTGGTGTTGAAGTAACAGATGTCACACTGGAATTGATGTTCGCCAACCTTTGCATGGCAATCCTATGATGCATTTTGTTTCTGTTTCATATTATAGTGGTTTCCTGATAAGTAAAACCATTTGTATATTTTTAATAATAGTAAAGAATAATGAAACTTAAGATGTCAGTTTGAAAAAAAACTGAAAAATGTTGCTTGTTGCAATTTCAAGTCTGTTGTATAGTTTAGTGAAAGTCTATGAAGTATAAAATTATTAATAAAACAATAACAGACAAATTACAAATTTTCCATTGTGGTGCTCAGATGACCTAGTTTATTCCCAGGAGGAGATCTTCTCTGCATAAAATAAGCCATACTGCATCTCAACTTCACTGGTAAATACTATTTTAAGAAAGTGATTAGCAGAAGAATGCAAAAATCTGGAGTATTTTTTTAATTTGGCATTTCCCAGAATATTTATGAACTCTTAGTACTTAAAATATATGCTACAGGAAATGATAAATTATCATATTATTTTAATGCAATAACATACAATTCTACAATTGCTACAGAAATGGGTCACTAAGATGACTGTTCAAACAAGCCACTTCCGAATGCAAATCTCCAGCTTAACCATTTATGTGAGAGTAAGTCATCAGAGGAGATTAAAAACCTACCATTGTTTTATCTGGTCACCTCCCAGGGCTTCATCCCCAGCACCCACCAGTCCAGATGAGCACCCATGATCTACCCAGGCACCCAAGCCAGATGCCTGGGAGCACCTTCTGTCTTTGCATGGCGAGGTCTCCGCAGGTTTCCTTGGACTTGAAGGGCGAAGTCCTGTCTCTCTAGGACCTTGGATGTACTCCTCCTAGACTATACACACGTCTGTTCCTTCTCCCTGTGAGTGCTCTGACTATGGAGAACAGAATGTCTCAAAGCTCGTGTTCAGGTTGCGGTTCTCTGGCACCGAGACTAATAGTTTTATTTGTTGTCAGTCAGTATTTGTTCAGCCAACGGAGCTGAGCTAACTGGTGGTCTCTGATAGTCGTGCACCTTGACACTGACACTGTCATCAGCTTGTGTTTGGACTTGGCCCCAATCAAGTCCTTGCACTCTTTCAAAACCGAACGTAGCAGCATTTGCTCTGTCAAGCTCACAGGAGTTTTGAGGGACAAAAGAATAGCCAGGAGGTCTCCCCTGATTTGTATCTCTTTGGGCACAGACACTGGCCCAAAGTGTCTGCCTTGAGATTTTGCTGTATGTCTGGGCCCCGTCATTTGGGCAACTTGAGGCTTGGCGGTCCTGCTACTAGACCTGGAGTCCTCTGCTGCATCAAGGTTGGCTCCTGAGAAAAGTCTCTGATCCCAGTGATGGTACAGTGGAGGGTGGCATCATTTGGAAACACTGTGGGAAGCTGAGGGGAGGGTGTGTGGTGCTGTCCATGAGGGAGAGTATCAGCACAGCCCAGGAACTGATGTGTGGTGGGAGAGTGGTTATAAATACAGGAGCAGGCAGGTCTAAAGCCCTGCCAGGCACCCCGCTTCCCTCAGAGGCTCTTGTTAGTCTCTCCATTGTCATGTGAGGTCAGAAAAGGAGAGAGGCAGTCTCAAAGGCTGAGGTATTTGTGAAAGTCACACAGATAAAAAAGTGTCAGAGCTGGGAATTGATTGTGGTGTATGTGCTCACATGTACTGAAGACATTCCTAACCTGCTGGTTCTGTACTGGCCTTCATCTGCATGGAATAAGAGAGGAGCAGTGGAGGTGTGCCTTAGGATCCAGGATTTCTGGTGGAAAGGGACAGTAATTCACCTTTTCAATAATTAATTAATATTAATTAATTCTAGGTACCAATGTGTCATAACAATCGTGAGTTTGTGATATCCCCAAATTCATATGCTGAAATCTTAACCTCTGAGACCTCAGAATGGGGCCATATGTGGGGACAGGGTCTTTACAGAAGTAACCAATGTAAAATGAAATCATTAGCACAGGCTGTAGTCTAATGCTGCTAGCATTCTCATAGAAAGGGACATTTGGACACAGGTGAACTTTCTTGTTTAATAAAATGAAGAAAAAGCAAAACTACTCTTTGAGAAGGTGGCTGTATACAAACTAAAGAGCTCTTTCCCTCTCAGCCCTGAGAAAGGATTAACCTGGCCAGCGACACCCTGTTGGACTTCTGGTCTTCAGAAGCACGAGAAAGGTGAAGCCCTCTGGTCTACGTTACTGTGTGCACAGCCCTAGAAAGCAAACCCGGCGATGGCAGGCATTCTAGGGTGGTGAATCCCTCTTGGCAATCGTGAGCACATTCATCAGTTTCTCTGCGTGTTAGTTTTCCCATCTGTCAGGCTGCGCATCCCCTCCACACTGGTTATAAAGATTAAGTGACTTGGGGTGGGTGGCACGTGAAGACAGTGCTTGATGTGGAGAACTGTCACCTGCATACCAGCTGATAGTGCACAGAATGTACAAGAACGTGGCCTGCTTCTCTCTCACTGCGATGGTTCGAGTGTGGTGTAAGGGATCCTCGGGGCCCATCACAGGCGGAATCGTGGTCTCCAGTGTGGCACTCTTGGAAGTGCCGTGGCATCTTTGGGACGTGGATTCTAGGTCACTGGGATGTGTGCTCTTGACAGGTGGTTTTCATGGGGACTCCTTGGTAGTTTGGGGGAGACTACTACACAAGCCTGAGGTTGGCTCTATCCTCTATTTTCTTCCCTCTAGTCCATGTCTTCTCTCTGCCTTTTATAAGGATGCTTCTCATTGGTTTGGGACTCACACAGGCATTCCAGAATAATCTCATCTCAAGCGCCACAATTACTTCTGCTAAGACCATTCTTCTACCTAAGGTCTGGTTCATAGGTTCTAGGCAGCAGGCGTTTCTTGGAGGGCCACCATTCAGCCTGTTCCACCAACTATGTTCTGTAAACTCTTCAGCTTAACTCCAACATATCTCTGTGCGTTTCCATTTCTAGAGACTGACCTGGGTTCTAACTGGTACCCCAGGATGGTGGCAGAGCTTGGATGGCAGTGTGAATATTCATGGCCTCCAGGCCCCAGCCAGCACTCCACCCATGCTTTGAGTGAAGCATTATTTGAAATCTTCTACAGAGAGACATCTCACTTCAGGCTGTGAGCACTGCAACACAAAGTCTACACATGAGCATGAAGAAAAGCACCGAGTTCCCGATTTCTTTCACAAAATACCAGCTGCAGAAGAAAGAGAATCTGCTTTGAAATGACAGCTTTACGTTCTTGCATTGTGCCTGTCTCCACAATGAGGATGCTCACTTCTAATATTTAACTTACAGCTGGTAAGGGAAAATAGCTTTGAACTATTTTTAAGGATTGTGCCAAATACTTAGAGATTCAAAGGCAGAGAAAATTATCGTTTTCCTCAGCTGATTCGCTCTTCTTGTATTATTGTCTAGTTTCTTCACATTTGAGCAAAGATGCTTGAAAAGAAAAGTTGTGTGTGTGTGTGTGTTTGTGTGTGTTATGTGTGCTTGTGTGTATTTTTTTTGTGTGTGACTTGTGTATGTTTGTGTTTGTGTGTGTTAATGTGTTGTGTGTTTTGTATGTTTGTGTATATGGGCTGTATGTGCTTGTGTTGTGTGTATATGTGTGTTGTGTGTATATGTTGTGTGTTTGTGAATTTGAGTGAGGGTGGTTGTCTGTGTTATATGTGTATGTTGTGTGTGTGTGTTGTACCTGTGTTTGTGTGTTGTGTGTTTGTATGTGTATGTTGGATGTTTGTGTATTTGCCTGTGTGGGGGTGGTTGTGTGTGTTGTATGTGTATGTTGTGTGTGTTGTACTTGTGTTGGTGTGTGTTATATGTGTGTTGGTGTGTGTTGTATGTGTGTGTGTTGTGTATATGTGGGGTTATGTATGGTGTGTGTAGGTTTGTGTGGTTTTGTGTGTGCTGTGTGTGTTTTATGTGTGTTGGGGGTTATACGTGTTATGTGTAGGTTTGTATGTGGGTTTTATGTGTTTCTGTGTATGCCGTGTGTGTTTTATATGTGTTGGGGGATTATGTGTATTGTGTATAGGTTTGTGTGTGTGTTGTGGATATATATCTACTTGCTTCCCCACTGTTTATATTAAAAATCCAAACCAGAACCAATGTGTCTGATTTTCAGTTTGACTCTCTTGACTGTTCCTCTCATGTGCAGATATGAATTAATCAGAACATCAAGACTCAACTCTCCTTACCTCAGGGAATTCTGAAAAGCAAAAAGACAAAAGCAAATCTCTAGAGTGGTGAGCGTATTTCTTCCACATGTCAGCTGTGTGGCGTGGACAGATAGGTTCAGCTCTTCATGCCTCTGTCTCCCCATCCGCAAAGTGAAGTGTAATCATATTCATCTCACAGACCCCTCATGAGAATTGAGACAGTGTGTGGTCAGCTCACATGATGCTGGCTACAGTCAGAGTGCCCCACCTCCTCCCCTGTCTTCTCTTCCTTTCTCCTGAGGCTCCTCTGTTTAGTCCTTTTATTGAGTTTTTGTTGTTGGCAAACAAACTCTCCCAAGATGTTTTGAATTCTAGGACAATCCTTGTTTCTTGGCCTTAGTTTTTGTGATTTTTTTTTCAGAAGGCAGCCCCTTTTCTCTGGATTCTGCCTTCTCAGTTTTCTGCACTGGCATCTTTCTGGTTTACTAACTCTAAAATGTATTTTTTTGGGATAAGTTTGTATGTAAACAGTGGGCAGTTGAAGTCACTGGGCATCTATTTCACAGGAGGTGGGGGATGGGACAGGGAGGGTTCAAAGGAGCAGTGGGTGTCTTTTCATCTCTTTTTAATGTTCAGAGCCACACCCTTCTCTATCGGATTATGTGAGCCTGAGATCAGCCCGATTTTACTGTTTAGCAGATAGTTTATGTCACCTTTACTTCACTCTGGATGGAAAGCTGGAGGAAGAGCTCTGGAGACTGTGCTCTTCCTGGGTCAAGTGGGGTGTGACTAGGCTGGCAGGTGAGATGAATTCCAGGTTGGATCGCTGGTCTGAGGTTCACTCAAGAAATATTTAGGTGCCACACTGCCCCCAGGGACACTAACAAAGCACCACAGGCCAGGTGGCTCACAATGATGTATTTATTCTCTTGGAATTCGGAGACAAGATAACCAAATACAGCACCAGCAGGTTCATGTCCCAGCTTCCAGTGCTATTAAGCATCTTTGGAAGTCCTTAGCTTCCAACTGTGTTAATTCTGCTCTCTCAGGTTCTATCTCTGTAGTAGTTGTGATGTCTTTGCACTGTGTCTGTCTTCAAATGGAGGACTTCTCTGTGTGTCTGTCCTTCCTGTGACGTCTTCCCTGTGTGTGTCTGAATTTTCATTCCGTGTTCTTCCTTTGTCTGCATCTTCACATGGTGCTTTCCACACTGCCTGTCCACCTGTGGAGCACTCCCCACGGTGTCTGTCTTCACATCATGTCTTTCCTCTAAATGCTCCTGGCTCTCTGTGTCTTCTCATCTCTTAATGGCAGCAGTCCTCTGGGGTGAGGGACCACTCCGTTCCAATACAACTTCATCTCAGCTTGCCTCTTAATTATATATGCTTGCTTTCACAGGTACTAGGGGCAGGGTCTTTGGTATATCTTTTTGGGGAACACAGTTAACTGAGTGTTCTGATCTGGTCTGCAGGCTGACAACCTATGGGGAGAGAGTGAGATGGAGGTTGCTGCAGTGGAGGCCCACAGCTGCAGCTTTGAGAAGGATAAAGATTCAGCTCACAACTGTGTGGTGTTGGTCTCTCATCTTCCTAGACTACAAGGGACAGGTTGGATCTCTTCCACTTATGTAAAGCATTGTGTATTCCATGCCTGTTACCTTGTGTCACATCCAAATCTTCACATCCTGAGTCCGAGCTACCTGTGTCCTCTCCAATTTACCCTTTTATTGATGATTGAGACACACAGGGCTGCTCGCCTTTCTTGAGGCTGACATCTCCAGCCCTTGGCCTCTGCCACTTTCAGCTATTAATGCTCTTGGTCTCAGGCTGATACTCCAAGATGCTTCCTGACATGTCCTCCATGATTACCCCATGTGAAGCAACTCTACAGAGGAATGAAATATGTGCAATTCATTCAGCACCCCGTCTAAGCACATGTCATTTGTCTTGCAGAACCCTTGGTGTAGGAAATGGTGTCCTTTTTCTTCTCTCTCTTTTAGTTACTTAATAAAGTCCCAGGGATTTAAATCAGATCCAATGAAACCTCACATGCACAAATGGACCCTCCATGGCCAAACAGAAGAAACACTGTCATTGACATCATAAGACAGTGCCATTTGAAAGACTACTGAAGGAACTACCTGATGAAAACAATGGCATTCGTGCCACAGGGTCCCCAGTGCTGCCATTGGTGGTTCACCTAAGCTGCTTTGAACATTCATCATTTGGCATTCATCATTTCTAGTCTCTTGGCCAGCAGAGGATCTTAGAAAACTTGGTGAAGCAGCTTCAGGAAGGGGCAACTCAAGAGAGTATCCTAAGGGAAGGGTCTCTCACTGTGCAGGCATCCTGTCAGGTGGGAACACCCTGTCGATGCCATATCACCTGTGTGTGCTCCATGACAGTGTGAGAAGACAATTGGACTCTGTGCACCCCATTCTCTTTTGTCCTCTTCAACTGTCTTTGGGATCCCCCATGGGCTGCTCCATTACTGTAATGACTTTTACTCTTGAAGGTGAAATTTCTAGTCAAGAGCGCAGATCTGCATGGATCATTGAACATCTGCAATGTCCAGCGGTGAAAAACCCAGCAGGGCAGGGGTGATCTCAGACAGATCGATGTGTCTGTGCTTCTTCCAGCCTTTCTCAACAGCCATCTTCTCCTGAAAGCTATGTGAGTCAGAAACTGAGATGTGGAGAGCCGGGTTCATTTCTCCCAAGCCAAGTTAGACATTTTTCTTTCACTCTTCTTTGCATAACTCGAGGATTCACCACGACTTAACTGATTGGAGTACAGAACAGAATTTCTTTCTGTACATAAAGAAAATTCCCTTCTTACAAGCCCCTCTGGTCTAGGGATGCTTTGTGGCACTCTGCCTTGTTTTCTTTCTTAGTCCTGATGCCTGTTTGCTGAACAACAAACCAAATCCACAATCCTATTCAATTTCCTCCAATCTCTCTTTTTGCTAACCTCCTTCATAAAAAGCTGGTTATTTTAACATTTTAGTATGTGCAGCAAATCTAGGTGGTTTGCAAATTAGAATTTTGTATGAAAGCATTTATAGTTATTTTCCTTTTAAACTGCTGCATTTTCTGGTAGCTCAAAATATTATATTTTTCCAACAAATGCAGACTAAAAATGGATTTACTCTCATTCTAATGCTTTGCTTGCTCCTAAATTAGCGGCTTAAAAATGCTGTTCTTATAGACACAGGCATAATTTCTCTCTCTTCTGTTTTATTCCCATATGGTCACAACCTTTGCTGTGCTGTGGCAGGGTTAATTAAGTCTCCAGCTTTCAGCCTAAGTCACATTGCCGCACGCCAGGTGTTCCAGAGGCCACCTTTATGTTGCTCTTTTTCCTTCTTGGCAATTTACGCTGTATGAAAGAGAATAGCATGCCAAATTTAATATCTCCATAATAACAGCCAGGGTTTATTTATTTATTTTTATTTTCCATGTTTTGTCAGCATGCAAAATAATGGGTTTCATTATGACATTTTCAAACGTACTTCACTTTAACTCACTAGTGTTCGCTCTCCTCCCTCGCTCCCCTCCCCATCTCTTGCTTTTCCTTCTCCCCCCAGATAGTCCCCATCTACTCCCACACTCACAATGTGCCTTAAAACTGTGTTTTGACTTAAATCAAAAGCGGCTATATAAATGTTTATGTGTCTTAATGTCTCTGAGACATGTCCGTTATGGTATTTAACAAGGTAAAGGGAACACAGGTTTTGAGACAGCAGCTAAGCTAAACACGGTATGTTTGCCGACCCAGGCCTAAGGAGGTCAATGTGAGTTCCTGAGCAGCAGTGTGGGATGGTGTGGCTCCGCTTCTTGCCTTTTTCTCTTGCTGGGTGATTTGATGTGGCATTGAGGTGGGTCTCATTTGTAATTCTCGTTCCTCTTTCTGAGGTCTCCAGCCACCAGCTGGCTGTGTTAGACCTGTATATTCTTTCTCAATATATTCTTCGGGTGCTTTACCTGCCTATAGAACCCCAGCAGGAAGCGAAGGCTATGTCCCTTAACCCCAGGCTACAAGGACCCCACACTTGCTCTCTGAGTCTCAGTGGGGGGTTCCCTGGTGTGACAGCTGAAAGTGGGTGTGCATAGGGAGCCTGGGTCCTTTAGATAGCCTGGTGGTAGAAGACATCCTGGGTTGTCTGGTCCAGTCTTAAAACCAGAGACCCTTCCTGAGCTGGGCTGGAGGGGTGAGGCAGAAAGAGGAGGGAAGAACTCAGGTGCGAGATGGGATCTGCTTGTTATTGCCAGCTTTGGAAACAGGAGTGCCCATGAGCTGTAAACCACAAACAGCGTCCAGACACTGAAGAGGGAGACAAGGGACAGGTTTCACTAGAGCCTTCATCGAGGAATGCAAGTATTGCAGGCACCCTGAGGTCAACCCAGAGAGACTGGTGCTGCATGTGCGCTCCAGAACCACCGGGCAACACATGGCCTGTGTGACTGCCAAATTGTCCAGTAACCAGTAAGTAGCCCCATACCTATACCCATGCAAGCAACCCTAGGCCATTAAAAGAAGACTCGGAAGTCAGAGGGAAGGACGGGGGAAGGCGCTGGGAAGAAGGTGGGAGGGAGTGGGAGGGGATAGAAGAGGAGGGTGGGGTGATTCTGATGAAAATAGATTATATACATGGATGAAATGGTAGAGAACTAATGCACGTTTATGAATAAACGGAGATCAACTGAAGCCGATGAGGACAGAGTCACTTTGTGAGGGCTGCTGCCCTGTGTGGCCATTTCCAGCCACCAGCTCTCAGTCACTCTTCTGCCGTGTCTGATGTGGTGTCTCTGTTGGGATTGCTCATGGGAGGCAGAGGTTTTCTACGGAGGTGCTGTCATTTGTGAGGTCCAGTTCAAAACAAAATTGTGGGGCCTCTGTTCAAAATGTAGGGGGAAAGTTCAATTTCAAGCATGAACATAGTTTTTCTTGATTTCTGTCATCTTTCTCAACTTACTTGCACTGGTATATACTTATATATGTGCTGCGGGCCACAAGAATATATCATAAGAACTCAGCTGGTTATGGCAAAGCCACTACCTGGAGGAATCAGGGAATTCCTCCAGAGGAAGCCAAATCCCAAGGAGTTTTTGGTGTTACTTGGCTTGTTATATATCAGCTGTCTTCTGTTATGAAAATCATGTGTGCCTTCATAGTTTTCCCAATTGATTTTTCCCTAAGAAGGGCTAACAGTGTGGACTGATCACTCTCTGGACATACACATTCCAGGTATTTGGAGGACAGCCTCAGGAAAGGCCTTCTCTGGAATCAGATATCTCCCTTGGCCACTTTCAAGGACTAGCAGTAATTACAGTCCACATGCAAGTCTCCTGATTTAAGATAAATTCCACAAGGAGACATCACCTAGGTCAGGTGGACGTTAAGTAATAGCTTTACACAATTCAGCTCAGACCCTCCTTTCTTACAGCCTTACTAACTTTATAGACCGCTAACTCCTTACCTAACCACTTCTAGGAATATTTAGATAACCTTCTGCGCTGACAGCTATGCTCAGCCAGAACCCCAGTTCAAGCCTCCCTGTAATTATCATCATTGGCAACATCAGGCCAGGTCCATTCCCAGATGGAGCAAAGTACCTTATCAGAGATACCTCCGTACTTTCTAAGAACAGACTTAAGCATCTAAGAACAGACTTAAGCATCCAGGCTACCCATTTGAGAAGGCCTGGCGGATATGCCAATTAAGCTTTACTTCCTCCTTTCCCAAAACTTACCTCTGGTTCCAGATCTCCCTTTAACTATCACCAGAGGCATCTAGCTGTACACAGGTTGCCTAGCGACTGAGCACACTTTCCCCTACCCTGCAGAAAAACGGCAGATAGCTTGGACAGATAGGAGCCACAGGAAAAAAGAAGACAGTTTTATTTTCTCCCATGGACCTAGCAACTTATAGATTCTTAACATTTTCTACTAATCACGTTTAAGACTATAGTTGAGCACGTAAGATTCCCTCTTCTTAGATATTACCCAAATTTAGCCTTTAGTTAATTCATTTCCCCATTGGTCACTTCCCTTTGGGGTTGCAAATGATAATTAACGGTTATTGGCTCCCCATGTGATTCTTATCAACCCTCTGATTGACCCTGGAAGCCTAGCTTTATATACCAGGACTTCCAGGGCACAGGGAGACAGAGAAGAGAAAAGAGAATGGAAGAACTAGACGGGTAAGAACTTGAGAGGAACAAACTGAGATGGGGAAGAATTAGATTGAAGGGCTAGAGGAGAGTACTAGAGGAACGAGATGGAAGATGAGGAAGAGCCAGATGGGGAAGTACTAGCTGGGTAAGAACAAGATGAAAAGGACCTAGATGAGGCAGGGTTAAGACAAGAGAATTAAGATAGAACTTAGAGGAAGCAGTAGATAAATACAGAGAGAAATCAGGCAAGAAAGGAGCTAGACATGAGAACTGAAACTGGGTATAAAGGATGTTATGCCAGAGGAATTAAAGCAAGTGGACTATAGAGCTCGGTGTGCTGAGATTCTATTTCCTGAAAATAGTCCTCGCCGTTAGTAGTTCTCTCTCCTGAGCCCCTGGGATGTATAATATTAAGGCTGTTCCCGCTAATATTATACAAGACCTATGTAATTTCTTCTTTGGTATTTTTGGTATTATTCTCTCTATGTAGTTCTTCTGGCTGTCCTGGACTTGCTATATAGACTAGGCTGGCCTCTAATTCATAAAGATCTTCCTGCCTCTACCTCCTGAGTGCTAGGATTAAAGGCGTGTGCCACTATACCAGGCTGGTGTGTGTGTGTGTGTGCGCGTGTGCGTGTGCGTGTGCGTGTGCGTGTGTGTGTGTGTGTGTGTGTGTGTGTAGTTTATTTGTTTTTCTTTCATGTGTATGGGTATTTGGCCTGCATGTATATTTGTGCTCTATGTGTGTGAGTTGCCTGTAGAGGTCAGAGGAGGGTATTGGGTCCTCTGGAACTGGAGTTGCATATAGTTATTGCTGCTATGTAGGTGTTGGGAATAGAGCCTGGATCCTCTGGAAGAGTGTGGTGGTTTGAATAGGAATGGCCCCCATAGGCTCATAGATTAGATTTAAATGTGTGGTCATTAGGGAGTAGTGCTACTTCAGAGTGTGGTGATACATTGTTTATCAAATAAAGCTTGCCTGAGGATCAGAGGACAGAATAAGCCACTAGATTAAACATAGAGGCCAGGCAGTGGTGGCACACACCTTTAATCCTAGCACTTGGGAGGCAGAGATCCATCTGGATCTCTGTGAGTTCAAAGCCACCCTGGACTACATGAGATTGAATCAGCCAGGCAGTGGTGGTGCACACCTTTAATCCTAGTACTTGGGAATCACACACCTTTAATCCCAACACTTGCGATCTCATGCCTTTGCTACCAGTATTTGGGAAGCACACATGCCATTAATCCCAGCACTAGGAAGGAAGTGAAATGGCTGGATGGAGAAAGGTATATAAGGTGTGAGGAGACAGGAACTAAAGCTTTTCAGCTGGAGAGCTTTCGCTGAGGACTTAGAAGTAGCAATGGCTTGTTCCTTTGTTTCTCTGATCTTTCAGCATTTACCCAAATATCTGGCTCCAGGTTTTTTATTACAAGACCATTTAGAATTCATGCAACATCAGAGGGATTAGGAGGTATGGCCTTGTTGGATGAAGTGTGCCACCTGGGTGGGCTAGGGCTGTTACACAGAGAAACCTTGTCTTGAACTCTGTCTCTCCTCACCAAAAAAAAAGTGTTGCTGAGGTCTTGACATCTATTCACAGCAATAGAGCACTGACTAAGACAGAGCAACCAGTGCTTTTAACTGCTGAGCCATCTCTCTAGCCTTTTGTGATATTTTTTATTTGCAATTTAATCACCTTTAAAGTAACGATAGACTTCAATGTAAATAGAAGATCATGTATATAGAGTAACCAAAATCATTCAATATGTTTCCTAGCTTTGTGTGTGTGTGCAGTTTGTTTCTACTGTAACCGTAGCAACACTGCACCAAACAAGTTGTCTTCACTTCACTTCTAGCTATGTGCACTCTCCACTGACCCTCAGCACTCTCAGTGGGTGAGTGGGCAGAACTAAAGGCTGTGGTTTCCCTTCTGTCCCTTTGCTTCTGTGTCAGTATTTCTCAGTGTGCCTAGCAGCTGATTGATAGGTAGAAGTCACTTCTGAATGAAGCGAAATGGAGAGTTCTGTATTTGATACATTTGTTCCACGTTGGAAGCAAATTCTAGTTGGAGTGGTAAGTGTGGCCTGAGTTAGTCACGAGGATGTGACACACTTGGTGCCTATTGGCTTTGAATCTCCCTGAACAGCCGGGCTCATGGTCCCACCCAGATTTCTCAAAGGCTTGGATTGTCACACTGCAAGTGGACAAAGGGACCTGAGGATGGAAACCTGGTCTTCCTCTTCAGCACATACAGGTAGTTATATCTGGGCTTCACTTACAAAACTCAAGTTTGAAGATAAAAGCTGCATATTTCAGAGCATTAGCCAAGGGCAGAAGATCTTCCGAGTGTGGACCCCATGGGACCCTGCAGGTCATACAGTCTGCCGCAAGGTGTTTGTCTGTCATCTAGATGTGTGGCATCTGAATCTGTCTGGTTCTTGGCCTCCTCAGAGCTGTTCAGTCGCTAGGTGGCTTTTAAGTTCCTTCCTTCCTTCCTCCCTCCCTCCTTCCCTCCCTCTTCCTTTCCCTCCCTCCTTCCCTCCCTCCCTTTCTTCCTTCTTCCCTCTCCTCCTCCTCTTCTTCCTTCTCTCCTTTTTCTTCTTATGACCTCAAGTAGCCTACACTGGCCTCAGACTTGTCAAGTGGTTGAGGATGACCTTGAACTTCTAATCCTCCTGTCTCACTTCTGAGTTCTGAGATTACAGGTGTGTCTCCCTGCCCGCTCTATACAGAGCTGGGCTTAGCCCCTTGTGGGTGGTGCTACCCCCGGGCATGGTCTGGGTGGTATAGGACAGCTGGCACTCACTCAGTTGTTATCTGAGCACTAGCCAGAGGGAGTGAGCCTGTATTCCTCCTCCACGCTTTCTGCTTCAGTCCCCATGTAAGTTCTGCCCTGATTTCTCTTAGTGATGGCCTGTGACCTGGAAGTGTAAGCTAAATAAACCCCTTTCCCCTCTAAGCCACTCTTAGTCATGGTGTTTATCATATCAACAGAAAGCACACCACAACACCTCCTGTGCGGTACAGGCTGGTCTCGAACTTGTCCTGCTTCTGCCTTCCTCCTTTGTACTGGGGTTCTAGGCATGCATCACTATGTCTAGCTCTCTTTGCAGTTCTCACAAGGAATCAACCTTGCTGACCCTTTGACTTTGAACTTCTACATCCAGAACTGTCAGACAATAAATGCCTGCTGTGTGTCACTCCAGTTTGTGGTTTATGGAAGTCCCAGGAAATGAACATTTGAGAAATGGACTGTATCAAAGCTTGTGGGGGAATTCTGGTGCCTGTGGTTCATCAGTACCCTATGAATGAATAGGGTGTGTTAGACACTAATAAATAAACCCTATTGTGAGTCAACAAATAAATTTGGTTTCAAGTCTTGAGACTGTTAACAGGATTTGATAACACTGCAATGAGCAAGGCAGTCCCCTTAGTATGTACTGGACCAGCTGGGAAAACACTCCTGCTATTCTGCTAAAAGAACATAGCATTAAACTGACTCCTAATGACTTACGGTTATACCCCAAGATCAATGTACCTCTCATCAGAGAAACTTCTTTCTTCGCCAAATGGCAATTCCCACAGAGGACCTAACTGGTCACGGTGCAGAGAATATGAGACTGGAATTCTTAGCCCTTCCTTCATGGGACATCTGTGTTACACCCGCTTCTCCTAAGGCCCAGGGATCACCGCAAAAGAGGCGGTGGAGAGGTTCTTAGGAGGCAGAGGCGGCAAAAGATGACAAGGAAGCAGTGTCTTCCAAACGCAGCAGGGCAGCTACACACGTGATCTCGCAATGGTGGACACAGCAGACACAGATCTGTGCAAGTTCGGTCCAGACAAGAGGCAGGGAGGGGGGAGGGGCATGAAGTCCCACCGCTAGATAAGGAGTTGTTGGTACCCGGTGGCTGCTAGAAGGGGGAGAGTCGGGTTTCTTTAAGTGTATGACTCCTCTTAGGTCCACCCTTATTTAGTGGATGGAATTATGGACATTATGAATTGGACTAAAAGGGTTTTTAAAAAATGAGGACACAAAGTTGGGTAGGTAGAGAAGGGAGGGTGGATCTTGGAAGAGTTTGGGAAAGGGAATCCGATCAAAAATAAAATTCTCAAAGAATCAATAAAAAAGGGTGATAAGCATTTCAATTGAATGATACATAGGATTAATGTTTGGCAGATTACTAAGAAAAGACATAAAAAATCTAGTATTCAAGTGAACAGAAAACAATCTTTAAAGAGGAAACTAAGAACACATAAACAGGCCAAATGTTCAGCTATGTTAAATACTTTTAAAAAAATC
The DNA here is from genome assembly GCF_007827085.1 of Peromyscus californicus insignis. Lineage (NCBI taxonomy): Eukaryota > Metazoa > Chordata > Mammalia > Rodentia > Cricetidae > Peromyscus > Peromyscus californicus. The sequence continues at coordinate 3,671,298 of NW_026294534.1, forward strand.
AAAAGTTCTGCCAGTTGTACAACTTAGTATTTCTTGGCCATTGTTTTTTGCCAAGTACAAACTCACAGAGCCAACCCTGCACACCTGCATTCAGTTAAGAAGATTGTATTTTTCATAATATTTACTCAATAGCATACTTTACCATATGCAATTTTAATTGTTAACAGTTTAACTTTTTACCCACTTTTTTTTTCTACCTATGATTTTCGTTATAAACCAGATACTCTTATTTCTTCAGAGACATCTCTATTGAAAAAGCATAAAGGTGTGTGTGTGTGTGTGTGTGTGTGTGTGTGTGTGTGTGTGTGTGAAGCTGCAGATCACTCCTGTTGGCATTTAAAAGACGTGATTACTTGTACTTGGTGAGCAGTTCAATGTCCTAGAAAAAGTGCAAACTCCCGCCTCACCCTCCCTACATTCTTCCTTCTGAAACAGCAACATTCCACTTCCTCTATGTCTTCCAAAAATGTTTCAGCTGGAATTTATTTTTGAACTTGAATTTTGGAGAACTGTGTTCAGTTGTCCGAGACAATGACAAAAGCAGATGAAAAGATATGTAGACAGAGGAAAAATGTACACAGAACCCTGGAGCAAACCTAAGTAGACCCTTGTAATGCTACACAATGGGGTTTAAATGGTTTCAGGTTGAAATGGGAAGGTCTGCACATTTCCCCTCAAGTTTAAGAAATACCATGTTTTATCTAACCTCTGAAGCCTTTCGGACTTTAAAGTATGTATGGGAAAAAATCTTAAAACCCAAGATCACTTGTCCTGAAGTTATGCTGCCATGCTATCTTCAAGTTATATATAGAAATGCAGGTATACATTTATGAATAAAGAAATTTAGGGTACGTGCTGGGGAGATGGCTCAGTGGTAAGAGCCCTTGCGTGCAAGTGTGAGGACCTGAGTTCTGTTGTGGGATATTTGTACAGTGTGTTGTAAAATTTGGCTGAAGATCATAGGACAGAACAAGCCACTAGATTAAACGTAGAGGCCAGGCAGTGGTGGCACACACCTTTAAGTTTGATGCTTGGAAGGCAGAGATCCATCTGGATCTCTGTGAGTTCAAAGCCACCCTGGAGTACTCGAGAATGACTCAGTCTAGGAGAGAAACAGAGCCAGGCAGTGGTGGCACACACCTTTAATCCCAGCACTAGGAAGGAAGTAATATGGCTGGGTGGAGAAAGGTATATAAGGCTTGAGGAGACAGGAACTTAAGCTTTTTGGCTGAGGAGCCTTTTTGAGCTGGGGCCCTTTTGGCTAGAGGCCTTTTAGCTAGAGAGGTTTTCTTTTGGCTGAGCACTCAGAGACATTCAGTCAGAGGATTTGTGGAGTTGGCGAGGTGAGATGTGGCAGTGGCTTGTTCCTTTGTCTCTCTGATCTTTCAGCATTTACCCCAATATCTGGCTCTGGGTTTTTTTTTTTTTATTATAAGAACATTTTAGATTTCGTGTTACACTGTGTGAAGATGTATTTGCTGGGATTGGTATAATAAAAAGCTGGGTGGTCAATGGCGATTCAGGAGGTATAGGCAGGATTTCTGAGGAAAGAAAGGAAGAGGAGGAGGAAACTAGGCATGCAGGAGGAGCCTGGAAACATGGAGAGGGACAGGACATGCACAATGGAAGAGAGGTAATGCTACACGATAGAGTGTAGATCAATATAAATGGGTTACTTTAAGTCATAAGAGCTGGTTAGAAACAAGCCTAAGCTATAGGCTGAGCTTTCATAATTAATAACAAATCTCCATGGTGTTATTTGGGAGCTGGCAGACCAAAGAAAAGTCTGCTTACAGAGTTCAGGTTTCCAGAGCTCACATAGAAAAGCTTGCCTTGATTGTGGAAATGTTTATAACCTCAGTGCTGTGGGAGGTGGAGACAGGGCCTTCTGGGCCTTGCCTGGGTGAGGCAACTAGACCAGACCCAGGTTTAGAGAGAGACCCTGACTTAAGGGAAGAAAGAGGAAAACTGTGAAACAAGGCACTGATGTTCTCTTCTAGTCTCTGTGTGTACTACTGTGTCTTGCACAGCTTAGTCCTGGAAACATGACTCAGATAACAAGGGAATGAAGACAGGACAGACACACAGACATATGTACAGAATAGCTGGGATGAGGTAGGCTGTGCAGGCTTTGATGGTGAGGCACCAACTACATAACAACCCAGAACTTCATCCTATTTGTTATGTTCAGACATGGGGAGGGGTGAGCTTGTGGTAGGAGGTCTTTATAGGGCCCCAGTCTCAGGCTGAAAATGTTGGAAGAAGGAAGCTGCCATTGCTAATTTATGCACATATTGGTCACTCATCAACACTACGCTCACACATACTTGTCAACATTTGAACTTGAACCAGGGGAAAGCTTTGTCATCCCTCTGAGCCTCTACCTGAGGGGTGAAAGCTTTGCCATTGCCATGAGTCTGAGGCATTTGTCCTTGATGTGGCCATGCCTATGTCAACAATACAAATTCACTCAAGGCTTCCTCTGCTTCCCACAATGCACAAATGGGCACATGTACCTACATATGTGTTCACACGTATCACATGTGTACACCGTCCACATATATCACAAGCAAAATATTTAGGGTATTGTTAATTACAAGGAAGGGATAATCAAAATTCTTCTTAAAGAGAATTTGATACATGCGTACAATGATTATATTCACTTCTGCTCTTTCCCCTAACTCATTTTGAATACAACACTCAATCCCTCCTAATTTTCTGTCCCCTCTTTCTTTTTAACACACACGTGCAATTTGTGCTCCTTGAATACTCGTGGGTATGAGGTCATCTATTGGAGCGTGGTTGACCTACTGGCAGCCACACCCTTAAAGAAAATTGACTCTTCCCAGGCAGATCTCTGTGAGTTGAGGCCAGCCTGGTCTACAGAGTGAGATCCAGGATGGTCATCAAAACTACATGGAGAAACCCTGTTTCGAAAAATAAAAAAACAAAAAACAAAAAATAAAAACAAAAACAAAAAGAGAAAGAGAATTGACTCTCCCTTCCCCAGGAACTTTCACTTGTTAATAGCTTCTCAACTAGGGGTAAGGACTGTGTTGACTGGCTTGATCTTGTGCAGGTTTGTGAATCCATCTCCAGTTGTGAATAATCTCTAATAGATACTGTTTTGCCCCATTCCTCCCCAACCCTGGTTCTTACGGTCTTTCTGCCCCATCTTCTGGGATGGTCCCTGATCCTTATTGATGAGGTCTGACATAGATGTCCTGTTTGTGGACACTTACCCTCTGCGCTTTGACCAGCTGTGAGTTTCTGTGTTAACCACTTTCTACTGTACAAAGAAACTTCTCTGATAAGGTCTGAGAACTGCACTCATCGATGGATAACCTATATTCTTAACTTGGGCAGTTCATTCAAAATATTTCCATATGAAGACCATCTTGGAAGACATGACAGAAGGATGCTAAGAGCCGGAGGTGGGAGGGGGTGCAGAGAGACTTGAGCAAAACTGCCTCCTGGACCACAAGGCTACAGCTCTCATGAACTCACAGCTGCTGTGTCTGCCTACATGAGAACTTCCCAGGATCAAGTCAGTGAACATGGGAGCATGGAATGGAAGAATGTTTGTGAGTCTGCACTCCTAACTGAGGAGCTATGGTTAGTTGATGACATGTAGGGGAGAAAGGGTCAGTTCTCTTTGAGGGTACGGCTCCTGGTAAGTCAAGCATCTTCCAGTGGATGGCCTCACATGCAGAAGTATACAATCAGTATAAATTGGAGTTGATGGATTATTAAGTTCTTAAAAAAGAAGACATGAAAGTTTTGGGGGTAGAAGTAGATTTGGGAGGAATCAAGGAAAGGAGTTGAGTGAATATGATCAAAACACTGCCTGGAATTCTCAAATAATTAAGAAAATATTTATTAAGAAGAAATACTATATGCAATATATTGGAACATGCTTCTAATCCAAACACGCAGAGGCTGAGGTATGAGAATGTCAAGTTCAAGGCTAGCCTGACTTGTCTCCAACAGGAAAAGTAACCAGAGAAAGGAAATATTGTATAATAATCAAAAGGTCTACAAAGAGTGTTTAATGACCTGCTTTTGGTAGTCTTTTGAAAGAAAGCAAAAGTGGGTTATGAAATTATATGTGAAGAATGATCTTAGCATAGAAGAAAGACTAGAATAAATTATGCTGAGTATTTTTGAGTCGTAAGGTAAGCTTACCAAATTTCCTAGATACAAAATGAAATAGTAGTGTTAAATGAAGTGGTCAGGGAACTATAGGTTTGGACTGAGTCCAAATCCCAACAGATCAAACCAAAATGGAGTCACTCATGCAAAAGCCACATGTCACCAAGCCAAAAATCAAGGCGTCTCTCTGACCATCTGAGAAATCAGGAGAGAGCTCATGGCCCATCTCCTGTCAGGACAAGAGGTCCCTTCTACGTTATTCTTTAAGAAGAGAGTGACTTCAGAGATGGGAAATGGCTCAAGCGGTCACGAGCACTTGCTGTTCATACAGAGGACTGGAGTTCCCAGCACCCACATTGGGTGGCTCACAGCCCCTTGTAACTCTAGCTGCAGAGGATCTAGCGCCCTCTGCTGGGCTCCTTGGGCACCTCCCTACATGTGAATATGCATACACACACAGACATATGCATAACGTTTTTTAAGAAGTCCTTAAAAAGAAAGTGACTTAGAATTGTGGCTGGTTTTTGCCCTTTATTTCTGAGTTCTTCAGCTGTTTTGTGTGCTTCCATGTGCACTCCCTGCACTACCTAATCTGTAGAGCCAACTTCTCTGAAGCTCTCCTGGTTCTCAGATTTGCTAAACTCTGAAAGGTTGAAGGTTGAGTGGAGAGCATAAGCCTAGATTGCCCAACATGCTGCCTTCCGTGCCACAGAAGCAAAGACAACAAGGAAAAAACCCAAAACCTGGGTTAAGCTTACTTTGTCAATTTTTTTCTTTCATCAGCATTTAACTTTAAGATTTCTTTCACAGAATTTCTCTGGAGAGCCAATGGGCTATCAGTAACCATGGCAGCAGCTCACCAGACTTGCCCCCCAAGGCCGGAAAAAGACATTCCTGAAACTGCCACTGGTCCCTGGCTGGTCACAGGGAGAGAAATAGAGTTGCCAAGCATAAAATAGTTAAATGACAGCATAAAAATTCAGGTCAGCTGCTAATATATCAAGCTGTTTTTCTGAAATACTGAATCTTTAATTCAAATCTTAAGCGCTAATAAAAGTGGGCATGAATTGCCTACCTCACCCACATCTCTTCAGAATTCAATCACTATCAGCCATCCCTGGGGATGAAGAATGAAATAAAAAAGCACATTTCCTTGAGTTTCAGAGATTCAATAGACACGGAAGAGAACATCACTTACTTGTGTATGCATAGACTGTGAATAAGCAGGAGATGGAGGATCAAAAGCTCCAGGCTCTGATGAGGAAGAAAGCCTCCTGGTTAACCAGAGGCGGAAAAGCTGCACCCTGCCAGAGGACTTTCAAAAGGGGCTTTAAAAGTATAGGGCAAGCACAAATTAAAACCCACCCATGTCCCTAACATACATCCTAAACCGCTTCACATTCCCAACCCTTTCTTTGCCATCCATCCGGAAAGCCGCCATTTTGGATTCCTTCATGTTCTTAGAGAAGAGGTAAGTGAAGCCCCTGGTTTTCGGTGGCTTCCCTGGGTTCATGTGTGTGAGTCCACATGTGAGCAGGCAGGAGACGGAGCAGGCGAACAGCTGAGGAGTGAGTGCACACACACAGGCTTGGGTTGTTGTTGTTGTTGTTGCTGTTTGTTAATTTAAATTCTGACTTCTCAGAAGGTCTTGTGTTTATGTTACGGTTTATTTTCAGAAATTTGTAAATGGGCTAGTTGTCCAGGAAAGCGGTACATAGTACTCTGCCAAGTACAAGGTAAGGGATACCCAGGACTGAAAAGAGAGTTCACCACCACCACCACCACCACCACCACCACTACAACAACAACAACAACAACCACAAAACCCCAACCAACCAACCAACCAACATAAAATCAGGACAGGAGAGATGTCTCAGACCTCAAGAGCTCTGGCTGCTCCTCCACAGTTCTCAGCACCTATATGGTGGCTCACACCTGTCTGTAATTCAAGTTTCAGGGGATCTAATGCCTCTTCTTGCCTTCAAGAGCACCAGGCATGCAAGTGGTACACAACATTCATACAGGCAAGACTCATGCAAGTAAAAAAAGAAAATACAAACTGAAACAAAAATGCTCTCTATAGTAGATTCAGCATCTTTAGTTTTTATAACTCTGACTGAATACAAATTTGTTTTTAAGGGTACAATTTATTAGTGCTTAAAAATGACCTTTATTAAAATGGCATTCAAATAAATCACTTAGTTTTAAAAATGACTTCCAAGCTCATGGGCATGTTCATGACCAGAGGCAGTGTTTATACATGGAGAGAGCCTGATTCTATGTTTGGCTCTTTATGCAGCAAACCAAAACCTTTATGATTACTTAAGGTTAACTGCATTCAAATTGGTAATGCATACTTAGGAATGTTCCATATTTGATAATAATAGCATGGAACACTATGTATGTTATTAGCATGCATATATAATAAATATATGTGCATATATATATGTGCATGCAGAGTCCTTGCACATTGTTAAAAATAGTAATAGGGGTCAGAAATATATGTGCATATATATATGCACATATATTTATTTATTATATGTTATATATATTATATACATTATACATGCATGCACACGCAGGCGCTCACGCATACATATATGCACACACACACACATTGCTTGTGTGTGTATACCCGAGCACATGTACATGCCATGGCTTGAGTATGGAGATCATAGAACAACTTGTCAGCTTTTAATTTGCACCATGTGGATCCTGGGCATTGAAGTCATTCAGTTCATCAGGGTTAGTGGTGGGTGCCTTTAGGCACAGAGCCATCTTTCTGGCCCCTATTACTATTTTTAACAATGTGCAAGGACTCTGCATGCACATTTTGCTTTCACATGCTGTTCAATTTTTCTTTTCCATATTCTTGCATGGCTTTTCATCTCCAGTCATATCTGTAAATGGGAGAAACTGACACTCAGCAAGATCAAACAGCTCACCCCATGTCATCTGCTTCAAGGGTGCACAAGCCCATGGAATTAGCTTGCTTTCACTGTATCCATAAAGCTGGGTCAAAATCAGAGAGCTGGGGAGTGACAGAGAGCTGGAGAGACGAAGGAAGAACAGGTTTCCGGGGCTGTGTTTGTTTTGATCAGGCTCAGCAGAAGTAGAATATAGGCACACACTCAGGCTCAGGAGAAGTTGCCTTCCTGGATGGCCACTGAAGCTTGTGGGACACGAACGGGAGGGCCAGCAGTTCACCCTGGGGGACACCTGCTGAGGGGTAGACTGGGGCATGCCCTCTGTGTTTTGAACCCTACACATTCCTTCTCTGTCCCTTCTGATATCCCCTTGTCTCTGCCACTTGGCTGGCAGGCTGACATCTGAATGTTCATTGTGCGTCTTTCCTCCCTCCCTCCTTCCCTCTACATTTGTTTTTGGTTGTCTTACCACCCAAGATCAGACTTCATGACTTCATTCCTGACCACTCTAATACTGCCTAACTATTTCTTGTTTTTAGACATTTTTTTCTACTTGAATTCAGCCTGAACCCATAACACCATCTAATTAATTCTCTCGAAGACACTTTGATCATGAAACCACTCTGACCTCAAAATGTTAGTAACCCATCTGGCTTGTTGGACAAAGCAAAGCCTTTCAGCCCTGCATGCAAGGTGGTGACGGTCCTGGACAAACTCTGCTTAGAAACGCTTCAACATTTTCACTTCTAAAGTTTTGTTCACACTCTTTCAGGCAATAAGAGAGGAATAGCTTCCTTCTTCTCTGCTAAGCCAAAATCTCAAAGCTTGAGTGAACCTTTACCATCAAGATGTCCCACTTAGGCACTTAACTTAATGGAGGAATTCCCTTCTCTTTCATCTCCAACCATAGTTGTAGCATTCTGAGGAATCGGAGGCAGAGAATGTAGGAAGAGGTGGGAGAGTTAGAACCAATATGGCTGCCATGTAAGCGGCAGAAAGGACAAGCATTTCTGTGGGATTATTGGCAAGGAGGCTGGAGAAATTCCAGAACCAATCTGAAGTTATGAAAAATAAAGGTAGTCACAGGAAGAGGCAGGGATGATAGGGATTGCTGTCACTGCAAGGAACTGTTTCAGCTAATGTCAAAACAGTTGCTGGTGTAGTGTGGTCCCTCTCCCAACCCCAGGAAAAGGATGACTTTGGAGTCTGAAACAGTCCAAAATTCCTTTCAAACATGGGAGGCTTGAAGTAAGGAACATACCACCCTCTTATAATAGGTTCATAACATTTCTTCTTGGGCCAATTTCCTACCCATTTCGAGAGCCCCCCCCCCCCATCTCTGAGTGGGGACTCTTTTTTTTTTTATCAAATCCCACAGTTACTTCTTATCATTAGTAACATTTTACAACATGCACATATCACATGCCACGTTAGCCACAGTCTGTCTCCAGCACCATGAGTCCTGGAGTCTTGCTTTATAATTTTGAAGTTTCTGAACCATATATAATATCAAGGACATGGCATTTGTAACTAAACAATATACGGGAAGAAACTCATGGTAATGGCATTTGGCTGGAGTTGAAAGAGTAGCTTTTAATGTTCCTGAAGATCTGAAAGAAACTCGGATTTTGTTTTCTCCAAGGGTCCTTCACAGTTAACTGCATAATGCCCAATTAGGCATCTTAGAAGAATTAAGGGTTGAGAAAACCCAGCCTCTATTGGAATCTTTGATTCTGCAGACCGTACTTGCCCCAAACCAGTTTTTACACAAGTAAATTCCCTGTGGAACAGAGTTGATTGTCATGACTTTTGAGTTTGCCTTGCAAAACCACAGACCCATTACAGCCAAATGCTGCAGTTTAAGATGTTTAGAAGTCTAGTGTTGTAGCTGATTTTGTTCATTACTTGATCAGGATAGGAGAAAACCCCAACAAATCTTCCTTTTTCTTTTTCGCCGTGTCTTAAATGAAATGAGGTTTTAATATTTATTTTCCAAGTTTGTAGCATATTAAGCCTGATGTTTCCCTTTTTCAAAGGTGGCGAGGGGAGTCAGAAATCATGAAAATATTTTGATCTAAAAGATGGAAGAAAAGTACAATGATCATTTGCTACTTGTGAGCAGGGGCTACAAGGGAAGCTTTGTTTAGTCTCGCTGCCCCTGTGGTCAGGGTACGACAGGCTAACCCGCCAGCCACTGAGACACATTTGCCAGTTTGCAGGTGTCACGCTCATACATGAAGGTGCAAGTCGTTTGTCATGCATCTGGTTCTGCAGAAATGCGGGGACTGCAGGAATTTATAAACACGGTTCCCCTTAATTTGTGGAAGACATTATACAGATAGTGCTTTTCTCAGGCCCAAGGCAGGAACCAGGCTCGTTTCTCTCTTGCGGGAGGGCACTGAGTTCTCGGTTTAGTGAGAGGAGTTATGAAAGTTACCGGGTTGAATCACGGGTTTAGTTACTGAGTTTCGTTGCTTTGCACCGTTTTTTCCCAGCTCAGCACTGCTCACATCGCAGGCCCTGTAGCTCCTGACGTGGGGAGCTGCTCTGTACATCCCAGGGCGCGTAAGCAGCAGCCCCCGCCTCTTCTGTGAGAAGCCAGTGCCGCTTCCTTCTTTGTCTTTCTCATCTGTTGTCCTATTAGAAAACTCTGGGCATTTTTAAATGTTCCCTACGGAGGAGGGTGGGGTGGGGTGGGGGAAAAACTACTTTGTGCTGGTTAGTTTTTGTTTCCTTGACACAAACTAGAGTTACCTAAGAAGAGGGAACCTCAGTTGAGAGATGGCCTCCGTCAGATTGGCCTCCATCCAATGTCTGTGGGGCGTTTTCTTGGTTGCTAATTGGTATAGGGGGGTTCAGTCCACTGTGGGCAGTGCCATGCCTAGGCAGGTGGGCCTGGGCTTTATAAGAGTGGAGGGTGAGCAAGCCAGAGGCAACCCGCCAGTAAACATCATTCTACCACGGCCTCAGCTTCACCCCAGCTCCTCCTGGTTCCTGTCTTGAGCTTCCGACCTGACTACCCTCAATGACAGACTATGATGTGGAATCACCGGTCAAATAAACCCTCCCCACCCCATCCCATCCCAGGTTGCTTTTGGGAAGTATTTTATTACAGCAACAGAGACACAAGGTAGGTCACACCCCCAGTCGAAGACTACTGTTGTAGATTTGCTTTATATGTGTGGGGCGGTGGTCACCTCGTGTACATCCTATCGTGTTCAAGTAGAGCAGGACTTCTGAGGGACAAAAGGTCAACCCTTGTTCCAGTGAGAGCAGGTGTTGTTTGTGACTTGCTTAAAAGCAATCATTGAGACTTTCAGAATACCCTGACAACCATGATTCCATCTGGGGCCAAGCTCAAGGAATTGAACTTTTATAAGACTTTAGAGGATTCAGAAGAGTTGCATATCCCAAAAGTCTCCACTTACTTTCAGGGTAGTGCCCACTTTGGTTTCTGCTGTAAATGCCCGTGTTAGCTCTTTTTCCCACTGCTGAGATAATAACCTGACAGAAAAGACTTAAAGCACAACGCTTACGGTTTAGGAGGATGCAGTACACTACGTAGGGAAAGACATTGCTGCTGGCATGTACATCCACGACATGGGAGCTGGGGCGCAGCTTGTTATATCTTGGGGATATCCAAAAGAGGAGAAAAATGATGAAATGCGGACTGGTTATAGCCCAGAATGTCTGGACCCCAGAAATCTATTTCCTTGAGTGAGGCCCCACCCTTTAAAGTTTCCAAAATTCCTCCAAACGCTACCACCAGCCAGAGACAAAGTGCCTGTTAGACACAACCTTACAAGGGACATCTCACATCTAAACCATCATAGTAAGTATTACACACACACACACACACACACACACACACACACGTTAAAGATCTGTGTGTGTGTGTGTGTGTGTGTGTGTGTGTGTGTGTGTGTGTGTGTAGAATCCTTTCTGGCAGACATCACTAATCAATCACCGTGCTTCTTGTCACTGAGCTGATGGTGAAGTCTCAGAGTCCTTTTGGCAGTGGGCTCTGGTCATAGCCTCAGGAGTGTGTCAGAATTAGGGCTCCAGTGGAAACCCCTGTGTCACCCTTCCTTTCAAAGTGCTGCCACTTTATGAAAGGACACATTATTTACAGGACGATGGCAGCCAGTGATGCGATGTTATTTGGATTGTAACCTGGAGAGAAAAAGGCACCAAAGTCAAGAGTGGTCTGTATCACCTTAATCATCTGGGTCACACCAAATCATGTGTCTGGCAAAACCTTACATTCTTATAAATGATTTATCTTACTGATTTTATAAGACCTTTGGGGGTTTAGGAGGGCTGCAGGCACCAAAAGCCTCCTGGGGTACACACCTCACCCTCAGAGGTGAGGACCTGTGTGGCCTACTTATCTCATTGCTGTGACGACGGGCCTGGCAGAAATGACTTCAAGGATGAAGGCTGTGCCTGTGACAACAGCATAAAGATGTCTTCTCTCGAGGTCAGATGGGCAGTCAGCTTAAATGAGAGATTTTTGTGGGTGGTGAGTGGTGACCCGAGGCTCCAGACAGGGGGAGCAGGCGGCATGTGCAGCCATAACAGTGGAAAGGAAGAGGGAGGAAACTTTGAAAACAGGGTGGGCTTTGCTGCTCCTGCCAGTGGTGAGAAGAGAGACATTGGGTGTAGGTAGGACCTGGCCTGCTGAGTCCTGAAAGAAGTCAGAGAACTCACCCTGGGCATCGCTTGCTGAGAAAGCATCTTCCTCTAGGGTGGATGATCACTAATACTTTGAGGGTCAAGATCTCTTTCAAGTCTAGGGAGCCACACTTGGCACATATTATCCAAAGATGGAACTCAAACTAACATGGTCAGCTTCATTTAGGGGCCTCGCAACATATGGCATTCTGGGGGTGGGACCAACAATCTGCTGTGGACCCTAATTTAGGCTCCGCCTGTACCCCCAGTAGATTCTGATGCATACTGAAGTTGGAAAACACTGATCTAAGCCACATGTGCTTGATTTTGGGCACACCGTCTGGTTGTTAAAGGGCAGTGACTTGGGAGGGGAGGTTTTTCTGCACATGCTGTTAGTTTGTGGATCCAAGCCATGACCCAAAGATCATCTAAAGATGGCAGTTTCTGGAAGGTAAAAATCTACATTGCTCTCTAACCTAGGTGCTCAGGCCTTGTGGGGCAAGCCATTCCTGGGACTGGGGTGGAGGCTCTGGGCAAATACGAGAGCACCTGCCTCAGGGGGTTCTGGAGAAATGGTGAAGCAATAGCGGTCCAGGGAAGGTCACACCAAGGACAGGCTGGGGACAGTGCAGGCTTCCTTGGACACTGCAAGGTTGCCTGCCACCCACTCCCTAGGACTCTGACATCCCAGGGACATGGTGGTTTCAGTAACCAGTTTATGACCCTTCCAGCTCTCATCCAACTTCAGGCTGTGTCCATGGAATGTGTGCGTATGGGGCGGGGGTGTCTCAAGGATGGAGGAAGGGGCAGAAGGAATTTCTTGCCTTGATTGCTGCTTTTTTATTCTTTTTCCTCTCTTCTTTCCTTTCTTCTTCTTCTTTTGTTTGTTTTTTGAGACAGGGTTTCCCTGTGTAGCCCTGGCTATCCTGGAACTTGCTCTGTAGACCAGGCTGGCCTCAAACTCAGAGGTTCACCTGTCTCTGGCTCCCAAGTGCTGGGATTAAAGGTGTGCACCATGTTCATGAAGTCCTCTTGTTCCCAAATGTCTTTTTCTCCCATATTCAGTGGCTTGGGTTCAGAACGGTATCTGATTATTTCTAGAAGTCAGATACCTGTACCAAAAGGAAGCCTGACAGGTACTGGGACTGTTGGGGAAGGTGAAGCCTCATCTCGGAAGGTGGCTCCCCAGAAGCCGAGACATATTGAGACCAAGTTTTTCAAAGGACTCCCGAGAAGGGCTTTTCTGGAAGCTATTCATTTGCACAGGCCATGCTCACAGGTACATGTTGGGTTATAGAGGGACAGAGCTGGTTGCAAATGAGGGCTCTGGAGTGCAGGAGTACAGTGGCGTTCGGAGCCAAGGTGAGTACAAGAACACTGGGGACCTTGAGAGCAGAGGAGGGAAGAGGGGGCCCCAGGGTGAAGAGAGAAGGCCCTGGTTTGCAGCTTCAGTGGCCGCCACCTCCTCAGCCTTTGCTAACCACTGCGTGGTTGGGAGGGAGAGGAGGCAGCCATGACTCCATTGTGGTCCCTGAGTCAGCCAGAGCCCATTGCCGCCAGGGAACCAGACTCCGTGAAATGTTAATTATCTGTTAGAAAAAACAGTTTATTTTATACAATTTTGAAAACAAAAATCCGATTCCTGAGCAGGCCCCGTTATTTGACTCACTCAGTGCACATTTATTTATGCCCCATGAAGGTACACAGAAAGCCATACAGTGGTCTTTTTTAAAAAGGCGATAACATGTTCTTTACTTTAAACCGTAACACCTACGCACATGGTGATTGAGTTATAGTCAGAGAAGTACCATAAATGACATCCCCTCCCACTAACTTGACATTGCCGGTGCAGTTCTGGGGAGTCACATTACTCCTCAACAGAAGAATGTTCTCTCCCATTCTGGCAGCACCACGTGGCTCTTATATTCCCATCAGTTGTTTTATCAGCTCGGCTTCCCTGGTTTCTTCAGGAATAACTTGTTCTCTGATTCTAGTCTGCATTTTATGGAGTGTGGAGTCATAGTAATTTCCTTGTCCTGGTCCCATTAACTTCCTGGTACTATTGTTCGGAGTTTCCAGACCCTGATGCGTAATCCAACTGTTTCCCCACTATGTGGGAAGCGGAAAGCTGCCGATTTATGTCTTGAACAACCCAGGCTACAGCTTTCCTTTCTCTTAAACACCTTTCCCATGAAGATGCTGGTGAGAGCTTGCTGAGAATTTCTGGGATGCAACTCACACCAGTTGTGTACAGGGATCATCTCTGCTGTGTCTGGTCACTGAGTTAGAATCTGCTGGGAGCGTGATGCTTATTAACAAAGTTAGGCCTAAAACTCTGAAAAGAAGACCTCAACAGTATTCGTATCTGCTTCTTGGTGGGTGGGTTTCTCCAACTTCTTGCACTGGATTATTTTTTTTTCTGTTTTTTTTTTTTTTCAAGTTCTTGATTCTACTCCATTTTCTTTTTTAACCATTTCTTCCTTTTTAAAATCACTTTATTGTAATGAACTCGCAAGGAAAAATACACATAGCTAGATGAATGTAGCCAGTGCAGGCAAAAAGAGATATGAGCTGTGAAGGGATATTTAGGTAATCGTTTTTCTAATTTCAACCCTGTCACTGTTCTCACCATTCTTCTTCTTCTTCTTCTTCTTCTTCTTCTTCTTCTTCTTCTTCTTCTTCTTCTTCTTCTTCTTCTTTCCCTTCCTCCTCCTCCTCCTCTCCTCCTCCTCTTCCATTTCTTCTTCTTTGTGGTGGGTAAGTCCATAAAATGTCGTTTGCGGTGACTATAAAGCCCCAGGGCTCCATGGCTTCAGAATGCAGAGTTTTAGGCCGGCTGAGCTCTCGCTTGGCTCTCACTTCATTCTGGAAGAGGTCAGCTGGCTCATGTCCCTTCATCTTCTCTCCATCTCTGAATTCCTCTCTGTAGTTCCTGCGCTTGCTACTTTGACCAAACCCAGAGTCGTTGTAGATTTTCTTTTCCCGGAGCTGAGGACTGAACCCAGGGCCTTGCGCTTGCTAGGCCAGTGCTCTACCACTGAGCTAAATCCCCAACCTCAGATTTCCTTTTCTTAGACAAGTGCTCCTGCCCACAGCATCACTTGGCACACACCCCTTCTTCACACTGCTAGCTTCTTACTTCACACAACCACGGTGATGGAGTAATCTATAAATAGTGGGTTGTACCAAACCTGTGTTTCCGTGAACAAGATGCCCTGTCTTTGGCCCTTCAGCCTACTGCCTTCCTCATTTCTCTACCAAACATTTTCACTTTGGAGAAATCACCCGTGGTATTGGTATCTTACATGTCTTGGTATCCTACTCTCTCTTCTCAAACATACTAAGTCTAATCCTCCGCCAAACTCCTCCATAAATGTACAGAGCTGAGATTCTGGCTTATTATGAAGCAGGAAGCCATGTGGGGGTGGAAGGCGCAGAAAAGGACTGGAGGCGGGGACACCTGTTCGTGGCAATCACAAATCTGAGGAATCAGGAGGTGATAAAGATGGGTGCTGGTGTGTGTCAGGTGTCAGAACAGGAGAGCTTGGGTAGACGCCACACGGGCCTAGTCTGTGGGCAGTTGCTACTTCGTTGGCAATGTTTGGTGTTTGGACAGTGTTTAAGCAAATATTGGCATTGTTACAGATAAAAGGACCCCAGGAGGAGAATCACGTGATGTGGGGTTAGTGGAGAGATGGATTATTAACATGATGACATGCCAATATGGGACTGTAGGACGGCCGGCATCTTAGTTAATTTTCTATTGCTATTGGAGAAATTGCTGTGAGCAGACGGCATGACCAAGGCAACTTGTAAGAGAAAGTGTATAATCTGGGCTCATGTTTCCCGAGGGTTAGACTCCATGATGGTGGGGAGCGTGGCAGCAGCAGGCAAGGGGGCATGGTGCTCAAGCCACAGCAAAGAGCTTGTGTCTGATCCACACATGTGAGGCAGAGAGAGAATTAACCGGGCCTGGCACGGACGTTTGGAACCTCAAAGCCCACCCTCAATGGCAAACATCCTTCAACAAGGCCATAACTCCTTAACAGTCCACCCACTGGGAACCAAACATCCAAATACATGAGCCTATGGAGGCCATTTTCATTAAAACCACCAAAGCTGGCTTTGTTGCTTTTGGGTCTGGGGTGAGACAGCACATAAAGGTAGGTGCAGCTGGCAGGCAGAGTTCTTACCTCAAGTCAGAAGACTAAAATAGGGAAAGAAGAGCATTGTCTGGAGTCTCATTAACCTCTTGGATAATCCGTGCACATCCTACTAGGCCTTGCCTCATAAAAGTCTCATTGCTCTTGATAACACCACCATCAGGACCCAGGCTCCACCACGTTGACAGGCAGATGGCATTTCACATCCAAACTACAGCAGAGAGTATCTATTATCTAATACAAGATGACCAGCAGGGCACAGAGGGCACAGCCCTGCTTTAGAAGCTAGTTTATAGATATAGTAAAGACCAGCAAATGCCACCCTGCCTTCAGGAAGCGTGCTCTTTAACAGTGGAGGCAGAACACAGCAAGGAATGGCCGTCTGGTCCCCAAGTGTTGACACAGGCTAAGCAAGGTGTCCTTATCTCCAGTGCGGAGTGGGTGGCTTGAGGGCCTGCTGGCTTCTCTCTACCACTGAGGGATTTGGAACTGGCAGCCACAGTGTGTGATGGCTCGGTCGTGGGTGAGCTATGTGGTCTAGAACAATTTGTGAGTCTGCCTCTGCATATTTAATCACCAGCAGTGAGAAATACAGAACCGCTTCATTTGCTTCATAGGTTCGTGGCGAGCGTTAACTATGTGAGGACATGTCACACTGGGCAGTGATTGACTAGAAAGAAGCTATCAGTTGCAATCAGACGTCTCTGGTGCCTATTTAGAAATAGGTTCTGTTTTCATCTCTTTCTCTCTATTATATTACATTTAATATATTATATACCTATATATTACATATAATATATGTATTTATTTTAATCGTGTGGAGGGGCACACAGGCCAAAGTGGGTGTGTGGACATCAGAGAATAACTTGGTGGAGTTGGCTATCTCCATCTACCTTTTTGTGGGCTCCAGGGATAAACTCAGGTCTCCAGGCTTGCACAGAAAATGTCTTGACCTATTTATTACACCATCTCACTGGCCCATCATTCACTTTTATAAATGGGGAAATGAATGCAGAGAGGTGAGGTGTCATTCCCAAAGTCACTCACCTATGAAGGTCATTTTGTTCTTCGTCTCCAGGACCTGCCGATGAGAAGGGGGTTTCCACACTGGGCTGTGGGAAGATGGAGACACACAGCAGCTTCTCTGTCACATATGTTCACAGCTTGTAAGGAAGGAGACTGCGGGACTGCGGGGCTACAGTGGACACTCAAGAATGAAGCACACCACAGGGCGGTGGTGGCGCACATCTTTAATCCCAGCACTCGGGAGGCAGAGCCAGGTGGATCTCTGTGAGTTCCAGGCCAGTCTGGGCTACAGATCAAGTTCTAGGATAGGCTCTAAAGCTACACAGAGAAACCCTGTCTTGAAAAAAAAACCAACCCCCCCAAAAACAAAAGAATGAAGCACACCAGCAGAGCCTGAGTCAGGGAGAGTTATGGTACTCTTGCTGGAAGGTGTGACTGGCTTGTTCACAGAAGTCCAAATGCTGGCAGGGTACCAGGACTGCTACCCAACAACAAGCAGGCACTGTCTGGTCCCCCAAAGAGTGTTGCTTGGCTGAGGGACTCTCATAGTTCAGTAAGGAGAAGGGAGGAAGCCAGGGGAGGGGTCAGACCCCTCATGGCCTTTGGTTTTGTCACCTGCCAAAGCAGCACCTAGCCCCGAGTCCCAGTTTCAGGCTTCCACCCCTGTGCTTTAGAGGGGATGAGGCCTGGGCAGTCTCTGTGCATGGTGGAAAGGGTACACCAGAAAATCTGGGTTTGTTATTAATTTGATGTGTGATGTGTGTGTGTGTGTGTGTGTGTATGTGTGTGTGTGTGTGTGTGATGTTTTGCTTGCACACCTATCTGTGTGCCACAGGTGTAAGGAGGCCAGAGGAGGAGGAAATCAGGTCCCCTGGGACTGGAGCTATAGATGGTTGTGATCAGCAATATGAGTGCTGGGAATCAAACCCAGGTCCTCCAGAAGAGCAGCCAGTGCTCTTAACTGACGAACCATCTCTCCAGTCCCTTGATGCGTAATCTTAAGGGAATTTTTAAGATTGGCCTTAACTTTCCCATGTTTTAGATGGGGGGGGTTAATAATAATCTCTTAACAATATTGTAATTTTTTCCCCTGAAAATGCACGCATGGTGTAGAAAATCTGTAGTAGGTAAAAATGTCCTTCTCTTTCCAATGTAGAAGAGGAAATTAGATTGCTGTGTATCACCTGCACAAAAATCAGTTAAAGTGGACCAAAGATCTTAATGTAAGACCTGAAACTCAAAACTGTGAGAGAAAAAAATCGGGGGAAACACATCAAGATGGAGGCCTGTGCAAGGACTTCCTGAAAAGGACTCCAAGAACCTAGGGGATGGCGGCAAGAGGTGGCGGATGAGACCACAGGAAAGAAAACTATTCCTCGTGGCGGGCTGGTGAGACAGCCCCAGAGTGGGGGACAGCTGTCTATCAGGCAAGGGACTGGTATTGAGGATCTCAAAAAAGTCTCTGAAGATTAAAGCCACCATCCCAAACCATCCGGTTTAATAAACAGGCAAGTGAGTTTAACAGGCATTTCTCAAAAGAAGAAACACAGATGACTTATAAATATTTGAAAAAAATCTTTAGCTCATCCAGCCACCAGGGATATTTGGAATTAAAACTGCATGGAGATCCCACCTCACCCTTGTCATCAAGACAAGAGCTAGGTGTATCGGTCACACTTGTAATTGCAGCCCTTGGGGGACTAGAGAACCGCTGTAAGTTTGAGGCCAGCCTGCCTACATACAGAGTGTGCCAGACTAGCAGGGGTTATATGGCATGCCACTCTCAAACCAACCAACCAAATAACCCATGCCCCCCACTCCAACTCCTCCCAAAACAAAAGACAGCAAATGCCAATGATAATGCGGGAATGTAAAATGGTACAGTTTCTATGGCATCAGTATGGAGTTCCTAAAAAAAAAAAAAAAAACAAAAACCCTAAGAACTGAGTAACCTCGTGATCCAGCTATGCTGAGCCTATACTGAAAATACCCAGAGAACCCTAAGTCAGCATACCACAGAGAGATACTTAACTTACCACGGTACTGTTTACAATAACTCAGTCCTGGGGCTAGTCTAGATGGCCCTCAACAGGTGGATGGACAGGACAACGGGACACATGTACTCAGTGGAGTTTTGTTCACCTGGAAAGAAGAACGCGATGATGTCATTGCAGGAAAATTGGAAGAAATGGAGGTGATCATGTTAACGAAGTAAGGCAGACTCAGAAACCATATAGAGTGTATTTTCACTCGTGTGCAGAATCTAGATGAACAAAACATGATACGAACATAGAAGGAACCTTGAGGAGAGGGGGAAGAGGTCTAAAGGAAGGAAGAAAGTGAAATAACACAGAGTAATTACGGGGGCGGGGAGAGACAAAAATATAGTATTTTTCCTTCGTATGCAGAATCTAGGGGTGTGAGATGTGAAAACAGAAAGTAAGACTATTTGGGATGAGGAAAGGGCCCAATGAGAAAGGAAGAGGGATGAGGAAGGGTGGTAGGCATGAGCACCCATAAGGTAAAGTTACAGGTATATGATACGTATAATTTCATATACATATGGAAGTGTCATGAGAGCTCTCATTTTTTAAAAACAACCAACATTCAGTTAAAAATTATTTCCTCTCCTTAAACGATGTGGATTTCTACTGACCCCTGTGTTACCGGGTCTCTTACTGCAGTCCTTCGCTGATTTGCTCTGTGCAGTTCGTTACAGCACCCGTGTTCAGAGAGCAGGTGCTGGGCTTCCTCCTGTACATCCTCGTCCTGAACGCTGCTGCTTTGCCTCCACTTGCCGGCTGGGATGCCTATGCTGGTGGAGTTTCGGCTCACTGGCAAGCAGCTAAGAGCTTTGGAATTAATTGTATAACATGTTTAATCCTTCTAGGATCATTATGACCAGGGGAAACTATATGTCCGGGGCTGTTTGCAGAGATCTAATAGGTGACAGAAAACAGAATACAATAATAAACTGTGAATGGCTCCAGGATTGTGTGTCCGTATGCTCGACTACAACAAAAGCTGACAGCACCAGAGTGTGGTCCAATCAGTAACGACCACAGAGGCCTCACCTTGAGTCTAGCACCGCAGGATAGATGTCCTTCTGGACCACCTCTACCAGGCATGGGTTTGCCTGTCTCCTGAACCGGCTTCATGCCTTCTTCTAAGTTGGTAGCTGGCTTTGTGACTGGGTGACTGACAGAGACACACACAGCCCTGTGTTGGCAGTTTGGTTGTTATAAGCTAATGAGTGCCCAAATGTCTCAATGGGTAAAGTGGTCGGAATCCCTGGAGTCCCTTATTTCAAATGAGGAAATTGTAGCCTGGCAGCTGAAGTACATATTGAGCATTTTATCAAATAATCAAATAAACAACCCCACTTAAAAATAATTAACTCCCTATACGTTTTGGTTTATAATAAAGCACTAAGATTATTTTCTCCCCTGTCACTGGGCTTTGAGAAGGTATGAGTTCCACAAGGCAGGGGTTCTTCCTGACTTCCCTGTGGTTAAGTTCTTAGAAGCTAACAGAATGTGAAGCCTACAGTGCCTGCCCAGCAGTGTTTGCTGAGTGCAAGGGAGGCAGAGCAACAGAAACATGGAGGGCTGAGATGATAAAGTAACACACAGTTTCTCCCTTCTGTATTCAAGTGTTCTCTCTAATGATTTTGACGTTTGGATTGTGAGCCACATCTTAACATCTAAGTCATCTCTACAGCCCATCTTCTCTAATATTTTAAGCCTAGTTTACTGTGGCTGAGATGTATAAAGTCCTGTA
Organism: Peromyscus californicus insignis; assembly: GCF_007827085.1. Classification (NCBI taxonomy): domain Eukaryota; kingdom Metazoa; phylum Chordata; class Mammalia; order Rodentia; family Cricetidae; genus Peromyscus; species Peromyscus californicus. The sequence continues at coordinate 3,692,020 of NW_026294534.1, forward strand.
CCAGAAACTATGAATATGATCCAATCACAAATAAGAACAATCAAAGCCTTTGATTAATTCCTTGTTTCTCTTCATCAAGCTATTCATTTACCTGCTTAAATGTTTGTTCTTCCTGTCATGGGAAAAGTGTCACTACCAAACTCGTATTAGAAATTAGTCTCATGTTAAGTCGGGCGTGGTGGCTCATGCCTTTAATCCCAGCACTCAGGAGGCAGAGCTCTGAGTTAGAGGCCAGCTTGATCTAATGAGTGAGTTCTAGAACAGCCAGGGCTACACAGAGAAGCCTAGTCTTGAAAAACAAAACAAAATAAAAAAGCAAACAAAAAATTAGTCCCATGTTGATGGTGTGTAATTGTTCTCGCATGTATAATCTAGGTTTAAATAAATCATGTGTACAAGTATGTACACATGTGACATAAAAGCAGACAGGGGGTCTATTTGAGGGGAGGAGGGGGACCAGAGGAGGCAGGGTGAGAGAGACGAGGCTGAGTATTGAGGGTGTGAATATGAGCAAGGCACAAATGATTCATGCACTTGAAAATGTCACAGTGCCACACATTATTTTACACGCTAATTTTAAAAATTAATTAAAACAATCACTTAAAAATAGAAAGTTATCACAAAAATCAAACCTCTAGTTCTAGCATTCTAGTGGTGAGGGCATGTTTATATATGTTTATATATATATAAAATAAACTTAGAATAGTCTTATTTTGAATCTTATCTTCTAATGAGCCTCATGGTTTGGACCCAAAAGACCAAGCTGTAAAAAAGAAAAAAGTGTGAAGATCGAGCTGATCAAACGGTGTCATAATACGAGTCATTGATTCCCGAAAGTTGGAACTTCCCTGGGGTGTTTTAAAGTCTGGAAAGAGCAGGTCTAATAAATATCACCGCAGAACTGCCGGAGAAAAGCAGGTTCATATCAAATAGGCCAAGGGAAGATTTAGTCCTAAGGTCTTCCGAGAATAAGAAGTTTGAAAGGATAATGTGAAAACACAACTTTTAAGTGATCTCATTGCGGTAGCTAATATAAATAGTGAGCCAGAGTCCCATGAAACAGAATCTTCTAGCCTTCGAGTTTCTGGTTACCTTTATACATTAATACGCTTAAAAGCTTAAGGCATTGGGCTTAACCAATATCAGATACTTCTTAATGAACATAAACCATGCAGGAAGAAAACATGAATCCCTACAGATTCCAGTTGGAAGTGGGAAGGAACCATTAAAGCTGTGTTGTCCAAACCCTATCTTCTGGAGAGGAAATTGAGGTCACGAGAGGCCACGGGACTGGTGGTGCCGCACAAGCAGCGTGTATAACTTCTGGTGCAGCGCTCGTCATGCTGCACAGACACGTGTGCTGTGCACCGAGGAGTCACATTCCTGAAACAATGCGACAGCGCCCAGTTTTGAACGGTTCAATTTAATGCAGTGAGTTTGGACCCTCCAGACCAACGCTACCTACCCCCAGAGAGCTGACATCCCCCTGAACACATTGAGCACAACACAATGGGGTAGTCTGCAAAGGGGCCAGATTGAAATTAGTGCTAAACTGAGCCCTGAATGGGATGTCTCCACCATATCCCTCCCGTCAAGGTTAGGGAATCCCGTGGAAGAGGAGGCCGAAAGAGTGTGTCCTTTGTGCATATATTAGGTCTTCCGGTTTACTGTCTTTATGGGGTTCCGGAGGGTGTGAACAAGTGTGTCTCTGCGTCTATCCATCTCTCATGCCTTTTCTTGAGTTCTTTTCTTTTTGTTTGGTTGTTTTGTCCTATTCCAATGTATTAATTTTTGTTTATTTTACCACATTTTTTTAAAGAATTTGAAATGCAAATACAACAATAGATTCTTTGTTCAAAGAATGATACATGTCCTATGTCGTTGGTGTCAGTAGTTTGAAAGTCAAGGTCATCGGGAAACCAAGCTTCACCAGACAAATATTGAATATTTTCTCTCTTGAATATTTCCTTTCATTTTTAGTTTTCAAGTGATTATTAGTGTTACAGCTTTTTCGTGCATGTATTTATTTGGTTATATTCTCCCCTTTACCTTTTACTCTTACACACCTGCAAAACATTTATTTTTTCCTTTTTAGTGTTGAAAGGCAAGAGGGCTCACTCTGTAGCCCAGGCTGGCACTCACTGCAACCCAGGCTGGCTTCAAACTCATGGCCTTCTTGCCTCTGCCTCCTGAGTAAATGGCATTATAGGCTTAAGCCACTAGACCTGGCACTTGAAATACTCCTATAGTGTATTTATTCTCCCTTACCCGATGTAGGGGTTGTGATACAGGAGAAAACTGAGGGCTGGTCACAGTCTCATAGGATGCGTCTACCGAACTGTCATTTAAAACGTGGTCTGGGTTGTCCTGTGATGGCCAATTTCGTGACCGGTCAGAGTGCCCAGTAGTTTGGTAAAGTACAAATCTAATTCTACTGTGAACAACTTCCCAGATGCGGCCAACATTTAAACTGGTGGACTTTGAATAAAGCAGATGACTCGGTGTGGATGGCAGGCCTCATCTGCTTCACTGCTGGCCTCAAAAGAAATGACCACGGCTTCCCGAGCAAGAAAGGATCCACAAAGCTGCAGTCCAGCAGCCTGTGCGAGTCTCCAGATCCCGGAGAACAACTCTAATCTCCCCTAACCTTCCACCGTGTGGGCTCACTCCGCAGATTTTAGGCTTGACGCCCCACAGTGCAAGTGCTGACATTCTCCCGATGATCTGATTTTAACTGGAGAATCTTGGGTACTCCTTCCCCACCCTGTTTTTTGTGCTTCCTGGTACTCTATGGTTGGACTTGGGAGGAAATTGGGGCCTCAAGCCCTTGAAGGTGTTGGAGTCAATGTATGCAGAGTCCCTCTGAGGGAGATGTCCTCAGAGGACACATGATTCAGAAGGATCTGGGTGGGCAGCAGAGGACATTTGGGACACATCGCCTCTGTTGTCCAAGGCGGCCTCTAGTTGGATCTAGGGCTGGGGAACAACAGTGTCACCGAGAAACATTTTTCAGGGGAGGTTCTGTTTGCTCCTATAACTGAGATAGAAAACAGATACAAAGGTAATCTGTAGAATGTCTTTTTAGAAAGAAAGAAAAATTCCTCGAACCCAAACTGAGGTATCAACACTTTCTTGAATAGGAAGAAATTTTGATTCTGAAATTAAATGCTTTAACAAGGAACTGATAATAAGTGTGAATTGAAACTAATTGGTATTTCAGATCGCTGAGCCAGTTGAGAAACCATTTGTGGTGAGGTCTGGGTGAGTTAACAGTCAATTTAAATGCCTAATTAATTGTCCTGCTCCTAAGTGAGAATGAAACCGTGGGTTGTCTGTCACTGTGCCACACTCTGGCAAGTGAATCCGCTGACAGTCTGGACAGAGGTGTTTTTTTGTAGCAGTAGCAAAAGCTCCTTTCTTCCAGAGGAGGCCAATGTGGGTGGCCCTTGGACAATGACATTGTCAAATGCAGATGGGAATGCTGTCTTGCCCTGAGCATGCACAATGTTCGAATGTGAGAGAAGGGCCACCAGATTCTTGTTGAACAAAAGGAAAAACATACAGACAAGGTGAGAGGTGGCTCAATCATGGTTTATTCATTTACTTTCCTTACCCTGGGAATAATAATTAAAAGCATAGAGCGTTTAAAATTATCCTGCTCCCTGAGCTGCAAGATAGTTGATGGAGGTGCCTGTAACATGCTAGGCTTTACTTCTTGCAAATCCATTTCACCTTGGGCTGAGGCCCCTGGGGTTTGATGGTTTGATGGCAAGGGCATTTGTAGGATAGCAAGACAGATGGAGTGCTGGGGAGGGGTCAGGAGGGCTTGCTCAGGCCGTTGTCTGCAGAATCATCTTTCTGGGCTTTGAGAATGAAGAGCTATTTTGGAAATTGAGTAATTTCTTAAGGGGGTGAGCCCAGGAGTGCTAATAAAGGCCAAGAAGGCTAATAAGGTGTCGGCTTATCTTCTGGCTGCCTTCTCATGGCTCCCCTCTCCCCTCCACTGCAGTGGGATGCCTCTGTGTGAAGCAGGCAGTCTATCAGGTCTGGTGTGGTCGATCACATCATCCACAGCTGCATAACCCCTAAAGGAAAAGAAGATGTTTCTATAATTAACTTCTCTAAATGTCTCCAGAATAGGGGTATACGGTAAGGGGTGGGGCTCCTCCCCCCCCCCCCCCCCCGCCCCCATAATTTAATGAAAGAAATTCAAAATGCTGGAACCATCCTCACAGCTATTAAGGCAAAAATAACATTATTTAGAGTATTCATATCCTAATGAGACCACTTAGTCAGTTGTGAAACTCTCATTTTGTGTGGCAGCATCATCCTGTAGGTGACAGAGAGTTAATTCTGAGAGAGGGAAAGAGACAGACAGAGGACCTGGAGGCTAGAAGCCCTTGAAAGAATGAGGAAGAAGAAGAGCAAGCAGACAGCAAGTCAAGGTTACACTAGAGTGTGCCTATCATGTGTCACCATCCTTTTCTTTGCAGTCTTGGGAAACAAGAGTGAGAAAAGCTGGGCATTTGGGATGCTAAGACTGTGTGTGACATGGGTGTCCTGTGGCTGTATAACACAGGTATGCACATTTGCATATTCACATGTCTATCCATTACTTCTTGGTTTTTTTTTTTTTTTTTTTTTGGTTTTTCGAGACAGGGTTTCTCTGTGTAGCTTTGCGCCTTTCCTGGAACTCGCTTTGGAGACCAGGCTGGCCTCGAACTCACAGAGATCCGCCTGGCTCTGCCTCCCGAGTGCTGGGATTAAAGACGTGCGCCACCACCGCCCGGCTGTTTTGTTTCTTTTTGAGACAGGATTTCGAGGCTGGTTTTGAGCTCTTTAGAGCTGAGAGCCTAGCCTGGAACTCTCTCTCTAGGTGAGGCTAGCCTTGAACTCCTAATCCTCCTGCCTCCAGCTTTTGACTGCTGAGGTCATAGGTATACATCACCACTTCCTAAAGTCACTACTTCCTTTACCTAAAACACAAAGTAGCTTTTTTTTTCCCTTTGCCTCAAACAGCATCCAGGATTTCATACTATTTGAACTGATTCCTGTTGAGCGAATTGATGGGTGACAACCCTGTGTTCTGAAACCACATTTTCTTGAAGCCAATGTCAGAGCCTGCCAATTTGATTTCTTTTCTGTAGTGTGTTATGCTGTAGATGATTCATGTTCTTCTTCCTCTCTTTCCTCCTACACCTCCAGTCCTTTCTCTCCTCTCCTTCTGATGGTACAACATGCTAAGTACCCAACTCAGCTGCTCTAGAGATGCTTGGCCTCACCATTTTGGACCATAGCTGGGTCAGTGACACCTGCCCAGCTGCCTAAGCCAACACACCCACCTCTTTGGGTTTCCAGGTATAATTTTCTCCAAGAAAGTTCAAGTCCCTTAAACATAAGTGTCTCCTTAAAACAGCTCCTGGAACAAAGATTCTCAAGGCCAGAGTTTCAGTGATATTTGTTCTGAACCTTTCTTTCCTCTTCTCCTGTAGTCTAAGGTATTAATATACCAGAAGCCCCCAGTGAGAAAAAGAGAAGGAAGGGGGCTAGTGGAGAGGGATTTCCCACTGGTGAACAGAATAGCCTTGGCCTGGCCTGACAAGCACTCAGAGCATGAGTGGCAAAGTGTAACTCTTCAGCCTGTGCAGAAGAGTGCTTGAGAAACCCCCAAACACACCAGACCCTAGTCTCAGACCATAATGGGTATGGGCTTCCTAGCTGCACGGTCATTTTCTTGTAACAAAAACTTTTTTGTTTTAAACGTGTTATTTACCTGAAGAGATGTAAGCAAAAAAAAAAAAAAATAAATAAACAGCAGCAAAAACTGTTAGGAATTAAAAGAGGACAGAGGTCTAAAGGACTTAGCTCAGCTGTGTTACGACGCAACTCTAGAAGACAGTGTTGACTTTTTCACTGTCTCACATGCTGGGAAGAAGCACGCTGGGAAGAAGGGTATGGAGGGCTTAAATGGCTACTGTTTGTCCAGGGTAAGGGCTCCTTCTTTATGTGACACCTGCCTGCTCATCTGAGCATCATCCATCTACTCAGCCCCTTCTCCTGGCTCCACACCTTCTCTGTCTTCCGGCTTTATGTTGGCACCAAGGTTTGCTCTCTGCCATAAGTACTCCTTACTCTCAGACACTGTATATGTCTAATGACTTCCTTTCCTTTGTGTTCTGGCCCCTACGAAGTCTCGCTTTACACTAGATGAAGAGGTGAGTAGGTTTATTTAATAAATCGTTAAAATGACAAAGGATATTAAAAGCAGGAATGCCACAGTTTGATGACTTGATGGTGTCTACGGAATCAGAGAGAGATGACAATTCTGAAGGAGTCGTGTTGAGTAAACACCATCCCAACTACGGTGACTTCTTAAAGAATGGGTGGGTGGTGACACAGACAGGGAAGAATTCCACATAAAAAATAAAAATTATTTCTTACGCAATTGTTAAGAAAGTTCAATCGATTTTTATCCATATACTATAAAATCCAGAGCAAATGTTTTTCTTTAGCTGCACGGTCATTTTCTCATAGTGAGAGCAGTGTGGAAATATGATTGTTTACCTGGGCAGTTGTAACCAGAAAAGATAGACATCAGCACAGAGAGGACAGAAGGCTAGCTCACCTGTTTTGTGGTTAAATACTGGAAGATGGCTTTTAAATTATCTAAACATGTTTAATTTCTGAATATAGAGCAAAACTATCTCAAAAAGAATAGGACATTTCTATGATAGTTTTGCTGTTTAAATGTGTGTGTGTGTGTGTGTGTGTGCGCGCGCGCGCGCGCGCATGTGTGAGTGATACTTACATAAGAACAACAAAATATATGAAGCATGAATCCTAATTCTGATCTGAAATGGTAAGGAACTATACTAAAATTTCAGTGTTAGACAAAATCCAGCATGGAGAGGGGAAGTGGGCACACACTCTCAGCCCTATCTGAGGAACCACGAGCATCGAGGAGAGGGAGGGAGAGTCAGTTTTCTCTAAGTGTACACCCTTGGTAGGTCTGCCACACTCCAGTGGAAAGCAGCACATACAAGAATATATGGGCAGCGTGAACTGGACTTGATGGGTTTAAAAAAAAGGAGAGGGGGGACATGAAATTGAGTGGGTAGAGAAGGAGGCTTCATCTGGCAAGAATTGAGAGAGATGGCGAACATGATCAAAACACATTGTACAGAATTCTCAAAGAACTAATAAAAACATTTCAGTGTTACAGAAATTTTCATTTCATAAAGGAAGTTAGAGATCCTTTTTATAGATATTAGAAGAATTTTAAGGATGTTGGGTAAGATGGATTTAAATATTCATGAGACTTAGACTTGATGATAATGCAGTGCACGTGAGGAACATTTTAAAACATGAAGAATCAAGGCAAATGGAGCCTGTCACACTTTATACCACCGTAGCACTCCCACCGAGTAAGCATGGAGCTGCAGCGTGGGTTTCCGAATCTGTTACTAGTTGTTCCACATCAAGTAATTCGGGCCATTAGGATTCAGTGTCAGGAAGCCGACACGATAAGAACTGGCATAAGCACCATGAAGTAAAATTTAAAGTCTATATTGAAATAGAGAGGGCCAAGGACTTCTGGTACCCAAGTGCTGGGGTGTGTGTGTGTGTGTGTGTGTGTGTGTGTGTGTGTGTGTGTGTGTGTGTGGCTATACTGGCCACTCCTGTGTCCCTGTGACCAACACAGCTGGCAGAAACAGTCTCAGGGAGACACGTGGGGTTTTGGCTCACACTTTCATCATGGCAGAGAAGGCATGACAGACTTCATGGCTGCAGAAACATTTGGTGGAGGCTCCTCATACTCCCAAGAGCCAACTAGTAGAGCACACCCGCTGGAAACAGGTGAGTGTAGCCCTTCCCAGGCCTGTCTCTTGTGACCTGCTTTTGCTGAACAAGGCTTACTTTTCCCACAGCCCTGGAAATCATAAAGCAGACTGGGGTCCAAGTGTCCAGAACACCAGCCTGTGGAGGGCATTGCGTGTTAAAACCACGACAGAGACCTTGTCTCTGGTTGTGATAAAGGAAAGCAAGCAATCAGTGTTCAGAGCACTTGGCCAGTCACAAATGGAGTCTATGAGCTTGCGATACCAAGCTTCTGCGGTTCCCCTTCACTATCACGTTGTGTGCTTTTAAAAGATACATTTTTACATGTGTGTGTGAGAGAGTACAGTTACCCAGGGAGGCCAGAGGTATCAGATCCCCAGGAACTTGAGTTACAAGACGGTTGTGAGCTTTCTGACATAAGAGCTGGGAACCAAACTCAGGTCCTCTGTAAGGGCAGCGTGTGCTCTTTAACCACTGAGCCATCTCTCCAACCCCTGCTGCGGACACTTTTTATAGCGTGTAGTGCTCTTCTCCTTCTTTCCCAAGTCTACAAATGGGAACGTCCCACCCTAAGACAACACACATCTCTCCTTTGACAGAATCTTCTGATTTTTACGATTTTCTTTCCAGCTCATTAGTGGTTGCTCAGTTATTTCATGATTAGTGCTACTCTTGCAAGTGTAATTTTCCCTTCATTATATTTTTCTAATTATCTGATTCCTGGAACACTAATGATGTTTGCATATCTACACTGTCTAGGGTTCCTTCTTTCAGGGCAGGGTCCGATCTTGGTGAGGAGACAGGTCTAAACTGATCTGCAAGCTGGTCTTTAATTACTTGTGTGATTGTGTATGGTCACTCGGTTGCTCTCTCCACTCTGCACCTGTAGTAAGGGGCATTGTCTCTCCATGTCAGAAGGCTGGGGAGGGAAGGGACAGGGATTGCCCACTCCTGCCCCATCCACCTCTCACCAGCAGTTCAGTACATACTGTGGCTTTCAAATAACGAGTGCTGAGTTCTCTGTCTTCTTTTCCTGGCCTCCTTGGCCAGGTTGGAACATGCTTGGATACACAGTGGTGCTGCTTTGTACAAGTCTTATGTCACTTTCCCATAACCTTGATTTGGCCCAAACCGTTACTTGTTTTTGTAATGGTCTTGAGAGTTTGAACCCTGACCAGCTTTCTTGTCTCAGCATGTGCTGTGGAGACAGCAGCCCTCTGAAGACTGACATGCTCTGTGCCTGGAACACACGATAGCAGGGCCTTTGCCCATGAGATTAACAGTGCGTTCCCTGTAACAAGAGCTCATGTTGGATCACCAGGCCGCACACTGAGCGACCAAGTCCTTCAGAACTGTGGAGGCAAAAGAGATGATCACAGATGTGGGACCCGAGAGATGGTCCACCCACATCAAAGATGAAGGAAGGGTCAAGAACCAAGGGACAGGAGAAGCAAGAGATGGGATGTTCACGAGATCCTCTGGAAAGAAGTAGCTGCGTGGACACTTTAAATCAGCCCTGTGCCACCTGGGCTGCCATTCTAGCTGCAGAAGTGAAACAGAGAAAATGCGGACCACGCTGCATTTGTACAACCTGTGTGACAGCAGCATAAAGCTAGAAGACTACATCTGCTGGCATCAGAAAACTAGATCATCAGAAAAATACGGATACACTGGCTCACAGCAGAGCTTGTCCTGACGGGATCCCGCACACCAAGGGTGGCTTTCTTATAGTGTGCCTCCGAGAGCAGAAGGAGGTGACATGAGCCAGCTCTGGTGAGGACTGTCCTCATCTTCTCACATGGACTGCGAAGAGAGACGGGGAGGGCGGGGGAGAGAGTGACAGATCTGTTGTGTCTTGTGAGGACGTCAATCCTACGGGACATCAGCACTGTTTCAGCCTCTGCTCTCATTTGACCCAACTACCTGAAAACACTCTCCAAACACAGGCACAGTGCTATTAGGGCTTCCGTGTTTGAACTTCAAAGAAGTGTTATTCAGTCCACAGACCTTGATCCTGTAACTTAAAAATATTTTTATCTGTAGTGGCAATTAATGAGGCAATTCCATGTAGTTTATCTGATAGTCAAGAGGGGTTTATTGTGAGTAAACTTACAGCAAACAAAGGGAGTTGGTTCCGGGATCCAGAGAAGGTGAGGCACAGTCCAACACGGTTCTCTGGAGAACTCAAGTCCAACACGGTTCTCTGGAGAACTCTGACTTGGTCTGCAGTTCTGCATCCAGCATCCAGGATCACGAGGTAGCCAAGAGAGTGAGCACATATGCATTTCATTTCTTAAGGGGTCCGCGTCTCGGCCACGCCCCGCGCAGGGGCAGGTACCTAGCAGTTACCTGCTGCCTCCTAGGGGCGGTGCTTCAGGGGTGAGGCGCAGACAACCACCCCTACATTTGTCTCCTCATTTCAGTGGCGTGCTTGTATCTGCGCATGGGGCAGCTGTGGACGGTAGCTAGTACTTGGGATAGCATTACTGTTTTAACACCCCCATTGGCAGGTCTGTGTGTACAGGCTTGTAATCCCAGTTACTTAAAAGGATGAGGTGGTGTGATGACAAGTTCGGGGCCAGCCTGCACTACAGAGTGAGTTCAAGGCCAGCCTGCACACACCTGTGAGCCCTTGTTTCAAAATATAAAGTGAAAAGAGGGCTGGGGATGTATCTCAGTGTCACATACTTTAAAAAAAATAGCCCAATTGAAAACATTTTGTGATGCCGGGCGGTGGTGGCGCACGCCTTTAATCCCAGCACTCGGGAGGCAGAGCCAGGCGGATTTCTGTGAGTTCGAGGCCAGCCTGGACTACCAAGTGAGTTCCAGGAAAGGCGCAAAGCTACACAGAGAAACCCTGTCTCGAAAAACCAAAAAAAAAAAAAAAAAAAAAAAAAAGAAAACATTTTGTGCTTTACGTTTTTTCTAATCTAAAGAACAAAGAAACTTTGCAGAGCTCATTCATGCCGAGTTCCCTATACTTCACGGACGTCCTCTCCGTTGGCGGCTTGTGTAACCTCGGGTGGGGACCAAGCTGAGGAAACTCACAATCACACAGTACCATCAGCTGGGCCAGACAGCCTGTAGGAACCCACCAGGCTTTCTACCAACTCTTCTTTTCTGTCCACAATCCAACAACTTAGTCCCCCTGCTCTGTTCTAGACAGTATTGATATCACCATGCCTCAGTTTCCTTGTATGTCCAGTCCTTGACATTTTGAAGACTTTGGGTTAATCGTTTGGTCGCGTTCTTCAGTTTGGTTTGTTTTTCCTTTTATAAGAGATAGGAATTTCCCAGTTTTTGTGTCACTCTCCGACTTGCCTTATAAACGTACGTGCAGCTGGGGATGGGGCCACCTGAAGATCTGACTCTTTCATCTTTCCAAGTGAGAGGACATTCGAGATCTCCAACCAGACCGCATGACCCCAACTTCCGTACACCTCTACCATGCTAGGATTCCAGTTTTCACAACTCTATTGCAGTTCGACTATTAAATCCAAAGGTCCCGAAGCAAATTTGAAACAGCTGGAAGTAACTGCACAGCGGAGAATAAGAGAAATTGCTGTGTTGAGCCGACCACACCTGGGTCTGATTTTGGTGGTGGTGGTGGTGGTGCTGCTGCTTGTGGAGACGGTGATTTCAGAGCTGGCATTCAGTAATAATGGCTAATCACAGTGACTATTATTTAGTAGTTACTATGTATGTGTTCTATGTTCCAGGGGTTGTGCTTAACTCTTATGTAAATTACCTAATCTATTCTTTACAACCACCACTGGAGGTAGGTAGGGAAGTACACACCTGGAGGACAAGCAGTTTGCTTATGGCTACGTGGTTTGCAGGGTCTGGAAGCCTGCAGCATGATGGTTTGGTGGTTAGCAGACTAAAGGGCACTACAGCAGCTTGTCTATCAGATAAGGGTGTGCTGGGAGACGGCGTCAGTGGCAACATCTCCTCAATCAGAGACTAGGAGTTGAGCTGGGCATGGCGGTCCAGGTCTGTCATCCCAGCACTCGGGAGCCGAGGCAGGATTATCACAATGGATGTGAGGCCATCCTAGGTGACATAGTGAGAACTTTCCCTAAAGAAATGAAGAGCAAACAATCCCCAAGGCTCCCGGAACTCAGGGATTCCACGGTTATCCACACTAGTTAGCATCTTCCTGGCGGGGATGCTCTTGTGTTATTGTTCTACGAACACCCAGCCTCCACTGTAATTCTGCACCAGATAGTCCGGTGCGTGTCTGACCTACTGTGACTATTCAGTTTTCCTTCTGAACGTTGTCACCTGTTGGTTTAGCCAAGTTCTCTGGACCTAACAAAATACTTATGTCTGTCCTCCCACTTGACAATTTCTCAAATATTTGAAGATAACTAATGCCTTCCTTGAGTATTTTCAGTTTTGTTTTCTCCTTCTTCACCTCATAGGTGTAATTAATGGTCCTTACTGAACAGGGTCACTGCCCTTTGGTTAGAGGTGGCCAAATGCTGGGTGGCTATTCAATCCCAGTGTGACATGAAGAGCAAATGAAATCCATTTGACAATTAAGGCCACTTAAATGCTAGGAAAAAGCACCGGGTCAGCAGCAAGTGATCAGCTGTGTGTGAGAAGACAATCCATGGGAGGGTCTGTGTGCCTGGAAGTCTAGAAGAATTCAAGATGCTATTATTTCAGTCATTACTCCTTTAAAATTTCTCTTAAAAGAACACGTAGCTTACACTTCCCAGGAGCATAATCTGGCGTACATCTGAACATTCACACACTGGCTCCTGCCTGGCAGTTAAAGTGTTTTCCTGTGGAGGGGATTTGATTGGCAAATGAGACTTTCATCTTTTGACGCCATGACTGATGGCCTGAAGAGGTGGATGATGGATTTCTCTGGAACACATGGGCCTTCTGTATGGCCCATTTTTGGCTATTCTCTGATGCTTCACTTGTAATTGATTCCTAAAATAGAACTCATGTTGTCAGTGGTTTTCTCTGGGCCCTGGAAACACTGTTGTAGCATGGATCCCAATTGTGTATTAATCTGGAGAGCCAAAGTGGCTGAACTAAGAAAATGCCTCTTGCAACTATGTTTAAAACTCTGGGTGTTCATACTGTCATTTTAAAAATATATTTCATAGGAAAAACATCTCCAAATAAGGTGATATAAAGCCATTTGTATTTGCTTAATGCTAATTGAATAATTTGTGAACTTAAATGCTAAACACAGTTAAGATCTGGAGTTGACATCATTTCACTACCCAGCTTCGTCCTTCCAAAGCTCCAGTTCCTTCGGTAGCTTTCCTACAGAATCCCCAAATGCTAGCAGCTGCAGTTACCTGTGGCTATTCTGTTTCTCAATGCTATCACTTACATGATAAAAGCAACAACAACAACCCAAAGCTGCTCTAAAGACAGTGAGTTTTATCTAACTGTAGAGAGGTAGAGTGAGTGCAGTGTTTTTCAGATTTTAGCAGCCATTATAAAACCAATGGACTTACAGTCTTTAAAACATTTTTCTTAATTACAACTGTATTTATGTTGCATGCGTTCACATGTGTGGGCTGCACCTGTCATGTATATGAATGAGGACAACTTCCAGGGTCAGCTCCCATCTTCCACTACAGGCGTCTCAGAGACAGAGCTCTCGCATTGTCAGGTTGAGTGGCAAGCACCTCCTGAGCCTGAGTGTAGACTTTAAGTCTCCTTAAAATCTGTTAATATTTATTTTATTATAAAGAATTTTTCAATTTGTCCCTATAAAATGTGGGGATGTCAGAGTTTTACCCAAAAGCAGTCTGGATATAAAGTTCATTTTAGTAATATGGCTGGAGAGAGAAGGAACATTTGATGTTGCATAAACCCTTTGGCAGATTAATTAAAAATTAAAAGGGGGCTGGCGAGGTGGCTCCGTGGTTCAGAGCACTTGCTCCTGCAGAGGATCTGGGTTTGATTCCCAGCATGACATGGTGGCTTACAGCCACCCTTAACTCCAGTTCTGGGACACACATGTTACACAGATATACATGTGAGCAAAACACTCATAAACATAAAATAAAATAAATAAATCTAAAATTAAAAGGAAGACAACCTAATATTTTTAGTGTACTCTTAGCAAGAGTAGGTGCTATAAGACTTAAAGGGTGTTTTCTGTTCTATATAATTGATCACTGATGAAAGAAATGACTTAAATTTGGGGTAAAAATGGCAAACATGGTTAAACATTCTGCTGAAATCAATAGTTCTTCCAGAACGATAACTGTCAAGACCTACGGCTGTGATTCCCAAGCGTTCTGACTTCGTGGTGAATATGAATAATTCAATTCGGAAAAAAAAAAAAACTCTATCTTCTAGCCTAGAAAATTCTCTCCTTTGTTCTCCAACGGAATAACATTCTGCTTCAAATGGGAGACAGAAATTTCCCTTCTTCAGAGAGTACAGTGTTCCACACAAAAGTCACACACCCAGGCAATATGATGTACGTATGATATATGTGGGATTCAGTTCATGTGGTGTTTGAAGTGAGGCCTTTGTGGGTGGAGGCATTTGAGGCAGGTATGACAAGACATTGAACATCAGCTGTTCGGAGATACTGATGCCTGGTCTCCCACACTCGCTGCTGTGGAGACAGTGGGTCTCCCCAGCACGGAAGGTTCTCCATAGAGCCACACAACTTTGCCCCTTTCCAGAAGGAATTTATAACAGCTCAGCTTGGCATGCCTGAGGAAGGAGACTTGCAGATGTTACTCTCCTCCAATTAACCCTTTGAAAAAGAACCTTGAAAAGGGCCTGTAAAGAACCAAAGATTGGAGTTGACGCTAGCAAGGACGACTTGAAGGAGGCTGCAGAGCGCGCTCCTTTTCCCATTGCTGAGCTCCTCAGTCACTGAGTGAAGTTAACGGTAATTAGTCACCATGGCCACCTGTTCAAGACAAGCCGCTAATCCTGCAGGAGCTAAGGTTGGCAGGCTTCCCTTTCCCCGCTCCTTTCTCCCTCTTTCCCTCCCTCAGCTCCCTTTTTATCTTTCTCTTCTCCCCCCAGCTCTTTTCCTCCCTCTTCTCTTCTTTGTCCCTCTGCATCTTTCTTGTTCCCTTCCCTCTCTTTCTCTCTTCCCCTCTCCTCCTTCTTTCTCTCTCTTTTACCCCCTCTCTCTTCTCTCTCTCCTTCTTCCTTCCTCTCATCTCTCTCTGCTCTCTCTCCTTCTCTTTCTCCCTCCTCATTGACAAGTGATCACAATAAGCTTCCCTCCTTAGGGCAGTTTCGAGTTTGTGAGAAACCCAGAGACTCTAACAGGGTGTGCTTAGAAGTCAGGTGGGAACCGTTACTGGGAAGAAGGATCAAAGACCCCACCGGGGGCTTTCTCGGCGCGGCTTTAGCCAGTGCAGTTAATCATTGTAACCTTATAACCATAGGCGCTCCAGCTTTCACGTGAGATTGACTAAATGGCTGGATACCAGGATCTTAACCAAGTTACTGAGGCATCTCAAGACCCCAACCCAAGGCTGTCCAAGTTGGGAGCCCAAGCTCAGGTCATCTTTCTCTATTGCATTTTCCAGCGAGGTTCTGTTCCTGCTGCAGGCTGCCTATGAGATGGGGCACACGGCTTGGTGGGCTCCTACTGTTGCTGCATTTCCAGTTGTATGGAGAAATCCAGTTTCAGGTCTTAAAAATCCCGAGATTACAGAAATAGTTAAATGAGTGCAATACTGCTCGAAGTGTAGCAGACATCCTTTTAAAAGGCCGTCTTGATGCCTAAGCATGCATCCCTACAAACTTGTCCGCTGAAACGGGCACACAGTCAATCTGGGTTTCGTAATTAGGACTACATGATTCCTAACTCAATAATTAGAGATAAAGTAACTCTGAAAAATAAAAGTAGTAAAAGAAAACATGGAAAACACTGCTTTAGGGAAACATAATGAGTCCCATTTGAGGGAAAGAAAAACAGACAATAAATCAGTTGAACAAATACAGACTAAAATCTGGACAGAATTATCTCAAATGAGTTAATAGGTTAATTCAAAATAATATTTTAGGCTTCCAGCCACAGGCTCACAGATTCACTGAGCCTGTCCTCAGCATCGGCTTTCCGAGTCTGTTCTGTGTTTATTTTAGTGGAAATGAGTGAAGAAGTAAGAAGTAACTAAATGACTTTTCCATGATGCACACTGAGTGCTGGTGCCATAAAAACAGCTTCCTCAGCATTTAATTCATCAATTAGACTGCTAGATTAAAATAAAGATACTCCCTGGACATATACAAATATACACATGTGTGCAGGGGCATACATTTATCTTTCCCGATGCTCCCAGGGCACTGTGGGCATAGGATGTGTGACTCACCAGCTTTGGGACTGGTTTATGAGTCAAGCCATTGCTGGCGGACATTCCCCCAGCTTTCTGGTTCCCAGACTCAGCAGACCTAGAATCTGCTTTTCATTGTATAAATTGATTTTAGCAATATTTGTTCCTGTGCTAGGGTACCAAAATATGTACATTAAAGACTATTACCTCCTTTGAAATACATAAAAGAATATACAATATAATGTTTCAGATAAGCATGAGTAGCCTCACACAATCCCCGTCCTGGAGAAGAGAAAACTCTAGAACTGCTTCAAGCCATATTAGTAAGTTACCCAGGTTGCTATTGTAGCAATGCCTGGTGCCCTGGTGCAGATCTGTGTGTGTGTGTGTGTGTGTGGTGTATGCATGTGTTGTGTCTGTGTGGATGTGTGTGTTTATGGAGGTCAGAGGTTGACACTGGAGGCCTTCCTATAACGATCTGCATCTTATTTTTTGAGACAGTCTCTCACTGGATCTGGAGCTCACTGATTCTGGTAGAATGGTTGACCAGCAAGCCCGAGGGTCCTCCCGTCTTTGTTGTCCCGGGGCTCTAGGAGCGCACTACCATGCCCAGCTTTTTAATGTGGTGTTCGGAGATCCAAGACCAAGTCCTCGTGTATGCGCAACAAGCACTCTACATGTAAAACATCCCCCCAACCCTTGGTTTTTGCAAATTTAATTGTAGGAGCAGCTTGGGAAGACATTTTCAACTTATGCAGCAAAGACAATTATGTAAAATATATAAAGAATTCTTGCAAATTAGTGCGATAAGTCTAAATACCAGCTGTGGTAGGGGGAGAGTAAATGTCAAAGGATTTGAAAGATCAAGGACTATCCAACCACACTGGGTTTGGGGAGATGCAAATGTTGTTGGTTGTTTTTTACTCTGTAGCATGAATCTTAAAGAGTCTTATTAATAAAATCAAACCCAGAGCCAGGTATTGGGGTGAATGCTGGAAAATCAGAGAAGCAGAACAAGCCACAGCTACCTCACCTCGCCAGTTCCTCAGCTGATCCTGTTTCCTCAGACTGGAAGCTTCTGTGTCCTCATCCAAAATGGATCTCAGCTGAACTGTGCTGCTCAAAGCCTGAAGCTTAACCAGCCAAATGCTTCTAGTTCCTGGTCTTCACGCCTTATATACCTTTCTGCTATCTGCCATCACTCCCTGGGATTAAAGGCGTGAGTCACCATGCCTGGCTGTATCCTTGAACACATGGATTTCTGCCTCTGGAATGCTAAAATTAAAGGCATGTGCTACCACTGCCTAGCCTCTATGTTTAATATTGTGGCTGTTATGTTCTCTGACCCCAGATAAGTTTATTAGGGTGCACAATATTTCGGGGAATACAATACCACCACATTACTCTTTGCTCTTTTAGGGCCCACCACCCAGCTCCCAAATAATCACACAGAGACTTATTCTTTCCCATGAATGCCCAGCCTTAGCTTAGCTTATTTCTAGCCAGCTTTTCTAAAATTACCTCATCTGCCTTTTACCTATGGGCTTTTACATTTCTCTATTTCTGCATATCTTTTCTTTCCTTCTTATCCTGTGTCTGGCTGTATGACTGACATTCTCTTTCTTCTGTTCTTGCTCCTCAATCCTCTCCTCCCAGATTTCTCCTATTTATTCTGTCTGTCTGCCAGCCCCACCTATCCTTTCTCTTGCCTTGCCATTCAGCTCTTTATTAGACCATCAGGTGTTTTAGGCAGGCACAGTAACACAGCTTCACAGAGTTAAACAAATGCAACAAAAAAGAATGCAACACTTCTTTGCCTCATTAAAAAAAATATTCCACAGCATAAAAGAATGTAACATATCTTTAAGTGATATTCCACAACACAACTAAAACAACAATTTCATATTTATCCTGTCAGCCATTGAGAAGATAGGAAGGCAAGAATGTGGATATACCTATGGGGCATTGAAAGCAATGGCTCCTCCATAAAGAGAAACTGAAAAATAAGACATGAGGGTGTGTGTGTGTGTGTGTGTGTGTGTGTGTGTGTGTGTGTGTGTATGAGAGAGAGAGAGAGAGAGAGAGAGAGAGAGAGAGAGAAACCTGTATGCCTTTGATCCAACAGTACTGTTTCTAGTCTGTAATGGAGTGTAAAAAGAAGGCTGCAAACATCATTTCTGTGAGTTGAGACCGAAGCCTGGGCACACACGTTTCACATGCACGCACATTTCACACATGCATATGTATACGGAAGTAGCAGGGAGCAGGTGAGGGAAGGATTCAAACTGCTGTCAGAAGAAGCGTTACCTCTGGAGAGAGGAGAGGAGGAATGCCCTTACTTCAGTTTATCATGTTTAAATTAATCTCTGGAAAATAGATTCATGGCAGATGCTGCAAAGTGGTGATTCTTGGCAAAGTCAGTGGCAATTCTTAGCTGTATAGACATTCCTTGGTACTTTCCTATAAGCTTGAAATATTTTGTGAGTAAATAGTTGCTGAGGGAGTGAGTGAACTTCTTTGCTGGGGCCGGAACCTGGACAAGTAAACAGAACCATTGGTATCAGGTCCAAGCCATTCACAGACAGCAAGTAGCATCTCTGTTGAGAATGGCAGGACCCAGAGTGAGGCCAATGTGACTCTGGGAGAGCTGTGTCCTGGGCTGGAAACGTGGGTGCTTTCGGGAGGTTGACAAGCCTGGCTTTCGAACAGGGCAAAGTCTGAGGGCACCCTTTGCTCTCTTTGCTCAGTTTCTCCTCTCCACCATCTCATCAGAGGTCAGAGGACTACGTCACAGGCTGAAGTACTGTGGGTAGTTATGGCTATTATTCACGTAGAAGATCAAAGGTTGCACTTGGTTCTGGGGAAAAGGGACTGGGCTGGGTTGGTGGTCTTCTTAGGCTGATAGCCCAGGATAGCCCTGGAAACACCAGGTGCTGCTTGCAGGGACTGTGTGCTCCTATCTCTAGAAAGACAATGAGTTTCCAAAAATGTCAGTTCTTTGTTCTGACGTCACAAGGCTAGAAACTGGTGTCTTGTGGTAAAAATGGAGGTGGAAACAAATCTAGAAAACTGACACTTGAGTGCATTTGCAAAGTACATGGAATTAATGAAAATTTGCCTAAATGTAATGCTGTTTCAAATGTTCACAAAACAATAAAAGGAACCGAGCTTGAGAAATTATTAAAGACACTTCAGTCTTAACCCCCCACCCCCAAAGACTTGCATTATCCTTTCTAGCCTCTTAATGAATCCTTTCATTTTTTCATTTTGTATGTCCAGGTCAGCAAGCTCACGGCAGAACCGGGTAAGCTGTCCCATGACACACCACTTCTTAAACTGAGGCGTAATGTTCTTTTCAGCTGCATTTCAGAAGGTAAACAAGTGCAGAAACTTCTTTGAAGACCCTGCTTCAGTCTGTTGTTCGTTAAGCCTTCCTTGCAGAAATCAAACACGGTTTCCTGTTGCATGTTTACCATGTCTCCTCCTCCGTAGAGCACACAGCGCAGGACTGCAATCTCCCCATTTGTTAATTGTTCCCATTGAACTCATTCCTGCCTTTTAAACATCCCCTTTCTTGTAGTCCACCTCGTTTAGCAGTAAATACAGAGGATTACAAACATTCCTAGGAGATATAAAACATTCCAGGAAATTTAATTTCTCCAGTCATGGATTTCTAGCTGTAATGATACTGTGCGTTTGCATAACATCTCCACGATGAGAAATGTGAGCCCCTTACTCATTATCTGGAGACAAGTATTATTATCATAATTTTGCATCCTATGTAACCGAGTCATAGGAAATGAACCAGAAGTAAATCATACCTGGAGTGTGTCTTGCGAAGGAACGCAGCAGAGAGGGAAGATGGTCGCATGGACACTTGCACTCTGGCACAGTAACAGCTGCTGTGCCTCTCAGAGGGGGAGGGATCCATTGTTTGGGTCTGGGATGGAGAAATGGAGGAGGGGACAGTAAAGGTAGGTCCAGGGCTAGTGCTGATGCTAGAGAACACTGGGTCTTTCCTTTGTCCCCCTCCAGTGTTCCTGTGCCCTTAGCCTGGACTATCCCTGAAGCCCGAGGCCCCATTCCCCTCCCCGGGGTAGGGAGGAGGGTGGGATGCTAAAGTCAGGCCTACTTGTCTGGGGTTCGCTCTCATGTCCGTATGAACCGCCGTGGTCCCCGCAGGATGAATTGTTCACAGCCCATGGAATAAGCCCAACCTGCCCAGAATTGTGGTAGTCCAAACCTTCGCTCCCAGAGTTTCTGTGAGGAAACTGATATTTAAAAATAGCTAGTGGGTTTTTTTTTTTTTTTTTTTTTTTTTTTTTTTTTTTTTTTTTTTTTGAGACAGGGTTTCTTTGTGTAGCTTTGGCACCTTTTCTGGAACTCACTCTGTAGCCCAGGTTGGCCTCGAATTCACAGAGATCCACCCGCCTCTGCCTCCTGCGTGCTGGGATTAAAGGCATACGCCACCACCGCCCGGCATAGCTAGTGTTTTTGATGGGAAGTATCAAGGAGAGAAGAGGGGACTGGGGAGTTAGCCTAGCTAGTAAAGTCCTTGCCATGCCTGAGGACCTGAGTTTGGCACCCAGAACCTATGCCTCCCCCCCCCCAAAAAAAAGGATGTTGACATGTGCTTGTAATCATAGTACTGGAGAGGCAGAAAAAAAGGGGAGCCCCATGGCTTGCTAACTGGACAGTCTAGTCTACCTGGTGAGCTCCATGGCCAGTGATGGACCCTACCTCAAAAAAAAAAAAGTGAAGTGAACAAAACTGATGATGACTGAGGAATAATACCTCAAATTATGCTCTGACAACCGCATACTTGCACCCTATACACACACGTGCCTGAACACATGTGCCTAAACACATGTGAACATCACACACACACACACACACATACACACACACACATACCTAGAGAGATGGCTCAGCAGTTAAGAGCATTGACTGCTTTCCAGAGGACCCAGTTAGGTTCCCAGGACCTATATGGTAGCTCACAAATGTCTATAACTCCAGTCCAGGGGATTCAACACCGTTTTTCTGGCCTCTGGATACTGCACAAATATGATAAATAGACACCCATGCACATTAAAAAGAAAGGACCTAAATGAAAGCTGCTTTCAGAAGTTCTTGCTAGTGTCCTTTCTGTCCCTCAGAGTCTTCTCAACCGGTCCTTCCACGGTTACTAAGCATCAAGCAATGCCTAGGTCCAGCTGGAAAGTGTGAGACTTGATAGATGTTCCTTAAGAGTCCAGGGACCCATCTGGATTCACGCAGGATAACATCTACTGCAAACAGTGAGGCCCTGTGTTCCTGTTGCTCCTGTTTGCCTTTACCTCATATGTGAGTGTAGAACTCAATGAGAAAAGTCTGTTCCAATGCAGAAAGCATGAGAACCAGCCCTGAAAATCCAAATCCTTCCTGCCACGGGCAGAAGTTATACAATCAGGGAATCGCTTGGGAAAAGCCTGACTGTATGCAGTACCCCAAAGGACAGCTACTCCGTGAAGTCCTCGTAGCCTTGCTGACGCACATCAAAAGCAGGGCGGGATTCCCCAAGTGCATCCTCGAGGGCTTTCTGCAGCAGGTGTAAGGATGTGAGTTAGTGGGGCTCGGAACTTTGCAGGACTTCGCCCCCGACACCTCCCTCCCCCTCTTAGTCAATCAGTGGTGACATTAAGATGGCTTTGACCTAACAGGCAGCCAGGAAGAACCAGAAAGTGGAGACCTGCCAATAGGCAGCCGTTTTTGGTGTTTGCAGTGCACAGCGCAAGAAACTCTCATGAGAACTTCTAGAAAGGAAACCACTATGTCTGTCACTAACAGGGAAAAATGTCACTGGCCCACTAAGCACTGACGGGAACAATAAGAGCTTCCTGGTGCCAGGAGTCAGAACAAATGTGTGAAATGGGATGAAGGGACATTACCATACGAAGCTTTCACAGGAAAACACTCAGTCAATGGAGGCCTTCGTGTCAATATTTGGATAAGGAAGCATGTCTCCGTCGGATTCCAAGGCACTCGACAAGCGAAGATTCTTGAGAGATTTTATACAGTGCTGGGGCTCTGGGGTGGCCATTCTCACGCCAGTGAGATGTGTGTCCATGGTGGTCTCTATGTGTAAGTCCAGGGGTTACACGTTTCCAGCTGTCATCCAAAGGTGGTGGCCTCTGTGGCAGAGCTGCCAGGGTCTCAGCTCCCCGAGGGCAGGGAAGGCCCACGGAGTTAGGGACCATTGCTGACTGCTTCATTTGTGGTCTGTACAATTTATACACAGTGAGCATATTACTCATCTCACACTTTATTTGGTAAGATTTTTTTTTTCCCCAAAAAGCTGAGTACATAGTCCCACACCCAGGGCAGCTGTGCTTCCAGTCAACCCAGCAGGGAGAAAATTGCAGGCATGATTGAAATGCGATCGGATGGATGGCTGCTTTCAAGGGGCACCGAATCCCACCTGCTCTTCCTAGCCACCCAGTGGGAACGTGGCCATGCTCTCTCTTGAGTGTTCTGACTGTCAAGAGCAGACACCAGGGGCTGAAGGAATACACAGTGATCCAAATCCATGACCTCAGGTTCTCAGACATTTCCCTCATCCTCGGACTCTGAAGAGGCAAGCAATTGAAATTCAATCGGAAGAAACAAAAGCAGCTTTCATTTTCTTTAGCAGAGAGCGGGGAGAGAAAGAGAAAGGGGGGGGAGAAAGACAGAGAGAGACAGAGAGAGAGAGAGAGAGAGAGAGAGAGAGAGAGAGAGAGAGAGAGAGAGAGAGGAGAAAGAGAGGGGGAGAGAGGAGAGAGGAAAACGAGTTTTCTATTTTAACACTTTACTGTATAATGGTGTATGAATAATTTCATCATTTTTCTGCCATTTATTCAGATGTGAAAGAACTCAGTGAATAATAATAGCTGCTGTCAAAGGTATTTATATTTAAAAGGTCTTTATGTGAAAAAAAATTTTTTGTCAGGACTGATTTTTCTCTGAGAGGATCCCTCCATCTCCTAGCAACCAATATGGCTATCTTTCTGAATAGATGCCACACTTACAGTGAGCACGTAACCTTTATGTAGAAGCATTGGCAAATTTAGCACTTGGGACTCATGTGAATTCAAAGCAAGTGGTTAATATGGTCCCAGAGCCAGGCTTGTGGGGAAGTCTGGGGTGGGGGTGTCTCTTCCGGGAAAACTAAACACACACGATCCGCACACACGTACCCTCTTCTGAGGTGCCCGAGTCTCACGTGTCCTGGGATGCAAATGACCCTCTCAGTAATCCATTCACAGAACTTCTTACCTATTCAGAAAGAAGAGTGCATCAGCCTGGAGAAACGCAAAGACTTCCCCCCACAGATGACTCTTCTAATGGAAAGATTACCTTTCGAGAAAGAAAATGTCAGCAGACTTACTTATTAAAATGTCCCCCCTCCTTCCCTTGAGGAAAGAGGGATGGAAAGGCTTGGAATTCAATCACCCCCCTTTGCTTCTGCGTTTTGATTGCTCATAGTATATGAACGTCGTATTCACTTCTGTTCAGTCTTACAATCGGGACTTGCTACATATTCTAAAAACATTAACTAGGGCCCTTCATCTCTCTCTGAAATAAATACCGTAATAACCAGATTATGAATGAATCATCGGAGACACAGATTTATAGAATGAGGGGAGAGATAAGGAGACAAAAAAGGCTTAGTTCTGGGAGGTTGTATTTCACAGCAGAATGTGTATTATCATTAAAAGTTTTTAAAATGTCATGGGCATACACCCTGCCAGAATGAGTACATGGTATTAAGAGAAGTACATTTAAATAATTTTTAAAAGTCTCTTTTAAAATGAACCTCATGAAAGCATGTCTCTGAAAATGAAGTATCCAGAATACATAAAAGA
This sequence comes from Peromyscus californicus insignis, assembly GCF_007827085.1. Taxonomy (NCBI): domain Eukaryota; kingdom Metazoa; phylum Chordata; class Mammalia; order Rodentia; family Cricetidae; genus Peromyscus; species Peromyscus californicus. Next base: position 3,716,027 of record NW_026294534.1, read on the forward strand.
ATGCACAAGAATCTAAGCTAGTGAGCAACATGTACTGGGGTTTGAAGGTGCCGGCCAGTACTGAGACTCATGGCTCTTCTTAGTCTCAGGCCACCAAAGGCTACTAAAGCAGAGGTCACAGCAAGCTTGCTCAGTCAGCAGAGCAGGACACCAGGATGCTCACAGTTTACAAAAGGGGTGTGTGTGTGTGTGTGTGTGTGTGTGTGTGTGTGTGTGTGTGTGTGTGTTTACGTGTACGTACATGTTAGGTGCACATATGTGTGTGCTTATCCATGTTTGTGCATGGGTGTAGTGGCCAGAGATCAGCTTCGGATGCCATTCCTTTGGAACTGTCCACTTTTATCTTCAGAGTCATAGTCTCTCTCACTGGAACGTGGGGCTTGCTGATTCAGCTAGATCGACTGGCCAGTGAGTCCAGGGATCCTCCCGTCTCTGACCCCCAGCTCTGGGAGTCTCTTGTAGCATGAGTCTTAAAAGTTCTTATTAATAAAATCAAACCTGAGGCCAGTTATTGGGGTCAATGCTGGTAGATCAGAGAGACAGAACAAGCCACAGCTATCTCACCTTGCCAACTTCTCAGCTGATCCTGTTTCCTCAGACTGGAAGCTTCTGTGTCCTCATCCAGAATGGCTCTCAGCTGAACTGCTGCTAGAAGCCTGAAAGCTTAACCAGGCCAAATGCTTCTAGTTTCTGGTCCTCACGCCTTATAAACCTTTCTGCTTTCTACCACCACTCCCTGGGATTAAAGGCTGCTTCCTGGGATTAAAGGCGTGTGTCACCATGCCTGGCTGTTTCCAATGCGGCCTTGAACTCACAGAGATCCAGAGGGATTTCTGTCTCTGGAATGCTAGGATTAAAGGCGTGTGCTAACATTTTCTAGCCTAAGTATCTTGTGGCTTTTCTGTTCTCTGACCCCAGGTAAGTTTATTAAGGTACACAATATTTTGGGGAACACAATACCACCACAGTCTCTCTGTGTGTAATAGCACTTTACTGACTGAGCTGTCTCCACAGCTCCCTTTCAGCAGTCTTTCAGGAGATCCCTTACCATTCAGGACCACCGCTGTCAAATCTGCCCCCTTGGGACATCTAATGGCACCCTCAATTTTAAGACATAACCTTCCTTTCCCCAGGCCCCTGATCTGGGCAGCATCCCCTGTGGAATTTATTTTTATTAGTACTTGAAACTGATAATCTCTTCTCCACCAACTTTTAAAAGTGCATTGATTTTTGCTCCCACGGTATTTTTTTAATCTTTAATGGGAAATTTCTAACTTATGTGTCGGAAATTAGCAAATCCCCATGTTTCTGAGAGATCAGTTTACCTCTTCAAGACAGATGTGGAAAGAGAGAAGAGAATGTTTCTGAGAAAGGAGCAAAAAAAAAAAAAATATTGCATCAAATAAACTAGAGAGGAAAATGTTTTGCAATGCATGTTAGATATAGGTATTGATTGTTCTGGAAGTGTCTGCAG